>NC_136916.1:133954711-135204976 GCF_949752795.1 Hyperoodon ampullatus | reverse complement strand
AATCATACTGTACAAATCTTTCAGCAACTTGCTTTTTTTCCTATTTTTTTAGACCTACCCATGTTGATACATTTACCTCTAGTTCGTTCATGCGGTATTGTCTTGTTACATGAAATACCATAGCCCAGAAGCAGCAGCATCACTAGGGGAGTTCTTAAAAAGGCAGAACCCCAAGCCCCACCCCAGAACTAAAGATTACCCAGGTAGTTTTCTCATGAAAGTCAGGAAAAAACCTTGTTGTATTGCATTTCATTATACAAACATCGCCACAACTTACTTATACTATATAATATACAAATACATTATAATATATGTGTAAATAAATTTATTGTTCCCCTATTGATGGGCATTCAAGTTGTTTCAATTTCTTTTTCTATCAGAAACAATGCTGCAATGAATATACTTATATGCGTCTTAAAGTGCACATGTGTAAGAGTTTTGTTGGGTAATTACTTGAAAGTAGAAATGCAAAGTTGAAAGTATGTTCATCTGTTCATCTTCAACATGATATTGCCAAATTGCTTTCCAAAGAGGCTGTGCAAATTTTATACTCCCTTCTGCAGTGCACGATCAGATCCTTGACAACACTTGATATTGTTAAAATCTTTTTGAATTTTGCAAGTCTGATGAGAGTGAAATTATATCTCATGTGATTTTTTTCTTCTTTTTACTGCTTTATTGAAGTATAACTGACATACATCAAGTTGTACAAAAAGTGTGCAGTTTGGTGTCTTGACATATTTACACTCCTGTGAAACTATCACCATAGTCAAGATAATGAATATGTCTGTCGCCCTCTGAATTTTCTCATGTCTTTCCATAATCTCTCCCTCCTGCTCCCCTCCGACCCAGGCAGCACGGATTTGCTTTCTGTCACCATAGATAGTTTTCACTTTCTAGAATTTTATGTAAGTGGGATCATATATACTATATACTCTGTTTTTGTATGGCTTCTTTTCTTCAGCATATTTATTCCAAGATCCATCCATGATGTTTCTTATTTCAATAGCTCATTTGGGTTTTTGTTTGTTTGTTTGTTTTTAATTTATTTATTTTTGGCTGCACTGGGTCCCCACTGCTGCGCGCGGGCTCTCTCCAGCCGCGGCGCATGGGCTTCCCATTGCGGCAGCCCCCCCCCCCCGCAGCTGAGCACAGGCTCTAGGCATGCGGGCCCCAGCAGCTGCGGCACACGTGCTCAGTAGTTGTGGCCCACAGGCTCTAGAGCGCAGGTCCAGCAGCCGTGGCCCACGGGCCCAGTCCCTCCACGGCATGCGGGATCCTCCCGGACGAGGGCCCGAACCCTTGTCCCCTGCACCGGCACGCGGACTCCCAACCACTGCGCCACCAGGGAAGTCCCAGCTCATTTGTTTCTAATGCTGGAAAGTATTCATTACATTAATATACCACAATTTGTTTATCATTCACCTGTTGGTGGATATTTGGGTTCTTTTACATTTGTATTACAAATAAAACTGCTATGAATATTTGGTACAAGTTTTTGTGTGGCCATATGCTTTCATTTCTCTTGGGTCAATACTTAGGAGTAGAATGGCTGGATTGTGTGGTAGGTATATGTTAAGCTTTTTAAGAAATTGCCAAACTGTTTTCCAAAAGTGGTTGTATCATTTTACATTTCCACCAGCAGTAGATGAGAGTTTTAGTTGTTCCATATCCTTGCCAACAACTGGAATTGTCTTTTTAATTTTAGCCATTTTAATAGATGTGCAGTAGTATCACATTGTGCTTTTAATTTTCATTTCCCTATTGACTCATGATGTTGAGTCCTTTCATGCCTTTATTTACCATTCTTTTTATCTTCTTTGATGAAGTGCCTATTCAAATATTTTGGCCATTTTAAAAATAGGGTTGCTGGTGTTCTTAATTTTGCTCTTGAGTTTTTTAAAAAAATATATTCTAGATACAAGTCTTTTATCAAATATGTGATTTTCATATATTTTCTCTCAGTCCATGAATTGTCTTTTCATTCTCTTATGTTGTCTTTCAAAAAACAGAAGTTTTAAATTTTGATGAAGTCCAGGTTATCAACATTTTCTCTTATATTTAGGTCTTGTTTAATGTCTTTCAGCAATGTTTTTTAGTTTCAGTGTACAGGTCCTGCATCTTTTGTCAAATTTATTCCCAAGTATTTCATATTTACTGTCATAAATATTATAAATAGTATTATTTTCAATTTCTAATTGTTCATTGCTAATATGAAGAAATACAATTATTTTTTAACTACTTACCTTGTATCATGCAACCTTAGTGGTTTGTTGATTTGGTAGGATTTTCTCCATACACAACCATGTTGTCGACAAATACAGTTTTACTTCTTCCTTTCCAGTCTTTATTTATGCTATTTATTTAGTTAGTTTGATTTGCTGGATTATTTTGTTGTGTTATTTTAGTGGTTTCTTTAGGGATTATAATATATATCTTTAATTAGTCACAGTTCAACTTCAAGTGATGGTATACCTCTTCACATATAGCATAAGAACCTTATACCATTATACTCCCATTTTCCCCCTCCAGGCCTTTGTGTGTTGTTTGTTCTCATGCAGTATACTTCTACATATGTTATAAATCTAACAACACATTGTTATGATTCTGGTTTTAGATGGTCAGTTATCTTTTAAAATGTCTAAAAATAAGAAAAAATTTGTTGTATTTGCAGGTGTGCCTCATACCTTTGTGTAAATTCAGATTTCCATCTGGTTTTGGTTTCCTTCTGCTGGAAGGACTTCCTTTAACATTTCCAGAAATGCTGGCTTATGGTGGAATTCTCAGCTTTTCTATGTTCAAAAGTCTCTGTTTCACCTTTTTGATAAATATTTTTGTTGGCTGTAGAATTCTAGATTTCCTGGTTTTACTTGTAGTATTTCAAAGATGTTGCTCCATTGTTTCTTGGCTTGCACTGTTTCTGGTGATTCAATCTGCTGTAATTTTTAGTCTTTGGTTTTCTGAAAATAATATGTCTTTTTGCTCTAGCTGCTTTTAAGATTTTCTTTTTATCACTAATTTTAAGCAACTTGATTATGATGTCGTCAGTGTAGTTTTCTTCATTTTGTGTGTGTGTGTGTGTGTGTGTGTGTGTCTGTGTTTGGGGTTTATTGAGCTTCTTGAAACTGTAGGATTATAAGTTACACCAAATTTAGAAAAAAAAATTTGTCATCTTCGTCTTTGCTTGAGTGTAGTTTTTATCTCTAGACATTATAGTTTCCATCTCTAGAAGTTTTATTTCTAGAATAAATAAATAAAAATAAATTTTAAAAATTTGCTCATCTCTTCTTAACATGCTTCATCTTTCTTCTACACTCTAGATCACATAGTATGTAATTATAATAACTATTTTAATGACCTTAGTTACTGCTTCTATTATCTGTCTCATTTCTGGGTAGGTTTTGATTGATTGGTTTTTCTCCTCATTATGGGTCATATTTTCATGTTTCCCTGCCTGCCCGGGATTTTTTTCTTGGGTCTTAAACATTATGAATTTTATCTTATTGAGTGACAATATTTTTGTGTTCCTACAAATATTCTTGAATTTGTTCTGGGACACAGTTAATTGGAAGTAGTTTGATCCTTTCAATACTTGCTTTTAAGCTTTATTGGGCACGCTCAGAGCAGTCTTTTGCCTAGGGATAATTTTCCTCCTACCGAGGCAGTAGCTTTGTGAGGACGCTACCTAATGTTCCGTGAGTTCTGTGAGTTTATAAGGCTTTCCCTCTTTGGCTGGCAAAACCTCAAACTATTCCCAGTGCTATATGAGCCCTGAGATTGTTTTCTCTAATCCTTTCTGGTGGTTCTTCCTCCAGCCTCGGGTAGTTTCCGCACACACATTCACTAATCAGTTCTCTGGTGAAGATTTGAGAGGACCCTTTTCAGATCTTCAGAGCTCTCTCTCCGACTCTCTCCTCTCTGGAGTCTTCCCTGCAAACTTTAGCTGCCTTGGCCTCTCCGAAACATGCAGCTCTGTTTCCTCAACTCAGGGAGACTGTCAGTTTCTACCTGGGCTCTCTCCCTGGAAGCCCAGAAGCTCTCTAGGAAGGAAGCTAGGTCAACCATAGGGTTCACGCCCACCTCTCAGGAATCACTCTGCCTTAGGTCCAATGTCCAGTAACACTTTACATATTCTGGATACTCATCCTTTTTAGGACAGATGTACTGCCAATATCTTCTTCCATGCTGTGCCTTTTATCTTCCCTTAGTTTATGATTTCTTTTATCGTGCCAAGGTTTTTCATTTTGGTGACCAATTTGCCATTTTTTTTTCCTTTATGAGCTGTACTTTTTCGTGTCTATATGAGAGATCTACTCCATTGCTGGGATCATATACATTTTTTTCCCTATATCTTCTAATAGTTTTGAAGTTTTGTTTTATACAGTCATATTTTGGATACCCAAATATCAAGCTATTACATCTGTACTCATTGGCTTGGAACCTAGAGACACTTGAATTACAAGTATAGTATTATCACAATCTCACAAAATTTAGTATTATAACTATCTCTAAATTTTCTTGTTTGCTCATTTGGACCAAACTACTAAATAGTGAGATTAGTTAGTATAAAATAAATAATGGAAGCATATATTTTAAAAATCACCTCTGGCATTTCTTTAGCATACTGATGTCTGTACTCCATCCAGCTCTTCTGGGTCAGAATCTCTAGCAATGATGCTCACTCAGACAGATAGGTTTAAAAAACTCCACGAGGGGGGGCTTCCCTGGTGGCGCAGCGGTTGAAAGTCCGCCTGCCGATGCAGGGGACACGGGTTCGTGCCCAGGTCCGGGAAGATCCCACATGCCGCGGAGCGGCTGGGCCCGTGAGCCAGGGCCACTGAGCCTGCACGTCCGGCAATGGGAGAGGCCACGACAGTGAGCGGCCCGTGTACGGCAAAAAACAAACAAAAACTCCACAGGTGATTCTGATCTACAACTTGCTGAGGGTAATTCCAATCATAATTATATGCTCATAAATATTTCCTTTCATTTAGTAGCCATTAATTGAGCAACTATTATGTGCTAAATACTGTGTTAGGTGGTGGAAAATAGATATAATTAAGGCATAAAGCTTGTCCACGAGGAACTCATAGTTTAGTAGAGGATGCTGACGCAAAACCAGAAAATTTTATATAAATGTAAATGCATGTCACAAGCACAGTGATGGAGATTCACACAGGGGCCGTGACAGTACAAAAGAGGCACCTAACCCTAAGTCGGTGTGGGGAGGGTCAGGAAAACACCCTGCTAGAAGTGAGACCTGTCCTTGAAAGAATGAGTATTAGATGTCTGATGAGAGGAGGAAAGATATTTCAGCAGAGAGGACAATGAGCACAGGCATGGAGAATAAAGCCCAGGAAACTCAAAGTTGTTTAATGATCCTGCATCTTAAAGTCCAGGGGCAAAATGGAGACCATTAATGCTGAAGACATATGGTGAGTGCCACATAAAAGAAGACCTCAAATACCTTAAGGACACCAGATTTTGACCTATAGGTCAGTGCTTCTTAAACTTCAGTGAGCACATGAATCACCTGGGGATCTTGTTAAAAAGTTGACTCTGATTCAGAAGGTCTGGAGTTTGGCCAGAAATTCTGCATTCCCTAACAAGTTTCAGATGCTGCTGTCTGTACTGCTGGTCTGCAGACCACATTTTGGACAGCAAGGCCATGTAAGTTGTCTACTGTGTTACAAGAGCAGCTAGTCTGAGATCAGAGTGCTGAAGAGGAGCATGGAGGCACTCTGGCTGATGGGGCCAGCAGATCTCGCCATTCTGACTTTAGGGAAGACATCTCAGGTCCTCCAGCCCAGCCCATCTGTCACCTAAATAGCAACAAATAACCCCAGTTGATGTACAGAAGAAGACTGCCTAGGCAAGCCCACTCTGAATTCATGATCCATGAAATTGTAAGAGATGATAAAATGGTGGTGGTAATAAGCCAACAAGTTTTTGGGCAACTAAGTTTTGGTGTGTAGCAAATAGATAACTAGCACAGAATTTAGTCTAATAGGCACTAGCTGCATATTTAAATAAATTAGGGAGCTTTATAAAAAATATCGATTCCCAAACCCTATCTATCTCCAGAGTTTCTGATCAATTGGTCTGAAGTAGGGCTCAGACATTGATAGTTTTAAAAGCCCCCAAGATATGCCTATAGAGATTTTAATGTGCAAGCAGAGTTTAAGGCTATTGCAATAGGTGATGATGCAAAACCATCAAAGAAGTTTAAGCAGGGAGCTGATGTGCTCATGTCTCTGTTTAAGGCAATCCTTGTCAACTAAATGGAGGACAGATTTGAGGGGTTGAAGGCTGGAGCTAGCAAAATCAATTAGGAAGTTGTTGTTGGAATCCAGGTGAAAAATGAGGGAAGCTTAAATGAGACAATGGTAGGAGGGCTGGAGAGGACAGGATGAATGAGAAAGATTCAGAAGACAGAAAGACAGTTCTAGGAAACTGGATAAGGGAGATGATGCAAAGGAAGGAGCCCAGCATATAGGTTAGGAATGCAGCTTGGGTGACTGGGTGGGTGATGGTGACATTCACAGCAATTAGAGGCATAAGAGGAGAGGCAAGCATAGCAAGTGAGATGAGTTCATTTGGGGGATACGTTGACTTTGCATTACTACCTGGAATATCTAGGTAGGGCTGTCTGGCAGGCAGTCAGATGTGTAAATTTCAAGCTCAGGGGAGAGGTGTTAACTACAGATGTTGATTTGAGTGACATCATCGTTTAGATAGTAGTTGAAATCAAGAGAATGGATGTGACTGCTTTCCCAGGGATGTCTGTCAGGGATACTAAGATTGTTTAGCTCCAGCCCCATCCACCCTCCTCTTACGGTCTTCCTATTCTGCAAAGATGAAAAGACCTTAGAAGACATGTGTTTGAGATTTGGAAAGCCACCCTCTTTCAGTTCTTTCTGCTGGCAAGTAAGGTGATGGATTCTGGAGTGGAGAGGCAACTGCAGGACCAGACTCAGATGGCCAGAGGATGGCTTCTTGGCTCCTGTGCCCCCAAACTCCATCCCACCCTTTTATACCCAAACCTATTTTTCTCATGGCCTCACATACTGTAATGATCCTCCATTTTCTTGCTACAACTCTGTACCCATATCCATAAAGTTAAATAATTTGTTTTTTGCTTGTCAATAGTTCTCAACACATTAAAATCACCTAAACTGCTTGAGAAATTGATGCAAAATTCCCAAGCTCAGATAGTCTGATCTAACTGTTCTCAGGTGTGATCTAGGAATAATTGTGGTTTTTGAAAACATTCCAGGTGATTCTAATACACAGCCAGGTTTAAAATATTGACTTCTGCTGGTATGTATATAATCTTGATCATTTTTTGCAAATCATAAAATCTTGTCTGTTGCATTGTTGTATCTTCACTGTATGGATCATGATATGTGTTGGTTATCCAGTTTTCAGAGAAAAAATTAAAGGACAGTTATCTACCTTGATTTATACTCTAGTTGAAGTAAAACTTAGGCTAACTGAGGCTTCTTGAATTCAACAGCATTATTCATGTTTATATACCTATGAGCAACTTTCTTACACCAAACAGATGCACAATAAATAATTGTAGAATGAACATTACTGACTTGAGTATTTTGTAGAAGACTGGTGTCTAAATCTATTAAATCTCCATAAAGCATTTTCATAAGTATCCATTTTTTCTGTAAAATATTCACTGACAAGCTAGATTTGTGTTTGATCTGGACTTAGGGTGTGAACATAGCACACGAATGAGATGAACAAGGAGTTGAATCTTTTTTTCCCTGCCAACAGCATCTAATCAGGCTAGAGTCCTTCAAGTCAGTATTCTGATTAAATGCCCCAATTACCAGTTAATTGCTAGAGAATAGATGCAACTGACTCATTTATCTTAAAAATTCCAAGCTGGAAGCCTCAAATGAACAAGAATAATTCTAGCTCCAGAGTTTGTTAAATGTCAGGCTAAACCTGGCCAATGTCACCGTAAAATATGCCCTGAGGCATCACAACTTCGCATATAGCACCAAAGAGATTTAACATTAATAGGGTGTTTTGAAAGAGTGCAATCACAGCAGAGAGCTAAAATCCAACAGTGCAAACGACATGGATCCACGCTTTCCAAGATAAATACCTCTCATGACTCCTTAATTAAAGTCATTAATGATAATTAACCTCAGGGGAAAAATGACTCATCCGATTGGTAAAAATACACTTGGTTTCATTTTGGCCTATTGTCTTCTTTCTAAGGTTACAAATGGACTGCCTTTCCTTGTACACGTGTGTACTCACCTGACAAGTAAGAAGACAGCAAAGTGTGGATGGCCTTTCTGTTGAGTTTCGAAAGAATCAGAGTAAAAATCTGATGCTGTATCCTGATCTCTCCCAAATAAGCCTGCTGCTTTCCTGGAAGAGACACGGAAAGCACACCAGTTCTGGTGACCTAAACATTACATTGGATGACCAGTGATAAATAATGCAAGGTTTACTCACTTTATTGGCTTGCTCAGAAAAATCAATTCAGGGACTCAAATGTATTGTCCACTGAAATGCATGGATCAATTAATATGCATTGTTTACTCCTGGGTTTTAATCAGATTTGAAACAAATGCACTGTATTATGACACCATGAGGGAGTTAGATGTGCACAAGTTCCCAGCACAGAGGTGGAACCCTTCCATTTTCTCATTTTTAGAATAGATCTGATGGCAAGGAAGAATATCCCATGAGTTTCATTGTCCACATAATTGACACCATCACCGCCCACACCCCTTTCTTGCCCATGGAGAATCAAGGCAAATTCAAGAGGTAAGGGATGGGTAAGCCGTTCTTTTGGCGCTGGAGTTGGGGGTGGGGAGAAGCACAAAGGTTTAGGAGCCTGTTTACTTAAAGCAGCATAAGCCTGATAAGGGGCTATACATGAATATTCTATTAAAAACAGATCTAGGGCTTCCCTGGTGGTGCAGTGGTTGAGAGTCCGCCTGCCGATGCAGGGAACACGGGTTCGGGCCCCGGTCCGGGAAGATCCCACATGCCGCGGAGCGGCTGGGCCCGTGAGCCATGGCCGCTGAGCCTGCATGTCCGGAGCCTGTGCTCCGCAACGGGAGAGGCCACAACAGCGAGAGGCCCGCATGCCACAAAAACAAACAAAAACAAACAAACAAACAAAAAACAGATCTAGGTGACTCTTTTCTTCCAAGATCCATCCTGGCCACTCATATAGTATCTCCAATTTCCACATAAGAACCCTGAGTAATAAATTCACAGGTAACTTGTTCAGCACTGAAATTAGGATCCACTAGCAGGGTTTATGTCACCTTCTTCACAAACCTGAACTTTAAAATCAAGTCATATGAATGGCTGTATCTTTTGTGTGGCATAGCAGGTCACTTTCAGGATTTTGGATACTTGTTCCCTCAGTTTCCTAGACTGTTGGCTGATGAAGGCCCACAGCTCAGTTACTCTCTAGGAATTGACAGCAGCTGAAGGGAGCTACATTACACAAAGTTACACCCCTTCCTTTCCCAGGCTGATTGCTATCAAAGGACCACGTGGGCCTGGACAAGGAGCATCTCAGTATTACCCAGTGAGGGCAAAAGACAGATTATGTTAAATTTGTAAGACTTCTGGTGCCTTTGAGTAATGGAGTGGGTGAAAAATTCCAGTAAGAACTGGGATTGATTTTTTGTGTCTTCCTGGCCAGTGGAATTCAAAGTCATTTAATCTAATATAAAAAATATAGTGATGCCCAATCAAAAAAATGGGCAGAAGACCTAAAAAGACATCTTTCCAAAGAAGACATACAGATGGCTAACGGGCACATGTAAAGATGCTCAACATCACTAATTATTAGGGAAATGCAAATCAAAACCACAATGAGGTATCACCTCATGCTGGTCAGAATGACCATCATCAAAAGGTCTACAAATAATAAGTGATGGGGCTTCCCTGGTGGCGCAGTGGGTGAGAGTCTGCCTGCGGATGCAGGGGACACGGGTTCGTGCCCCTGTCTGGGAGGATCCCACATGCCGCGGAGCGGCTGGGCCCGTGAGCCATGGCCGCTGAGCCTGCGCGTCCGGAGCCTGTGCTCCGCAACGGGAGAGGCCACAACAGCGAGAGGCCCGCATACCACACACACAAAAAAAAAAATAAAATAAAAAATAAAATAAAATAAATGATGGAGAAGGTGTGGAGAAAAGGGAACCCTCTTGCACTGTTGGTGGGAATGTAAATTGGTGCAGCCACTATGGAAAACAGTATGGAGTTTCCTTAAAAACTAAAAATAGAGTTACCATATGATCCAGCAATCCCACTCCTGGGTATATATCAGAAAAAATGAAAACATTAATTTGAAAAGATACATGCACCCCTATGTTTATAGAAGCACTATTTACAATAGTGACAACATGGACGTGTCTATGTCCATCAACAGATGACTGGATTAAGAAGTTGTGGTATATATATGGAATAAAAAAAATGGTTCTGAAGAACCTAGGGGCAGGACAGGAATAAAGACACAGATGTAGAGAATGGACTTGAGGACATGGGGAGGGGAAAGGGTAAGCCAGGACGAAGTGAGAGAGTGGCATGGACATATATACACTACCGAATGTAAAATAGATAACTAGTGGGAAGCAGCCGCATAGCACAGCTATGCATAGCACAGCTATCAGCTGGGTGCTTTGTGACCACCTAGACGGGTGGGATAGGGAGGGTGGGAGGGAGATGCAAGAGGGAGGGGATATGGGGATATATGTATACATATAGCTGATTCACTTTGTTATACAGCAGCAACTAACACAACAATGTAAAGCAATTATACTCCAATAAAGATGTCCAAAAAAATACTAAAAAAAAAGATGTGGTGTATGTATACAATGGAATATTACTCAGCCATAAAAAAGAATGAAATATTGCCAATACAGCAATGTGGATGGACCTAGAGAATATTATACTTAGTGAAATAAGCCAGACAGCAAAAGCCAATACTATATGGTATTACTTATATGTGGAATCTAAAAATTAATTTAAAAAAAGAATCTATATACAAAATAGAAACAGACTCACATAGAAAAACTTATGGTTACCAAAAGTGGGGGAGGGACAAATGAGGAATACGGGATTAACAGATACAAACTACTGTACATAAAATAGATAAGTATCAAAGATTTACTGTATAGCACAAAGAATTATACCCAATATCTTATAATAACCTACAGTGGAATGTAATTTGCAAAAAAAAAAAAGAAAGAAAAAGAATCACTATGCTATACACCTGAAACGAACGCAATACTGTAAATCAACTATACATCACTTAAAAACATACAGTGGGGCTTCCCTGGTGGCGCAGTGGTTGGGGGTCCGCCTGCCGATGCAGGGAACGTGGGTTCGTGCCCCGGTCTGGGAGGGTCCCACGTGCCGCGGGGCGGCTGGGGCCGTGGGCCGTGGCCGCTGGGCCTGCGCGTCCGGAGCCCGTGCTCCACAGTGGGAGAGGCTGCGGCAGTGAGAGGCCCGCGTGCCGCAAAAAAAGAAAACAACAACAACAACATACAGTGATGCCATCCTAGCATTAGGATGAATTCATTATTCAGTGATTTTTTTTTTCAATCCAGTATGGTGGTGGAGCAAAATTCATACCAGCTAAGTGCAATATAAGCACTAAGTTTTACATCGAATTCATCACTGCCTGGGAATGTCAAGAAATTTCATGGCAAAAGATGAAATTTAATAGAATCCTTAAAGACTGAATAAAAATGAGAAAAGTGAAAGGAGGGAGTGGGCAACATTCCAATTAACCATGGTGCAAAAACATAAAGCTGGGACGTACCTTTCGTTCCTAGGGGACGGGATCCTTTAGGTACTTCTCAAAAGGCACTAAAGGCACAATGTTAACAGCCGTATCTTTGAGATGGTGCTGAAGCTCTAAGCAAGAACTGTCCATATCTGCTTCTAAAGAGTCTCCAGCGCTTCTCAACAGGTACTGGCGTCATTTAAGCTGGAGCAGCAGGTTTAACTTATCATCATGCATCAACTCTCACCACCTGAGATGTTCTCTTCGAGTGTCAGTGAAGGAAAAAGCAGCTGCTCCTCCTCCGTTCCCACACCTTACTTTGCCATATTCTTCAGAAGGAATCAGGGTGAGCATGGGCTCCTCCAGTATTCCTCTGCGTCTCTCGTGGGCCGCCACAGTTAAAACCAGAAAACATGCACCCACGTTAGAAATGAACTGTGCACCCAGCCTCTAATAACAACTCTGGACTGCAGCCCTTCTTCAGGCATGGATTCTTTTTGCTATTCAAAGTTAAACAATGTTTCCTTCTCACCAATTAGTGGAAAATGCTGCAACTGCTCTTTTCCAAACCATCCTCTGTTTCAATTAGGAAGCTGTTAACCTGTATCAGCTGGGTGCATAACTGGCCAAACCCCAATTTTTCTATGTAAAGTATTCTTTGCTTGATAATGGATAAAAAACCATGGACCTATAATCTACATAAATACTATTCTAAAATACCATTAAGTCGGGCTTCCCTGGTGGTGCAGTGGTTAAGAATCCGCCTGCCAATGCAGGGGACATGGGTTCGAGCCCTGGTCCAGGAAGATCTCACATGCCACGGAGCAACAAACCCATGCGCCACAACTACTGAGCCTGCATTCTAGAGCCCGCAAGCCACAACTACTAAGCCTGCATGCCACAGCTACTGAAGCCTGCACACCTAGAGCCTGTGCTCTGCAACGAGAAGCCACCGCAACAAGAGAAGGCACCGCAATAAGAAGCCCGCACACCACAATGAAGAGTAGCCCCCACTCGCCGCAACTAGAGAAAGCCTGCGTGCAGCAAGACCAAAAATAAAAATAAATTAAATAAATAAATAAGGACAGACCTTGAGTTAGCGGTTTCCTGTTTGCCCCCCAGATGCACGCTCCATCCCAATGGACACATCTACCTCCTCTCAGCCAAAAATAAATAAACTAAAAATAAATAAATAAATAAAGCTATTTAAAAAATACCATTAAGTCTAGTATTTAGCTATAGGAATTGGTGACTGTTTGGAAAAGCCCCAGTATTTAGTTTTATCTGTGCATATTCAATCAGGAGAAAATATATGCAGACACCTAATGTCCTCTACTTCTTTTTCTCTGTGTCTCCAAACTTTGCCAACATCCATTTTTTATCTCCTTCTTCTCCTCCTGCACCACCCCCCCACCCTTCCTCTGTCCGATTACATGTCTGCACGCTAGTCCATAGTTTCAAGAGAACCAGGAAAGCAGGCTCTCTAACTCCTTACAGCATCTTTCCTGGGCACTTTAATAACAATGAATTTGCTTCCTTGCCCTGCATTCCTCTCTCATCTCTTCCCCTTGCTCTTTGTTTCTAATGACAATCGACATTGTTTTCTTCACAGTTCATTTAATGTATCACAGAGCCAAGTCCCTGACTTGGCTGAGTAGAAAAACTCTTCCACTCTGATAAATAACACATGATAAATATATAGGGAGATAGAAGAGGGAGAAGTGATTTTTAACAACGAACAGGTAAGCTCTAAATTAGTGTCCTAAGATGTTCATTCTTGCTCCTGACAGGTGCTAAGTTTAAAGCTACAGATTTCAGAATGGGGGCAGAATATCCACAGGACAGCTGAGGTGTTTCTTAATTTAAAAAGTCCATCGGAAATGATCTAGAAATAATCAAAGAATGATTTTTCTATAGACTTCTTGAAACAACATCAACAATTACAGAGGGAACCCTAATCTAGCAAGTTTCCTGATTTTGGGAGAGATGTCAAATGTCCATAAATGGCATGAACAGCAAACTCCAACTTGAATCCAGTGGTAACTGAATGTTGCAATTACAACTATTTCTGTTCCTCTAGAAGCTCCCATAGTATGCAGGGTTGATGGGGCGGGTGGGCACACTGTACATAAACAAGCAGGGAGAGCATAGCCCAATTCTAGTCACCAGAAGAGTCAGGGAGCCCCCACAAACTAATATTTAAATCAAATAAACTTTAAGGTATTTATGCAGAATCCCAGAGTCCTGGCCCACAGAGTATTCTCACAAGGGATTGAGACAACAGACATCATACTACTGACTTGTCTCTGTAGATGTTGGACAGAGAGCCAGTTTGAGCATGAGACTCACCTGGACCCTCTTAACTCCTTTCCTTCATTGGAGCCCAAGTAAAGCCCCAGAGTAAGGTGGTCGTCCCACCACAGGGAGTGTGCAGCCTGGCTTGGACTATTTGCCACAAGGAAGCAGGATGGAGAAAAGACAAGGCTGGGTCTGAGGGCTTGAGGGTCTCAGAGAGAGCAAGACACAGAAGGCTGGGCCATGCACAATCAGTGATCTGATGAGCCGCTCTCACAGGAGGGGAGAGAGGAACAGGATTCCTCCAAGCAGTTCTGGCCTGGAGAGTGAGGTAGAGGGCCTGTCTCTCTTAGGGGACTCAAAATCCCCAAATAGAAACCCCCAAAGAGCACTGGGTATGGTTTCTTTCTGTGTTAGTTTGCTAAAGCTGCTGTAAAACAAAGCACCACCAACTGGGGGAATCAAACAACAGAAATATATCATCTCACAGTTCTGGAGGCCAGAGTCCCAAATCAAGGTGTTGGCAAGGTTGGCCCTGCCTGGGGGCCGTGAGGGAAGGGGCTGTTCCAGGCCTCTCTCTTCGGCATGTAGACGGCCATCTTCTCCCCGTTTCTTCACATTGACTTCCTCTACACGTGTCTCTGTGCCCAAATTTCTCCCTTTTATAAGGACACCAATCATATTGGATGAGGACCCATGCTAATGACCTCATTTTAACTTGATTACTTCTGTGAAGACCCTTTCTCCAAATAAGGTCACATTGGGCGTGGTTTCTTGCTTGAATCAAGTGTTCCAGAAAAAGCTGGCTTAATAAGTATGGCAGTTTATCAACTTATACAGCACTAGCTAGACAGCAAAATGTCTTACTCCAAGGTACGTGTGCACTCTTGGAACACATAGCTCATGCTGGAGAGCCCAGCCACACTCCTCCAATTGCTGTAAATTCTGAAGAAGACTTCTGAATTACATGGCTTCATGAATGCTTTGGGGTCCCACACCTTACACAGAAGCCCTGTCAGGAACATGAATAACCCACTCCTTTGCACATGTTCCCTGTCAGAATTGTTCAGCGATCCAGAGCTTCCATCTCTAAATATTTACAAAGTACTATTTATCAGAATGAAAGAGAATGTTTCTGCTCCACTATGTCTGGCATACGGTAGCAGCATGAGATAGAAGATAAATCGTGCTGGGTGATTCCAACAGGATTTAATGCCAGCAATAATTATTTTTAATCACATGGAAAGTTCCCTCCTGATACCAGCCTATCTAACATTAGAAAATAATTTTGTCAGTTCTCATTGTCTGCTGCTGTTTCTATAAATAATCTCCTAGGTCCTTTTGAAGTCTCACTTTATATCTTTCCTTTTATCTTTTCTCATCCATTCTTTCTATGGTAATGTTCTATCCATTCTCTAAATCCTGGCTTTTGATTACAGGATGCTTTTTTCAAAATCCTATCAAGCATTTGGGGCTTATGCAAATCCTGTCACAACTACATGGAATTTCAACAAATTTCTTGATTCTCTGTGCACTTCTTCCCAGCCTGTTCCCCATACACCTCCCCTCCAAGAGGGCAACTAAATATAACTAATAGCCTGAGTGCAACCCAGATCAGGTGATACAGAATTTGCATTTGGTGTGTGTTATTGGTGTGAGGTTGGAAGGAGGTTAGATATGTTACTGGGGTAATAAGACCCCAAAAGGGCACCTGACTGCATGCACCGTGTGTACACAGCCTACAGCGACCCACACCTCACGAAAGCACAGACAAGTTTCCTGGCAAACTCTGATTTGGAATTTTAAACATAACTGAAAATTTAAAAAATAACTGGCTGTTTAACTGCATTCACTTATAGGTGTAAAAGTACATGTAGGGGTACAGCTAAAACATCCTATTTCCAAGCAATACAAAGAGGAGATTCACGTCTATGACAATTTTCCATCAGTGGGGCATGGGGGAAAGCCACATCTCTGTCACAAACCCACCAATCGGTCCAGGCTGATGATGCCTCTGCCACAGAGGGCATTTTCCTTCTGGGCTTCATGCATCTCCGGAAGGCGACACCAGACCAGAGGGCCTCACCAAGAGAGCGTTGGCCAATGTCAGGTTTGCTCTCCCCAGCTTTGGAAGTTTGCTGACTACCATGGCACTCTGTCCTGTGAGCCCAGGACTTGGCCAAGCCTCTAGCCTTAGAGCAAGCAGAAGTGTTTTTGCTAACATGCAAAAACTCACTTCCTACTGTGAGAAGAAGAGTCAGCAGAACAATCCCCTTAAAAGGCAGCAGCGGGGGCCTTTGTACCTGGCTTAGGAGTCAAGTCTGTGCGCCTCCCGCTTCCGGACCCCTTTGTCCATCTATCTTCCTGGGTCTGGGGAAAGTGGCTTCTCGTTTTGGCTCTTCCTGCTCCAAACTGGGGGCCAGACTGTTGGTATCTAAACTCTCCAGGCCATTGAGAAATTAGTTTACTCCTACTTTTACTTGGGGTAGACTGACCTGGGTCCCAGGCTGCTGCTGCCAGTGGGCCTCCAAAAGGACAGCCTGACACTGCGAGTCACAAGACTGTCCAAGGCACACTCCAAGAGAGTTCTCTGGGCCTAGCTTGAAGATCTTTGACTTTGAGGTGAACTCTTACTTATAACTGATCTTGGGAACTTGCCTTCAGACAAATAATCCATTTCACAATCTGCCTTTGCCCCTGGAGCAGGGAGAGGCCTTATCACTTTTCCATTTAGAGCTTTACTGTGATGTTCCAGGGGTATAAAAACTTCAGGGTCGCCAATCAAAGAAAAGTTAGAGACATTAGTGCAGGCACTGAAAAAGTACATGATTCTGATGACTGGGTCACAATTCCTTCCTTAAGTCAGCTGGTTTCCAGTTCTTTGCTTTCAACAGAAACGAAGGAGGAATTGTCACCTCATATTAAAAATAATATAAATTAAAAATAATTTTGGATAATAGATCATCATGGGATGGTGGGGGAACCAGGGAGGAACTAGCTCCAAGGAATGAACATAACTGGTGACTACGCTCTAGCAAAATTCTTTCTGTTCCATCTACTAATTTAGCGCTTTGCTTAAATACTTCAAGAGAAATTTACTGTATGCCAGGGACTTTTACATGCATTAACCTGTTCAAACCTCACAACAACCCTGTAAGGTTTTACTATTACTCCTAATTTACATTTGAAAAAGGAAACTCGAGAAGTCGACTACTTGTCCAAGGTCACAGAGCTAATAAGTGACAGAATTGGGACTTGAATTGGTAGACTGGCCCCAGAGTCTGTCTGGATAATGGCTGTACTGTATTTAATATTACTTCTGAGCTTATAGCAATAAAAGCAATAATGGCAATAGAATTGATGCTGAACCCTAACTTATTTTAGCCATAGGTATACCCATCCACTGATACATGAATGAGGTGAAAATTTTAAAATCGCTATCCATATTGAGATAAATTTCCAATAAAATTTTACTCTTTAATTATCAAAATTTGTAACACATTCTGGTTAATTTTTATTAACTTGAATTGCTAATATTGATAATAATAACCAATCCAGAAGATATTTTATCATTTAAAGATTTGGACAGGGCTTCCCTGGTGGCGCAGTGGTTGAGAGTCCGCCTGCCGATGCAGGGGACACGGGTTCGTGCCCCGGTCCGGGAATCCCACGTGCCGTGGAGCGGCTGGGCCTGTGAGCCATGGCCGCTGAGCCTGCGCGTCCGGAGCCTGTACTCTGCAACAGGAGAGGCCACAGCAGTGAGAGGCCCGCGTACCGCAAAAAAAAAAAAAAAAAAAAAAAGAAGAAAAGATTTGGACACAGGGAATTACAAAATTAAATTTCTATATATATGCATTTTTGTTGCATATGCATTTTTGTTGCAAAGTATAATAGAGTAAGAAATATAAGATTTTTAAGCAAAAATACTACATTAAGATAAATTTCTGTGGAGGCAAAGTTGAAAGAGAAAAAGGAATGACATAAAATTTCCAATTTTTAAAGCTGGGTTTATGTGTTTTTCTCATTTTTATATTTATCTCTGCTGTATTTTTGATACAATAAATTTTTTTTCTTATGCATAACACATTCTGTATTTTTTTAAGTGGATAACTCTTGGTATCAGATTACCATAATATTTAGATTCCTTTGGAGTTTTTAAAACCTCTTTATTAAGGTATGATTGACATAGAAAAATCTGTGCATATTTAATGTACACAACTTGATGAGTTTGGAGATAAGCATACACTCTTAAGACCATCATCACAATCTATGCCACACATATATCCATCACCTCCAAAAGTTTTCCTTTGGATATTGTTTTAAAAAGCAATGCAAAGGTTTATTTTATTTATTTATCTATTTATTTATTTATTTTTGGCTGCATTGGGTCTTCATTGCTGCACACGGGCTTTCTCTAGTTGGCGGCAAGTGGGGGCTGCCCTTTGTTGCGGTGTGCAGCCTTCTCATTGCAGTGGCTTCTCTTGTTGTTGAGCACAGGCTCTAGGCATGCGGGCTCAGAAGTTGTGGCTCGCAGGCTCTACAACGCAGGCTCAGTAGTTGTGGCGCACAGGCTTAGTTGTTCTGCAGGATGTGGGATCTTCCCGGACCAGGGCTTGAACCTGTGTCTCCTGCATTGGCAGGCAGATTCTTAACCACTGCGCCACCAGGGAAGCCCAAGGGTTATTTTTAAATGTCAATATATTTACAATATCCTGGCAATTATACCTTTTGCAACTGTTTATACTTACATTTTTTTGAATGTCAATCTAAAAATGTGCAAGGAGTTACATCGTTTTTCAAAATTATTTTTGGTGTTATGTGAACAAAAATGTTCAAAGACCACTGCTCTAGTCTGTGGGCCTCTCCCCTCCATTCCCTTGTGTGTTTTAGTTTTCTCACTCTTAGCACACCCTAATTTAATTTACTACTTAATCAATATTTATTAAGTGCCACTATGTGCCAGAGAGGGTATCAACATACCAATGAATAGAACAGAAACATTAATGATTTTATGAAATAGTGAGATGCTAATTCCTTCTGTGGAATTTTTTTCTTGCTACCCTTCTCTGTGGCTTCTGAGTCTCTTTATTTTCATGTATTATTTTTGGTTGGGGCCCAGTTCCCCTGAGTATAAAAACCATTAAAAATTATTTAAATTATGATATATCTCAAACATAGAATAGTATAAGGAAGAGTAAACTGTATACTTGTCTTCTTACCACCCAAGTTTAATAAATCTTACCACTTTGCTCAAACTGCTTCATATTAAACAACAAAACAAAATAAGAAAATATTACATACACAAATGAAGCCACCTAAGTACTCTTCCCTAAATCCATATGCTTTCCTCACTCTTCAGATATAAACTCTGTCTTGATTTGTGTTTCTAATTCTTAAGAAATGTTTATACTTTTGCTACATATAAGCAACTTAGAGGTGCATTGATTTGTGTGTTTTCAAAGAGGTGTATTGATTTGTGTGTTTTCAAACTGGATAAAAATAGTATCATTTTGTACATATGTTGCAACTTGTTTTTGGTACTCAACATTTTTTTTTTGAGATTTATACAGTTTATACATGTAGTTTTAGTCAAGTCCATTCATTTTTCTTTGCTGCATAATATTCCATCATAGGAATAAGATACATTTAACCATTCTTCTTTGATGGAGATTTAGGTTGCTTCTCTCTTCTCACATCATGATGTGGCAATGAACCTTCTTGCACATGCCTTCTGCACATGTTTTTGAGTTTCTCTGGGGTCTACATGAAGAAGTGGAATTACTGTGTTATAGTTTGTGCAGGTTCAACTTTATTAAGTATTGCTAACTTGCTTTTTTAAATTGTTGCTCAATCTTACATTCCAGCAGAATATGAGCATTACTCTTTCTATTCTTTTGGTGGATATCTTTGAATTTTTTTTTTTTTTGCGATACGCGGGCCTCTCACTGTTGTGGCCTCTCCTGTTGCGGAGCACAGGCTCCGGACGCGCAGGCTCAGTGGCCATGGCTCACGGGCTCAGCTGCTCCGCGGCATGTGGGATCTTCCCGGACCGGGGCACGAACCTGTGTCCCCTGCATCGGCAGGTGGACTCTCAACCACTGCGCCACCAGGGAAGCCCTCTTTGAATTTTTAAAAATGTAAACCTATGTTAGTATTTCTCTTCTACTTCTGACATAAGGAACTTAGAAAGTTTGAATTATCCATTAATAATCCCCCTACATCATCTTATTTTTCCCTGAAGTTTTAGCTTTACTTTATTTTAAAAGCATAAAAATTAATTACTTTTAAAATAAGTAATTAATATTTGATTCAATTTTCAATCATCAATTTTTCATTCTGTTCCCCTGGGTTCATGTTTCTTTTTGTTGAAGTACATCCTCTAATTGTCCTTTTAGTAGGTATCTGTAGGTGACATATCCCATTAGTCTTTGTTCAAAAATGTCTTAGTCTTTTTCCTGAATGATAGTTTAGATACGTATAGACTTATATTTTGACAGTACTTTTCCACCCTTGATACTTTGAAATTATATCTCCAGGGTGTTCTGGTTATTGTTTCTGAAGAGTTTAATGTTTCTGAAGACAAGTCTTCTGTTAGTTTAATTTTTATTCCTTTGGTTTGGTAGCTTTCTGTTTATCCTAGACATTCTGCTATTTTGTCATAACATGTCTAGGAATGGATTAATTTTTATTGATCCTATTGAGTACTTGGAGTATATGTCATCTGAAAGTATGAAATATTCTCAGCTACTGACTTTGTTTTTTTAAGTTCAATTTTTACCTAACTAAAAAAAATACATGTACATAATTTTAAAAGCTAAATACTTGTGTAAGACTTATAATGAAAACCAGCAATTTCCTGCATCACATCTCTCCAATCCTGACATTTTTACTCCTTGCAAGCAGCTACTTTCCACTTTAAAATATTTTATCTGTTTCTTTTAGAATTTACTTCTATTATTGAAAATAACATTCATATACTATGATTTATTGATTTTTTTGTTTTAGATTTATTAACTTTCTAACATGAAAGGTAAGAATTTATCCCTCTTAAACCCTCACCCTCAAACACATATTTTGAAATATCTCTCTTTCCAATGTAGTTTTATTATATTCATTGTTAAACCATTCAGGGAATTTACCCAATTATAACTTTAAAAATATTATTCAGAATTGAGCCATGTGTTATGCTGTGATTACACTTTTTCTTTTAAAAGTTTTTATTTTCCCTATTTGAGTATTGCTTTGTTCTTTAATTCATTTAGATTTTTATGTATTTAGAATTATCCTACTGTAAAGCATCATTAAATATGATCAGATACATCAGGTAGTCTGTAGTTTCATTTATTTCTTACAGATATCTCTCCTAGAGCCCTTCAACCTCCTCTGGGCTGAACTGGTTGCTTCCCAGCTTGGCAGCTGTCACCCAGGAATCTCCCCTAATCATCCTGCAGATTCCCTTTTCCTCTTTTCTAATTGAATCTCCTGTTTCTGGGATCCTATGCCTTCTTCCTTTTTCGTTTATGCTCCGATGTTGATGGAGCATATCCTCAAATAGCTTTCTGAGGAATGGTACAAGGAAGTAAATTTTTTGAGACCATGCATGTTTTAAATTCAAGGTCTTTATTCCTCTCACACTTTGTTGATAGTTTGACTGGGTATATAATTCTAAACTGGAAATCATTTTCTTAGAATTTGCTGTTGAGCAGTTTAAACCTTCTTATTCCTGATACTTTATACTTCAATTTTTAAAAATTGTGTTTGAATTATATTAGAATCTCAGTCTCCAGGGCCCAGAAATTTGAAAGTAGCACACATTGACATGGGCCTTTTTCTTTTGGCGGGGAGGTGAAATTTAGTGGATTTTTTTCAATCTAGAAACATTTTTTATTTTATGGAATTGTACTTGAATTATTTCATCTGTGCCTCTTTCCTTTGATTACAGAATCTCTCAGTAAATGTCTTCAAAAAGAAAAACTCCACTCTTCTTCTAGGGAGTGAGGAGAGGTGGTAACCTGGCTGTACCTGTGAGAGAGGGATCTTCTTATGAAGACTTTCAACCAATTCTCCTTTTAGAGTTAACCAATCCTCAAATTTCTGAACCATTCTTTTACTTGGAGGTGCAAATTAGCTTGGTTATTGTTGACTTCTCCCTTTTGAGATTAGATTGAATAAACTCCCATCTTCCAGCTGTTATAATTTATTCATTTACTTTTCAACTTCTGAAATTTTGTCTTTTTCTTTTCTCCTATCTATAACTTTGAAGATTTACATCCCTTTTAATGCTTTACTGTCATTTTAGTAGTCTTAACAAGGAGCAGCAGTAAATGCATTTTTAACTGGAAGTCAAAGTTACTATCTTTTTAAACAATTACTCTCCATTATTCCTTCTATTTTCTTTTTCTAGAACTTCTATTAAATGTATGTTGGAGAATTTCAGTTTATCCTATAGTCTTTAACTGTTTGTCACAACTTCTGTCTCTATGTGCTGTGTTCTGGATGAACTGCCAGTGCATTGTTTCTTCAGTTTTTCCAATCTATAGTAAACTGCATTGCATCTGTTAAGTTTTTATTTCAATGACTATTTTTTTAATTTTGAAATTTTCTGATAATTTCTTTTCCCATTCTTATTTAATTTATCCTTTGTTTTGTTTCATGGTTTGAAGTCTTTGATCAAATTTTAATTTAAAAAATCAATTTCCTCTAGAATAAATTCATATTAAAGATTTAAAGTTGGCTATCTCTGTTAGCATTA
This sequence comes from Hyperoodon ampullatus, assembly GCF_949752795.1. NCBI lineage: Eukaryota > Metazoa > Chordata > Mammalia > Artiodactyla > Ziphiidae > Hyperoodon > Hyperoodon ampullatus. The sequence goes on along the minus strand of NC_136916.1, from coordinate 135,182,147 downwards.
AATTTCTTTTTGTATTTTGGAATTTGACTTTGAAGTCAATTTTTAGTAATCATCTTTCTCTTTCTCCTTCTGTGCTCAGTTTTCCTTGTGCAGTGGTTTTGTGGATATCATTACTCAGCTCCCAGATCTGGTCATATGATAACAATTCAGTTTTCTTGCCCTGATGTGATATTGACAATATGCAGATTTACTTAGCCAGCCAGTGGCTTAGTTCAGCTCCAGGTTGGGAGACTGTCTCTAGGTCTTCCTATCTTCTTAGACCTGTAGCTTATCAGGAGCCATTGCCCTAATCAGCAATTGAAAGTAGCTTTTTTCAGACCCCTCTCAGGATCAAGGTAGCTCCGCTAATTCAAGGAGTGAGCTTTAGGGATCATGCTTGGAGAACTTTAAAACCCCATTATCCCACAAGAGCCAAACTTTTATATGCCACTGTATGAGTCCAGGAACCCATATAGCCTAGCTCCTTTCATTACTCTGTGATTCTTTCCCAAATCTGGTCTTAAGCTATGTTTATCTTGTTTTTGATCTTGGCTTATGTCATTTTGATTTTCTCTCTCTCTTTTTATATTATTTGACTGAACCATATGAAATTGCCAGTTTATTGGCAAAATGGTCAAATATTAGCAATTTTATATAGTTCATATTAATAAATACATTTTTGCTACATGTTTTACACTTGGATGCATCAAAGCATGAACCTCTTTTGACATCTTGACTGGAGGTCTTTATAAGTCTTTCACCTTTCTTTCTCTTACCAAGCAGTCAGCCAAACAGCCAAATACCAGAATCAACTCACAGTTCCACGCAGAGAATTTTTCCTCCCATAAAGTGCCTTTCAGACTTTGGAAGGCTGTAGAGAGGGAGGGAAGTGGTAGTGGGAGGTTGATAAACAATGAATGATTGAGAAAAAACTTTGTCTACCTCCTCCAAATGGCATTATTCCTTTCTGCCATCATCCAAAAGTTTAAGCCAAATTAAACTGCATTGAGTCTAAGAGCTATGATTGGTTTTTTTCATTTGGCAAAGGGGGAAAAACTAGAAAATATGCATAGTGAGGGAGGAAATAACATTTATATTTTATTTTTATCCTTAAAGTCTTGAATTATACCCATTATCAGCAAACATATGAATAGCCTTGCTTATGCAATGAATAAAAAGCCATGGGTCCTGAGGGATGTCAGAACGAGACAGAAGGCATCAGAGCCCCTGGATGATTCCATGGAGTAGAGCCGCTCACCCACTCTGAATCACCTGCCCACCTCCAGAAAGTGAGGTGAAAGAGAAATCTGTGCCTGGTTGAAGGTACAGAGGAAGAAACAAGTGAAGACGCATCAAAAAATACTAAGAGCCTTCAGAGGGAGCATGGCCCTTCCAACACCTTGACCAGAAGGCCCAGTGGAAGAGCAATGGCACAGGGGCATGCTTTTCTCCTGGTGTGGAAGGAGCACAGGAAGCCGTGTGGCTGACAGGGTCTTGGTGCTCCGGCTGGGTGTCAGGCCTGAGCCTCTGACGTGGGAGAGCCAAGTTCAGGACATTGGTCTATCAGAGACCTCCCAGCCCCACGTAATATCAATCGATGAGAGCTCTCCCAGAGATCTCCGTATCAGTGCTAACACGCAACTCCACTTAATACCAGCAAGCTCCAGTGCTGGACACACAATGCCAAACAACTAGCAAGACAGGAGCACAAGGTCACCCACTAGCACAGAGGCTGCCTAAAATCATACTAAGTTCACAGACACCCCCAAACCCACCACTGATGTGGTAATACCCACCAGAAAGACAAGATCCAGCCTCATCCACCAGAAAACAGGAACCAGTCTCCTCCACCCGGAAGCCTACACAACTCACTGAACCAACCTTAAGAAAAGGGGCAGACACCAAAAACAATGCGAACTACGAACCTGCAGCCTGCGAAAAGGAGATCCCCAAAACAGTAAGTGAAGCAAAATGAGAAGACAGAGAAATATGCAGCAGATGAAGTAGCAAGGTAAAAACCCACCAGACCAAACAAATGAAGAGGAAATAGGCAGTCTACCTGAAAAAGAATTCACAGTAATGATAGTAAAGATGCTCCAAAATACTGGAAATAGAATGGAGAAAATACAAGAAACATTTAACAAGGACCTAGAAGAACTAAAGAGCAAACAAACAATGATGAACAACACAATAAATGAAATTAAGAATTCTCTAGAAGGTATCAATAACAGAATAACTGAGGCAGAAGAACGGATAAGTGACCTGGAAGATAAAATAGTGGAAATAACTACCACAGAGCAGAATAAAGAAAAAGAATGAAAAGAATTGAGGACAGTCTCAGAGACCTCTGGGACAACATTAAATACACCAACATTCGAATTCTAGGGGTCCCAGAAAAAGGGAAAAAGAAAGGGTCTGAGAAAATATTTGAGAGATTATAGTTGAAACCTTCCCTAAGATGGTAAAGGAAATCATCAGTCAAGTCCAGGAAGCACAGAGAGTCCCAAACAGGATAAATCCAATGAGAATCATGCCAAGACACATATTAATCAAACTATCAAAAACTGAATACAAAGAAAAAATATTAAAAGCAACAAGGGAAATGCAACAAATAACATACAAGGGAATCCCCATATGGTTAACAGCTGACCTTTCAGCAGAAATTCTGCAGACCAGAAGGGATTGGCAGGACATACTGAAAGTGATGAAAGGGAAGAACCTACAACCAAGATTACTCTACCCAGCAAGTATCTCATTCAGATTTGAAGGAGAAATTAAAACCTTTACAGACAAGCAAAAGTTAAGAGAATTCAGCACCACCAAACCAGCTTTACAACAAATGCTAAAGGAACTTCTCTAGGCAGGAAACACAAGAGAAGGAAAAGACCTACAAAAACAAACCCAAAACAATTAAGAAAATGGTAATAAGAACATACATATCGATAATTACCTTAAATGTAAATGGATTAAATGCTCCAACCAAAAGACACAGACTGGCTGAATGGATACAGAAACAAGACCCATATATATACTGTCTACAAAAGACCCACTTCAGACCTAGGGACACATATAGAGTGAAAGAGAGGGGATGGAAAAAGATATCCCATACAAATGGAAATCAAAAGAAAGCTGGAGTAGCAATTCTCATATCAGACCAAATGGACTTTAAAATAAAGACTATTACAAGAAGCAAAGAAGGACAGTACATAATGATCAAGGGATAAATCCAAGAAGAAGATATAACAATTGTAAATATTTATTCACCCAACATAGGAGCACCTCAATACATAAGGCAAATGCTAACAGCCATAAAAGGGGAAATCGACAGTAACACAATCATAGTAGGGGACTTTAACACTCCACTTGCACGGACAGATCATCCAAAATGAAAATAAATAAGGAAACACAAGCTTTAAATGACACATTAAACAAGATGGACTTAATTGATATTTATAAGACATTCCATCCAAAAACAACAGAGTACACTTTCTTCTCAAGGGCTCATGGAACATTCCCCAGGACAGATCATATCTTGGGTCACAAATCAAGCCTTGGTCAATTTAAGAAAACTGACATAATATCAAGTATCTTTTCTGACCACAATGCTATGAGACTAGATATCAATTACAGGGAAAAAAATCTGTAAACAATACAAACACATGCAGGCTAAACAATACACTATTAATAACCAAGAGATTACTGAAGAAATCAAAGAGGAAATCAAAAAATATCTAGAGAAATGACAATGAAAACATGATGACCCAAAACTTATGGGATGCAACAAAAGCAGTTCTAAGAGGGAAGTTTAGAGCAATACAATCCTACCTCAAGAAACAAGAAACATATCAAATAAAAAACCTAACCTTACACCTAAAGCAATTAGAGAAAGAAGAACAAAAACCCCCCAAAGTTACAAGAAGGAAATAAACCATAATGATCAGATCAGAAATAAATGAAAAAGAAATGAAGGAAATGATAGCAAAGATCAATAAAACTAAAAGCTTGTTCTTTAGGAAGATAAACAAAATTGATAAACCATTAGCCAGACTCATCAAGAAAAAAAGGGAGAAGACTCAAATCAATAGAATTAGAAATGAAAGAGGAGAAGTAACAACTGACACTGCAGAAATACAAAGGATCATGAGAGATTACTATAAGCAACTCTATGCCAATAAAATGGACAACCTGGAAGAAGTGGACAAATGCTTAGAAAAGCACAACCTTCCAAGACTGAACCAGGAAGAAATAGAAAACATACACAGGCCAATCACAAGCACTGAAATTGAAACTGTGATTAAAAAATCTTCCAACAAAAGAAGCCCAGAACCAGATGGCTTCACAGGGGAATTCTATCAAACATTTAGAGAACAGATAACACCTATCCCCCTCAAACTCTTCCAAAATATAGCAGAGGGAGGAACACTCCCGAACTCATTGTACAAGGCCACTGTCACCCTGATACCAAAACCAGAAAAAGATGTCACAAAAAAAGAAAACTACAGGCCAATATCACTGATGAACATAGATGCAAAAATCCTCAACCAAATACTAGCACAAAGAATCCAACAGCATATTAAAAAGGTCATACACCATGATCAAATGGGGTTTATCCCAGGAATGCAAGGATTTTCAATGTATGCAAATCAATCAATGTGATAAACCATATTAACAGACTGAAGGACAAAAATCATATGATCATCTCAATAGATGCAGAAAAAGCTTTCGACAAACTTCAACACCCATTTATGATAAAAACCCTCCAGAAAGTAGGCATAGAGGGAACTTATCTCAATATAATAAAGGCCATATATGACAAACCCACAGCCAACATCATCCTCAATGGTGAAAAACTGAAACCATTTCCACTAAGATCAGGAACAAGACAAGGTTGTCCATTTTCACCACTATTATTCAACATAGTTTTGGAAGTTTTAGCCACAGCAATCACAGAAGAAAAAGAAATAAAAGAATCCAGATCAGAAAAGAAGAAGTAGCTGTCACTGTTTGCGGATGACATGATATTATACATAGAGAATCCTAAAGATACTACCAGAAAACGACGACAGCTAATCACTGAATTTGTTAAAGTAGCAGGATACAAAATTAATGCACAGAAATCACTTGCATTCATATACATTAATGATGAAAAATCTGAAAGAGAAATTAAGAAAACACTCCCACTTACCTTTGCAACATAAAGAATAAAATACCTAGGAATAAACCTGCCTAAGGAGACAAAAGACCTGTATGCAGAAAACTATAAGACGCTGATGAAAGAAATTAAAGATGATACAAACAGATGGAGAGATATACCATGTTCTTGGATTGGAAGAAGAAACATTGTGAAAATGACTATACTACCCAAAGCAATCTACAGATTCAATGCAATCCCTATCCAACTACCAATGGTATTTTTCACAGAACTAGAACAAAAAACTTCACAATTTGTATGGAAACACAGGAGACCCCGAAGCCAAAGCAATCTTGAGAAAGAAAAACGGAGCTGGAGGAATCAGGCTCCCTGACTTCAGACTATACTACAAAGCTACTGTAATCAAGACAGTATGTTACTGGTACAAAAACACAAATATAGATCTATGGAACAGAGATAAAACCATGCACATATGGTCACCTTATCTTTGATAAAGAAGGCAAGAATATACAGTGGAGAAAAGACAGCCTGTTCAATAAGTGGTGGGGGAAAACTGGACAGCTACATGTAAAAGAATGAAATTAGAACACTCCCTCACACCATACACAAAAATAAACTCAAAATGGATAAAAGACCTAAATGTAAGGCCAGACACTATCAAACTCTTAGAGGAAAACATAGGCAGAACACTCTATGACATAAATCACAGCAAGATCCTTTTTGACCCACCTCCTAGAGAAATGGAAATAAAAACAAAAATAAACAAATGGGACCCAATGAAACTTCAAATCTTTTGCACAACAAAGGAAACCATAAACAACACAAAAAGACAACCCTCAGAATGGGAGAAAATATTTGCAAATGAAGCAACTGACAAAGGATTAATCTCCAAAATTTACAAGCAGCTCATGCAGCTCAATATCAAAAAACAAACAACCCAATCCAAAAATGGGCAGAAGACCTAAATAGTCATTTCTCCAGAGAAGACATACAGATCGCCAGCAAACACATGAAAGGATGTTCAACATCACTAATCATTAGAGAAATGCAAATCAAAAATACAATGAGTTATCATCTCACACTGGTCAGAATGGCTATCATCAAAAAATCTACAAACAGTAAATGCTGCAGAGGTTGTGGAGAAAATGGAACCCTTTTACAGTGTTGGTGGGAATGTGAATTGGTACAGCCACTATGGGGAACAGTATGGAGGTTCCTTAAAAAATTAAAAATAGAACTACCATACGACCCAGCAATCCCACTACTGGGCATATAACCTGAGAAAACCATAACTCAAAAAGAGTCATGTACCACCAGATTCATTGCAGCTCTATTTACAATTGCCAGGATATGGAAGCAACCTAAGTTTCCATCAACAGATGAATGGATAAGAAGATGTGGCATATATATACAATGGAAAATTACTCAGCCATATAAAGAAAGAAATTGAGTTATTTGTAGTGAGGTGGATGGACCTAGAGTCTGTAATACAGAGTGAAGTTAAGTCAGAAAGAGAAAAACAAATACCGTATGCTAATACATATATATGGAATCTAAAAAAAAATTAAAAGGTTCTGAAGAACCTAGGGGCAGGACAGGAATAGAGACACAGACATAGAGAAGGGACTTGAGGACACAGGGAGGGGGAAGGGTAAGCTGGGATGAAGTGAGAGAGTGGGATGGACATATATACACTACCAAATGTAAAATAGTTAGTGGGAAGCAGCCGCATAGCACAGGGAGATCAGCTCGGTGCTTTGTGACCATCTAGAGGGGTGGGATAGGGAGGGTGGGAGGGAGACGCAAGAGGGAGGAGATATGGGGACATATTTATACGTATAGCTGATTCACTTTGTTATACAGTAGAAACTAACACGACATTGTAAAGCAATAATACTCCAATAAAGATGTTTTAAAAAAATGCCATGGGTAATGGAACCATGTCTAGTTTGTGTGTGTGCATTTTGGGGACTTGATTTTTGTGAAAGACAAGACAGAGAAAAGTGAAACATGAAGTTTTTCAAAGAAGAGCCCAAATATCCATCATCATGAACCATTCAATAGCTTCCTTTCAAACATTTTGAATTTAAGAATCATTGACATCTTTTAGCCTTAAAAGATTCAGTAGGTCTGAATTCCTGCCCTACCCTGTCGCAGGCTCCTCCCCACAAATATCCATTCACTCCTCTTCTAACATAATCCCCGCTCTGCATCTGGGCAGATTGCCACCCAATTGAAAGACTACGTTCACCAGGCTACACAAGTAGTAGAGACACCATGTGACCAAATTTTGGCCACAGAATCACATTTGACTTCTGCGAATTATCTTTAAGGGAGAGGTATGTTCTTTGTCTCTACATTCATGTGGCTGCCTGGAGCAACGATTTGATGGCTGGAGTTCAAAAAGCTATCTTAGAGCATGAGAGTGGGCAGAGCAGAGAGCTGGGGTGGGGGGCCCTGGGTCTCTACTGACTTAGTGGAGCCCCCAGAGCAGCTCCGGTCTCTTTGCTTTTAGACTTCTTTCATTTGAAACAGATATAAGCTCCTGTCCTGTTCAAGCCACTGTTACTTTTCTTCTTTTTTTTAAAAATTGGGGTATAGCTGCTTTACAATGTTGTGTTAGTTTCTGCTGTACAACGAAGTGAATCAGCTATATGTATACATATATGCCCTCCTTCTTGGGTCTCCCTCCCACCGCCCTCCCGCCCATTCCACACATCTAGGTCAACACAGAGCACCGAGCTGAGCTTGTGCTACATAGCAGGTTCCCACTAGCTATCTGTTTTACACATGGTAGTGTACGTATGTCAATCCCAAGCTCCGAGTTCATCCTACCCCTCCTTTCCTCCCACCACGTGTCCATATGTTCATTCTTTATGTCTGAGTCTGTATCCCTGTCCTGCAGATAAGTTCATCTATACCATTTTTCTAGATTCCACATATATCCATTCATATACAATATTTGTTTTTCTCTTTCTGACTTACTTCACTCTGTATGACAGACTCTAGGTTCATCCATGTCTCTACAAATGACCCAATTTCGTTCCTTTTTATGGATGAGTAATATTCCATTGTATGCATATACCACTTCTTCTTTATCCAATCATCTGTAGATGGACATTTAGATTGCTTCCATGTCCTGGCTATTGTAAATAGTGCTACAATGAACATTGGGGTGCGTCTTTTTTTTAAAATGTATTTATTTTATTTTATTTTTGGCCACACTGGGTCTTCACTGCTGCACAGGCTTCCTCTAGTTGTGGCAAACAGGGGCTACTCTTCCTTGCGGTGCGCAGGCTTTTCATTGCAGTGGCTTCTCTTGTTGCGAAGCACAGGCTCTAGGTGCGCGGGCCTCAGTAGTTGTGGCTCACAGGCTCTAGAGCACAGGCTCAGTAGTTGTAGTGCACAGGGTTAGTTGCTCTGTGGCATGTGGGATCTTCCTGGACCAGAGATTGAACCCGTGTCCCCTGCACTGGCAGGCAGATTCTTAACCATTGCGCCACCAAGGAAGCCCGATGTGTTTTTTTGAATTATGGTTTTCTCTGAATATATGCCCAGTAGTGGGATTGCTGGGTCATATTGTAGTCCTATTTTTAGTTTTTTAAGGAACCTCCATACCGTTCTCCATAGTGGCTGTATCAATTTACATTCCCACCAACAGCACAAGAGTGTTCCCTTTTCTCCACACCCTCTCCAGCATTTATCGTTTGTAGATTTTTTGATGATGGCCCTTCTGACCACTGTGAGGTGATAACTCGTAGTTTTGATCTGTATTGCTCTAATAATTAGTGATGTTGAGTATCTTTCATGTGCTTCTTGGCCATCTGTATGTCTTCTTTGGAGAAACGTCTATTTAGGTCTTCTGCCCATTTTTGGATTGGATTATTTGTCTTTTTGATATTGAGCTGTGTGAGCTGTTTCTATATTTTGGAGATTAATCCCATGTCAGCTTCTTCATTTGCAAATATTTTCTCCCATTCTAAGGGTTGTCTCTTCATCTAATTTATGGTTTTCTTTACTGTGCAACAGCTTTTAATTAGGTCCCATTTGTTTATTTTTATTTTCGTTACTCTAGCAGGTGGGTCAAAAAGGATCTTGCTGTGATTTATGTCATATAATGTTCTGCCATGTTTTCCTCTAAGGGTTTTATAGTGTCCAGTCTTACATTTAGGTCTTTAATCTATTTGAGTTTATTTTTGTGTATGGTGTTAGGGAGTATTCTAATTTCATTCTTTTACATGTAGCTGTCCAATTTCCCTAGCACCACTTATTGAAGAGGCTGTCTTTTCTCCATTGCATGTTCTTGCCTCCTTTGTCATAAATTAGGTGACCATAGGTGTGTGGGTTTATCTCTGGGCTTTCTATCCTGTTCCACTGATCTATATTTCTATTTTTGTGCCAGCACCATACTGTCTTCAGAACTGTAGCTCTGTAGTATAGTCTGAAGTCAGGGAGCGTGATTCCTCCAGCTCCGTTTTTCTTTCTCAAGATTGCTTTGGCTATCAGGGTGTTTTGTGTCTCTACACAAATTTTAAGTTTTTTTATTCTAGTTCTGTGAGAAATACCATTGGTAATTTGATAGGGATTGCATTGAATCTGTAGATTGTTTGGGGTAGTATAGTCATTTTCACAATGTTGATTCTTCCAATCGAAGAACGTGATATATCTCTCCATCTGTTTGTGTCATCTTTGATTTCCTTCATCAGTATCTTATAGTTTTTGGAGTACAGGTCTTTTACCCCCTTAGGTAGGTTTATTCCTAGGTATTTTATTCTTTTTGTTGCCATGGTAAATGGGATTGTTTCCTTAATTTTTCTTTCTGCTCTTTTGTTACTAGTGTATAGCAATGAAAGAGATTTCTGTGCAATAATGTTATCCTGAAACTTTACCATATTCATTGATTAGCTGTAGTAGTTTTCTGGTGGCATCTTTAGCATTTTCTGTATACTTTTCTTCTTCTGTTCTGTGTAACCAATTCATATTGCCTGCAAATTATTCCATCGCTAAAGTAAATTTTGTATCATGACACGTTCATTTTGATGATAAGGCTCAGCACTTAGTAGTTTCATGACAAAGTGAAAGGGCAGAGAGATTTGTCATTTGATTCATTCCACTTTAGTTCCAAATGCTTGAAAAACAGTTGGGTTTCCCTCAAGTTTGCTTGATCATGCAGCGCTTTCCAATGACTTTAGCCAACATGCTTGAAAACTGTTTTTTTCATGTCATAACTATCTGGTCCTCTACAGTAAAATCTTTCATTTTCAAATGTCAAGCTCCCTATGAAAGAGAAGAAATGCTTTTGAAAGCCAGACCCTGTTAATTGCTGTGAAATTGCCTTAGGTGTTCCTCACTACAAGTGTGTTTTTCATTTATTGGCTATATTGACACCCACCACTTGATTCCTTCCTAATTTTCGCTGTGTCCTAGGCTAAGTCCTCATCATCCTAAAGATAAGGCAGATACTTGTCAGAAATTTTTTGATTTAAAATGAGAGAAATTTCATTCAAGCTGGCTTAATGAAAGCATCATTTATTTGTTCAAATCACTGAATAGTCCATGGAACATAAGTCTTCTGGCTTCTGGCATGGCTGGGTCAAGTGGTGTCATCAGGAATCTGTTTCATTACATTCTAAGGCCTTGCTCTCCTCTGTGCAGGATTTCTCTGCATGGTGGACAAAATCATTCCCAGCAATTAAATGTTCCCATAGTCTTTTTTTCCCCAATAGTCTTTAATATTAGCATTACTACCCCAAAATGGGCTGCCTCTCATTTGTCTGGCTTAAGACATGTGCTCACCCTAGTCTAATCCCATAGCTGGGGGTGGAGTCTTCTGATTAGCAAAACCAGTCCACATGGAACCTTGTAGCCAGAGGTGCTGCATGAGCAGAGCATGAGAAGAGAATGAAAAAAAAGAAGAGGAATTTTATCCACATAAAAGAGCACAGTTAGCAAGAAAAGACTGCAGATGTCCACCACAGGGCAATTCAATAACTTTAAAAATAAGGATAAATCATGTGTTACTTTCAACATCTTTAAATGTTTTCTAGGTCTCATCCTTTTCATTTTACTATATTTTACATCTCATTATATTTTACCACTAACTCACTTGTAGTTCAGCTAATACTTATTGTTCATACAGGTTTCTCACTCCTCTAACTTCCCTTCCAAACTTCTGGGTTTTCAACCTAGAGGTACATGATTAAGAAGACCAAGGCTGTGTAGAAACGGGGACTTAAAATTCTTTGCCTTAAACAGATGGGATGGTTGGGTTTAAGCATTTGGAGGGATAGTGAGTTAGAGGGTGAAAGAACCCTCATTTTGGAAGCTCTTTGAGAGATCATGATACTGGGTGCTAACTACATGGGAAAGGAATAGTACTGACAACTGGCATAAATAGGATGGTGGAGTTTGTCTATCACAGGTTTTTATTTCTCAGGGATTTCAGCTCCAATTCATGTAGGGACCTCAGTGTAAGCCAGGGAGAGCAAGAAGGCCAGGACATAACAGAACCAAGGGTGGATCAAGAAGGATTGCTGGCCAGTAGTCCAAATGCAAATGGTGCCCTTGGCTTCGACCAAATGGCATCAAGAGCCATGTGATCCTCATGTGGTAAGTGGCATAAGGCAGCAGACAATATGCAAGTCAAGGGGTGAACATGTCAATGTCCTGAGGGCTGAGTGGAGCCCTGAGTACAGGGCTCCACTCAGCAATGCTGCTTACTGAGAGATCTGTATTCCTCCCTCAAGAATACATACTGGCAAAAGCTAGGCAAAACTTCACATCCTGCAGGGAACCACTGGGAAAACTGGACAGGTACATATAAAAGTATGAGATTAGATCACTCACTAACACCATACACAAAAATAAGCACAAAATGGATTAAAGACTTAAATGTAAGGCCAGAAACTATCAAACTCTTAGAGGAAAACATAGGCAGAACACTCTATGACATAAATCACAGCAAGATCCTTTTTGACCCACCTCCTAGAGAAATGGAAATAAAAACAAAGATAAACATATGGGACCTAATGAAACTTCAAAGCTTTTGCACAGCAAAGGAAACCATAAAGAAGACCAAAAGACAACCCTCAGAATGGGAGAAAATATTTGCAAATGAAGCAACTGACAAAGGATTAATCTCCAAAATTTATAAGCAGCTCATGAAGCTCAATACCAAAAAAACAAACAACCCAATCCAAAAATGGGTAGAAGACCTAAATAGACATTTCTCCAAAGAAGATATACAGACTGCCAACAAACACATGAAAGAATGCTCAACATCATTAATCATTAGAGAAATGCAAATCAAAACTACAATGAGATATCATCTCACACCAGTCAGAATGGCCAGCATCAAAAAATCTAGAAATAATTAAGTGCTGGAGAGGGTGTGGAGAAAAGGGAACACTCTTGCACTGCTGGTGGGAATGTGAATTGGTACAGCCACTATGGAGAACAGTATGGAGGTTCCTTAAAAAACTACAAATAGAACTACCTTATGACCTAGCAATCCCACTACTGGGCATATACCCTGAGAAAACCATAATTCAAAAAGAGTCATGTACCAAAATGTTCACTGCAGCTCTATTTACAATAGCCCAGAGATGTAAACAACCTAAGTGTCCATCATCGGATGAATGGATAAAGAAGATGTGGCACATATATACAATGGAATATTATTCAGCCATAAAAAGAAATGAAATTGAGCTATTTGTAGTGAGGTGGATGGACCCAGAGTCTGTCATACAGAGTGAAGTAAGTCAGAAAAAGAAAGACAAATACCGTATGTTAACACATATATATGGAATTTAAGAAGAAAAAAAATGTCATGAAGAACCTAGGGATAAGACAGGAATAAAGACACAGACCTACTAGAGAATGGACTTGAGGATATGGGGAGGGGGAAGGGTAAGCTGTGACAAAGCGAGAGAGTGACATGGACGTATATACACTACCAAACATAAAACAAATAGCTAGTGGGAAGCAGCTGCATAGCACAGGGAGATCAGCTCGGTGCTTTGTGACCAGCTAGAGGGGTGGGATAGGGAGGGTGGGAGGGAGGGAGACGCAAGAGGGAAGAGATATAGGGACATATGTATATGCATAACTGATTCACTTTGTTATAAAGTAGAAACTAACACACCATTGTAAAGCAATTATACTCCAATAAAGATGTAAAAAAAAAAAAAAGAAAGAAAGAAACAAAGGTAATCAGAGCACACTCATGAGGACCGGGGTGCTGGCTTTGATCTGGGGCTCGCCATTGCCAGACAAATCCCAGATTACAACCTCTGGAGGGTCTGTAGCTGCTAATACCTTGCTGACTTGAATCACAATGGCTGAGAACTGGGGGCTGAGTTTTCCAGTTAAAGTTATCAGCTGAGAGCCTTCCAATGAAGAGAAAAAAGATAAATTTGAGGAAATTCTCAAGTAGTTCATAACTTACACTTATTTTTATATCTTGAAGCTTCTACTAAAATGCTGGGCATTGTACTCAATACAGACTTACTGAAGTAAAGGAGGAATGACATAAACACACACTCATCATCCCAATGTGACCATACATAAAACTCTGGGGGACAAGTATAGCCACAGATGGGAAGAATGCTGGCTGGGCCGTCTGGCTATATGAACTTAGTCTGCTTATTGCAGTGTTCTAACCACACAAGCCAAACAGCTTCGAGCCCACACCTCCAGAATCCACCAAAACTCTTGTTAATATCAACCTGCCCTTTTAGTTCCCTGGAGTAGATGTGAGTTCCTAGGTCTACACTTCATTGAACCTTGAAGTTTTGGGAGACAGTAATGCAAGCCATTGGAAGTAGAAACATGGGAGCTGTCACTCCCAGAATAATGACATCTCCAGGCCCAGTACTATCGAAGAAGGGAATACTGTCCTTCTTAAACTTTTATACTGGGGTGACTTGAGGGCATTCTCACCCATTGTATCTTTCTGGCTCCAATATAAGAAAAATCCCTCTTGCCTCTCTGCACTTATTTCCCTCTCAAACAACATGTAAAGTTGACAGAGGCAATCCTTCATGGCTTCTATGGCCACTAGTTATATGAGACTGCTAAATAGTTTTTGGAATGTCTTAGGAATCAGAAAAAGTAGGTGTTGCCAGATTATCTTGGCCATCATTGGGCTGACAGATGTCTCATCCAGGTTGTCCTCATGCCCAAGTGGTTACTGGGAGCCAGCCCAGAGCTCCAAGCTGGTGGTCCAAGGGAACACGCGGCCAAAGTGGGCAGCGGGTACGAGGCATAGTTGAATCTGAGCTATACTTGGGTCAAGGCAGGCAGCTAGCCTGAGAGGTAATCAAAGTTACACAAGGCAAGGTTCCCTGTGGGGGTAGAAACAGTTTGTATCTTTTATAGCAGAGAACATTCAGGTGGGGAGAAAAAGGAAAAAAATACATTGAATAGCTGTGTGCCCATGAGTGCCCTTGACCTTAGGGAGAGTTTGGTTAGAGGACATCATGAAGTTCTACTGTCACAGTCTGAGACGCTCTTGATTGGTGACTACCTCCTTCATTCTTGGAGCTCTGTTTGTGAAAGGGACTCTGTTCCTGTTATGTGGAGCTTAGTTTCTAAGGAATCACCTTCAAAGGGTCCCTCTTATACCCCTAGGAGCTCTAAGTCTTAGTCTTATGGGAGGCTTGGGTCTTATTTGAATTAGGGCTGTGGGTGGGGTCAGGGACCACATCTTTAGGAAGGTGATGGTGCTGGGGAGGAGGCCTTCCTTGTCCACCTGACCATTCTTCCCCCAGCGGCCTCTGTTTCCTGGGGCCAGGCAGCGCAGCACTCTGCTGTGTTCTGGTGAGACCTACAGCTGCGTGCTGGGCAAATGTTCAGGGTGAGCACCACTGATTACACCCTTGACGGTGGTCCAGTTGGCCTTGACATTTGTAGACAAGGTCCCTGGGCCTCTGCATCATGCAGAAGCACTTGGGAGAAGGTGGCAGTCCTGGACAGACATTCTTTGCTCACCCACAAAATCCTCAGAGGGTTTCCCTCTGTGGGTTTATAAAAGCCCATTATCTAATTCATGACTCAGAGAATTGAGCTTACTGGCAAAAGGCTTTTTAAGCCACATTTTGAATAATTTCTCAGCAATTCATTACATGGGAAAACAGGTCCTTTTTGTTCTAATACCTAGCCTACGAATGCAACTCCCCTGTGCCAAAATTCATTAACAAAACCTGTGTATGGGGGCCCAGCAACTCTGGCCAGTTTCTTAAATGCACTCAAACTTGCTGATCATTGAAATGTAAATTTTTACCTTTGGCTGGGAATGACTCATGGGTCTCAGCTTGTAGGAAACAGCAATGTCGCTTTCAAACACCCGGGATAGCTCCAGACCAAGTGCCCATTGTGAGATGAGGCTTAACGTGTGGCAACCAAGAGACGGCTGCGTGTCATCTTTCCGATTGGCAGCAGAAGGGAGGGCTGGTAATGAACATGCTAACAGCTAGAGGGGGGCAAAGCTCCCCTTGTTGGCAATATGGTGACCCAGAGCTCAGCAGAGCCCCACGACAGGACCAGGCTGTTCAGGTTCCTGCTCACACCAACCACCATCCCTGTGAGAACAGTTTGGGCTTGCCACCCCAGGCTGGCCTGTGCAGAGTTGTGGGCTGGGTTCTCTACAGAGAGGCTGTCACTTCCACAGCTCATTCTACCCCTGAGCACTAAGTTAAGCAGGTTGCTCAGTAATAAGACAAGCTTCTTTGTGATAATGTTCTCAGAAGCACTCTGTGGAGGTGAATAATTATACATTCCATTTGTTTAAACAAGGTAACAGATAATTATGGAGCACCTGCTGTGCACTAGACACTCAGACACTGGGCTCTGAAGGGATGCTACAAGAAAAGACAGTCCCCACCTTAAGAGTTTGGCAGAATTAGACACGTGAACAAGCTTCTGTAGCATCCTATAAATGCTCTCCAGGGAAGCCATGACAGTGGTACAAAGACGGAAGGGCTCTGCCCCAGGGATTTCTATATCTGGTGGCACATCAGAATTATCTGGGGTGCTCTGGAAAGTTACAGACTCTGGAACACCACCCCAGACTTTCTGAATCAGAATCTCTGAATGAAACCCTGGGAATCTGTATTTTAAAATAGTTGCCCAGGTGATTCTGATTTGCAGCCAGGATGAGGAATCACTGGTAGATCCAACTTCTTGACTTGCATGATATGTTGTAGATGTTATTGTTGGCTGATCGAGTAATCTCTTTTCAGATAAAAGAGGGAGGGAGGAGTTCTATAGAATAATAATATAGAATTAAGATGGGTGGGGAAGAATGCTTATGAAGCCTGTGTTTTACTCCCTCATTCAAGCTCAGTCCTATGGGTAATATATCTTGCAGAAGTGTTAAAGAAGACATTTCTCCTTGGTATAATCATTTCGGAAAACAGTATGGTGGTTCCTCAAAAAATTAAAAGTAGAACTACCATATGATCCAGCAATTCCACTCCTGGGTAAATATCTGAAGGAAACAAAATCAGTATCTCAAAGGAATATCTACACTCCCATGTTCATTGCAGCATTATTCACAATAGCCAAGATATGGAAACAATCTAAATGTCTTTCAATGGATGAATGGATAAAGAACATTTATATGTTAGAATATCATTCAGACTTAAAAAAGAAAATCCTGCCAATTGCAACAACATGGATGGATCTTGAGGGCACTGTACTATGTGAAATAAGTCAGAGAAAGAAAAATACTGTGTGGTAGCATTTACATATAGTATTTTTTTAAGCCAATTTCATAGAAACAGAGAATAGAATGGTGTTTGCCAGAAGCTGGTGGGGAGAGGGAAATGGGAGATGTAGGTACATTATATTTTCATTATATGAAGAATAAGCTCTGAGGATTTAATGCACAACATGGTGACTATAGCTAATAATATGGTATTATATACTTAAAAGTTGCTAAGAGTAGCTCTTAAACATTCTCACCACACACCAAAAAGAGTTAACTATGTGAAATGCTGCATGTTAATAATCTCGATCGTGGTAATTACTCTACAGTGTAGATGTATATCAGATCCTCACATTGTACACTTTAAATATATACAATTATATTTGTAAATTATTTCTAAATAAGTTTCGGAAACAAAAACAAAATTCTTCAAATGTTTCTTATCACTCTTAAAATCTAAACTCCTTGAACAAAAACAGAAGACATATTTCCCTAGTAATTTTTTTCTTAACCTAAAACTATTGAATACATCAAAGATTGTTTTATACAGTATTTGTGTAAATATTTCTACCACCTAGCATCCAATTCAATCCCTATTCATCAAACAATTCAACTCGATAAATATCCCTTCTTGGACCAAATATCACTCTTAGACCAAATAAGAAAGCAAATAAGAAATGACCTCTGATCTTAAGGAGAGCAGAGGGCTTTGTAGATAGGTAATATAAGGAGAAAGAGAGAAGAGAAATAGGTAATACATGCATATACACTGAGAAGAGTTTGATCAGCCCGCAAACAACTTCAGTTCATGTGCACCTTGAGGCTGGATTCATATCTTCCCACACTACTGAATTGCTGGCTGTAAATTTAGAAAGTAACTTCTAGTTTCCTATCCCAAATCCACCCTCACCCTCTTTTCCCGGTTACTGGAGACAAAAAAGTACCCAGTGGGGGGAAAAAACTTAAAATTTCTAGCCTCCTTTATATTTAAGTGTGGCTGATGTGATGGTAGCAGAAGTCATTGGCTGAGGCTTTCAATAAAACCCTTGTTTCCCCGTCTGCCCTTTCTACTGCCTGAGGTTCAGAAGTGATGACTGCAGCTCCAGCAGCCAAGCAAATCACAGAGACCTTAGCTCTGACATCTTTGTGCCACTGAACTAAGGACAGTCTCTACTTACCTCCAGACTTTTTAATACATGGGAGAAATAACTTTCTGCATGGCAACTGTGTGTTTAAGCCTCTTTAGCCAGGTCTCTGTTCCTAGTAACTACCACCTAATAGAAAATGTGCAACATCTATCTCCCAGAGCCTAGATATTATACGTAGAGAAAACCACCAATGTGCTTCAATGTACTTGCATGTGTGGCTTGCAAACTGGATTCCTAAACACCATCAAAGAACTAATAAACACTCGACTGAGGGATCTTCTGTTTCACTCCTCTCGGGAATAGCAGTTAGTTGTCTTGGCAAAGGTCTTGCAGGTATATGGTCAAGTTTGAGACCAAACCCACAGGTTTATATCCGCCCGTGCTCTGTATTTCTACTGCTGTGTGTCATCACTGAGCCACCCCACAAGGCTCTTGGCCTCCCCAATTAGTTAAGGATTAGAAAGGCAGTGTTGACATTTATAAATTCTGTTTCATCATTGGTCATGTCAAAAAGAGACTGCTTTGTTGCCAAATGTGTGGGATTTGGGGAAAGATTCTGCTGTTATGGAAGACTGGGTAGAAAGAGAGGCTCCCCTTTCACTCTTACAGAAAATCTACTCCTGCCCCAAAGCTTGCAATTCCATTTCCTTTGCTTTGATAAACTACAACTGGTTTTAAATTGAGTCATAAATTTCTCCAGGCCTTTTAGAGACCAACCGCCTGCCTTTGATTCCCTCATCTCCCGTGGCAGTGAAATCTGCTGGATACCTACTCATACACTTTGTGCACGTTTAGGCTGGGAGTTTGAAATTTACAGGCCAAGCCTTGCAGAGTGACCTCGACTTTTTAATAGCTTGAGAAGGAACCAGAGAGACTGCAAGTAGGGATTCATCAGAGCTGCAGGTCTTCGAGACAGATAAAGCTGCATCTAGAGAAGACCCTCACACCAAATGCTAGAAGTGAACAATTTATTGGTGGCTCCAATAAACTCCTTGAGGTGACTATGTGGACAACTGGCTTTGGAGTCATGGTCTAAAATTAGTTTTTCTTTTTAAAATAATGATTTGTAACATATATACTTTGCCTTGATTGGTAACATATATACTAAGCTTCAGGAACTGAATAACTTTATGTGTAAAGCTGCTACGTTCAGTGAGAAATCGTTAGCAAACTCCATCTCGCCACTAAGCCCTTGTACATCCCCTTGGCAGGTCATGTGCAGAAGACCCTGGGTGGGTTCACGGATACCCTCATCTGTCCCTGATTTTCTAGAATCAATGTATCAGGTGAGGGACAGCAAAGTGAATGGGGAGCTTCTCCCTAAGCAGGGGGGTGCTTGCGGCCTGGAAATAGGAGCGGCAATTTCCTCTTACCCACTTCTGCAGGCTGTACTCTTCCAGGTGGCTCAGAGCATGCTGGGCAGGGCTGCACACTTCCCAGTCGTGGCCAATTCCAGTCTGTTCTCTGAGTACATCTGACGTTAAGCAAAAGAAAACTCCATCTTTGAGGTTTTGCCTGAGGTCAAACCTATCCCTAGCAATATGTATGTATATATATATGTGTATATATAAAATAACTAGTTAATTCTCGTATCATTAGCAGCTTTGAGGTAGGTACTATTACTAGCCCCATATTATGGATGAGGAGACTGAGGCATAAAATATTAAAAATAACTTCCCTAAACACATACAACTAGAGAGTGTTATAAGGATTGAGTTATTGTGTAAAGCACTTGGAAGAAAACCTGGTACACAGTTAGTACAATATAAGTGTTAATTATGATTATGATAATGATTATTATCTAACATTCCACGCACTATAGTAGCACTAGAGATACAATGATCAAAAAGATACAGCCTCGGGGCTTCCCTGGTGGCGCAGTGGTTGAGAGTGCACCTGCCGATGCAGGGGACATGGGTTTGTGCCCCGGTCCGGGAAGATCCCACGTGCTGCAGAGCGGCTGGGCCCCTGAGCCATGGCCGCTGAGCCTGCGCGTCCGGAGCCTGTGCTCCACAACGGGAGAGGCCAAAACAGTGAGAGGCCCGCGTACTGCAAAAAAAAAAAAAAAAAAAAAGAAAAAAAAGATACAGCCTCTGTCCTTTAACAACTCACTGTGTGGTGGGAAAAATAGTCATGCAAATTGATAATTATGCTATAGGTAAATGTTTGAGGTCTGAATAAGGGACCGTAAGAGCACACAGAGGAAGCACTGGGCTCAGCCTGGAGTTCTTACAGAGCAGCACTGTCCAGAAAAAATATAGTACAAGCCAGATACTCAATTTCAGAGTTTCTTGAAGCCAAATTTAAGAAGTGAAAAATATGGAGAAATCAATTTCATAATATACCAAAATATTATTTCAATGTATAACATATTTTAAAAATCATTACCATAAAAATATTTTACATTCTTTTTTTTTGTACTAAGTCTTTGAAATCTGGTGTGTATTTTATACTTAGAACACATCTCAGTTCAGACTAGCCACACTTCAAGTGCCCCGTAGGTCTAGTATCTCCTATATTGGTCAGCAGATACAGAAGGCTTCCTGGAGGAAGTGACATTTGAGCTAAAGGAGGAGGTTGGGCCCTATTTCTAATTACTCCTGAGAAGGATGAGATTGTGATTCACTGGTGACTTTGATCCCAGGGTCTACTTCTCTAGGATAATACCCTGTGTGGCTGGCAGAATAATGATGCCCAAAGATGTCCACTTCCTGATCTCCAGAACTTGTGAATATGTCACTTTACCTGACAAAGGGGAATTAAGGTTGTAGATGGAATTAAGATTGCTAATCAGCTCATCTTGAAATGGAGAGCTTATGCTGGTTTATCCAGGTGGGCCTAATTTAACTACAAAAGTCCTTACAAGTGAAAGAGGCTGGAGAGTCAGAGTCAGAGAGATGCCACATGAGAAAGACTCCACCAGCCATTGCTGGTTTTGCAGATGGAAGGGGAGGTTGTGAGCCAAGGAATGTGAGCGGCCTCTAGAAAATAGGAAAGGTAAGGACCCAGACCCTCCCTTAGAGCCTCCAGAAGGAACACAGCTCTGTTGACACTTTAATTTTTGTCCAGTGAGACCCATTTCAGACTTCTGACATTAAGAGCAGTAAGATAATAAATTTGTCTTGTTTTAAGTTACCAAGTTTGTGGTGATTGTTGTAGTTGTAGCAGCCAAAGGAAACAGCCTCATTTCCTTCTTCTGCCCTGGTAGCCCCAACTTGATACCCACTCCTTGAATGCATTCCACGGATGTGGGTTAGGTCACTGAGAACAACAGCTGGGGGATTTCCCAGCTGCTGCCACCGTCACCTCCACCACTAGACTACACTCATGCTCTGAGGTCCTATGTCCACAATCAGCAATCATGTGACACTCCTGTTTCCTGAAAAGTCTGTTAAATGAGACACTGTAGGTGAAAGACCTTCCTCTTCACAAAAATTATCGTTGTCTGGTACTGCTGTTCATAATGTGAATTAAAAGGAAAGGTTATTAGTAATAGGGAAACTGGGGGAGTAAGGGAGTAGATGGGGACTCTACTTTCTGCTCATTTTTCTATAAACTGAAAACTGTTCTAAAAATAAAATCAATTAATTTTTTAAAAAGGAATTTACAAATAAAAAAAAGTAGAGGGAAAATGGCTCACAACCCAATACCTGCAAATATGTGGAAGGCCTTGTTAGCAAGATGTAAAGGAGAGATAGGATTAGAAGAGTAATTAGGATGCTTTTCAAGGCACAGAAGGAAGACTGTACTATGTGATGCAATAAGGGACCAGGAGAAGAAGGCTCAATTCCATGAGTCCACAGAAAAATGGGCGTGACTGTACTTTTGATCTTCAGGGATGCAGGACCTTTGGTGTCCCATTCCTTTACTACGGGTATATAATGAAAGGAAAATGGGCCAAGTAATTTAAATAATGATTTCTGTCCACCACACCCAGTCTCGCCCCACTGAGAACCATCTGAGTGTATTCTTAACCTTCCCTCATGTTGAGAGAAGGCATCACCACCTCTGAGAGGACAGACCTGTCTCGCTTCTCCAGAGGCGTCTGCAAGGTCCCCTGGAAGACTGCCAATGCCTGAAACTCACAAGGGTGCCTGTGAAAGGAGAGCGCAGGTTGTCCTTCAACCCTGCCAGGCAGCAAGGCTGCCTTTCTTACCAAGACTCCTGGGAAAAGTGAGAGAGAGACTGGACCCCGTTCTCATGTGAATAGTATTCTCCTTACTGGCTCATGGGAGGAGGCTTGGAGAAGACACTGAGTGGTGTGGAGAGGGACACACACCTCGGTTAATATTCATTTGTTTCCAAGAGTTTAGGATGAAAGACAAGCCTCGTATCAGCAGGCTTCACCTCCTGCGTCTAACCAGCCAGGAAAAGACAACTTTTTTTTTTCTTGTTTTCCTATTTTTTAAAAATGGTGCATTATAAGAGTGTTTTAAGTTTTAAGAGAGCAGCGAATTCAAGGCCCCTTGAGGAAAAGAGCAGGAAGAAAGGATGCCCAGAGAACAACAGTGCTCTCTCTGCACTGAAAGCCCTCCATGCAAATGGACAGGGAGATTTATTACTCACTGCAGGTTAGAGAGCAGATGCTTGCTACGCCAGAGATTTGGCACTCTGGGATTTATGGACTTAATATAGTTTATGCTTTTGTGGACTCATTGGTTGGGAAAGTACAAGATTCCTTGTCAATAAAACTTAAAGCAGGGATAATAAACCACATCCTATAGGGTTTGAGAATCTCCCTGCACAGGTCCCACCAAACCCTCTGCCTGCATAAGACAGTTCCAGGCAATTCTTACCCCAGCCCCTCTCCTCCCTCAATGATGCAGCCAGTGTCTCAAGAAGGGAAACTCAGAGAGTGAAATTGGGTGAAGATGAGCAACTTCATGCCCGACCAGATGGGACGCCTAGGGCTCCTTGAAAATGCGAAAGGGAAAGAGGTAGCTCTGTTGTAGGTATCTACATTGATATGTTATCTTGCTGCCAATTGAAACAGTAGCAAAGAAGAACAAATGTGTTTCAGCATATGGACACTGCTTCACACAAATATGGAAAAGAATATGGCAGATAATTGGTTATTTGAAATCAGTGTTTTCCTTTTCTTGATCACATCCTAAAGTACTTATTACCTGGCAAGAAAATGATGCAGTTCAGCTGGAAGTTTAAGGTGCCCAGGGATGGATTTAATTCAATAGCATCATCAAAGCACAACATTTAAGCACCTAGTTATTAGGGAAGGAAGCGGAGTATGTCTGTGAGTCAGAGGCTGGGAGCATTCCTAAGAAAATATAAGTTTTATTACCTTTGTGGTATTTCAGGGCAGAGGCAGGCAGGCCTGGGAGATGGTAGATGAGAACCCAGGGATGCATGGTTCCTAGACCTGCCCCAGCCATCAGAAGACTGCCTAAATACAAAGCACAGTCAAGGACAAAACAAAGGGAATAGCCCAGAAGATGAGGCTGCAACTCTGCTATTTTTAAACTGCCAATTAGAATGTCTAAAATTACGTGGCTGGAACTACCACATCCGCTTCAAGATAATCATACTCTTCTGAGCTGAAGTTTTAAACCTTCTGTTTTCCAAGCCCCTGATCAGAATATTTTAAAAGATCATTTCTTGGCTGCATTAGGCCCAAAGCAAACTTGTGGTTCAGTATGTTTTCTCCTGGGGATGACTTTTCTTGGTTATAGTTCTCAAAACCTGTCTTTTGAATATTTTTGTTTGTTTCTTGGGGGGGAAATAAAGAAAAAAATAGAGATTAAAAAACAAAAGAGACAGAAATAAAAATATCAGAAAAAAAACACTTGTATGAAGATTAAAAAAAAAAGTGACAGGATTCTGTGAGTCTGTTTGATCGATCAAATTAAAGTGACTAACGTGGGGTTGTTCACTAGTCACCCTTGGCCTCCTGTTAGCCCTTCTTTCCCTCCAGCTTTCACTATCCAAGCGGGAAGAATATGATGTTTTGCTTAGGGCAAATGAATCCAGTTTCCTCCACTGATATCGGACCCCAGAGAGTTCAGTTCAAATGCAATGAGAAACAGTGCATATTAAAATCCTCATCAAGCCCACTTCAAAGACCTGATACAGAGTCTAGGCTTCATGAAGCCTGCATGAACCAAAAAAGTGTGTTGAATTCCCAGTAGTTCCTGCACCATCCACACTGCACACTATCCACCTTGGCTGTCTATGCAACATGTGGCTAGTATGTAGCCTCTTGAAGCTACCTGAGATAAGAGGACAACTCTGAAAGACAATAAGGACTGAAACTAAAAGATGCAAAAAAAAAAATCTATCTATATATGCCATATATGTGTATATATATAGGCAGTGTTCAAGTAAAATTAATTTTATTTAATGGATTATTAGGTTTTAGCCCATGCCTCTGTATGGTTTGGGGTGGGATGGGCGTTGAAGTATACTTGATTTACAGTGTGTTAGTTTCTGGTGTACAGCAAGGTGATTCAATCATATATATATACACACACACACACACACACACACACACATATATATATAATTTTTCATATTTTTTCATTATAGGTTATATTTAATATAGCTCCCTGTGCTATACAGCAGGACCTTGTTGTTTATTTTATATATAGTAGTTTATATCTGCTAATCCTGAACTTCTAATTTATGTCTCCCTGCCCCTTTCCCCTTTGGTAACCATGTTTGTTCTCTCTGTGAATCTATCTCTGTTTTGTAAATAAGTTCGTTTGTATCATATTTTAGATTCCACACGTAAGTGATATCATGTAGTATTTGTCTTTCTCTGACTTACCTCAGTATGATAATCTCTAGGTCCATCCATGTTGCTGCAAATGGCATTATTTCATTCTTTTTTATGGCTGAGTAATATTCCATTGTATATATGTGCCACATCTTCTTTATCCATTACTCTGTGGATGGACATTTAGGTTGCTTCCATGTCTTGGCTATTATATAAACAGTGCTGCTATGAATACAGGGGTGCATGTATCTTTTTAGATTATAATTTTCTCCGAATATATGCCCAGGAGTGGGACTGCTGGATCATACCATAACTCTATTTTTTTTTTTTTTTTTTTTTTTTTTTTGCGGTATGTGGGCCTCTCACTGTTGTGGCCTCTCCCGTTGCGGAGCACAGACTCTGGACACGCAGGCTCAGTGGCCATGGCTCACGGGCCCAGCCGCTCCACTGCATGTGGGATCTTCCCGGACCGGGGCACAAACCCGTGTCCCCTGTATCGGCAGGCGGACTCTCAACCACTGCGCCACCAGGGAAGCCTGATAAGTCTATTTTTAAAGGAACCTCCATACTGTTCTCCACAGTGGCTGCACCAATTTATATCCCCACCAACAGTGAAGGAGGGTTCCCCTTTCTCCACATGGTCAGCATTTATTGTTTGTGGACTTCTTAATGACGTATGCCTCTGTATGTTGTGAGGAAAGCACATTCTATGTGGTCATTTGGAAGTTGTATCCTACTTCCCATGATTGTGTATTTATTCTTTAAATTCTGTCAGTCAGGAGGAGAGTATTAATTTGTTTTTCTCAGAAAAGAATATGAAAGATTCTTGAGGACAAATAGAGCAAGTGTTTTCCATGCCTTGGGAGAGGGCATGTCCGTCCGCCATGTGCACACTTGTTCCAAGTGACGGGGCTGGTGAGAAGGCCGGCTATCCCCCGGCGGCCTCCTGCCCCTGTGCAGCTCAGCCCTGGGAAGCTCCTTCCCAAGAGGCGACCAAAAGAAGCTGGAAATGATGTGAGGGAAGGACTGTTGCCACCTTCAGCATCTCTGTCTGGATCAGTCTTCAATGTATTTTCCAATTATTACATTTCCCGGAACAACATTTATCCCCTATAACCTCATATTTAACAAAAGGCTGCTTATACCATAAAAAAAGGCAAATGGTGGTGAACACAAAATTACTTTTTAACTGTGTGCTTATGGCTTCTAAGCATTTACAAATGTATCTGTGTACACAGTGCAAGCAGCACCATGGCACACATCTTGCAGCTGAAGCCACTTTAAAATGAGGTCCTATTGGCCTTTCAGTAACTTGGATGAATGCAAGATGAGGCAGAGAGCTCTGCCCCAGGTTCCAGGGCAGTATCGTTAAGAGATCTTAAAAGATCCAAATAGCAGTGGTTCTATGTTATTGTGGGGAAACTGAGTTATACTATAATAATTGTTCCAAAATTAAACTGAAAAAAAGAAATCAGGAATGGAACTCAAGCGGAATACTGGTCTCCTACTGGTCTCTTATCATCTAGCCCTTTTCTCATTTAAATACTACAGTATATCTTCTTTCTGCCACAATAAATAGTATAAGCTCTCTTCTCTCCTGAAAAGAGTTCATTCTGGGGACCAGACAGGGTGCCTATTTCTTTTTAATACTGCCCCTCAGTCCTGTGAGCTCTGATTAAATGATTTCACATGCTGAGTTCAATAATTGGAGTTGCCTAGTTCCCGACCATTTGTTTGCCAGCCATAATAAGTGTCACTGTTTTAAGGGAATGACTGATATAGTGGAGAAGCAAGAAAGGGGCTGTGAGGACTAGCAAACAAGGAATGCTATTCAGAAGAAGTGAGGCGCTAAAGGTCACCACTGCCCAGCTTCCCAGGCACGCCCCCACCCCCCCACCCTCCCCACACCTACTCTCATAAATTACAAATCCACATTCAGAGCTCAATACTTTATCCTTGCAAACTGGATCAAAAATTCAAATTCTGGTAATACCAAGGCCTTGTTTCCAGCCCTTCTTCTGTTTTTGTCATTGACCAGTGTCCTCAGGTCAGCTGCTTTATCTTTATAAGGCTGTACTTTCCTCATCTGTCAAAAAACAGAGACCTATCAGGGCCTCGGTAACATTCTGTGGCCCGTATTAGGCAAGTTGGTTAGAGATACTCTAATGAAAGCCCACCATGGTCACCTAGAGGCCCCAGAGGAAAACCCACGAGCCGCAGAATGTTATTTTATGTATTTGGAAGGAAGTCTACTACAAAATAGACTATGTCTGCACTTAGACAAACTTAAAATTTAATAGTAGCAATAACACATGAAACCAGAAAAAGGAAACCAATAAAAGAGTGTAAATACAATACCTACAGTTTTATAAAGTATGTAAAAAGGGGTCTTGATATTTGAGAATTCATTAAAATATCCACAGAGCATCCACTATGTGCTCCACACTGCAGTGGGTGCTTGAAAGAGGACTAGACACAACCCTCAAGGTACTCTGGGTTTGCCAGGACGCACGGAGTGCTGGGAACCCAGAGGGGGCCTGTGAATTCTGCCTGCAGGTATGTGGTTCAAAATGACACGGAGGTGAAATGCAGGCTGAGCCTTGGAAACAAGCAGGAGTTAGCCAGAGAGAAAGGAGATTAAGAATCCAAAGCTGGGGCAATGCAATGGGCCAAGGAGCACAGCCTGGAAAGAGCAGCTGTCAACGGTTTGGAGGGGCTAGAACACGAGTTACTGGAGGTGAGAAAGGGCAGTGGAGGAAACTGACAAGGAGAGCAGAGAGGGGTCCTGAGGAGCAGAGGCAGCCAGGCCCCAGAGGTTGGGATGTACGCCAGGGCACAGCTCTGGGCACCTGGAAGCGGCCGTTGAGCAGGGGGAGGTCACAGTCCATCGTGTTTACATTGTAAGAGCAGAAATGCAGGACTAGGTGAGTGTGTACGTGGTGGAGGAGGGACATGAAATAGGGGATGTAGGTAGGAGAAAGTTGTGGTGACCATAATTATTACTAAAAGAAAGAGCTTTTGGGCTTCCCTGGTGGCACAGTGGTTGAGAGTCCGCCTGCCGATGCAGGGGACACGGGTTCGTGCCCTGGTCCAGGAAGATCCCACATGCCATGGAGCGGCTGGGCCCGTGAGCCATGGCCGCTGAGCCTGCGCGTCCAGAGCCTGTGCTCCGCAATGGTAGAGGCCACAACAGTGAGAGGCCCGCATACTGCAAGAAAAAAACAAAAAAGAAAGAAAGAAAGAGCTTTTGTTCATACATTATGAGGAGACAGCCTAAGGTAGGGATGAGCAAACTGCAGCCCATGGGCCAAATCCTGGCCCTTACCCGGTTTTGTACAGCCCCGAGCTAACAATAATCTTTACATTTTTTTACATGATTGAAGAAAGTCAAAAGAAGAATAATACTGGGGACTTCTCTGGTGGTCCAGCCGTTAAGACATCGTGCTTGAACTGCAGGATCCCTGGTTGGGGAGCTAAGATCCCGCATGCGGTGCAGCCAAGAAAAAAAAAGAAGAATATTTAATGGCACATGAAAATTACATGAAATTCAAAATTTTGTGTTCATAAATAAAGTTTTATTGTTGCACAGTCATGCCTGTTTATTTGCTATTGTCTATGGCTGCTTTACCATCACAGTGGAAGAGCTGAATAGTTGCAACAGACCACATGGCTCCCAAAGCCAAAACTTTTTACCATCTGGCCTTTTATAGGAAAAGTTTGCAGAGCCCCGACCTAAGGCTTGAAGATGAGGAGAGGGTATAGGCTTCTTGAGGGCAGACATGGTGTTTTCCCCTCTCCGTATGCCCAGCTCATGCCTGCCTCATAATAAATGCTCCAAGAGTGCTCGGTGGAGGAACAAGTGAGGACCAGGTGGAAACAGTCATAATAAACTGGAATGATGACAAGCTTGCCCCAGAGGTTGACAAAGTAGCAGTTTATCTTGGCAGGGTGATCTTCAGATCTGGGAAGGACCCAGTGCCCCCTGGCCCCAATATATTCCACCTCTCCTGGAGCAGGAGAGGAGGGGAAAAGACACCAGAAAGCAAGATATGAGTGACACAGAAAGACTCATTTTTTTCATTCTCTTATTTAAAAATAATTATGAGGCTCCTACAATGAGTTGGAACTGGGCAGATCCCAAGGATACATTTGGGGTATAACACTGGTCTTCTAACTAGTGTCTCTGTCTCTTTCCCTCCCCTCCAATTTCTTTCCTGTGCAGATA
Organism: Hyperoodon ampullatus; assembly: GCF_949752795.1. Taxonomy (NCBI): domain Eukaryota; kingdom Metazoa; phylum Chordata; class Mammalia; order Artiodactyla; family Ziphiidae; genus Hyperoodon; species Hyperoodon ampullatus. The sequence goes on along the minus strand of NC_136916.1, from coordinate 135,153,206 downwards.
CTAGGGTAATTTTTCTCCAACACAGTAGAAGAGAGTACTCCATGCACCATATTTCAGCCTCCCCTAGAAATAAGTCCAAACACTTAGCCATGCATAAAGGCCCTGTGTGGTCTGGTACTTCTTTTCTTTTCTTCTTTTTTTTTTTACATCTTTATTGGAGTATAATTGCTTTACAATGGTGTGTTAGTTTCTGCTTTATAACAAAGTGAATCAGTTATACATATGCTCCCATATCTCTTCCCTCTTGCGTCTCCCTCCCTCCCTCCCTATCCCACCCCTCCAGGCGGTCACAAAGCACCGAGCTGATCTCCCTGTGCTATGCAGCTGCTTCCCACTAGCTACCTACCTTAGGTTTGGTAGTGTATATATATCCATGCCTCTCTCTCGCTTTGTCACAGCTTACCCTTCCCCCTCCCCATATGCTCAAGTCCATTCTCTAGTAGGTCTGTGTCTTTATTCCTGTCTTACCCCTAGATTCTTCATGACATTTTTTTTCTTAAATTCCATATATATGTGTTAACATACGGTATTTCTCTTTCTCTTTCTGACTTACTTCACTCTGTATGACAGACTCTAGGTCTATCCACCTCATTACAAATAGCTCAATTTCGTTTCTTTTAATGGCTGAGTAATATTCCATTGTATATATGTGCCACATCTTCTTTATCCATTCATCCGATGATGGACACTTAGGTTGTTTCCATCTCTGGGCTATTGTAAATAGAGCTGCAATAAACATTTTGGTACATGACTCTTTTTGAATTATGGTTTTCTCAGGGTATATGCCTAGTAGTGGGATTGCTGGGTCATATGGTAGTTCTATTTGTAGTTTTTTAAGGAACCTCCATACTGTTCTCCATAGTGGCTATACCAATTCACATTCCCACCAGCAGTGCAAGAGTGTTCCCTTTTCTCCACACCCTCTCCAGCATTTATTGTTTCTAGATTTTTTGATGCTGGCCACTCTGACTGGTGTGAGATGATATCTCATTGTAGTTTTGATTTGCATTTCTCTAATGATTAATGATGTTGAGCATTCTTTCATGCGTTTGTTGGCAGTCTGTATACCTTCTTTGGAGAAATGTCTATTTAGATCTTCTGCCCATTTTTGGATTGGGTTGTTTGTTTTTTTGTTATTGAGCTGCATGAGCTGCTTGTAAATTTTGGAGATTAATCCTTTGTCAGTTGCTTCATTTGTAAATATTTTCTCCCATTCTGAGGGTTGTCTTTTGGTCTTGTTTATGGTTTCCTTTGCTGTGCAAAAGCTTTGACGTTTCATTAGGTCCCATTTGTTTATTTTTGTTTTTATTTCCATTTCTCTAGGAGGTGGGTCAAAAAGGATCTTGCTGTGATTTATGTCATAGAGTGTTCTGCCTATGTTTTCCTCTAAGAGTTTGATAGTGTCTGGCCTTACATTTAGGTCTTTAATCCATTTTGAGCTTATTTTTGTGTATGGTGTTAGGGAATGATCTAATCTCATACTTTTACATGTACCTGTCCAGTTTTCCCAGCACCACTTATTGAAGAGGCTGTCCTTTCTCCACTGTACATTCCTGCCTCGTTTATCAAAGAAAAGGTGACCATATGTGTGTGGGTTTATCTCTGGGCTTTCTATCCTGTTCCATTGATCTATCTTTCTGTTTTTGTGCCAGTACCATACTGTCTTGATTACTGTAGCTTTGTAGTATAGTCTGAAGTCAGGGAGCCTGAAGATCAGGAAGAAGACAAGGTTGCCCACTCTCACCATTCTTATTCAACATAGTTTTGGAAGTTTTAGCCACAGCAATCAGAGATGAAAAGGAAATAAAAGGAATCCAAATCGGAAAAGAAGAAGTAAAGCTGTCACTGTTTGCAGGTGACATGATACTATACACAGAGAATCCTAAAGATGCTAACAGAAAACTACTAGAGCTAATCAATGAATTTGGTAAAGTAGCAGGATACAAAATTAATGCACAGAAATCTCTGGCATTCCTATACACTAATGATGAGAAATCTGAAAGTGAAATCAAGAAAACACTCCCATTTACCATTGCAACAAAAAGAATAAAATATCTAGGAATAAACCTACCTAAGGAGACAAAAGACCTCTATGCAGAAAATAATCAGACACTGATGAAAGAAATTAAAGATGATACAAATAGATGGAGAGATATACCATGTTCTTGGATTGGAAGAATCAACATTGTGAAAATGACTCTACTACCCAAAGCAATCTACAGATTCAATGCAATCCCTATCAAACTACCACTGGCATTTTTCACAGAATTAGAACAAAAAATTTCACAATTTGTATGGAAACACAAAAGACCCCGAATAGCCAAAGCAATGTTGAGAACGAAAAACGGGTCTAGTTCTTCTTTAGCCATTGCTCCCCAAGTCCTCCTTTCAGTGCCACACTCTAAGGACACTTAACAACCTTCAGTTTCCCAAAATGGGCCCCAAATCCAGGCTATTTCATGCCTCCAAGCCTTTGTTTTTGCTGGTCCCTCTGCCTGCCATGTGAGCCCTTCCACCCTGCAGCATCTACTCATGCAATACAATTCAGTTCCAGGGTCACTAGTTTTGTAGCTGGCAGATGTGAGGATAGCACATAGCACTGGGTAGAGAGGTGGGAAGCCTGGATATGGAAAAGATCGAGACCCAGGATCCTGTTTATTAGGGGCGAGCATAGTGGTAAGACAGCATTGGCAGGCTCAGAGCTGAGGTTGGGACTCAGGGCTTGAGCTGCTTTCAGGCTGTCAGAAGCTATTGATTTTATAAGAGCTGGAGTTCTCAAACTTTGGTGTGCATGAGAATCATCTAGGTGATTTTTTAAAACACTGGTATCCAATTAGAGTGGCTGAAATTAAAAAGAATGACAATACCAAGTGTTGGTGAAGACATGGAATAACTACATCTCTAAAACAGTGCTGGTGAGAATCTAAAAATGGTGCAGCTGTTACCAAATCAGGGTCATTTTGCCCCAAGCACAGCAAGCCAAAACTCTGAGACCTTGAGGTTTGCAGCAAAGATAAGGTATGTGTGCAAGGCAGCCAAGAGAGCTGGGAGTGGGAGGTAGGGGTGGAATCTCAGATCCAGAATCTAGATCCGTCTCCCTAAGGCAAGGGGCTCGGGGTATTTATGGGATAAGGAATAAAGCAGTAGGGCATCTGAGGTGTGGAGGGAGTGGGCAGCGTGGAGAAAGGTGATTGGTAAAAGATGTGGTAATGGTAATCTTTCTGCGCAGGTGTAACTAAGATACAAGGCCTCTGCACTCAAATGTGCAGGCACTTGGCAGGATCAGAGGGTGGAGTTTTCAGCCCTCTGACGTCAAAAGGTCACAGAGAGGTCACTTACGCATGTCCAGTTGGAGGGTCAGTGGTCCTATCCAGTCTTAACCAGCTCAGCTCCAACTAGACACAGCTGACTCCAAGTTCCTGAAAACAGCTCAGGCAAGCATCTTACTGTTTAAGGTACGTGCTGCGTGGAGGACCTGCAAGTGGTAAAACCACCTTGATTAGGGAAGGCAGGAGAAATGGATTTGACTAAGAATTACTCATGGTTTCACAGCCATTTTGGAGAACAATTTGGCAGTTTCTTATAAAATTAAACATAAACTTGTCATGTGGCCAGCAATTCCACACACAGACTTTTACATGATTGTTCACAGAGTTTTATTCTCAATATTAAAACTCTATAACAACTCAAATATCTATCGAAAAGTGGATGGATAAACAAACTGTGGTACAGCCACACAAAGGAATACTATATACCAATTAAAAGGAATGATTCAAAGATATATGCAACAAAATAGATAAATCTTAAAATATTATGCTCAGAGAAATAAGCCAGACACAAAGTAATACACAGTGCATGCTTCTATTTTTATGAAATTCTAGAAAATATATTAATTATAGTGACAGCAGATCAATGGATGCCTGGGGCCAGGAGTTTTGGGGGTAGGGGCATTGAGTGCAAAGGGCATGAGGAAATGTTTCTGGGTGATGGAAATGTAGATCTTGATTGTGGTGGTGGTTACAGGGGTGTATGCTTTCATCAGAACTGACTGAACTTTGTGCTTAAAATGAGTCCACTTTATTGTTTGTAAATTATATCTCAATAAGGTTGACAAAAAAAAAGGTTCCAGGTCCTGTGACAAAACTCCTGAATCAAAATCTCTGTAGGCTGGGCCCAGGGCATTAGTGTGTTTAACAGGCCCAACAGGTGATTCTGATTTTCACTAAGCTTGCAAATCATCTGATGACCATTTTACTGAGCTGGCTGAGAATACTGCAGCCATGGCTCCCTTCACTGCTCTCTGTATCAACCTTGGCTTTTGGAGTGAGTGGTGGTGTCACAGTCTCTCAGTAGAGACTTCATTAAACTAGAAGAAACCTTGTAAGGCCACACAGGCCAATCCCAGGTATAAATCTGCTCCCTGGGTTCTGCCTAGTCTTAGTGCATGCAGTAGAAAATTCCAGATTCTCCTCGAAAAAGGCTCCCGAGTGGGCTTCCGACTCACAGTCCTCGACAGGGGACATTCCCAAATGGCAGCTCAAAGCCAAATCTCCCCAAAGTGAGCAAACGAGCTCCCCTTCCCCAAAGCTCCCACATGAGCCAAGCAATACTGCAGTCGAGTCTGTATTCCAAAAGCAGTGCAGTTTCTGAAGTTAGGTTATTTACTTTTCTTCTCACCTCTCTATGGAAATTAAGACAGTGTGCACTGCATATACTTACATGCAACTGTGACTGATTAAAAAAATGTCTCAACTTCAGGTTGTAGAAAATTACAATTTCCAACTAAAATAAGTATGCCACTTTAAGGAAAGGATGAGTAATTCTGTGTCTGTGATGTTTCTTGGGACGGGTTCAGGAGTTTAGAGTGTCATGCAGTACATGACTCTACCTGTGGTAAAATGCTTCTCTACGTCAGTAACGAGCACTGCAGGCTTTCTCCAGCCTGTTGAATTGTGTAAGATAGCTTACTAGATGTTTAGCATACTGTAATTTGGAAAGCAATGCATTATGGGTTAAACTACCACCCAAACACCACAAATAAATTACAGCCAGAGGTAGAAATGGATATTATATTGTCTTCGGCAGTAGAAATTTTACCTTCCTGGAGGCTGACGGCCTTGTCTTGATCAGGACTGCTGCTCCTCTGGCATCTGCATTAATAGAACAGATCACTGGTAAAGTAGAGCTAGAGTCACAAAGGACTGCTGTTACAGAACAGCTTGAATTACATTGTCTCCCAACAACGTCAAAGAAAATTCAATACCCGAGTCAGAGGGACTTTTACAGGATTATTGGGACGATGATTTCTATCATTGATGCTCTTATTTTTGTTTATGTCTTTAAAATTTTTGTTCAGTTTTAAAGCAGCCTGATTCTATAGAAATATTCTTGATCTAGGTCTTTTCATTAAGTAAACCTGGAGTAGAGAAGCTCAACATCCCTAAATAATGTAAGACAAAATTACATGTACTCCACAAATCTCAGAAAAATAAATGATGGAACGAAATCTCCTTATATCAATGCATCTTGGATATATCTAGCATTAGAACAAAAAGGGAAAGGTTTTGGTGCCTCAAGAAAGCAGGCGAGAATATTTGTCACATCCTAGCAGCAGTGTCTGGGGCTGGGAATGTTACTCTGGAGTAACAAGGGTGGTGGCATTTGTAGTGGACATTACGGTAACGACTACTTACACAGCACTGTTGTGATGGTTTACGTCTCAAAGACGTGGGAAGATGATCAAAACGATGTACAGGAAGCACTTAGTACAGTTCCCAGGGCATTGTGAGTGCTCAACACAGGGTGTAATCACCATCATCTTTGCCATCATTAACCCTATTTTGGAAATAGAGAAATTGATCAGAGACTCAGTAGCTTGTTTAGTGTCATAAAGTAGTGAGTGTCCTAATAGGAATCTAACTCATGTCTGACTGACCCTAAATCCATGGTTTTAACCAATCTCTGCACCTTCTTGGTTTGTAGCTGCATGAGCCTGCTGAGAAAATTATTTCCCCAAACACCAAACTACTCTCCTGACCCAGGTAAATAACTGAGATTTTGGAAACAACTCAGAGGTCTATATTTACCTATTGCTGGGTCTCTAGTTAGAGCACCTGAGCCGAGTGAAGGGGGCTCACAGGCTGATGGGTGGGGGAGCAGGGCAAAGCTGTGTCAGGCTAAGGGAGTGGCTTTGCGTACATCGCTATTGAAAGTACCCAGGCTCCTGTACCTTCTCCACACCTCCTCTTCTGAATCAGAGGTAGCTTTCACGGGTATGCAGGGCACACTGACATCTGGGTTGCTGGGATTTGTCCTACAGATTTGGTGTATTTAGGATACACATTAAGCTGTCTTAATGACTTCACAGTTTCTCCCAAGAAAACACAAAAGGTGTCTAAAGCCAAGTATATTTAATAAGTGATTTTTTTTCATAAGGAAAGGCATTTCAGCCCTAAGTGATGAAAATCACTTAGGTCGCCTGCAGTTGAGGACACAGATCCATCTGTACTCGGAAAGTATCGCAGAAACCAGAAACTGAAAATGTTCATGGGCAGTACAGAGAAGGGTTCTGTTGCTAGGATGCCCACTGATGCATAAATAGATAAGGACTCCAACAAAATCTTATTAATAAAGTTGATGTGTCTTTGGTTGACTGGCCAACTATGGCTGCCTTCAAAGTCATTAAACTTCAGACCAGGCTCAAGATTTATTAAGAGATTTTGCTGCCTGATAGTCTGTAGGGATATTCTTATAGCAGTTGTTACTATCATGTTCAGCCACTGGGTAAATTCCCAGCAACCAAGGTTTCAAGAGAAACTGAAATCAAGTTTAACATAATTCAACCACAACAAGAACACAATAGGAAACAAAATAGAAAATTCCAGAGACCAATGATTTCCTCATAGATAATTTTACATAGACATTAAATAAGAATTGTTTTAGGAATCCAGGGAAGAAAATTTTTGCTTTACATGAAAACACTATTGATTCATTATCATCATCATAATCACATTTATTGGCCACTCACCACATATGAAGAATTGTGCTAAGTACTTCATCTCATTTAGTCCTCCCACATCTCCATAAAGTAGAGATGTATCCATCCTAGAGTATCTACCCTCAATCCTAATTGAGACACACAGAGGGATGTCTAATATTATCTCAAGATATCTCGAGACATAGAATATTTTCTCCAAAAATGTCTAAGCAAATTAACCTCAAGGTATTTATTTTTTTAAGAAACAAATGTATGCTATCCATCACTTTTAGTTAGAAGAGGCATTCAATAAAATCAAACAATAAAATGGAATGTCTAAATCCCAAAATAGTGGGGACTATGCTTTTCAAGTATATAGGAAGGCACCAAAATCTTATATCTGGCCTGTGAATATAAAAATTGATTAAACCAGTTCCTTGGGGAAACTTAGTAGAACCAATGCTTAAGGATTAGAGCTTCAGAAAGTCAGCTCCTTGGGAATACAAAAAGGTGCTGTGTTACCTTCCATCGCAAGAGCCTTTTGAAATATTGTGAAACAAGAAGCGTCATCTTATCTCTGAGTGAGGTGAATGCACAAAATGAGGGAAGGACTGAATCACACTGCAAGACCAAGAAGGAATCCTCCTTTTGTGTTTTCTGACCCCTCCTCCCTTCATCCAGAGGCTTTAGGGTACACCCGTCTACCTTAACCCTCTAGAGATAGGTCTAAGGGCCAACAGGTGCTGCTCTCAAGGTGTGGCAAATGACATTTAAAGACTTATTTTTTACCTTCACTTGCAGCTCTTACATTGAAAACATTCACCTTTATAAACATCTCTTTTCACATTTTTGTCCTCTTCCCTCTAGGAGAGTCAAGGCAGAATTCCTATAGTGCTCCCTTTCTAGACAGAATGTTCAAGGGCTCTAAATATGTCCCTCTAAACTAGTGTCTTAGTTTGGATTCCTCCCAAAAGAGGTCCTGAGACAAAAACTTGAGTACAGGCGGTTTTCTTGGTGATAATCCTTGGGAGCAGACTTGAAGCAGCGGGAACATAAGGGAGGGAGAAAACCAGTTAACTCATACATCAATGAGGAGGTTACTACTGAGGGCACCTGAGGAACCTGGGGACCCTCTGAGAAACCGTGTGGGACACACCTCAGAATCATCCCACTGGGCATTATCCACCAACTCGCATTCCCCACTGGTAGAGGGTGGCCCAGGGACATGAGCTCCTCTTCACTTCCTGCTGACACCAGTGTACTCATGGAGGGTGGGCAACGAGCAGGAGAAAGTCCTCCAGCAGAGAAGTGAGCTGCAGGGGCTTGAGGGGGAAAGCAGCTGGTGTGCAGGAAACTGCCTTCCCCGGCAGCTGCAGGTAGATTCAGGTTGGCTGGGGGATATGGGGCAGGGCAACTGCTTTTCACATGCCCCTACCTCTCTCTTCTCAAATATGTTTCAAGAGTTCTTGACCAAGTTGCCTTGGGGAAGAATTGACCTCTGTCCCTTACTCGTTATGTAACCAGAGGCTGACTTAACCTCTCCAGGTCTCAAATCCTTTAACATGGAGATGGTGATAGCACTCACTTCATATGGCCTTGTGGAGACTTAAATATGTAAATACATGTGAAGCTGTTAACACAATGAACAAGGCATGCAGTAAAATGTTGGCCATCTTTCACTTTTGTTTGTCTTACCTTTTGTTTCTGTTTTTAAGAAGAAATAGCATGGGACTAAGAATTCTGAGACCCTGGTTTCAGCCCTAGCTCTGCTGCTAGCTGTGTGATCTTGAGAAAGTCACTTAATGTTTCTGAACTTGAGCTCCCTCATCTGTTAAATAAAGGGGTTGAAATAAATGAGTATTTGAGGGGGAGGGTCTTAGTCAAGGAATCTTGAATTCAAACCCAAACACCTAAAATGTCAAGATGTGGAAATTGGAAATCCAAAGAGATGGGGCCCTGGCAGTTCAATCAGGTTTGTTTGTTTGTTTGTTTTCTAAAAATCGATGGACTTGATACTGAGTTCCTTAAATCTCTTTCAGTTACAAGTAACAAAACATCAAACAGGAGCTGGGTTAAACGGAAAAGGGGGATATATTGACTTGGAAAATGGAAATTAAAATCCTCATCTAGATTACCTTCAATTGTGGCTGGGTCTAAGGGCCAAGTGATACCATGAGGACCACGTTTCTCTGCACCCCTCAGCTCCATGTCTTTCTCTGCTGCCTTCATCTCAGAAAGGCCTGCCCTCCTGGTGGCAAGAAGGCTGCCAGCAGCTCTCCATCTCACTCCTATCTTAGGACCACAGGAGAAAAAGTTCCTCCCAAGAGGTATTTAGGCCTGGGATTGACTGTTATTGGCACAAATAAGGGTGAGACATGCTCATATCTGAACCAATCACAGCAACAGGACAGGAAATATGCTCATTCATTGGCTTGGACCACAGGCCGACTTCTGATTGAGAATATCTAGGGGGGCGGGTGGGGTAGGTGGGAGCAGTGCTATTGCCAACAGAAGGAAGGATGGCTATCATGTGCCAAAAACAACCAATGCCCCCTGTGAATCTATTCAACTCCAACCTCTAAAATGTCTCCTTGCTGACTCCTTCTTGTCTTCTGGGTTTTATGAAAACCTCTGAATTTCACCATCCAAGTTGCCTCATCCCTTTGCCACATTTCCTTGCTGTTGCATCCACATCCCTTAACTGAATAACTAATGGGTCAGTAAGTATGTATGAAACACTCTGAATTCTGTGAGGAAAATACGACATCTCTGAGACTAAACCTTTATCCTCAAGGAGTTTATAATCTAGCTGGGTAAAAAAACCCCAGAACTATTCTGCTTATGTACGTTCATAAGCAGTACAAGTTCATAAAGGGGGAGATCAATAATATGAACAGTTCCAGGCAGACTGAAATGATGGTCAAATCTAGCCAGACGAAAGTCAATAAGGATAAATATAAACTCCCACACTAAGATCCAGGGGCTCTAGGGAGCCACTGAAGGTTTTTAACCAGGATAGTGATAGTCAAAGCAGTGGTTTAGGAAGAATTATTCAGCAATACATATGGATGAGTCAGAGTAGGAAAAGACGGGAAGGTGGGGGCCAGTTTAGACTCTCCTGCAATAGTATTTGTATAGAATGAGGTTACAAACCCTAGACCTGAGGTATTCATGGAAATGAAAAGAAAATGTGTACGGAAATGCACTGGTTGAGGAAGGCAGAGAAGAATGAGTTAAGGAAGAAAATTGTCCATGAAGATTTGAGGCTGGAAGGCTGAGGAAAGGTGCCATTAGAAGTAAGAATGTGGGAGGAAGGAACGCTGACTGGGAGTGAGGGGCAGGATGGAGAGTGGAGCAGGAAATAAGCTGTTTTAGATGTGCCACGTTCGTGACGCTGGAGAGACATGCAGGTGGAAGCCTTCAAAGGGCCACTGGAAGTTTGGTTCAGAGTCAGGGGAGAGAAGACAGCAGTTAGGGAATCAACTTCCTGGAAGTAGGAGCAGATGAGATGACATTAATGCCACTCACCTGTCAAAACAATAGAGAGTCAGAGAAGAAACCCAGACCTTTCGGCTCCTCCCGCTGCTGCCCGAGTGACCTTGGCCTCAGTCTCCTCACTCATACACTGGAGTTAAGCAATAGCAAAAGCAGCACTGACTATGGGCATAGAGTCCACAGTTGGCTCTCTTCTCTTGCACATCCTATAAGGACATGCAGTTTCCTGATCAGTCATTCTGAGTTACACCACTGCCTGGAAACGATTTTGTACCATCAGCTACCTGGCCCCAAGTGCACCTCGGTCTCTCCACGGAGCATGCCCAGGGCTCTACATGTTGGCACCCATGTTTATCTCAGCTAGACCACAGTAAATATGACTTGTGCACGACATACTTCACATACTATGTTAATGTCATTTGATAATTCCAACACCCACACGCTTCCCATTGCTGACTACCCCTGCCTCAGGGTGGAAACATGTCAAAAAGACTTTCTTCTCCCACCTGGCCAAGCTTCTATAGAATTTATCTTTGAACCGACTTTAAGTTTTCTAAATATTTTATTCTCCAGCTATCTAACTTAAAATCCTTGAAATGCATGTCTTATCCAATGTTTCTGCCCATAAGAAAGCCCATGAACACCCACTGTCCCCTTTATCGTCAAGACAGAGCATCTACTTGACAGTCCTTTCTCACATTAGAATTTGAAACCAAGATGAGTTATTTGGACAGAAACGTTTCCCCTGCTGCATTGCAATGGGCTGGCATCCAAGCAGGGCGTAAGGACACCTCTCCAAGTGGCAGATGGCAAATAACTGGCCTTGTATAAGTAACTCAACCTGATGATTGCATCTAATAATTCCAGGCCTGATCCTGGAGGCTCTGACAGTGCAGAGAGCACTCCTACTGCCATTTCCAATGATGAAGCATCCTCAACAGGAAGTATGCTTTCACTAAAAAAATTATATTTGTATGTATGTGTGTGTTTGTGTGTGTGTGTGTACAGGTTAAGGTGTACTGTACTGTCCCATACAAGCTGGCATTAACTCTTGCTGGTTCATAAGTATTGCTTTTGATAAGTCATTATTGCTATATTTAGGTATCTCCAGCCTCTGAGCCAAACTATAATCCTTAGAAGTGGCTCCTACTTATGTACAGCAACATCATGATATATTTACTATTTACTGAGTAATTATTATATGGTAGGTACTAAAATTACTCTCTTAATTTTCACGGAAATCCCATGAGGGGTGTATCATTAACTCACATTACAGGTGAAGAAAGTTAAGTAACATGCTTAATGCTCTACGGTTAGCAAAGGTGGGCTGGAACTCAAACTCAGATTTGAATTTGAATTTTCCCAGGCCAGATGTCTTTTCTACCTTGACTATTATTAGGAATCAGTGTTAATGAGTGCATGAATGAGGGAGTCTAAAACTCACACCTTTAACCTCTATGTTATATTGGACCAATTTATAGCCACAATAATAAACCCAAAGCCCTTGGACATCCATATGTTCCCTAGATGTAGATAGTTGACAATGACATAAAATTGAGTCGTCTTCAAAAAATGTAACACCAGAATGGGTAAACTGTAGTACATCCAGACAATGGAATATTATTCAGCAAAATGAAATGAGCTATCAAGCCACGAAAAGGAAAAGACATGAAGGAATCTTAAATACGTATTACTAAGTGAAATAGGCCAATCTGAAAAGGCTACATGCTGTACGATCCCAACTACACATATGACGTTCTGGAAAAAGCTAAACTGTGGAGACAAATAAAAAGATCAGTGGTTACCAGGGGTTGGGGGTGGAGAGAGATGAATAGGCAACAGGCAGAACACAGAGGGTTTTTAGGGCAGTGAAAACACCATTTATGATACTATAATGGTGGATACATGTCATTATACATTTGTCCAAACACACATAATGTACAACACCAAGAGTGAACCTTGAAGTAAACTATGGACTTTGAGTGATAATGATGTGTTAATATAGGTTCATCAGTTGTAACAAATGTACTATGATGCTGAGGGACGCTGATAAGGCTATGAATGTTTGGGGACAGGGAGTATATGGGAAATCTCTGTACCTTCCTCTCTATTTTACTGTGAACTTATAATTGCTCTAAATAAAGTCTTAAAAAAAAAGTAATAGCAAGGGAAACAAAATAGACCAAGGTGATTCACACGTGGAGAAAACCTGAACTGAACTCTGGTCATCTTTATCACTGCCATTGACCACCACCATTCCTCAGGTCAAAATCTGGACTTAGGCCACACTTGCCAAGGAGTGGCTAAAAGACATGGATCAGCTTGGCTTTGGACCATTAATTTAACACATTAGGATTATGACCTCAGGGAATTAAATTTGCAGAGGACTTACTGTGAGCAAGGCTTCATGCTAGGTCCTAGGGTTGAGTTCCAACTTTCCCACCCACAGTCTAGGTTTGGGAGTACATTCCTACAGTATCTGGGGTGCATCACTGCTATTCTCCTTCCCTAGGATCTTACTGATGGCCCAATAGGCTGATAAACACACAATAACCACACACCATATTCCTTGACATTATACAGCTATAGAAGCAGCATACTGTTCCTATTTGGCTAGTGGCTCTTGCTCTCTGCTACCCAAATGTGTGCCAACATTTCCCCATAGTTAATGACTCTAAGGAATGAAAGTCCATTCACATTTGGTTCATCCCCATCTTTTCTAAAAAATTACCTGTTTTAAACTCATCTCTCCTTGTAACAAGTGGATTTTTCTTTCTATTAGAGGTTATCTCTTGAGTTCACTGTCGAGTCCATTTTAATTCTTGCATTCCATTATGAGATAGTCATTCAAAAAGAATTGCTGGGCTTCCCTGGTGGCGCAGTGCTTGACAGTCTGCCTGCCGATGCAGGGGACACGGGTTCGTGCCCCGGTCCGGGAGGATTCCACATGCCGCGGAGCGGCTGGGCCCGTGAGCCATGGCCTTTGAGCCTGCACGTCCGGAGCCTGTGTTCCGCAACGGGAGAGGCCACAGCAGTGAGAGGCCCACATACCGCAAAAAAAAAAAAAAAAAAAAAAAAAGAATTGCTATCCTGTCAGTTACATAGCTCTGCTCCCGGCATGGGAATTGTATTTCTTTAATGGCTTTATTCCTCTAAACATATTCTTTCTCGAGGTCTCCATTATCCCCCCAGTCCTCGGAGGGAACCACTGGCAATTGTAGAATAGGGCTCTCTGCTGCCTAGAGGCTTGAGAAACAAATCTGAAATATTTTAAAACTAAAAGAGCTCCTGAACTGATGTGTGTCCTGGATTGACTGTTACTGGGCACGAGCACCAGACACAGCACAGAACAGCAATTATTCTTCCTGGCAGTCAGGGTGCCAAATGACTTTTTTCTGTGTTTAAAAATGGACAGAGGTTTGCAGTAATTGGATGAAATAATGTAGAATAATTTAAAATATTGTTCATTCAGAGAGAGATTAGGCTTTAATTAAATGGTGTCATTTAATATACCATCCAGCAGATACTATAATTGGTTTCTTTAGCAGAGAACACAGCAATATCTAGGCTTACTGAAGTGATAATGGTACTAATTTAGCCCAGTGGATACATCAACAGCTTGGCTGTTTCTGACACCCCTGGTGAACAAGAAGGAAGCTTTGATCATGACATCTGCCTAACTCTTAATCAGTCATTTCTTTCTGAAATAAAATTACTAATCACGCAGACTAAACAAACTCTGTATTAAACAGGTACAATATCTGGGATTTTCAGGGGTATTAAGCTCTTCATTTCTATGGATAAAAAAAGGCAGGGTTATCTTCAAAGCAGTTATGAAATTATATTTCATTTGAACAGGGAGAATGGCATTTATTATTTTTAAAACCTGGTATAAATGCAAACCAGCACTCCCAGTTCGTTCAGAGAGGGCAGACAATTTTTTGGCACGACGACAGCTGTGTATTTTAACTCCTATTTTCTGTTGGTCATTTACAAGGACGTTCTCATTTCCAGGCTTGGCTCCTGTCTCCTCATGGCTCATTCCTGAAATGTGATACAATAAGGTCCTATTCTCTTCAAACTATTCTACTTGATAATTCTGAACAAAGCTAGAAGGGGGAGGGGGTGGGGTGTAGAATTTAACTGTATCTAAAAGAAAAAAAAATTGCCTTCTAAGGTCTAGGGCCCCAGAAAAATTACAAAGTAACCAGAGATTAGATTAAAAGCCTTTGCTAATTCTTCATTTTCAAAAATACATGCATGGCACCTAGGGATGGAAAACTTTCATTCCTCTGTTTGCAAATGACCGTCAACACGTTTATTTTGGAAAAGAATGGAAACATTGATTATGGCAAAGAGCTAGCTGGGTCACAGTGTCAGAAAAACAGGCTGGCTCTGTCACTGGGTGAGGAAACAGAACTGGCAATTACAGGATAGGGTCCCTGGAGTGTAACTCCACCTTTACAGACTTTGCAGTGGATTTTCAGGGATTTGGTGCAACACTTCAGAATCCCTCCCCGACCCATCAGAACTCAGGGAAGGTGTTCCCCACTTCATCCTCAGAAGATGCTAAATGTAACTCAGGACTCTAAAGTCGGGATACTCCCTGCAAATTCAAGAGAGCTGGCAACCCAAGCGGAGCTGAATAAAGGCTGCCTTGGAGTCAGCCTGGGTCCTCACAGTTAAAGGACAAACCTCACGCCAACACAACTGCACATCAAATCCAACTCTCAGGGACCACTACAGTCGCTGAAGCCCACTGGGATTCCTTTATCCTTGGGATGTCTTCCTTACAAAGCAAACACACTTGCTGGACTGAACAACCACTAAAAAGTGACTGTGCTCTGGACAATTAGAGCCTCTGCTTTGCTCTCCTGTAAATTACTCTTTAAACCAGGGCCAACCGGTTGCACCCAGAGCACCGTTCTGGAAGGTCCTCACTGACCTCCTAATAGGTACATCCAGTGGCCTGTATTCAGTTATTGTGCTTCTTGACCTCTCTGGGGCAGACAATACCCATCTCCCTGGCCTTTCTCCTCCACTGGCTACAGCAGCCTTATGTTAGATTCCTCCTCCTTTCTCTCTGACTGCTAGAGGACTCGTTCTAGAATGTGGACATGCTCAAGTTTTCCTGTTTAAATCTTTGACTTCCAGTTCCTACCGGCTAAAAACTCAATGGCATGTCATGCAGAAGCCTTCAGACGGCTTCAAACATCCTGACTTTTCCTGCCTCGTTTCTTGAAACTTTCTCACTAATATCTATCTATTCTTCCCTCACCCCCTGACACACGCACATTCTTATAATTATCTCAGTACTGCATGCTTTTCCAGGTTTCTGTGTCTTTGCTCATTTCCTCTCCTTTTCTCTTTTTCTTTCTTCTTCACCCAATGAGACCCAACTCATCTCTCAAAATCCTTCCTGGCCCACTAGACTGGAAACTGCATGCAGGCAAGACCACTACTGTCTTGCCCTTCACTGGGACCTAGCACAGAGCATGGCACAGCACAAGCATGTAGTATGTGTTTGCTGCAATGAGTTAAGTTGATGTTCCCGATTATTTAGTCACACTGTCCTTCACATTCTCACTGAATTCTCACCATATCTTAAGCATCACAATTTTTATTTTGTGCCTTAATTATCTGGATGGGAATCACACCTACCAAAACTGAGTTTTTCCAGTTTTTCCAGATCAGAGACCTTATCTTAGCCACATGCTCGGCACATAGTAGGCACGCAAGGACTGTTTGCTGAATGAAGGAGGAGAATGTGAGAAGTAGCCAGGTGAGTGTCAAGAGGTGGGTTCCCCTCAGAACACCTGTGCCCTTCCCCCTTCCTCAGGGGAGCACTTCCATAACTTTACCACCTCCAGCCAGGGTTTTTTTTAAACTCCTGTCTCCTCGATGCCTGCTGTGACCCCAGAGTCACAAAGCAGGCAAGGACTGATTTGGCACTTTACCCACAGCCCAACTCACAGCCTCTCTCAGGGATAAAGAAGCCTGTTCTAACCTAATCAAAGAGCTGCTTCATAAGGCTTCATTTGCGTGGATTCTCTGCATTCTCCTGCCTACTCCCTTAGACACCCACCAGGGAATAACAGCAACCTCCCAAGCCTGCAAAATAAACCCACCGGGATTACAGCCATTCCCCATAATTGAGCAAACCGCCTCTCAAAATGCCCATACATTTTGCATTAAACACAGTGTATCAAATTAAAAGTGAAACTTAAGTTGTTTCCTTAATGGTTTTCCCATACCTGAGGTTGAGACCAGACCACTGGTCCATCTCTTCATGAATGTCGGTTGGTTTTGCTGCTTTTGCCACAGACACTGTTTAGCTATTATGGGGCACATGAGGCACTTTTATTCATTCTTAAACCTAATGTCCAACTAACTGAGAAAGGGGATTCATTAAATAATTTAAACTAGATCCAAATTAAAGGGCAGTTTTCTCAGTTGTATTTGCAAAGAAGTTCAATTTGACTGAAAGAAGTAATCATGTAAGCCCATGTTGGTTTGGGATTACCTCTAATGGGGGTAATTTTGAATCAGCTCCATTTATATCTTCTTTCAATAAGTAGCACAGGGAAATCTTGCCTGTGACATCTGTACAACATTTCCTCCTAGACAATGTGTTTAAACTTAATTCTTTGAAAAACTATGTTTAAAAGTTTTGGTCACAATTATATATTGAGATTTTACTGAGGACCTGTTAGACTAGACGATGAGTCATATTCATTTCCAAGATGCTAAAAAAAAAATCCCCGGGTACCTTCCGGAAAATCAGTTGGTTGTAGACATCATTCGTGTCAGTTTATTCTTAAAAGAGCTGGGAATAGAACTCAGAATATTTGACGTGTACTCCAGAGCCTTCCCACCTCACCTGCTTAATACTGTGCCAGGGAGACCTACAGTCCAGAGCTGAGTCATAGGGGAAGCAGTGTAGGGGATTCCGGCTAATTCACCACGTATCTGAAGAATGTGTTCTTGTGCTAGGGAATGCAGTAGGAGCAGACTGATCTGTTCCTGAAAGTTGGCTTCTCTAAACTGGCATGCAGTTAATGTCAATAGGAAACAAGTCAAGGTTACAGAAATCCTGCAAGTCTTTCTCTCAAGTCCAGGGCTTGATCCAGTCCACCAGGGCCTCTAGAACAACTTCTACCTGGGCCATTCTACTATTCCTTTTTCCAAACAGTGGATCCAAAGAGGAGTGCATAAAAACAATCCTTTCAGTGGGCTTCCTCAGAAGGCCAAGTCCCAAGTTCACTCTCACAGCCACCAGCCATACTCTCAACTCCCTGAGCCAGAGGAGCTCTTCTTACAGGCAGTCTTCTTTCCAGGTGCGATTTTGTAAACAGACTTTCTGGGCCTTGAACTTGGTCTTTTACTCTCCTCAATCAATGTGATAATAATTATTATTATTATAGTTATATTATCATTCACATCAAAACACTTATTTCCAGTTGCCCGCTTAGTAATGAGCTTGGTACATTCCCCCTCTCTCTTCATGGTAAATCAGACTGGGGAAACAGCATAGGCCAGAGGCCTTCAAGCAATCAGGTCCCCTCTTCATGATGTTCCATGCTGCTTCCATGCTGGTTTCCAGCTGCTCTTCCTCAGAGGAGTTGCTGGCAGTGTGTTGGCAACTGGTCCTAGTGGGGATCTCCCATCAGCAGCAGTACCTTCCACCTTTCCTGTCCCCTACCCCCGTTTATCACCTGGGAAATTTCCAGCTGCTCTGGTCAGTGGCCTCTCTTGCCACTGGGAGGAGGTCTGTAACTTCCCAGTAGCTTGAAAACTTCATTTACAGTCTCAACACCACCTTTAGAGAATGGCTCCTCAGAGGCTTCACTGAGTCTTCTAGAAGTAGCTACAAAGCCGAACAGCCCTTGAACAAACATTAAGAGAAAAAAAAGCCCATAATGACATTTATAAAGAGGTATATGGCTACACAGCATTTCTACATGCATTATTTATTTTCATTTTCACAAAACTCATAGGAAGTAGATACTATTATTTTATGCATGAAGATCATGGCAAAAGGCCCCTAATTCTTCTTGTGTTCCTCTGCCCTCACTTTCACTTTTGTAAGGCATAAAGAAATCTAAATACTCTGCTGTTGTCAATTCTGTGCCCATCTATGATTCCCCATTGTCTGTAGAATAAAATCCTAATTCCTTAACCTAGGGCACAAGGCCACGATTAAAGCCTATGCACCATGATTAAAGCCTTCTTTTCCCATTTTGTCTCTTGTGTGCATGCTGTGATCTAGCCGAAATGAATTACTGAGTGCCTCATCTCACCCATCTATGAGAGATACCTTGTTGCTATAAGAAAAGCATTAGATTTAGATACAGATTTTTTTCAGATCTCCAAGTCTACCATTAGCCAGCTATTTGAATTTGAGAAAGTAACTGAGCCTGTTTTTTCTGTTGCTGTTGTTTGTTTGTTTCACCATGCTGCGCTGCTTGTGGGATCATAGTTCCCCAACCAGGTATTGAACCCGGGCCCCAGCAGTGAAAGCGCCAAGTCCTAACCACTGGACTGCCAGGGAATTCCCATGAGCCTCAGTTTTTAAAAATCACTGTATCCACTTGAAATACATTTATTGGTGAGCAAATAGACATGGTCCTTTCTATTCTAGAGCCCACCCTGTGGCAGGAATGGGAGGTGGGAACTCAACCTTAGTGCAGTTAGGTGGGGGGGGCAGTCAAAAAGGAGGTGCAGAAGAGGGAACTGAAAGACATTTGGAGTGACTGGAGGATGGATGTGTAGGATGGAAGAGTGTTCCAAGATGAAGCTGAGGAAGGAAGCAGAGGCTAGCTTGTGAAGGCTCTGGAATCCTTTTGTCTAAGAAAAATGAAGAACATTCACAGGGTTATAATCAGGGGAAGAATGCGACCAAATATGCATTTCACAGTGATCCGTCTGGATGCAATGTGGAGAATGGACTGAAAGAGGATTCGAGGGGTGGGTGGAGGGGAGACTGGAAGCAGCAAGATCAACTGGTGGAAGGTGGGTGCGATGGTGCCTGAGAGATGGTGATAGCCTGGACCAAGGCAGTGGCAACTAGGGTCCAGAAAAGTGGGTGGATTCCAGAGATGTTCAGAGGGTGGAATGAACAGGTCTTGATGAGGCTGAGGGGCAGAGGGGGAGGGGCAGAGAGGGAGGAGTCAAGGATTATGAGCAGGAGACAGGCATAGGGAACAGAATGGACAGTGATGTCATTTACAGGAAGGAAATGAGGGAGCTGGATGGGCGGAGGGAGAAGGAAGTGTTGAGTTCAGCTTGAAATCTTTGTGTTTTATGTGCTTATGGAACAGACAATACCACCCAATAGAGTTCTTTAAGAGTTAGATGAAATGACACATGCAAAGTTCCTGGTACCCAGTGGATACCCACTGTTATTGACTGCGTGTTTGTGTCCTCCCCAAATTCATATGTTAAAACCCTAATTCCCAATATGACGGTGTTTGGAGGTGGGGCTTTTGGGAGGTGATTAGGTTTAGATTAGGTCATGAGGGTGTTGCTCGTGTGATGGGATCAGTGTCCTTATATGAAGAACAAGAGATACCAGAGTTTTCTGTCTCTGCTCGCTTGCACTGAGGAAATGCTCTGTGAGCACACAGTGAGGAGGTGGCTGTCTACAAGCCAGGAGTCTCACCAAGATCAGAATCTGCTGGCACCTAGATCCTGGACTTCCCAGCCTCCAGAACTGTGAAAAATGTCTGTTGTTTAAACTACTCAGTCTGTGATATTTTGCTACAGCAGCCTGAATAGGCTTAGACACCCACTGAAGTGTGGTCTTCTTTTCTATTTGTTAAACCATTCCCTTTGCCTGGAATGCCCTCTCCCTCATTTCCATAAGTTCAGATCCAAGCCATATTGTAAAGCCCATCTTCAAAAGTCACCTTCTCCCAGAAGCCTTCTCTGATTTTCCCAGGTAGAGACTTTCCATGCATATGTTTTTACCTTATATTGTAGTTATGTATACCAATATCATATTGCTCCTAGAGCTAGAGACATTTCATTAACAATAGGACCCATGCCTGATTGACCCCTGACGCTCAAATAAGCACCTGATAATAATTATTTACCTATTAATAAGCAACAAAATTATTATAATTTATGTAATTTATATATCATACTCTGTATAATGTATAATATAATACAATTACAATAGTAACAGTATTAATGTAATAATTCAGGGAGCCAATGCATTCATTACTGAATGAATATGCATATTTTCATCCTTGGCCTCATCTTGGCCCATTTCTCTCCTGAAAGAAGCAAAGAGAGATAGGTGAAAGAGCGCAGGTTTCTGTATTAAACTTACTTGAGAAAATAGTTTTTTCAGTTCCTAACTGTGTGATTATAATAAGTCACTTAATATCTCTGAATCTGTTTTTATATCTGGAAAGTGATAATAAAAATACCTGGCTCTTGAAGTAATCATGAAAATAGACAAAATATAGGAAGTAACGTGCCCAGTACAGTACCTGGCACTTGATCAATAAATTCAGGCTCCTTCCCATTCCCAGTGTTGGCATTCAGTAAAGATCAAGGAGGAATGGAGAACCAGAAACAACAATAAGACAATATTTATATATTTCAAGTTTTTCAGATATCATATCCATTTGGTATTCTCATTTATAATATAAATTTCCAGTATGCCTGTTGTTGTTATTAAGGCTGTAGTGTTTTACTCCCTGTTTTCATTTCCCATTACATTGTATGCCTTGCTTCCTCTTACTTTGCCCTCTCCGCAAATCTGTATATTATAGTACAAACAGTAAACAAGAGCTTTGCTTTGATCAGAGTTGGACAGAAATCATTGGTAAAAAGCTGAACTGCCCATTATTTAAAGAACTTTCTGAGAACAGGAGATAGTGAAAGTAGAAAACAGTAAAAATATTCACTGAATACAACCACAGAACTCAGAATGCCATTGTGCCTAATCAGGACTTAAAAGAAACAGCAAAATGTTTAAAATCAGAAGTTTAAAGATGCAAAAGTTCAAAGATGAAGAGTAATCTTTGAATATGTTTGCATTTGCAGATAAAAGGGTTCAGCTTCCTGTCATTAATATCCAGTTTGGCTTTATATTTTTCAGGACCAATCACACAATTAAAAGCATATCTGGTAACAGATGATAGCACACAAGCATTTGTTTATATTATACCATATTAAGAGGCGTTTAAAAAAAGCTCAAAATAAAAACAAGAATTATGACCATGAAAGAAAAGCAGACACATCATTTATGAGTTTTTCCTCTGTGTGCTCTGAAAAGGCAGGATAATTCATTTTCCATGTAAAACAACCTTGAGATTGAAAAGAAAGTTACTTCTAGCATTTTCTGAATCTTCTCTGGGTAATCAATCAAGATGTAAAATTTGGAACTAGGCAGCTCCCTCCCCAGTAGACCAACCTTCGTCTATATCTGCTCTTGTCAAAACAGATCTAATACTAAACCAGAAGGCAAGATCATAGGCACTCTTCCAGAGAGTGGAGTTACATTGTGAGCAGAGTGGAGTTCTTTTTTTTTTTTTTTGGCTGCGTTGGGTCTTTGTTGCTGCACGCGGCTTTCTGTAGTTCCGGTGAGCAGGGGCTACTCTTCATTGCGGTGCACGGGCTTCCCATTGCTGTGGCTTCTCTTGTTGCAGAGCACGGGCTCTAGGTGTGCGGGCTTCAGTAGTTGTGGTGTGCAGGCTCAGTAGTTGCGGCACACGGGCTTAGTTACTCCGCGGCATGTGGGATCTTCCTGGACCAGGGCTCAAACCCATGTCCCCTGCACTGGGAGGCGGATTCTTAATCACTGTGCCACCAGGGAAGTCCCCAGAGTGGAGTTCTGTGCACTGAAGTTTGATCCTCAACTCTGCCCTTACTGTGTAAAATGGAGAGAATACAATCTCTTCTCTACTTGTATGAATTACACAGACTAATACATGGCCCAGAGTTCTCACACAAATGGCAGCTTTCACAGATTGAGAGAGTATAACTTTAAAATTGCTGAAACAATCAGGCAACCCTACCTGAAGAGAAAAGCCCTAGAATCTGTCTTTACCCCCGGGTCACCCTGTTCCAGGTTCACTCCTTACTCTGTCTGCTCCCCTTTGAGGTCCCAGCATGCCTTGGGGCTGAGCCCACATGGGTCATGATTCTGCAAAATGTTTTCTGAAGAAGGTCCAGAGTTTCCATGCTGTTACTTTCTTCTAAGGCAACATTAGAACAATATTTTAATGAAATACTGCTCATTAGCTTTCTTTCCTAGTTGGTGTTTTCCTTTGGGATTTTTATGGCCTTAGATAGCAGGGTCTATGTCCATTTCACTCACCATGCACTCATCATTGCTAGTTAATAAAGACAATAATTTAACAACTCCTGCTCGTTCTTAGGTTCTTTAAGATTCATTTTCAGGAATGTGGAAGGAAGGGTATCTGAGGCTCTATTGGCAATCATCTTTTATAGCCTCAGTGCGTGGCAAAGGTGGCTAGAGAGCTGTTGGGAATAGGGGAGCTTCTGTCACTCACTGTGGCCATCTTCCCTTCAGTGGATCAGCTGACCTTCAGCCCTACCCAGGCCACAACTCCCAGTAGCAGAAGGTTCACTGGGGCTCAGGCTTGTAAGCATATGTGGGCAAAGGGAGAGTGAGATGAGCAGGTGAGCACCTCTACCTTGGATATTGTCATCTGGGGGAGGCCAACCTGAACCCGGGGGGCTCTTGGACAGTCCATCCTGTTGCCAATTCAATTTTGAATCCAAAGACACACGCTGTCATTTTACAGACATCTTTAAGCCCGGCCAGGAAGGAATCACAGGTTTGGAAAGGAGCATCAGGGGATTCACGGCCTGATCATCACCTTCCACATCTCTTCCTAGACAATTAAGCATCTACCTACCCTACGGTCAGAGACTGAGAGAGCAGACGTTTTCACAGGAACCCAGCAGCATCAAAGTCCTTTATTCAATAACTGTTTATTGAGCACCTACTATGAGCTCAGGAAATAACCAAAAAATGTTACTCTTACTATCTGCCTAGAATTTTTCATGAAGGAACCTCAGCTACCTGTTCTAGGTTAGCATAATAGTATTTCTAAACTAGAGAGAGCCTAGAATTTGAATCTAAACCCTTTTTTAGGCGTGAGGAAAAACAGTCCAGGATCCTAAGTGACCTTCCCAATGTTAAAAAAATAGACATGACAGAGGCGAGTCCAAGCTCAGGTTTCCTGGATCACCGTCCAGTGCTCTTGCCTGCTACATCAACCTTCTTGCAGAGTAGCATGAACATAATTGAGTTCTCAGAGAGATACACTGAAGCATCCAAACATTATTTTTCAATTAATCAGTGAGCGTTTATGGCGTGCCCTCTTAGGAATGCACTGTGACTCTCATGGGGGTCCCAAGCACTTCTGTCTTTGTGGGCCTACTCCTTCATAAAAAATTATTTAAAAATTATATTTAACAACTGTGTTGGTATAAATATGAATATATTAATATTATATATTAAAACATTTTCTTTGACCCAAAAGTTCATTTTTTTCTTCTGATTTCAAAGAAATCAAAATATTTTCAAGGGCCCTAAAAGTCTTGTGGGCCCATAAGTCAGTCCTGCATGTGACAGATTCAAGGCATGGAATGCAATCATGGAAAGGACACTGAAAAATTGTGAAGATATTCTCACCCTTAGCCAACACACAAAATAGTTGGAGAGAGGGTAGAGAATGCACTTTGTTCTCTGAGTAGTGAATCCTCTTTAGACACAGTAAAGATTAGCATTTACTAAAATAAAAACTGTGTTAGTCACAGATCATTTCCTACAACCATGTGTCTCTCCACTAAAGAAACCCAGACACAAGCATTTTGGCTGAGTCATGCCAGTCAATTCTCCTGCCCTCTTTTGCCCAACCATTTCTAACAACAGTCAATCATTCCAGGGATGGAGATAACAAGCCCATCTTCATCGGGATAATATCTTTTCTCACTCCATCATTAGCTGGATGATTGGTGTCATCTTTCTTAATAAAAAGCCATTGCTAGAAGCTATCTCCACTAAATACTCTTGACATCACTTCCTTTAATAGAGCTTAAAAGTTATAAAATATTTAAGCAGCAAGGCGTGACAGAGCATTTATTACTCTGGGCCATTCACTCAGCTCTCTCTGCTGGTGTGAGACAAGACACTGAAGGCCAGTCCATTCCCTGCTTCCCCCAGAGCTGAGTGTGGATGCTGAACACTGCCTCATCGGGAAAACGATTTTGTTACCAATGTTGGTTTTAAAAATAATAACTAGATGGAAAAGCATCAGCACAGATGATTACCATGAAAGTAAACTGACAGTGCCAAGTCTCCGGCTCTCCATCCTCTGATTATTCTGTAACGTCGTTGTCTCTCTGTACCAGTGGACAACTAACTTACTGGAGTGAGGCCTTCTTAAGCAGGACAAAAATCTGTGCTGGACACCAACACCACGTATCCCTACTTTTCAGTAGAGAAAGAACTGGATGTTCACATGAATTGGAGAGAAACTAAACAGAAACCAAAAAACTAATTGTGTAGTATTACACACACACACAAATAAGCTTTTAACAGAAGTAAGAGCTACAGATAAAAGTTGATTACTACTAGAACAGCAATGGAAAGCCATGACCCTCCCAAAGCAACACTCACTCTGTACTGATAAAGATGCATTCTTTCTCAAAATTTACAATAATTCTAATTATCTATAGGGTATATGCTCAATAAAAACTTTTTAAAATCAAGACATTTTAGTAGAATATCTATTATGCCTAGTCAGGTTTCTTAATGTGTCAATTTATAAATATCAAATTTCAATAAGCCTTAATAATTTGTTTCATAGAATGCTAGACAGTGGTCATTAGTTATAAGTAAAAATGAAAATATAAATTTATGCATCATTTACATGTATGATCCAAAGGAAAGATTTGTAATTTTGAATTGGTTTTCAACTCACCCTTAAGAACTTAGAGAAGCATTGCTCTGCTGAGACATGTTTACACATAGTAGGTGCTGAAGAAAACGTAAAGGCTTGATCCTAGTTGTTCCCACTATTCCCCCCAAGCCCCTTCTCTTTGTAGGATGATAAATCACTACCTCTCTAAGACACAGTGGCTTTGATAGGATGTAGAGTCAAAGAGCCAGGAGATGGAGTCCATGTTCCTTGCACTCGAAAAATGTCTCCCAGAAACACCCACAACTCTTTAGTAGGTCAGATAAAATTAATTTTTAAAATATAAATTCAAAAACTGAGTGTTTGAAGGCTTTGAGAAATCAAACCAAATTATGGAAATGCAGAGTATAATGTGAGTGGGTAATTAGGTGGCAGCTCATGTCCTGACAGATAATTCCAGAGAAAAAGCCAAACAAAGCCTGCCATATGTTCAGCTCTCTGTGTAAATCACTACAGCCAGAGAGAGCTTTACGGAATATTCTATAGCATATGTCTAGTCAGTATGTTTGTTCCATCTTACTTACTGCCAAGTTCCAAAGGCTTAAAATAATTAACCTTTCCCACCTCTTTGGAAAGCTTTGCAACATATTCCAAAGGGAATACTTTGCTGTCATCCTTTGAGGCAGTCAGTACCCCACCAAAATTTACCAGTGAAGTAGGTTTATTCCCCTCTGGAATTCAATTCTGGCATGGATGTTAAGAAACCTCTCTTCACCAGAATACTACTCAGGTGGTCATACAAACAAATGCCAAACACTGGTTTTTCAACCACCAAGAAATACATGTAAGAAATAATATTAATGAAACAAGCATTTTACGGTGTTAGGTTGTTATGTGTGAGAATATATTTTTATTACTTATTTTATTGAACATTGATTAAGTACCTTCCACTTAAGCTAGGTGCTTCAGATACGAATATAAATAAGACCTGTTACTTGCTCAAAAGAATTTAGATGCTGATGGTGGAAACATATCTTAAAAAAACCATTACTCTAGGGCTTCCCTGGTGGCGCAGTGGTTGAGAATCTGCCTGCCAATGCAGGGGACACAGGTTCGAGCCCTGGTCTGGGAAGATCCCACATGCCGCGGAGCAACTGGGCCTGTGAACCACAACTACTGAGCCTGCGCGTCTGGAGCCTGTGCTCCGCAACAAGAGAAGCCGCGACAGTGAGAGGCCCGCGCCCTGCAATGAAGAGTGGCCCCTGCTCGCTGCAACTAGAGAAAGCCCCTGCACAGAAACGAAAACCCAACACAGCCAAAAATAAATAAATAAATAAAAATTAATTTAAAAAAAAAAAAAAACCATTACTCTAATAAAAGGAAGATATGGGGGTGTAATGGATTCATACTGTGTCAGATAAGTTTTGCTGGATACATGTTTCTCAGAATTCCCTTCACTCTAAAGCTCCAGGTTAGCATGGACCATGAAAGCTATTTTATGGGAAGTTTGGAACACAGAAAAATGCAATAGCCTTATTCTTATTACACTCTGAGGTTTGGAGCAGGGCAAGGGGTGCTGGCATATCTCACGTATGTGGCTGCTTATTGCTGGCTTACCTGGTCGGGGAAGGGGGACAGGCAGCAGCTGGGCTCACAGCAACTCCAACTCCTGCTACACCCTCCTTCAGCATCTCTGACTCCTGGTTCAGGACATATCAAGTATCATGACAAAGTGCAGTGGCTTCTCCTGCAGCGGACACCTACAGCATCAAAGTTGGAGGCCTAAAGATGGCAAAAGACCAACAACACAGGTTCCAATTCACCCTCATAGGTCCCATTCAGGTTCCAATTTGACCTTGTTCCCCATTTCCCTTTCCAACTGCCTGCCCTGAAGGCAGACATAACAACCACCCATAGGCTGTTTTACCAGTCAACTGGTTTCCACAATTGTTTAAAGTCAAATTCCTATAATAAATCATATCCTAATGGTTCTGCCAGGGTTATCAAGAAATAAGCCTTGGGCTTCCCTGGTGGCGCAGTGGTTGAGAGTCCGCCTGCCGATGCAGGGGACACAGGTTCGTGCCACGGTCCGGGAAGATCCCACATGCCGCGAAGCGGCTGGGCCCGTGAGCCATGGCTGCTGAGCCTGCGTGTCCGGAGCCTGTGCTCCACAACGGGAGAGGCCACAACAGTGAGAGGCCCACGTACTGCAAAAAACAAAAAAAGAAATGAGCCTTAATCAGACGATATTTGACTTGAGGGTCTTCAACAATAAGGAAGAGTTCCCCAATACAGCAAACAGGAGAAAGACCTTGAAGGCGTGGAAAACAGCACATGCAAAGGCTTGAAAACATTCAAGAGCATCATATGTTCATGATATAGCGACCATCAAGTTTGTGAGAGAGGGTGCTAGGAGACAAAACTGAAAAGGGAGGCTGAGATAGGTCTTAAGGACCATGTGGGCCATGCTGAGACGTTTGAACGAAATCCAGTAGGCAATCAGGAACTACAGAAAGATTTTAAGCAGATAATGCATGGATGTGAGTGCCTGTGAATGTGTAAAACGATCAGATTTGTATTTTAAAGATAGCTCTGGCAGCTGTGTGAAGGATGGATTAGGAGGGACAGGACAAGCCTGGAGCCAGAGAATTTGGTTAGGCGCCTGTTGCAAAACCAATTAGCAAAAGATGAAGGATGGTGGAAGTTGGGGAGAGTCACCTGTCCTGTTTAGTCTATAATTTCACTTTGTATATACAATTATATGGGGAATAAATTCAATCGCCATGGGGATGCTGAGGATTATCCCTTTAAAACTGTCCTTCTTCACACAGAGTTAAATCATACTGACTGAGTACCAGTTAGGAATTCTCAAGGTGGAAAAAAAAAATCAAGAAACCTAACTCTATGGGAAAAGAATCTAAAAAGAGTGGATATATGTATATGTATAACTGATTCACTTTGCTGTACACCTGAAACTAACACAACATTGTAAGTAACTATACTCCCATTAAAAATAAATAAATAACAAAACCTAACTCTAACTGGTTAGAGAGTTTGGAAGGGCTTTAAGACTGGTATGACCCAGAGAATCAACCATGCCACCACCAAAATTCAGTGATTCTTTTTTGTCTCTCTGCTCTACCTTCCATGAAAATTAACACAGGTATAGCAACAACAATAGACAGATAACATGTTAAGCATTTACTTTGCACCATTTAAACCAGGAACTGTTTAAAGTGCTTTAAATGTGTTTACTAAGTTTCATCCAGAGGCACGCTAAAAGCAATTAGAACTGCACAATCCCTTGACCACAGGCAGCAGGAAATAAAAGCATTTTTCCTGCCACTGCCAGGCAGTAGTCACCTCAACACCATTGCTGTGGCAATGGCAATGAGATTATACTCACTGACTAATCAAATCTCATTCTGAATCTGGGAATGGTGTCGATGCCATCTGACCAAAAAATGTGGCATTTCATTAGAAGTACAAAGGAATGACTGGGAAGTCAACTCAATATCCATTACACTCTGCTTTAGTTTTAGTCTAGGATCCAGGTCCTAGATCTGTGTTCTTCCCTTGTGTGTTCTGTTGGTACTTGCTGTCACCTTCACGGAAGTGGCTGTTTAGTATCAATGCATCAATGTGGCTATTTTGTACCATGTATCAATACTAAGGGAACAGAAGACAAAGTCTTATTTTCCTATTTCTAAAACTTCCTATTCTTCCATTGTATTCTAAGCACAAGTTTCATGTCCCAGTAAGATTGTAAACTCATTGAAGATACGGACCTTGTCATATTATTCTGTATTCCCTAAAGCCAAGATATAGTAAGCATTAATATAAATGTTATTAATATAAATGCTTTCTAACCTGAATTGTAAACTTGGAATCTGAAACATATCTATGTAATGCTATAATGCTACATAGACATTTATCCATTTAATTCTGTCCCTTTTCTGCCTCACGTATTTTGAAGCTCTGTTATTTGGCATATACACATTTATGACTATGTTTTCCTGATGAACTGATCCTTTTATCATTTGGAAATGTCCCTTTTTATCTATTTTTTTCTGATATGAATATAGCCACTCCAGTCTTCTTATGCTTCTTATTTGCACGGTGTATCTATTATCCAGTCTTTTACTCTCAACCTATCCACGTCTGGTTTTTTTAATATATTTATTTATTTTCTTATATTATTTTCTTCTTTTTCCTTTTTTTTTTTTTTTTTTTTTTGGCTGCGTTGGGTCTTAGTTGCCACACACAGGATATTCATTGAGGCATGCTGGATCTTTTGATCCAGCGCGTAGACTCTTCTGGTCTCTTCTTTGTGGCGCTTGGGCTTCTCTCTTGTCGTGGCATGTGGATTTTCTATTTCTAGTTGTGGTGCACGGGCTCCAGGGTGAGTGGACTCTGCAGTTTGCAGCACGTGGGGTCTCTCGTTGAGGCGTGAGAGCTCAGTAGTTGTGGCACGTGCAGGCTTAGTTGCCCCGTGGCATGCGGGATCTTACTTCCCCGACCAGGGATCGAACCCATGTCCCGTGTATTGGAAGGATTCTTTACCACTGGCCCACCAGGGAAGTCCCTCCATGTCTATTTTTAAAGTTTAACTCTTATAGACAGCATTTTTAAATCCATAATTTTAAAGTATGGTCTTGCTTTTTAAAATCCATATTGATAACCTTTGCCTTGGAACTGAACTGTTTAATTCATTAATATGTAACATAGTTATTCATATGTTTTGATTTAGGCTTACCATTTTCATT
The DNA here is from genome assembly GCF_949752795.1 of Hyperoodon ampullatus. NCBI lineage: Eukaryota > Metazoa > Chordata > Mammalia > Artiodactyla > Ziphiidae > Hyperoodon > Hyperoodon ampullatus. The sequence continues at coordinate 135,123,063 of NC_136916.1, read as the reverse complement.
ATTTGTTTATTGTTTGCCCCCTCTGTTTGTTCTGTTTTGGTTTGGTTTGTTTTTTGTTCTTTTGCTCTCTCTCTCCTGCCTTCTTTGGAATTATCTTAACATGTTTTAGAATTCCATTTTAGCTTTATTTATTGGCACTTTAGCTCTACTCTTTTGCATTGCTTGTTAATGTTTGCTCCAGTGATTAAGACATCCATCTTTAAGTTTTCATTCTAGTTAGAGTTATTATTATACCACGTTACATAAAATGTAAGAATCTTGCAATTCTCGTAGTTCTATTTATTCAACTACAGTAGTATCCCTGCCCACCCCTTCCACCCCCCATTATCCAGTTTCGCTTTCCATGGTTTCCATTACCCAAGGTCAATCACAGTCCAAAAACATTAAATGGAAAATTCCAGAAACACAGGCATACCTCATTTTACCATGCTTTGCTTTATTGCATTTCACAGATATTGCATTTTTTACAAAACGAAGGTCTGTGGCAACCCTACATTGAGCAAGTCTATCGGCACCATTTTTCCAATAGCATTTGCTCATTTCGTGTCACTGTGTCACATTTTGGTAATCCTTGCAATATTTCAAACTTTTTCATTATTATTACATTTGTTATGGTGATCTGTGATCAGTGATCTTTGAATGTTACTATTGCAAAAAGATTATGACTTGCTTAAGTCTCAGATGATGGTTAGCATTTTTTAGCAAAAAAAGTATTTTTTAATTAAGATGTGTACTTTTTCAAGACATAATGCTATTGCACACTTAATAGACTATGGTATAGTGTAAACATAACTTTTATATGTACTGGGAAACCAAAAAATTCATGTGACTCACTTTATTGTGATTACTGTGGTGGTCTGGAACCAAACCCACAATTCTCCGAGGTATGCCTGTAAACAATTCATAAGTTTTCAATTGCACACCATTCTGAGTAGCAAGAGCCATCCTGCTCCATCCCACCTGGGACATGAATCGTCTTTCTGTCTAGAATATCCATGCCGTATATGCTACCTACCTGCCCATTAGTCACTTAGTAGCTCTCTCGGCTATCAGAACTGCTGTCGTGGTATTGCCCTGCTTGTATTCAAGTAACCCTTATTTTACTTAATAATGGCCTCCAAGAACAAGAGTAGTGATGCTGGCAGAAAGGTGAGTACAGTACAATAAGATATTCTGAGACAGAGAAAGACCACATTCACATAATTTTTAGTACAGTATATTGTTATAATTGTTCTATTTTATTATTAGTTGTTAATCTCTTAGTGTCTAATTTATAAATTAAACTTTATCATAGGTATGTATGTATAGGAAAAAAACACAGTATGTATAGGGTTAGGTACAATCTTCAGTTTCAGGCATCCACTGGAGATCTTGGAACATATCCCCCCCAACCCTTTTTCTTTATTCTATACTCTATTCCTTTATTCTATAGTTGTCATGTGAATTTCATCTACATATATATATATATATATATATATCATAAACTCTACAGTAAACATTATAGGTTTTGCTTTAAATAGTTCTATTTGTTTTAAAGAAATTAAGAGGTAAATTAGTCTTCTATATTTACCAATATATTTACTATCTTAAGCATGCCTCACTCCTTCCTGAAGATTCAAGTTCCCTCCAGTTTCAAGTTTCTCTCCAGTATCATTTCCTTTTATCTCAGGGAGAACTTCCTTTATTATTTCTTTAGTGCAGGACTGCTGATGATGAATTCTCTTAGCTTTCTTTTATCCCAAAATATCTTTAATATATATTCATTCTAGAAGAATATTTTTGCTGGATGTAAAATTCAGGGTTGACAGGTTTTTTCTTTATTTTTTAAGCATGGCAAGGATGTTGTTCTGCTATCTTCTGACCTCTGTAGTCTGCAGTTATTTAAATTAGTGTTCCCTTGTATATAATATATCAGTTTGCCCTGGCTGCCTTGTTTAATACGTGTCTAATCATGATTTTCTTATATAACCTGCTTGGGGATCATTGAGTTTCTTGGACCTGTAAATTTATGTTTTTTTAACCAATTCTGAGAAGTTTTTGGCTATTATTTCTTCAAACATTTTTTTCTGCCTTATTTTTCCTCTCCTCTCCTTCTGAGACTCCAATTATACATATATTAGACCCTTTGCTATTAATTCACATCTCTGAGGCTCTGTTCATTCTTTCAATCTTTTTTCTCTCTTTTCATCTATCTTCAAGTTCATTGACCCTTCTCCAAAGTGTCTATTCTGCTCTTAAATCCATCCAGTATTTGTTTTTTTTTTGTTTTAGCTATCATAATATTCAATTCTAGAATTTTCGTTTGATTTTTAAAAATATTTTATTTTTCTTTTTGAGCTTTCCTATCTCATTTATTACAAGTATATTTTCCATTACCTTATAGTGCATAGCTATAATAATTCCTTGTCTGAGAATTCCAACATCTAGGCCATCTTCCATTGATTGCCTTTTTACTTGAGACTGGATCACACTTTATATGTCAAATAATTTTAGATGGTATTCTGAACATTGTAAATGTTATGTTATGGAGGTTTTGGGTTCTTTTGTTAAACTTATTCTTGCTATTTCTGATGTCATTTTGAATGGATTTCTTTAATTTCATTTTCAGATTTTTCAATGAGAGTATATGAAAATACATGGGTATTTTTGAGTTAATTTCATATCCTGCAAACTTCCTAAGCTTTCTTATTAGCTCCAGTAGTTGTTTTATAGATTTTTTAGAAGCTCCTGTATACATGATCAATTTGTCTGTAAAAGAAGACAGTTTTACTTCTTTTCCAATTTGTTTACCTTTAATTCCTTTTTCTTATTGCACTGACTACAACCTCCAGTATGATCTTGAATGAAAGTGGTAAAGGTGGACATCCTTGCCTTGTTCCTGCTCTGAAGGGAAAGCATTCAGTCTTTCACTATTAAGTATTGTTTATAGATATTTTTGTAGGTTCCCTTTATCAGATTGAGAACGTTAATAACTCCTTAGGTTCAGGCATCAGGAAAGAGCCAGGTCAAAACACAAAACAAAGTGGGATCTGTAAGGAATCTAGAATATCATCTCTGGTAGAAGCTGTCAGAGACAGTGGCCAATGACCCTATGTGGTAAAGTGAGATGGTATAAGGTATTGCTCACTTCTTTCTCTTCTATATCTGAGTAGGAAAGAGCTGTCACAAAGCCCCCACCCTGAAAGCCCCCTTCTGGGCCAGTCTCCAGTGCTGCTAGTGCTGGTGGCATCATCTGATGACTCCAGGAAGTAGATGAATGAGATGCATGAAGGAAGGAATCAACAGAGAAGAGGGCTGGCTTATCAAGGGGGATAAGTCTTCAGGACTAGTAAATGGAATTCCTGTGGAATACAGGCTTGAGTTTGACAATAACACCATCCACTCAGATGTCACCACAGTCACTGCTTGGCTAATGCAATGTGTCCTTAACTGATTTTTTATATCCTTCTCTATCCCTTTGCTAAGAAGAGCCAAAGAATCTTACTGTTCTATGAAATCTCCCTCTGGAATCAGGGAGAATTTAGGAAAAATGGCCTGACACTAGGGGAATTTGAGCAGTCTAATATCATGGGGCATTTGGAATAGTATGCTGGCACCTGAGGTTTTTTAACTCCCTGAGTTGTGGTTTAAACAACCCAATTCAGCGTTAGACATCACACTAGAAATTAGTAATACATTGGATAGAAAAAGCCTTACTACTATTAGGTAGCAACTTGATTTCAAAAAGTGATCCCAGATCCCATCCCAGGCTTTTTGAAAAAAAGATTCTTTTCTACATGGTTTATATTAGTAATACAATTATGATAAAATTATTTCCTAAAGACTTAGGGTTTGGCTCATCTATGAAAAAAATGAGACCCTTTTCCAATTTGGTATCAAGTTATAGCCTTCTAAAGTAATTTCTTCTCAAATGTAAATCACCCTTGACAACAGGTTTCTGGATCCAGAGATGGAAACTATATGATCAGGTTTCCTTAAATGTCCCAGATTATATGGGAGTTGAGAGAGAGTTTAGAAAGATTAAATGATACACAACTTCATAAATTACAGACATGGAGGAGCCCTCTGTCTCCCAAATTTCAGTATTACTGGATCCTAGTTGTTCACAGGTCTACATCAGAGAGGAAGAGAGTATTAGAAAGAACATGGATTTTGGAGTCAGGCATTCCTAGGGATTCCACCTCCATCACTTATGAACTATCGATAGCGTTGGGGCAAGTTGCTTTATCTTTATGAATCTCACTTTTCTCATCAGGATTCTAGTGACAATTTAAAAAGATGATGTTTGTAAAGCATCTGGTACACAGCAGGGCTTCTCTTTGTCATCCTCTCCAGCAGGAGCTCTGTCTTCTTTTAAATGTCACCCATATGGTAGCATCTGATGGTTCCAATGGAGAATAATTAGACTCTGATCAGGAGGTCCATGCTTGGACACAAATCAGTGAAATGGTGCTTTGGGGACTCTTGGGTAACCTGTGTCCGCTGGACCCTTGTCTTTGAGCTTTGTTTTCTTCTACAATTTGAAACTACTGTAAGTCACATCTTTGATGTCCTTCTCCTCTTCCTACTGCTCTCTCCTCCTATTCCACTGTCTGTCCCCAGTGCACCCATATGGTATGCTTTTAAAAATATTAGATTTAGCCCCCACAATCTACCAATTTACTTGATGGTTTTAAATTCTTTTTTAAAAGCTATGCTTTAACAAGAGACAAGTCTAGAAAATTTAATTCAGTACATCTTCCAAAGCACATTCAAAATTACTTTAAATGTCTTGCCTATAATCTTTTAGGAACAAAGCAGGGTATAAATAAATAAAAAATAAGTACATATGGCTCTAAATAGGTCAAGAAAGTCATACAGAAGGATCATCACTGTTCTAAAGACATCTATTGGGACTCATCTATTGGATTAGTGTGCCCCAGATTAAAACTTACCGGAGCTATTGGTGGGGTGCAAAATACTTCTACCACTAAACCACTGAGTCATAGGACCCAAGAGTCTGGAGAAATCTTGAGATCATTTAGTTCAATATCCTACCCAAACCTACTATTACATCCTTTATAGATAACTAATAACAGTGATAATAATGTCAAACACTTACGTGGAGCTTAATATGTGTTTTCTAATATTAATTTATTTAATCTTCATAGTAACCTTGTGAGGTAAGTAGTAGTATAGTCCCATTTTACATACGAGGAAAACTAAAGACAGAGCGAGGCACAGATGACCATCCAACCTCTGCTTGAACTTTTCCTGTCTGACAGTTCCATTATGGAAGGGCTGTACTTGTAGAAATTTAAAGTTCTCCTTATAAAAGTTAATCTCGAAGATCTTCCTCGTGAACAACTCCAACTCATTTTCATTCAGTCTGAGCTATTTCTTCTTCCTCCCAGATGATAAGAATTCCCAACCCAAACTCAGCACACACTTTTAGTCTATTGCCCTTTCTACATGACAGCATTGTTTTCCAGAAAGTATCCCTTGGTATCACTCTAAAGGTTATTGCCTGAATTACAAATTTACCTTTGCCCTTTGCTTCATGGAAGGCCCCAGTTACCACATTGCTTCTTCCTAAGGTCCTAGAGCTCTAGGCAGGCAGTAATTCAGGTCTCTTTAACAAGCAGGCAGTGGTTCTGCTGTCCAGGGACAGTAGTCAATAAACATGCTGTGCCTCCAACCTCCCCAGCCTCCACTAACCTCTGAAACTAATTACCTTGCTAACTGCAGAGGCTGTACAGCCATGCTAATGAGTTGCTGGACGATGGCATTTTTTTGCTCTCAGAGGAAAAGCCACAGGGCACCAGCAGGGATGGGAGCCTCCTCGGGTCAGCTCTCCTCTGAGACTCAGCTCCAGAAATTCTCAGAATACCACTTAGCAGGGATATGGACTTGGACGCGAAATCCCCTGGTGCCAAACACGTCCGTTAATTAGCATTCAGAGAAATAAAGAAAAATGAAGATTTAAAGGTCACTGCATTAGCATTTCACCCCATTTCTCAATAGCTATTTGTGTACACTAATTTTCCACTCATTTCTCCTATTAATCACTGTCTCTATGGAGAACTTGGCCAAACACATTAGCAGACATGCTTCCTGGTGGCCATATTCTTCTCTGTAAATAATAATAAAAGAAATCACTGTTTATTTGCTCAACTTTAACATTTTTATGTGAAAGAGAATTATGTAGGTGGTTCAACATTTCAGCTCCCACTGAAAAGAATGCAGACAGAATTTCTTGTTTCTCAGCAAACCAGGATCAGTGTCAGTGTCAAGCTTTTTTTTTTTTTAAACACCAAAATCTGGTCAGTTAACGAATTCTCTCTCTAGAAGAATCTCTTTCTACAAAAGACCCAGTAGTGATAGACTCTTTTCCTGTGTGAGCTGGGGAGAAGTCATCAAAATGTTCCAGTTGCAAAGAACACAATATGTTATTTAGATTTTAAGTTTGTCAGAGTCCCTGAGAAAGTTCTGGCAGCAGGTTGGAATTCAGTAGCTTCTGGTTACCATACCTGCACTGCCGCCACCATCTGCAATAACCGGAAAGCTCTTACCTCGAAAGAGCTCCTTTCCTGTGAACATTTAGCACTGTTTTGGTTCTACCCTCACTGCCCTGCTCTCCTAGAACCAAAGGGCCAACGTCCCTGGATGGATGGGAGGAGGACAAGCTCCCCAGCGGAGCCCCCAATTCCCAAGAGCTCAGAGAAGAGAGAACAACCACACGTTCCTTTCAGGAGGTCTTCAAATGCACTGCTTCTTCAACTCCTGCCCTTCATGGAAAAAATTTTACTCCTTATTACGGAAAAACATCGTCAGAGAAAATCTTCCCCAGGTACTTTCTTTGCAGGGATGTCTCTCAGAGTCTGAGGGGTTAGGAAACTGCTCCTCAATCATTATGACCAGTGACAGCAGCCTTGAGCTGTGGCAGCCAGCAAAATGTATTACTTTTTCCTGCATATTCACACTGTATTTCTTCAGTATTACACACTCACATACATCAAGTACAGAATGTTCTTAAAGCTGCTGGGAAGAGGAGCTAACGTCCTGACAATTCATCTCTGACATTTTTTTTTTTTCCCAGCAAGCAGCCAAAAGTCATATCAAACTAGCAGCTGTAAAGGTCACGTGGGAAATCTGTCACCATCTTTGAATAACTTCTTTTTTTTTTTTTTTTTTTTTTGCGGTAGGCAGGCCTCTCACTGTTGTGGCCTCTCCTGTTGCGGAGCACAGGCTCTGGATGCGCAGGCTCAGCAGCCATGGCTCACGGGCCCAGCCGTTCTGCCGCATGTGGGATCTTCCCAGACCGGGGCACGAACCCGTGTCCCCTGCATCAGCAGGCGGACTCTCAACCACTGCGCCACCAGGGAAGCCCTGAATAACTTCTTACGTGCAAGTTGAGAATACATTGGAACAAGGGAAAGGAATTGATGCTTCTTCGTAGATGTCAAGCTGAAAGGCATGATGAGTCCTTCCTATGCATGGTGCCAGTACCTCCTCCTTCCCTGCCTCTCCACTCACCTGCTGGCATCACCCATTTAATGCCAATGTTTATAATAATAAGAGCAGGTCATAAGAGCATTATTGATGCATTGGCTTTCATAGAGCAGAGTGATACCCAATGAACTCTGTTATTATAAATATAATAAGCAAGAAACTTGGAAGAAAAAAGACAGGGGCATTTAAGCTTACCAGAACGTAGTCAACCCAACAGCAGAAGAAAGTGGAAGTGGCTGTGCCTCAATTTCCTTGGTCAAAAAGAAGCTTACAGTAAGGTGTATCCAGGACAGGCTGGCACTTACCTGAACCATACCTACAAATACATAGGATTAACGAAGAGTCTGAGCACAAGAATTATGATGGACAATGTGATGCTTCTGATCCTTGGTTGGCACTCTAAGCTTTACGTGGCAGAAGAATCCATCACCAGATGCAAGCAATGGGTTCTCTGAGTCCTTATGTGACCTTACCTTCCCCATCCCAACCCACCTCTGGGTAGAGCTGGGGTCATAGAAATAGTGACGCTGCACGTGTCACAGGCTATTCTCTACTCCCCTGCAGAGAGCTTCCAAGTACCACTGGGAGTCCCCAGGAATGCCTGTTCTGTGCCCATGAACAAGCTCCCTTCTGCTGGCCCTGCACGTGCTCTGCTTAGAGCTGGACTCCACGGAGTCTGCTGCCACCACTCACTGCACCACCACCAGCACCCCGACCTTCTACAATGCCTGTCTGTTGAGTGGTTTACGGCAAATTGAACTGGACAACTTCCCTCCCACTTCAGTAACATTTGCTAAAGCCACACTTTCTGACATCTGAATATTTCTAGTTTTAACATAACAGCTCTAGTTCTTACCAACAATTCCCTCTCTGCTTAGGTTCTGGGGGTATCAGAATCCAGCAACACACAATAAATACCGTGTCCTTGGAGTCACTGCACTCCCCAATGGGTCATGTTACTGGGTCATGTCAGCATGCCTGGCTCCCTCTTCCCTTTGGATAAGTTCTCTCCAAAGAGGCTCCCTAGCTCACATGCACAGAGCTTCTGCCTTGTCATCCTGCACGAAGCCAGCCATTCCCAGACAAATAAGAGCACTGGCAGTGGGCAGATATCAGGCTGGATCAGGCTCCCTCTTATATTCGTATAGGAAAGCTCTACCATATGCTCAAAGAGGATGTTGTATGAGGCTCCGGGGCAGGGACCCAACACACAACATAGGATCATCTCTCTCATATTTATTTGCTTTATCTGACTTGTCACATCTTTGGCCATCAGAGAAGTGCTGACGGAAGCAATATATTTCTAATTCCAGAAAGGTCATGCACAGTTTTGAATTGAAAGTTTAAAAGCTTCCTTAACACTCCTAAAGGCAAGGATCAAACCAGGGTTTGGTCAGTGGAATTCTGGGAAACAATTTCCACCTTTTCTGTGAGGTATTTCAAGTCCTTCTATTACTGCTCAGGCCCAACTGCTCACAGGAACCACTCAGGAAACATTTGCTTCTCAAACGGAGTTCTATTTTATTGCCCCAGGGAAGAGAGAAAGGGATAGGGAGAGAGGTAGGAAGTATTCTTGTTTCCTCTATCCCAGCTCAAGTCCTGAATCAAATCCACCATTCTCATATCTACTAAACAAAAGAGGAACATTTCCCCTGGAGCAGGTCTTTACATCCTCCTTAACACTGGAAGGGTGAATGCACAGAATAGCTCAAGGCCTTTCAACGGATTGAATCCAGCCCATCTCATCATCCAGGATAATCTTACTCAGTTAAAGTTAACTGATTGTGGACTTTAATCACAGCTACAAAGTACCTTCACAACACCACCTAGATCAGTGCTTGACTGAGTAACTGGGGACTGTAGCCAAGCCAAGTTCACACATAAAACTGACCGTGACACTAGCCATAAGACAACACATCAAATCCACTAGTCTTAATTTTCTCAACCCATTCACTGTACTCTTTACTTCAGTCCCTCAGACTTAACAGCTATACAGTAATGAAGGAACACATCATTATTGGCAACTGTTCAAATTTTAACAGTTGTAAAATGTACAACTGTAAATATGAAATGCCTACCCCTCGCTTCAGCTGAGTGTGTTCTCCATGTCCATCGTGTCCCAACCCCGGGCCCTAGTCCCCCAAATACACATTCAGCCTGGATCACTCTCCACCTGGCCACTGGTGCTCTGGTAGCACAGGCATCCTCTCTCTGACACTTCCTCCCGACAGCTGACTTTTCAATCCCCACTGCTGCAAATACTCACTGTTTCTGTTTCTGTCTGTCTCTCTCTCATCATTGAATGAGGTCAATGATTGATGCCACAATAAATTCATTTTCTCTACCCTAAGCCAGACTCTCACTGCTGCTCGGGTTTTTACTTGTCTCCAACTGATTCCCTCTGTCTTTCCTCCAATACACTAAATCTTTCCCACTCTCTTCGAGCCTCCAGGCTTCCCTTCTCTGCAGGTGACCTGGTGTCCTACTGAAGCTGCACAATGTGGACTTTCTCCCTCTCTCTTCCACGTCTAAGTGTCTGTTTCTTCTGCCGCCCTCTGTTCCTTCGCTCCCGTTACAGAGATGGTTCTTCCTTCTCCTCTCTGAGGTCACCTCCTCCACCTGTTTGTATTTAGCCATCCTAAGCCTCCTGCTTCTTCTTGAACCTTATCTCGTAAGTATCAGTCCTCTCCCTGTAGCCTTCAAGTTCTTCCTCTCTTCATTGCTTTTCTCCCCATCATTAAAAGCATGTGCAGCATTCTTGTGTTTCAAAACAAGACGTAACAGAACAAAATTCCTCTCTAGATCCCCACTCCTTCCTGAACTTATATCCTCTTCCTTTCCCTCCCAATGTTCTCAAAGAACCCACTCTACTTTTATTCTACCCCCAGCTCCTGCCTCCTTACCAAAGAAATCATTGTTTTGAAGATCACTAATTTACCAGTCGCCAAATCCGATGGCTTTTTAACAGCATTTGATTGTTAAACAAACCTCCTGCACTTTCCAAGACCTGGGAATTTCTTGGTTCTCTTCTGCCTTTCTTGACCACTCCTTGTCTGTCTCCTCTCACCAGTGATTCTCCTTCATTGCACATTCACAGCTCACATGCACCTACATCTATCAAACTGGGTATTCTTACCCCAAGGCTTCACCATGATGCAGTAGGAGGATGTGAAGACACAGGATAACCAGGGTGCATGGAACTGGAGAAAATACATGGAGAATGCAAAACTGGCTATGACGTTTAATATGAAACCATAAATCTTCCAAGAAACAGCCACACCTTCCAGATTCCAGACGTGTGTCATTCGCTGTCTCCTGTCACCAGGGGTGCTTTAATGGAAACACTTTAGAATCACTGGACACATTATCTCATTTGACCGTTATGGCAAACATATTATCAGAATGATAGAGTTATTAACTGGTTTTGCAGGCAAGAAAACTTAGGGTAGGGTAAAGTTTTGATTAACTTGTGGTTTCAGTTATCTAGTGCTGTATAACAAACCACTTCAAACTTAGTGGTATGAAACAACCAATTTATTATTTCAAACAGTTATGTGGGTGGATGGGGGTTCAGCTGGACAGCTCTTTTTTTTTTTTTTTTTTGGTCTCTCTTGGGATTTCTCATGAAGCTGCATCAGACGGGGGCTGGAACGTCTTAGATGGCTCGCTTGCACGTCTGGCACCTGGCTGGGGACAGCTAAAAGGCTGGCCTCAGCTGGGATGCTGAAATAGCTGGGTCTCTCTCTCCCCATGTAGTCTCAGGGCTACTCTCTCTATGGGTTCTCTAGAAGGGTAACTGGATTTCTTATATGGTGGCTCAGAGCACCCCAGAGAACAAAAGCCTTCTTAAGGTTTAAGTCCAGAACTGGTACAGTATGACTTCCACCATATTCCATTGGTTAGAGCAGTCACAGACCCAGGCCATGCTCAAGGGGAAGGGAGGTGAGGCTCACTGGGGACCACCAGTGTAATCAGCCACTGCATTTGTCTAGCTGATGATGCTGGGACTTGGACCTGGTCTTTAACGCTAAGTTTAGTGAAGCTTGTTTTCGTTCCACTGTCCTTCCTTGTTGTTATTCTTACCCCTAGCTGAAGTTCTGTCCTCTGCCTCTTTCTCTCCACTCTTCTTTGGTAACCTCATTCCATTTCAGGAACTCAGCAGTTCACTCCATGGGAATGGGTGTCATACCTTCTCTGTTTGACTTCTCTCATTTCCAATTGTCTGTAGATTAAGACGTCCGACCTCAGACTGAGCACACCTGAGATAGGTTCCATGCTCTTCCCTTCTGTACTTGCTGATTCCTGTGTTCCCTATTTTGGATCCTGGAATCAGCTTCTCCTAATCACCCAAGATTGAAGTCACTGAATACCTTTGATACCGCCCTCTCCCACAGCCCACACATAGTCAAGGTGCCAAAAGCTCGCTATCTGACCTCCTCCTCACCTTTTAATCCATGCCTTTCTTGTTCTTCCCACTCCATTCCCAAGCCTTGCCTAGACTTAAAAACCCTTGCCTAGACTGTTTTTAAAATTATAATTTTAAGCACATGAGTGGTTTAAAACTAGAGGAGAAAATCATAACCCCAAAACCCCACTACCCTCACACAATTGCAATCTTATTGTGGTTTATTTTTTAATGTATTTTTTAAAGAATTATTATTATATTATACATATCATTGACTGCTTTCTTCACTCATAATATTTTTCAATTTTGCTACATACTGTTCATAATGATAACATGTTGATGACTATACAACTTTCCATCCTATGCATGTATCCTAATTTACATAAAAATTTCTCTATTACTGGACCTTTATCTCAGCATTACCTTTTTTTTTTGGCGGTACGCGGGCCTCTCACTGTTGTGGCCTCTCCCGTTGTGGAGCACAGGCTCCGGAAGCGCAGGCTCAGCGGCCATGGCTCACGGGCCCAGCCACTCCGCGGCATGTGGGATCCTCCCGGACCGGGGCACGAACCCGCGTCCCCTGCATCGGCAGGCGGACTCTCAACCACTGCGCCACCAGGGAAGCCCAGCATTACCTTTTTTTAAAATTTAATTTTTATTTTATATTGGAGTATAGTTGATTTACAATGTTGTGTTAGTTTCAGGTGTACAGCAAAGTGATTCAGTTATACATATACATATATCCATTCTTTTTCAGATTCTTTTCCCATATAGGTTATTACAGAATATTAAGTAGAGTTCCCTGTGCTATACAGTAGGTCCTTGTTGATTATCTATTTTATATATAGTATGTGTAACTGCCTTGCTATTTATTTTTTTGCTATTATAAGTTACTTCGTTATGAAAGAACAACTTCATTTATGTAGCTTTTTGATGTTTGAGGTTATTTCCTAAATATCCAAAATTGGTATTGCTAGAATTAATTATATGAATACTCTTATAGCTCTTGATACATACTGCCAATTATTTTTCATTTCAGTTATACTGTTTTATATAAAGTTTTATACATAATATATGAATACATAACTTTCCTATACCCTCAATTTGAACTAAATATTATCATCAAAGCTTTGCTAATTTAATTAGCAAAGTGATATCATTATTTCAGTTTGCATTTCCTTGAATAATAGCAAGACCAGCTTTTTGGTTGCATTTCCTTACCAATTATTATTTTTTCTTTTAGGAATTGTAAGCCTATGTCTTTTGTCTATTATTCTTTGATATCTTGCTATATTCCTTATCAAGCTTATGGTACTTTACATAATAATAATCCTAAAATTTCGTTACATTTGCTATAAACATTTTTTTTCCTTTTTTGGGGGGTACCCCATCTATGGTCTACTTTTTCTTCAATCATCTACATACCTTTTAATATGACTTTTTTTGAAGTCCCAGTCTTGAATGTGACAGTCTCCTCCTAAAAACAAAACCAAACAACCAAGAAAAAAGTCAGTAGTTTCTTACTGTTTAATACAGCAGTTCCCATTTCTTTGTGACTCAGAACACCCATGACAGACAGTCGTCACGTGCCTGTCACACTACCATTGCACATTCAGGATTATGCACTTTCCACACATTTGTTTTCACTTCACCTTTTCCCCTTATTTAAAAAAAACTTATCAAGATTTTCTAATTCTCTGCTGAGATTGCCTATTTTTTCATTTGTTACAAGTATATTTTCTTTTACCTGATGAGCATAGTTATAGTAGTCCCGTTAAAATTCTTTTCTGACAGTACCAATGTCTACATTATCTTGGAGTTGGCATCTGTCAACTGTTCTTTCCCTTAGAAATATTTTCCTGATTCTTCATATGCTAAATAATTAGGGTTGTGTTTTTGGCATGTTAATACTATGCTGTGGGAGATTCTCAATTCTGTTATACTCCTTCAAAAAGTATTCTTTTTATTTTCTTTAGAAAGCAATTAACTTGGTTAAACTCAAAATGTAAAATGAAAGCTTGCCTGCCCTGGTGGTGACTCTGCATGTATGGTTCAATGTCTGCCAGGGTCTTGGGCAAAGTGTATATGCAGATTTTGACATTTCCTCCTCTGCTTCTCTTGATTCTGGAGTTCCCCCATCATCCTCCAGTGCTCCTAGTTGCCCAAGCCTCCTCTTTCTAAATCCCCTTGGCAGAGAGGCAGAGGATTTCACCTGCAGTTTTAACCCCTTCTGCCAACACCATGATTGCCTGCAGGGTAAAACTGCTGCAGGGCATTGGCAGTCACCTCTTCTAACTTCTGACTCTCTTTTTACTTTGGTACAGTCTCCAGAGCCCTCAGAGTGACTTTTTTGTTGTTGCTCAGACTTTACAGTTGTTATCTGTCAGACAGTCAAGCTGTTAGATTAGAAACCTACTCTACAATACTGGAAGCAGAACTCTTTTAGAATATATACTTATGAGGTGAAGTTTCATAAAAATACACATACTGTTGGTTCAAGGTGAACACAGAGTCATTTTGGTTTGCAGTATCACTATTTTGCTCATAACTTTTTGTTTAATTATGGCTGCAAAATTTTAACAAGAAGCTACCAGTGTACTAACATGTCTCTAAATCAATCACCTATAAACACACTCTCAGTGAACATATACAACTTCTGTAATTCTTTTGCTCTGTTTCTTCTGATTATATCCATTGAAATGTAGTATGTATCTGTTAACTATACATAATATATAAATATTTAATATATCTGAATATATATTAAATATATTTTTATGTATTTAAAAATATATTTTGATGTGAAAATATTTTTTTATATTTATTTTTAACATCTTTATTGGAGTATAATGGCTTTACAATGTTGTGGTAGTTTCTGCTGTATAACAAAGTGAATCAGCTATACATACACATATATCCCCATATCTCCTCCCTCTGCATCTCCCTCACACTCTCCCTATCCCACCCCTCTAGGTGGTCACAAAGCACCGAGCTGATCTCCCTGTGCCATGCGGCTGCTTCACACTAGCTAGCTATTTTACAATTTGGTAGTATATATATGTCCATGCCACTCTCTCACTTGGTCTCAGCTTACCCTTCCCACTCCCTGTGTCCTCAAGTCCATTCTCTACGTCTGCGTCTTTATTCCTGTCCTGCCACTAGGTTCATCAGAACCATTTTTTTTTCCTCCATATATATGTGTTAGCATACGGTATTTGTTTTTCTCTTTCTGACTTAATTCACTCTGTATGACAGGCTCTAGGTCCATCCACCTCATTTCAAATAACTTAATTTCGTTCCTTTTTATGGCTGAGTAATATTCCATTGTATATATGTGCCACATCTTCTTATCCATTCATCTGTCGATGGACACTTAGGTTGCTTCCATGTCCTGGCTATTGTAAATAGAGCTGCAATGAACATTGTGGTACACGTCTCTTTTTGAATTATGGTTTTCTCAGGGTATATGCCCAGTAGTGGGATTGCTGGGTCATATGGTAGTTCTATTTTTAGTTTTTTAAGGAACCTCCATACTGTTCTCCATAGTGGCTGCACCAATTTACATTCCCACCAACACTGCAAGAGGGTTCCCTTTTCTCCACACCCTCTCCAGCATTTATTGTTTGTAGATTTTTTGATGATGGCCATTCTGACTGGTGTGAGATGATACCTCACAGTAATTTTGATTTGCATTTTTATAATGATTAGTGATGTTGAGCATCCTTTTGTGTGTTTGTTGGCAATCTGTATATCTTCTTCGGAGAAATGTCTATTTAGGTGTTCAGCCCATTTTTGGATGGGGTTGTTTGTTTTCTTGATATTGAGCTGCATGAGCTGCTTGTAAATTTTGGAGATTAATCCTTTGTCAGTTGCTTATTTGCAAATACTTTCTCCCATTCTGAGGGTTGTCTTTTCATCTTGTTTATGGTTTCCTTTGCTGTGCAAAAGATTTTAAGTTTCATTAGGTCCCATTTGTTTATTTTTGTTTTTATTTCCATTTCTCTAGGAGGTGGGTCAAAAAGGATATTGCTGTGCTTTATGTCATAGAGTGTTCTGCCTATGTTTTCCTCTAAGAGTTTTATAGTGCCTTACAATTAGGTCTTTAATCCATTTTGAGTTTATTTTTGTGTGTGGTGTTAGGGAGTGTTCTAATTTCATTCTTTTACATGGAGCTGTCCAGTTTTCCCAACATCACTTATTGAAGAGGCTGTCTTTTCTCCACTGTATATTCTTGCCTCCTTTATCAAAAATAAGGTGACCATATGTGTGTGGGTTTATCTCTAGGCTTTCTATCCTGTTCCATTGATCTATATTTCTGTTTTTGTGCCAGTACCATACTGCATTTAAGACAATTTTAACCCCCAAAATTTCAATCACATGATAAGTTGAAAATTTTTAACATAATGCTAAGGGACAAAATGAGGGTGGAAAACTGTACATTTGTCCTAGTTCTGTGAAAATTGCCATTGGTCGTTTCACAGGGATTGCACTGAATCTGTAGATTGCTTTGGGTAGTATAGTCATTTTCACAATGTTGCTTCTTCCAATCCAAGAACATGGTATATCTCTCAATTGCTTTGTATCCTCTTTAATTTCTTTCATCAATGTCTTCTGTTTTCTGCATACAGGTCTTTTGTCTCCTTAGGTAGGTTTATTCCTGGGCATTTTATTCTTTTTGTTGCAATAGTAAATGGGAGTGTTTCCTTAGTTTCTCTTTCAGATTTTTCATCATTAGTGTATAGGAATGCAAGAGAGTTCTGTGCATTAATTTTGTATCCTTCTACTTTACCAAAATCATTGATTAGCTCTAGTAATTTCCTGGTAGCATATTTAGGATTCTCTATGTATAGTATCATGTCACCAGCAAACAGTAACAGCCTTACTTCTTCTTTTCTGATTTGGATTCCTTTTATTTCTTTTTCTTCTCTGATTGCTGTGGCTAAAACCTCCAAAGCTATGTTGAATAATAGTGGTGAGAGTGGGCAACCTTCTCTTGTTCCTGATCTTAGCGTAAATGGATTCAGTTTTTCACCATTGAGGATGATGTTGGCTGCGGGTTTGTCATATATGGCCTTTATTATGTTGACGTAAGCTCCCTCTGTGCCTACATTCTGGAGGGTTTTTACCATAAATTGGTGTTGAATTATGTCAAAAGCTTTTTCTGCATTTATTGAGATTATCATATAGTTTTTATCCTTCAATTTGTTAATATGGTGTATCACATTGATTGATTTGCATATATTGAAGAATCCTTGCATTCCTGGGATAAACCCCACTTGATCATGGTGTATGACCTTTTTAATGTGCTGTTGGATTCTTTGTGCTCGTATTTTGTTGAGGATTTTTGCATCTATGTTCATCAGTGATATTGGCCTGCAGTTTTCTTTCCTTGTGACATCTTTGTCTGGTTTTGGTATCAGGGTGATGGTGGCCTCGTAGAATGAGTTTGGGAGTCTTCCTCCCTCTGATATATTTTGGAAGAATTTGAGAAGAATAGGTGCTAGCTCTTCTCTAAAGGTTTGATAGAATTCGCCTGTGAAGCCATCTGGTCCTGGGCTTTTGTTTGTTGGAAGATTTTTAATCACAGTCTCAATTTCAGTGTTTGTGATTGGTCTGTTTATATTTTCTATTTCTTCCTGGTTCAGTCTCAGAAGGTTGTGCTTTTCTAAGAATTTGTACATTTCTTCTTGGTTGTCCATTTTATTGGCATATAGTTGCTTTTAGTAATTTCTTATGATCCTTTGTATTTCTGGAGTGTCAGTTGTTACTTCTCCTTTTTCATTTCTAATTCTATTGATTTGAGTCTTCTCTCTTTTTTTCTTGATCAGTCTGGCTAATGGTTTTATCAAATTTGTTTATCTTCCCAAAGAACGAGCTTTTAGTTTTATTGATCTTTGTTATTGTTTCCTTCATTTCTTTTTCATTTATTTCGGATCGGATTTTTATTATTTCTTTCCATCTGCTAACTTTGGGGTTTTATTGTTCTTCTTTCTCTAACTGCTTTAGGTGTAAGGTAAGGCTGTTTATTTGAGATGTTTCTTGTTTCTTCAGTCATACATATACATCTGTTCCCACATCCCCTCCCTCATGCATCTCCCTCCCTCCCACCCTCCCCATCCCACCCCTCCAGGTGGTCACAAAGCACCGACCTGATCTCCCTGTGCTCTGCGGCTGCTTCCCACTATCTATCTACCTTACGTTTGGTAGTGTATATATGTCCATGCCTCTCTTTCCCTTTGTCACAGCTTACCCTTCCCCTTCCCCATATCCTCAAGTCCATTCTCAAGTAGGTCTGTGTCTTTATTCCCGTTTTACCCCTAGGTTCTTCATGACATTTTTTTTTTTAATTCCATATATATGTGTTAGCATACGGTATTTGTCTTTCTCTTTCTGACTTACTTCACTCTGTATGACAGACTCTAGGTCTATCCACCTCATTACAAATAGCTCAGTTTCGTTTCTTTTTATGGCTGAGTAATATTCCATTGTATATATGTGCCACATCTTCTTTATCCATTCATCCGATGATGGACACTTAGGTTGTTTCCAGCTCCGGGCTATTGTGAATAGAGCTGCAATGAACATTTTGGTACATGTCTCTTTTTGAATTATGGTTTTCTCAGGGTATATGCCTAGTAGTGGGATTGCTGGGTCATATGGTAGTTCTATTTTTAGTTTTTTAAGGAACCTCCATACTCTTCTCCTGTACCAATGTGGCTGTACCAATTCACATTCCCACCAGCAGTGCAAGAGTTTTCCCTTTTCTCCACACCCTCTCCAGCATTTACTGTTTCTAGATTTCTTGATGCTGGCCATTCTGACTGGTGTGAGATGATATCTCATTGTAGTTTTGATTTGCATTTCTCTAATGATTAATGATGTTGAACATTCTTTCATGTGTTTGTTGGCAGTCTGTATATCTTCTTTGGAGAAATGCCTATTTAAGTCTTCTGCCCATTTTTGGATTGGGTTGTTTGTTTTTTTGCTATTGAGCTGCATGAGCTGTTTATAAATTTTGGAGATTAATCCTTTGTCAGTTGCTTCATTTGCAAATATTTTCTCCCATTCTGAGGGTTGTCTTTTGGTCTTGTTTATGGTTTCCTTTGCTGTGCAAAAGCTTTGAAGTTTCATTAGGTCCCATTTGTTTATCTTTGTTTTTAGTTCCATTTCTCTAGGAGGTGGGTCCAAAAGGATCTTGCTGTGATTTATGTCATAGAGTGTTCTACCTATGTTTTCCTCTAAGAGTTTGATAGTTTCTGGCCTTACATTTAGGTCTTTAATCCATTTTGAGCTTATTTTTGTGTATGGTGTTAGGGAATGATCTAATCTCATACTTTTACATGTCCCTGTCCAGTTTTCCCAGCACCACTTATTGAAGAGGCTGTCCTTTCTCCACTGTACATTCCTGCCTCCTTTATCAAAGATAAGTTGGCCATATGTGCGTGGGTTTATCTCTGGGCTTTCTATCCTGATCCACTGATCTATCTTTCTGTTTTTATGCCAGTACCATACTGTCTTAATTACTGTAGCTTTGTAGTATAGTCTGAAGTCAGGCAGCCTGATTCCTCCAGCTCCGTTTTTCGTTCTCAAGATTGCTTTGGCTATTCGGGGTCTTTTGTTTTTCCAAACAAATTTTGAAATTTTTTGTTCTAATTCTGTGAAAAATGCCATTGGTAGTTTGATAGGGATTGCATTGAATCTGTAGATTGCTTTGGGTAGTAGAGTCATTTTCACAATATTGATTCTTCCAATCCAGGAGCATGGTATATCTCTCCATCTATTTATATCATCTTTAATTTCTTTCATCAGTGTCTTATAATTTTCTGCATACAGGTCTTTTGTCTCCTTAGGTAGGTTTATTCCTAGATATTTTATTCTTTTTGTTGCAATGGTAAATGGGAGTGTTTTCTTGATTTCATTTTCAGATTTTTCATCATTAGTGTACAGGAATGCCAGAGATTTCTGTGCATTAATTTTGTATCCTGCTACTTTACCAAATTCATTGATTAGCTCTAGTAGTTTTTCGGTAGCATCTTTAGGATTCTCTATGTATAGTATCATGTCATCTGCAAACAGTGACAGCTTTACTTCTTCTTTTCCAATTTGGATTCCTTTTATTTCCTTTTCTTCTCTGATTGCTGTGGCTAAAACTTCCAAAACTAGGTTGAATAAGAGTGGTGAGAGTGGGCAGCCTTGTCTTGTTCCTGATCTTAGTGGAAATGGTTTCAGTTTTTCACCATTGAGGACAATGTTGGCTGTGGGTTTGTCATATATGGCCTTTATTATGTTGAGGAAAGTTCCCTCTATGCCTACTTTCTGCAGGGTTTTTATCATAAATGGGTGTTGAATTTTGTCGAAAGCTTTCTCTGCATCTATTGAGATGATCATATGGTTTTTCTCCTTCAACTTGTTAATATGGTGTATCACATTGATTGATTTGCGTATATTGAAGAATCCTTGCATTCCTGGAATAAACCCCACTTGATCATGGTGTATGATCCTTTGAATGTGCTGTTGGATTCTGTTTGCTAGTATTTTGTTGAGGATTTTTGCATGTTAATCAGTGATATTGGCCTGTAGTTTTCTTTCTTTGTGACATCCTTGCCTGGTTTTGGTATCAAGGTGATGGTGGCCTCGTAGAATGAGTTTGGGAGTGTTCCTTCCTCTGATATTCTTTGGAAGAGTTTGAAAAGGATGGGTGTTACCTCTTCTGTAAATGTTTGATAGAATTCGCCTGTGAAGCCATCTGGTCCTGGGCTTTTGTTTGATGGAAGATTTTTAATCACAGTTTCAATTTCAGTGCTTGTGATTGGTCTATTCATATTTTCTATTTCTTCCTGAGTCAGTCTTGGTAGGTTGTGCATTTCTAAGAATTTGTCCATTTCTTCCAGGTTGTCCATTTTATTGGCATAGAGTTGCTTATAGTAATCTCTCATGATCTTTTGTATTTCTGCAGTGTCAGTTGTTACTTCTCCTTTTTCATTTCTAATTCTACTGATTTGAGTCTTCTCCCTTCTTTTCTTGATGAGTCTGGCTAATGGTTTGTCAATTTTGTTTATCTTCTCAAAGAACCAGCTTTTAGTTTGGTTGATCTTTGCTATCGTTTCCTTCATTTCTTTTTCATTTATTTCTGATCTGATCTTTATGATTTCTTTCCTTCTGCTAACTTTGAGGGTTTTTTGTTCTTCTTTCTCTAATTGCTTTAGGTGCAGGGTCAGGTTGTTTACTCGAAATGTTTCCTGTTTCTTAAGGTGGGATTGTATTGCTATAAACTTCCCCCTTAGAACTGCTTTTGCTGCGTCCCATAGGTTTTGGGTCGTCGTGTCTCCATTGTCATTTGTTTCTAAGTATTTCTTAATTTCCTCTTTGATTTCTTCAGTGATCACTTCATTATTGAGTAGTGTATTGTTTAGCCTCCATGTGTTTGTATTTTTTACCGATCTTTTCCTGTAATTGATGTCTAGTCTCATAGCATTGTGGTCAGAAAAGATACTTGATACAATTTCAATTTTCTTAAATTTACCAAGGCTTGATTTGTGACCCAAGATATGATCTATCCTGGAGAATGTTCCATGAGCACTTGAGAAAAATGTGTATTCTGTTGTTTTTGGATGGAATGTCCTATAAATATCAATTAAGTCCATCTTGTTTAATGTATCATTTAAAGCTTGTGTTTCCTTATTTATTTTCATTTTGGATGATCTGTCCATTGGTGAAAGTGGGGTGTTAAAGTCCCCTACTATGATTGTGTTACTGTCGATTTCCCCTTTTATGGCTGTTAGTATTTGCCTTATGTATTGAGGTGCTCCTATGTTGGGTGCATAAATATTTACAATTGTTATATCTTCTTCTTGGATCGATCCCTTTATCGTTATGTAGTGTCCTTCTTTGTCTCTTCTAATAGTCTTTATTTTAAAGTCTATTTTGTCTGATATAAGAATTGCTACTCCAGCTTTCTTTTGATTTCCATTTGCATGGAATATCTTTTTCCATCCCCTTACTTTCAATCTGTATGTGGCTCTAGGTCTGAAGTGGGTCTCTTGTAGACAGCATATATATGGGTCTTGTTTTTGTATCCATTCAGCCACTCTGTGTCTTTTGGTGGGAGCATTTAGTCCATTTACATTTAAGGTAATTATTGATATGTATGTTCCTATTCCCATTTCCTTAATGGCTTTGGGTTCGTTATTGTAGGTATAGTCCTTCTGTTGTGTTTCTTGCCTAGAGAAGTTCCTTTAGCATTTGTAGTAAAGCTGGTTTGGTGGTGCTGAACTCTCTCAGCTTTTGCTTGTCTGTAAACGTTTTAATTTCTCCATCAAATCTGAATGAGATCCTTGCTGGGTAGAGTAATCTTGGTTGCAGGTTTCTCTCCTTCATCACTTTAATTATGTCCTGCCACTCCCTTCTGGCTTGTAGAGTTTCTGCTGAGAGATCAGCTGTTAACCTGATGGGGATTCCCTTGTGTGTTATTTGTTGTTTTTCCCTTGCTGCTTTTAATATGATTTCTTTGTGTTTAATTTTTGACAGTTTGATTAATATGTGTCTTGGCCTATTTCTTCTTGGATTTATTCTGTATGGGACTCTCTGTGCCTCCTGGACTTGATTAACTATTTCCTTTCCCATATTAGGGAAGTTTTCAACTATAATCTCTTCAAATATTTTCTCAGTCCCTTTCTTTTTCTCTTCTTCTTCTGGAACCCCTATAATTCGAATGTTGGTGCGTTTAATGTTGTCCCAGAGGTCTCTGAGACTGTCCTCTGTTCTTTTCATTCTTTTTTCTTTATTTTTCTCTGCATCAGTTATTTCCACTATTTTATCTTCCACCTCACTTATCCGTTCTTCTGCCTCAGTTATTCTGCTATTGATCCCATCTAGAGTATTTTTCATTTCATTTATTGTGTTTTTAATCGATGCTTGATTCATCTTTAGTTCTTCTAGGTCCTTGTTAACTGTTTCTTGCATATTGTCTATTCTATTTCCAAGATTTTGGATCTGGGAAATAGAATCTTGGATCAGCTTTACTATCATTATTCTGAATTCTTTTTCAGGTAGACTGCCTATTACCTCTTCATTTGTTAGGTCTGGTAGGTTTTTATCTTGCTCCTTCACCTGCTGTGTGTTTTTCTGCTTTCTCATTTTGCTTATGTTACTGTGTTTGGGGTCTCCTTTTTGCAGGCTGCAGATTCGTAGTTCCCGTTGTTTTTGGTGTCTGTCCCCCGTGGCTAAGGTTGTTTCAGTAGGTTGTGTAGGCTTCCTGGTGGGGGGGACTAATGCCTGTGTTCTGGTGGTTGAAGCTCGATCTTGTCTTTCTGGTGGACAGTTTCTTGTTTCTTGAGGTAGGATTCTATTGCTCTAAACTTCCCTCTTAGAACTGCTTTTGCTGCATCCCATAGGTTTTGGGTCATCGTGTTTTCATTGTCATTTGTTTCTAGGTATTTTTTGATTTCTTCAGTGATCTCTTGGTTATTTAGTACTGTAATGTTTAGCCTACATGTGTTTGTATTTTTTACAGATTTTTTCCTATAATTGATATCTAGTCTCATAGTGTTGTGGTCAGAAAAGATAGTTGATACAATTTCAATTTTCTTACATTTACCAAGGCTTGATTTGTGACCCAGTATATGATCTATCCTGGAGAATGTTCCATGCGCACTTGAGAAGAATGTGTATTCTGTTGTTTTTGGATGGAATGTCCTATAAATACCAATTAAGTCCATCTTATGTAATGTACCATTTAAAGCTTGTGTTTCCTTATTTATTTTCATTTTGGATGATCTGTCAATTGGTCAAAGTGGGGTGTTAAAGTCCCCTACCATGACTGTGTTACTGTCGATTTCCCCTTTTATGGCTGTTAGCATTTGCCTTATGTATTGAGGTGCTCCTATTTTGGGTGCATAAATATTTACAATTGTTATATCTTCTTCTTTGATTGATCCCTTGATCATTATGTAGTGTCCTTCTTTGCCTCTTGTAATAGTCTTTATTTTAAAGTCTATTTTGTGTGATATGAGAATTGCTACTCCAGCTTTCTTTTGATTTCCATTTGCATGGAATATCTTTTTCCATCCCCTCACTTTCAGTCTGTATGTGTCCCTAGGTCTAAAGTGGGTGTCTTGTAGACAGCATATATATGGGTCTTGTTTTTGTATCCATTCAGCCAGTCTGTGTCTTTTGGTGGGAGCATTTAATCCATTTACATTTAAGGTAACTATCGATTTGTATATTCCTATTCCCATTTTCTTAATTGTTTTGGGTTTGTTATTGTAGATCTTTTCCTTCTGTTGTGTTTCTTGCCTAGAGAAGTTCCTTTAGCATTTGTTGTAAAGCTGGTTTGGTGGTGCTGAACTCTCTCAGCTTTTGCTTGTCTGTAAAGGTTTTAATTTCTCCATCAAATCTGAATGAGATCCTTCCTGGGTAGAGTAATCTTGGTTGCAGGTTTTTCTCCTTCATCACTTTAAATATGTCCTGCCAGTCCCTTCTGGCTTGCAGAGTTTCTGCTGAAAGATCAGCCGTTAACCTGATGGGGATTCCCTTGTGTGTTATTTGTTGTTTTTCCCTTGCTGCTTTTAATATGTTTTCTTTGTATATAATTTTTGATAGTTTGATTAATATGTGTCTTGGCATGTTTCTCCTTGGATTTATCCTGTATGGGACTCTCTGTGCTTCCTGGACTTGATTGACTATTTCCTTTACCATATAAGGGAAGTTTTCAACTATAATCTCTTCAAATATTTTCTCAGTCCCTTTCTTTTGCTCTTCTTCTTCTGGGACCCGTATAATTCAAATGTTGGTGTGTTTAACGTTGTCCCAGAGGTCTCTGAGACTGTCCTCAATTCTTTTCATTCTTTTTTCTTTATTCTTCTCTGCGGTAGTTATTTCCAGTATTTTATCTTTCAGGTCACTTATCCGTTCTTCTGCCTCAATTATTCTGTTATTGATTCCTTCTAGAGAATTCTTTTTTTTTTTTTGCAGTATGCAGGCCTCTCACTGTTGGGGCCTCTCCCGTTGCGGAGCACAGGCTCCGGACGCACAGGCTCAACAGCCATGACTCACGGGCCCAGCCGCTCCGCGGCATGTGGGATCTTCCCGGTCGGGGCACGAACCCGTGTCCCCTGCATCGGCAGGCGGACGTTCAACCACTGCGCCATCAGGGAAGCCCTAGAGAATTCTTAATTCCATTTATTGTGTTGTTCATCAGTGTTTGCTCTTTAGTTCTTCTAGGTCCTTGTTAAACGTTTCTTGTATTTTCTCCATTCTCTTTCCAAGATTTTGGAACTTTAGTATCATCATTGTGAATTCTTTTTCAGGTAGACTGCCTATTTCCTCTCATTTGTTTGGTCTGGTGGGTTTTTTCCTTGCTCCTTCATCTGCTCTGTGTTTCTCTGTCTTCTCATTTTGCTTAACTTACTGTGTTTTGGGTCTCCTTTTCACAGGCTGCAGGTTCACAGTTCCTGTTGTTTTTGGTGTTTGCCCCCAGTGGCTAAGGTTGATTCAGTGGGTTGTGTAGGCTTCTGGGTGGAGACTGGTGCCTGTATTCTGGTGGATGAGGCTGGATCTTGTCTTTCTGGTGGGCAGGACCATGTCCAGTGGTGTGTTTGGGGTGTCTGTAACCGTATTATGATTTTAGGCAGCCTCTCTGCTAATGGGTGGAGTTGTGTTCCTGTCCTGCTAGTTGTTTGGCATGGGGTGTCCAGCACTGTAACTTGCTGGTCATTGAGTTGGGCAGGATCTCAGCGTCGAGATGGAGATCTCTTTGAGAGCTTTCGCGGACTGATATTACATGGAGCTGGGAGGTCTCTGTTGGACCAATGTCCTGAACTTGGCTCTCCCGCCTCAAAGGCACAGGCCTGATACCCGCCCAGAGCACCAAGACCCTGTCAGCTACATGGCTCAGAAGAAAAGGGAGAGAAAAAAAAGAAAGAAAAAAATAATAAAATAAAATAAAGTTATTAAAATAAAAAAAATTATTAAAAATTAAAGTCATAAAAAGAAGAAAGACTAGAGCAACCAAACCAATGAGCAAATCCACCAATGATAACAAGCACTAAAAACTATACTAAAAAAAGAAACCCTAGGACAAATGGTAAAACCAAAGCTATACAGACAAAATCACACAAAGAAGCATAACATAGACACTCACAAAAAGAGAAAAAGGAAAAATATATATATATATATACCTATATATATATGAGAAAAAAAAAGGAAGAGAGCAACCAAATCAGTAAACAAATCTACCAATGAAAATAAACTCTAAATACTAAACTAAGATAATCATAAAACCCAAAACAAATTAGATGCAGAAAGCAAACCTCAAGTCTACAGTTGCTCCCAAAGTCCACCTCCTCAATTTGGGATGATTCTTTGACTATTCAGGTATTCCACAGATGCAGGGTACATCAAGTTGACTGTGGGGATGTAATCTGATGCTCCTGAGGCTGCTGGGAGAGATTTCCCTTTCTCTCCTTTGTTCGCTCAGCTCCTGGGGTTCAGCTTTGGATTTGGCCCCGCCTCTGCGTGTAGGTCGCCTCAGGGCATCTGTTCTTTGCCCAGACAGAACAGGGTTGAGGAAGCAGCTGATTCGGGGGCTCTGGCTCACTCAGGCCGGGGGGAGGGAGGGTTATGGAATGTGGGGCAAGCCTGTGGCGGCAGAGGCCAGCATGACATGGCAACAGCCTAAGGTGTGCCGTGTGTTCTCCCGGGGAAGTTGTCCCTGCATCACAGGACCCTGGCAGTGGTGGGCTGCACAGGCTCCAGGGAGGGGAGATGTGCATAGTGACCTGTGTTTGCACACAGGCTTCTTGGTGGCTGCAGCAGCAGCCTTAGAGTTTCATGCCCATGTCTTGTGTCCGCACTGATAGCCGCAGCTTGTACCTGTCTCTGGAGCTGGTTTAGGTGGTGCTCTGAATCCCCTCTCCTCGCGCACCCCAAAACAATGGTCTTGCCTCTTAGGCAGGTCCAGACTTTTTCCTGGACTCCCTTCCGGCTAGCTGTGGCGCACTAGCCCCCTTCAGGCTGTGTTCACGCAGCCAACCCCAGTCCTCTCCCTGGGATCTGACCTCTGAAGCCTGAGCCTCAGCTCCCGGCCCCCGCCCACCCTGGCGGGTGAGCAGACAAGCCTCTTGGGCTGCTGAGTGCTGGTCAGCACCAGTCCTCTGTGCAGGAATCTCTCTGCTTTGCCCTCTGCACCCCTGTTGCTGCACTCTCCCCCGTGGCTCCAAAGCTTCCCCCCGATCTCTGCCAGTGAAGGGGCTTCCCTTCCTAGTGTGTGGAAACTTTTCCTCCTTCACAGCTCCCTCCCGGAGGCACAGGTCCTGTCCCTATTCTTTTGTCTCTGTTTTTCCTTTTTTCTTTTGCCCTACCCAGGTACGTGGGGGATTTCTTGCCTTTTGGGAAGTCTGAGGTCTTCTGCCAGAGTTCAGTATGTGTTCTCTAGGAGTTGTTCCACATGTAGATGTATTTCTGATGTATTTATGGGGAGGAAGGTGATCTCCATGTGTTACTCCTCCGCCATCTTGAAGGTCTCTCTCAATGTGAAAATATTGACATAAATCAGTCTCTTGTAGTTTACCAAGCTCTGTCCCTTGTGGTTCATCACCATCAAATCAGTTTGATAAATATTCTCATGTAGATTTCTGGTAATTTATGTTTTTCTCCAGAATAAGCAAACTCTGACTAAATTGGTTTATGCTAAATTGGCTTATGCTGACTCCCATAAATATTTTGCATCTACCTCATAACTATTTTATAATATTTTGATACAGTACCTAGGTTTTATTGTTTATATTTTGAGTTTAAAAAGATGTTTTTGAACTCCTATACTAATAGATATTTTGTAAGTTCCATGAGAAACAGTAAGTTCCAGTGGGAAGCTGGGAACCAGTGCTCATGAATAGACTTTTCCATACATTTCCAAAGGCAGTTGGAGCTTTCCTGTGCTGGTTAGGGCAAGGTCAATGGACTCGTGGTGCCTGGCAGGAGTGGGAGAATCCAGTTCCTTTTTGATCAAACATCTTAAGAACATTGGCATTATCACTGGTATTCATTCTATGTTCTGATATGATTAAAACTTTGATAAGAGCATGAGAATTTTGGCACTATTACTAGTTTCCTCCACCTCACATATTAGCCACCACTTTGTACACCTGGTAAAATGAGCCTTACAGCAAGTCGCAGGAGAGCAGTATTGTCTAACTTCAGACCTAAGTCCATTTTCATGGGCCATGTTCACTGGTGAGTTTTTCATACAGAGAAGCAGGAATATATATACCTTTTACATGCAAACAATATTTACCCAACTGGGACCACTTGAGTCAACCATCAGCAATCATAAGAAGCACTGATACTAATATACAATACTTGTATTTGTGACAGAATGTCCATGTGGATGCCTTTCTAAAGAGTAAACCTGTGTACATATGACCAGTGTCATATTCTCAGCTCAGCTTCTATTCCACAAAGCCAATCAACTTGCTGTCCTTTATCCATGCTGCACTGGGTCCTCACCAGTGACCCTTTGCTTGGTCATCCTTACAGCTTCCTTCTTCCTCTTTGACCATCACATGAATCCCACACTTCAGCCCACATCTGAAAACTGACCCCCTCAAGAAGCTTCTCCAGCAACCTCCTCTTGATCTCTGTTTTAGAAGATAGATTACTAAGTTGGTGCTGCATTAAGTTGTACTTGTTTTTAATCCTACCTGCTCATTTTTACTCACTTCCCTGGCAAACAAATTACTGAGCACCTGACTACAATTGCTCCCACAGTCTCTCATGTGGGCCTGAAATTTACTTAATACCCCATATTGGTAGATTAAAAAAATATTAAAAAATCTTTTTATTATATAGCTAATACTGTTACATTGTGGAAAAATTATAAAATAGAGAAAATAATAAAATTACCCATAATTCCACCTGCAAGCAACAGCAACTGTTAGCATATTAGCATCTATCCTTCTAGAGATCATTCTATATAATTACATAGCTATAGAGATGGATATGGATGCAAACCTAAATATAGACACAGATATAGATATATTACAAATGAAAAAACTGACTAGATTATGAATGGTTATGAAAATAATTGCATGGGGAAAATGCAATTTAGATACTTTATGTTAACATTATGCTTTACCCAGTTTTTAGGTTTAATTCCAAAAGACTGTCTTCTTTTACCTGGAAGAGTGAAAAGGAATAATGGATTCCAATTTGCTGGATATAAGGACTTTCCTGGAAATAAGGAAGGTTAAATACAAACACAGATTCCTGAGAGATATTTAATCTCCTTTAGATATTTTAACAGAAACAGTAACAAAACTACATAGACGTTAATACATAGGGACAAATGTAAATGTGGTCTTCTCTGAAGACTAGAGCAAAATGGCAAAACAACCCTCCAGGTTGCCACAGAAAATTCTGCTTCTATCTACGTGGTAAGTTTTCATGGGGCCGTGAAACCCAGCTCTGATGCTGTCATTACCAAGTCCTGGGACCACAGGGAAGTCCCTTTACCTGTCTCAGCAGCAACAGCCTGAGTTTTAAAATGAGGATGTTATAGAGGAGATCATGGATGAGAGAATGTAGCTCATCAGCTGTGGTCATTACTCCTTTGCTTCTAGATAAGAAGAAGGGACTGGCTTCTTGTTAGTTTCTATACTCTTTTCCTTCCCTTATAAAGAGAAATTACTCTTTCAAAAGACATTCCTTTTTCTTTTTTCTTTTTTCTTTTTTTTTTTTGGAGTATCACTTGGAGAGTTTTCAGCTTCTTGGAGACTGGCAAGGACCTTCTGACAAATAAAGACACACACACCCCCCACCCCACGACCTTATCCTCATGCTCATGGAAAGCTTTTGTATGATCATATGCCATCTCTTGGGTTTGGCAGGACCAGAAAATACAACATAGGGTGAGAACAAGCAATTTCAGAGCTTTTGAAACTCAGTAGGAAAAAAATAATGGAAGCTATTAGAAAATGGGAGAGAGATAAACCTAAGTGGTGTCTGCCCTGTCTTGTTTTCTTGTGCTATTATGTTATTCCTGGGGGGAGGAGGGGGGAAATGTCTTCATAGCACAGAGACACCCTACAAACATTAAGGGAGCTCATCACTTCCACACAAAAAGGCTAACACACTCTTTTATAAGCTGGCATTCTTTGGATAGGATTTTGTTAAATGGCATTGTAACACATTTATTCAGACATAGTTTTAGTTTCTATAGCCATGTGGGTAGGACAGAGAAATTACAGGAAAGAAGGAATTGGTGAGATGAAGACTAAAGTAACTCCAGACATGGGCTCTCAAACTTGAGAGCCTGAGCACCAGTTTCCTCAACCAAAATGTAGATAGTCATTCTCAGTGAGGTGTCATGATATTCAAATTATATCACTGAGCTGAAAGGGCTGATAAATCAGAAAGCATTATATAATTATAAGGGAATATTACTACAAAAGATGAAAATCCCCTTGCCTGTACTCTGAGCATGCGTGATGTTCTCCCATAGCAAGATTTCCTCTCATGATACCTGTACAATCCTAATTTACTGTACTTTCTACATTTTATCACCAATCCAGACTTCCTCTCTGAGTTCCAGAACGTTCATCCAATTGCCTACTTGACCTGTGCACTGAGATATCTCAAAGGCACTGCAAACTCTACAGGTCCAAAGGTCAACTCATGGTCTTTCCTCCTCAAACCTCTTTCTGCAATCCTTAACTCAGGAAATGGTGTCGTTTCTCAACCAGTGACTCAAGTCAGAAACTTCGAGTTATCATTGACATCTCCCTTTCACTCATGCTCTGTATCCAACCCATCACCAAATCCCATTAATAGTATTGTCTTAAATATCTCTTGAGTTTGCCTACTTGTTTGCATCTTCATCACTACAACAACCACCATCTTAGTTCAAGCCAACCTCACTTCTAGTCTCCTCACTTCTCTTTCTGTACCCCCATTCTTAGCTCACTCCCTCTCACCCATGTGTTTACCACACTATTCACCAGAATAATTTTTTTTCATAACACAGATCTGATCATGTAACCCTTATGCTTCAATGGCTTCCATGGCTTCCCATCTTAGGGAAAAAGACAATGATGACTCCACAGTCCAGCCATCACCCACTGGTCCAGCCTTATCTTGCCAGTTCCATACTATCTGCACTAGCCTTTTCTGTTTCTTGAATTTGTAATTTTCCCTCCTGCTACAGACAGTTGTGCTCTCTATGAGCCCTACCTAGAACTTCTTCCCTCGACTCTTCACCTGATTACCGAAGGTGTTATTTCCTTTTCCTTGACATACCTGACTAGGGCAAAGCCCCCCACCATATACCCATGAAGCATCACGTATGCAAACTTCAGAGCCCTTTCATGATTATGGTTTTATAGTTACTTCTGTGAAGCTGTCTCCTCCACTGTCTCTTCAAGCATGTCTGTTTAGCTCCATCCCCAATGTCTGACCTATACTAGATGCTGTATAAATATCTTTTTGAATAAATGAATGGATGAGTGAATGAGTGACAATATAGTTATTCATTATTTCTATATTTGTCTTCCCTAGGAAAAGTGAGCTCCTAAAAAAGGCAAGTACACCTAATTCATCTTAGAAGCCTTCAGTGTCTAACACTGGCCTAACATATAACAAATATAAAATGTTTGTTGAAGGAACAAATTAATTCCAATATTGAGGTATACATATAATTGGAAAAACAGAGTCATATGGATCTTAATTTGAGTCCCTCCTCTTTCCTTCACTAGTGGTAAAACCAGGGACAAGTGACCTAGCCTTTCAGAAACTGTTTCCTCATTACATACCTATCTTACAAATCTGTCATAAAAGAGGGAGCTAACCCATGTAGAGACCCCACACAGAGACTAATAAATAGTAATCACACAAAGTTTCACCAGTGTTCCTTTTCCCTCTCTGAGTATGTATACCACCCACCTTGATACATCTGAGATATTATGGTGTGTCTTGCCCACTTTTTGTTTGAGAATGTAATCCTATGACCCTGAGTCTGACAAGTATTAGTACCCTCATTTTCTCTCTCCCGAAGTTCACTCATTAATTCAGTGATTCATTCTTGGGCCCATCCATTCATTAAACTGTTGACTCATCAAGAGGTTGCTGTGTACCAAGCACTGTGTCGTGCATCAGTGATGACCCAAATAGCTCTCCTGATGCTTAGAGTCTACTGGCAGAGCCGGCCATCAGAGAAACACTTATGTGAATAACTATTTTCAAAGCTAGGGGAATTCAGTCTTCAGGCAAGATTCAGTCAAGGCTTTCCTAAGAATAGATGCTAGGAATGAGAAGTGAGGAGGACCCAGTCTGGCAAGGATGGCTTTCCCGAGGAAGAGATGCTGAAGCTGAGAAGGGGAGGATGAAAAGGGTTAGGCAAGGGAAGAGAGTATAGAAATATCTCTAGGTAGAGGTGCCAACATGTGTGAAGATGCTGAATGAGGCTATTTGAGAATCTAAAAGGATACTGATGTGTCTGGAGGGTGCCAGTGAGGAGTGAGTGGTGTGGAAGGAGCTCAGAGAGGTGGAGAGATGCCATGGTCTGCAAGCCCCTGCAGGCCATGCTAAATGTCATTCACCTGCTGTGGCCAGAGAGTCAAGCAAAAGTATAGAAGGAATTCAAGGCAAATTCAATAAGAAGGAATGCAGAATCCAATCTGATGGTTAAGGGAATTCACTGCAATCTGGGACAGAGTGTAGAAAACATCTATTTAAATTAGGTGATAAAAATTGAGAGAAGTTATGAGTGAACTAGGTAAGAGTATAACTTGAACCCATGGAATGCTGGTCATGAAACCAATACCGTGTAAGGGATATGGACTCAGAGTCCCTTGTTGATACATCAGCTATAAAAAGCGTCCAACATGTCATCTATGGCTTGAATAGAATCATCCTGGACACATGTAGCCCTGGAGTCCCTCCAGCTATAAATTTATACAAATTAACAAATGCCTTGGTAACCTCAGCCTGCCTGAAATGAAAAAACGCTCCAAGAGGGTTTAAAATTAAATTAAAAATGATAAAGTAAATCAAATCTATCATTTGGTTTAGGAATCATCTCTGTGCTGTAACTTAACATGTAATGTTTGAAAGGTTCTTGACATTTTAGACTTGTGATTTTAAGTTTAAACATAAAAGAAAGTTAACTAAACTTGTGAATAGTATTGAAAATTTAAGAGAATTTGACAATTAGATTTACTAGAGGTATTCAAATACTTGGAAAGTTCCTGTTTGTTAGTGTAGACATTCAAAGATTCCCCCCAGTAAAGTCAAATATACTAAATGTATACATGAGTTTACATGTTTAAGATAATTTAATTAATTGAACTTGTATATGGGATCAATTGCGTAAGGCAGTTTAATTTGTATAATTTGAGCTCTTCAAACATTAATCAAAGAAAAAATGAAAGTGGTTGTTCTTACTAAATTTACAAACAGGATAACAAGATTTGTAAGCTGAACTCAAAGACCTGAGGGAAAAAAATCTGTTTTCACTTTGCAAATTTAACAAATTGAATATTATTTTAAAACAAAGTAACTGTAAGTCTGTTCCACACTCAAATATGGTTCTGAACATTTACCAAAAACAAATACCCTTCACACTGACTTTAAGAACTCGAGACTCTCAGTGCAATTGTTGATCTATAGTCACCTCAGATTTCTTGATGTGTGTGTGTGTGTGTGTGTGTGTGTGTGTGTGTGTGTGTGTATATATATATATATATATATATATACACACACACACACACATACTAGTTAATCCCTTCCTGAATTAGAGACTGGCTATGAATACCTTTTAAGCTATGCTAGCCAAATCAGTCTTTGGCTGGATTAAAGACAGAATCTGAAATTAGTTCTCTGGAAGCTCATTCATTTCTCTACTTCTGTGGTTTCCTTTCATATCTCAGTAAAAATGACAGCCTCGTTATGTAGGAGGAATGGAACTCTTCAACTGCCAGTAAGGTTAGAGAGGTGAGCTGGATATGGAGCCAACAGACTGGACTGGTTCAAGGCCCAGAGTGACTCACAGAGCTGTGGGGGACACAGACTAGGACCCAAAGAGGGAAAGAATTAGTGATACCATCAACTGCCAAGACAGGATTTAAGTACGCCACCCTACAACATGACATGCTGGAAAGTGAAGGGGGAGGCTGGACAGAGAAGTGACGTGCCAGGCAGGGAAGGGGGACCCTCCAGACACCTAGGAGCAGGCCAGCTGGCCTCTACATGAGAGTTTCTGAGAGCAACACTGAAAGGCTGGAGGGGCAGGTCGATGGCAGTTTACTGTAGTGAGCACTGAAGACAATTTCCAGAGTCCACTGGCTGGTGGGGTGGACGTTCCCAGTGTCATGTAGGACTAGACATAAGATGCGCTAGAGCTGAATCAGGGAGCAAGTCTGGAGGCATGCTTCTTTTCTGTGTTCCACCAATCATTTTTTAAAAACTTAAATCATTGGAACATTTTCCAAAAAAGTAAATCTTAATTGTAAACCAATACATCAGAGATAAGGAATGCTGCATTGTTGAAGAGGAGATGGGGGAGGGGCATTGGGCTCCCTTTTATCTACTGGAGACGGAAGAGGTCCAGTTAGCCTCCTTTTAATCATTGGGGATGGGAGAGAGGCACCCGTAACTTCTCTTTCAACCATTATGGGTGGAGGGGTGGGAGGCGCAGGCAGCCCCTCCTTCAATCCTTACCCCATCCCTGAGGGCAACTCAGAGAGATCTGAGCTAGCAAACTCTTGCCTCTGATCATTTGCCCTTAGTCTTGTCCAAGAAAAACACAAATGTATATGTTGTCTTATAAAGAGGATCTTGCGATGTTGGCCACAGCTGGAGACAAACAAGAAAATTAAGTTTCCATGATAGTTATCAGGCTTGAAAGTAGACAAGGAAGAAAAATATATTGCCCATATTTTCTCTGGCACAAAATTAGGGTGTAATTATGCAATGGCAACTGTCCTGTGAACAACTATAGCCTCAGGCTTTGCTCATAATGGTTACCACCAAGGCAGAATATTCCGGGTTGTTGTGGATCTGAAGCTGTGCTACACTGAGCTGGAGTGGCAGGAAGTTTCTGTGACGAGGGTAAAGAGCATACTGAGTGCTCAGGTCTAATCAGTACTAAGTGCTGGGCTGCGTATTTGCCACGTAATGTGAATAGTTATAATGAAATACAGGGGAAGGTGTGTGGCAAAGGCCACTTGTTCTTTATTAATGGGAATACAAATTGGTCCAACTTTCCCTTAGAGAAATTTGGCAGTACAATCACCATTTTAAGAGTGCATAAGCATCAACACAGCAATTCTACTTCTAGCAGTGTATCCTATAGAAATACTCAGCAGATGTACACATATATATATAGAGAGAGATATCAGGATTTTTTTTTGCAGCGTGGTTTTTAACAGCAAAAAGAAAAAAATGGGAATGCTAAAATAACTTTTAATAGAGATTTTACCTAATATATTATATATATATTACATAATCTGTACCCAGTATGGAACACAACACAGCTTTCAAACGGAGATACTTCTAAATGTATGGGCATGGAGGGATATGCATGTAGTAATAAGCAAAAGAAAATTTCAGGCAGTCTGCATAGTATACTTCCATTTGTGTGTAAAAACCTCAAAACTATGCATCTACATAATGTATATAGACAGCTGGAGCCCTAGTAATTGACATTGCCATAGAAAAAGGTAAACACCAAATTTTAACAGTTTTTTCCCCTGGGGAGCAGGTGTACAGGAAAAACTTTAACTTCCTACTCTTCAGTGGTAATCAAAACACTTTCAACAAGAAAACAACAAAGTGGGCATAAAAAACAAGAGAATGACAGAGTCAGCATTTGCAGCCAGGTTGGGCTGACTCACTGTCCGAATCTTCTGCCCTATGCCACAAGCCACAAGCCAATTTTATATATAGACAGCTGGCCACTGTCTATATATAAAATTACCTGTCAGGCTACCACTTGGTCTACCAACACCGTGGGACTCCTCCCAGCTGTCACTACTCCTGTTGCAGGAAGCTGGGGCCAAAATTTTAGTTCCTGTTTCATCTCCTCAGAACGATGACCAGCTATTTAGAACCCCTGAGATGGAGAATGGGACTTGCTATTTGAGACCCCAGACTCTTTTGACCAGGAATTTCCCTTTTCATTAATCAAAAATAAAGACTTCTCTTAAAAACCCAAACATAAGTTACTGTTAAGCAAACCTCTGAACAGAGCAGATGCTGAGAACAAACCTCTCAAGCTGACAAGCCTGGGGCCTGGTTAACTACCCCAGCCCTTCCCATCACTTAAACCCCCGGTCCTGTTGCTGTAGGTAGGTTGAGGAGAGGCCTGGGTTCTTTTCCATCTACTTGAGTGCTGTGAAAACCCTCCATGGCTGATACTTGGTGGGGTCCCAGTGAGAAGCCTTCTGGGCCTGCTGGTCTCCTGGCCCCCTGGGGCTTGGCTTTCTGAGACTCTGATCTCAGACTTTCCCTGCTCAGGTTCCATGGCCAAGGGAGCCAGCTATGGCAGAAAGGCCTCTGACTTTCCTGACCTTGTGCTTTTTCACCTCTTTCTCAAGCCCAGGCTTTTGCCCTCAGCAGCCAGACCCTCTTAGTGCTGGTCACAAGCTACTCACAGGTCTGTGCCACTCCAGGCTCAGACACCTTCTCATCCATGTTACTGACCAACAGGAGAGACTCTTTTGCTTGATGTTACAATTCTGTTTTCACTCTTTCTGTCTGTTCGGGAAAGATCTGCTTTTGACCCCTTGCTTCTAACTTTTCAGACATCCATGGTTTTTTTGAGGTATCATCAGATTAACAGGAACAAGATGTATTTCTCTGGTTCCTATCTCCACACACCATAGTGGGGGTGAAGTAGGAAAACCTCCATCTCTTCCTACTTCACCCCCAAGGGTCTCCATCGTTCTTCTTCTGGGAGAGTTGGATCTTCCTCACAATCCACAAGGCGGGCACCACGTCGCCATCAGTGTTCCCTGCACTCAGCAATGGAAGAGGCAGAACTGAGACAGGAGCCTCAACACGACGGGCAGGCTGGGGAGGGCCTTCAGAACACTGACCTTTCTGTGCCTGGAGGTCTGCTAGGTAAGGATCTACCCAACCCCCATCCCTCACCATCCCACCATTTAAAACCAACATTTATTTTAAATCTTTGTCTCCGAGATTTTTCAGTAGGATTCTATGAGGAGTCCCCAGCGGCGATGCATCCGAGATTTTTTTTTTTTTTTTTTTTTTTTGCGGTACGCGCGTCTCTCGCTGTTGTGGCCTCTCCCGTTGCGGAGCACAGGCTCCAGACGCGCAGGCTCAGCGGCCATGGCTCACAGGCCTAGCCGCTCCGTGGCATGTGGGATCTTCCCGG
Organism: Hyperoodon ampullatus; assembly: GCF_949752795.1. Taxonomy (NCBI): domain Eukaryota; kingdom Metazoa; phylum Chordata; class Mammalia; order Artiodactyla; family Ziphiidae; genus Hyperoodon; species Hyperoodon ampullatus. The sequence continues at coordinate 135,085,786 of NC_136916.1, read as the reverse complement.
ACCAGGGCACGAACCCGTGTCCCCTGCATGGGCAGGCGGACTCTCAACCACTGCACCACCAGGGAAGCCCGCATCTGAGATTTGAAATGCATATTCAATATTAGAATTTAAGACTCTTTTTCAAATTTGGGTTTTATGTTCTTCAAACAAGTGTTTGCAATACCAGTCTTAGCAACTGTCAGTTTAAAAACCTCTGTCTTCTCTTCTCATAGGAAAGAAATTACATGGATGGCTCTATGTTTAGTTCACAAGACAGAAAACTCTTTGCAGGTGGTTCCTTAACTCAGAAAGCTAGGAGAATGAAGAAAATTTGGAAGTCTGTCTCCAAAACAGCCCTGATTGACATGATGATTGTGCTTATCCACCACCACTGCCCTCAATTCCCCCAGGTCCTGGGACAGAGGTACGTTGGTACAGTGGATAAGATCTAGCTTTGCAGACAGTGGTGGACCAAGCCTGAGCAAATGTGTTTGGGGAGATTTCTGAAGACAGGCCTCTATCTTGGTCTGATCTTCGACATTTCTCAAATGTTCTGGTTGTGTCCTGCAGAAGTTTGCACATTGTACCCAGTCCCATTCCAAATTCCATCTCTTAAGTGTTTAAGCTTCCTGAATGACTCTGTTTGGAGGTAACCACTGGTTACAAAAGAAAAGAAAGGATAATACTGCAAGCGACTACTCTTCTCTTTCTTGGTTTCTAAAATACTTCTTTTCTGATACACCATAAAATGTGTTTATTTATTATGTTTACTGTTTATCATTTATCTCTTCCTGTGGAATGTAAACTTCAAAAGGGCAGGAATCTTTGTTTTGTTTACTGACAAATCCCATATGCCTGTAAAAGATCTGACATATAGTAGGCAGTCAAAAAGTATTTGTTGAATTAAATTGAAGTTGAAACTGGGACACAGTTCAAAGTTTCCTTCCCTGATATCTGAACCCTCTGATTTTCAAAGCTTTTCTTGATGATGGGTTAGGCCCATGTGTGCCAGCTTGTTGGTATTCTCCTTGGAGGCGGCCATGCTCCCTCCTCCTGCCAACTGCCGTGACACTGATACATTGTTTGTATACAGCTCCTCCTAGGCACGGAGACAGTCTTCCATATCAGAGCCCACAGCCAAGCTCAGGCAACCAGCTCAGATGGGAAACCCTAGCCTTGGCAGCTGGCACCTGGCAGCCAGACGTGATAAGCGGTTCCCAGCTTTCTCCAGACACTTCCGAGCACTCCTGGGTACGCCTGCACGTCCCCGAGCGTGAGCTGTTTCACTGGACATGACTTGCAAGGGAACGAGCAAGCCCTGGAGCTCTGCTCACCATCAGCTGCTTCTCATTAGAGCAAACATTCAGCCATACCCATGTGTTTGGCCCAGCTCTGCCTGGAGAAACGGGCACAAAAGCTGGGCCAGTGACCAGCAGGGCCAGAAGTGGGCCCCAGATTCGGGCTCCCTGCCAGGCAGAAGGGAAGAGGACTGCAGAGTATCACTGAGGAAGTACAAGTACTGAAGACCAGATGGGTGAGGGGATGTGTCCAACATCACATGGCAAGATGGTGGCAAACTGGATTGCAGTTCCTACTCCTTCACTGCCCTGCCTCTTGGCTGTGACGTGTCTTCTTTTACCTTCAGCCCAAGCGACAGGGCCAGCACACCTGCCCTGCATGAGTATGGCTCAGGCATGGAGGGTCTTTGAGGCCTTTCTTGTCTACGTGTCTTCACACAGCTCAATTGGTTCTTTACTGGAAGACAACTGACTCCGATGACATTCTCATTCATTCTATTTTACCCATCTCTTTTTCCCTGAGCACCTAACACAGCTACTTGCATTTAATAGGTACTCGATAGACAGCCACGGAATAAAGAAAGAAATGAATAAGTAAATATGTTTCATCCCCTTAGTTCTATAGATGTGGCACATGGTTTCTTCCATGAGTATTGTAGTTTAAGCACCAACCTACCAAGGCAATCACACAGCTGACCAGTCCTCACTTCTGGGAGCAGATCTCCAGGGTGGATATTTTAGGTAACTTGGTGCTCTTGAGCAAAGGCAAGGAGGCCTGGTTGCTGAGCATCAGGCCTTCTGGAATTGATGCCCCAAATGGGAATTTCCAGCAGGGCCAAGGAGAGACCAGGACCAAAGGGGCAGGTATGAGACAGAAGAGAAGTATTTCTGCCCTGCATCACCCAACATCAGAGCTGGGCAATGACAGTCTATTCCTTACTACCTAGGCTAATGTGTCAGCAACGATGCAGGCAGATAAGTAAAAGCATGTGAGTTACGAAAATACATTTTAGGTTAATTTCTGGGAGACAACGTGCCAAAATGGCAATAGCACAGGTTTTGTGGTTAGATCAATGAGGTTCGTATCCCTGCTGCACCATTTACCAGCTGCAAAACTCAGGACAATTACTTAACTTTGTTTACTCATTTGTAATAAGGAGGAAAGTAAATAGCTGGCAGGAATAATGTGAACGTGAAAAGGAAAAATAATGTGTGTGTGTGTGTGTGCGTATCTTAACACAGTACCCAAAACATTGAAAGTACTCAGTTGCTAGTATAAGACTAACTTCAGTTCTTTCATCATCACTCAATAATTGTTTTTAAGCACCTGTTATGTGCTAAGCAGTTGGTATTCTGTTTAAGTTTTATTTAAAAATATCCCACATTAAGAAATATTCACTTTGAGGACTTCCCTGGTGGCGCAGGGATTGGGAGACCGCCTGCCAATGCAGGGGAGACAGGTTCGAGCCCTGGTCCAGAAGGATCCCACATGCCGCGGAGTGGCTGGGCCCGTGTACCACAATTACTGGGCCTGCACTCTAGAGCCCACAAGCCACAACTACTGAAGCCCGCATGCCTAGGGCCCATGCTCTGCAAGGGGGAAGGCCACCGCAATGAGAAGCCCATGCACCACAGCAGGGAGTGGCCCCCGCTCGCCGCAACTAGAGAAAAGCCCGCATGCAGCAATGAAGACCCAATGCAGCCAAAAATAAATAAATAAATTTTTTTAAAAAAGAAAAAGGAAATATTCACTTTGAAGAAGTTTTCAGAAGCGGCAGAGGCATTTTATAAAAGTTGCAGGTGAGCTGTAATCATTGGTAAGTCACCAAAAGAAGCCTCGGTGAGACTAGCTCTGTGCTTGGTAACTATTAATGAGCAACAGCTCCCTCTGACTGACTAACTGGGAAAACACTATCTTCTGATTAGAGAGGATACGGTCTAGAAAAACTATCTTCTTAACAAAGGGAAACCTGTGTGGTTTCTTTCCTTTTGCCTCTATTGCATGAAAGGGAGGTGGTAAGAAAGAAAAACCTCCCCAGGTCTTTAAGTCAGGTGTATCCACCTTTATAAAATTCACGTGCTTCATGTGGGGTTTCAATGTTTTTTAAGCTAATAACAATCAAGAGGCTCCTCGTTTGGTGTAAGTACTGGATGTAGCTCTGATATTGATGAAATATACAGTCTTTATTTCAAATTATTTTATTTTTGTCTGTCATCCTTTATTTTGCCCCAATGTAGATTAATTAAAATCAGTTCAGAATTATATAATTAATTACATTCAGCTTTAATTATGGTTACTGCTAACATGATATCTGGTGAGAGTCAGTTACTAATGGCCACAGCCAAGTGCAGTCCCTACTGGGTTTGTGTTAGCTAAAGAAATTTCAGAAAATTTTGGCTAATGAATTGTGGCCTATAGGCCACATATTGGATCCCCAGGGTACTGGTGATCTGAACTGCTTGGAAGGGAAACTGAGATCACCCTATATATACCTTCGATAGCTTAGGCCAAGTTGACAAGTAATGTTGCCTTCTTGATTTTTTTCCTCCTAGCACACATCACTGTTGATCACTATACTCTCTCCTAGTAAGCCTAAGCTCTGCCCCAGAATATTTTTCAAGATAGCCATCACCAGTTGTATTAGTTATCTATTGCTGCCTAGCAAATTACAACAAACTTAGCAGTTTAAAAAACCACATGTTTATTATCTCACAGTTTCTGTAGGTCAGGCTTCTGGGCATGGTTTAGCTGCATTCTCTGTTTCAAGATCTTTCACAAAGCTGCAATCCAAGTGCTGGCCAGGGCTGGGATCTCATCTCATCGAGGGCTGGGGAAGGATTTGCTTCCATGCTCCTGTGGTTGTTGGCAGCATCTAGTTCTTCACAAGCTGCCAGGCTGAGAGCCTCCATTTCTTGCTGGCTGTTGGCTGGAGGCTTAGCTCCTGCCACATGGCTCTTTCCCTAGGCAGCTCACAACATGGCAGCTTGCTTCTTCAAAGCCAACAAGGAAGGGAGTCTTCTAGCAAGACAGCCACTACAATTTTATGTAATTAGGTACAGCTTGTCACCTTTGCTGTATTCTACTGGTTAGAAGCAAGTCACATGTCCTGCCCATATTCAATAGAAGAGGATTACACAAGGGTGTGAATACCAGGAAGTGGGGATCATAAGGGTTACCTTAGACTGTCCCTTACACCAATATATCAGAGTTATCTGGAGAGATAACACAGTTTCACCTTTCTTGATTTAGGCAGTTAGATTACCTGTGATGGGAATTTTTGACCAGCTGAACCAGGCCACTTAAAAGTATTTGAAGGTCATGTTAAGCCATTCCTGGGAGACTATAACTCTAAGAATTTTTGTTACAAAGGAGCATTCTAATTAAATTCTAAGTATTCAAACTAAAAAATATTAGGGAAGACTTGCATGTTCAGCAATATGGCAAAGTTTTTCAGTACAAAACATCTAAGAATATAGGATAGAAATACGTGAAAACTTTAAAGGCACGTTGAGTCTATAAAAAAAAAGTTAAGACAAAGCCTCAGAAAGTTGAATCAATAAGAATACACAATTCTAAGAGGCAAGAGAGCACTGAAGCACTTGTCTGTGGCATCTGCTAATCACCAATGAACTGAAACTTAGGTTTTAATGGGCTAAAGATGTGGCAGGGAGGAGAAAACCTGAGGTCCAGCATGGTGGGAGGTTGGATTGGAGCCTATCTTCTCCACCCATTAAAGCCAGGACATTAAAAAGACAAGACCCTCAGTGGTAAACTGGTGGGGAGGAACCATCTGTCACAGAGAGATGATAGAAATGATTACTTGACTATTAGTAGAGAAGAAAATATGGGGGGAAAGTTCTCCCCTGAGAATTGCTAACCACCATGAGCAACCCTCATGAAGATCTGGGGCAAGAATTTGTACTTGTACTTCCAAAAAATCTCAAGCTGAAAATTTAGATTAAATTTATCTTGGGATATAGCTACTCCAGGCCTTTGGTAGAAATGTTCCTAATCATTTCAGAAGGAATGTATTTAAATTCAAGTTTCACATAATTCCCACAGATAAAGTTTGAATGAACTCATAGTAATCATAACCACAACAACAAAATCACAAAACATACAGGGAAACAAGCCAGTGGGAGCTAGAGTCTGCAGAAACAAACAAACCCAGAAACTACAAAGGTAGAGTTGCAAAGACTGCAGATACAGAAATTATAAGATATAGAGTATAAAATAAATACATTAAAAATGTTTAAAGATGGAAAAAGAATTCAAAAGGATGCTTAGGAATAATAGATTATTATATTTGATTAGGCAAAATTGAAACAATTACGCTGCTAAAAACACAAGATACATAACTGACATTAGAAACTTGGTGGGTGATTTTAAAAGCAGATTAGACACAGCAGAAGTGAGAATTTATGAATTGAAATATAGATCTGAAAAAAACTGCACAAGAATCAGCTCAGTAAAACAAAGAATGAAAATTTGGGAAGAAGTTAAGAGAAATGGGAGGGTAAAGTGAGAAAGTCTAATGGGAGTTCCAGAAGAAGATAAAGAGAATAGGAAGAGGTGATATTCAGGAAAAAAATAGATGAGAATTTCCCAGAACTAACAAATGATATAAACCTTCATATTCAAGAAGCTCTGTGAAACCCAAACAAGGTAAATTAAGAGACAAAACAAAAAACCTAGATTTATTGTTCTTAAACTTCAGAACACCTAAGTCAAAGAGAAGCTCTTGTATCATGAAATATTTTAATCTGTTGAGGAAAAAAGGCAGATTACTTATAAAAGAACAATAGTTAGACTGATTTGACATCTGAGTTCTCAAAAGCAACAAAGAAGACAGAAGAAAGTGGAATAATATATTCAAAGGGTTGAAAATAATTAACTGTCAACTTAGATTCGTTGTTAATACAGTAATAATATCTAATTTGGAACTTACAAAAGAGAACACATATACAGGGAAACTACAAATAAGGTGGAAGAGTGTGACAGGAGTTAAAGTTCTCATTTTTCTGGAGAAGGGAGAAAATATTGATAACTTGAGACTTTATTTAGTATGAATATTAAAATTTCTAGGGCAAACACACAAAAAATCAATGGAGTATATACCTTAGGAAAAAATTTAATATGGACTGTAGCCTCAAACAATCTAAAATGAGGCAACAAAGAGAAAAAAAAGAGATACACAGAAAACGTTAGAACTAGAAAGCATACAATAATTATTGACAAAATTAATCCAAACATACCATTAAATTTAATCAATGTATACAGACTAACCTCCCTAAGTTTAAATGAAAAAGATGGTCAGATGGGGTAAAACCTACCTATGTGAAGACACACAAAACTAAAATGCAATAAGGTTTAAAAAATTTTAATGATATTCTAGGTAAGTAGTAACAAAATCTGGAGTAGCCATGTTTATAGTAGACAAAATAGATTTTTAGGAAAAAAAATCACTAGAGACAAAGAGGGTCACTGTATATGAATAAATGTTCAATTGGGCCAGAAAATACAATTCTACACTTGTGTGTTCCTAATTAGATAGCCTCAAAATAAGTAAATCAAATTGACAGAACTACAAAGAAAAATATTCAAGTTCACCATCATAGTGAAAAATGTTATCATATTTTTCTCAATAATGTATAGACCAAAAAACTTGAAGATTTAAACAGTGAAAAGCTTGATCTAATGAACATAATCAGAACACAGTACCCAACAGTTACATTCTTTCCACACATTTTTCCAAACACACATGGAACCCTGTGGCAGAGACAGACAGAAGACTCCCAATAACCATTCTCTCTCTCTTCTCTGAGTTTTTACCTGGGAATACGGCCATTCCAAATAAGGAACTACATTTCCCAGCTTCCTTTGAAGGTAGCTGTGGCCACCTGACTACATGCTGGCTAATAGGATATAAGCAGAAGCAATATATGTGCACTGAAAGGAGGGCACAAGTTCTTTCCTTCCCTGTCCTCCTTCCTGTCTGGAACACAGCTGGGGTGGTAATGTGTGCAAAGAGATAAAAGCAAGAATGTTCATAGCAGCATAATTAGTAATAGCCTAAAACCAGTAACACGCCAAACATCCATCCTCAAAGAAAGGAATAAGTAAATTTGGAAAATCCATACAAGAGAAAACTATTCTAGAGTAAAAATGAGTGAACAGCAGCTACACTTGTCAACACAGCATGGAATGAAACAGGACACAGAGGAATATATATAGTACCATTCCAGTTATATGAAAGTAAAAAACTAAATAATATATTTTAAGGGATGCGTACAAATGTGGTAAAAACTAAAGGAAAGCAAGAGAATTATAAATCCAAAATTCAGCAGAGGATACTTCTTCATAGGAAAGAGGGGGGCAATTAAGGAGGGATATACAGAGCTACAGATGTACTAGTAATGTTTATTCTGGGGGATTACACAGGTTAATTGTATTATACATCTTGTAAATCTATTTATGATCTTATAAATCTATTGAAATTATATATACAAAAACACACATATATTATATATTCTTTATCGTATATGTAACATACTAAAAAGTGAACTTAGAAGAGATAAGTGGTAAAACTACCAGATTCTTCCTAGACATTCATATCTTTAAAAGCCTGCAACAATTATGACTTACCTATTATTTAATGTTTAACTGATTTAGTAAGCCCTTGAGTGTGGAAACCTGAACTATCTGGCACCATTTTAGTAACTTAGAGATGGACTTCCCAGGTAGCTCCTGGCTTAGCCCACCCTTTATCAGACTTTGTGTCTGGACCAACAGTTTTCATATTTTACTTTTTGAAATCCTTTTCACTTTTAGTGGACCCTTCCATCAAATGAGATCTCGTGGAAAGCCAAAACATACAACAGATAAAAGCAGAGCTGCCCTGACTGGGGAGAGGGGTACCTGAGACCCTTCTTGTTAACATTACTAGTGCCTGGACATAATCCCAGGAGTCTATGGCTCTGGGGAATGTCATTAATGAAGGTACAAAGCAGAAGTGACATTATCGCATTTGTGCAACATCCTCCTTTTGCAAAGGAGGAAACTAGACCCCAGTTGAAGCTCAGACCAGCGGCAATAAATTTGTGGTCATTGGAGAGGACAAAATTAATTAGATTAATTGCTGGGTACCACCAGCTTTTAATAACTATCTGCCAGACTCTGCTCTAAATGTAAACACACACACACACGCGGAATATCTCGCCCCTGCCTCTTGCCCCTACAGAGCTCACCGTGAATGAACCTCCCTAATACGGCTGGTTCCAAAGGGACAGCGGCATTTGCCATGACACGTGGTGAAGCTCATTATCACAGGATGCTGGTCATGAAGCAGCAGAGGCAGCCTTTTCCTGCTGGGAGAATCGTTCTTACCCACCTGCTTTACCAAGTAACCCTGTCAACATGAATCAAAGCTAGGCAGGATGCAGACAATTGCTTGTAGAATACTCAGCTGCAACAACAAAGGCCTAGACGAGGTGGGTACCTTGATCTCTTCTCAGCAGGCCATCCAGGCCTCAGAGACAGCCGAGATCTCAGACCTTGGCTCCTGCACGTGCAAAACCAGTTATCTCAGCAGCTGCTGCTCCTAACAGGAATTCCCTCTGGGCGACGTTCGTGCCTTTGTTCCAGTCAGCGTGTCTTTTTCAGTTCTAAAGCTAGAGTCAAGAATCAGGCTTACGCACCTTGCCTGGAAAAATGTCCCACAAATGCTTTTACCTTAGAGATGACTATACATGAACTGACATGTATACTTTAAATGTAGGCAGTGCAAGGAGTCTGGTACCTAAAATTTCTCCTTTAAAACACTTGTGAACATCCATTTGGGCCTTTCTTCCAAGGCCTTTCTCCAGGTCAGCCAAAAGCATAGACCATCTTTATCTAGAATTTTGGATTTTAATCTTCAGCTACCTGGTTTGTAGGTCCAGAATGCCTTTGAAAATACGATGAAAGCTATAACCCTCTCCGAGAAAAATGCACAGAACTTTGCACACAATTTTGGAGGATTCATGGATCCCTGGAGCTATGCATGAAAACCCTTCCCTAGGCTGACAAGCATTTACTTTCTCCAATTATAAGAAGAGTTCTTGACCAAGAAAGAATGGAGCTTGGCATTACCCCCTACTATCAAGTCAGTCTGTATAGGTCTGTTCAATAAGCTGGTCAGGTTGATAGTCCTATTCCTCCAGCCACACTCATTGGGATATTTTGGTTCCAACAGAAGATAGATTAGATTAGATAAATAGATTAGAAAGCTGTAAGGCATATTTGCTGCCTTTTCTCTCCTCCATTCCCCCCCCCCACCGGTTTCTCTTCCTCCATCACCGCCTTCAATGTTGGCTCCTAATCATATCGCTCCTCTGTTTGAAACAGTTCAGTGAGTTACCATCTCCTACAGGACAAAGTCCAAGTTCCCCGACATGCTTTCAAGATTGTCCATCTTCCTCATCCATCTGGCTCGTATTCCTCCACTCTTTCTGGTCCCACCCACCCAGAAGTCCACCTCATGCTTCTGCCCCTCATGCCTGGCTCATGTAGTCCCACGGCCTAGAATACTCCTCTCCCTTCAGCAGGCTCATCTCTGGTCATCAGTAGGCTCATCTCTGGTCATCAGTTCATTTGGCTGCCATCTCCTCCAGGGAGACTCTGCTGGCCCCTCTGTGTGTCCTTTGTCACGCTGAGCTTCCTTCCCCCTCTCAGGGCACATATCAATTTTCAATTGTCTGCTCATAGGTCTGTCTTCCCCACAAGATGGTGAGCTCCCCAGGGCTAGTTCAGTTTTATATCACCAGTGTCTGCTGCATGGCGGCTACTCAGTAACTGTCTGAGGAAGGAAGGATGGAAAGAGCCTTTGAATACACCCATTACGTGCTCTAACAGGACAAGGTCTCCTTGAAAGTTTATACCTGCAGAACAATGCTAAATCACAGGGTGAAAAGGAGTGGGTCAGGGGGGACCTGAAAAGAAGCAAGTCACTCAGTCGGTTCCGAGTGAGCCTGGCATGCTGCACTCACCATCTCTCCTTATGGTATGGCTTCATGGCTAAGGGCCCAGAGAGCACAGTTCTCAGTTGGAACTGCACATCAGAATCCCTGAGGAGCTTTAAAAAAAATACCGATGCCTGGGTCACACCCCCAGAGATTCTGATTTAACTGTTCTAGGGTATAGCCTAGGCATCAGGAGTTTTAAAATCTCCCCAGGCGATTCTAATGTGAAACCCTGGCTGAGGTCCGCCACTTTAGATTTGGACATGGATTGAAGTCTAGCTCTGGTACTAAAGCAGCTTTGAACATTCTGGTAAGTCCCCTAATCTCTCTGAACTTCAGATTCCCCTTCATTTGGATAGTGTGAGGATTAAATGAGATGATGACTATTAAGTGCTCAGCCTGGCACCCCTTACGGAGACACACAGTAGGTGTTAGCAGATGTCATTATGACACCACTGACTTCATCCTCCCAAAGGGAAACTCTAGAAAGACGCTGAAAGAGGTAGTGAGTCATTCAGAGCAGCAGCTCCTACAAGACTGGCTGGCTGGGATGACTCTTGTTCAAGCATTCTGGAACCAATAGGATGTTCACAGTAATCAACACACCTTGGTTAACGAGGTAAGATTACTGAATGCAAATTAGTCAGAGATATATTGCAGCTGTTTGTCAGCGAGGCCGTGGAACATACTAAAGTTTATGAGCTTAATAAAGTACGGGTTTTTTTTTCAGTCCCCAACCTCACTGAGTCTGATCAACATCAGCAGCTCAGCAGTCACTCAAATCAGTTCAAAAATCCTCAGGATGTGGGGTAACATTAGCAGAGGGGCTCAACTGCAGAGAGCATAAGAATCACCTGGGGGCATGTTTAAGTACGGAATCCCTGGCTTCAGCCCCAAGGGTCAGTGGGGCTACTTAGAAGTGTTTGGGGGCTTTAGCCCACACTTCATAATCCCCACAAGCTCCGTAAGCCACCCTAAATTTCATAAAAACAGTAGTATACATTGATATGAAATGGACAACTGAAATTTCCTTATCCTGTAAAGTGTGAATCTTTAGAAAGCATTGCTCTTTGTAAAAACTGGCTGTATCTTAACTGAAAATGCACCCATTTAAAGTGAAAGTTTTGATCGATTTTGACAATTTTATACACCTGTGTAGCCACAACCACAAACACTGCCAAACATAAACATGTCCATCAACTCCAAAACTCCCCCCCGGCTCTCTTTCAGTCCTCACTCCACCCCACATCCCCAGACCCGGGCAACAATGAATCATCCCTGTGTCACTATAGACGAGGATGTATTTCTAGAGTTGTTTTTTTTTTATTACAAATATGATCAAGCAGTGTGACTTCTTCTGTGTCTGGCTTTTCCCGCTCAGCACAGTGTCTGTGAAATTTATCCTTGTGGCTGCACATACCACTAGTTTATTCCTTTTTATTGCTGAATCATTGTCCAGTGTAAAGATGTACCACAATTTATTTATTCACCTGTTGATGGACATTTAGTTGTTTTCAGTTTGGGCTTTTATTCAGTTGCACACATTCTAAGTCAAACAGTGCATTTACTACTTAAACAGTTTCAAAGACAAGACTAAGCCCCTTTACCAAACAGATTGCTGACCCCAAGTCTCTCCTGTATGAAAGTTCTAGAGTTGCCTTCTCCAGGAATTTTGATGAGGTTTGAGTTACAGCCCAGGAACCCGCAACCTTAATAATTATGGCTGGTTATGCTGATACCCAAGTCCCCAAACTATACCATGAAGATATCGTCCCAAAGTTTAGGGCACTGGCTAACCCCAGGTACAACCCACGTCTGGTCACAAGGATTTGCATCTTTCTTCTGTGGCAGAACTACGTTAGGACCCTCTCTCTCAGAGTCCACAGGGCTCACCAGGCTCCTGTATCAAACGGCCAAATCAGAGATGGCGGGGGGAAGCCAGGGCACTGCTTCTCAAATTGTGAATCCTCTCAGGTCAACAAGATCGCTACTATGGAAAGATCCTCAGGGAGTGAGAGGTAGCCATGAAGGCCTTTTGCACACCCTCCATCCCTAGTCATTTCAAGACCCAATTTTTCATCTCATTAAGGAGTCAGACATGAGGTAAAGTTGATGCCACTGATGTCTGAAGCAAGAACCTGTAATTATGGCCTAAAGAAAGATACCACCTAATGGAAAGGTATGAAAGAATTCCACAGACTGGCCTGAGTATAAAACCATGGGTAATCATTAGTTAAATCCATCACACCTCTAACCTGCCCTAACCAATCAAGGTCATTTTAATTGTTGCTACAAAAGACTTACAGGTCCTCCAAGCAGCACACAGCCTAAACAATAAGATGTTTGCCTGAGTTGTTTTCCAGGAACTTGGAGTCTAGCTGTGTCTAGTTGGAGTTGAGCTGGTTAAGACTGGGTAAGACCACTGACCCTCCAACTGGGCATGCAAAAGTGTCCGCTTGGTGACCTTTTGACAGCAGAGGGTTGAAAACTCCACCCTCAGATCCTGCTAAGCGCTCCACATTTGAACGTGTGCAGAGGCCTGTAGTTAGTTACATCTATGCAAAACGATGATTACCACACCTTTTCCCTATCACCTCTCCCCAGGCTCCCTGAGCCACCATGCTTCAGACCGCCCTGATGCTTTATCCCAGAAGTACCCTGGGCCCATTGCCTTTGGGGGAGGCTGAACTAAGTCTTGTCTCGCATCTCCTCACTTGGCTGCCTTGCGAATAAACCCCCTCTTTGCTGCTAAACCTCAGGGTCTCAGCATTTTGGCTCTCTGCGCGTAGGGCAAAACAAACCCGGTTGGGTAACAAGTATGGCTAAGACAGAACACAGGTGGTCAAAGTTATAGCTAAAGAAAATGAGGCTCAGTGCTAACAAGGCTGGCCTGTTTGGCAAGGATCCTTTAAGGAAGGTTGAAGGAGAAGTGGGGAGTGTCAAAGGAGGCGAACACAAGAACCAGGGCTTAGCTTGTGGGGCCTCTTCTTACCATCTTAAAGATCATATTAGTTAACCACTGACAAAAGGATTCTCATTTTTCCTCTAAGAAAAACATACATTTTGTTGAGCCTTTCCTCCCCAAACCACTCTGTTGTTAGTTTCATTCCTTTAGATTTTTCCTTTTTTGGGAACACTTTTAACCTGTAGGATACAACAGATGAAGCACATCCCTAAGTTTCCACATCCACAGAATTAAGGAAGCCATAAGCTTTTCCTTCTCCTCCTTTTTCTCTTTTTCTCTTTCCCCCCCAACCATCTTTTTTTGTGCCAAGTTTCATGACCCATGCCTGGCCTTTTGCACAACAGGAGTGTGTCAGAAGTCAAAACGATAAAATATTATGCCAAGGAGGAGAGAGGTGGGAGATGGATGTACTGGGAGGTTGGGGTCAGCAGATGCAAACTGGTATATATACAATGGATAAACAAGGTCCTACTGTATAACACAGGGAACTATATTCAATATCCAGTGATAAGCCATAATGGAAAAGAATATGAAAAAGAATGTATATATGTGTGTAACTGAGTCACTTTGCTGTACAGCAGTAATTAACACATTGTAATTCAACTATACTTCAATAAGAAAAATTTCTAAAAAAGAATATTATGTCATATCAACCTAGTCCATGTGTGAAAGCTTGCCAGCCAATCTTGGTATGTTAATAGAAGTGTTTTCAGTTTCTACAACAGTTCGGAGTTTTTCTTCCATTTATTCATTCTTTCAGCAGATATTTAATGAGGACCTAATAAATGCCACACACTGTCCTGGATGCTGAGGATGCCAAAATTAGAGTTTACGGTCCAGTGGGAGAAACAGACATTGAAGCAGACAAATTACAAGTTGGTGCTGTAGGGCAGGAAAAGAGATGGGAGCACAGGAGTGGGAGGAGGATGCTGCAGGAGTTGGGAGATACTGATGTTAATTTAAAAATCTGCTGTGCCATCAGTGCCCTCCGTTCATGCGAGATCACAGCAGATTTAATGGAGTGGAGGGAAGGATCAAGGGCAGGAGTGCTGAGGAATGCTTTCATAATTTATCACTCTATGCATGCTGGAACGCTGGTTTTCACCAAAACAAAACCTGTTGCTCTATTAGCTCTTCTCGCTTGAAAGTCAAGATTGTCCTCTTTCTTCAGGACACTGTCAAGTAAATCTGTTGATGTGTGAAGCTGAGGGATTCGAGATGAAATTACTCATGGAAGAAATGAGTATTTCAAGGCAAATAACATGTGCTCTCTGAGAATCTCTTGAAGTTTGGCCAGAAGTTCATACCAACCCTTTGTGCTGGCCAAATGCCTGATTTCTGGGAAGTTTAAACATGTAATTGACATTTCCCCCAAGGTTGTCATAAAAACTCTCCAATGGGGATGGATGACCAAAAACATTGTACAAGTGGGGGGTAAACAATCAGAAGGAATATATGTTGGGGTTGCCCTAGGTTCTTTAGAGCCCTCTTTTCCTTGTTTTTCATATTCATAATTGCCTTCTAGGCCTTCCACCCCCATGTGACCCACCCTCCCCGTCTGTGTATTCAGCCCCTAGCCTTTCCTCCAGCTCTAGAGCTGTGTGTCTATCTGCCAGAGCCAAACTTAGCATCCACCCCCTCCAGATCTGTGAGTGGGAAAGAACATATATAACAGGAATGTATGGAAAAAATCTACAATCTAATGCAGATAGAGATGGGGATTCTGATCTCTTTCCCAGAATTTGTTTTTTAAGTCAGATCTAATAGCAAGTAAAAAAATGGTTTAGTTTGACTTTCCGTTCTTTCTATTTCCTTTTCTCCTTGAAAAGTCCCAAAAGCAGGAAGACAGAAAAACAGACAGCCCCAAGAAATCCAAATGGGATGTGGCAGAAACTCTTACATGCCTCCAATATAGCCACGCTTCTCTTTTTCCTTAGTAACAGAACCTTGATTTTACTTGGTCCAGCAGTGCATATAGCTGAAAGACATTTCCCAACCTGCTTTGCAGTTAGCTGTAGCCACCTGACTAAGTTCTGGTCAGTGAGACTTAATTGGCAGTATCTTATGGGATTTCCAAGAAGGCTGTTTAAAGGGATTTAACGTTATCTGACACTGCTGGGAAAAGAGCCCTTTGTCCTTCCTCTCCTTCCTCCTGCCAGGGATATAGACATGATGACTAGAGGTTCAGCAGCCTTTTTCTGCTAAGAAGACCTTGGTGATAAAAATTATGTGATGAGGGAAGAGCCAGGCTCTCTAATGACCTCATGGAGCTGCCATACAAGCCCTGGACTACTTATTTCCAGACTTCTTTTAGGTAAGAGACTTTAAGCCACTATGTACTTAAGCTACTATATTCAGGTCTCTGTTATGACAAAACCTAATCCTTACCGATACATTAAATAATTAGGAGTTAGCTATAATATCTAATAATCGGGAGTTAACTGTAATATCAGCAGTTAAAGCTTGGGAGAGACCTATAGTGTCTGGTGAGTGTGATAATAAATTAAACATCAGCCCTTCCCATTCTCAACATTACTGTGGCCTTGATGGATGCAAAGCAGTGACAGCAGCAGGACAAAGGAAATGAATGTTGGGTTAAAGTTTGACTGCATAGCCTGATGAAGTTCAAATGCCCTAGTAGCTGATGTTCTTCTGGTCTTTTTGTTTAACTGCTTTGCTCCGGGCCTAAATTCAGCACCAGGATCCTCAGGCTCCACAGCCTGGACTGGACTGATCAGATATAAGTCACATGACCCAAGTTAGCATCAAGCAAACAACCCTCACAGTAACAACTTTGCTCCTATTTGCCTTATCAGGAAGCTGGTGACAAATCCACTCAGAACCAAGATCAAGCTTGGGAGAGGGAAGAAGCCTCATTTAGTGACAAAAACAAGTTACTCTCTGCCCCTCCCAACTCATCAAGATGTCAGTGCACATCTCTACCAAACCCCAGGACAAGAATCATCACTATCACCAGGACTATAAGCAGATGAGGCCAGAGGTCACATTTGTACCAGTGGCACTTCCCCCTCACCTCTACCCCAGCCTTGATATTCCACTGGATCAAGCAGGGCTCAAGGCAGTCATTTCCTCAATCAAAGACTCAGGCAGCCTTCTCGCCTGGAATCAGCCCTGCCCAGCTGCCTCTGACTTTGGCCCTCCTCCAGAGAGACTCAGAGCCCTAGTCCAGGGGTGAAGACAGGACAAGCCTTCCCCACCAGGTCAGTGGAGAGAGGCCTTGCCTTCTCCTCATGTTTCTTTTGGCTCCCTGACATGACCTCAGCAGGTCCCACATCAAGGGTTTCTTCAGGATTTTGGGGGAACACTGCTGGGCAGGAATGGGATTCCAAGCCACTTTTCAATGGGCACCCCATTCACACCACGGTCTTACACTCTACCATTTCTTAGAGGGGTGGGATAGGGAGGGTGGGAGGGAGGGAGACGCAAGAGGGAAGAGATATGGAAACATATGTATATGTATAACTGATTCACTTTGTTATAAAGCAGAAACTAACACACCATTGTAAAGCAATTATACTCCAATAAAGATGTAAAAAAAAAAAAGGGCTTTCAAATCTGAATGGAATTAGCTGGATTTTTAACACCTTGTCAAAGGCAACCTGGCTCAGTATGGTATATTGGAAAGAGCTGAGTTATGGGCCACCAGAGGCGTGGGTTCAAGTGCTACTGTTTTACTAATTAGCTATGGGGTCTTGGGCAAGCCCAGTTGCATCCTTTTTCTTTTATTCTTTTTTTTTTTTTTTGGTGACTTCTACATACCAAGTATTTGTCAAGGTGCTGAGAATTCAGGAGCAAACAAAACAGATTAAAAAAATCCCTGCCTTTATGGGGTTTATGATTTGATGCAGCAGGGTGGAGGTATGGGGAGAGAGAGACCTGAAACAGAGAATGACATATGTACATATATGTTTGCAGACTCTGATAAATATTATGAAAAGAAAGCACATGGTTCTCAGAGGGGGAACCATCTACTTTGGACTGAGGGAGATCACATTTTAGCTAAAGTCTGAGGAACAGGCAGGAGTTAGCCAGGCAAAGAATGGAAGAAGATGGTTTGAAAAACAGGAACCAGACAGGCAATGGATCTATGAGTCCATATTTCTCTTTCATGGCTCCAAAATAATAATAATTATTATTATTACTATAATAGTCAAGTGATCTGTATATGTATTTATATAATGTACACACATGAATAATAATTGTAATAGTCAAGTGACCTGTGAGAGCCTGTTGACCAAGACCAGATGAGAGATGTGACTGACATTCAGGAGATACTGATGGAACAGAGGCCAGTCATCAAAAACCAGACAAGAGGATTTGCACCCTGTAGACACCAGCCAAGGGCCAAACCACCGCCCCAGTGCTCCACCACACCCTGAATCCCTGACATCCTGCAAGACCAGGGCTCTTGGTCCCCATGAGGGGAAAAAAGGCAGGTAGTGGTAGTTATCCTGAATTCACTGGGATTAAATCTGAAAATTCTGAAAAACACTGCAGTGACCAAGACTACTTGGAAAGAATGAAGTGGAGTTTTCCACCATGGGCTTGAGATGGAAATTGTTTTTGCCATGAGAGATTATGGTTTTGTTTTGGGTTTTTTTTGCACATCTGACTGTAACCTGTGAGGTGCTTCTGTGTGAGTATGTATGTGCATTCCACAAAAGGAGAGAGTGATGGGACAGTGAGTCAGCTGTTGTTTGTTATGGAGTGTGGACTGGCAGCAGCAGAACACATCACCAACCTCTTGGCAGCCTGGCAGCAGGCTCCCCCAGCCCACGCCCAACCTCCCCTTACAGACCCCTCCACCCACACTCCCTCCGCTCGCTTGGCCCAGGCCTAAGATTTCCCGGCGCCCTCCAGGAGTGTGCACACGTTAACAAATGGGTCTACTCTGGCCCTGGACATATTACCCAGCGCTTCCTGACTGCTTCCTGCTCTGCAGGGTGTGCGATCTGAGACCCGAGCCTGGGGGTCGCCTCCCAGTAGCCCCCTCCACCCCGGTGGGTGCCTGCGACCCCAACTGTGTTCTCCCAGACCGAATGGCCTCAACTCCCACTTCTACCTGAGAGAAGGGGCTGGCAGCCCTGACTGGGTGGAGAGGCCAGAGCAGTGATGTAAATAACTCTGAGTTGAGATGAGGCAGCTTGGCACTGTGAAGAATAGGCTATGCAAAAACCTAGAGGGCAATGGCCATTCTGACTGGTGTGAGGTGATACCTCATTGTAGTTGTGATTTGCATTTCTCTAATAATTAGTGAAGTTGAGCAGCTTTTCATGTGCTTTTTGGCCATCTGTATGTCTTCTTTGGAGAAATGTCTACTTAGACCTTCTACACATTTTTTGATTGAGTTGTTTGCTTTTTGAATTTGAGCTGCATAAGCAGTTTGTATATTTTGGAGATTAATCCCTTGTCTGTTGCTTAATTTGCAAATATTTTCTCCCATTCTGTGGGTTGTCTTTTTGTCTTGTTTATGGTTTCCTTTGCTGTGCAAAAGCTTTTAAGTTTCATTAGGTCCCATTTGTTTATTTTTGTTTTTATTTCCATTTCTCTAGGAGGTGGGTCAAAAAGGATCTTGCTGTGATTTGTATCAAAGAGTGTTCTGCCTAAGCTTTTCTCTAAGAGTTCTATAGTGTCTGGTCTTACATTTAGGTCTTTGATCCATTTTGAGTTTGTTTTTGTGTATGGTGTTAGAGAATGTTCTAATTTCATTCTTTTACATGCAGCTGTCCAGTTTTCCCAGCACCACTTATTGAAGAGACTGTCTTTTCTCCATTGTATATTCTTGCCTCCTTTGTAATAGATTGGGTGACCATAGGTGTATGGGTTTAGCTCTGGACTTTCTATCCTGTTCCATTGATCTATTTTCTGTTTTTGTGCCAGTACCATACTGTTTTGATTACTGTAACTTTGTAGTATAGTCTAACCAGTCAGAATGGCCATCATCAAAAAATCTACAAACAGTAAATACTGGAGAGGGTGTGGAGAAAAAGGAACCCTCCTACACTGTTGGTGGGAATGTAAATTGGTACAGCCACTATGGAGAACAGTATGGAGGTTTCTTAAAAAAAAAAAAACCACACTAAAAATAAAGCTATCATATGATCCAGCAACCCCAATCCTGGGCATATATCCAGAGAAAACCATACTTTGAAAAGATACATGCACCCCCAATGTTCATTGCAGGACTATTTACAAGAGCCAGGACGTGGAAACAATGTAAATGTCCATCAATGGATGAATGGATAAAGAAGATGTGGCTTACCACAAGACATCAACAAACTAACACAGGTAGGAACATGAATGACTTAGACCAGTAGAAACAAAAGTTTGGGGTCAGTGTGCAGAGTAGTGAGACATTGTCAGCTGAGTGACTTCCTAAAACTAAAGAAAATGTTGACTGGAGAGAGAAAAATAAGATATACCGACCGGGGACCTTCAAGACAGCAGAGGAGTAAGACATGGAGATCACCTTCCTCCCCACAAATACATCAAAAATACATCGACATGTGGAACAACTCCTACAGAACACATACTGAACTCTGGCAGAAGACCTCAGAATTCCCAAAAGGCAAGAAAATCCCCATGTACCTGGGTAGGGCAAAAGAAAAAAGAAAACACAGAGACAAAAGAATAGGGATGGGAACTGCACCTCTGGGAAGGAGATGTGAAGGAGGAAAAGTTTCCACACACTAGGAAGCCCCTTCACTGGTGGAGATGGGGGGTGGGTGCGGGGAAGCTTCGGAGCCACGGAGGAGATCGCAGCAACAGGGGTGCAGAGGGCAAAGGGGAGAGATTCCCCCACAGAGGATCGGTGCCAACCAGCACTCACCAGCCTGAGAGGCTTGTCTGCTCACCCACTAGGGCGGGTGGGGGCTGGGAGCTGAGGCTGGGGCTTTAGAGGTCAGATCCCAGGGAGAGGACTGGGGTTGGCTGCAGGAACACAGCCTGAAGGGGCCTAGTATGCCACTGCTAGTTGGGAGGGAGTCCGGGAAAAACACTGGACCCACCTAAGAGGCAAGAGACCATTGTTTCAAGGTGCGCAAGGAGAGGAGATTCCTTCCCTGTCTGCCCACAGAAGGCAGAGCACCACCTAAATGAGCTCCAGAGACGGGTGCAAGCCACGGCTGTCAGCTCGGACACCAGAGGCAGGCCTGAAACGCTAATGCTGTGGCTGCAGCCACCAAGATTCCTGTGTGCAAGCACAGATCACTATCCACATGCTGCACCCCCAGTGTGCAGCCTGCCACTGCCAGGATCCCATGATCCAGGGACAAATTGCCTGGGAGAACACACAGTGCACCTCAGGCTGTTACAATGTCATGCCAGCCTCTGCCGCTGCAGGCTCATCCTGCATTCCAATTATAACTACCGTACCTCTCCTTCCCCCTGGCATGAGGGAGCCACAGCCCCCTAATCAGCCGCTGCTTTAACCCTGTCCTGTCTGGGTGGAAACAGAATCCTGAGGGCGACCTACACGCAGAGGTGGGGCCAAAACCAAAGCTGAACCCCGAGAGCTGTGCGAACATAGAAGAGAAAGGGAAATCTCTACCAGGAGCCTCAGGAGCAGCAGATTAAATCCTTACAATCAACTTGAGGTACCCTGCATCTGTGGAATACCTGAATAGACAACGAATCAACCCAAAACTGAGGCGGTGGACTGTGGGAGCAACTGTAGACTTTGGGTTTGCTGTCTGCGACTGACTTGTTTCTGATTTTTATGTTTATCTTAGTATAGATTTAGCGCCTGTTATCATTGGCGGATTTGTTTATTGGTTTGGTTGCTCTCTCCATTTTTTTTAATTATTATTTTTTCTTTCTTTATTTCTCCCTTTTCTTCTGAGCCATGTGACTGACAAGGTCTTGTTGCTCCGGCCTAGTGTCAGGCCTGAGCCTCTGAGAGGGGGAGCTGAGTTCAGGAAATTGGACTCCAGAGAACTCTCCCAGAGATCTCTGTCTCAACGCTAAGACCCAGCTCCACCAAACAGGCAGCAGCTCCAGTGCTGTACACCCCATGCCAAACAACTAGCAACACAGGAACACAACCCCACCCATTAACAGAGAGGCTGCTTAAAATCATACTAAATCATACTAAGTTCACTAAGACACCCCAAAACACACCATCAGATGCAGCGCTGCCCACGAGAAAGATAAGATCCAGCCCCACCTCCCCAAGCAGCAACAGAGGAACCAGTGTCCTCCACCAAAGCCAACACAAGCCACTGAACCAACCTTACCCACTGGGGGCAGACACAAGAAACAAAGGGAACTACGAATGTGCAGCCTGTGAAAAGGAGATGCAAAAACAGTAAGTTAGGCAAAAGGAGAAGACAGAGAAACACACAGCAGATGAAGGAGCAGTGTAAAAATCCACCAGACCAAACAAATGAAGAGGAAATAGGCAGTCTCCCTGAAAATGAATTTATAGTAATGATAGTAAAGATGATCCAAAACCTTGGAAATACAATGGAGAAAATACAAGAAATGCTTAACAAAGAACTAAAGAACTAAAGAGCAAACAAACAATGATGAACAACACAATAAATGAAATTAAAAATTCTCCAGAGGGAATCAATAGCAGAATAATGGAGGCAGAACAGTGGATAAGTGACCTGGAAGATAAAATATGGGAAATAACTACCACAGAGCAGAATAAAGAAAAAAGAATGAAAAGAATTGAGGACAGTCTCAGAGACCCCTGGGACAACATTAAAGCACCAATATTCGAATTATAGGGGTCCCAGAAGAAGAAGAGAGAAAGAAAGGGTCTGAGAATATATTTGAAGAGATTGTAGTTGAAAACTTCCCTAACACATGAAAGGAAATAGTCAATCAAGTCCAGGAAGCACAGAGAGTCCCATTCAGGATAAATCCATGGAGAAACACGCCAAGACACATACTAATCAAACTACCAAAAATTAAATAAAAAGAAAAAATATTAAAAGCAGCAAGGGAAAAACAACTAATACCATAAAAGGGAATCCAAATAAGGTTAACAGCTGATCTTTCAGCAGAAACTCTGCAGGCCAGAAGGGAGTGGCAGGACATATTTAAAGCGATGAAATGGAAAAACCTACAACCAAGACTACTCTACCCAACAACGATCTCATTCAGATTTGAAGGAGAAATTAAAATCTTTACAGACAAGCAAAAGTTAAGAGAATTCAGCACCACCATACCAGCTGTACAACAAATACTAAAGGAACTTCTCTAGGCAGGAAACACAAGAGAAGGAAAAGACCTAAAAAACAAACCCAGGGGCTTCCCTGGTGGCGCAGTGGTTGAGAGTCCGCCTGCCGATGCAGGGGACACAGGTTCGTGCCCCAGTCCGGGAGGATCCCACATGCCGCGGAGTGGCTGGGCCCATGAGCCATGGCCGCCGGGCCTGCGCATCCGGAGCCTGTGCTCCGCAACGGGAGAGGCCGGAACAGTGAGAGGCCCGCGTACGCCAAAAAAAAAAAAAAAAAAAAAAAAAAAAAATTAAGAAAATGGTAATAGGAACATACATATTGATAATCACCTAGAATGTAAATGGATTAAATGCTCCAACCAAAAGACATAGACTGGATACAAAAACAAGACCTGTATATATGCTGTCTACAAGAGACCCACTTCAGACCTAGTGAGGCATATAGAATGAAAGTGAGAGTATGGAAAAAGATATTCCATGCAAATGGAAACAAAAGAAAGCTGGAGTAGCAATTCTCATATCAGACAAAATTTACTTTAAAATAAAGACTTTTATAAGGGACAAAGAAAGACACTACATAATGATCAAGGGATCAATCCAAGAAGTAGGTATAACAATTGTAAATATTTATGCACCCAACATAGGAGCACCTCAATACATAAGGCAAATGCTAAAAGCCATAAAAGGAGAAATCGACATGAACACAATCATACAGGGAACTTTAACACCCCAATTTCACAAACGGACAGATCATTCAAAATGAAAATAAATAAGGAAACACAGGCTTTAAATCATACATTACACAAGATGAATTTAATTGATATTTATAGGACATTCCATCCTATAATGGAACTCATGGAACATTCTCCAGGATAGATCACATCTTGGGTCACAAATCGAGCATTGGTAAATTTAAGAAAATTGAAATCCTAAGAAGTATCTGTTCTGACCACAACGCTGTAAGACTGGATATCAATTACAGGGAAAAATCTGTAAAAAATACAAACAAATGGAGGCTAAACAATACACTATTAATAAACAAGATATCACTGAGGAAATCAAAAAATACCTAGAAACAAATGACAATGAAAACACGATGACCCAAAACCTATGGGATGCAGCAAAAGCAGTTATAAGAGGGAAGTTTATAGCAATACAATCCTATGCAACAAACAAGAAACATCTCAAATAAACAACCTTACCTTACACTTAAAGCAATGAGAGAAAGAAGAACAACAACAACAAAAAAAACCAAAGTTAGCAGAAGGAAAGAAATCGTAAAGATCGGATCAGAAATGAATGAAAAAGAAATGAAGGAAACAATAGCAAAGATCAATAAAACTTAAAGCTCGTTCTTTGAGAAGATAAACAAAATTGATAAACCATTAGCCAGACCCATGAAGAAAAAAAGGGAGAAGACTCAACTCAATAGAATTAGAAATGAAAAAGGAGAAGTAACAACTGACACTGCAGAAATAAAAAGGATCATGAGAGATTACTACAAGCAACTCTATGCCAATGAAATGGAAAACCTGGAGGAAATGTACAAATTCTTAGAAAAGCACAACCTGCCAAGACTGAACCAGGAAGACACAGAAAATATAAACAGACCAATCACAAGCACTGAAATTGAAACTGTGATTAAAAATCTTCCAACAAAAAAAAGCCCAGGGCCAAATGGCTTCACAGGTAAATTCTGTCAAACATTTAGAGAAGAGCTAACACCTATCGTTTGCAAACTCTTCCAAAATATAGCAGAGGGAGGAACACTCCCAAACTCATTCTATGAGGGCACCATCACACTGACACCAAAACTAGACAAAGATGTAACAAAGAAAGAAAACTGCAGGCCAATATCACTGATGAACATAGATGCAAAAATCCTCAACAAAACACTAGCAAACAGAATCTAACAGCACAATAAAAGGATCAAACACCATGATCAAGTGGAGTTTATCCCAGGAATGCAAGGATTCTTCAATATATGCAAATCAATCAATGTAATACACCACATTAACAAACTGAAGGAGAAAACCATATGATCATCTCAATAGATGCCGAAAAAGCTTTCAACAAAATTGAACACCCATTTATGATAAAACCCCTCCAGAAAGCAGGCACAGAGGAAACTTACTTCAACATAATAAAGGCCATATATGACAAACCCACAGCCAACATCATCCTCAATGGTGAAAAACTGAAACCATTTCCTATAATTTCAGGAAAAAGACAAGACTGTTCACTCTCACCACTATTATTCAACATAGTTTTGGAAGTTTTAGCCACAGCAATCACAGAAGAAAAAGAAATAAAAGGAATCCAAATCAGAAAAGAAGAAGTAAAGCAGTCAGTGCTTGTAGATGACATGATACTATACAAAGAGAATCCTAAAGATGCCACCAGAAAACTACTAGAGCTTATCCATGAATTTGGTAAAGTAGCAGGATACAAAATTAATGCACAGAAATCTCTTGCATTCCTACGCACTAATGATGAAAAATCTGAAAGAGAAATTAAGGAAACACTCCCATTTACCATTGCTACAAAAAGAATAAAATACCTAGGAATAAACCTACCTAAGGAGACAAAAGACCTGTATGTAGAAAACTATAGGACACTGATGAAAGAAATTAAAGAGGATACATACTGATGGAGAGATATACCATGTTCTTGGATTGGAAGAAGCAACATTGTGAAAATGACTATACTACCCAAAGCAATCTACAGATTCAATGCAATCCCTATCAAACTACCAATGGCATTTTTCACAGAACTAGAACAAAAAATTTCACAATTTGTATGGAAACACAAAAGACCCTGAAAAGCCAAAGCAATCTTGAGAAAGAAAAACGGAGCTGGAGGAATAAGGCTCCCAGACTTCAGACTATACTACAAAGCCACAGTAATCAAGACAGTATGGTACTGGCACAAAAATAGAAATATAGATCAATGGAACAGGATAGAAAGCCCAGAGGTAAACCCACGCACATATGGTCACCTTATTTTTGATAAAGGAGGCAAGAATATGCAATGGAGAAAAGACAGCCTCTTCACTAAATGGTGCTGGGAAAACTGGACAGCTACATTGAAAAGAATGAAATTAGAACGCTCCCTAACACTATATACAAAAATAAACTCAAAATTGATTAAAGACCTAAATGTAAGGCCAGACACCATAAAACTCTTAGAAGAAAACATAGGCAGAACACTCTATGACATAAATCACAGCAAGATCCTTTTGGACCCACCTCCTAAAGAAATGGAAATAAAAACAAAGACAAACAAATGGGACCTAATGAAACTTCAAAGCTTTTACACAGCAAAGGAAAACATGAACAAGAGAAAAAGACAACCCTCAGAATGGGAAAAAATATTGGTAAATGAAGCAACTGACAAAGATTAATCTCCAAAATTTATGAGCAGCTCATGCAGCTCAATATCAAAAAAACAAACAACCCAATCCAAAAATGGGCAGAAGACCTAAATAGACATTTATCCAAAGAAGATATACAGATTGCCAACAAACACATGAAAGAATGCTCAACATCACTAATCATGAGAGAAATGCAAATCAGAACTACAATGAGGTATCACCTCACACCAGTCAGAATGGCCATCATCAAAAAATCTACAAACAATAAATGCTGGAGAGGGTATGGAGAAAAGGGAACCCTCTTGCACTGTTTGTGGGAATGTAGATTGATACAGCCACTATGGAGATCAGTATGGAGGTTTCTTAAAAAACTAAAAATAGAACTATCATATGATCCAGCAATCCCACTACAGGGATTTCCCCTGAGAAAACCATAATTCAGAAAGAGTCATGTACCACAATGTTCATTGTAGCTCTAGTTACAATAGCCAGGACATGGAAGCAACCTAAGTGTCCACTGACAGATGAATGGATAAAGAAGATGTGGCACATATATACAATGGAATATTACTCAGCCATAAAAAGGAATGAAATTGAGTTATTTGTAGTGAGGTGGATGGACCTAGAGACTGTCATACAGAGTGAAGTAAGTCAGAAAGAGAAAAACAAATACCATATGCTAACACATATATATGGAATCTGAAAAAAAAACAAGAGAAAAAATGGTTCTGATGAGCCTAGGTGCAGGACAGGAATAAAGATGTAGATATAGAGAATGGACTTGAGGACATGGGGAGGGTGAAGGGGAAGCTGGGATGAAGTGAGAGAGTAGCACTGACATATATACACTACCAAATGTAAAATAGATAGCTAGTGGGAAGCAGCTACATCACACGGGGAGATCAGCTCAGTGCTTTGTGTCCATCGAGACAGGTGGGATAGGGAGGGTGAGAGGGAGATGCAAGAGGGAGGGGATATGGGGATATATGTATACATATAGCTGATTCACTTTTTGTTTGTTGGTTTGTTTGTTTGTTTTTTGCAGTACGCAGGCCTCTCACCGCTGTGGCCTCTCCTGTTGTGGAGCACAGGCTCCGGACGCGCAGGCTCAGCGGCCATGGCTCACGGGTCCAGCCGCTCCGCGGCATGTGTGATCTTCCCGGACCGGGGCACGAACCTGTGTCCCCTGCATTGGCAGGCGGACTCTCAACCAGTGTGCCACCAGGGAAGCCCTGTGATTCACTTTTTTATATGGCAGAAACTTACACAATATTGTAAAGCAATTATACTTCAATAAAGATGTTAAAAAATAAAAAGAAAGATGTGGTACATATATACAATGGAATACTATTCAGCCATAAAAAAGAATGAAATGATGCTATTTGCAGTGACATGGATGGAAGTCAGACAGAGAAAGACAAATATATATCGCTTATATGTGAAATCTTTAAAAAAATGGTGTAAATCAACTTATTTATAAAACATAGAGTTACAGATGTAGAAAACAAACCTGTGGTCACCAAGAGGGAAAGCGGGGGGGATAAACTGGGAGACTGGATTGACATAAACACCCTAGTATATATAAAATAGATAACTAATAAGGACCTACTGTATAGCACAGGGAACTCTACTCACTACTCTGTAATGATCTATATGGGAAAAGAACGTAAAAAAGAGTGAATATATGTGTGTGTATAACTGATTCATTTTCTTGTGTAGCAGAAACTAACACAACATTGTAAATCAACTATACTCCAATACAAATTAATTAAAAAAAAATCTAGAGGGCACATGGCTCTGGGTCCAGGAGGGCAGCCCCCCAGAGCTGGCCAAGAGACCACCTCCAGCCACAAGGCTCCCCTTGCAGAACTCGCCACTGGAAACCAAGACAAGGTCTGGCCTGGATCACTCACAAACAGTATGAGGCCTTCCCCAAGGAGTCAATTCTATCCAGTCCACCATTTATTTGTTTGGAGGACTTGCTTTTCCCTTTTTTTTTCTGGCAGACAGGGAGCTTGCAGAGAGGACAGCAGAACTGCACCTAGAGCTGACAGTAGTCTGGAAACTTGACCACATCCCCCCGGGTGGCAGAGGGGGTCTCCTGCACCTTGAAACACAGCCCAGGGAAAAAGCAGTGGTCTTGAATTGGAACCAAGATGGCGGAGTAGAAGGACGTGCTCTCACTCCCTCTGTCGAGAACACCAGAATCACAACTAGCTGCTGGACAATCATCAAATGGAAGACACTGGGACTCACCAAAAAAGATACCCCACATCCAAAGGCAAAGGAGAAGCCACAATGAAACGGTAAGAGAGGCGCAATCACAGTAACATCAAATCCTATAACTGCTGCATAGGTGACTCACAGACAGGAGAACACTTATACCACAGAAGTCCACCCACTGGAGTGAAGGTTCTGAGCCCCACATCAGGCTTCCCAACCTGGGGGTCCAGCAATGGGAGGAGGAATTCCTAGAGAATCAGACTTTGAAGGTTAGTGGGATTTGACTATAGGACTTCGACAGAAATGGGGGAAACAGAGACTCCACTCTTGAAGGGCACACACAAAGTAGTGTGCACATCGGGACCCAGGGGAAGGAACAGTGACCCCAGGGGAGACTGAACAAGACCTACCTGCTACTGTTCGAGGGTCTCCTGCAGAGGCGGGGGTGGCTGTGGCTCACCGTGGGGGCAAGGACACTGACAGCAGAAGTTCTGGGAAGTACTCCTTGGCGTGAGCCCTCCCAGAGTCCGCCACTAGCCCCACAAAAGAGCCCAGGTAGGCTCCAGTGTTGGGTTGCCTCAGGCAAAACAACCAACAGGGAGGGAACCCAGCCCCACCCATCAGCAGTCAAGCGGATTAAAGTTTTACTAAGCTCTGCCCAACAGAGCAAAAGCCACCTCTACCCACCACCACTCCCTCCCATCAGGAAACTTGCACAAGCCTCTTAGATAGCCTCATCCACCAGAGGGAAGACAGCAGAAGCAAGAAGAACTACAATCCTGAAGCCTGTAGAATGAAAACCACATTCACAGAAAGACAGACAATATGAAAAGGCAGAGGGCTATGTACCAGATGAAGGAACAAGATAAAACCCCAGATAAACAACGTGGAGATAGGCAACCTTCCAGAAAAAGAATTCAGAATAATGATTGTGGAGATGATCCAGGACCTCGGAAAAAGAATGGAGGCAAAGATTGAGAAGATGCAAGAAATGTTTAACAAAGACCTAAAAGAATTAAAGGACAAACAGAGATGAACAGTACAATAACTGAAATGAAAACTACACTAGAAGGAATCAATAGCAGAATAACTGAGGCAGAAGAATGGATAAATGACAGAACAGTGTCAGTGCGGAACAGAATAAAGAAAGAAGGATGAGGCTAGCGGCTGGACGGGCGAAGGCGCGAGTCCCAATTCCAAGGTCTCCCAGCACCACAGTGGCTCCGAGCAACTCCTGGGATGTCACAGAATCCTGTGGCAACTACTATTGATGAAAGCAAAGGTGAAGAGCATCCAATGTGAGAGCAGAATGTTTTACACCAGGTAGATGAAAGGCTCTTGGTGCTGCAGCCAGGAGTCAGTGCTGTGCCTCTGAAGTGGGAGAGCCAACTTCAGGACACGGGTCCACAAGAGACCTCCTAGCTCCACATAATATCAAGCGGCGAAAATCTCCCAGAGATCTCCATCTCAACACCAGCACCCAGCTTCAGTCAACGAGCAGCTAACTACAGTGCTGGTCATCTTATGCCAAGCAACTAGCAAGACAGGAACACAACGCCACCCATTAGCAGAGAGGATGCCTAAAAATATAATAAGGCCACAGGCACCCCAAAACACATCACCAGACGTGGACCTGTCCACCAGAAAGACAAGATCCAGCCTCAACCACCAGAACACAGGCACTAGTCCCCCCCAACAGGAAGCCTACACAACCTACTGAAACAACCTTAGCCACTGGGAAGAGACACCAAAAACAACGGGAACTACGAACCTGCAGCCTGCAAAAAGGAGACCCCAAACACAGTAACATAAGCAAAATGAGAAGACAAAAAAACACACAGCAGGTGAAGGAGCAAGATAAAAACCTACCAGACCTAACAAATGAAGAGGTAATAGGCAGTCTACCTGAAAAAGAATTCAGAATAATGATAGTAAAGATGATCCAAGATTCTATTTCCAAGATCCAAAATCTTGGAAATAGAATAGACAAAATGCAAGAAACAGTTAACAAGGACCTAGAAGAACTCAAGATGAACCAAGCATCGATTAAAAACACAATAAATGAAATGAAAAATACTCTAGATGGGATCAATAGCAGAATAACTGAGGCAGAAGAACAGATAAGTGAGGTGGAAGATAAAATAGTGGAAATAACTGATGCAAAGCAAAATAAAGAAAAAAGAATGAAAAGAACAGAGGACAGTCTCAGAGACCTCTGGGACAACATTAAACGCACCAACATTTGAATTATAGGGGTTCCAGAAGAAGAAGAGAAAAAGAAAGGGACTGAGAAAATATTTGAAGAGATTATAGTTGAAAACTTCCCTAATATGGGAAAGGAAATAGTTTATCAAGTCCAGGAGGCACAGAGAGTCCCATACAGAATAAATCCAAGGAGAAATACGCCAAGACACATATTAATCAAACTGTCAAAAATTAAACACAAAGAAATCATATTAAAAGCAGCAAGGGAAAAAAAAACAAATAACACACAAGGGAATCCCCATCAGGTTAACAGCTGATCTCTCAGCAGAAACTCTACAAGCCAAAAGGGAGTGGCAGGACATAATTAAAGTGATGAAGGAGAGAAACCTGCAACCAAGATTACTCTACCCAGCAAGGATCTCATTCAGATTTGATGGAGAAATTAAAACCTTTACAGACAAGCAAAAGCTGAGAGAGTTCAGCACCACCAAACCAACTTTACAACAAATGCTAAAGGAACTTCTCTAGGCAAGAAACACAACAGAAGGAATATACCTACAATAACGAACCCAAAGCAATTAAGGAAACGGGAATAGGAACATACATATCAATAATTACCTTAAATGTAAATGGACTAAATGCTCCCACCAAAAGACACAGACTGGCTGAATGGATACAAAAACAAGACCCATATATATGCTGTCTACAAGAGACCCACTTCAGACCTAGAGACACATACAGACTGAAAGTAAGGGGATGGAAAAAGATATTCCATGCAAATGGAAATCAAAAGAAAGCTGGAGTAGCAATTCTTATATCAGACAAAATAGACTGTAAAATAAAGACTATTAGAAGAGACAAAGAAGGACACTACATAATGATAAAGGGGTTGATCCAAGAAGAAGATATAACAATTGTAAATATTTATGCACCCAACATAGGAGCACCTCAATACATAAGGCAAATACTAACAGCCATAAAAGGGGAAATCGACAGTAACACACTCATAGTAGGGGACTTTAACACCCCACTTTCACCAATGGACAGATCATCCAAAATGAAAATAAATAAGGAAACACAAGCTTTAAATGATACATTAAACAAGATGGACTTAATTGATATTTATAGGACATTCCATCCAAAAACAACAGAATACACATTTTTCTCAAGTGCTCATGGAACATTCTCCAGGATAGATCATATCTTGGGTCACAAATCAAGCCTTGGTAAATGTAAAAAAACTGAAATTGTATCAAGTATCTTTTCCGACCACAATGCTATGAGACTAGACATCAATTACAGGAAAAGATCTGTAAAAAATACAAACACATGGAGGCTAAACAATACACTACTTAATAATGAAGTGATCACTGAAGAAATCAAAGAGGAAATTAAAAAATACCTAGAAACAAATGACAATGGAGACACGACAACCCAAAACCTATGGGATGCAGCAAAAGCAGTTCTAAGGGGGAAGTTTATAGCAATACAATCCCACCTTAAGAAACAGGAAACATCTCGAGTAAACAACCTGACCCTGCACCTAAAGCAATTAGAGAAAGAAGAACAAAAAACCCCCAAAGTCAGCAGAAGGAAAGAAATCATAAAGATCAGATCAGAAATAAATGAAAAAGAAATGAAGGAAACGATAGCAAGGAGCAATAAAACTAAAAGCTGCTTCTTGAGAAGATAAACAAAATTGACAAACCATTAGACTCATCAAGAAAAAAAGGGAAAAGACTCAAATCAATAGAATTAGAAATGAAAAAGGAGAAGTAACAACTGACACTGCAGAAATACAAAAGATCATGAGAGATTACTACAAGCAACTCTATGCCAATAAAATGGACAACCTGGAAGAAATGGAACAATTCTTAGAAATGCACAACCTGCCAAGACTGAATCAGGAAGAAATAGAAAATATGAATAGACCAATCACAAGCACTGAAATTGAAACTGTGATTAAAAATCTTCCAAAAAACAAAAGCCCAGGACCAGATGGTTTCACAGGCGAATTCTATCAAACATTTAGAGAAAAGCTAACACCCATCCTTCTCAAACTCTTCCAAGCAATTTCAGAGGAAGGAACACTCCCAAACTCATTCTATGAGGCCACCATCACCTTGATACCAAAACCAGGCAAGGATGTCACAAAGAAAGGAAACTACAGGCCAATATCACTGATGAACATAGATGCAAAAATCCTCAACAAAATACTAGCAAACAGAATCCAGCAGCACATTAAAAGGATCACACACCATGATCAAGTGGGGTTTATTCCAGGAATGCAAGGATTCTTCAATATACGCAAATCAATCAATGTGATACAGCATATTAACAAACTGAAGGAGAAAAACCATATGATCATCTCAATAGATGCAGAGAAAGCTTTCGACAAAATTCAACACCCATTTATGATAAAAACCCTGCAGAAAGTAGGCATAGAGGGAACTTTCCTCAACATAATAAAGGCCGTATATGACAAACCCACAGCCAACATTGTCCTCAATGGTGAAAAACTGAAACCATTTCCACTAAGATCAGGAACAAGACAAGGCTGCCCACTCTCACCACTCTTATTCAACCTAGTTTTGGAAGTTTTAGCCACAGCAATCAGAGAAGAAAAGGAAATAAAAGGAATCCAAATTGGAAAAGAAGAAGTAAAGCTGTCACTGTTTGCAGATGACATGATGCTATACCTAGAGAATCCTAAAGATGCTACCAGAAAACTACTAGAGCTAATCAATGAATTTGGTAAAGTAGCAGGATACAAAATTAATGCACAGAAATCTCTGGCATTCCTGTACACTAATGATGAAAAATCTGAAAATGAAATCAAGAAAACACTCCCATTTACCATTGCAACAAAAAGAATAAAATATCTAGGAATAAACCTACCTAAGGAGACAAAAGACCTCTATGCAGAAAAATATAAGACACTGATGAAAGAAATTAAAGAGGATACAAATAGATGGAGAGATATACCATGCTCCTGGATTGGAAGAATCAATATTGTGAAAATGACTCTACTACCCAAAGCAATCTACAGATTCAATGCAATCCCTATCAAACTACCAATGGCAATTTTCACAGAACTAGAACAAAAAATTTCAAAATTTGTTTGGAAAAACAAAAGACCCCGAATAGTCAAGGCAATCTTGAGAACGAAAAACGGAGCTGGAGGAATCAGGCTCCCTGACTTCAGACTATACTACAAAGCTACAGTAATCAAGACAGTGTGGTACTGGCACAAAAACAGAAAGATAGATCAATGGAACAGGATAGAAAGCCCAGAGATAAACCTACGCACATATGGTCAACTTATCTTTGATAAAGGAGGCAGGAATGTACAGTGGAGAAAGGACAGCCTCTTCAATAAGTGGTGCTGGGAAAACTGGACAGGGACATGTAAAAGTATGAGATTAGATCATTCCCTAACACCATACACAAAAATAAGCTCAAAATGGATTAAAGACCTAAATGTAAGGCCAGAAACTATCAAACTCTTAGAGGAAAACATAGGCAGAACACTCTATGACATAAATCACAGCAAGATCCTTTTGGACCCACCTCCTAGAGAAATGGAACTAAAAACAAAGATAAACAAATGGGACCTAATGAAACTTCAAAGCTTTTGCACAGCAAAGGAAACCATAAACAAGACCAAAAGACAACCCTCAGAATGGGAGAAAATATTTGCAAATGAAGCAACTGACAAAGGATTAATCACCAAAATTTATAAACAGCTCATGCAGCTCAATAGCAAAAAAACAAACAACCCAATCCAAAAATGGGCAGAAGACTTAAATAGGCATTTCTCCAAAGAAGATATACAGTCTGCCAACAAACACATGAAAGAATGCTCAACATCATTAATCATTAGAGAAATGCAAATCAAAACTACAATGAGATATCATCTCACACCAGTCAGAATGGCCATCATCAAGAAATCTAGAAACAATAAATGCTGGAGAGGGTGTGGAGAAAAGGGAAAACTCTTGCACTGCTGGTGGGAATGTGAATTGGTACAGCCACATTGGTACAGGAGAAGAGTATGGAGGTTCCTTAAAAAACTAAAAATAGAACTACCATATGACCCAGCAATCCCACTACTAGGCATATACCCTGAGAAAACCATAATTCAAAAAGAGACATGTACCAAAATGTTCATTGCAGCTCTATTCACAATAGCCTGGAGCTGGAAACAACCTAAGTGTCCATCATCAGATGAATGGATAAAGGAGATGTGGCACATATATACAATGGAATATTACTCAGCCATAAAAAGAAACGAAACTGAGTTATTTGTAATGAGGTGGATAGACCTAGAGTCTGTCATACAGAGTGAAGTCAGAAAGAGAAAGACAAATACCGTATGCTAACACATATATATGGAATTTTAAAAAAATGTCATGAAGAACCTAGGGGTAAAACAGGATAAAGACACAGACCTACTTGAGAATGGACTTGAGTATATGGGGAGGGGGAAGCGTAAGCTGTGACAAAGCGAAAGAGAGGCATGGACATATATACACTACCAAACGTAAGGTAGACAGATAGTGGGAAGCAGCCCCAGAGCACAGAGAGATCAGCTTGGTGCTTTGTGACCGCCTGGAGGGGTGGGATGGGGGAACAGATGTATATGTATGACTGATTCACTTTGTTATAAAGCAGAAACTAATAAAAAAAATAATAATTCCTTAAAAAAAAAAAAAGAAAGAAGGATGAAAAGAAATGAAGACAGCCTAAGAGACCTCTGGGACAACATTAAACGCAACAACATTTACAGTACAGGGGCCCCAGAAGGAGAAGAGAGACAGAAAGGACCAGAGAAAATATTTGAAGAGATTATAGTCAAAAACTTCTCTAACATGGGAAAGGAAATAGCCACCCAAGTCCAGGAAGCTCAGAGAGTCCTATACAGGATAAACCCAAGGAGACACACGCCGAGACACACAGTAATCAAATTGGCAAAAATTAAAGACAAAGAAAAATTATCGAAAGCAGCAAGGGAAAAATGACAAATAACATACAAGGGAACTCCCATAAGGTTAACAGCTGATTTCTCAGCAGAAACTCTACAAGCCAGAAGGGAGTGGCATGATATACTTAAAGTGATGAAAGGGAAGAACCTACAACCAAGATTACTCTACCCGGCAAGGATCTCATTCAGATTTCATGGAGAAATCAAAAGCTTTACAGACAAGCAAAAGCTAAGAGAATTCAGTACCACCAATCCAGCCCCACAACAAATGATAAAGGAACTTCTCTAAGTGGGAAACACAAGAGAAGAAAAGGACCTACAAAAACAACCCCAAAACAATTAAGAAAATGGTCATAGGAACATACATATCAATAATTACCTTACACGTGAATGGATTAAATGCTCCAACCAAAAGACACAGGCTTGCTTTATGGATACAAAAATAAGACCCATATATATGCTGTCTACAAGAGACCCACTTCAGACCTAGGGACACATGCAGACTGAAAGTCATGGGATGGAAAAAGATATTCCATGCAAATGGAAATCAAAAGGAAGCTGGAGTAGCAATACTCATATCAGATAAAATAGACTTTAAAATAAATGTTACAAGAGACAAGGAAGGACACTACATAATGATCAGGGGATCAATCCAAGAAGAAGATAAAACAATTATAAATATATATGCACCTAACATAGGAGCACCTCAATACATAAGGCAACTGCTAACACCTATAAAAGAGGAAATCGACAGTAACACAATAATAGTGGGGAACTTTAACACCTCACTTACACCAATGGACAGATCATCCAAAATGAAAATAAATAAGGAAACAGAAGCTTTAAATGATACAACAGACTAGATAGATTTAATTGATATTTATAAGACATTCCATCCAAAAACAGCAGATTACACTTTCTTCTCAAGTGCGCACGGAACATCCTCCAGGATAGATCACATCTTGGGTCACAAATCAAACCTCAGTAAATTTAAGAAAATTGAAATCATATCAAGCATCTTTTCTGACCACACGGTATGAGATTAGAAATGAATTACAGGGAAAAAAACGTAAAACACACAAACACATGGAGGCTAAACAATACGTTACTAAGTAACCAAGAAATCACTGCAGAAATCAAAGAGGAAATCAAAAAATACCTAAAAACAAATGACAATGAAAACACGATGATCCAAAACCTATGGGATGCAGCAAAAGCAGTTCTAAGAGGGAAGTTTATAGCTATACAAGCCTACCTCAAGAAACAAGAAAAATCGCAAATAAACAATCTAACCTTACACCTAAAGGAATTAGAGAAAGAATAGCAAACAAAACCCAAAGTTAGCAGAAGGAAAGAAATCATAAAGATCCGAGCAGAAATAAATGAAATAGAAACAAAGAAAACAATATCAAAGATCAATAAAACTAAAAGCTGGTTCTTTGAGAAGATAAACAAAATTGATACACCATTATCCAGACTCATCAAGAAAAAGAGGGAAAGGACTCAAGTCAATAAAATTAAAATTAAAAAGAAGAAGTTACAACAGACACCGCATAAATACAAAGCATCCTAAGAGACTACTACAAGCAACTCTATGCCAATAAAATGGACAACCTGGAAGAAATGGACCAATTCTTAGAAAGGTTTAACCTTCCAATACTGAACCAGGAAGAAATAGAAAATATGAACAGGCCAATCACCAGTAATGAAATTGAAACTGTGATTAAAAATCTTCCAACAAAGAAAAGTCCAGAATCAGATAGTTTCACAGATGAATTCTATCAAACATTTAGAGACGAGCTAACACCCATCCTTCTCAAACTCTTCCAAAAAATTGCGGAGGAAGGAACACTCCCAAACTCATTCTATGAGGCCTCCATCACCCTGATACCAAAACCAGACAAAGATACTACAAAAAAAGAAAATTACAGACCAATATCACTGATGAATATAGATTAAAAAATCCTCAACAAAATACTAGCACACAGAATACAACAACACATTAAAAGGATCATAAAGCATGATCAAGTGGGATTTATCCCAGGGATGCAAGGATTCTTCAATATATGCAAATCAATCAATGTGATACACCATATTAACAAATTGAAGAACAAAAACCATACGATCATCTCAATAGATTCAGAAAAAACTTTTGACAAAATTCAACAGCAATTTATGATAAAAACTCTTCAGAAAGTGGGCATAGAGGGAACCTATCTCAACATAATAAAGGCCATATATGACAAACCCACAGCCAACATCATCCTCAATGGTGAAAAACTGAAACCATTTCCTGTAATTTCAGGAACAAGACAAGACTGTCCACTCTCACCACTATTATTCAACATAGATTTGGAAGTTTTAGCCACAGCAATCACAGAAGAAAAAGAAATAAAAGGAATCCAAATCAGAAAAGAAGAAGTAAAGCAGTCAGTGTTTGTAGATGACATAATACTATACATAGAGAATCCTAAAGATGCCACTAGAAAACTACTAGAGTTAATCAATGAATTTGGTAAAGCTGCAGCATACAAAATTAATGCACAGAAATCTCTTGCATTCCTATACACTAATGAGGAAAAATCTGAAAGAGAAATTAAGGAAACACTCCCATTTACCATTGCAACAAAAAGAATAAAATACCTAGGAATAAACCTACCTAGGGAGACGAGACCTGTATGCAGAAAACTATAGGACACTGATGAAAGAAATTAAAGATGATACCAACAGATGGAGAGATATACCATGTTCTTGGATTCGAAGACTCAATATTGGGAAAATGACTATACTACCCAAAGCAATCTACAGATTCAATGCAATCCCCAACAAATTACCAATGGCAATTTTTATGGAACTAGAACAAAAAATCTTAAAATTTGTATGGAGACACAAAAGACCCCGAATAGCCAAAGTAGTCTTGAGGGAAAAATACAGAGCTGGAGGAATCAGACTCCCTGACTTCAGACTATAGTACAAAGCTACAATAATCAAGACAATATGGTACTGGCACAAAAACAGAAGCATTGATCAATGGAACAAGATAGAAAGCCCAAAGATAAACCCATGCACCTATGGTCAACTAATCTATGACACAGGAAGCAAGGATATACAATGGAGAAAAGACAACCTCTTCAATAAGTGGTGCTGGGAAAACTGGACATGTGTAAAAGAATGAAATTAGAACACTCCTTCACACCATACACAAAAATAAACTCAAAATGGATTAGAGACCTAAATGTAAAACCAGACACTATAAAACTCTTAGAGGAAAACATGGGAAGAACACTCTTTGATATAAATCACAGCAAGATCTTTTTTGATCCACCTCCTAGAGTAATGGAAATAAAAACAAAAATAAACAAATGGGACCTAATGAAACTTCAAAGCTTTTGCACAGCAAAGGAAACCATAAACAAGATGAAAAGACAACCCTCAGAATGGGAGAAAATGTTTGCAAATGAATCAACAGACAAAGGATTAATCTTCAAAATATATAAACAGCTGGTGCAGCTCAATTTTAAAAAAACAAACAACCCAATCCAAAAATGGGCAGAAGACCTAAGTAGACATTTCTCCAAAGAAGACATACAGATGGCCAAGAAGCACATGAAAAGCACTGCTCAACATCACTAATTATTAGAGAAATGCAAATCAAAACAACAATGAGGTATCACCTCACACCAGTTAGAATGGGCATCATCAGAAAATCTACAAACAACAAATGCTGGAGAGGGTGTGGAGAAAACGGAACCCTCTTGCACTGCTGGTGGGAATGTAAATTGATACAGCCACTATGGGGAACAGTATGGAGGTTCCTTAAAAATCTAAATACAGAATTACCATATGATCCAGCAATCCCACTACTGGGCATATACCCAGAGAAAACCATAATTCAAAAAGACACATGCACCCCAATGTTCACTGCAGCACTGCCAGGTCGTGGAAGCAACGTAAATGCCCATCGACAGACAAATGGATGAAGAAGATGTGGTACATATATACAATGGAATATTACTCAGCCATAAAAAGGAACGAAACTGGGTTGTTTGTAGAGACGTGGATGGGTCTAGAGATTGTCATACATAGTGAAGTAAGTCAGAAAGAGAAAAACAAATATCGTATATTGACCCATATATGTGGAACCTAGAAAAATGGTACAGATGAACCGGTTTGCAGGGCAGAAGTTGAGACACAGATGTAGAGAACAAATGTATGGACACCAAGGGGGGAAAGCCGCTGGGGGTGAAGGTGGTGGTGGGATGAATTGGGAGATTGGGATTGACATGTATACACTGATGTGTATAAAATGGATGACTAATAAGAACCTGCTGTTTAAAAAAGTAAATAAAATAAAATTTAAAAATTAAAAAAAATAAGTGGTTGAGATAGTATGTACACAACTTTTTTAAATAGTTTGGTAAAAATATAAAGACAGGGCTTCCCTGGTGGCGCAGTGGTTGAGAGTCCACCTGCCGATGCAGGGGACACAGGTTCGTGCCCCGGTCCGGGAAGATCCCACATGCCATGGAGCGGCTAGGCCCGTGAGCCATGGCCACTAAGCCTGCGTGTCCGGAGCCTGTGCTCCGCAACGGGAGAGGCCACAACAGTGAGAAGCTCGTGTACTGCAAAAAAAAAAAAAAAAAAAAAAAAAATATATATATATATATATATATATATATATATATATATATATATAAAGACAGAAAGGAGTAGCTATAATGCATGTATGTGTATTTAAAATGATTTTTCAATTATCAAACCACATCACCAAGAAATGCAAAGCCTATAGTAAAAAAAACAAAACAGAATCCCTCTACCCAAAAACAAATATGGTTAAAATATTGCTTAAAAATTGATTAAATTTTTCTTCTAGCATTTCTCCTACAACAACAATAATAATCACTAGGTGCCATTTAGCACGCTCCTATGCTAAACTGTTTTCTAAATTCTTTAAAAATGTTCTTTCAGTGGATGAATGAATAACTAAAATGTGGTATATACTAATACACTGGAATATTATTCAGCCTCAGTAAGGAAGGAAATTCTGACATATGCTACAACTAGATGAACCCTGAAAACATTATGCTAAGTGAAACAAACCAGACACAATAATACAAATATTGAATGATTCCACTTATATGAGGTACCAAGAATAGGCAAATTCATAGAGACAGAAAGTAGAACAGCAAGGTGGCCAGGGGCCAGGAGAAGGGGAGAATGGGGAGTTATTGTTTAATGAGGAGAGTTTCTGTTTGGAATGATTTAAAAATTTTGGAAATGGATGGCAGTGATGACTGCACTATATTGTGAATGTACTTAAAGCCACTCAATTGTACATTTAAAAATGGCTAAAGTATCAGTAGTAAATTTTATATTATGTATATTTTACCACAAAAACCTATTCTCATTCAAATCTTCAATTCTATAAGATGAGTTATACAACTAATAGATGGATTTGAACCCAGGCAATCTGATTACAGAACCTAGGTTCTTTGCCCATATTTTTAAAAAGAAAGAACAGTATAAAGAACCTCCACACCGATCACCCTGTTTCAACAATTATCTGCTTCTGGCCAACCTTGTTTCATCTGTTCCCTTACCTATTCCCTGCCCTGCCTCTAGGATATTTTGATGTAAATTTCAGACATCATGTGATTTAATCTGTAAATATTTCAATATATAGCTCTAAAAGAATAATTTTTTTAAAATTATAACACTTTAAAAAATCTAACGATTTCTTAATATCATCAAGTATTCTGTTACTGTTCACATTTCCCCAACTGCCTTACAAATTTTTAAGTCTGTTTGAATTAGGACCCAAACAAAACTTACACACTGCAAAAAAAAAGAGAAAAAGCACTGGTCTTGCATGCAGCTCCCCCTGTGTCACATGGAACAGACTACTTAATGTGTCTAGGATCAGGGAGAACAGGTGCTTCATGGATGTTTGGCAGGTTAGTGATATTGTATGTGAATGTGTTTAAAAAAATATCTAGCTTTTTATTTTTTATCTCAGCCACCTTCTGTTCTGACACTGCATTTATTGCAACTTGTAATTTTATTATTTTGTGTTTTGACTTCATTATTTTTATTGTTTTTGCTATTGTTTATATCCCTTACCAGACTATAAAATCCCTGAGAACACAGAGCAAGGCTGTCTTGGTCCCATGTGTCCCCAGAGCCTAGCGCATAATAAGTACTCAATAAGAATATTTTCAATAATGTATTAATTCATTCAATAAAAATTAGATTCTCTTGTTCTTTTGACCCCTGGGTAAGTCAAATATTCCCGAGCTAGCAACCAAAGCTGGGTGGCTTTCCTGGGATACTCATTGCAGCATTCATACCCAAAACTACTGAGAAAGGAAACCAGTAACCTCGGGCAATCACTAGACACTGTTCTGGTGTTTACCTGATGAGATATTACTAAGTCACTCACCTAGGAGCAACTTTAGAATGAAGCAGTCAACCAGCTCACTCCTGGAGGACAGCAGAGTAGGGAAGTGTGGCTCTGGCCCCTCCACCCGCCCCTCCTAGGAACATCAGCAAGACCCTCTGGTCCTGGGGGTAGGCTGCTGGGAGAGCAAGCTTCCAGTAATTGCAGTGCTGTTTCTTCAAGAGATGGAGGGAAAAGCATTTCAGTAATAAGCAAAGAAGAGGGAAAATCAATAAGGATGTGTGTAATGAATTTTTGTTTCCTGAAATAGCCTGGCAGGAGCCTTGCCAGGAAAAGTTAGGAGTAATCAGTGACAAGATTAGAGACACAAACCCAAGAACATTATTCAGCTCTGCAGGCTCCCCTGGTGGAAGAATGTCAGTGTAAGGAATTACAGAGAGCCCAGGCTTTGTCCAGAAAGACAGTCTTTAAGAGAAGCTGGACAAAGTAACAATAGTATCTACTGGGGAGGAAAACTGTGCTTCTCTTGCCACTTGGAATTTGAGAGGGGTCTGATCAGGTTGGACAAACTGTAATGTTTTTTGAACCCTTCAAGTCAAATAATCGTCCTCCATTAATATTACACATATTCCGCGTTTGGGCTACAACATAATGGTTATGAGCAGATTTCAACTCTGCCATTTACTACTCATTAACTGTGTAATCTTGGGTAAGTTACTTAGCATCTCTGAACCTCTGCTGCATCTTCTAAAAAACAGGGAGCTAACAGCACCCCTGTTGTAAAGCTGTTGGGAAGATTAAATGAGATAATATGACAATCACGGAGCTCAATGCCTGCCACAACGTAAACACGCAATAAACAGTAGTTATTATTGTTATCATCATTGTTAACAAAGCCCACTGTGCTGAGTCCTTGACAAGATCACTGGGTCTTTTGCTAGACTATTTGTTCACCCTTAACGGGCTGGCATCGTGTTTTCATCCTAGAACACCCTGTACCTGGCAGAACCAATAAACATTAGCCCAACAGAACTGTTGAACTGAAAGCTAGAAATTAGGATAAGGAGTTTCTCACTTTAATTTTCTCCCCTGTATATCTCATCTTAGTTTATGTCTGTGTGTGTATGGTTCACCTGAAAAATAGAGGGAATTCCTTTACAGGGACTTCAAACATCTAACCACTCACTCACTGATGACAGAGCAATTAGCCTCATATTAGCACTTTTTAAAACCACTCTGAAGTAATTTCACTTCTTGCCATAATTACTTGCAACACAGTGAAGTGGTTCTGAACCACATTATCATCATTTTGTTAATTCCTGTAACTAAAGTTTTAAAATCAATTTTATTTGAGGCACAATTTACATGTAACAAATAGACACATTCTAGTGTACGGTGTAGTGTGTTTTGATCAATTTCTACACTCCTGTAACTACCAGATAAATCATAATGTAGAAAATTTCCAAACAGGCTCCCCTGTGCTCTTTCCCAATCAATCCCTACCTCCACTTCCATCCCCAGACAACCACTCCTGCATCTATTATAGATTAGACTTGTCTTTACTAGAGTTTGATTTAAATGGAAACATACCATATGTAGCCTGTATTGTCTGGCCTCTTTTGATCAATATAATGTTTTTGATATTCATTTATTTTGTTGCATGTATCAGTAGTACATTCCTTTCTATTGCTAGGCAGTATTCCATTGTATGACTATAATACATTTTTTAAAAAAAATTGATTCACCTACTGATGAACATTCTAGGTTGTTTCCAGTTTTTCTTACTCTTATGAATAAAGCTGCTATGAATATTCATGTACAAGTCTTTTGACATGTTTTCATTTCCCTTAGGTGAATATCTAGGAATGATATTCCAGGGTCATATGATAAGTGTATGTTCAACTTTTGAAGATGCTGCCAAACTATTTTCCGAAGTGTCTGTGCCATTTTACATTCTCACCAGCAGTAAGAAGTCTTGTGGCTCCATACATGCTCCAACATTTGGAGTTGTGACTACATCTTAAATGACTTATTCTATTTTACTTGGACCTTCTGAGAATTTCTTCTTCTCTCCCCCATCCCTCCAATTTCTAGAACCTCTACCATTCCATTTAGTGTCTCTGGAGGGCAGAAGTAAGGTTAAAGTGTTTATTATTAAATTCCAAAACTTGTTTTAAATATATTTTAAAGTGCTCATATGGAAACAATCTAAGTGTTCATCAATGGATGAATGGATAAAGAGGATTTTCATATATATATGACAATATTATTCTGCCATGAGAAGGAAAGAAATCCTGCCATTTGCAACAACATGGATGGACCTTGAGGCCCTTATGCTAAGTGAGATAAGTCAGACAGAGAAAGACAAATACTAATACTGTAGGATCTCACTTATATGTGGAATCTGAAAAAAGCCAAACTCATAGAAACAGAGGGTAGAATAGTGGTTACCAGGGGCTGGGCGGGTGGGGGAACTGGGGAGACACTGGTCAAGAGTACAAGCTTGCAATTAGAAGATAAATAATAAGTTCTAGAGATCTAATGCACAGCACAGCGATTACAGTCAACAATACTGTATTGCATACTTCAAAGTTGCTAAGAGATGAGATCATAAATGTTCTCAGCACACACAAAAAAATAATTATGTGACATGATAGAGGTGTTAGTTAATGCTACAGTGGTAATCATATTACAATATATAAGTGTATCAAATCAACACATCTTAAACTTACACAATGTTATATGTCAGTTACATCTCAATTAAAATAAAATAAAATGCTCAAATGATGTCAGAAGCTCATCTACCAGAGAAAGTTCTTCCACAGCAGGATCGCTCTTGTTTATGTCACTATAACCCACACATACAAATATACACACTTAAAATCTTCTTATCTTTGGGCAAATGTGGCTCTGGAATAATTTAATTACAGCAGACAAAGGAAAGAAGAAAAAACCCAGCTTCCTTTAGACACTAAACTAGTAGCTTCCAGGACCTTATTTTCAACAACTGCTCAGAAAATGGAATTGTCTGGCTCACCTTCTGTGGTGTCCTTCCCGCTGGGCTTGTTTTCAGTCACTCTTGAGCCCGGTTTGGCCTCCATATTGCA
The DNA here is from genome assembly GCF_949752795.1 of Hyperoodon ampullatus. Classification (NCBI taxonomy): domain Eukaryota; kingdom Metazoa; phylum Chordata; class Mammalia; order Artiodactyla; family Ziphiidae; genus Hyperoodon; species Hyperoodon ampullatus. Next base: position 135,041,047 of record NC_136916.1, on the reverse strand, counting down.
TGCCAGTCACTAAATTCACAGTAGCCAACCACTGTACCTGTAAACAGATTCGTTGCTTCATAAAATTTATTGTCTAGGCTGTGTTTCATTCAGTGCTATCAGTTCTTGTTTTAGAAAATAAAATCTCAATCTGTAGCAAAATGAAGAACACACAAGGTATTTCATTACGAAGATTTTGACTCAGGAAAATAAAAACCTCATGTACTTTAAATTTCCAAGATTTCAACATAACCATGTTCTTTCTAGGATTAAAAGAATAATAATAATAAACAGCAAATCTTTGTGATGGAAATGCCAAGGTCTTTTAAAAAGATGTGTAAATGATTTCTTAAGGCAAGTAATGGGGTCTATCAGGCTCTGAGGTTCAGATCATGTTTGGATGGTCAGATTATATTCCTTGAGGAGCCTACAGTTATTTTCCAAGCCCCAAGTATAGGAAAATGCAAACCTTTTTTTTTTTTTTTTTTGCCAAATACTTTCGCGTTTTAAAGCCAAGTAACTTAAGGAAGATGTTTATGCCACTACTCCTTTCTACTTAAGTCATTAAATGTTGTATGCCATAAACTCTTTGATACCTTTGAAAGCCATTTGCAAGGGCTTTTCTGAGTTCTTTTTCTTAGAAACAGAACATTTTTATTTTAAGAGTAAATTAGCTTGAACATCAGAAGTTTCCACTTCAGGTGAAAACGCTGAACCCAGGAGGTTTGGGTGAGTTATGAACTTGACAAAATGCACGCTTGCCATCCCCAGCGATCAGTGCAGCTTCCAGCAATAGAAATGCAATGGTCAAACGCTGCAGGAGCAGAACATGGCCAATCACTGTGACAGGCAGGTGATCAATAATGCTGTCAGCCTCTTCTTAAGGTCTGGAAGGACAGAAGCCCAGGGGCTCCTCAACACTCCAGTAAATGAACAAAAACAAACGCCTCCACCACAAAAACAAGACACTACAAACCCAAGCTAGAAACTCTCATAAATATGAAAGGTTTTTTGCATTCTTATATATAAGCTGTTATATTTTTGTAAATAGTAATACTGTTTCACAACTGCCTTACTATTTCATAACATATTTACTATTATATTTATTATACAACCGTATATACTATTACTATGATATATATTACATACCATACATAACTGTTATGTAACTGTATACACTGTTACATTTCATAACTGTATATACTATTTCACAGCTACATATTACATATGTGTGTATACATGCACACACAACACACACACACACATATGTATATATAAAAGAAAATACATCAAAATGTTAATAGTAGGGCTTCCCTGGTGGCGCAGTGGTTGAGAGTCCGCCTGCCGATGCAGGGGACATGGGTTTGTGCCCCGGTCTGGGAAGATCCCACATGCCGTGGAGCGGCTGGACCCGTGAGCCATGGCCGCTGAGCCTGCGCGTCCGGAGCCTGTGCTCCGCAATGGGAGAGGCCACAACAGTGAGAGGCCCACGTAATGCAAAAAAAAAAAAAACAAAAAACAAAAAAGTTAATAGCAGTTGTCTTTTGGGATTGGCATTAGAAGTCTCTTTATGTTTCTCTTTGTGCTTTTTATTTTTCAAGTTTGCATAACAAATGTGTATTACTTTTATAATTAAAAAAGTCACTCAAAAAGTTAAAGAAAAAGAAAAAAAAGATGAAGATGAGAAACAAAATCTAACATGACCCAGTTGGCACAGTGTGTTGGACTTGGCCTGGGGAAGGGCCTTGAACTTTAAGACCTGGACACAAAGTTTAGCCTTGGAGCATTCAGCGTCTTACATGAGGCTCTGTGGGCATCTGTATGGGAACCTAAGCTCAACTTGTCTTCACCTCTTTTATTCCAGGGACACTGTTAGGGACTCAATTACTTTACAGTGCCTGTTCTTCATGGGAAAGCAGCCCAGACAACTGATTTGATTATTTTAATCCCTTATTTAGAAAAGCCCAAGTTGCTACAACTGATGTTCTATCCAACTGGATGAACACAAAGTGAGTAGCCAAAAGGTTCAGTAATTGCTGTTACTAGAATATATTAATTATTGAGACAGAGGTACAGCATTTTAAGTCCATGGAATTCACTGTCCACTGTACCAAGCAGTAGAGAAAAATATCAAGTAGATTCAAATCTCATTTGAAGAATGGAAGAGAAATAAATATGTTAGCATTAACACAAATGGTAATATATAAATAAAGTAAAATTTCTATTAGAGCTATTGATCCTGCAGAGTGTATTAAACCAAAGGTAGTACCAGGAGGAGGTGTTGCAACCTATTCCCTGTACTAGACCCCTCAAGGCAAATCTGAGCATCAACAATGTTTGGCTTAAAACAATGATAAACCAGAATGACAATGTGTTAACTTCAGTGAGAAATCCATTTTGTATGGGGACAGTAATATATCAATCCATGTGACTAGCTCATGGCATAGTGAACTGCATAGGCATCTGAGCTAGACAGATCTGGGTTCAAGTCCTGACCCCTGCACTTAATTGCTGGGTGATCTTGGGTAGACACTGATCCCAAGGTTTAAGCCTTGGTAACAATAAAATGTTACTGAGGTGTTTTGTATTAAATTAGATAATGCATACAAAGCACTTGGAACATTGTCTACATATGGTGAGAGCTCATTAAATATTAGCTATTATTATCCCATTTTATAGATGAAATTCAAAAAGCTGGAGTAATTTGCCCAAAGTCCCAGAGATAAAACACAGATGTGAATCCAAGTGAACCAGGTCCTCATATACAGACCATAGATAATGAAAAAAATGCTAATAAGTTCCATATTATCAGAAGGAGATTCAAATGTATTCTCATTTCTGTAATATTTATAATCAACCCTGACCCATGTTGGGGGAGGAAAGAAAAATCTCTCAAATTACCTTTCAAAGGTAATTTGAAACCGCCTGAATTGAGGGTGGCATATTCAGTTGTACAAGATGTACACTGCACAACTCTAGAGTCTGCCTTTTACACAGACAGCAGCCTTAAGGTTACCTGACTCATGAACTGCAGAACCACTGTTATGCACTGGGATTAAGAGGATACTGGGTGTCGGGAGCTAAACTGCAGAAGCTATATATTGTTAAGGAGCTCCTGTAGATATAATCAGAACTTTCTATCATTTCCAGAAGCACAGGGAATAGTGCTCAGTACCACTACCACCTCTTTTTGCAATGCTAAACAGTTCTCTCTTCGGAAAGGACAAAGCACTTTTATAAATAGCCTCATAATACCAATTGTTACTTTGGTAGTGCTTAGTCACAACAGGATCCACTGTTTAAAATAGCTCTGGGCCAAAAACCTAAAATAGGATTTTGATGTATACAATAAGTGCTCTGAGTGATGAAATGATTCTAAGAGAATTCTTCTATGAAGCAAGAACAGGCCAGTCATCAATATTCCCCAGCTGCCAGGACTGGGTGGGCTGTCCACTTGTGGGCCTTAGTTAGAGCTAAGGCTCACCCTCATTGTAGTATTTATTGCAGTGCTGAGCACGTCCGCCTGTGTCCTGGGAGCTTCCCAAGCTGGGAGGCTCCGGCGAGCCAGAAGGACTGTGTGTCTCATCTCTGCATTACCAGTGCCTGGCACAGAGCAGGGTATCAATAAACGTTCAGTGAATGGATGAATTTATAACTTCTGAGGAGGCCTCTCTGATTATTAACAGATCCCATATTTGTAGAAAATTTTGTTGCGAAACTGAATTTTTGTCAAAAATGAATCAGAATGACTTGCCTGACCCAGGGCTGATGCTAAAAAGCTTTTCCTCCCACATCACAGCCAGCAAAGGAAGGCCAGGCACTGGAGAAAAATCCCAAGACTCTCTGGGATTCTCATGATATTGGGTTCATCCCCATCTAGTCCAAGAAGACATGTTCTGTTCTTCACTTGGAGTAAGGCATGAAGTGATCTATCTCTATAAGTCTTCTTAGGACCTCACTCGTGACATTTACCCTTCAAAACTGTCACCAGAGCTATGTTCTTTCAATTGAGTCCCTTCTAGGAGGACACCGTAATAACCGTACATTTATCTGTTTGTGGCTTCCTGAAAGTCTGTTATGATGCAGGCAGAACAAATCTATTTCCACACTGTTCAGTAGCCTTCCCCCAACTCTTTTGGCCCACTGCTATTTTTAAAAAATATATAAGGAAAATATTTTAAATATAATAATTAGTAATTATAATAATGACAAATAATTTTCGTGACAGACACAGCTAGGATACACACACACACTACTATAATATATATACAAATGTGTGTGTGTGTGTGTTTACACAGTAGGCCCTTGGTACCTGCAGAGGATTGGTTCCAGGACATGCCCCCAGCAACGGATACCAAAATCCACGGATGCTCAAGCCTTCTATACAAAAGGCATAGTACAGTTGGACCTCCAAATCCGTGGATGCAGACGGCTGACTGTATATGCTAAAAAACTTTATATATTTTAAAAATCTCAGAAAGTCCTTACAATAACAATACCGTGTTAGTTCTGTTCACCAATTCAATTCAACTGATGGCGAATCTGAGGCTCACTAACGCCCACTGTCACACAAATAATAAGCAGTGGCATGTGGATCAGATCTCAGACCTTCCTATAGCCCAAACCCCACTCTTTACACTAAGCTTCACCAGTAAAGCCACAAAGCTGCCCCCACCCTGTTAGGTTCTTAACGTATCTTTTAAAATTCATGCAATCCCCTCCCAACCTTCCAGGCTCCCAAATAATAAGTAACCAAATAATAAGATTGTCTCCCAGGGTGAGATTCCATCTGCGCGATGAAGGGTGCACACCTAGGGCTTTGATTTAATTCTCTTGCACTAAACTGATTAAGTGCAGAGCAGTTTAGAATCTTTTATAATTTTATTAGATTAGATCATTAGATTTCAGAGATGAAATGAATGGAAGCCTGACCTGAGACTAAAACAGCCAAATCCAGCTGCATGGAAGGTTCCTCAGGGCTAGCTTTCAGGACCCAAACACTCAATAACACTGCAAAGCATGACACTCTGAACAACAAGGATAAAATTTCGATATTAAAATAACTTTTATGGTGCCAGGAAATACAGTGACATGCCTTTGTCTTGAAGCAACATGCTTTTGCTTTAGTGAAACCATAGATTATCGATTCTCAGACTCGGGAACACTGTCCTAATGGACTTGGTCTCGAGTTATATTACTACACCAGCCATTAACTCAAGCAGCTAAAAGCAAGTGACTTCATCTCCTTGTGCCTTATCTCCCTTGAACCTTTCCCGAAGAATTTAGAAAAATGAGGGCGTTCAATTAAGAAAACATTTGAGCCCACATGTAAAAGACACAGTAAAATGGAATGTGTAGCTGCTTCTTGCTGGATTCTCAGGGTCAGAATTCCTTGGGCAAAGCCCCTTTTGTAATATTTCAACAGACACAAAAATAGCATCAGGTGCATATCACACCTGGCTCAGTCCTGAGACGGTCATTCTTCTCTGTCTCTGTACTCATTCTTGAGGTCCTATAAAATGTTCAAAACTGACCACATGGGAGTTCTCTCCCAGGCCTCTAATTCCTAGCCCTAATTCCTCATCCTGTCCTGAATTTTACATCTCCAGTTAACCATGGAATATCTCTACTTGGATATAAAAATTAATAATCCATGCACTGCTTTGCCACCCTCCTCTCCCAATTTCTCCTTCCATCCATGGTACCAGGTTCTCCAGGCTCAGAACCTCATCCTTTTTCGCCTCCCACATCAGATCAGTCACCATGTCCTGCTCATTTTTGTTGCTATTGATATCTCCCTTTTTATTTCTTTAGTTCCACTCTTAATCCAGGACTCTTTACCTTATCTTTAATTTTTTGGCAGTTGCCTTCCACCTCATCCAGATGCCTCTGATTTTTCTCTATATTATTCTACACATAGATCCATAAAAAAGAACTCTCCTCTTGACTGTCATATAAACTCTGATTTCCATTATGGGGCCTTGCGCTCTTTTATCTGTTCTCCCTACTCCATTACCCTCACAAGTTTCTTCTGCATGTTACAACCTTAACATGGGCCCTGTCCTCCAGACAAGCTTATTTGTGTTCTGACTCCAATATACTGCTTGCTTGTTCCTATTATTGGTATTCCAAAAGAATTAACTGAATCAAAGAATGGATGGATGGATACACAGAATGGGTGTATATGCCCAAACCTGAACTCTCCTCTACTATCTCTGTCCCTCACCACAATAATCAGAGCAAAATACATTCATAAAGTCTTTGGACATGGATCATCTTCACAGACTGCTGCTACTCAGAATTGATGTTATTCTTCCCTGGGTTCCTGTCTCAGACATATGATTTGCAGTTTCACATGTGTGTGTTCTCCTTCCTTGTGGCAGAGATTGCTAGCTCTTTACCAAACCCAGTTCCTCTTCTTGTATGTAACTGGGCATAAAACTGGACTACATTTCCCAGCCTCCTTTGCAGTTGGCTAGGTGTAGCCATGTAACTACTGGACGATGAAATGTGAGTGAAAGCAATGCGGGCCACTTCCAGGCTGTGGAAGCTTAAGACCAGGTTGTACCTCTCCATGCTTCTTTTTCTGTTTCCTCTGGGGTGGGGAAAAGCAAAGAGCAAGTGGCTTTGGGAGTCAGGTGTTGAAGATTGAAGAGTTGCCACCAGCCTGGGCCCCCAAAGGGAAGAGTTAGCCACTAACCTGGAACATTTCCCTGGATGAGAGTATTAAAACTTCTGTATTTCTGGGGCCACTGAAATTTTCCTGGATCTTGTTACAACAGCTCAGCCCTCTCTAAATAATTCATTCCTCAACTGGATCACGAGTGCCCTGAGTGGCTGCAGCAGCATGAGCAGTCAGGACTACACCTGGATGTGAATCAGAGCTGCAGAAACACCTCGAGTAGGACTAGATAATCCGGCTGAAGGTATAAAGCAAGGTGGACTAGGCTGAGCTCTGGGATTCCTCCTAAGTGTGGATGTAGCTGAATCACGGACAAGGAAGAAGACATCTTAGAAGAATTAATGTGTGATCAGTGCTGGAGACTGTTGAGGCAGAAGCTTGGAGAATGGATTAAAATAGCACCAGGGATCATTCTCACTGGGTTTGGTTCTATTGCTAAGTTTGTAAAGAACATTGGGCTCTGTTCTAGAAGAGCATGGCTTTTCTTCTAATCATACCTGGTAAATCAGAGTCTTATTTCTTCAGGTTCATGATTATTTCCTTATCTGTGCCATCTCCCAGGGATAGCACAAGGTTGGACTGAAATAAAGTCTTCTGAGTCCCTACAACAGGACGGGCTAGAGTCCTGAAAGCTGGGTTTGGGGGCAGGGCTTAAACTCCATTCACATTGCCAGGACAGCTCAGGCCAGGCGAAGTGGCAGAAGGCTAAAGAAACTCAGTTCTGGACCCCTGGATTAGACTCCCTTCCAGAGGATTGAGGGTACACAGGAAGATCTGAGGCTGGGGAAAGGGTGCACTGGAGAAGTATGTTGGCATTGTGCCAAGGCAGAGGAGAAAGCAATGGAGGTAGGATGGGTCTTTAGGTCACTAAGGAACTGAAATTTGTAGATTTCAGGTTCATTCATTGGAAAAACAATTATACAACATCTTTTAAGTTCCAGGAACTACAGACGTAGAATTTTGATGCTACGTAAGCATCTAAAGAAGCAGTGTACCCATTTTTTTAATAAAGCTAAATGGAAACCAAGAGCAGAGTGTATGGCCATATCTCTCCACCACAAGGTCTTCCTTTGTTGAAACTGTTGAAATTTTATACAAGTGTTTCAGCTGGGCTACTCTGAAGTCCCCATCTTGAACAGTCCATGGGTAGGAAGGGGATGAGGTAGGGAAAAGCAGCAGCACAGGGAAAAGCCATGATCTATGGGTAAGAGGCATCCCCAACCAGGATGTCAAGGTGTAATTATAAGCATAAGGGTCTCTAATGTGACAGCTGGAAGAGCAGCGGATCAGAGAGCTAAGAATTGCTCTTGAATGAAGAGTCTTCTTACTGCAGGAACTTGTTTAGCAACACGAAATCCAGACTGGGCTGATGGACAACATCATTCCCTGGTCAAAAAGCCAGGGGTTCTGATATCCTCAGACCAAAGCTGGAACTTAATGACAAAGCCTTGGCTCTCCAAGTCAGAAGCTAGGCAGACATTTGTCTGGAAGTTAAGAAAGAAGACAAAGAAGGGTCATTACACGTGACCAGAGCCAGCACAAAAGGATGCTTGGTTCCCTCCATCTGTTATTAGGCCTCAAGTGAAGCCTCTCTTGCCAGCAATGTTCCCACAAGATCAAGTCATTTAGTTCTGTAACGAGCTTATGTCAGGTTATAACTTACGGCCCATACTGAATTTAGATGCTCTATACCTACAGTGTGAAGAGACATCTTAGATCCCCCAAATTTGTATGAGTAAGGCCGATAATGCTTTCTTCACTGCTAGAAAAACACACTCTTGGGAAAGGAATCATTAAACTCAACCACTCAAAGGAAAGTGACTTTGATAATATGATATAGTGTTCATTCTAGGGATGTTTATACTTTAACCAGCCATGAGAAGTCTTTATCTCAAAGAGTCAATCAACCAGGTTGAAGAACTGGGAGATCAACGTAAGTCTAATAACTAGGCTCTCCGACATGTTCACCTTTCACCAGATAGGCATATGTAGGGAAGGGCTGAGGTGAGGATTTATGGGATTTTATGTATGGAGAAGAGCAGTGAAATAGAAGTTAAGGATGAGGGTCTATTCCTACCTTCAAGAGTAAATAGCTGTAGGACAATGTCCAAGCCATTTAGCCTTTTTGTAACATATACTGCATAAAATAAGAGTAACAATACTTTTTGCTCTTACATGGGTATTATGAGGATCTAATGAAGTGCTAGGTGTGGATAATTTTACTAAATATATATGAACACAAAACATATTATTGTGCTAATGCTGCCAGCATGGGAGTGTGTGTGTGAATTTGTTAAACAGCAATGTGGAAAGTAACACAATACTTTATACTCTACACAATACTTTACAGTAATAATTCTCAGCTTGTACCCCACCCCACCCAAGCAGCAGAAGGTGACTCTTCCCACCAAGGAAACAAAACACACACAGATGTACTGAGACACGGAACATGCATGTAGGACAGCAAACTCAGGTTAGAGAGAGAGCTGCCAGGCCAAGGAACAGATCCAAGTTAACCCATGATAAATGAGTAAAATAGTCAGACAGGGATTTATTGAATTTATGCTGTTAATTTTTTTAAAATAGCCTCCCACAAAAATAACTGACAAAATCTTGCTATTGGGGCTTCCCTGGTGGCGCAGTGGTTGAGAGTCCGCCTGCTGATGCAGGGGACACGGGTTCGTGCCCCGGTCCGGGAGGATCCCGTGTGCCGCGGAGCGGCTGGGCCCGTGAGGCATGGCCGCTGGGCCTGCGCGTCCAGAGCCTGTGCTCCGCAGCAGGAGAGGCCACAGCAGTGAGAGGCCCGCGTACCGCAAAAAAAAAAAAAAAAAAAAAAAAAAAATCTTGCTATTGGGTTGGCCAAAAATGGTTCAGGTTTTTCCATAACATCTTACAGAAAAACCCCAACGAACTTTTTTGGTCAACCCAATACTTAAAGTAAACTTTAGAAAGCAGAAATAGGAATAACCCACAGATATCAGCAAGTGATTTGAAACAAGGATGCTAATTCCAGGGCAGACATCCTGGTGAGATGTGATGGAAACCAGAAGTATGATTCATGGCCTGAAATAAAGTGTAATTAAGGAATGGGTGCCTTGTCAGTTTCACTAGCTGACTACTCCAGAGAAGGACGGCCACAGCTGTGCCATCCATGGTGTGAGATAAGTAGCATTCACAGCCTGCTTTGGTGCCACCACAGTGCCAGGTTGGAACATTGACAGCCAGGACCTGGGGCTCGAGAATGAACCTAAAAGGAGGGGGAAGCTGAGATGCCCCAAGGTGCCTGAGAAGACAACTTCCCTTCAGCAGTACTGTGAGTTTACTCCTCCCCAGATGAAGGTTGGCTGGGGTCCCAGTGATTTCCTGGGAGGGGCTGCACCAGACACTATGGACACCCTCATTCCTTAGTGCACACCAGGCTGGTGTGGTCTCAGGAAGCAGAGTGCTTGTGTATTACAAGAGAACAACTCTCCATTTTAGAGTTAAAGAAAAACTTAAGGAAGTGAGTGACTGCTTTCCATAGCCTGCTTGCACCCTGCATGTGCTTCACAACTTTAAAAGCAACTGGAAGGCAAAAAGTTAATAATAGTTAAACATTCAGACAGAGTTGGAAATGGATTACTTTTGTTCCTTAGAGTCTGTGTAGCCAGCTTATGTCTTTCTTTAGCAAGGGATGAAGACCAGAGAAATTGCAAAAGAAAGCTTCTAGAGAGCAGTACTTGGTGAGCTGTCATACGTTTACTTATGAATTAGCCTTTAATCAACAGTTAATATTAACTAATAATTCATAAGCTGCTCTTTGCATAGAAATGACATAATTATGTCTCTGATTCAACCCTAAGTGTCCACTGAAGAATGTGTAAAATGTTAATTAGTAGTGAAAGGCAGTTAGGAAAAAATTTCTTTTAATTATGTAATAATGCTCATTACAATGGGTAATCAACAAAACTGCCAAATTAGTCCTCTGGTGGCATTTTTCTATATATAGCAAATAAACTTTTGTTTGAAGAAAATGTGTGTTTGAATAGACCGATTTTGAATTGTTTTCCTGAAAGGAGCAGCAGTAAATCCCAGACACAGTTAGAAATGATCTTGTAATCTTTCAGTTCTGTGAGCCAATAAAGATGGGTCAGATAAAGGAAGGAAAAAAGTCCCAAGTATTCCTCCAATAGTTGAACAAATGCTCAAAACTTCCCCCGATTTGAACCAATGTGATATTATCTTTTGGAGACTTCAGCTGTTTCTGAAAGAGTTCAGGTAGCAGAAGCATTATTATAAACAGGGTATTAATGCAGCACCTATTGAATACAGAACATCAAAGAAAAAGAAAATGTGATCCCTGCCTTTTATTGATAAGACCTCAAAAACTGAGTCTCCATCCATCCTACATGTGTGAGCTCCATGGCCAAGAACTCACCAAACACATATTCATGAGCAAAGATGCAACTTCATCCATCATTCATCATTCACTCATTCATTCATTCTGCAAAAACGTACTGACTGCTTTCCGTTTTCAGGTCCAGTGCCAGAACCACAAAGATGGCCAAAGCATGACTTCTGCCCCCACAGAGCTCTCGGAAGTAGTTTGAGGAGTAGATCTGAGGTCTGAAAATCGAACCATCCGAGACTCCCATACATTGTAGCCCCATCCTCACCACGTCATAGCCATGTGAAGTTGGGCAAATAACTTCCCTAAGGCTCAGTTTCCTCATCTACAGGAGGATGATTTTATCTACTTTGTGGGGTTCTTTAAAGGTTTCAATGGGTTAATGATGTAAAATGCTCAGCCCGTGCGTGGCAGAAGGCAATGCACAAAGACTGCCTCTTCTTTATCCTTCACGTTGGGTGGTGGTGATTTGTCAGCTTCAGCTGAATTTAATACACCTTATGATAGAAAGACATTTAAGGAATGTCTACAGAACTTAATTCAAATTAACCAACATTTGTATTAAGTGCTGCCCTAGATGCAGGGAATATAAAGGGGAAAGCTCTAATCCCTCCTGCCAGGACTGTCAAACCTACTTCTCCTTGTCCTGGGCCTTGCACCCGCACTTTCCAACCATCCTACTTGTCCTCATCCCTCCTAGGACTTTGCCTCTATTAGGTCGTCATCTGTGATCAGTTCTCTAGTCCTGAGTGCATCTCTCTGGCCACTTCTATTCCTCCTCTCTGCAAACCCCCAGGTCATGACCTCTGCTGCCCATCAGAACCTCTGCTCAGGGCTGCAGAGGCCAGACTCATAATGCCCCTGCAGGGGCTCAGGTCAGACTGTCCTAACCCCAATGAAGAGAGTGGAAATTCACTCCCTCCCCGACCTTACCATAGTCCTTTCCACCAGGAAGCAAAAGAACACAGCTCTGCAGACCCTGGCACTCCAGCCGGGAGCAGGAAGTACAACCCTTCGGTCATCCCACTCTGGCTCAGCCTCTGAGGGTCCCCTTCCAGCTCACTCCCACCAAACAAGTGCCCAGTTGGCCCTGGAAGAGTTGCAGAGCCTTCAGGCTCACCTCCAGATGAGCGCAGAGCTCCAGCAACCGAGTGGGGGCGATTGAGAGGTCTTGGGCACTTTCTGATATTCAGTGGCTCAGAGTGCCTGGCCCACAGAGGGTGCTTAATACGTGTAGAATGTACAAATGCATGAATCTGATATGTAGGCCACCTGCTGTCTACCAGCCTGTCCCAAAGCTGGGTATGACCAGAGCTTAATCACCCAGCTTAAGCAGACTTTCTGAGACCCACTCTGCCAGGAGGCTGTCAACTGTCAGACTTCATGGCTCTAGCAGAGGCACTGAATCATCCTGGGGCATATGAGTCCATGACAAATGCCTAGACCCTGAATTGGAATGAGATGATTCTGCCATGGTGGACATGGTCCAGGTTGGATCAGGGATCCATCCAGGAGCAGCTTGCCCGGGCTGAAATGTATGAATCCATGCCTAGAGTAAGCAATTGATGCTGTTGAGATATCCTTACCATAGTTTCCTGCTGCCAGGACATCCCTAGTTTAAAAAGGAGGATCACAGCAATCCCACTACTGGGCATATACCCTGAGAAAATCATAATTCAAAAAGATACGTGGGGCTTCCCTGGTGGAGCAGTGGTTGAGAGTCTGCCTGCCAATGCAGGGGACACAGGTTCATGCCCCAGTCCAGGAAGATCCAACATGCCGTGGAGTGGCTGGGCCCGTGAACCATGGCCACTGAGCCTGCATGTCCGGAGCCTGTGCTCCACAACGGGAGAGGCCACAACAGTGAGAGGCCGCGTACCGCAAAAAAAAAAAAAAAAAAAAAAAAAAAAGATACGTGTACCACAATGTTCATTGCAGCACTATTTACAATAGCCAGGATATGGAAGCAACCTAAGTGTCCATCAACAGATGAATGGATACAGAAGATGTGGCACATATATACAATGGAATATTACTCAGCCATAAAAAGAAACGAAATTGAGATATTTGTTGTGAGGTGGATGGACCTAGAGTCTGTCATACAGAGTGAAGTAAGTCAGAAAGAGAAAAACAAATATGCTAACGCACATATATGGAATCTAAAATAAACGGTACTGATGAACCTACTGGCAGGGCAGGAATAAAGATGCAGAGGTAGAGAACAGACTTGAGGACACGGGGTGGGAAGGGGAAGATGGGATGAAGTGAGAGAGTAGCACTGATGTATATACACTACCAAATGTAAAATAGATACCTAGTGGGAAGCTGCTGCATAGCACAGGGAGATGAGCTCAGTGCTTTGTGACCACCTAGAGGGGTGGGATAGGGAGGGTGGGAGGGAGATGTAAGAGGGAGGGGATATGGGGATATATATATACTTATAGCTAATTCACTTTGTTACACAGCAGAAACTAACACAACATTGTAAAGCAATTATACTCTATTAAAGATATTAAATTTAAAAAAATAATAAAAAAATACAAAGGAGGGTCAGGGACTGTACATAAAAAACAGGAGCTGGGCATGAGCCCAGGGCAAGTGCAGAAATACTCTGAGGTTTGTTACATCTCAGCCAGTTCTCCTACCTGCCCTCCTCACCCAGAAATTGCTTTTTTAAATGGATATAATAAACAGTGAAGAATAGATTGGATAGACAGACGGATGGATGGTGGTGGATGGATGGATGGATGGATGGAGATACAGAGGGAGGGGGTTTTAATTCAAGATACTTTCCCAGAAGTATGAGCATTTCAAAAGAGAATATAAACCTTTACGATGGGAAAGCCTCTATATGGAAATCCATGGGACAGCCCAATTGCCAGCTACGTGGCAGCCAGCCCTCAGACACAGGTTTTCTAATTCCAAGTCATCATCCCAGGCTGCACTTATATGTGGCATTATAGCCTTAGGGAAATAAATACGGATAATTAGCTACTCCTGCTTTTAAAAATTCATTCCAAGACACAAAACCTGCTATAGAACCAAAGTTGAGATAATAATTTGGGGACAATGATGACAGCATTCAGACAATGGAGACAGGAGACAACATGGCACTTTTTGACTCATAAAACCATTTTGCTATTACCCAAATCCAGTTTAAGTCCACACAACAGCTGCTGATGGTGCTGTGTAATTCCCTAGAGGTACCTTCTCCTGAAGAGAGAAATTTAAACCACGGCATCAAATCCTGGTGAACTGTGGCCATCAGCAATGACCCTGAGGCTAATCAGATCTCCATTCTCTATAAGTAAAGATGCCCAGAAGTGCTGGATATGTTTGGGTGGCCTCCTCCTGGAGCTACATTCATTTTGAGGCTATAAAACCACAGCAACCATTTCTATAAAATTTGGATAATTCCAGTTTCTACGCTATTGGTTTTCATTAGGATGGCTCACACATCAAAACTAGCTGTAAAATATTAAATGAGCAGTAAGGACAGATTGTTCCACGATAGCCACCTCAGTGTTCACCCTGGGGTCACTGCAGGTGCTGAGTTCCAGGCATGGCAATAGGAACATTTCTGCCGTCCCTCTATGATCACTAGCCATATGAACTTGGGATGCTGGTTGGCTCTGTAACTCAGATGTTAGCTGGAGTTTCACAGCTACTTCAGATCTACATAAGATGCATTTACAACCTTTACCAAAACCCAAAGCCCTGTCCGCAAAATTCCTCAGCTCCCATAGGCTTATATTTCTATATTATCCTTGACCTTAAATTTCCTGCTTCTGCTGAAATTTTGTTTTTCACTTGGCATCCCTTGATCTCATCTGGAATTCACCCAAACTTGGTACCTACTCTCCAAAATCCGCAGCTTCAAAACAAGTTCAAATAATTATTATTAACAACTAAGATTTATCGGGTGCTTACTGTATATCAGACTCTATTCAGAGCACTTATGTGTATGTTTTCATTTGATCATCCCAACAATACTTCAAAAAATATCCAGAATATTACCTGTAGTAGAATCAAGATTTGGGGATCACAGGAAAGTGGCACCACATTCTGCACAAAAGAAAAACAACTTATGATTGTCTTGGTCTGTCTGGCTTCACTGGTCTTCAGTTCTTCACAGGCTCTATCTATCCCCTGTGGCAAGCCCTCCTTGCAATCTCATCTTATTGGCTTCTACTGTTTCCCATCATAAATTTCCTTCTCACTTATTCTGTCTGGTATTAGTCTAGGAATCTTATCTTATGCAGGGAAATCCTGCTTACTTAGAGCACCTATTTCCAAATTCTCCTGTACAAAATGATTGTGGTGCTCAGCAGAACAAGGTGATTCACCCTGCACAGTGAGGACTTCGCTGAGAAGGCAGCTGGGATTATAAAAACCAGGTTTGGCTGATATTTGTGTTATGGTTCTTACTTGCTGTTATTATGACTGTAATCCCCAGGAAATCAAACCAAACATCAGGAATAGAACTGGACTCATTTGTGGACAATCACTTTTAAGATTTTTAGTTTAAATCTTCTGCATTGATAGTGCATTTTCATGTTCTAAATTCAAAGAGTTCAAAGGATATATGGTGAGAAGGCTCCCTTCCACCCTGGTCCCCCAGCAAGTGAGTTCTTTTCCACTGAGGGGAATAAATTTTATCAATATTTTGCATATATTCTAGGGATACTTTAGGCATCTACAAACACACCCTTTTAAATTTCACCCTTCCTCTTTTTATTACAATGGCTTTAAAATGGTAGCACGCCATGCCACTGTTAGGCACTTTGCTTTTGTCACTCAACAATAACTCTCAGAGGTCATTCCACATCAGTATGTAAAGAGTTCTTCATTCTTTGTTACAGCTGCATAGTATTCTCTTGAGTTCCATAATGTATATAAGCAGTCCCCAAAGTGGGGACATTTAGGTTGATTCCAATGTTCTGCTATTATAAACTATAGTTCAGTTAATAACTTACACATATATCATCTCACATATGTTCAAGGGAATTGGCTTTTGGAAAAAACAATCATGAGAGAAGTGCTGTAGAGAGAAACAGAACCTATCTACAAAGCTACACAGATGCAAAGCTACCAGGTCTCTCACACTTCACAAAGGAGGAGTGGCATCCAAGCGTGCTCCCTCAACTCCCTCCTCTCCCTTAGCATCTTCACTCATTTCCTGCTTCCCTCCAGTCTCAAAAGGAAGGCCTGCTGCATCAATGATGTCTTTTTCCATCAGTTATCCTCCCTCTTTTGCTTGCTACCTCAATCCCTCCCTCTGAATTCGTTCCTTCCACTCAGCCTACAAATATGCTAAGTCTGCCAAGCTGAAAACAACCAACCAACCAACACTTCACTGACTATTATCTCTTGGTTGTCTCGTCCAGTTTTTTTAAGTTAGTATTTGTGGAGCACTCATTATGTGTCAAGCACTATTCTAAAATCTTTACATGGATTAACTCATTTAATCCCTGACAACCCTATAAGGAAGGTACAAAATTATCTTGCCCAGTTTTTGTTTTTGTTTTTAATGAGGAAATAGGCACAGAGAAGTTAGGTGACTTGCCCAAGGTCACACAGCTAGTATATGGCAGAGCCAGGGTTTGAACACAGCATCCTTGCTCCAGAGTTCACAAGCTTGATCACTACACTGCCCTTTGCCTGCACACTTCTCAACAGAGCCATCTCCATCAGTATGTCTGCTTCCCACCTCTGACTCACCCCTTAACCCTCCATTCTTACTTAACTAACTTCTAACCTTGCTATTCTACTTAAACTCTTCTGGAAAACTACCAGTGACTTCCTGAGAACCAAACCTAAAGAATCTTATTTTACAAATGTTATTTTCTAGTCATTATGCCAAGCAAATAGAAAAAGTACAAGATGACACAATTTTTACTCTCAAGGAGCGAAGAGTTTTATACATTAGAAAAGGCAATCACGACGTAGTGTGACCTGTGTAAAAATATAAATGTGCACAAGATACAGAAGAGTGTTTACCCCACCCTGAGTGGTCCAAACATGCTTTGTGAAAGAGATGGCATCTGAACAGCATTTTCAAGGGTGAATAAGAATTTTCCAAGCAGACAAAGGTAGAGACAGTGTTCCAAAAAGATTGCAAAGGGCAGATACTGTTTGAAAGGCTCAGGTTCAATGTCATGGGGAATAAGCAACAGTTGACTCTAAGAAGATGGGAACAGGAGGGTGGGACTGATTGACAGACGATATGGTGGGAGAAGGGGCTGGAGAGTCAAGAAGGGCCATAAACGCAGAAGAAATAAAAGCAAAAGTAAACAAATGGGACCTAGTTAGACTTAAAAGCTCTTGCACGCGAAGGAAACCACCAACAAAATGAAAAGACAACCTACAGAATGGGAGAAAATATTTGCAAATGATTAGACTAACAAAGGGTTAATATCCAAAATATACAAGCAGCTCATACAACTCAATATCGAACAAAAACAAAAACACATACACACACAATCCAATCAAAAAATGGGCAAGACATGAATAGACATTTTTCCAAAGAAAACATACAGATGGCTAACAGGCACATGAAAAAATGCTCAACATCCCTCATTATTAGAGAAATGCAAATCAAAACCACAATGAGGTATCACCTCACACTGCTGAGAATGGCTATCATCAAAAAGTCTACAAATAGCAAATGTTTGAGAGGGTGTTGAAAAAGGGGTACACACCTACATTGTTGGTGGAGCCAACAGTGGAACAGCCACTATGGAAAACAGTATGGAGGTTCCTTAAAAAAAAATAAAATAAACAACTAAAAATAGAACTACCATATGATCCAGCAATTCTACTCCTGGGCATATATCTGGAAAAAACGAAAACACTAATCCAAAAAGACACATGCCCCTCTATGTTCATAGCAGCACTATTTATAATAGCCAAGGCATGGAAGCAACCTAAGCGTCCATCAACAGATGACCGGATTAAGAAAATATGGTATATATATAAAATGGAATATTACTCAGCCATAAAAAGGAATGAAATACTGCCACTAGCAGCAATGTGGATGGACCTAGAAAATATTATGCTTAGTGAAATAAATCGACAGAGAAAGACAATACAATATGATATCACTGATATGTGGAATCTGAAAAATAATACAAATGAATGTTTATACAAAACAGCAATAGACTCACAGACATAGAAAACAAACTTATGGTTACCAAAGGATAGGGGGAGGAACAAATTAGGGGTATGGTATTAACAAGATACTATACATAAAATAGATAAGCAATGAGGACTAACTGTACAGGGGACTATACCCAGTATCTTACAGTAACCTATAACAGAATATAATCTGCAAAAAAACTGAATCACTAAGCTGTATACCTGAAACTAACAAGAGGGAAGGAGCCAGCACTACCTCAATCCTCCCTATTCAACTCAATCTCCCTTGGAACTCTTGTGCCTGCTACAAGCCTAGTTCATGCTCTTTTCATAACTGTTATAAAAATATCCTAACTGGTTTCTCCATCTCCATTCTCTCTCCTGCTGATAGGACATATGTCCCATCCCTACTCAATTATTGCTATGATTTCCCATGGCCTTGTGAACCTGCTTTGATTCATATCTGGCATTTCAGACTTGGATTCATAATCTGAATCCAAGTCCCTTCTATCTTATCCTTAACCTGCTCCTCTCCCCACCCTCCATTCCAGTTCAACTGATCTCCCATTTCACCCTTATCCACTCCGAGAGCATTTCTACTAAACGTGCCCTCTCCATTCCCATTTCCCTACAGTATCTCCTCCAGAAATCCTTCTTCCTGGACCCGCACTCCTCCAGGAGCAACTCATTCCTCTTCTAGACTCATGTAGTGTTTTATCTGTACCTCCTTTTGGTCTTTTTGGCAATATAGTTATTTGGGTATTTATTCAACATTCAACAAGCATTATTTAGAATCTATGACGTGCCAAGCCCTGTGCTAAGTGCTAAGTATACAGTGGTAACCAAAACAGGGTGCAGGGCAATTTCACACCCTAAGGAACATTTGACAATATCTAGAGACATTTTTGGTTGTAATAATGTGGGAAAGAAGGTGCTATTGACATTGAGTAGATAGAGGCTAAGGATGATGCTAAACAGCCTGCAAGGCACACAACAGCCCTCACCCAACAGAGAATTATCTGGCTCCAAATGTCAAAAGTGATGAGGTTGAGAGATTATGTACAAAATGCACAGGGGTGGGTGGGGGTGGGAATCTGTTTATTGTTTAGTTTAACATCCTCCAAAACACCCAACATAGTGATTTGATAGATAAGCAGCTCCTAAGTATTTTTAGGAATAAAAAATGGTACCCTTAGGATCTAGAAAAGGGATACGTTTTAATTAGAAAAAGCAATAAGAAATATTAATTTCAGAGGGGAAATCATAGCCTAAACTTCTCTGTTATGGGTATGGTAAATTAAGTTAGTATTTTATGTTCCACTGTTGTGTTTTCTTCATTATAATATTTATCATGTAAATCCACCAACTTACATAACTCACTGGGAAAACAAGGGATTAATTAAGCAATTTCAAGATGCATAAGTACATTAATATTAACAAAATATATGTGGTGGTGGAGGAACACATTAAGAGACATAAATCAAAGATAATATAGAACAAACTTACTAGTGGAAAACAGGCTTGCAATGTCTAGAAATGTTTTTCTTTTGTATCTAATAATGTGACAGATTCCTGGAACAATACTCCTGTTCATTACAGGGCTATTAATTTCATCATATGTACCTTGTGTGAACTTGCTTTATTTCATTTGTGTGTATGTGAAGGGTCAATAGAGGTCACTGCCATGGCAATGACTTGGCATATCCACAGCTTTTGAAATGGTTCTTGTACATCCAGCAAAGACAAACATCTGGCAATGGATGGGTTCAGGATGTGCTAACAGGGCCCACACACAGACATGCATTTCAGGGTCAGGCTAAATGGAAGCTCCAGCCAAGTCCAGACTCTCCCCCATAGATGGGGCATTTTCCTCCCCAGCTATCCAAGGGAGATTTTACTCAAAGGCATAAATCCTTAAAATTCCAGCCTTAGAAGTGTACTGAGAGTTGATCTAATCTGACCCTTTCATTTTACAGAAAGTGAAACTGAGGCAGAGGAGTTTAAGTGAGTTGCCAAAGGCAGAGAGCTGGCTAGCAGATGCCCTGGTTTGGATGCCTTCTGATCCCACTAGTTCTCCCTGCATTTTCTTACCATTATATCCTTCTGATTTTAAACACATCTCCTACTATTGGACGGAGATTACATTTAATACACCAGTTGCTACTCACTTGTCTCTTTATTTGATTTCAAATGCATTTTATAGTTCAAAGAGGCTCTGTATATATACCTTTAACCAAATATGGATGCATCTATATATTGATTTGTTCATTTGTTGATGTCTAATGGTCAGTGTTTGTGTAGCAGCCAGTGTCTAACCAGGAAAATGGGAAGTATTCCAGGTATTTCAGAGGGGATTTAATACAGGTAATTGGTTACAAAAGTGGTGAAAGGATTGAGGGGCCCAAAACGCAAAAAAATATTCCAATTTAAGTAAGCCCCGAGCGGAGCCAAGGGGAAATTATGTCCAAGGGGTTCATGTACACTGCAACTGTCAGAATCTGGCTGCTGAGCAAGAAGCAGGGGAGGCACCTTACTGCCCACTGATACTGCTTTCACTGCTGATACTGCTGCCCAGAGCTGGAAAATGAAATAGCTCCTCCCTTTCTTCCACCTTCCAGTCACCCATCAGTACCTCCCACCAGCAGAATCTAATAAGCCAGCTGACTAAAAAGTCTGGGAAATGTAGTTTACAGGCTTCCCGCCCCAAAAGTAGAGAGATGGGTGAAGAAGGATCGGTAAGGCCCTGAGTCACCGCAGACAGCATCTGGCACCCCCACCCCCACAATGGAAAATCCTTTGTGCGTCTTGTGCAAGAGAAAGCTGCACATGTATTTAAAACTGTCCTCACTGTTGCTCCCATATCTGCCAATCTCCCATCATCTTTCATTCCTGCTTTCCTTCCTTCCTCCCTTCCTCACATATTATATGCTAAGCGAGGCACTTGGCATTGGGAGTACGAAGTGAACCAGACAGTGCTCCTGCTCCCATGAGGGTTAGACTCTCGTAGAGGGTAAGACAAACTTTCTGAGCTCTCCCTAATTCTTTCCTTTCCTGATTTTTGTTCATGCTTTCCCATTCCTAACTTTCCCAGGATAGCAATTCCCTTATTTAAATGACATGCCAACACTGCTTAATATTCATGCTTTAGAATGCTGTTTACAATTCTACTGTGAATGTAAATCATTTGCCTAATAGGACGCTATTCCAAGACAAAGAGAGGATACGAGTTAATGAGTGTGTGTGATTTCCAGAAGTATGTTTGAATTTCATAGTCTTATCCTTCACAGCTGAGCCTCAGATTCAGTTGAGGCTTTCTGTATTTTCATTATAATCAATTGGAGGGGTATTAATAAGTAATAAGCTTTGTCAAAACAAAAAGGACAGAACTAGAGTTTATAGAATTTTCTCATAGATCCTCCCTGAAAAATGCATAAAACCAGTTTGTTCACTGATTCGAGTGAATGAATTGACAGTTAACCATGCGTTGCTGCTGGGTACTGAGAATACAGAAGAAAATAAGAAAGAGTCTCTGTTCTCAAGGAGCCTGTAGCCTAGAGGGGGAGGTAGACAAACAGAATTAAAAGTGACAGCCCAGGGTACAAAGTGCCTAATCGTGGGGTAAGAACACAGAAAAGGGGTATCCATCAGCCTGAGGGCTCAGGGCAGTTTCCAAGAAAAGTGAGGCTTTAGATGAAATGGAAGGGTGCAGACAAGTCAAGTGAAGAAGGGAGAAGAAAGAGGAGGCCTTTTGACCCCCCTGCACAAAGCACTGGAGGGTCATGAGACAAGAGTGAAGGAAGGTGCAGGAGTGACTTCCATGAAGGAAAAAATGAGATGACGTGACGGTTGTTAGGGGGAGTTGGGTTATGGAAGGATTTAAATAATGTGCAAAAGGCTTTATTCTGAAGGAAGTGAACCAGCCACCAGCTTTAAAGGAAAAGAATAAGATCACTCTGGGAGCACCATGGAGGGTGTACCAGAAGGGCTCAAGACTGAGACAGCAGGACCAGTTGAAAGACATTGTGGTAAGAAATGACAAGGACCTAAACTATGTGACTGGAGAAGAAATGAAGAGCAGAGGGCAGGGATGAGAAATATATAACCTAGAGAGACAATAAGATATAGTGAGAAGTGCTGTAAGAGCAGAAGAAGGATCTGGAATGATTCCCGGTATGCTGACTTATGTGACCAGCGGGCCAGTGGTCCAGGGACCAAGGCAGTAAAGTACAAAAGCAGGAAAAGTTCAGGGCAGGTATTGGGGTGGTGGGAGATGGCTGGATGAGAAGACTTTTAACATGCTAAATTTAAAACACTTAAGAAACATCCTCATGTTTGGTAGAAAATAGGAATATGGAGCTCAGTAGACAGACCTGAGCGGTCTATCCAGCTTTAGGAGCTGTCTGCTTTAAAGAGAAGCCAGAGATGGGCAAGAAATCACACAAGGAGAAGGAAGAGGCCAAGGACAAATCGCTTGAGAACTTCCATATTTAAAGGACATACAGAGTAAAAGAAACTCACAAAGAAAACTAGGAAAGAATGGTTAGAACTGCAGGAGAAAAAGTCTCTGTGTGTGTTCTGCCTCATCTCATAAACCTCCAAGATGCATCCTCCAAGTTGCTTTTGCTGGAAACTAGACCATCCTTCCACTACCAATTCTTCATTGAGTTCCATTAATGGTATCTTCAATATATACTACAAATCCAGTGCTACTGGTAGCAGCTGAGTCCTGGTTCAAGCCACCATCTGCTCTCTACTGATCTATATGATTGCCTTCCACTCATCCCTAATTCCCTCTTGCCCAGCTGTAAGCCAGAGAACCTGTTTTGTTTAAACAGCACAACATAGCTTCTTGAATGAATACATGATCAAATGAATGAATGTAGCACTGCTGGAAGACACTGGTGACAGCTGTTCTCCTGAAGGAGTGGAGGGCATTGGGGTTAAGTCTTGAGTTCCCAATGATGTTAGAGACCCTGATTATTCTCTGTGACCAGAGGTCACTCTCCTGCCATTAGGTAGAAGAGCCAAAATTAAACTATTTCTTAAGGTTGAGAATAAATCCTTAAGTATTTATGCTCTCCTTCCCATTGAGGATGGGGAATTTTTGCTGGATGGATAAAAATGTCCATTACACCCATTATATCACAGCATTAACTGTCCAAACCTTGAATCTTCCTTATGATTCTTCTTCAACCCAAATGCTGATATACCATAAGTTTCAATGCCCTTAATGAGATCCAGGACCAAATCCCCTGGGCCCCTGATATTCTATTTCCATGTCACATCTAAGCAACTTTCAGAGAGTCAGGTAAGGAATTCTGTGTCTTCTACATTTGACTAAATTGAGCAGTAATAGCTTTCACAACAGAAAATTTGTCTCACTTGGTCAACATCTGCCAGATTATTACTGCACCTTTCTGCAACCTTCATGAGGTGTGGAGTGACCATTTTTAAGGGAAAAAAAATTTCTCTAACAGGATTTCTCAGGAGTCAGTTGCCAGAGTTGGCAGAGAAAGAGTAAAACTCAGTTGATGAGGAGGGAGGGGTAGCATTTTGGTGTAAAATTTGGGTCCCATTAGAGCTTGGCAGCACTGACCTAGTGGAAGTCTGGGAGCATCCCTTGGATTCCAAGGTCCGGGGAGCATCTCCAGAAGAAGACAGGCAGAAAAGTGCGGACCTTGGGGCGTAGCCAGCATGCCCAGGCAAGAAGTGCAGCCCGATGTTTACTGCTTTGCTGCCGTTTCCCATTATAGATGTCCCCTGAAGGCTCTAGTACTGGGCACCATTTTTCAGACAGAAATTTAGTAAAGCAATTGGCATCCACCTGGGCCCCATGGCAAGTGGGAATAAAGCTTGTTGTCCCTTAAACTGACAACGTGGTGATGAATAGGTCTCCTGTGTCTCCCTCTGTTGTCGTACTCACCCTCTGGCCCTGCTGGATGTGAAAACTGTTTCCAGTAGCACCTTGCTAGAAGGAGGCGTGTATTAAACCTGTTCTCCCAAACTGAGCTTGAAGCAGAGTGTAGGCACTGAGCTGGATTTGGAGCCTGGTAACTGTTGATGATACCAGGTTGTCCTCGGGGTCTTTGCACCCCAGAAGAAAATGCTGAGATTTTCAGGATAGAATTTAACCCTCCTTCCCAGCTGCCCTGCGAAGTAGGCAATTCGTCTTGGGGACTGTCAAAGTCAGAACAGCTGCAGGGGAAACCTAATGCGGGGAGGGGTCCAGAGAGGAGCACAGGGGAAGATGCTGCCTTGCCAGCAGGCACCGAGGATGTCCTCCAGCTGGATTTAGCAAAGAAACAGGTTCACAGCAGGACGTCCAGTTCTCCAAACTGGATATAGAAGAAAACTAGTCTCCCCAAGATTTTGAATTTGCTCCAGACTGACTTTTAAGAGCCACAGAGATTCTCCCAGGGGATCAGAGGAGAGCCCTGGAGTCCTGGGAAGGTGCTGTAAAAGTAGCCCTGTTAAGAAGCTGCAGGAAGAAAGCAGGGCTTCCTGCCCTTCCTTGATATCCCTGTGACCCAGGCTTCCTAGGTCTCAGTAGCCTGGGCTTCAAAGCTGGGCCATTTTAGTGGTACCAACAAACCCACCAACAAACCCAGAAGGTGCCTCCCTGGAGCACATCCATTCAGTGTTAGGAAATTTTCCATTTCTGTCTCCTGCTGAGTCCCTCCCTCTTGGGTCTCAGCGCTCAGTCAGGGAGGGGATCTTCCCTGCTTGTGAAAAAACACAGGCCCTTCTCAGGTGTGCTCTGTGGTTTAACTCTGACCCTACTGCAGAAGCATTTGAGGAGCTCTTAAAGAAAGAAATGTTCAGACCCCACCTCTAGAACCACTAGAGGTAGTGCCCAGGAATTGTAAATCACTTTAAAAAGAGACTCGGATAATTATGATGCAGCCATCCACAGGCTGGCTTGGAAACCACAATCCTGTAAAACAAGAGTCCAGACTTGAAGTCAAATTCCTTCTCTGCCACCAACCAGCTTAATATTTAGGCAAGCTATTTTAACATCCCCGGGCCTTGATTTCCTCATCTCCATGGTACAGGTAATCTACTGATATTTTTAAAGCAATGATTTTTATTTGTATTTTCTTGCTGCCTTCTAAGACGGCATTTTCCATGAGATTTAGTGTCCTAGAGGAGAGGGCAGACCAGTGGGGACCCCTCCCCTTTTAATATATGGGGAGCCAGGGCTGGAGACTGTGGTCTTCAAACTTCCAGAAACTTCTCACTTTCCAAGGCACCCCAATCTGGAGAGTTGTATAGGAATCAGTGTTGTCTGCTACACTTTCCTACCTCCCTTTTCCCTCACTGTACAGAGAAAGGTAGACAACTCAAAGAAAGGAAGCTGACTCAAATCTTACTAAGAGGCATTTTCCTAAAGTGCAGAACCTCTGGCAACAAACAAAAGGACACTTTGAAGTATTAGTAGCTGCAAAGCCCACTTGAATTGCCATAACAACCCTCCCATCCATTTCATTAAGAGATAACATTTCTAGCGCAATTGTTTTTTGGTTTAATGATTAACCATAAGACTATGTAATATGTATATGTATAGATATAGTTTTGATCAATTTGTACTAATAATAATTCTATTGAAAACTTAATCCATAATACACTTTATAACAGGATGCTGTGGTGACTCCCCCAAAATTAACAATTTAAAATTTTCAATGTATATACATATTTTTGTTGAAGAGCCGAATGATAGGTTGATTAATAAAAAGATTTTCAAGCATAAAATATATCACATTAGGATGAAGTTCTGCAGGAGAAGCGAAATGGAAATGCAATTTCAAAAAGGAAAAGAAAATATTGTAAACTTTCCAACATAAAGAAAAGAGCTTGTTCATGTGTTCTTTGAACCATGAGTATCAAATCACTATGGTATTTAGATTTCACTGGGTAAATTTAAAAGAGCACTATAACAGTTTTATTCTAAAATGCCAATATTCACGGGGAGGGGGAAGGTATGCTGGGATGAAGTGAGAGAGTGGCATGTACTTCTATACACTACCAAATGTAAAATAGATAGCTAGTGGGAAGCAGCCGGGGCTGTATCATAGGGTTGTACTACATGCCAAGGAGGGAGAGGACACACAGGTAGCTGAGAGGTAGGGGGAGCCATGGTCCTTTGCAGCCCAGGGATCAGGGTAAGAGAGGCAGGGAGAGCAATGAGTCAGCGCACTGTCCTCCCATGGAGGGCGGCCTGAGGTTGCCCTCCGGGCACCCCATGGCCCATGTGTGGCATTCGGGAAGTTTCCATGAGCCCCAGCACAGACGGACGATCACCTGCTACAGACTTCACGACAGCACAGATGATCAGCCCCCAGTAGTGTGAGATTCATGTGACTCCGGAAGACCAGATGGGCCCATTTACCCTCCCTGGTCAGCCAGCCCATATGCAGCAGGGCAACAAGTGTCCAGCAGCCCCGTCCCCTGACTGTGGAATCCCAGTGAGTCCTGCCAACACCCAGGACTGTCTTTGGGGATATGCAGCAAGGGTACGTGCTCATCAAGGGAGAATGAATCATCCAAAAGACACCAATGGAAACAGCTCTGACAGGGAATTCGGCTTAGAAAACCCTGACTACTGAAACAGGAAAGAGGCTATAAACCAGGAGAGATGGAAGTGTTGTTCATTGGTGAGACTCAGTTCCATGCTACCCAGCAGGGCGGGGACACATAAGGAGGTTCAAGTCAGCTGGAGAAAAGGGTTTACATTGTCTCTGTGCACCGAGTGTCATCTGAGCAAATACACCATCCTATTGCACCTGTAAGTGAGGCTAACGATACTTCCGTTGCAGGGTTCCTGTAAGAATTACAGAGAATGAACATAAAGTCACCCAGCGCATACGTGCTCTGTGAAGGGCAACTATGACTGTTATTGTAAAATCTGTCTGCCTCCACTGCTGCCTTGAGGTGATGAGAAGATGCCTGGACTGTGGTCCCTGGGGCCGGTGTCAAGCTGTCCCTACCTTTGTGTGGCAGCGGCAGCCTCTAAGCACTGAAGCCCACTTCTAACAGAGGCAGGAGGACACCTCTCCAGTCACATTCAGTACTTTATCCCTGGGTACTGTGGGTGCTGCTCGGGGCTGCAATATCATACAGAGCCAGAGAGGAACCAGTTCTGAGGACAAGCCCTCACACTCTTCTCAGAATCAGTTCTCTGATAACTGGGGCATTGTTCGTAGTAGGCCTGACCCTTCCTTAGAGCAGGTTTGTTCCCAGGGAATGCCCCATCCTCCCTGCAAACAGGCCCTCAGTGAGCCCACCCAGGAGTCCCCGATACAGCTGGGTCCCAGCGGGTGTAGAGCACCCAGCCCCAGATGCAGACTGACCATCAAACTGCTGAAACAGAAGCTTCCATACTGCCTCCCAGACCCTGTGCCGCAGTCCATATTCTTTCTCTCAAACAGCGCCACCCAAAATGGGAACAGCTCTGGCTCCACAAAACCTGGATCTGTCCCATCCAGACCTTATTCTTACTCTCCCTGGTGAGTGGAAGAAAGAACTGGGCCTCCCATGCTGCTATTGTGAGAAAGCCCTAACTGTGTCAGTGATAAAAGCACCTCCACAGATTGAAAAAACAAAACACTTTCAAGTTAGATTTTCTCACCAAGTTCCCTCAGATAATGAATTCATTGATCAAACGTTAATTAAGCACCCACCAAGGGCAGGCACCAGGCCAGGTGCTCCCAAGCCCATACCAGGAAGATCCTACAGCCAAGTGGGGGCATCTACCAGCACACTGCCTAAGCAATCTCTGCAAACTCTTTCCCTTGGGGCTGATGATCAGCCTAGAGGCACCAGCATGTGCCACCCTGTGTCAGCTCCCCAAGGTCCATCAACTAAAGGGTTAACACAGAAGGAGATGGGAACCATACTGGTTGTTAATATTTTCATATTATCCCTCCTTCCAACTAGTATTTTCCAAGTCCTTCAGTTCTGCTGGTCTTCATTAGGGAGCAAAAACAAACCGAGGAAGAGTGATCATTCTGATCATCTATACAGGAAGCCCAGGTGAGCCTGGATGACCTTTGGAATGCTCTCTACCATGCACATAGCCATATATAGGTAGATCTTGCTTGAAGAAAAATCTAACTCTAAAACTTAGGTCTAAACAAATGGCCAACTAGGAATTCTAATTCCTTTTATAGGATTGATGAAAGATAGGATTCATTTGAACAACAGCTTTCTCCTAATGCATTTAAAATATGTTCTACCAGGGCTTCCCTGGTGGCACAGTGGTTGGGAGTCCACCTGCTGATGCAGGGGACGCGGGTTCGTGCCCCGGTCCGGGAAGATCCCACGTGACGCGGAGCGGCTGGGCCCGTGGGCCATGGCCGCTGAGCCTGCGCGTCCGGAGCCTGTGCTCCGCGGCGGGGGGTGGGGCCACAACGGTGAGAGGCCCACATACCGCAAAAAAAAAAAAAAAAAACATATGTTCTACCAAAAGCTAACACAACGTTGTAAATCAACTATACCTCAATTTAAAAAATGCTCCATTTATAATAACTAATTTATACACAATTGCCCAGGAACATGTCCATGGGGTAAAACGAGTTCAAGCATTCATTCTTTCATTTGACAAAATTTTATTAAGTAACCACTATGTGCCAGGCACTGTTCTAGATACAGTAGTGAACAAAACAGACAATGGTTATTTTCATGGAGCTGACGTTCTGGTGGAAGCAGACAAATAGTCAGTAAATATGTAATATGTTAGGATGGGATAAGTGCTATATATAAAATAAAACAGAGCAAAGGGGGTATCAGAGTGACTGGGTAAGGAATGGGGTGCTATCTCTACAGGGAAGGCCACTCTGCTCGGCGATGTTTGAGCTGAGAAGATGTGGGCAGAGGAAAGAAAGGGAACATGGCTTGAAGTCAGAGCATGCTTGGTGTGTTTGAGGAACAGCGAAGCAGGCTAGCATGGCTGGGGCCTGGTGCAGCTGGGGTCGAACCCACAAAGGGGAGTGTGGAAGAGTATGAGGTTGGAGAACGAGCCAGGACTTATGTCTGAACTGCCTGAAGCAGACATTTGTTCTGAAATAGTCCTCGATATGCACAGCATATAGTCAGGACCCAGAATCTCCCTGACTCCTCTAGAAAATTCAATAATAAAATGCTAAACCAAATTTAGGAACTCTAAACACATTTTAGATTAAAAAACAAGTTCCTTCCAATATCCTACAACCTTACACCAGGATATCTATGGCAAGCTGGACACGGTATACAATGATTGCTTCTCACTCAATAAATGTGCTGTCAGCTACCCAGGCCTAGAGAGGAAAGGATGGTACTCTCACGTACTTAATTCCACTCTGCTTTTGATTAGGTCTTTGTGTTGAACCACTAACTCCCAGAAGGCTTTCTGATACACCAGCTGCTGACGGCCTGGTATGCAATATTCACTGGAAAGGTTATTCTCTGATGCTGACCTCCAGTTTCCTGATGATAAACATGAATGAGCTAAGAAGCACATTAAACCCACCCCAGTGTCATTCCTGACCCAAAGAGAAGTGCTCTTCAAATTCTCACCTCTTCCTTTGATGACTTAGCCTTTATCCTACACTTTAAAAAATTAAAATATATCAACAACGTTCATGAGTTATTCTTCCCCCTTCGTATCTCTGAGGAATTCCGTTACTAGTGTATGGGAAGGGCTAGTGTCTCAGGACCCCATGGAGTCATGCCACAATAATGTCAAAGAAGGATCATTTCTTTATATGGGGAAATTACAGTCACCTAGCATGCTTGACTGTAGGAAGTTATCAGGTAGCATCTCAGAAAGAGAAAACTGTTTCTAGAAACTGCTCAACTAGGCAATCCATCTCTCAAAAGGATTTTAGCTTCCTAACCAAGCAAAAGAATAACATGGAGGAAATTTAGTAAATAATGACCCAACTCCCAAAAGCTACTAGCAAGTGTTTATTTTGTTTTGTTTTTAGATTAAAATAGCTTCTATAAAAACAAAACATTTCTCAATGTAGAAATATATTAATGCAATTCAGAAAAGCATGAAGGAGAAAGTGAAAAAATAGTCACTTGATATCACTGAGAGATAACCCATGTTAACATTTTGGTGAACACTTTTTCAGACATTTTTGTGCATGAGCACACACAAATAATTTTAAATAAATAGAATCAAAGCATACTTAAAGTTTTGTGATTTACTTTTTTTTTTCACTCATGTATTGTGGACAGCTTTCTAAATTATTAAATATAGACCTTAATCATTATTTCAACTAGATGCACAAAATTCCATTATACAAATTGTGAGAGTCACGAAATCACTTAACTACACTCATACATGCGAAGAAATAAGGCTTCTTTATGGGTCATAAGTGGAGCCTTTCACCAGTTAGTGGAGAAAAAATAATTTAGTCCAATTCCATAATCTCAGTACAATCCCATAATGTGAATGGTCCTCAAAGGATAATATTCTTTTCTAGGCAAAATTCTTAATCTCTCATATTCATTTCTCTCCCACATATTTTTACTAATAAAAGTGTGTGTGTATAACAGGAAAGGGTACAGATTATGTGACATTATGGTAACAAGGCAGAAGGATTCTCAGGTGCACCTCCCTTGCCTGGTCTGCTGGATCCTAGCTGGGACTTCCAATGATGTGGCAGGTGTTACCTGCCTCCTGAACAGAGGCTGTGGAAGTACAACTGGCCATCTTGGTTTTTTGTTCAGGCAATGAGCGAAATCCACCCATGATAGCAACCACTATATACCACCATGATCAGGGTGATCCCCAGAAAGGAGTGGGGCTCCCAGGCAACTCAACCAGTGTAGGGGTGCCCAAGGTAGCACACTTAAAAGGAGACTACTGCTGACATCTTCCATTGCACCCTTGGGTATATACTATTAAAGACAGACACCTGCAAGCCTAGGGTGGCTGCCTGATTATACCACCCAGGAGACAGACTTGCTGCAGTCTTATTCAGTTGACCCTGATCTCAAAGGTCCCAACTCTGGCAGCCTCTTCCACCTGCCCCCAGTCCCTGCTCATTCAGTGGGGCTCTCAGCACCCCCAAAGCTCCTTGA
Organism: Hyperoodon ampullatus; assembly: GCF_949752795.1. Lineage (NCBI taxonomy): Eukaryota > Metazoa > Chordata > Mammalia > Artiodactyla > Ziphiidae > Hyperoodon > Hyperoodon ampullatus. Next base: position 135,009,797 of record NC_136916.1, on the reverse strand, counting down.
GGTTGCAGTGGCTAGTACTTCCTTGGCCCGGAACCCTCCTGATAGCAGTGCCTGTGATCAGTAAAACACGACCCAGTTGGGTTTAGAATTCTCTTAGGGGATCCAGGTGTCCAATCACCTGCCTCCCCATCCTCTGTGGGGTCCAGAGTTCCCCATCTTTGGAGTCTTCCTCTCTGCTCTGTGCTGTCAGGGTATAGAGGTCCCATTGTACTCTAGCCTCCCCCATCCAAGCATGGAGCACATTCCTCTTCAATCTGCAAGCTCCATGAGGGTGGAGACCACATCTGCTGTGTTTACTACTGAGTTCACACTGCCCTGCAAAGGGCATTATACGTGCTCAAGGCACATTTGAGGAATGAACAAATGAATGAATGAATGAGGTTCATAACATAAATGAGGTTCCCGCACCAGTGTGGCCCTGAGAGGAGCATTTCCTGCATAGCACTTGACTTCTGTAATCCTGGGGATGCTGTTTCTGTCTTCTGGGTCTGTCAGAACTCGGATAGGATCCCTGGACAGGATCTTGTTCTTACTCCAACAGAAGCTTCCCTGTGTCTGGACACCAGATTGGATGCTAACAGCAGGAGTCATGAGGGAAGTTAGGCATTCAGAAACGCTCTGTTTCCTGACATCGAGAGAGAGAGAGAGAGAGAGAGAGAGAGAGAGAGAGAGAAAGAGGGAGAGAGCACACTAAGTGCTACCAGGAGATAGCCATACCCCATCTAAGCCCTGCTTTGCATTGCAGTGTCTTACACTTATTAAGAGGTGAGTATCTCCCCATCATGATTTATCAAACAACTCTAATAAGTACATTTTATGGTCCAGGTCATATCCTTTCATGAGCCTCATTATTTTAAACAAGTTTTATAGCAATAAGAGAATAAAATGTACCATAAATTATTTTTTACTAAGCGTCAATTAGCAGTTCTGTTTAAGCACTACTTCTAAATCCAAAGGAAGAAAGTTGTTTGTGCTAAATAATATGTTGCTATGACAGGGTGTCAAAAATGTAAAGTTCATGTTAATTTTAGTCCACTGAGATAAACTATAAAAGTCTTGGGACTTCCCTGGTGGCGCAGTGGTTGAGAGTCCGCCTGGCGATGCAGGGGATGCGGGTTCATGCCCCGGTCCGGGAAGATCCCACATGCTGCGGAGCAGCTGGGCCCGTGAGCCATGGCCGCTGAGCCTGCGTGTCCGGAGCCTGTGCTCCGCAACAGGAGAGGCCACAACAGTGAGAGGCCCATGTACCGCAAAAAAAAAAACAAAAAACAACAAAAAAAAACTATAAAAGTCTTTTACTTTCATTAAAAAATACTGCTTTTTTGCCAACTGGAAGAAAAAAAAAGCTTGTGGATTTTTGTTGCCATTGTTTATTTTATTTTTTTTTTTTTTTGTGGTACGCGGGCCTCTCACTGTTGTGGCCTCTCCCGTTGCGGAGCACAGGCTCCGGATGCACAGGCTCAGCAGCCATGGCTCACGGGCCCAGCCGCTCCGCGGCATATGGGATCCTCCCAGACCGGGGCACGAACCCGTATCCCCTGCATCGGCAGGCGGACTCTGAACCACTGCGCCACCAGGGAGGCCCGCCATTGTTTATTTATTTCCCTCACTTAAAAAAAAAAGTTACTGATATTTTTCTGTGAGTAGCTGTAATTGGCTCTGGCCAGCCAATAAATTCAGGGAGGAAATTAGGGTTTTTCTTGTGCTATGAATAAGTTACCCAGGAACGTTTTCTAGTTACCTTGTTTTATGACAACTGCTTCTACTCAGGAGGTATTTATTGAAAAATCCCTTCAACTACTTCAGAGATATACTTCTAAAGCAAAAGTATTATTTATTTCTAGCTTTTTGCTAGAGTAAAATACTGCCACTTTTACCTGGATGGAGGTGGGGAGATGCCATCCTGCTATGCTGTTATCTCTGACTCAGGGCAAAATCAGCTCCAAACCATTGTGTCTCGTGGCCCTCGTTCATCTGAGCAGCTTCAACCCAATGTGATCACTGGTCTTCCCCACAGTGTCAGCTGGCACCATCCCATGACCACCTTTAAAGCAGGCTCCTTCAGAAGTTCTGTGCTGCAGTTAACTTCTCTTCCCCTTGGATTGTCCTCCAGTCTTGCTCTAATAGAACCTCATCCTGGAGATCTACTCGCCGGTGGTGCTCAGAGCCAATAGCACTGTATTATGTACCTAAAGTTTTCTAAGAGGGTGAATCTTAAGTGCTCTTACCACACACATGTACAAACAAAATAATAACAATAATAATAATAATAAAGGAGGCAAGAGGAAAGCGGCCCCTTTTGCAAGGTGATGGGTATGTCTGTAGCCTTGAAGGTGATGATGGTTTCATGGGTGTATACTTATCCCCAAACTCATCGAGTTGCATACATTAAATATGTACAGCTTTTCCCATGTCAATCATACCTCAATAAAGTGGGGTTTTGGGGGGCTTTTTTGTGTGTTTTTTTTTTTTGCAGTACGCGGGCCTCTCACTGCTGTGGCCTCTCCCGTTGCAGAGCACAAGCTCCAGACACGCAGGCTCAGCGGCCATGGCTCACGGGCCCAGCCACTGCACGGCACGTGGGATCTTCCCGGACCAGGGCACGAACCCGTGTCCCCTGCATCGGCAGGCGGACTCTCAACCACTGCACCACCAGGGAAGCCCAATAAAGTGGTTTTTAAAAAATAAAGTTTTTTAAAATTAGGAAAAAAAAATTGGGTCATATCTCTCTTTCGGCTAATGACACAACATGGCTGGCTGCTAAAATTACGCTATATTTTTCTTCCACCAAGATCACCACTTCTGCTCACAAGCTGTAAGAGAAGCAGCATTCTATTCATCCAGGAATCAAAGGTAATCATCAAGAGGCATTATGCTGTAAAATTCTATTTCCAGGCTTATAAACTCAAGTTATGAAAGACAGGTGCATCCAAAATTAATAGCAATAAAGCAATACTTTGAAAAGGCATTAGTAAAACCAAAGCTGGTAACTTAAAGTCCGGTTAAAATCAATATTTTCCTATTTAATAACAAAAGCAAAGAAAGAGTGGCATCAGGAAGCCAGGAAAAGATATTTTGGGAAAAGGATCTCATTCTTGGGAGTTAATGAGTTTCCCTACACAAGTTCCATGAGATCAAGCATGTTGGTAACATCACAAGCGGTATTTCAGAGCCAAGATGGAATCACAGAGCTATGTAGCACGTGTTTCGTAAGTTCAAGTTTCAATGAGGATTTCTGCATTTACCCAAAAACCTTTGAAATAATTATGTAAGGATGTAATCACGATTTTCCACTTACCACATTGTTGGAGTTGTTTGGTGTATCTCAAAGTTTTTGGAACAGCAGTTTGCGACAATGTGATTTGATTGTGTGAAATTTTCCAGGGTGAGTGCATAAGCATGTAATTCATGTTTTTAAATACATGCTATGAAGTGCACATTGCTTATTAGCTTTCTAGAAATCTCCCAACTCTTCTATTTTCATCCCTTTAATTTTTATTAAATGATTTTCTTTTTTTATCATTATCTTCCTTATTCCCAACTTCAAAGAAATAATTATTTACATGACCCTATTTTCTCCTAACCTTTGAAAGTATTTTCCCTACCAGCCCCCATCTTTTTTTGGTGATATTTTGTGCAACGGTTCTTGGTAGTGGTGTCCAGTCATAACAGTTCACATTTACTGGCTGCTTACTATGTGCCAGGCACTACATTATCTCATTTAATTTACTGAAAGCACAGTTCTAAATTCTCCTGTTGCTTTTGCTTGGGAGAATTTGTTAAAACCCCGTTTATTAGTGTGAGAATTAGCAGCAGCTTTGCTGCTTGAAGTAGACTAAAAGCAAAATCCGCTCTGTATTCAAGCCAGGGTACTGAATGTGGCTGCCAGGTCCAGCTGGCCACGGGAAATGTCTGGATGATTTCATTTAATGCCTTTAGAAATATTTCTCACTGGGCTAATTCAAGGAAAATGGCTTGTCACGGATGATATCTGACTATAATAAGCGGCTAAAATGCTTTCCCAATAAATATTGTAAAATGAAACAGGTGTAAAGCCACAGTTGAAAAATCAGCAGCCAAAGAGTGCTGCAGGGATTATGGGCCAACTTTCCAGCAGAAGGCTGATCCCTGGGAGGTGGCAGGGATCCGTGTTAGCCAGGCATTCTCCCCAATGCTTCCAAGAAATTCATCATTTATTCAAGCATTCATTTAATAAATATTGATATACTACATAGAGGCATTCTACTGGGTCTTAGTCAGCCTTAAGGAGTTGCAGGCTAGTGGGAATTAGAGGACCTGGTAGGATCTGTGTGAAGCCCTGCCACCCCACATATGCGCAGATTGCTCCCTGCTGCACGTAGAGAAAACCCAAGTCCCTGAGTTGAAGGAGGTGCCAAAGGGCAATCAGTCTGGATTGGTTAGACAGAAAAGAGCTGCAGAAGAAGCTGAAAACGAGCAAGGTGGTAGATGCTGGTGGCAGGAAACAGCTCCCCTCTCCCCTGGAGGAACACCAGGGGTTTAGAGACCTGCAAGGTAAGAGCTGAGCCCGGGCGAGTGGCCTGTGAGGACTGCCTGTTGTGTGGAGGAGCTGCAGCGGAGACAGGCAGTGGAGGAGAGCCAAGCCCTTGGGCATACCTTGCGGGTTGGTCAGCTGGCTTCTGTTTGCCTCCAAGTTGTTGTGCAAGCTGAGCTCAGGGCCCGCCCTGAGAGAGGAGTGAGCAGCACGTCCAGCATCCAACGCAGAGAGTGGAGGGCTCAACATTTAGTGTATTCAGTGGAGCTCCAGGGCAGTGGGAGCTGTGAGGCTGGCCTGAGGAGCCACCCACCCTGAGGCTTACGTGTCCGCACAAAGAAGGGAGAGCCAAGGTTGTGCGGAAGCCGATGGCCCTTAAGGGAGAGAACGGGCCCTGTGATTTTCTTGTGCTCCCAACATGTGCGTGATGATGATGACGTATTGAGTGTTTCCTACGTGCCAAACATTTTTCTAAACATAGAAAAATGTTATCTCATTTAATCTTTATAACAACTCTATGAAGTAAATATTATTATTATCCCCATTTGGCAAATGATAAACCTGAGTACAAGAGAGGTGACAGAACGTCCCCAAGTTCCCACAGCTAATAGCCACACAGCTGGATTTTGAACCCTGGCTGCCTGCCCTGGGCCCACACTGTTAATTACTGACTGAGCCGTTCTGCCCCCTGGAAAATGGTCATGCTTCAGAGAAATGAAAATCTATACAGTCATGATGCCAGGCCAGCGTCAGTCAACACAGGCATCTAAGATGCATCTCAAGAGTGTATAACTGAGACAGCTCAGCCACATAAGTGCAGCACATGGCTTCTACATTTATTTGCTTAAAAACTCTTCATTCTATCGGACTTGGAAGCGGAGCAGGAGAAGCTCGTGCTGACGGGGTGAAGGTGTCAGCAGGTCCAGTAGGAAAGCAAACCATTCCCCATGATGCTCTGTGTGAATGCTCAAGGACATTTTATTACAATTAATGTGTGAGTCAAGACCTGTCCATATTTAGAGCATGAGCTTCCAACGGCCAACATCTCTTAAGATTCTAATATGTCATTGCTAAGTACACAAATATACTTTTCCAGTAATTCTCTTATATCTCAAATTGGAGTTTAAAAAAAAGGAAAATATTACTCCTGGATTTCAGGCTTTTGGTGGGGGACAGAGGGAGAAGGAGAATAATAAAGGCATATTTCAAAAATATTTATGTTCACATGAAAACCTGTACATGAATGTTCACAATAGCTCTATTCCCAATAAGCAAAAACTAGAAATAACCCAGACATCCTACAACAGGTGAAGAGTTTACAGTGGTACATCCATACCATGGACTACTACTTAGTAATAAAAAGGAATGAACTATTGATACATGCCCCCCAAAGTTGTACTCGCTACTCATTAAACTCCATTTCTGTAGGGCTGACCACCTATGCTTTCTTTTACATATTCTTAAGAACACTTGGAATAAAGACTGTGGCAATCCCATAATAGTCTGGGAAATTGAGTGCCTGGGCAGTTTGTGTTAGGGGTGGCTGTCACCAACGTTACACTGAGTTATGTGTAAGTAGTGGTATGCTGGAGTCAGTTTGTACCATTCATCACCCCAACTCTATGCTCAGTGACATCATGATGGTGCCTAAAATTAGCCATGGTGGGAGTATTTACATCATGGAAATCAGCGAATCAGAGGTCACTTCCAACCCTGAGAACTTGTTATTAAAGCTTTGCCAGGATGTCACTGTGGATGTCATGTGAATAAGTTATTTTAGAAAGTTCCAAAGGTGGGAAGTGGGAATAATCCAAGACAGGGAAATCTAAATCAGTTCATATATTGTAGCACCACCACTGTATGATCCCTCATGTATCACCACCCTGACAATCAGTTCTGAGCCAGACACATTTCTCAAGCCAGAAATAAGACTTGAGTGGAAAAACCTGGGAGATGTGAATAAGGGAAATATTTGAGTTTTAATAAACAAAGTCCTTTCACGTTTTTCAAGGAACATGAAAAATAAACCAACAAAATGTCACCCAACACAGTAAGACAAGTTGCTGAAAGGGAAAACACCTGGGCAAGGTCAGTTTTGACCACCTGCAGGTGCCATGTATCCATCTTGAGGAAGGTGATTCAGCACCTACAAAGATCATTGCCTGAGTGCCTTCCAAACATTATTAAAGATCAAAAACTTATATCTTAGAAAAAGCATTTGACAAAATCCAACACTCATCCTTAAAGGAAAAAAAAAAAAAAACCTCTTAGGAAACTGGGAATAAAAGGGAACTTTCTTAACTTGATACAGAGTTTCTAAAAAATAAAAATAAACAAAAATAAACCCAAAAAACCCTATACAACTAACATCATACTTAATAAAGAAATGCTGAATGCTTTCTCCCCAAGATTAGGAAGAGGGCTAGATGGTTTCTCTCTCTCTCTTATTCAACGTATGACTCACAACTCATTCAACATAGTATTGGAAGTTCTATGTTGCAATAGGGCAAGAAAAAGAAATACAAGACATTAAGATTGAAAAGGAGGAAATTAAAATGTCTCTATTTGCATATAACATAATTGTGTAGAAAATCCCAAGGAATTTACAAAAACAAAACAAAAAACAGAAACCCTTCTAGAACTAGTAAGTGAGCTCAGCAGGACTGTAGGATACAAGGTCAATATTTTAAAAATTAATTACATTTCTATGTACTAATAATGATATATGGAAAATGAAATTAGAACCACAGTACCACTCATGACAAAAAAAATGAATACTTGGATATAAACTTAACAAAACATGTACAGAATCTTTATGCTGAAATTTACAGAACACTGATGAAAGAAATCAAAGACCTAAATAATTGAGGGACATATGAAATTCATGGATTGAAAGACTCAACATAGTAAAGATGTAATTTCTCCCCAAATCAATACATAGCTTTAATGCAATCCCTATCGAAATCCCCAGCAAGATTTTTTGGCAGATACAGACAGCATTATTCTAAAGTTTGTACGGAAAGGCAAAGAAAGTAGAATAGCTAAAACAATTTTGAAAAATAAAGTGGGAGGAATCACTCTACTTGATATTAAAGACTACAATATACTATAGTAATCAAGACAGTGTGGTATTGTCAAAGGGATAAATACATAGATCAATGGGACAGAACACAGAACCCATAAACAGACCCACACAAATATGCCCAACTGATTTTTGATGAAAGTACAAAAGCAATTAAATGCAGGAAGGATAACCTTTTCAAAAAATGGTACTGGAGCAACTCGACATCTGTAGTGAAAAAAACAAAACAGAACAAAAAAGGAAGAACCTGGACTTCAGTCTCTTAACTTACAGAAAAATTAACTCATAATGAATCACAGACTTAAATGTACAATGTAAAATTAAGTGTTATAGCTCTTTTAGAATTAGTCTGGCAGGTTTCTGGTCCTTACCAGAAGACCTCCATAGGGGGGAAAAATGTGAAACTAGAACTTTTAGAAAAAAAAATAGGAGAAAAATTTGGGGACATAGGACTAAGCAAAGAATTCTTAGACTTGACTAAAAAAAGCCTAATCTATACAAGGAAAAACTGATAAATTAGACCTTATCCAAAACTTGCAACTTTCCTATGTAAAAGATCTTCTTAAAAGGATGAAAAGATAAGCCACAGACTAGGAAAAGATACTTGCAAATCATATATTCAACAAAGGACTAGAATACATAAAAACTCGACATTAAAAAACAAATAATCTAATTAGGAAATGAGCAAAAAACATTAATAACGTGTCACCGAAGAGGATATACAGATGGCAAACAAGCACATGAAAAGATGTTCAATAGCGTTATCCATTAGGAGAATGCAAATTAAAACTACAATGATATTATCACCACACACCTTTCAAAATGGCTAAAATGGAAAACAGTAACAGCACCAAATTCTGCCAAGAATGTAAAAAACTGAATCATCCATAGACTGCTCCTGAGAATGAAAAATAAAACCCTGGAAAACTATTTGGCAGCTCCATACAAACAAAAATATGACTAAAATACAAACCAACAATAACACTCTTGGGCATTTTCCCCAGATAATTAAAATGTATGTTTACATCAAAATCTGTGTACAAATGTTCATAACAGCTTTATTCATAATAACCAAAAACTGGAAACAACTCAGATGTCTTTCACTGGGTGATCATTAAACAAATGTGGTACATCCATACCATGGAATACTACTCAACAATGAAAAGGATAAACTATTGACACACATGGCTTGGATGAATCTCCAGGGGATTATGCTGCGTGAAAAAAAGCCAATCCTAAAAAGTCAGACACTTTATGATTTTATTTATATAACATTCCTGAAATAATAAAATTATGAACATGGAGAACAGGTTAGTCGTTGCCAAGAGTCAGGCATGGGAGTTAGGGGGAGGTATACATGGCTATAAAAGGGCATCATGAGGGATTCTTGTGGTGATAAAAATGTTCTTTACCTTGACTGTATCAATGAGATATCCCAGTTGTAATAATACACTATGGTTTTGTAAGATGTTAGCTTTGGGAGAAATGGCACAAATGGTAACAGGACCTCTCTGTATTATTTCTTAGCAATGCATGTGAATCTACAATTATCTCAAAATGAAAATTCTAATATTTTTTTAAAACCCTGTATTTTGGGAACTTGATTGTTTCTTTTTACATTTTTATCTGTGTTTTTTTTTGCTTATAACTTTTTGTAATTTTCTTTGAAAATATTAGCCTGTTTGTATATTTAAGAGACTTTTAACATGTTTGATCATTTGACACAGTAATTCCAAGCCCAGAATTATAGCCTGAGAAAAAATTCAAAATGCAGAAAAATATGTTCATTGTAACAATATGTGCTAACAAAAAATCCCAAAAGCAACTGTGTCCAACATCTAAGGAAGGATTAAATAAAATATCATACCCAAATGATGGAATATTCAGCAACCATTGAGGACAATTTTTTTAAATGTCTTTATTGGAGTATAATTGCTTTACAATGGTGTGTTAGTTTCTGCTGTATAACAAAGTAAATCAGCTATACATCTACATATATCCCCATATCTCCTCTCTCTTGCATTTCCCTCCCACCCTCCCTATCCTACCCCTCGAGATGGACACAAAGCACTGAGCTGACCTCCCCGTACTTCGTGGCTGCTTCCCACTAGCTATCTATTTTACATTTGGTAATGCATATATGTCCATGCCACTCTCTCACTTTGTCCCAGCTTACCCTTCTCCCTCCCCGTGTCCTCAAGTCCATTCTCTACGTCTGTGTCTTTACTCCTGTCCTGCCCCTAGTTTCTTTAGAACCTTTTTTTTTTTACTCCTGTCCTGCCCCTAGTTTCTTCAGAACCTTTTTTTTTTTTTTTAGATTCCATACATATGTGTTACCATACGGTATTTGTTTTTCTCTTTCTAACTTACTTCACTCTGTATGACAGTCTCTATGTCCATCCACCTCACTACAAATAACTCAATTTCATTTCTTTTTATGGCTGAGTAATATTCCATTGTATATATATGCCACATCTTCTTTATCCATTCATCTGTCGATGGACATTTAGGTTGCTTCCAGGTCCTGGCTATTATAAATAGAGCTGCAGTGAACATTGTGGTACATGACTCTTTTTGAATTATGGTTTTCTCAGGGTGTATGTCCACTAGTGGGATTGCTGGGTCATATGGTAGTTCTACTTTTCATTTTTGAGGAACCTCCATAATGTTCTCCATAGTGGCTGTATCAATTTACATTCCCACCAACACTGCAAGAGGGTTCCCTTTTCTCCACACCCTCTCCAGCATTTACTGTTTGTAGATTTTTTTTTTTTTTTTTTGCAGTATGTGGGCCTTTCACTGTCGTGGCCTCTCCCGTCGCGGAGCACAGGCTCCGGACGCACAGGCTCAGCGGCCATGGCTCACGGGCCCAGCAGCTCCGTGGCATGTGGGATCTTCCCAGACCGGGGCACGAACCCGTGTCCCCTGCATCAGCAGGCAGACTCTCAACCACTGCGCCACCAGGGAAGCCCTGTTTGTAGATTTTTTGATGATGGCCATTCTGACCAGTGTGAGGTGATACCTCATTGTAGTTTTGATCTGCATTTCTCTAATGATTAATGATGTTGAGCATCCTTTCATGTGTTTGTTGGCAATCTGTATATCTTCTTTGGAGAGATGTCTGTTTAGATCTTCTGCCCATTTTTGGATTGGGTTGTTTGTTTTTTCTTGATATTGAGCTGCATGAGCTGCCTGTATATTTTGGAGATTAATCCTTTGTCAGTTGCTTCGTTTGCAAATATTTTCTCCTATTCTGAGGGCTGTCTTTTCGTCTTGTTTATGGTTTCCTTTGCTGTGCAAAAGCTGTGCAAAAGCTTTGAAGTTTCATTAGGTTCCATTTGTTTATTTTTGTTTTTATTTCCATTTCTCTAGGAGGTGGGTCAAAAAGGATCTTGCTGTGATGTATGTCATAGAGTGTTGCCTATGTTTTCCTCTAAGACTTTTATAGTGTCTGGCCTTACATTTACGTCTTTAATCCATTTTGAGTTTATTTTTGTTTATGGTGTTAGGGAGTGTTCTAATTTCATTCTTTTACATGGAGCTGTCCAGTTTTCCCAGCACCACTTATTGAAGAGGCTGTCTTTTCTCCATTGTATATTCTTGCCTCCTTTATCAAAGATACGGTGACCATATGTGTGTGAGTTTATCTCTTTGCCTCCTTTATCAAAGATACAGTAACCATATGTGTGTGAGTTTATCTCTGGGCTTTCTATCCTGTTCCATTGATCTATATTTCTGTTTTTGTGCCAGTACCATACTGCATTTAAGACAATTTTAACCCCCTAAATTTCAATCACATGATGATTTGAAAATTTTTAACATTATGCTAAGGGGCAAAATGAAGGTGGAAAACTGTACATTCAACATGATTTCAATAATTTACAATGATATGGATAGAAAGACGGAAATACTCCAAATGTTAGCAATAATACTCTCTAGGTGATAGAATTACAGATGAATTTTATTCTCCTCTCCAATATTCTTTTTGGTTTTCTGCAAGGAGCTTACAACTGGTATGATCTTGGACTAGCTGTTATCCTTTCTAAGCCTTGGAGTCCTCACTCATTAAATGGAGATAATAATAGTACCTTCATTATGTTTGGTATTAATCTATAGTGCTTAGCAAATTATCTGATACACAATAAATGTTATTTATTTGAGAAGCATACATGTATAGTACTCACAATGGACCAGGCACTATTCTAAGATCTCTCCAAATATTAACTCATTTAGTCCTCATAACACACCTCTGAGGTAGTACAATTATTATTGAATGAGGAAACTGAGGCAAAGAGAAATTAAATAATTTGCCCTAAGTTATACAACAAATAAATAGCAGAGCTGGAGTCTGAACCCAGATAGTCTGGCTCCAAAGTCTGTACTATTAATCATTACACTATTTAGCCATTGTTTATTATTATTATTATGGAGTAAAAGTAAAACTTTAAGTCAGATCCTAAAATAATGAAAAAGGCAGAATTTCTCTAGACATGTATGGTTGATGACAACCAGCACAGAGAAAATATGGCAGAACAGATACATTGCTATGAGTGCTTATGGAATTTGGAGTCATATAATTTGAACTGGATATCAGTTCCCTCAATTCTAACCTATATGGCCTTTCATAAATTATTTAATCTGTCTGGGCATGAATTAAATAATCTGTGAAATAAAATTTAAAAGTACCTACATTTCAGGCTCATTGAGAGGATTATTTAAGTTAATATAGGTAAAGTAATTCTATATAGTAAATACTCAACAAATGCTTGTTTCTTTTCTCCTTGTTAACATCTAAAACACTGTTTTTAAATAGGGCAGAACATATTCAGATGATCACATCAAAATACATGTCTCATGATAAATAGACCATGTCCTGATTATCACCAGCAAAATAAAATTGATACATGGTATCTAAGTGGCTTAATGGACCATCTTGACTACATAACCCAAAGTTCCTGGAAAATGTAGAACCTACAGAGTGTGTAGTTGAATCATCTCTTGGAGCTTGAATACCCAGCACAGACAGCAAGTGGGTGATTCTTGGTAACATTGTTTACTTGATAAATATAAACATAAAACACCCCTTGCAGAGTCCTAAGACTTCACAACATCAAAAGTAAATATACACCATCCGGTCTTTATGGAGCTTTATGACCCAATAAAAATGGAAACAACAGACCACTGCATCAATATACAAACCCAATATAACAGTGAGGCTCAAGAGACACTGGGGTATACCATCTGCAGCTAAAGAAAGGGAGAGTGATCAAGTATAACTAAACTATTTGTAGCAGGTCCAAACAGGTAGTGTGGTATTACTTACAGCTGGGGACAGGTGGTCAGAGAACCTTAAGGGTGGTGACCTATGAGTTTCCTGATCACAAGGTTGAAAAAAATAGCCTTTCCTACACAAAGTGTGAAGCTGAGGGAAAATGGATTATCTGCTATGACACAAAATGTGTTTTACATTGATCATTTTAACAGTCAGGCAATTTCATATTTCATGTCAATAGCCACAACAATTAGTAAAACCATGTGTCTAGAAGTCATACATGCCAAAATTGTGGAAGTTGCCATGAAAAGAACATAGCCTTTGGAGCTAGATGAAGGTTGGCCTCCTGACTCCTCTCTTTACCATTAAGGTGACTTTGAGCAAGACATTTAAGTTCCTTTAATTCTCAGTTTTATTCATCTATAAAGTGAAAAAAATTACTTAAGTATAAGGAGATCGGAGTTTGAAGATGGCGGAAGAGTAAGATGCGGAGATCACCTTCCTCCCCATAGATACATCAGAAATTCATCTACACGTGGAACAACTCCAACAGAACACCTACTGAACGCTGACAGAAGACCTCAGACCCCCCAAAAGGCAAGAAACTCCCCACATACCTGGGTAGGTCAAAAGAAAAAAAGAATAAACAGAGACAATAGGATATGGACGGGACCTGCACCAGTGGGAGGGAGCCGTGAAGGAGGGAAGGTTTCTACACACTACAAGCCCCTTCGCGGGCGGAGACTGCAGGTGGCGGAGGGGGAAAGCTTCGGAGTAGCGGAGGAGAGCACAGCAACAGGGGTGCGGAGGGCAAAGCAGAGAGATTTTGGCACAGAGGATCGGTGCCCTCAGGCACACACCAGCCCGAGAGGCTTGTCTGCTCACCGCCGGGGCGGGCGGGGCTGGGAGCTGAGGCTCGGGTATCGGCTTTCAGTCGGAGCGCAGGGAGAGGACTGGGGCTGGCGGCAGGAAGAGAGCCTGAAGGGGTTAGTGCTAGCCCGGAGGGAGTCCGAGGAAAGGGTCTGGAGCTACCGGAGAGGCAAGAGACTTTTTTCCCTTTTGTTGCCTGGTGCGCGAGGAGAGGGCATTCCCCTCCCTCCCCTCTGCCTGAGTGAGCCAGAGCCCCCGAATCAGCGGCTCCTTTAAACCCGTCCTGCCTGAGCGAAGAACGGACGCCCTCCGGCGACCTATGCGGAGAGGCGGGGCCAGGTCCAAGGCTGAGACCCGGGAGTTGTGAGAGCAGAGACAGGGAAATCTCTCTGGGCAGCCTCGGAGGCAGTGGATTAAAGCTCCACGGTCCATTTGATGTGCCCTGCGTCTGTGGAGTGTATGAATGGACAGCGAATCATCCCAAATTGAGGAAGTGGACTTTGAGGACAAGATTTAAGACTTTCCCCCCTTTTTACAACGAATTATCTCAAATTAAGGAGGTGGACTTAGCAAGATTTCAGACTTCTCGCCCTTTTCCTCTTTTTACAACGAATTATCCCAAATCGAGGAGGTGGACTTGAAGAGCAAGATTTTTGATTTTTCCCCCTGCTCTCTTTTTGTGAATGTGTATGTGTAATCTTCTGTGTAAGATTCTCTCTGTATAGCTTTGCTTCCACCATATGTCCCAGGGTTCTATCGGTCCGTGTTTTTTTTTTCAATAATTACTTTTTAATTTTAATAACGCTACTATATTTCATACTTTATTCTATTTTACTTTACCTGCTCTTTCTTTTTTTCCTACCTTCCCTTCCTCCCTCCTTCCCTCCGCTCCTCCTTTCCTTCTTTCTTTTTCTTTCCTCCCTCCCTCCCTCCCACCCTTCTTCTTTCCACTTTCTTTTTCTTTCCTTCCTCCCTCCCTCCCTCCTGTCTTTCTTTCTTTCTTTCCTTCCTCCCTCCCTCCCACCCTTCTTCTTTCCACTTTCTTTTTCTTTCCTTCCTCCCTCCCTCCCTCCTGTCTTTCTTTCTTTCGTTCCTTCCTCCCTCCCTCCCTCCCTTCTTCCATTCACTCTTCCTTTTGCTTTCATTCCTCCCTCCCTCCCTCCTTTCTTTCCTTCTGTCTTTCCATCCTTCCTCCCTCCCCCCCTCCTTTCTTTCTTTCGTCCTTCCTTCCTTCCTTTCTTCCCTTCTTCCTTTCTTTCCCTCTCTCTTTCTTTCTTCTACTAATTCTTTCTTTCTACTTTTTCTCACTGTTATTCTGAGCCGGGTGGATGAAAGGCTCTTGGTGCTGCAGCCAGGAGTCAGTGCTGTGCCTCTGAAGTGGGAGAGCCAACCTCAGGACACGGGTCCACAAGAGACCTCCCAGCTCCACATAATATCAAGCAGCGAAAATCTCCCAGGAATCTCCATCTCAACACCAGCACCCAGCTTCAGTCAACGACCAGCAAGCTACAGTGCTGGTCACCCTATGCCAAGCAAGAAGCAAGGCAGGAAGACAACCCCACCCATTAGCAGAGAGGCTACCTAAAAACATAATAAGGCTACAGGCACCCCAAAACACACCACCAGACGTGGACCTGTCCACCAGAAAGACAAGATCGAGCCTCAACCACCAGAACACAGGCATTAGTCCCCCCCACCAGGAAGCCTACACAACCTACTGAAACAACCTTAGCCACGGGGGACAGATACCAAAAACAACGGGAACTACGAATCTGCAGCCTGCAAAAAGGAGACCCCAAACACAGTAACATAAGCAAAATGAGAAAGCAGAAAAACACACAGCAGGTGAAGGAGCAAGATAAAAACCTACCAGACCTAACAAATGAAGAGGTAATAGGCAGTCTACCTGAAAAAGAATTCAGAATAATGATAGTAAAGATGATCCAAAATCTTGGAAATAGGATAGACAAAATGCAAGAAACAGTTAACAAGGACCTAGAAGAACTCAAGATGAATCAAGCATCGATTAAAAACACAATAAATGAAATGAAAAATACTCTAGATGGGATCAATAGCAGAACAACTGAGGCAGAAGAACGGATAAGTGAGGTGGAAGATAAAATAGTGGAAATAACTGATGCAGAGCAAAATAAAGAAAAAAGAATGAAAAGAATAGAGGACAGTCTCAGAGACCTCTGGGACAACATTAAACGCACCAACATTCGAATTATAGGGGTTCCAGAAGAAGAAGAGAAAAAGAAAGGGACTGAGAAAATATTTGAAGAGATTATAGTTGAAAACTTCCCTAATATGGGAAAGGAAATAGTTTATCAAGTCCAGGAGGCACAGAGAGTCCCATACAGAATAAATCCAAGGAGAAATACGCCAAGACACATATTAATCAAACTGTCAAAAATTAAACACAAAGAAATCATATTAAAAGCAGCAAGGGAAAAACAACAAATAACACACAAGGGAATCCCCATCAGGATAACAGCTGATCTCTCAGCAGAAACTCTACAAGCCAGAAGGGAGTGGCAGGACATAATTAAAGTGATGAAGGAGAGAAACCTGCAACCAAGATTACTCTACCCAGCAAGGATCTCATTCAGATTTGATGGAGAAATTAAAACGTTTACAGACAAGCAAAAGCTGAGAGAGTTCAGCACCACCAAACCAGCTTTACAACAAATGCTAAAGGAACTTCTCTAGGCAAGAAACACAACAGAAGGAATATACCTACAATAACGAACCCAAAGCAATTAAGGAAATGGGAATAGAAACATACATATCAATAATTACCTTAAATGTAAATGGACTAAATGCTCCCACCAAAAGACACAGAGTGGCTGAATGGATACAAAAACAAGACCCATATATATGCTGTCTACAAGAGACCCACTTCAGACCTAGAGACACATACAGATTGAAAGTAAGGGGATGGAAAAAGATATTCCATGCAAATGGAAATCAAAAGAAAGCTGGAGTAGCAATTCTTATATCAGACAAAATAGACTTTAAAATAAAGACTATTAGAAGAGACCAAGAAGGACACTACATAACGATAAAGGGATCGATCCAAGAAGAAGATATAACAATTGTAAATATTTATG
Source organism: Hyperoodon ampullatus (assembly GCF_949752795.1). NCBI lineage: Eukaryota > Metazoa > Chordata > Mammalia > Artiodactyla > Ziphiidae > Hyperoodon > Hyperoodon ampullatus. The sequence continues at coordinate 134,992,947 of NC_136916.1, read as the reverse complement.
CACCCAACATAGGAGCACCTCAATACATAAGGCAAATACTAACAGCCATAAAAGGGGAAATCGACAGTAACACAATCATAGTAGGGGACTTTAACATCCCACTTTCACCAATGGACAGATCATCCAAAATGAAAATAAATAAGGAAACACAAGCTTTAAATGATACATTAAACAAGATGGACTTAATTGATATTTATAGGACATTCCATCCAAAAAAAACAGAATACACATTTTTCTCAAGTGCTCATGGAACATTCTCCAGGATAGATCATATCTTGGGTCACAAATCAAGCCTTGGTAAATTTAAGAAAATTGAAATTGTATCAAGTATCTTTTCCGACCACAATGCTATGAGACTAGACATCAATTACAGGAAAAGATCTGTAAAAAATACAAACACATGGAGGCTAAACAATACACTACTCAATAACGAAGTGATCACTGAAGAAATCAAAGAGGAAATTAAAAAATACCTAGAAACAAATGACAATGGAGACACGACGACCCAAAACCTATGGGACGCAGCAAAAGCAGTTCTAAGGGGGAAGTTTATAGCAATACAATCCCACCTTAAGAAACAGGAAACATTTCGAGTAAACAACCTTACCCTGCACCTAAAGCAATTAGAGAAAGAAGAACAAAAAACCCCCAAAGTTAGCAGAAGGAAAGAAATCATAAAGATCAGATCAGAAATAAATGAAAAAGAAATGAAGGAAACAATAGCAAAGATCAACCAAACTAAAAGCTGGTTCTTTGAGAAGATAAACAAAATTGACAAACCATTAGCCAGACTCATCAAGAAAAGAAGGGAGAAGACTCAAATCAACAGAATTAGAAATGAAAAAGGAGAAGTAACAACTGACACTGCAGAAATACAAAAGATCATGAGAGATTACTACAAGCAACTCTATGCCAATAAAATGGACAACCTGGAAGAAATGGACAAATTCTTAGAAATGCACAACCTACCAAGACTGACACAGGAAGAAATAGAAAATATGAATAGACCAATCACAAGCACTGAAATTGAAACTGTGATTAAAAATCTTCCATCAAACAAAAGCCCAGGACCAGATGGCTTCACAGGCGAATTCTATCAAACATTTAGAGAAGAGCTAACACCCATCCTTCTCAAACTCTTCCAAACAATATCAGAGGACGGAACACTCCCAAACTCATTCTATGAGGCCACCATCACCTTGATACCAAAACCAGGCAAGGATGTCACAAAGAAAGAAAACTACAGGCCAATATCACTGATGAACATAGATGCAAAAATCCTCAACAAAATACTAGCAAACAGAATCCAACAGCACATTCAAAGGATCATACACCATGATCAAGTGGGGTTTATTCCAGGAATGCAAGGATTCTTCAATATACGCAAATCAATCAATGTGATACAGCATATTAACAAGTTGAAGGAGAAAAACCATATGATCATCTCAATAGATGCAGAGAAAGCTTTCGACAAAATTCAACACCCATTTATGATAAAAACCCTGCAGAAAGTAGGCATAGAGGGAACTTTCCTCAACATAATAAAGGCCATATATGACAAACCCACAGCCAACATTGTCCTCAATGGTGAAAAACTGAAACCATTTCCACTAAGATCAGGAACAAGACAAGGCTGCCCACTCTCACCACTCTTATTCAACCTAGTTTTGGAAGTTTTAGCCACAGCAATCAGAGAAGAAAAGGAAATAAAAGGAATCCAAATTGGAAAAGAAGAAGTAAAGCTGTCACTGTTTGCAGATGACATGATACTATACCTAGAGAATCCTAAAGATGCTACCAGAAAACTACTAGAGCTAATCAATGAATTTGGTAAAGTAGCAGGATACAAAATTAATGCACAGAAATCTCTGGCATTCCTGTACACTAATGATGAAAAATCTGAAAATGAAATCAAGAAAACACTCCCATTTACCATTGCAACAAAAAGAATAAAATATCTAGGAATAAACCTACCTAAGGAGACAAAAGACCTCTATGCAGAAAAATATAAGACACTGATGAAAGAAATTAAAGAGGATACAAATAGATGGAGAGATATACCATGCTCCTGGATTGGAAGAATCAATATTGTGAAAATGACTCTACTACCCAAAGCAATATACAGATTCAATGCAATCCCTATCAAACTACCACTGGCATTTTTCACAGAACTAGAACAAAAAATTTCAAAATTTGTTTGGAAAAACAAAAGACCCCGAATAGCCAAAGCAATCTTAAGAACGAAAAATGGAGCTGGAGGAATCAGGCTCCCTGACTTCAGACTATACTACAAAGCTACAGTAATTAAGACAGTGTGGTACTGGCATAAAAACAGAAAGATAGATCAGTGGATCAGGATAGAAAGCCCAGAGATAAACCCACGCACATATGGCCAACTTATCTTTGATAAAGGAGGCAGGAATGTACAGTGGAGAAAGGACAGCCTCTTCAATAAGTGGTGCTGGGAAAACTGGACAGGGACATGTAAAAGTATGAGATTAGATCATTCCCTAACACCATACACAAAAATAAGCTCAAAATGGATTAAAGACCTAAATGTAAGGCCAGAAACTATCAAACTCTTAGAGGAAAACATAGGTAGAACACTCTATGACATAAATCACAGCAAGATCCTTTTGGACCCACCTCCTAGAGAAATGGAACTAAAAACAAAGATAAACAAATGGGACCTAATGAAACTTCAAAGCTTTTGCACAGCAAAGGAAACCATAAACAAGACCAAAAGACAACCCTCAGAATGGGAGAAAATATTTGCAAATGAAGCAACTGACAAAGGATTAATCTCCAAAATTTATAAACAGCTCATGCAACTCAATAGCAAAAAAACAAACAACCCAATCCAAAAATGGGCAGAAGACTTAAATAGGCATTTCTCCAAAGAAGATATACAGACTGCCAACAAACACATGAAAGAATGCTCAACATCATTAATCATTAGAGAAACGCAAATCAAAACTACAATGAGATATCACCTCACACCAGTCAGAATGGCCATCATCAAGAAATCTACAAACAATAAATGCTGGAGAGGGTGTGGAGAAAAGGGAACACTCTTGCACTGCTGGTGGGAATGTGAATTGGTACAGCCACTATGGAGAACAGTATGGAGGTTCCTTAAAAAACTAAAAATAGAACTACCATATGACCCAGCAATCCCACTACTAGGCATATACCCTGAGAAGACCATAATTCAAAAAGAGACATGTACCAAAATGTTCATTGCAGCTCTATTCACAATAGCCCGGAGCTGGAAACAACCTAAGTGTCCATCATCGGATGAATGGATAAAGAAGATGTGGCACATATATACAATGGAATATTACTCAGCCATAAAAAGGAACGAAACTGAGCTATTTGTAATGAGGTGGATAGACCTAGAGTCTGTCATACAGAGTGAAGTAAGTCAGAAAGAGAAAGACAAATACCGTATGCTAACACATATATATGGAATTTAAAAAAAAAATGTCATAAAGAACCTAGGGGTAAAACGGGAATAAAGACACAGACCTACTTGAGAACGGACTTGAGGATATGGGGAGGGTGAAGGGTAAGCTGTGACAAAGTGAGAGAGAGGCATGGACATATATACACTACCAAACGTAAGGTAGATAGATAGTGGGAAGCAGCCGCAGAGCACAGGGAGATCAGCTCGGTGCTTTGTGACCGCCTGGAGGGGTGGGATAGGGAGGGTGGGAGGGAGGGAGACGCAATAGGGAAGGGATGTGGGAACAGATGTGTATGTATGACTGATTCACTTTGTTATAAAGCAGAAACTAATAAAAAAAAAAAAAGAATTATTATAAGATTATAGATTAGGTATGGAAAGGGAAAACATCAAGTGCCCACTAAATCAACTGCTATTATTATTATTATTAAATTTAAAAGTGTGGAAACTCTTACCACTCAGCCATAAAATAGGGTGGAATCTTGTCATTTGTAAAACATGGATGGGCCTTGAGGGCATTACACTAAGCGAAGTAAGTCAGGCAGAGAAAGAAAAATATCATATGATATTATCTCAGTTACATGTGGAATCAAAAGAAAAAAACAAAACAAAACAACAACAAACCAAGTTTATAGATAGAGAGAACAGACTGGTGGTTCCCAGAGGGGAAGCTGGATGGGGAAGTGGGCAAAATGGATGAAGAAGGTCAAAAGGTACAAACTTCTAGTTATAAAATAAATAAGTCATGGAGATGTAATGTATGGCATGGTGACTATAGTTACTAATACTGTGTTACATGTCTGAAAGTTCCTAAGAAAGTAAATCTTAAATGTTCTCACAAGAAAAAAAAATTTTTTTGTAACGTGTGTGGTGATGGATGGCAACGAGACTTATTATGGTGTTAATTTTGCAGTGTATACAAATACCAAATCATTATGTTATACATCTGAAACTAATATAATGTTATATGTCAATTATACCTCAACAAAAATTAATTTATTAATTTTTTTCAAAAGAAATCATGCAAATTCTACAAAACTCTTTCAGAAAATAGAAAAGCAAAGAACAGGTCCCACCTAATTTTATGAAACCAGAAGTCATTACCCTGATGCCAAACCAGGTAATAAGAAGGAAAGAAAAGAAAAAAGAAAAGAAAAGAAAAGAAAGGCCAATATGCCTCATGGGCATAGATGCAAAAATCCTCAACAAAGTATCAGTACACTGCATCCGACAATACCTAAAAAGAATAATGCACCACAACCAAGTGGGGTTTATCCAGGGAATGTAAGGCTGGTTCATGTTTAAAACTCAGTCATGTAATCCACAACATTAACATTCTAAAGAAAGAATACCATATGATCATAGTAATTGATGTAGAAGAAACATTTAAAAAACATCAACATCCATTATGACAAAAACTCTCAGCAAACTAGAAACACAAGAGAACTTCCTTGCCCTGATAAAACACATCTACAAAAACCTAGAGCTAACATCATACTTAATGATGTAAGCTGAATGTTTTATCCCTAATACAGGGAACAAGGCAAGGATGTCCACTCTCACCAGTCCTATTCCGTATCAGGAAGTCTTAGCCAGTGCAACTGGCAATAAATAGAAATAAAAGACACACCAAACAGAAAGGAAGAAATAAAACCCTACCTATTCATATGTGACACAGTTGTCTACATAAAAGCCTAAGCAATGTGAAAAAAAAAGAATGAGTTAGTAAGGCCTCAGAAAACAAGGTCACCTCACAAAAATTAATCACATTTCTATATACTACAATGAACGTGGAAAACCAAAATTTAAAAATACAGTACCATGTAGAATAGATACAAAAATGAAATATTTAGGTATAAGTTAACAAAATATGTACAGGATCTATATTTGAAAACTACAAAATACTGATGAAAAGATTTAAAGAAGACTTAAGTAAAATAAGGGACCTACCATTTCTTATGTATAGAATGTTTGTGTCCCCCCAAAATCCATATATTGAAGTGGTAAGCTCCAGTGTGGCTATAAGAGATGGTACCTCTAAGCAAGTTAAAAGAGGTCATAGGGTGGAGCCCTGCTCTGATAGGAGTAGTGTTCTGATAAGAAGAGACTGAAGGAGCTCACTTCCTCTCTTTCTCCAAGGACAAAAAGAAGTCATGTGAGCACATAGTGAGAAGATGACTGTCTGCAACCCAAGGAGATAGACTTCACCAGACATTGACCCTGATGACATCTTGATCCTAGACTTCCAGTCTCTAGAACTGTGAGCAAATAAATTTCTGTTGCTTAAGCTATCCAGTTTATGGTATTTTGGCAAGGTAGCCTGAACAGATAAATACACCATGCTTATGGATTGGAAGACTCAACAAAGTAAAGATGTTAATTCCACCCAAGTTGATCTAGAGATTTAATACCATTCCAAACAAAACACCAACCAAATTCAAATATATATAGAAAGGCAAAGCAGCTAGAATAGCCAAAACAATCATTAAAAATGAGAATAAAATTGGAAGAACCACACTACTTAAATGTACAACTTACTAAAAATTACAGTAATCAAAAGAATATAGTATTGGTCAAAGAATAGATATATAAATCAATGAATAGATGGCCAATAAATAAATTCATGGAAATACAGTCAATTGATTTTTGACAAAGGTAAAGACAATTCAATAGAGAAAGAATAGTATTTTCAGCTACAGTGTTGGAAAACTTGGATATCCTTATATCCAATAAGAATCTTGGCCACTGTCTTCATTAGTACTTTTAACCTCATAACTTATACAAAAATTAAAATGTATCATCGGTTTAAATGTAAAAATAAAACTCTCATATTCTTAAGAGAAAACCTTGTGACTTAAGGTTAGACAAAGAGTTCTTAGACATGAAGCAAAAGCACACACAAAAAAGAAAAATTTAATAAACTGGACTTCATAAAAATTATCATCTTTTGCTCTACAAAAGACACTGTTAAGAGAATTAAAAGATAAGCTGCAGACTGGGAGAAAATATTTGCAAGTCACATATCCAACAGACAGTTTGTATCCATAAAGAACTCTCAAAATTCAACAGTATGAAAACAGAGAACTCAATTTTTAAATGGGCAAAAGACTTGAACAGACACTTCAGTAAAGAAGATGTATGGATATCAAATGAAAGATATACAACATCATTAGCCATCACAGAAATGCAAATTAAAACCACAATTAGATATCACTACACACATATTAGAAAGACTAAAACTAAAAACTAAAAACACTGACAATACTAAGTGCTGACAAGGATATGGATCAATAAAGTTCTTATATGTTTCTTTGAAAATGCAAAATTGTACAACTTTTCTGGAAACATTTTGGCAGTTTCTTATAAAGTTAAACATACACTTACCATATGATCCAGAAACTGGAATTTCCTAGTATTTACAAGGTATTTACTATAGAGAAATAATAAACCCTTGTTCATACAAAAGCCTGTTACTATTAACTCTATTCATAATCACCCACAACTGGAAACAACCCACTGTCCCTCAATGGGTAAAAGGATAAATTATGATACATCTATACAGTAGAGTACTACTAAGCAATAGGAAGGAATAAACTACTGATGTGTGCAACAAACTGGATGAATCTCAAAGGCGTTATCCTGAGTGAAAGAAGCCAGTATCCACAGGGATGCAAGGATTCTTCAATATCCACAAATCAATCAGGGTGATACACCACATTAACAAACTGAAGAATAAAAAGCAGACAATCATCTCAATAGATGCAGAAAAAGCTTCTGACAAAATTCAACACCCATTTATGATAAAAACTCTCCAGAAAGTTGGCATAGAGGGAACTTACCTCAACATAATAAAGGCCATATATGACAAACCCACAGCTAGCATCATTCTCCACAGTGAAAAGATGAAAGCATTCCCTCTAAGATCAGGAACAAGACAAAGATATCCACTGTTGGCCCTTTTATTAAATATAGCTTTGGAAGTCCTAGCCAGGGCAATCAGAGAAGAAAAAGAAATAAAAGGAATCCAAACAGGAAAAGTAGAAGTAAAACTGTCACTGTATGCAGATGACATGATACTATACATAGAAAATCCTAAAGATGCCACCAGAAAACTACTAGAGCTCATTAATGAATTTGGTAAAGTTGCAGGATACACAATTAATACACAGAAATCTCTTGCATTCCTATATGCCAACAATGAAGTGTCAGAAAGAGAAGTTAAAGAAACAATCTCATTTACCATCACATCAAAAAGAATAAAATACCTAGTAATAAACCTACCTAAGGAGGCAAAAGACCTGTACTCTGAAAGCTATAAGACACTGATGAAAAAAATTGAAGATGACACAAACAGATGGAAAGATATACCATGCTCTTGGATTGGAAGACTCAGTATTGTCAAAATGACTATACTACCGAAGGCAATCTACAGATTCAACGCAATCCTATCAAAGTACCAATAGCATTTTCACAGAACTAGAACAAACATTTTTTTTAATTTGTATGGAAACACAAAAGACCCCAAATAGCCAAAGCAATCCTGAGAAGCAAAAACGGAGCTGGAGGAATCAGGCTCCCTGACTTCAGACTATACTACAAAGCTACAGTAAGTAAAACAGTATGGTGCAAAAAACAGTATGGTACTGGTGCAAAAACAGAAATATAAATCAATGGAACAGGATAGAAAGCCCAGAAATAAACCAACACACCTATGGTCAATTAATCTATGACAAAGAAGGCAAGAATACACAATGGGAAAGATAGTCTCTTCAATAAGTGGTGCTGGGAAAACTGGACAGGCACATGTAAAAGAATGAAATTAGAACATTCTCTAACACCATACACAAAAACAAGCTCAAAACGGATCAAAGACCTAAATGTAAGGCTGGACACTACAGAACTCTTAGAGGAAAACATAGGCAGAACATTCTTTGGCATAAATCGCAGCAATATCTTTTTTGATCCGTCTCCTAGAGTAATGAAAATAAAAACAAAAACAAACAAAGGGGACCTAATGAAACTTAAAAGCTTTTGCACAGCAAAGGAAACCATAAACAAAACAAAAAGACAACCCACAGAATGGGAGAAAATATTTGCAAATGAAGCAACTGACAAGGGATTAATCTCCAAAATATACAAGCTGCTCATGCAGCTCAATATCAAAAAAATGAACAACCCAATCAAAAAATGAGAAGATCTAAATAGACATTTCTCCAAAGAAGACATACAAATGGTCAAAAAGCACATGAAAAGATGCTCAACAACACTAATCAGAGAAATTCAAATCAAAACTACAATGAGGTTTCAGCTCACACCAGTCAGAATGGCCATCATCAAAAAATCTACAAACAATAAATGCTGGAGAGGGTGTGGAGAAAAGGGAACCCTCTTACACTGTTGGTGGGGATGTAAATTGGTACAGCCACTATGGAGAACAGTATGGAGGTTCTGTAAAAAACTAAAAATAGAACTACCATATGATCCAACAACCCCACTCCTGAGCATATGTCTGGAGAAAACCATAATTCAAAAAGATGCATGCACCCCAATGTTCATTGCAGCACTATTTACAATAGCCAAGATGTGGAAACAACCTAAATGTCCACTGACAGAGGAATGGATAAAGATGTGGTACTTCTATACAATGCAATATTACTCAACCATAAAAAAGAATGAAATAATGCCATTTGCAGCAAAATGGATGGACCTAGAGATTATCATACTAAGTGAAGTAAGTCAGACAGAGAAAGACAAATATAATATGATATCACTCATATGTGGAATCTAAAGTATGATACAAATGAACTTATTTACAAAGCAGAAACAGAATCACAGACTTCAAAAACAAACTTATGGCTTCCAAAGGGGAAACATGGCAGGCAGGGATAAATTAGGAGCTTGGGATTAACATACACACACTACTATATATAAAATTGATTACCAACAAGGACCTACTGTATAGCATAGGGAACCCTACTCAATATTCTGTAATAACCTATATGGGTAAAAATCTGAAGAAGAATGAATATGCAGAAAATATGTATAACTGAATTACTTTGCTGTACACCTGAAACTAACACAGCATTGCAAATCAACTATACTCCAATAGAAGTTTAAGAAAAAAGCAGCCAGTATCAAAAGATTATGTTTTGTAATGATTTCATTTATATGACATTCTCAAAAAGACAAACCTATAGTGATGGAGAACACATAATTGGTTGTCAGGGGCTGGGATGGGGGGAGGTCCTGACTAAAAAGGAGTAGCACAATCGAAATTTTTTGGGTGGTGCAATCATCTGTACCCTGATTGTGGGGAGAGTTACACAGATTTTTAAATATGTTAAAATCCATAAAAATGTATATACAAAAAGAGTAAATTTTACTGTATATTAATTTACAAAATAATTTTTAATAGAAGTAAAAACATTGCATTGCTAGCATCGTTTTGACCAAATTCCATTGGGTTTTATAACTGTATTACAGTGACCATGCTGTGAGTGTCCAGAATCAAATTGCAAATTTGGATATAACGTGATAATGTGGACATGAACTTGACAGTGTTGTATTTACTAGCTTAGAGTAAGGAAACACATCATAATCTTTATTTGGTATTTGTTTACCTTATAGAATTGTATAGCAGAAGTCTAACTTATCATAAGTAAGACTGCCTGTCTAGAGACATTTACAAGCTATTCCTTGATGATATGATGGGCCAAATCAAGTTAGATTTTATGATCAATATTCTTCATAACAAAGAGACTGAAGCCACGTTGGCTAAAAGAGTCAGTTCTCTTCAATCTACTAAATTTTATTTGCTATGTCTTATTCTCCTAGCACTGCCTGTTTTTAATAGACATCTATAATACAAATGGTCAGAAACTCCCTGTTCAGATATCAACTACAGCCCACTGTCTCCATTAGTACTTTTACTATGCCAGAATTTAATTGGACCTGAGAGCTTATGTTTGCCAACTTTTTCTAAATATAGTGCTTTCAAGCTTTATACAGAATATGATACTTGGGCACTTAATACTTTGCTTTTTCTTGCTTGGAAATCAGTGACAGGTGTGGGTGGAAAATCTCTGAGCAGGGTTAAAGCAAACTGATAATGAATAAGCTCTAGAATAGTATCATTTCTAAAGACATCCACTCATTCATTTACTCATACATTCATTTATTCAAGAAATATTTACACAGTAGCTATTTGATAGGCATTATGCTAATGAATAAGACAGTCAAGGTCCCTGCTCATACAGCTTACAATTGGATGGGGGGGGAGGGTCAAAAATAATCAAATAAATAGCCAAATAAATAAGATAGTCACAGATTATAATAAGCACTACGAAGGAAAGTCCAGGTGAGGTGACAGAGAGTAATTGGGAGAGGCCACCTAAGAGGGGATGGTCAGAAAAGGCCCACTAGCAAAGTAAGATTTGAGCCAAGACCTGAAGGATGAGAATGAGATGGCTGTGAGGAAATGAAGGAATGGGATTCCTAAATGGTGAAGGAAAATGCCCAAAGGCAGGAGAAGGCTCAGTGTATCTGAGTAACAGAAAAGCCAGTGTGTTCATGGAGCAGTGAGTGAGAGAGAAGCATGGTATGGAAAGACGTCAGAGGAGTGCAGTAGACAAATCAGGCATAAACTTGTAAGTCAAGCATTCTTTTCTTTCCAAAAGAAACAGAAAGCTACTAAAGAATTTTAAGCAGGGAAGTGACATATATAATTTGTTTTTTTTTTTTAATCTCTCTGGTTGGTACCTAAGAGAATGGGTTGAAAAGGGGCAAAGATGTACCCAAGTTAAGAAGCAACTGTAGAAATTCAAATAAAAGATAATGAAGACTTGAACGTAGGTGGTAATAATGCAGATGGGGAGAAGTGGACAGATTTTAAACCTGCCTTGGATGTAGAATCAACAACATATGCTGATTGAGTAGACATGTGGAGGGTTGAAGGAAAGGGGGAAATCAAATATAACTCCTATACTTTTGGCTTGAGCATCTGAGAGTTTGACAGTGCCATCTATTGAGAAGGTTAATAGTGGAGGAAGATTCAGTTCGTGAGAGAAAGAAACTCCTCCGTTTTGAGCACATTAAGTTTAAGAAGTCAGTTAGACATTCACATGGGAAGAAATGGAAAGTAACTGGATATGTGAGTAAGTTGCTCAGGTGATAGGTCTAAGTTAGACTTAACCAGGGAATATATTGAACCCTTGGGGAAGAGCTCAGGACTGAACTCCAAGGTGTGCCAACATTTGGAAATTAAGTAGAGAAGGAGTAACCAGCAAAGGAGGATGAGAAAGCAAGGCCAGTGATGTTGAAGCCAAACCAGGAGAGTTCAGTGCTTTGGAAGCCCAGACATGAAAGTGCTGGTAGATGGAGAGGATGGTCAACCAGCCAACAACTGGAGTGGCTGATGCTGCTCAAGGGTCAAATCAGATGAGGGCAGAGAACAGCCCTTTGGACTGACAACATGGAAGACATTGATACCCTTAAGGAGAACGTTTTAGTGGAAGGAAACCAGTTTTAATGCAGAAACTGGACTAGAGTTAAGGTACAAATGAGAAGTAAAGAAATGGAGGTGGTAAGCATAGGTAATGCACTGTGAAAGTTCAGCTCTTCAGGAGAGCAGATAAGTGGTCTCAAGGGAAAGTTTTTCAACATGGGAGAGCTTAGAGAATATTTATGTGCTTATGGAACTTGTCAGCCAAGAAGGAAAAACTGGTGATGCAGCAGAGAGTGGACGCAAAGGAAGGAGCACTGTTATGAAGAGGCAGGTGATCTTTGATAAAAGAAAGGGCAGAGATGGGTACATGTGCTTAGTTAATCCTTATAAGGTAATAATTAGGATGCAATGCCTATAACCTGACTCTCCAGATTAAAGACTGTAAGACCCAACCCAGAGAGGCTGATCTCTTTCAATCTCATGTATCCCTGGCCATCAAGCTATCATGAGGGCAGCTGGCCCAACAAACCCAGCATGCCTCCCTCCAAAGGGAACTGAGTGAGGAGAGGAGCCACATTCAAGAAAATCTGTAATCGCTGCTTATCCCATGTGTATTCAGTTTCATGCAATGTATGAGTAAACTGATTTTATGTTGTTAATAAAACAGAGTTGTCAGTTATTTTCTATCTAAGGTTTTTCGTGGAAACTTAGAGGAGACCATAGTTTAGCCTGTAACATATCCTACCAGTGAAATCTATCAGCAATACAAGAAGGCTTATGAGAGTAAGAATGTCCTATTTCAAGTATGTTGGCGGTATATGGTGGGTTGGCTGGGCTGTGCAGTATGCTGAGACCACTACGGCAGACAAACTCGAAACCGGGACAGAAGCTTCCCTACACAGACAGGATAACTAGAAAAAATGGCTATAGTTTCCTGCACACTCAGCGCCCTTTAGATGATTAAAGGATTATCCCTTCAGGTAGCAGATTAAATCCAGGCATCATCTAAAGGTGGACATTCACTCCGATAGAACTGCAAAGCCGGCTCTCATTGGCTATGCTCAATTACAGGACAGAACTACACCCACAGGATGAAAGCTGCAGTTATCTTCAGCTGAGCAGGGGTTAGTAAGCTGAGAGCACAGACTGCCAGGATCCAGGGAGAAATGAACCAGTCACTTCCACCAAATCCTATGAGATCTGGGTAGTGAATATTAGCAACGAATTTAAGCTTGCTGGGCAATGCTGCTGACTCCAGAGATTTCTTTTTATCCCTCACCCTTTAGTCATGGTTAAGCTCTAATAAGGATATGTTTTTACTAAGTGAATTTAGAGTCACTTTTTTTGGAGACCTGAATGGCCTTCTCTATCAAATTTTCTACTAAATTCTTATTTTACCATAAAAATGTATACAAACACACACACACACACACACACACACATGTCCTAAAAATAGTCCAGAACATATTCTAATTTAGCCTGTAGGAACAGAGCAGGAAGCTATCATACAATCAAATCTTTCGACCCATAAACCTCACCAAATCTCTTAGAGTCATTAAGACATTTCTGTAATCACATGAGAATGCCTCCAGAGGCACGTGCATGATGGCATGCACACAATTATGACTCACTTAGCAGAGTCAGCATCTCTATGAACAAACACAAAACCCAAGATTAAACACCCTTCCGCATTAGGGCAATCCAAAAAGCTCATCTTCTATTGGCTTCAGAGCTGAAGCTATTGCTGAATGTATCCTCTGAGGCACCACACTTCCCATGATCAAGAAATTCTAAGTGTTCTTAGGGAGCCTGGTGTGACATTAAGCTCCATCCCTAACTGAGTGGGACTAAGAACAATTCTTTCTGTTTGCAGAACCTGCTACAGATCTCACATTTCCTTCTTGAGTGTTTTCTCAACTCTCCTTAGAGTTATTTTCATATTTCATTAGTGGTTAGTATATGGTTCTTTCTTGGAAAATCACTTATTTGAAAATGATGTCCCAAAAGCTTTTTTTCTCTCCCAGGCAATCTCTCAATGGCTATGCCTCTCCAAGAGTCATTGCCTATTTCTCTCTCATACAAACTGAAGGCCTGCAGGGAGATACAGAAGAACCATTTTTCCTAGCTAAATCTTGAACATATCACATAGGTCACCTATGTGCTCTTAAATACAGTTTTCTCAGTTTCATCTGCCATTTTACAGTACTGGGGGCAAATCACATTCAACTTACCCTGGACTTTTGATTCATGTGAAGGAAGATATGATGGTGGGATAAGAGCAAGAGAGATAACTTTGAGAAACACAGTTTATCCCTGCAGACACTGTTTGTTTCCCCTGGGAAGAAATAAACAGGGCCTCAGGCCAGGAGCTGAAGATGGAGGCACACAGGTATAGCGATAACTAAAAATTAGGGAGAGGAGTGGATATCAGGACAAGTGTGCTGCTGACCATGGTCCTGAGAAATATTTGCCTATTAGGGTCTAATCTTCCTAATCCTGAGATACTGGTGACTCTGGTACAACCCTCTTCAGGACTTCTGAATCAGGTGAGGAAGGAAGTGGTGGCAGGAAAGAATGGAAGAAAGCAAGAGAGAGATGGACAGAGGTTCTCAGAGAAGCGTAGTCATTAACTAATTCCCAGGAAGAAAAAAAGACTTTCTGGACAACATTTTCAATTAATTGTAATCACTAAGAAAGAAACAACTAACCATACCTAAAAATCAAACATCTGAGGGTAACTAAGAAATTTTGTACCAGAATATGCAGAGTTGTACAAGGGGAGGCATGAACAAATAAGTATGACCAGGAGATGAACAGAGCATCAGCTGTGTAGAATCGAAACGTCATTGTGAGTTGAGTTATAACATCCTCCTCTCATCCCTCTGCATTATCTCCTTGGAGGATCTTGTCCATTTCCATGGCTGCAACAGCATCTAATGCTGATGACTCCCAACTTCATATTTCCACCTTTGATCTCACCTTTGAGCTCTAGAAATTAGTATCCAACTGCCTACTTCCCATCTCTACTTGTATGATTCATAAGATATGAATTCCCCAATTGAACACGCCTATAGAGAGAGAAAAACTGGCAGTACAGAAAAAAAATGCTTCAATAGGATAAATACAGTATCAGACAGTGTAAACCATGTGACAACATTCAGGACAAAGGAAAAAATTCTAACTGGATAGGAAACTTGGACGTGAGACAGGGGGCTTATTCAGAGAGGACAGTGGAAAGATGGAAACTCAGAGGCATTTCCTTCTCTTGGTAACTATAAATAAAAGCAATTCCTTTCTGAATACCCTGCAGAAAGAGTTGCTGGCCAGGCATGTCTTCCCAGTCATATCTGTACCCACAAATAGGAACACTGTCAAATAATGATAATAAGATTCTCAAATCCAGAAACTCGAAGGCTGAAGGTAAGACTGAAGGAAACTCACATATACTGATAAATCCAGAAAAGTGATGATGGAGTCATCATGTTCCAAAGCCTCAGAATTCCAGAACCAAGGCTTGCAGGATGATATCTTAAAGGAAGTAAAAGTAGCATTACTTTACAGAGTGGGTAGTAAATTCATGGAATTCTTAGCTCTAGAGGTAACAGAAGCTAAAAACATAAACCAAGTTGAAAATTTTTGGATCCCTTTCTTGGTAGAGGCATCACTGTGTATTAGCAAGGGACTTTTATCTGGGGGAAACATAACTGGTTGTGTAAGCCTGAAGTCCTAGAGAGATTTGTAAATGCCATCCTGATACCATCTTCTGCCTAAATTCACCTCCCGGAAAAGCGAGGACCTCCCAAGCCTCAAATAAATGCAGAGGTAAGACAAGACTGCCCACAGGTTACAGAACATGGAGCTGATAGAGATCTGAATGTCAACATCTTGGACTAAGACCAGAATTGAGAACTGAGATAACCCAAACGCCACATGTAAAGTAACAGAATGGCATTTAATAGCAAAAAGAAGGATCAAGTTCAGAGGAGAGGAAGGAAGTAGATACTGGAAAGATGTTTCAAGACACAAACATAGGAGCTTATCTAGGGGGCAAGGGCTTGGCCATGGATGAGAGCAGGTTGTCATGGGCACAATGCTATGGCAACCCTTCAAAGATAAAGCCTGCCAATGGACCAGCGACCTTTCCGTATACTCTTTGGAACATGAAATGCATACACAGATTATAACATCCTCTAAAAACATATTCTAGTATGAAGATTGGCGTGCTGCATGAGAAGGCTCATGCATGCACACAAGCACATTCCCATAAAGTTTTTATTAGCATCAAAAGCCAAGAAAGGAGGAGGGAAAGGATCCTTTGACCGAAAGACTGAACAAAGTTTTTCACAATATGACATGCACATGAGAATTTAATGAGTCTCAAATTCCAGGGGGTATTTTTTTCCTCAATTTTCCAGTTTGTTCTATTTTGCAAATATTTGTACTCAAATGATAATGTGACTTTTGTTGAACAGCCACACTGACTCCCTCATGAAGAGCTTTATTTTGAGCCAGAAGACATCTGCTAAATTGAGGTTTACAAAGAACTTAATAAACCCAAACATAAATAGATGAGCTCTGAATATTTTATTCTGAGCATTCACTTCCTTATGTACTCGCAAATTATACACCAGTATGCAAAGCATCTCAAAAGAGCAATGAGTAAATCTCCTCAGAATATTTTCCTTCTGAACACCTTGGAGATGTTCTTCCATTCAAAGCCATTAATCAGGGAGGTTAGACACTGCCTTCCTCATATGCAATCTTTGTCTCTACAGGCTATTGATGCAGAATGTGGGGAAAGACAAAGCCAGTGCATTGGAGGATTATGACAGTTGATGACTGACATCAAGAATCCATAATAGGGCTTCCCTGGCGCAGTGGCTACCCTGCCGATGCAGGGTATATGGGTTCGTGCCCCAGTCCGGGAAGATCCCACATGCCACGGAGCGGCTAGGCCCGTGAGCCATGGCCACTGGGCCTGCACGTCCGGAGCCTGTGCTCCACAACGGGAGAGGCCACAGCAGTGAGAGGCCCGCGTACCACAAAAAAAAAAAAAAAAAAAGAATCCATAATATATTCCAGACACAGATTTCAGTCAAGTCTAACAGTGCACAGGATGCACTATGGCACAAGCCAAAACCCTTGGGAACTTCATATTCCTGGGGAGCAGGCTGTTTTACGATTTTCAGCCTCATAAGTGAATCAGATTTGGCCTCATTGCTTTGCTTTCGAAACCGTTACTTGGCACTGTCACAGTGAAAAAACCAATAGCCTAAAATGCAATTAGCTATTATGCATCCTTGTTAAGCAACAGCCTGCTTGCCCCTGGCAATACATGTGAGATGCAGTTAATGTGGCACGCCTAGCTGTTAGGCAGGTCCCAGTCCAGATGAAATAAGGAACTCAAGGCATTTCTCTGCAGACTCCAAAACTATTAAAAAAAAATTTCCTGCCAAATTAAAGAGAAGTTTTGTAACAGGATATAGAGGCAGTGTTGCAGAGGTTCTGGGCTCCCTCTGGAACTGTGTAATATTTTAATAATATTTATCACTTATCTCCTGTGGTTAGAAAGGTAGAGAGGGTCAGAAAGGCACAGCATATAAATTGGTTTCTGCGGCCTTTGATAAAAAACTGTTTGCATTACATCATTTTAGTGGCTCTTGAATTCTGACTGAGGACATTATTTGGCTCTCCATAACTGACGGCACCTCCTCGGGCAATAAAGCCATAATATGGAAAATTTTGCACTCCCTACCCTTCCCTTGTAAATTTAAGTCCTAGCAAGAGGAAAGACATCAGTTTTGCCATCTATCTGCAAATGTATGACCATGATAATGATAATGGCCAATTCCACATCACTTAACAAGACTACTCCATTAATTCCGAAGAGCCAGGTCTCAAACATAAATGAAGTAAGTGACCAGTGGTCTCAGTCCCTGCCCTGGGTCCTACCAATCCCAGCTGGCTCCCAATCACCCACAGTGAAATCCCAGTTGTTTCCTGAATGTGCAGCAACAGCACATAAATTTCTTTCCATGATAAACCAGCTTCTGAGATGGTGGACCCTGATCATTGTAGGGCTTTAGTTTTGCAGTGTGCAATATGCATGTTTGGGGCCTGTGAGACCGGTTGCTCTAACAGCCCCAATGAATGTCCTCCCTATACTCACCTCTGTGTCCTGTAACTTTGTAGGCCCTGTCCACTGTAACTCTGGGCTTGACCATGTGACTTTCTCTTTTTTTTTTTTTTTTCGGTACGCGGGCCTCTCACTGTTGTGGCCTCTCCCGTTGCGGAGCACAGGCTCCGGATGCGCAGGCTCAGCGGCCATGGCTCACGGGCCCAGCCGCTCCGCGGCATATGGGATCCTCCCGGACCAGGGCACGAACCCGTATCCCCTGCATCGGCAGGCGGACTCTCAACCACTGCGCCACCAGGGAGGCCCGACCATGTGACTTTCTTTAGCCAGTGGGACCATAACAAACCTGACACTTAACAGAGGTATTACAAAGTGTTTGAGTACTTCTGCTTCCTCTCTTGTTCCTCCGTGATTATGATGAGTATATGTGCAGGGCAGCCTGAGACCATGCCTGAGATAGCATGCCAGGGGCATATGTGGGACATGTGCATGTGACAGACCCATGGAGGAGACCTCAGCATGCCCAGCTGTGGCCACCCCAGCCCAGGCGGTCTTCAGCTGACTCACCAGCTGAACAGATGCATGAATGGGCCCAGCTAACCCAAGATGCATGGGAAATAATAAATGGCTATTGTTTTGGGTCACTATTTGGGGGTGTTTTGTTACATGGTACTATGTTGGCAATAATAATAACTGATATAGAGCCAGAGCTGAATTTTTTAGGGCAACAAAGGACAACGTGAGTGCTAACATCATCCTGCTTCTCCATTCTCCCCTGTGCAACCTCATTAAATGTCAAACAAAAACTTAAAGAGTCAGCTTGAAAGAGCACTAAATGATTAGTCTGTCTGAAGCACGCACAGTTTGGGGAGGCATCACAGACAAGAGGTGAAGCAGGACCTCAGGAATCAGGTGACTGTGAACAGGCCTAGGTGGATGGGTCTAAGGACAGACAGGACTCAAAAGCCTGAGACACTGACGCATCATGAAGCTGAGTACCCGACTTTGGCCGTGGGGCTCCAGAGTCTTTCAGCAAGCTTACAGGTACAGGCTCGATCTCATCAACACCTTCCTTGAGAAAAACTCTGAAGAATCTCAAAAGGAATCTCAATGGTCATCTGGTATGTACACTCCTGAAACTTGATAAATGTGAGTTGTCTGTCATCTTGCCTAGTTTGTTATAAGCTGAACAAATGATTGTATCTGGGAGAGGTGGTGCATTAATGACAATCACTGGGGACAGTCAGACAGGTCTGAGAACTAGAAAAGGCCTCTGTGTGTTCAGGTTCCTGCCTGGAACTCCCTCACTAGGCTCTGCCAGCAAGAAATACCAACCAAGCCAGAGCCTTCGATTTCTCTAAAGCTTTTAATCCACACATTAAAGCCAGAATCTGAAGGAAAAATAAACTGGGTTTCATTAATCAGGATTTTACAAAATCTCAAGTCAAACAAAAATGTATTATATGCATGGTTTTGTACCCTCTGCTGGACACTATGGTTTTTCAAAGTAAGGACACAGACTTCTGCCTTCAAAATTCTTATAATTTGCTAAAATAAGATCAACATACTGGAAATACTAGCAGACCAATAAGGACTGCATAATTATGATAATCATTTATATGTTCACAAATATGCAGATTCTCCTTCCACACACAAGGAAGGATTTTATTTTTTTAACATCTGTATTGGAATATAACTGCTTTACAATGGTGTGTTAGTTTCTGATCTATAACATAGTGAATCAGCTATACATATACATATATCCTCATATCTCCTCCCTCTTGAATCTCCCTCCCGCCATCCCTATCCCACCTCTCTAGGTGGACACAAAAAACCGAGCTGATCTCCCTGTGCTATGTGGCTGCTTCCCACTAGCTATCTATTTTACATTTGGTAGTGTATATGTCAATGTTACTCTCTCACTTCGTCCCAGCTTACCCTTCCCCCTCCCTGTGTCCTCAAGTCCGTTCTCTATGTCTGAGTCTTTATTCCTGTCCTGTCCCTAGGTTCTTCAGAACCATTTTTTTTTTCTTTTTTAGATTCCATATATATATGTGTTAGCATACGGTATTTCTTTTTCTCTTTCTAACTTACTTCACTCTGTATGACAGTCTCTAGGTCTATCCACCTCACTACAAATAACTCAATTTTGTTTCTTTTTATGGCTGAGTAATATTCCATGGTATAAGTGTGCCTTATCTTCTTTATCCATTCATCTGTCAGTGGACACTTAGGTTGCTTCCATGTCCTGGCTATTGTAAATAGAGCTGCAGTGAACATTGTGGTACATGACTGTTTTTGAATTATGGTTTTCTCAGGGTATATGTCCACTAGTGGGATTGCTGGGTCGTATAGTAGTTCTATTTTTAGGTATTTGAGGAACCTCCATACTGTTCTCCATAGTGGCTGTATCAATTTACATTCCCACCAACACTGCAAGAGGGTTCCCTTTTCTCCACACCCTCTCCAGCATTTACTATTTGTAGATTTTTTGATGATGGCCATTCTGACCAGTGTGAGGTGATACCTCATTGTAGTTTTGATCTGCATTTCTCTAATGATTAGTGATGTGGAGCATCCTTTCATGTGTTTGTTGGCAATCTGTATATATTCTTTGGAGAAATGTCTATTTTAGGTCTTCTACCCATTTTTGGATTGGGTAGTTTTTTTTTTTTTTTTTTTTTGATATTGAGCTGCATGAGCTGCTTGTATATTTTGGAGATTAATCCTTTGTCAGTTGCTTCATTTGCAAATATTTCCTCAGATTCTGTGGGTTGTCTTTTCCTCTTGTTTCCTTTGCTGTGCAACAGCTTTTAAGTTTCATTAGGTCTCATTTGTTTATTTTTGTTTTTATTTCCATTTCTCTCAGAGGTGGGTCAAAAAGGGTCTTGCTGTGATTTATGTCATAGAGTGTTCTGCCTATGTTTTCCTCTAAGAGTTTGATAGTGTCTGGCCTTACATTTAGCTCTTTAATCCATTTTGAGTTTATTTTTGTGTGGTGTGAGAAAGTGTTCTAATTTCATTCTTTTATATGTAGCTGTCCAGTTTTCTCAGCACCACTTATTGAAGAGGCTGTCTTTTCTCCACTGTATATTCTTGCCTCCTTTATCAAAGATAATGTGACCATTTGTGCATGGGTTTACCTCTGGGCTTTCTATCCTGTTCCATTGATCTATATTTCTGTTTTTCAGTACCATACTGTCTTCATTACTGTAACTTTGTAGTATAGTGTGAAGTCAGGGAGTCTGATTCCTCCAGTCCTCCAGCTCTGTTTTTCTTTCTCAAGACTGCCTTGGCTATTCAGGGTCTTTTGTGTTTCCATACAAACTGTAAAACTTTTTGTTCTAGTTCTGTGAAAAATGCCATTGGTGGTTTGAGAGGGATTGCATTGAATCTGTAGATTGCTTTGGGTAGTATGGTCATTTTCACAATGTTGCTTCTTCCAATCCAAGAACATGGTATATCTCTCATTCTGTTTCTGTCATCTTTAATTTCTTTCATCAGTGTCTTATAGTTTTCTGCATACAGGTCTTTTGTCTCCTTAGGTAGGTTTATTCCCAGGGAATTTATTCACTTTGTTGCAATGGAAAATGCGAGTGTTTCCTTAATTTCTCTTTCAGATTTTTCATCATTAGTGTATATGAATGCCAGAGATTTCTGTGCATTAATTTTATATCCTGCTACTTTACCAAATTCATTGATTAGCTCTAGTCATTTTCTGGTGGCATCTTTAGGATTCTCTAGGTATAGTAGCATATCATCTGCAGACACTGACAACTTTACTTCTTTTCTGATTTGGATTCCTTTTATTTCTTTTTCTTCTCTGATTGCTATGGCTAAAACTTCCAAAACTATGTTGAATAATAGTGGTGAGAGTGGGCCACCTTGTCTTGTTCCTGATCTTAGTGGAAATGGTTTCAGTTTTTCACCACTGAAAAAGATGCTGGCTGTGAGTCTGTCATATATGGCCTTTATTATGTTGAGGCAAGTTCCCTCTATGCCTAAATGTATGTTGAATTTTGTCAAAAGCTTTTTCTGCATCTACTGAGATGATCATATGGTTTTTCTCCTTCAATTTGTTAATATGGCTTATCACATTGATTGATTTGCATATACTGAAGAATCCTTGCATTCCTGGGATAAACCCCACTTGATCATGGTGTACGAGCCTTTTAATGTGCTGTTAGATTCTGTTTGTTGCAAGATTTTTAATCACAGTCTCAGTTTCAGTGCTTGTGATTGGTCTGTTTATATTTTCTATCACTTCCTGGTTCAGTCTCGGAAGGTTGTGCTTTTCTAAGAATTTGTCCATTTCTTCTGGGTTGTCCATTTTATTGACATAGTTGCCTGTAGTTATCTCTCATGATTCTTTGTATTTCTGGAGTGTCAGTTGTTACTTCTCCTTTTTCATTTAAAATTCTGTTGATTTGAGTCTTCTCCCTTTTTTTCTTGGTGAGTCTGGTTAGTGGTTTATCAATTTAGTTTTTCTTCTCAAAGAACCAGCTTTTAGTTTTATGATCATTGCTATTGTTTCCTTCATTTCTTTTTCATTTATTTCTGATCTGATCTTTATGATTTCTTTCCTTCTGCTAACTTTGGAGTTTTTTTGTTCCTTTTTCTCTAATTGCTTTAGGTGCATAGTTAGGTTGTTTATTCGAGATGTTTTTTGTTTCTTGAGGTAGGATTGTATTGCTATAAACCTCCCTCTTAGAACTGCTTTTGCTGCATCCCACAGGTTTTGGGTCATCGTGTTTTCATTGTCATTTGTTTCTAGGTATTTTTTGATTTCCTCTTTGAATTCTTCAGTGATCACTTGGTTATTTAGCAGCATATTCTTTAGCCTCCATGTGTTTGTATTTTTTACAGTTTTTTTTTTCCTGTAATTGATATTTAGTCTCATAGTGTTGTGGTCAGAAAAGATAGTTGATACAATTTCAATTTTCTTAAATTTACCAAGGCTTGATTTGTGACCCAAGATATGATCTATCCTGGAGAATGTTTCATGGGCACTTGAGAAGAAAGTGTAATCTGCTGTTTTCAGATGAAATGTCCTATAAATATCAATTAAGTGCATCTTCTTTAATGTGTCATTTAAAGCTTGTGTTTCCTTGTTTATTTTCATTTTGGATGATCTGTCCATTGGTGAAAGTGGGGTGTTAATGTCCCCTACTATGATTGTGTTACTGTCAATTTCCCCATTCTTGGCTGTTACCATTTGTATTATGTATTGAGGTGCTCCTATGTCGGGTGCATACATATTTACAATTGTTACATCTTCTTCTTGGATTGATCCCTTGATCATTATGTACTGTCCTTCTTTGTCTCTTGTAATAGTCTATTTTAAAGTCTATTTTGTCTGATACGAGAATTGCTACTCCAGCTCTCTTTTGATTTCCATTTGCATGGAATATCTTTTTCCATCCCCTCATTTTCAGTCTATATGTGTTCATAGGTCTGAAGTGGGTCTCTTGTAGACAGCATATATACGGGTCCTGTTTTTGTATACATTCAGCCAGTCTATGTCTTTTGTTTGGAGCATTTAATCCATTTACATTTTAAGTAATTATCAATATGTATGTTCCTACTACCATTTTCATAACTGTTTTGGTTTTGTTATTGTAGGTCTTTTCCTTCTCTTGTGTTTCCTGCCTAGAGAAGTTCCTTTAGCATTTGTTGTAAAGCTGGTTTGGTGGTGCTGAATTCGCTTAGCTTTTGCTTGTCCGTAAAGGTTTTAATTTCTCCATCAAATCTGAATGAGATCCTTGCTGGGTAGAGTAATCTTGGTTGTAGGTTTTTCCCTTTCATCACTTTAAATATGTCTTGCCAGTCCCTTCTGGCTTGCAGAGTTTCTGCTGAAAGATCAGCTGTTAACCTTATAGGGATTCCCTTTTATATTATTTGTTGTTTTTCCCTTGCTGCTTTTATATTTTTTCTTTGTATTTAATTTTTGATAGTTTGATTAAAACTATCTTGGCATTTTTCTCCTTGGATTTATCCTGTATGGGACTCTCTCCGCTTCCCGGATTTGATTGACTATTTCCTTTCCCATGTTAGGGCAGTTTTCAACTGTAATCTCTTCAAATATTTTCTCAGACCCTTTCTTTTTCTCTTCTTCTTCTGGGACCCCTGTAATTCCAATGTTGGTGAATTTAATGTTGTCCCAGAGGCCTCTGAGACTGCCCTCAATTCTTTTCATTCTTTTTTCTTTATTCTGCTGTGCAGTAGTTATTTCCACTATTTTATCTTCCAGGTCACTTATCCATTCTTCTGCCTCAGTTATTCTGCTATTGATTCCTTCTAGAGAATTTTTAATTTCATTTATAGTGTTGTTCTTCATTGTTTGTTTGCTCTTTAGTTCTTCCAGGTCCTTGTTAAACATTTCTTGTATTTTCTCCATTCTATTTCCAAGATTTTGGATCATCTTTACTATCATTACTGAGAATTCTTTTTCAGGTAGGCTGCCTATTTCCTCTTCATTTGTTTGGTCTGGTGGGTTTTTACCTTACTCCTTTATTTGCAGTGTATTTCTCTGTCTCCTCATTTTGCTTAACTTACTGTGTTTGGGGTCTCCTTTTCACAGGCTGCAGGTTTGTAGTTCTCATTGTTTCTGGTGTCTGTCCCCAGTAGGTAAGGTTGGTTCAGTGGGTTGTGTAGGTTTTCTGGTGGAGGCGACTGGTGCCTGTGTTCTGGTGGATGGGGCTGGATACTGTCTTCCTGGTGGGCAGGACCACGTCCGGTGGTGTGTTTTGGGGTGTCTGTGAACTTATTACGATTTTAGGCAGCCTCTCTGCTAATGGGTGGGGTTGTGTTCCTGTCTTGCTAGTTGTTTCGCATAGGGTGTCCAGCACTGTAGCTTGCTGGTCGTTGAGTGCAGCTGGTCTTAGTGTTGAGATGGTGATCTCTGGGAGAGCTTTAGCCATTTTTATTACATGGGACCAGGAGGTCTCTGGTGGACCAATATCCTGAACTTGGCTCTCCCTCCTCAAAGGCTCAGATCAGACACCCAGCTGGAGCACAAAGACCTTGTCAGCCACACAGGTCAGAGGAAAAGGGAGAAAAAGAGAGAAGGAAAGAGTGAGAGAGAGAAAGAGAGAGGGGAAGGGAGGAAGAAAAAAAAGAAGGAAGGAAGAAAGGAAGAAAGAAAGAAAAAATAATAAAATAAAATAAAGTTATTAAAATAAAAATTTTTTTTAATTATTAAAAAATAAAAACGTAATTAAAAAAAAAAGAAAGAGAGAAGAGAGCAACCAAACCAAAAAACAAATCCAACAATAACAAGTGCTAAAAACTAAAAGGAAAAAAAAAGCAGACATACAGAACCCTAGGACAAACGGTAAAAACAAAGCTATACAGACAAAATCACACAAAGAAGCATATACATACACACTCACAAAAAGAGAAAAAGGAAAAAAAATATACATATAAAAAAAGAAAGGGCTTCCCTGGTGGCGCAGTGGTTGCGAGTCCGCCTGCCGATGCAGGGGACGCGGGTTTGTGCCCCGGTTTGGGAGGATCCCGCGTGCCGCGGAGCGGCTGGGCCCGTGAGCCATGGCCGCTGAGCCTGCGCGTCCGGAGCCTGTGCTCCGCGACGGGAGAGGCCACAGCAGTGAGAAGCCCGCGTACCGCAAAAAAAAAAAAAAAAAAAAAAAAAAAAAGAAAGAGAGCAACCAAATCAATAAACAAATCTACCAATGATAATAAGCTCTAAATACTAAACTAAGATAAACATAAAACCAGAAACAAATTAGATGCAGAAAGCAAACCCCAAGTCTACAGTTGCTCCAAAAGTCCACCACCTCAATTTTGGGATGATTCGTTGCCTATTCAGGTATTCCACAGATGCAGGGTACATCAAGTTGATTGTGGAGATTTAATGCGCTGCTCCCGAGGCTGCTGGGAGAGATTTCCCTTTCTCTTCTTTGTTTGCACAGCTCCCGGGGTTCAGCTTTGGATCTGGCCCCGCCGCTGCGTGTAGGTCACCTGAAGGCGTCTGTTCTTCGCCCAGACATGACGGGGTTAAAGGAGCAGCTGATTCGGGGGCTCTGGCTCAATCAGGCCAGGGGGAGGGTGGGATACAGTATGTGTGGCGAGCCTGCAGCAACAGAGGCCAGCATAAGGTTGCACCAGGCTGAGGCGCACCGTGTGTTCTCCTGGGGAAGTTGTCCCTGGATCACGGGACCCTGGCCGTGGTGGGCTGCACAGGCTCCTGGGAGGGGAGGTGTGCATAGTGATCTGTGTTGCACACAGGCTTCTTGGTGGCTGCAGCACAGCCTTAGCATTTCATGCCCATCTCTGTTGTCCGCACTGATAGCCACTACTCGCGCCCGTCTCTGGAGCTCGTTTAGGTGGTGCCCTGAATCCCTTCTCCTCATACCCCAAAACAATGGTCTCTGCCCTCTTAGGCAGGTCCAAACTTTTTCCCAGACTACCCCCCGGCTAGCTGTGGCGCACTAGCCCCCTTCAGGCTGTGTTCATGCAGCCAACCCCAGTCCTCTCCCTGGGATCTGAACTCCGAAGCCTGAGCCTCAGCTCCCAGCCCCGACCCGCCCTGGCGAGTGAGCAGACAAGCCTCTCGGGCTGGTGAGTGCTGGTCAGCGCCGATCCTCTGTGCTGAAATCTCTCTGCTTTTCCCTCTGCACCCCTGTTGCTGGGCTCTCCTCCGTGGCTCCGAAGCTCCCCCCCCAACCCCCGTCTCCGTCAGTGAAGGGGCTTCCTAGTGTGTGGAAACTTTTCCTCCTTCACAGCTCCCTCCCAGAGGTGCAGGTCCCATCCATATTCTTTTGTCTCTGTTTTTTTTCTTTTGCCCTACCTAGGTACGTGGGGAGTTTCTTGCCTTTTGGGAAATCTGAGGTCTTCTGTCAGCATTCAGTAGGTGTTCTGTAGGAGTTGTTCCACGTGTAGACTTATTTTTGATATATTTGTGGGGAGGAAGGTAATCTCCACATCTTAGTCCTCCACCATCTTGAAGGTCCCTCCGCACCACTTTTTAAATATGTTAGGTCTGAACTCAGTCCTCCCACTTGCTCAGACTTCAGTCCACCTGAGGCAGGGGCCAGTGCCCTTAGAAGCACCAACCCTCAGGCCAAGAGCTAAGTGCTTTACAGGCAGAGCAGGCCCTGGGGGCTTGAAATACATGACCATTCATCATGCCATCCCGGGACTGTCATCCTACTCCAGGCAACCAGCTCTTCCACCAGGAAACCTCAGACTAGAGCTTACTGTCTGAACTGTCTTTGACTAGGCCTGGGACAGCCTTCATCCTAGGTAATATAATTAAGCTATTAAGCAATAATGATGGAGACTATGCTTATTATAAGGTAATTGTATACTCAGGATGGTTTTAGCAGCAAGGCCTACCCAGAGGGCCTTAAGTCTCCAGGAAGGAGATTAACTCGTGATAAAAACACTCACTGGGGCCTTCTCTGCTTTGGAAATTTTTTTCTAAATAATAATCTTTATCATAGAGAAAGATGATACGATGCGGGGGGAAAGGGCTTTTGAACAACAATTTCAGATGTGATACATTCAGATTAATGGGCCCTACTAGACTGTCCCACTGCCAGTCAATGCCTCATTAACCTGACTCTTCTTACAATAAAAACAGAAATCTCAAGACAAGGGTCTCCTATTGTGAAAAATAAATAAATACCCCAAAAGCTAATCTTGGAGAGGCTCAATATGGGGATGAGGGAAGCAGGGAATTCACCTGGTCTAATTACATAGGCCAGTTTAACCATTTCTCTTTTATTTGCACTTTCTTGAGAGTGCTCAGGAAAACATGTCATAGATTTTTCTGTCTGGTTTCAACAAGCTTATTGACTCATCTGTGCCAACTGCACATCAAAGCATATGCTCTTAACCTCCTATGTGGTGTGTGATGTGTGTGTGTGTGTGTGTGTGTGATATCCAGGGCTACGTGGTTCTCTGATATCTCTGCTCCTCACTTCCAGAGAGGCTTCTTAGTCACAATGAGAGAAAAGTGACCAGTACAGAAGTTCCAAAATATCCTCTCCCGCACAAAGCCGAAAATTCTCCACAATGGCACAGCAGCATAATGGCTGCCAACAGAATATGTTCTATTCTACATGCACCTATTGATACATAATCAAGGAATTCTAGGTACGTAAAACAAAAAATTCAAGTGGAACATCCCAGGGAAGAATTCCTGCCATTTCCCTTTTATTTTGACACCACACTAGGGATCCTGTGATGTGCGGGTTGGTCATTAGTCTTTTACAGTTATCTCTAAATACCCCTTGGATCCATACACGCCTTTCCACCTTCACAGCCGCCTCCTTCATCCAAGCTATCATAATTTCTCACCTGGACTATTGCAATAGCCTTAAAACCTGTCCTTCTAGCAGCCTCCACATTGCATTCAGAGCAATGTGGTTTTCTTTTTATTGAGGTAAAATTCACATAACATAAAATTAACCACTTAAAGCTTACAATCCACTGGCATTTACCACCTATATCAAGTTCCAAAAGCTTGTCATCATCCCAATAGGAAACTCCATACCCATTAAGCAATCACTCCCCATTCCCGTGCTCTCTCCAACTCCTAGCAACCACGAATCTGATTTTTGTCTCTACGGCTTTACCTATTCTAGGTATTTTGTGTAAATGGAATCATGAAATATTTGTCCTTTTGTGTCTGGCTTCTTGCACTTAGCTTAATGTTTTCAAGATTCATCCATGTTGTAGCAAGCATCAGTACTTCATTCCTGTTCGTGACTGAGTAATATTCCATTTTTGTATATACCCTAATTTGTTTACCCATTCATTCACTGATGGACGTTTGGGGGTTTCCACTTTGAGCTAGTGTGAAGAGTGCTGCTATGAACATTCTGGTGGTGGCAAAAGTCAATCAAAGCAGCTGGGTGGTATTATGAAAAGAAATTTTAGTTTCTACCTAGTCCTGTGAAGTTTATAGAAGTCTGTCCTGCCTAGAGCTGTTGAGCCCCCATGTTTCAAGGAGGAGAAATGGGAAAAACTCACTCCTCTCCAAACCGAGATGTTCTAGCCAAGGCCATTGTGAGCTGTCACTTCACAGACATTGGAGGTTTCCCTTCTCACTCTTAAGGGCTCTCACCAATCAAAAGAACATAAACCAACCAATAGGACAGGTCAAACATGGGTCTTTAACCAGATTATGGTTTTTGCTTTCAAGCCTGTCATAATACCTATAAGCTGTATAGCAAACCAAAAATGGAGAAAGACCTCTGTTTCAATGGAATTTACCCAGCCTTCACAGTATGCCAATGTAATGAACCCTTTTATGCTAATATCAAGCCAGATCAGTTGCAGGCATTTTGTTCATTAGAAGGTATCATTTTTCAACTCTTATCAGTATGTAAATTAGATTGACTCTCTGGCCACCTGCTCCAAAGGCACAAACTCTCGAAATTCAATTAACATAATTTTTATTCTAGTGTGACACTTCTGTTGATGAGGGCCGGATAGAGCCCCTAGCTGAGGACTGGGCTGGGGTTCCTCTACTTTTGGCAGAACCAGAAAAGACTAGGTTTTCTTAAGGTAAAAGTCACTAGAAATCAAACCTCAGGGACATGAATCAGAGGATGCCAAGTATTTTCTTGCTGGAAGTTCTTCAGAAATTTCTAATGCCAACCCCCTTTTTTGACACATCAGGACACTGAGGCTCCAAGTGCAGAGATGGGAGGGTTCTGATGCAGATGTTCAGGAGGGGCTATCTGAATAGTGGGTGAATACCTGGACTGAATGCCAGAGGCAGCTTCCGACCTAGGTCCAGCTGTAAAATCAGAGAAATGTGTTTTCCATTGTTAAAAAAAAGAAAGGACAGGCCCAAAATAGAGTCACTTGTGCTAAGCCCCACATCAATAAACCAAGACTTAATATCTAACCTAATTGCAGTTACGACCACCCGCAGGAATGTAGTCTGACCCGGTCAGTCTGGAATTTTCTGGTCAGCATCAATGAGGTAATCTGCCACATAGCTCCCTTCCATCCCCCATAGGTAGGTTGCCTAAGCCTAAAACAGTTCACTCTTTTGCCTCTTCTGCCTATAAAAGGCTTCCATCTTGTACAACTCCTTGGAGCTACTCACTACTTGCCAGATGGGATGCTGCCCATTCATGAATCATTCATAAAGCCAATTAGATCTCTAAAATTTACTCAGCTGAATTTTTATTTTTTAACACCACCTACTCCTATTTCCTTTTTTTTTCACCCTTTTCTTCTCCCTTGTGCCATCACCCCCAGCTACCCAGAAGTCTACGCTATGGTGTCCCATCTCTATGTACTCTCTCAAACACTGCCTTAGAACAAAACTTCTCCTTTCCTTCCTTCTCCCTCTTCTATCTATGTTATTGATTGTTTACTTTGATGATCTGATGAATGCAATGAACTCTCTCAGAAAAAAAATGCACCCGCACAATTTTGCATTCAATTTTAGAGTTTTCAGACCTCCTGAAGTCTTATCCACCTATCACAACCTAAGAACTCCTGACTTCTGCCGTTTTTTTCTCTAAGCAATCATGGGGAAAGCAGTCCGAAAATTTAAATTTTGTACTGAAAAGTATTTCCCAACCCAGGTTCCCCACAAAGAAGAGCCTGGGACAAAAGCTCAAAATAGAGCACTTCACTGGGAACTCTGATCCCAGGGAGATGGATGGAGAAGGGGTGAAGGTTGTATTATGGAGTTTGCCACCTGAAGGTGGGAGGGGGAGGCATGAACTGTTCTGGATGGCACAACCTATGAACCTCGCAGATATCTGAGGAATCCCAAGCTGAGGCATCAGTAACAAAGCTCTGGGGTGGGTGTTGAGAGATGCAGAAGGTGGGCCTGAGGTGAGGCATGGCTTGCTGCACCTGCATGAACCTGGTCTGAGCTCTCCCTGAGTTGGTCCCCACAGCAGTGGCCAAAAGAAGACACAGGTGAGGCTAAGAGGATCTAAAGCGATGCTTAAGAGGTATCTGACATAGGAATCTTGCAATTTGTCTAAATCATTTTCCACATTTATCTGATAAACTAACTCACACTTATCTGTCAGAGATTGATAAGAATTCTGGTTACCCAGAAATGGCATTAAATTTGGAAAAGGCATTAAATTTGTACAATAAGATACTTTGAGAAAGAGAGATCACACTCACATAACTTTTACTACAGTGTATTGCTACAATATATTGTTCTATCTTATTATTATTGTTAATCTCTTACTTTACTTAATTTATAAATTAAACTTTATCATAGGTATGTATGTATAGGAAAAAACATAGTACAATATATATAGGGTTTGGTACTTTCCATGCTTTCAGGCATCCACTGGGGGTCTTCGAACGTATTCCCCATGGATAAATGGAGACTACTGTATATCCATGTATATTTCATAAATACTCTGCAACCATGAAAATTGTTCTTATAGATGCATACTTAATGGAAGGGAAAAGTGTGCCCAGAACGTAGTAGGGTTCTATAAATATTGGTTAAATGAATAATAGCTACCACATATAATGTATAGTATCTGCCAGGCTCTATTTTTGTATATTAACTCATTTAATCCTCAGACCAATGCTATGAGGTAGGTACTAATATTATTCCAATTTTATAGACAAGGAAATTTCATGAAGAGATTATGGGGCATGCTCAAGATCGTGCAGCTATTAAGTAGTGGAGGTGAAATTCACACCTGGAAGTCTGAGTCAGAGTCCCTGCTCTTAACCATTATGGATGGGTGGAGGGGTGGGTGGGTGGATGGATGGATGGGTGGGTGGACGGATGGATGTTGATTCTTCTTAGCAACTTATAGTTTTCTGTATAAAACCACACTACAACTGGGCATTTTGTGCTACACGTATTTCATGAACACATAAAACTCTACAATCACTAGGTTTTATCTTCAATCACAGGAGCATCTCTTTGGAAGTCAATTGTTTCCTCCCACGTAAAGTGAATCTCATTCTCCAGGTGTTAGTAGATGATTTTTTCTAGTGCTATAAGAATTCTTTGTCTTTAAAAGAGTAGCATTGGGACTTCCCTGCTGGTGCAGTGGTTAAGAATCCGCCTGCCAATGCAGGGGACATGGGTTTGAGCCCTGGTCTGGGAAGATCCCACATGCCACGGAGCAACTAAGCCCGTGTGCCACAACTACTGAGCCTGTGCTCTAGAGCCCACAAGCCACAACTACTGAGCCCTGTGCCACAACTACTGAGCCTGCGCGCTAGAGCCCACGAGCCACAACTACTGAAGCCCGCGCGCCTAGAGCCCGTGCTCCACAGCAAGAGAAGCCACCTCAATGAGAAGCCCACGCACCGCAATGAAGAGTAGCCCCTGCTCGCGGCAACTAGAGAAAAGCCCGCGCGCAGCAACAAAGACCCAACTCAGCCAAAAATAAATTTGAAAAAATAAAACTAAAAGAGTAGCATTTTATTCCTAGAGAACAGTGGCTTTTTTATGACATAACCATGCCATTAGCCAAGCCTGGGGGGCATTTTTAACCCTCATTTTAATAACAGCAACACATTAATGTGGTACACTAACAAGGGCAGACTCAATTTGGGGCAGCCTGTTCTGTTTCTTGTTATTACCTTTTTCCTTTTCTTTCCCCATCACTGTTTACTTCCTTCATTCCCTCCTCCCTCCCTTCCTTCCTTCCTTCTGAAGGTAATTCCTGGAAGGAAAAATGAATTTGAGTTCAGAAAATGTGGCTGTTTTTTAAATAAGGAACTTACTACACTCAATACAAATGCCTTTTTCTTTGGCAAAGTGCTTTGTACTTCTAAAGTACAACTTTCCTGGGTATTATCGCCTTTGAGCCTCGTGAAAATCCCAAGAAATAAAACCAATACTCTATCATCATTTTGCAGATTAGAATACTGGGGTTGCCGTTCTATACTTTCCGCTCAAAGAAACAAACAAAACAAACAAAAGAATCCCACTGCCCTGTTTCTTTTCTCCACAAAGAGGAGAGTGAAAGCCATCTGTTGGTGGTCTGTCCTTGGGAAGAAGCATCGTGTAGAAGTACTGTAGCAGCAGCACTGCCCAGAGGAGATCCGTCCTACTGAGCCAGGTGGGCAGGAGGGCGCGAGGCTGGCGGCTGGCCGTGGAGTCTGCTTCCTCCGGCAGCTTCTTCCTCCAGTTGGTGAGGTTGTCCTGTGTTCCTCCACTTCCTCCACTTGGTGAGGCTGTCCTGTGTTAATGTCTTTGCTGCACAGCCTCTGGTAAATACACGAAGGTGGTAATCATGCAGTGGCTCACACAGAGGCAACAACAGTCCTGAAGTGGAGTTGAGGAGGAGGTCAGGGCCGGAGGGGACAGCTGACTCTCAGAGAACTCGCACGGCTGGTGGATGTGCAGCACACAGGCCAGCTGATCGGAGCCAGAGTCGGGAATGTTGGTGATCCCTGCTGCCTTCTTGGCCTACAGATAGGTGATCAAGGCAGATAGGTGATGAGGGACTTAGTCTGGCTCACAATGTCCTCTTGGTGATGGCCACAGGGCAGAGCCAATAATCTGTCTCTCCCGTCATCTTTCATTTCAGGCAACCCCCTCCAGATCTGAGGCCTCCAGCTGCATCCTCCGTGGAATTCCTAGGGACGCCTCCTTCAGAAAGGGGCAGAGACCCATGGACCAGGGCTTTGTTGCCATTCTATACCTCCCAACAATTTGTTTAGAGACAGGATGATGCATTCGTTCAGTTCATTCAACATTTATTCAGCACCTATTACGGTCCAGACACCATTCTAGTTGCTTTGGATATATCGGTGAACAAAACAGACAAAGATCTCTGAGGAGAAGGAGCTTACATCCCAGAAGGGGAGACACATATTAAACAGGAGAAATAAAGTGTGGAGTATGTTAGAAGAGGGTGAGGAACACGGAAAATGAAAACAAAGCACAGAGGAAGAGGGACAGGAAGTGCGGTGGCAGGGGTAAATGAGGAGTCAGGAAAGGCCTCATTGAGATGGTGAATTTTGAGCAAAGACTGGAAGAGGCAGAGGGCATGTGAGCCATGCTGCTATCTGGGGGGAGAGTTCCAGGCAGACAGAACAGCTTGGATAAGAACCCAGTTCTCCTGACATCTGGTACAGAGCCTTTGGCATCTCACCCAGTGTAATCTGACATGGGGAAGGGAAATAGAATAAATGAGGTTTTGCATAAAATCTATTATGAAGACATTATAATCCAGGCCTCCCAACTGCAATAAAGCAAGCACTCTGTGAGGACACCTATGATTCTCTGGTAAAAGTTTAACAACCAGGACTCCAGAGAGGCTTGTGTGTGTCAATTTCCATGGTGTAAATACCTTCACTATGGCTGAGTCCAAGCTACCAAAATGAGATCACTGAACTTGGAGTTGGAGCTGATGCCAACATACTGATTTTCACCTTCTTCTAGGGAAAAATGCCAAAAATTACCCAGTGTTTCAGGATTTCTTATCACCCACTCGCTCCTTAATATTTCTTTATTCTGAAGTGGAACCTTCTTTCCCCTACCTTTATACCCAGCACCAAAAGTCAACTCAAGAACATCTTTTTTTCTTTCTGCTTTGTAAGAAATTTTCTGGAGAAAGGCCTAAATGGATAAAGACAAATCCAGGGAGACAGAGATGTAAAACATGGAGTCAAGAGGCAAATGCTGAGATGAGGGGAGAGGAAAACCTAGCTCATAACACACAGTTC
This sequence comes from Hyperoodon ampullatus, assembly GCF_949752795.1. Lineage (NCBI taxonomy): Eukaryota > Metazoa > Chordata > Mammalia > Artiodactyla > Ziphiidae > Hyperoodon > Hyperoodon ampullatus. The sequence continues at coordinate 134,958,243 of NC_136916.1, read as the reverse complement.
AAATGGATGAAACATCAAGAACTTAGTCAGAAGCCTGTGAGCTACAGCACCAAAAAAAAAAAAAAAAAGAGAGAGAGAGAAAAATAATAAAATGCACTTGAAAGCAAATGTACTTTTACTTGAGCAAATGATGTAAATCCATCCAAAACACAAATCTGAGCACAGCTGTCCCTCCTGAGCTGGTTTTATGCATTCACACACACACACACACACACACATATACATACACACACATACACATATAAAGAATTTGGGATGGGGTTAGGAAAGGTAGGCCTATTTGAAACTAGGTTTGCAGACTTGTTTTGATCATAGCCTTTCATAATAACAAAGGCAGCCACACTACATGAAGCCACCTGCTGCTCTTGGTTCCTTCAGCAAAATCAACAAGGAACAAAGGATGAGATTAAAGGTCCAATTAAAACAGGCAAGAGGATTTTGAGTCTGCCTGTGCCCCGCCCAGAGAAGCTCTGGGGATGAACAAAGGGGCCAGGGAGCTCAGACGTGCCCTTAACCCATGGGCAGGGGGACTCTGAAATCCTTTGGCTAGACTACCCAATCCATTTAGTAGAATAATCCCTCTGCCTGTCATTAAACTTTATATCCACTAGACAACACTGAACTGAATCTACCTTGGAAGGCTATTGTGGGAAAGAGCCATTAAAAGTATTCTTAAAGGGCAGTGGTGAAGAGTCCGCCTGCCGATGCAGGGGACACGGGTTCGTGTCCCGGTCCGGGAGGATCCCACATGCCGCGGAGAGGCTGGGCCCGTGAGCCATGGCCGCTGAGCCTGCGCGTCCGGAGCCTGTGCTCCGCAACGGGAGAGGCCACGACAGTGAGAGGCCCACATACTGCAAAAAAAAAAAAAAAAAAAAAAAAAAAAGTATTCTTAAGTCTTCATCTCTGAAATTCCTTTCCAGTTTGGTTCAAAAGGAACCAACTCTGCCAGCCCCCTAGATGCAATACTCAAGGTTTTCTTTCGAGCACTTGGTGGAGAAGAGAAACAAGAAAGATCCTGCAAATGTTTTAGAGGCTTTCTTCCAAAGGGGCACTATTTTCATTTTATGAAACATTTTCTACCTAACTTCCTCATCGAGTTCCTCTGAAGACTGAGCTTTAAATAAAACTTAAAGCACTCTGAACTCTGGATGAAAGAAGTTTTGATACGTGCATTATTATTAGTTGCTGTCTTAATGGATATCTACTGTTTTGTCTTCTGAGGAATGTGCCTTTCACTAAACTCTAAATATGATTAAATGAAAGCTGCTGTCATTTTATGAGCCGTGCCTCCCTGGCCACAGTGATTGTCTAGAGATAGCACCTAACCCAAGTAAGAAGAGTCATGGCAACATGCCCCCGGGGCCATAATGTTAAGAGAATAAGCTCTGAAGCACCCTAGTTCAGAAAGGTCTCTAGAAACAAAAGAAGTCTCAGCTACACAGGATGTTTATCTGGAACCAGCCAGGTCTGAGTTCTAGTCCAAATGCACAGAATACTTTTTGTACACAACTTCAAATCTTCTCCGCCTCACCTCTTATCCAATCACAGCTAGAACAACCAGTTCTGCATAGACTTTGAACAGATCATGCAGGTACAACCTGACAGCAGCACCTCTACACAAGCTTCTCACATCCCACCCTGGGTTTTGCCTGACCAGGAAGCGTAGGCTCATACAAGAACCACCCAGAAGTGCAGGAGAATTAACACCCACAGAGCAGCACCTGACTACTGGGGAAATAAGCCAACAGATAGATGCTTCCTCCTTTCCTTCTCCAGGTGGATGCTTCTAACACCTTCAATGGTCCTGTGAGACAGATCACACAGTCACCCCAAGCGGTGGCCACACATAGCTCTGTGACCTTGGGGAAGTAACTGAATGTCTCCAGGTCTCTATTACCTTTTCCAAAAATGAGTATGCTATTACTTACCTTGAAGATTTACTTTAAAGATAACTATGTGACACGGGGTTAGTATTGTGAATATCAGCTGTAACCCTTAAAAACCCACTTGCCAACAACAAAAAAAACATATCCTTCAATCCAATTCTTCCTTAAAATCAAGTGGCATGCCTAGCAGGTCATCCTCACTTTATGTTGCTATTTCAAACTCTTAATGATGATCACATCACATCACATCACTCACACTCTGTCTTTCTCGTCTAAATAACTTCAGCTTTTCTCTTCCCCCAAAGCTCTCACTTTCCAAGCTCTACGTGACCATGGTAAGTGACATTTTCCCAAAGTCGTCACATGCCTTTAAGAATGTGAGACATGAATTGGGAGATTGGGATTGACATATATACACTAATATGTATAAAGTAGATAACTAATGAAAAATATTTTTTAAAAAGAATGTGAAACAGTATTTAGTGGAAGAACAGAAAAGACTCTGGACAAACAATCAGGAATCCTGGATTTCAGTTTCAGCCTCTGTGACCTTGGGCAAGAGTGTCCAGCTCTCAGCTCAGTGTCACCCAGTGTGAAAGGAGGTGGCCTTGAAGTCACTGCTGAAGCTCCCTCTTGTGCTGACTTACGACATCTGAGCCAGATGTTGGAGATCGATGTGGTGGTCTCAGGCGCCATGTAGACCTCTGTGCCATCCTTCGCCTCCTCATGTCCATAGTGCCCACTCCCTCATTTCTAACCACGGAGGCCACACCAAAACAATGTCCAACAAGCCATCACACAACTACTATGGATGCACGCAAAATGGTGTGGAAGAAGACTGTTCAATAACATGATATCAATATCTTAAAACTGATACAGAGTACCATCTTATTTTTATAAAAGGAAAGGGTGAGCATGTGTATAGAGGGAGAGGTGCATGCATACAAACATTTTAAAGTGTATCCACCATGGCAGGTTTATGACTGATATCTTTTCCTTGTGGTTGCTGAATTTTCTAAGTTTCCTACAATTAGCATATATTTGTTTCGGAATAAAATTGAAATAGGATTATAAATTGAATCTGCTCTGCCCATAGGCCAAGCAGGCAGACTCTGACCCTGGCCTAAGCCTCCCAAATCCCCAAACATCTCTCTGAGCTGTGGCTCCTTTGTGCTTTTCCCCCTCAGCCCCAATTCCCACCATTCATCTCACCCCATCTGTGTTGAACAACAAACACAGCAGTGTCCCCCAGAGGCCCCTGTTAAATGCCCACGTGTTCTTTTGGAGGAAAGCAGGGGTCCTGAGAGCCTAATCTGGCCTTTCCCATTGGTACACAGGAGCTGGTTTCCTTCTCATATTAGTTCATTCTCACCTCGGATGGCAGTAACAGGTGACTTCAATGGCCTGAGGGTGCTGGGGAAAACTTGGGAGTCATGAACCAGAGAGGGTAGGCCCTCATGGTGGACCACCCAGAACCAGCCTCTGGGTAAAGGGATAAGGAAGGGAGAGAAAAAGGGAGGTCAGGGATGGTGAGAAAGACACATAATCCCAAAACACACATTAGGAGGGAAAAGCTGCCTCCAAATGAACACAGGGAGAAAAGACTATGAATTCTGGAGTCAAACAGAGTTGGTTCTAATCCCACCTACTAGCAACTCCTTAAGAAGAGTTACTCAATCTCCTTCAATCTTAGCTTCCTTAACAGTAAAATAGCTAGAGAAAAAACCCATCTTGCTAGGCTATTTTGAAGATTAAAGGAGAAAATGCCTCTGAAGGGCCTATAATAATACCTATCAATAGATAAAGTAGGCCCTCCTATAGAACTCCTACTATTAATAATTTGAATTTATTGTTGTAATTTATAATAATAATAAGAAGAAGAAGGGGAGGGGAGGAGGAAGGGGAGGGGAGGAGGAGAAGAAGAAGAGGAAGAAGTGAGAGGAGGGGAAGGGGAAAAAGAAGAATAAGGAGGAGAAGGCAGAGGTTGTCCATGGCTGCATCCCAGATGGATTTCACAGGCAATCACATATTATCACAAACCATCACTCATGTTATCATTGTTCAACAAAAATTTACTGAGCAATTGCTGAGTACCAGGCTCTGGGGAAATAAGTTCCTGTCTTTAAAAAACAACCAGTTTGGAGAGTGAGGGAGAGGTGTAAATAGAGAGGGGATGGGTGGATGAAAGGCATGAGGGGGGAGCCACAGGAGCACTGGAAAGGGAGCTCACTGCCTGGGAGGACCAGGGAAGGCTTTACAAAGGAGGCAAGGCTTTATTTCAGTCTCTGAGGAGGCTGTTTTGGTAAAGAGCAAGAAAGGCCTTTTAGGGGGCTCAGTTTGTGCAAAGTCAGAGTTGCAGAAGGGGCACAGTGTTGTTTGGGAAATGGAATGACTTTCAGTGTGACTGGGGGCCGTGTGTATCAGGTGAAGTGAGAACTTAAAGAGGAGGATAGAACCGGGTTGTAATGACCTTGCAAGCCATGATAAGGGACTTGGCAAAAGGGGGAGCAGCACAAAGCTTCAAGCAGATGAATAACAAGCTCAGGTTTGTGTTTTCACTCTGATAGGACACTGGAGGCTGGACTGAAGTGAGGAAAGCCTTAGGCAGGAAGACCAAAAAGGAAGCAGTTGTAATAATCCAGAAAAGACAAAATGAGACCCTACAAAAGACAAGACAGTGGCAAGAAATGGGACTGGATTCAGAAGCTATTTCAGTGGTAGAATTGAAAGGATCTGGAGACCAACAAGGGGCAATGCGTGGAGAAGGATGGGTTCCAGATCCTAGCCAGGTATCCAGCTCAGAAGACTGGATGATGTCCTCACTAGGAGACAAGCAGGAAGGAGGCGATTTTGAAAGGATGCTGAACCCACCTGAGTTTGAGATGACTGTGGGGCACACGTATGAGATATTTGGCCTAGACCTGGAAATATGGATCAGGAGCTCAAGAGGGAACTTAGACGTAAATTGGGGAAGTGTTAACATGTGGGTCGTAGTTGACATCATGGCAACGGATATGATCATAAAGGAAACAATTATAAATCGGAAAGGGGCCAGTGACTAGGGGGACCATACATCCTTGTATCCCCACAGCAGTCCTGGTTTATACCTGCTGTCCCAGCATAATTACCCATAGCACCCTGCTTAATTTCAAATTGTCCTGGTTTAGACAATGAATTATATAGTCCCCCTACCAATAACCCAGCTCTGGGGACCATCAGGCAAAGACTGAAGGAGACAGGAAAGCATATCAAGATGTGGGAGAAAAGAGGATAAGGGGGTATCTTTAACCATGTGGGGATAGGCCTCTAATGAAGTGTGTAAATGTCATGCTATCAAAAAACCCAACAAATTTTTTATTGGAACTTGATCATTTAAACTAAAACCACTTATAAAAAATAAACATAAGAGACATGCAGTGAAAATTCCCAAATAAAAACAAAAGGAACAAGAATGTTTTCAATTGATTATAAGGCCACAGCAATAAAAGAGTTTAGTACTGATGAATAAATTGACAGAAACATCAACGAAACAGAATAAAAGGTAAAAACATTCAACCAATCACACACAGAAGTTTAATACATGAGGGAGGTGACATTTCTAATGGATGAGGCTAAGATATATTAATTATTAGACAATGTTAAGATAGTTGGCCAACCATGTGGAAGAAAAAGGGGTTAGATTTTTACATATTACTCCCATTCCAAATGGATAAAACATTAAACATTTTTTAAAGAAACCATAAATGTACTAGAAGAAAGCATAGATGCTTTTTTTTCCCCCAAATCATCCTGAGCCTGGTGATAGGGTTAAAAAAAGCCTTTATACCCAGGAGTGAAATTGCTGGATCATATGGTAGTTGTATTTTTAGTTTTTTGTGGAACCTCCATACTGTTCTCCATAGTGGCTGCACCAATTTACATTCCCACCAACAGTGCAAGAGGGTTCCCTTTTCTCCACACCCTCTCCAGCATCTGTTATTTATAGACTTTTTGATGACAGCCATTCTGACAGGTGTGAGATGATATCTGGTTTTTATTTCCATGTCAACCCAAGTGCCCATCAACAGACGACTGAATTAAGAAGATGTAGTATATATATAATGGAATATTAGCCATAAAAAAAAGAATGAAATACTGCTACTTGCAGCAACATGGATGGACCTAGAGAATATTATAGTGAAATAAGTCAGGCAAAGACAAATACTGTATGATCTCTTACATGTGGAATCTAAAAATAATAAAAATGAATGTATATGCAAAATAGAAATAGACTCACAGATATAGAAAACAAACTTGTGGTTATCAAAGGGGAGAGGGAAGGGGGAAGGGACAAATTAGGAGTATGGGATTAACAGATACAAACTACAATATATAAAATAGATAAGCAACAAGGATATACTATATAGCACAGGGAATTATACCCATTATCTTGTAATAATCTACAATGGAGTATAATCTGCAAAAATACTGAGTCACTATGCTGTACATCTGAAACTAACACAATATTTTAAATCAACTATACTTCAATTTAAAAAAAACAACTTCAAGGTTAAAAAAAAAAAAAAAGACCTTTATAAGCATGACATAAAACCCCAAACCCACAAAGGAAAACTTGATAAATTTACCTCAATAAAACTTAGCATTTTCTGTTGTGCAAAAAGAACATGAATAAAAGTCAAAAGTCAAATAGCAACATGGAAAAATATTTGCAACACATATGATAGACCAATCCTGTGCTCTTATGACTCAGTAAGTAAAAGACCAACAACCCCATTTTTTTTTTTTTTTTTTGCGATACGCGGGCCTCTCACTGTTGTGGCCTCTCCCCTTGCGGAGTACAGGCTCCAGACGCGCAGGCTCAGCGGCCGTGGCTCACGGGCCCAGCCGCTCCGCGGCATGTGGGATCTTCCCGGACCGGGACACGAACCCGTGTCCCCTGCATCGGCAGGCGGACTCTCAACCACTGCGCCACCAGGGAAGCCCCAACAACCCCATTTTTAAGTATGAAAAGAAAAATAAAAATTATCAGTATGCATATGAAAACATGCTTAACTTCATTCATAATTTTAATCGCTTCCACCTCAGACTGGCAATAATTAATAATCATAATAACAGCTTTATTCAGATATAATTCATATATGCCATAAGATTCCTTCATTTAAAGAGTATAATTCAGGGGACTTTAGCATATTCACAGAGTTGTGCAGCCATCACAGGAGACATTTCTGAGCCTCAGTAAAGCTGGGGGTGATTATGGTGCCACCCTCATGGAGACATTACGACAAGTGACTAGGAACATGTTTATAGAGGGCATGGCACAGTGCCTGACCAACAGAAAGCCCTCAGCCAGGGGAGCAGTTATGGTTATCACCTAGGGTCACACAGTGAAGCTGATGGTGGCATGAGACTCCCCCTCCCCTGCCATATAGCTGACTCTGGGCAGTAATTTAAGGAGGCATAGGTGGGAGAGAAGCTATGACTGCAATTGTTTAAAAAGCCCTGAGATGGCTAATATTTGAGTCAGCCATAACCACTCCTCTCAGCTAAGCCAGTGATTCTCAAAGTTAAGACTGAACACCCTTTGACACACTTTTAGGAATATTACCCTACATATATATTTTTATAATTACTCAAAATATATTTCTAAAGTAATAGTAAAATTAAAATTTTGGCAGACAAGAAGATTCAATTAGACATTTCTTTCCAAAAATAGGATACTAAAGAAGATACAGCAATTTTCGAAGTAGGTGGCTGATAATGAGTTAATCAACTCAAAAAATCCCTCATGCACATTGAGAATACAAAAGGGGTTTAAAATTGAAAGATTCTGTTTAATGATTTCAGGAAAGAGCTGTTGCTATGATGAGTCTCATCTCCTACCAAGGACTGGAACAGACACAAATAGCTCCTCATTTCAGAGGACTCAACTTGCATCCCTTGCTGCTGGGGGACGCAGTGCACTGATTTCTGGCATACCTCACCTACTTACACAAATCCTAAAGTTGGCCCTCCTATTCAGGGAAAGGATCTGTTGGGAAAACTTTCCCATACAACTATAGAGGAAGCTCACATCAGTCCCCTTTATTAATCAGGCTAGTCCTTCATTCATAAATGAAAGGAACCTCAAAAAAGCTAGATTTTTTGAGGAAAATCAGCAATGTGAAATGGAAGGACCAAAATAAACAAACAAAGTAATTGAAACTTCAGGAAACAAAACATTCAAGGAATAGGAGAAAACTTAAAAGGAAAAATTTTAATTGGTATCCTCAGAAAGATTCAAGACGATATTGCATTCATAAAGTAAGAATACTGCTATGAAAAGAAATCATCAGGAAAAAAGAAGAGTACATGAAAATTTAAAATATGATTGTCAAAATAAAATTATTTAGCAGAGGGTTGGAATATTAACATAGATGTGGCCAAGACTGAATTGGTACAATATAAAGCCAAGGAAAGTTCCCACAACTTCAAACCAAAAGACAAAGAGAGAATTTGAGAAGAAAGTTGAAAAGACAGGGAGGACCAATCCATGAGGTCCAACACCTGCTCAGTAGGAGTGCAAAAAACAGAAAACAGAAATTGGAGTGAGGAAGCGATAACAGAATAAACAATATAGGAATTTTCTGAGCTGAAGACTTAGGTCTTTAGATTAGAAGGATCTACAGAGTCTCGAACAGGTGAATTGGGGAAAAAGTTCACACCTAGACACATTCTGATAAAATTTCACAACTCAAAAGATAAAGAGAAAATTCTAAAACCTCTCAAAGAGGGAAAAAAACAGGTCACCCATGAAGGAATAACAGAGAGGATGCTATCAGACTTCTCATCTGCACCACAAGCTATCAGAAGGCATTGAAGCAAAACCTTCAAAATTATAATGACATGCTCCTGAACCCGTGTCCCCTGCATTGGCAGGCAGATTCTTAACCACTGTGTCACCAGGGAAGCCCGAAATTATTAAACTTTTAAAGCTTGCCAAGTTCCTCATTATCTTGGCTGGCAAATACACAGAGAATAGATGTGAGTAAAAATCTGGGAAGACAAATACAGCCAAATTGAAATGGATATTCAAATCATTATAATGTATACCTTCTCTAATCCCACATGTAGGCAAGGGGATAGGCATTTGAATTTATCTGCTTTTCCAATCAGTGTAAGAAATCTTCCCTTCTCCAAGCACAAAAGCAGAGATACCTCTCACTGGTACCATGATTATTATGATGCTGTGATGTCCTTCAAATTTTCTGACTAGTTCCATATCCATATAGAACAAACCAAAATGAACATTTGTAGCAAAAAAATACAGTGGCAGCTGCTATAATTTTTTTGACTTTTTGAATTTTTTTTATATATAGCAGGTTCTTATTAGTTATCCATTTTATACATATTAGTGTATATTTTTGGTGATTTTCTGGATAAGGATGTTTCCAGTTTACATGAATCACAGAGTTGAATGAGCAAACTAAAATAACAAGCAAGTCTATCTGAATTTAGAAGGGGTAATCCACGGGACTTCAAAATGTGGGTGAGTTAGAGGCTTATCTCAGCTCTCTGACCCTCAGATGCCTTGAAAACCTGCTCTTTCTCAGCTTTCCAGGTGCAGTAACTGTACCTAAGGATCATGTCTTCAAATTTCACTCCGCTGGAGTCTAGGATGGCTCCCTAACCAACTATGGAGGAGCAGAGAGCTTGTGCCAATGAGGACAGGGCCCACCTGGCAGCCAGGCCCTCTCACCCCTCAGGGCCACAAGCAGAGCTGTGTGCCATGCTCCCTTAGAAACTCTTTAGTCCTTCACAAACCTCTCTCCATTCAATAGTGACTTTAGTGAGGTAGGTACATGGGAAGAAGCAGAGGCACACAGAACATCCTGACCTTGTTTCTTTGTTTGTTGGGGGCAGGGGGAGGGGACAGACAATCTTCAGTTATTTGGAAGACACGTCAAAGGTACTGTCTAGATGGATCCTTCCTGTCAGCAAGCGGAAACTTGGTGTTTTGTGAGTTTTTTTTTTTTTCCTCAGAATGAATTCCTTATTCTACTACCTCTTCCTTTTCTCTTTCTTGAATCACTGCCCCAAAATTCTTAGCTCCCAAGGGACCATTTTCGTGTTGATGCTTGAAGAATCCTGTCTATGGAGAATAAGAAGGATAAGTGGTTGTTAAACCCCAAGCATCTATCAAAGGAGATGCCCTCCCACGTGCTAAAGGCTGTGTGCACCCTCAAATATTCCATCAGTGCTTGCAGAAAAGCATGCTGTCTCCTTCACCAAGGAGGCCATGACTCCACTAGGAGGTCAAGGCAAGTTGTTTGACATCTGTGCTAGACCCCCATCTGATAGAACAATGACATGCTTCCAGAACAACCTTTGCCTAACGTGAATCTAAGGAATGAAGCATCAATCATCTGAATCATTGTTATACGTGCTCACAGAACATTAGCCCTCTAAGATGCTTCCATTGCCATACACACCTGAGAAATCCTGCTCACTGAAACCGCCTCTGGGAGATTCATAATGCAAGTTATATATTAAATGCTCTGAGAAATCCTGCAACTAAAAGAAATCTGTCTGTGATTAACCAAACATTTCCCAAAGTTATTTTACCACTGAACTCTTGTTTTACATATTGAGTGTCAATTTCTCAGAAGATATTTTGGGAAGTGTTTTAAGAAAAAAAAAAAGAGTGAAGGCACATCGAAGGGGGATCTGAGAAGCATTTTCCTTGATGACAAGGACTCACACGATAATACCTATCTGGGAATTAGAAATAGGTATCCTGCTAGACGAATCCATTTTTAAAATGTGTCCCTTCTTCAGGCTGAAGCAACTTCACTGTGAGTGGAGACCCTACTTGACCCTAGACTAATCAGTGACACATTCCCTGTCCTTCCCATCATCCAAAACATGGAGACTAGGAGAGCCCATCCCACTGAAACTCTCACCCCCGCCCAGATTGCAATGGTTTCATCAGGACATGGGAACCCTTAAGCATAAAGGAAAATCTAAGCTTATATTGGGACTGGTGTGAACATAATTTCCTGGACCTACTTCTAAATTACCCACGTTAGATGAGGTTTGGTTAATGCTTTCCACATCCTCTTTATCCCCATGTATGCTCTTCACTTTTCTCAGGGCATTTGTTCTTCAAAACAACTCACACACCTGTCTCTTCTGAGACAGCTGTTTCATCTAAGCACACTGGGATAGTGTTGACTTATCGTACCACACATGCCCACCCTCACAGCACAGAATTCTAGCTCAGGACCCAGAAAGTAACCTTTGCCTTGGCCATGCGATCTACACGCGCCATCAGGAGTATCTTTCTTAATTTAGGAAATGTGTTGCTCCTGGGGAACTGCAAATCCCTTCTCTCCAGCTTCTTGCCTCTCTGAGACCAATACCTTGGTGGTTCCAAAGGACTGGTCCCGAAAATCACTGGGAGGAGAAGTATCGGGAAATAGGGGGAAACAAGGCATGTGGCACATGGAATTCATCCAGAACCACCCAGATGCCTCCTAGTTACAGTCTGGAGCGCGCTCTCTCTCTCTCTCTCTCTCCATTACCTGCAGGATTAATTTGCTCTTATTATTATTTGTTCTGGGAGGTTTTCCTTTTACTAGAACATCTGGCACTATAGTTTCATGCCCTGAGGTTTCCTGGAAACACTCTCAGGGAGGAATTTGAACCTCTGCTACTAGAACTGGCCTGGACCTGAAATGCTGTGAGCTCTCATCTCAGCCCACGTCACGTTCTCTCCCTTGTTTCCTTTGCAAAACGTCATTGCAATCAGCCCTGCTGTTTTTCAGTAAGAGATACTGGCACCAAGCCCAGAACTGGCTGCACAGGCCTTGTCCTGCCAGAGAGTGGAGGCAGCACAGGCCGGATAGCCCTCCCACCATATCTTTGGGTGGCTCCCACCCTACACTGCTGCCCAGCTTCCCGGGTGAGGTCAGAGTGCACCAAGCAGGGGAGTGGGCTAGGTGTGCACTTGGCTCACACTCTGGTCCCAGTCACACTGTTACTCACACAGCTGAATCACCGGTGAAAAGGCCCCTTGGTCCACTGACTCCTTCAGGGGAGCCACGGGGCCCTTTAAGTTTTCAAAGACCCTGAGCAAATGAAGAATGTTAACTGGGAGGCTCTGGAAGGGGCCCCTCATGCCTCGCCCCTATCCCTCTCCTTTCTAAGTTCCTCCCAGTACTTAGTCACCTCCCAGCACTCACTAGTTTCTCAGCTTGGCTGGGTCCTGAAAGAACAGAGAGGAGGCCATAGAAAATGCCAGAGATAGGGGCAGCACCATGGGGAAGTGCACCAGAGGAAGAATGTCACAGGAAAGCTCACAGAGCCACGCCAGAAAGTAACACCTCCTCTTTCTCCAATAAGAACTACTCCTTTCAGAAGGGTTCTTTCTTTCCCCCTTCCCTTTCTCTTCCTGTCCCTACCAACCCCACAGGACTCAGCTTGGCCCTACACTTGTCAAGGAGCAGTAGAGGTCAGAGTGATGCTCTACAGTCAGGGCAGCCTAGTGTTCTAACCGGGCTGTTCTGCCACCTTGCCTGAGGCTACGGGACAAGTGACAGCTCCCTCCTAGCTGTGCCACCTAAAAATAGTGCAGGAAAAATGTCCAAGAAGTCACATAATTTAACTTCGGATATGACAAGAACGGAAGAAAGGTCAGTCTCCTTTGGTTGTGACCACAGTTCAGTACGGACTCAAGCCTATGACACCGTTAACACTGTGCACAAGGTAACAAAGCCACTGGGCCCTGGAACTTGGCATTCCATAGGAGACGGTTTCTCTAGCCACCCAAAGGGAATGGGGGACACAAGTTTTCACTAGGAAAAGGAATTGTGTGCTCCTCCAGACCAGAGATGATCTCTGTCATACCCTCTCCCCACACCCACCCCAGCAGAGAGGACCCTGCAAGCCCCTCTCCTTCCCAAACCAGCCAGCTGCTTGGAACCTCCCATCAAGACCCAGCTGATGCTCTTACATTCTGATCCAGACACCACCTGGTATTTCAATGAATGGTGTGGGGGTCATTCCAGTGGCCCCTGGGGCCCACCTAGCATTCGTCCTCTATTACTGCCAGGGCAAATGCTATATTTAGTAATAATACCAATTCTGCAGCTCAGTCTGATTTCCCCACTGAGTTGTTATTCTTACTCTGTCTACATTGTGGCACTGTATACTCCCCCACTGCAGAGGAGATCAACCCCCAGATGGACAAACATCTATCTCCCTACCAAGAGCAGAGGGAGGAGAAGGCTGTGGACCTCAGCGAGTTCTCGCAGCTTGGCCCATGTGGCCCTGTGAGCTCTCCACAGTTGGTGTAACCACCCCTCCACTTTCCTGACACTCTAGCTCTGGCAGGAAAACACCTAGACATTTGTCAGGTCTCACTGGAGTTCCCTCATAAATCTGAGACCAGGATTGGGTGCAAATGTTTATTTGGAGGTGACCAGCACGCATGGTGACAGAGATGGAAATTGAGACAGGGCGGGCATGCAAGCCAAGTAAAAGGCATAAATGAGAAACTTATGGCTGCAGGTAGCTGATGCTCCATCCCACGGGGACCCTCGTAGAGAATGTGTAGAACCCACCTCAGAATTGGCCATTGTTGGCAAGGAAGCTGGGGGATTTACCCACCAACTCCTGCCCTTATTGACTGAAGTGTTAACTCCTCAGGACTTCAAGTCTGTCCCCAGCAAGCACTACCAGAAAATGTTCTCCAGCAGAGAGCCCGGACGCCATGGGGCCTGTACAGGATCTGTCTGTGGGCAATATTTAAGGTGGGCCAAGGAGATTTGGGCCTGGCCAGACAATTCCTGCTACATCAAGCTTTCTAATGACCAGTAATGAGCTTCTTAGAACAATGCCCTGTGGGTAGAGGCATTTTAGAATAGCTCTTTCAAATTTCTCATAACTTCCTAGAAATCCTTTCAATAATCCTTAAATAGATATAGTTATATAAATCAGCCTCTCTGATTTCTAATGACATGGAGCAAAGCCGTTCAAACAAATGGCCCAAGTTCCATCCTCCTTGGACTCATCATCAGGACCCACAGAGCTCTGAGCAGACACTTTGCTTTGGACACTTTGGGAGGAGGTCAGGTCTCACCAGTTTTCCATGGAGACCAAGCAGGAAAAAAGATAGAGGAGCCTGCTTTGCAAAGCTTTGAAGTTCAGATTAAAAGCTCAGCAGGGAGGCACACACCCTTCCCCCAACTATGGGGCAAAGTGAGCTCAGAACTGGTGGAATAAACTGAATCCTAATGAGAAAAAATAATCTCTTCTCCCAAGTACCTCTCCACCCACCCATCTGGACAGGCCTACTCTCACAAGCCCTGGGCAGGAACAGGCTTACTTTGAACAATAGAAATCATATCAGGGGGAATTTTCCTGGAGTTCAGCCATGGAAAAATTCACCCAACTACCATTTGATACCTTGATCCATGGAGCTCCCACCCACCTCAGGCACTCTGAAACTCCTGTAGAGCCTTTTGATAACATCCTGCTTCAACCAAATACCACGTTGCTCTTTGCCGACAAAGAAAAATTTTCCACAGGCACTGCTGACTCTGTTACATTCTCAAAAGTAGCAGGTAATTCAGCATGGAAGGTTCCGAAAGAAAAGGAAAAATCTCCTTATTCCTATGCTACAGCCGAAGTTGAGGGTCAACTTTTTATCAAAGAGATACAAGAAGATCAAGGAGTTTTCTGCAATTTATAGCCTAGAATAAAAATGCTTACAATCAGCTCACCCAGGTGATGATGAGATGATTACAAGATGCACACCTACGAAGTCAAGAGTCCTGTGTTCTGGCTGACTTTTACCAAATAATTTTGTGGCCTCAGATGAATCATTTGACCTACCTAGACCGTAAAATGACGGGTCAGTCAGGGATAGCAAATAGAGGCAGCTGCTAGAACAATGCCTCTGCACCTAGAATAGAGACTCGGCAACTAAAATAGTGTCATGCATATAACAAGCACTTGATATTTGGTGGTTGAATGAATGGATGTGTCAAACATGTCATTGCTCCTGATTTCTTCATCCCTGACAGACACTGCTAATCAACTGTGATAGTTTTTCACACTGAAACTGGATGCAGTATCAAAATTCTTCTCAGCACAACTCTCCAGACAGGTACCACCAATCTACTGGCGCCCAGGTGTGAAATGATATCTGTTTGCCTTACCTGGACAAACTCTGGAAGTTTTCCACATTCAACTTTGGTTTTAAGGGAAATGCTAAAAGGTAGACTATTTGTCACTCAGAGAAGATAAATATAAATATGAATGAATATTTTAATCTAATCTGCATAAAAATTTGTATTTTTATCATCCTGACCAGAGCAAGGAAATGCATTTTATCAGTGAAGACTCCATAAAAACAGGCCACTTGGGAGTCCTTACAGGCAACTACACATTTCTAGACCCTTGTGGAAGCCATCAAATTTCTCATCCCAACCATGTGGAAGAAAAAACCAGCTCTGAGAGATATCCTCACCCCTGCAACTAGACACCTCTGATCCGTGATAACTCTAGAAATATCCAGTGTCTGGGATCTGGTTCATCAGCTGGGTGTCATACTCTCTCACCAACTTCACACAGATGAAATGTTGTATTAGTCACGGTTCCCCAGAGAAACAGAACCAATAGATTATACATAGAGATCCATTACATGGAACTGGCTTACGTGACTTCAAAGGTTAAGAAGTCCCACTATCTGCTATCTACAAGATGGAAACTCAGGAAAGCCAGTCATGCAGTTCAAAGGCCTGAGAGCTGGAGAGCTGTAGAATCCAGCTGGACTCTGAAGGCCTGAGAACCAGGAGCACCAAGAACGTGAGACGACTGCTGTTTCCAGGCGGAAAGAGAGTGAATCATCTCTTCACCACTTTTTTGTTCTATTCAGGCCCTCAACAGATTGGATGATGCCCACCCACACAGGGAAGAGCAATCCCTTTTACTCAGTCTACTGATTCAAATGTTAACCTCTTCCAGAAACACTCTCACAGACACATCCAGAAATAACGTGTCTGGGCATCTTGTGATCTAGTCAAGTTGAAGCATGAGATTAATTATCACAAGTATCAAGGACAGCACTGAAAGGGAAAAAAAGTCACAGAAAGACAACAGAGAGCGAGATGGGGAGAGTGGCTCCTAAGAAGGTACAGACCCTTCAATGTTTTCAACCCCCAGTGCCTGACCTGCCTGGAAATACTTGGTAATACTCATCTATGTTTCCCTTTGGGCACAAATATTAAAGCTCACCAAATGGCTTTTGGAACATCATCAAAAGAGCCCCAAGGGTGTCTAGCTGCTTATCTTCATTTATGAATACAGAGCTTCTTGGCGGCCGCTGAAGGCTTGCATTCTTCAGCATGGTGTTCACGCAGGTAAGCCATGACCATGACCCTTCTCTGCCACCTTAGGTTTCCATCGGCACTGGGCCCTTGTCTGGTGATACACCTGAAGTCTACACCGATTGGCACATGCTAAATTATGTCTGCTTTTCTGTAAAATGAGACCAAATGAAGTGAATCCTTTCCCCCTACATATGCAAAGCACTGAGGCACAGATGTCCCCTCTGGCCCAAAAGTCAGTTTTCAACGTGTTCATCTTCTGTTGATTGTCTCTCAAGGCTTGAACCTGGAGACATAAATCATCAGAAATCTCTAGGCATGAAGAGAAATGGATGTTTGAATTCTTAGCACGCAGCTCTAGTTGTTGGGGGTGGGTGGGGAAGGGTATTTTATTGGTACCAATAGCTTCCAGGAGGCCTTAACTGTCACTCATGCTGGTTGTTTCAGTTAAAACCCTCAAGGCAGTAAATTACTAAATCAGTGGATTTAACGAGAGCCTAGGGATCTAAGAATCAGAGAAGTTGCTATGGAAGGAGTGGCAGGGGGACTTCAGCTAATGCCCCCCGCCAGTGCTGAAAGAACTGCTCCCCAGTTTAGTTCCCCCACACAGTGCTCCCACATCCTCAAGAACTGTCCCACCGGGGGAACAGATACCAAATGCAATTATTGGTGCCCTATGGGCTCAACATAGGACCATGCTTTCTTGACTTTCCTCTGGAAAGGAAACACATGAGACAAAATGCTGACTTGCCCAATCTGTTTAAGTAAAGATACTCTTAGCAAAAGAAAACTCTTTGTCAGCACCATGCTGACCACAGAACTGTTCCTGTCTATGGCAGACAGAGCTTGCTGCAGAGCAAAGATTTTGCTCCTCTCTGTAGAGTTGTTCTTGGGAAGTAGATGCCCAGCCAGGGAAAACTTGGTGATCTAAAAGTCAAAGAACTTGTCATAAATGCAGAGGGCCTTCAATTAATACTTACCCAGTTCACAAAATACTTCCTCTTGCAAAAGGGGGGCCCATTCAGGAACATGAGTGGACATTTAGGTTGTTTTCACGTCCTGGCTATTGTAAATCGTGCTGCAATGAACACTGGGGTACATGTGTCTTTTTGAATTATGGTTTTCTCAGGGTATAAAGCAATTATACTCCAATTAAAAAAATCATTATGTCCTTAAACTTATACAGTGTTATATATCAACTGTATCTCAATAAAACTGGAAAAAGTCCTTAAAAAAAAGGAGGAACATGAGTGGAATGGATGTGGTTCAAAAGCAGATGTGTTTCTCTGCTTGTTCTTCCCTCATTTGCTGGCCTGGTATCAATGGAAGGGACATGTTGTGTGCCTTGTATTTAAGATAGCAGAGCATCCGTCAACCTGGATCCCTAAATGCCTACAGGAAGTAGAGCCACCCCACTTTCAGCCAACCAGAAGAAAGTCCTAAGAAATAAAATGCTTGTATTAAACCACTGGAGTTTGTCTGTCATAGCAGTTAGGTTGCTCTAACTAATCCACTATTCTTAACCAGAAGAGTACGAACCCCGTCATTACTCTCACGGCAAACAGCAGCACACCTCCCCATCACCACCCACCCACTAACATTCCATCCTAAAAACTCTAATTGAAGGTTATTTCTACAATCACCTTGATATTTGCTTTGGTTTCCAGAAATGTATTCTATCTGTAACCTGCCACCCAAATGTAGATGGGTCAGCCCTCCAGAGGAGTGGAGGCTTCATTTGTTTGGGTTTGCAAAGCTTCTGTTTGTAAGGCTGCCAACTTGCCAGACGCCTTTGCCTTTCTCCTTAACATGCATCCTGTAATTCTTTGACCTTAGTTGTGTGACTCTGACCTTGTCAAATCTGCATGCCTATCAGGCTGCAAGAAACAGTGTCTGAGGCTTTCAGAGGAGCCTCAATGTGCTGACTCCAATACACCTTCACAGATGGTCAAAAAGCTCCTCTCCCAAGGAGGCTTAGTTTGGACTCCTAACCACCCCTCTCCCACTCTCCAATAAATCCCTGTGCAGATTCCCAGCCTTAGAAGCAAGCTCACAATTTTGTGCCTTCCATGCTGAGTTCGCAGGAGGCAGAAGGCCCAACAGAAGTGTCATATGCTTTGAAAATTCACACCAGGAAGCCCCTTCTTCCCTAAGCAGTCATGTCTAGAAACTGCCTAGAAGCTCTGTTGAGCCATGATGGTGTAATCACCCTGTAAAGGCAATAATATGTCGGAACCCATTCCCTCGTCTTGAGATAACTGATCGGGCGCTTCTCTTCCCAGCTCCAAACTCAGTGATACCACACTGATGGCTTGAAGTCAGCCCTGGGGAAAGCACACCATGGAAGCTGGCACACACACTACAAGTTAGGGCTTTTTACATCCCAGAGAACCAACTATTAAACATTTGCAGAACTGCCCAGCAAACAAGAATCAGTGGAATGAGCTCTGTCTGGCTGCCTCTTTCCTTCTTGGAAAGGACAAGGACAGAGCACCCCATCTCCAGAGCAGTGGCAAGGCCCTGTTGGCTGTGCTCAGTGACATGTGTAGGGCCTTTGCTCTGGATCTGATGAGAGAGGAGGCTAAGGGATGGTGACCTTCCACGGCAAGTAATGGACACAACGATGCTGAACCGCTGCAGACAAAGGGACTTCAGGAGGCAGATTCATCATTCTGGACGCCACAGAATGGATCCTATCTCAGTACTCAGATTCTAATTACTTTCTCTGCCACTCACCTGGCCACTCCGTAGCTCTGAGTAGGAGGAGCAAAGAAGAGGCCCGAGTTCACGGTCAGGCTGTCAAGCCCAGTGCTGGGCACTTCACACGAGCTGATGAAGCTGACCCTCACATGGTCCTATGTCTCAGAGTTGGAATACCCATCGCTCAAAGCAGGGAAATGAGGCACCAGGAGGTCAGAACAGCGACCTGCCTGAGGGCCCACGGCGGCAAGGAGCCTGGATGCAAGTCTGGGTATGTCTGATGCCAGTGTCCACACTCTGCATCACACCACATTGCCAACGAGCCTCGTTTTAGTTATCTGGGGAACTGCAGGAAAAGAAGCTCTCACCCTGCCTCGTTGGAAATTAATGACAAACCTGTATTTTTTTAAACAACAGCTTTGTTGAGATATAATTCCCATACCATAAAATTCGCCCTTTTAAAGCATAAAACTTGATGGTTCTTAAGATATTCACGGAGCTGAATTTCACCGTCACCACTATCTAGTTAGAGAGTATTTTTGTTACCCCGAAAAGGAAACCCCACACCCATGAGCGGTCACTCCCTCTTTCCTCCTCCCTGCAGCCTCCGGCAAGCCCGAAGCTGCTTTCTGCCTCTGTGGATCTGCCTATTCTGGACATTCATACACATGGAATCACACCATTACGTGGCCTTTGGTGTCTGGCTTCCTTCATTTAGCACAAAACTGACGGGTCTGTTTTAAAGTTCATGGAGGCTACAGATGAAATCCACTAAGTTGAAAGGCAAACATACGCAGTTTTTATTTAAGTACAGAAGCAAGGCAATGAATGTGAAGTACTTGCATCAATGTGTTTTTTTAATTCAATTCTACAGCATTTATTGACTGCCTATTATATGCCAGACACAAAACAGACCAAATCCCTGCCTTCAGAGAGCTTCATTATGGTGGGGAGAAACAGACCAAAAAAATAAATGAACATAATAAAATAAGAATAGCATATTAGAGTATTTTAATTACTGTGTGTGGAAACGAGCAGATCTGGAGGATCATGGATGCTGGAGGAGGCCTTCTGAATGGACTCCAGAATATGTTATACTTCTTCCTTTCTCTGGATTTCTCTCTCTCTCCCTCCCCCGCCTCACTAAATGCCCAGTTGTGACCCAGGTGCTGTCCTAATGTCTTCTGTGTTTCCAGACGCCCGACAGCAGGAGTACCCCAACCTCCATGCCATGGCCCGCCTCTGAAAGTTAGTGGGCAGCCTTCCCACCACTGGCAATACACCAGCACCCTTCACTCATTCTGTGATAGCTCCATCCCCAGGCCAGACTCACTTCCTCTCTGAAATCCTGAATTCAGAAGAGAGAAGTTCCTCCTCCTTCATCTATTCCGGCCAGAGCAACCCTGAAAACACCATCACCCCAGCTCCATCCTCCCCAGGCTCCCTGCCCTGCCCCCATATTTACATGCATTTATCAATAACCTGCAGGGGTTCTTGCCAAATATTTCCAGGCATAACATCTGCCTTGGTCTGAAGCTTTCTGGATCCTGGCAAGGTTTTCCTTAGCCTCCGCACCCTGCCATTTCACAGATTATTGTCTACTTCAGCTCTCCTGCCGCTACCGTTGCTGGTTCTAAAACACTAAACCTCTTTTTTAAGCCTGCATTTATTTTTTTATTTTTTATTTTTATTTTTTTTTTTTGCGGTACGCGGGCCTCTCACTGTTGTGGCCTCTCCCGTTGCGGAGCACAGGCTCCGGACGCGCAGGCTCAGCAGCCATGGCTCACGGGCCCAGCCGCTCCACGGCATGTGGGATCCATCCGGACCGGGGCACGAACCCGTGTCCCCTGCATCGGCAGGCGGACTCTCAACCACTGCGCCACCAGGGAAGCCCTGCATTTATTCTTATAATTAGAAACATTCCAACTTTTCCTCCCAGGTAACTTCACCATCACAAATACCAACAAGAGTTATTAGGCCATAAGGATCCACACCTGAGTGTGGTGGAGCCTAAAGAAATCCCAGTTTTCTTCCACAAGGAATATAGTGCTTCCTCCACCACAGTAAGTACTGCTGTATATATAATTAATCAGGGTTTTCAAATAGATTTTCTTATTATAAACGTACTGCGGGTCGTTAGAGAGAAAGTAGAAAATACAGATGAGAAAAGCAAAGCCCCCCGTGTAGTGGTTAGTCTCTAAGAGGCCCCCAGTGATCCTCCTCCTGGTACTCACATCCTTGTGAAATCCCCTCCATACTGTGGGCTGGACCTAGTAACTCACTTCTAATGAACAAAATACAGAAGAAGGCATGGCTATCACTTCCAAGATCAGGTGTGTAGAAGAGAGTTAACAGAGCAGGCCTGAGACTGTTATCCTTAGGAGAGAGGCCTGCTTGCAAGGCTGACCTGTGGCCAGCACCTGGGAACCTGGATTTCAGGATGAAAGTTTCCCACTATTCCCTGATAAGAAAGGCTCGTTGTGTCTAAACTGTTTGTGCAAGCAATATGTTTATGTTAAACACCAGCCTTTCCAGGAGTCTGGAATTTTGATATGAACTAGGCAGAGGGTGCCCACGTGTCCAGCCTCCAGTAAAAACTCTGGGCATTGAGTCTTTAATGAGAGTCCCTGGTAGACAGCATTTCACACTTGTTGTCACAACTCACTGCTGGGTGAATTCAGTGTGTCCTGCATGATTCCACTGGGAGACGACTCTTGGAAGCTTCTCCCTAGTTTCCTCCAGACTTCACCTCATGTATGTTTTCCCTTTGGTGATTTTGTGTTGTGTCCTTTCACTGTAATAAGTCATAGTCTAAATGCTATAACTATATAGAATATGACTATGTGCTGAGTCCTATGAGCCCTCCTAGCCAACCATCAAACCTGGGGTGGGTCTGGGGGACCCCCAACATATTAGGCTAGCAAAAGACTAAGATTTCTCTCTTTATCTCTGTGTGTGTCTGTCTGTCTTTCTCCCCTTCCACTCTCTCTCTCTGCCTCTCTTTCCTCTCTCTCTTCCTCTCTCTCTCACACACACATACCCTTCCCTAGTTGAGCCCTGAGATGAATAAGGCCCACCACAACCTTGACTGCAGCCTTGTGAGGCACTCTGAGCGAGAGGACATGCAACTAAGCTGCATCTAGATTCCTGAACTATAGAAACTGTGAGATAGTAAGTGCTTGTTGCTTTAAGCTGCTAAATTTTAAGGTAATTTGTTACACAGAAATAGATAACTAATATACCTCCTGTCCCTAGAGATCACTGATGTTTATATTTTAAGGTATGTCTCTTCAAGGATGTGTGTGTGTGTGTGTGTGTGTGTGTAGAGAGAGAGAGAGAGAAAGAGAGAGAGACTAAGTGTTCTAGTTGAAACTGAATTCTTTTTTTTGGAAACATCCTTTGTAAAAAGCAAAGGCATGGGGCAGAGGTACAATATTTCCTTTTATTACTACAAGAAATATTTGTGTTCCAGAATGATAACTGATGTTTCAAATTGTCTCTTTGTTCTGGGGAGTAGAGGGAGTAAAGGGAAGGGTCTCTTTAACGGCCTTTTGGTCCTGCAATCATAAGATCTCAACCTGAAATGGGGAGGTTTCACACACTAAGTTAAATCACTCAGCATAATAGGATAAATGTTATTATCCTCAGTGTGGGTACAATTAATTTCTACAAACTATTTTAGGAAAGCTATTTTCCCCTCTCCAGGGCCTCAGAGGGATTGGTGGCAAGGACTCCTAGGAGGGGAGATAAGCTGGGTATATTTTCTTCTATGATGCTTTTCTGGGGGAAAATATACAAACTTCTAATCTTGCACCACCTCCTGTAATGCTCTGAGAAGAGAACGTTATCTCCTGTAGTATTCTTGCCAAAAATGAATAACCTGAATTTAATCAGGAGGAGACATCAGACAAACCCAAACTCACACACATTCTACAAAATAACTATCTAGCAATCTTCAAAAGTATGTCTTGCAAGACAAAGAAGATTGACTCCAGCTTCAAGGAGGTTAAGGAAATATGACAACTAAATGCACTAGGGGATCCTGGGTTGGATCCTGGACCAGAAAAAGGACATCAGTGGGGCAACTAGAGAAAGTCGAATGATTTGCTTTTAAATTAAATTTCAATTTAATTCTATAGAATTAACCTATAGATTAATTAATAGTATCATATTGATGTTAATTTCCTGGTTTTGATCATAGGGCTATGGTTTCTAAGAAGTTAATATTTAAAGAACTGAGAGAAGGGTATAGGGAAGCTTTGTAAGATTTTTGCAACTTCTTTTGTAAGTCTGAAATTCTCCAAAATGAAACATTAAAAAATATTAATGATGTAAATATTTATTAAGTGGGGATGACTGTCTTCTTCCTCCATCCCTTTTTCTTCCTTCTTCAAAGTACCACCTCTCCTTGGCTGTCCTGGCTTCTCAGAAGAAGGGTGGGGTAAGGAAGGTATTGGCAAAAGAAAATAAATTATTTTTTTTAGGCCAGCACATCCTCTGCTGGGGAGGAAGGGGAAGACAGGGATTTTATCATGCAGATTGCCTATTAGGGGCTGGGGGGCTGGGGGGCTGGGGTGGGAACACAGTGGGCCCATGTGACAGACTACATCATTGGTGCTGACCAGAAAATTCCAGAATGGTTAATTAGGATTACATTTCTGGGGAAGGTCAAAACTACAATTAAGTCAGGTATTAAGTCTAGACTTGGCATGGGCTTCAACTCAAGTGATCCCATTTTAGCCCTGTGGTTTTTCTTTTTAACACCAAGTAACCTTTTTAAGAATAAACAAAGAAGATGACAAGCTTTAGGGGTACCTTTACTATCCTCCAAGGGCTGTGGAGAACAACTCAGGGTGAGACCTGCTCCCTCCTCTTCCCAGGGACACTGCCCCACAATCCCGTAAGTCTTACTGGCACTAGCAACTGCAGTGGGCCTTCTGTCTTCAGAACTCTCTAGACTCTACATTGTGGGCACCAGGCTTTCTGTCCATACTTCCTCACCTCAGGGGCCCGGGTTGGCCTTTCCAAGGACTTCTTCATGCTGAATTTTGGTGACAGCACAGTGTGGGCCTGTGGGTTCTGCCACTCAGCAAACCTCCAACAGCTAGTTTCCCTTCTCATGGGTCCCCACTCTTTGCATTTGGCATCAAAGAAGGAAAAACATTCCCTTCCCCCTGGTAAGATACCAGCTCCTCACTGCACACTTGGCCTGAGTGCTAGGAAGACCACTCTTCCCTCGCCTCCAGTCCTCTTCCCAAATAGCCTCAGGAGGGGCCAGTGGGAGAGCAGTGGGTGGTGGCAGGCCCCATCCTGCTGCTTCTTGATTAACCTGGCACCGAGGGTCTGGCCCAAATCTTCAGGAAGCGCTGCTTAACTTCTTGTTTCAGACTTGGGCCATAGCCACCATTCAAGACCACAGCACAGGTCCCACCCTCTGAATGAATGAACGAATGAGTTTTGGCATCAGACAAAACTGGATTCCAATCATGACTCCTCTATTTACCGTGTAAGTCACAACTTTTCTAACTATAAATTGTCATTCCTTCTGTTCTGGCCTCTAGGAAACCCTGAGCTAAATCTATGGCCACATCTAGCAACTCTGCCAGTGTGCTGTGCATTTCTGGTAGCTTAATATTCTTTCCATGCTTTGCCTTCACTCTTTGTCTCTGCATCAAGTTTTATTGTTTTCCTTTTGAATCCTAAGTGCTTTTGTTAACTATGTCAAATCCTTCAAAGAACAGCAGGGAGTGAAATAAATAAACTTAACTTCCCTGAGACTGTGTTTCCTCATCTAGAAAAGATGATGAAAATAATTGCTACCTCACAGGCTCACGGGGAGGGTAGGTTAAGTCAGCCTTCGTAATGGCCCAGCGGAGGGCCTGGAGCAGATCGGCGGGGGCTCCCCAGGTGCTGGGCTCCTCCCCACCAACCTTGCCTCCTTTCAGCCAAGTCGAAGGACCTCGAGGGCTCAGACTGCGTTTCACAGAGAAGTATTTCTTACTGATTGCTTTTGCCCAGGATAGACTGCTAGAGTGGGAGCTTGTTGGACAGCCCTGGGCTGATTATCCATGAAAGACAGGCACCAGCAGGAGAGGGGCAGGGGCAGGAGAGGATAACGCTTGCACTATGGACCCGGGGTGAGTCCCATGTGGGTGTGGGTACATTTCCAGTATAGATCTCCCCATTTAATCATGCTGCAAAAGCAGGCACAAATCTTACTTCCTCCTGTTTATTGACGGGGTCCCCCACCCTGTTTTCAATACTAGTTAACCTTTTTGCCATCAAACTGTGGGCACAAGGCCCAAAATTCCTTCCACTGCAGGTCACAAGGCCCTGTAAAGCATGTTGCCCTAGAATTCTCAGAGCTGGCCTTCATGTTCTTTCTGGAAGGTGCCCTGGTAATGATGTGGAAGGAGGTGGTGGGGAAGAATTTGTGTTGGGTTTTGCTTGTAAGCAAACTGGGGATAGGGGAGGGAGAGGCAGGAGGGAGTGGAGGAGACAGAGTGCCCCCTTCGGTCCTGTGCCTACAGGGTAGTTTGGGAGTCAGAGATTTCCCCGCATTCCTTTTCTCATAAAGCTGCACAAAGCCTGGAATGAAAACATCCCTCCCTCTCCAAGCTCTGAGCTGACGGGCATTGTCCTAAAACACGGTTGCCCAGACATCACCCACAAGGCCCTTCCATCACACCCAACCACGTCAGTCACCCCAGCTTCAGGAAAAGCCTGAATAAACAGGTGAATCAAGCCTCACAGGGACAGGAAAGCTTTACAGGTTTTTCACTAAGCATGTTCGGGAGGGGAAGGGTAGGATACATTTTTCTTTCATCCACAATGGAGCTAAAATCTTCTCCTCTGTGATGTGATCTTCTGACTCTTGTAATGCTCCAAGTATAATACAAACTAAAGGGGGCATCAGTAACATGGGCAACAAGAAGCCGGTGAGGCCCCCAAAGACACGATGAAGCTGGCAGTGGTTTTCCCACATGTTGTGGAGGCCCATCTGGGCTTCCCGGTAGAAAAACACTGCACATTTAAAGAATTATCACTTAATCATGTTAGCAGATTGGGGCTTTATAAAAGTGTAGGGTCACTTCTTGGCAATCCTGAACTGTCTTGACAAGGAAAATAAGCCAAAACACATATTAGCCCTATGGACCGCCCTTCCAGGGTACAGCCTTATAGGAACACCTCCCTGTAACTGACAGAGGAGAATTCTTAGACATATGTGGGCTAAAACACCAGCAGGTGTCCTGGTGACATTATGAAACCTAAGACAGGGCTTCAATGGCCTGTGCAGTCAGCAAACAGACCAAGGAGAATTATGGCCCATCATTCAAAGTCCAGCAGGGTGGCCATCCATTATTGCCCTTCACCACAGGGAGCCCAACAGCTGAGGTTTTTTAAAATCACACTCACCTAGGCCTTCCATTTTGCACATAATTTTTTTAGCACTAGGCATTTATAAAACCAGGAGGCAGCTTAACATTCCCATGGGCCCCACTTTCAAGTGTAAGAAACGTGAATGCCAAAAAGGGCTAGCCGCTTTGCTGGTTATATCACAACCTCCAAATTCTAGCTCTGTGCCTGGAGTATGGGGAGTTCCGAGTCCTTGAAGAAATCTAAGATCAGTGAAAACAAGCAAAGGGCAAGCTTACAGGAAAGGAAAGATAACCTGCAAGAAAGATGTTGAATCACTATGAAAGGAAGAAGAGACTAACTCATCCGGTCGATGTACAGGTGCTACTGATATGAGGAAGACCACCCTTGTGGCAAGGGCTGTTAGTCCCGAGCAGGTGGCCGATAGAGTCAGAAAGCCCTTTAAGAGGACTTCCCTGGTGGCGCAGTGGTTAAGAATCCACCTACCAAAGGAGGGAGTATAAGAAAGAGGTATGTGTTCCTGAGTAGCGGGGGTCCCATCCTACTGCTTGGCAGCAGAGCCAGGGAGGTGGAAAGTAGTGAGAGCTCAGGCACCGAGTCTTTGCAAAGACCCTATGGCCCAACAGTGCCTGGAGTAGCAGAGCTCCTGTGTCCATGCAGGTTGTGCAGGTAGATCACAGGGGACAGGTGGGGCCACCCTATTCCCCATGTCTCACCACTGTATATGTTTCCTTGAACCTTCCTGGGGTGGTAAAGAATCTTCAAGAATGACTTCGATTAAATTCTCTGCCTGCTGGGCAGATTGAGGTCTCCAGGTTAGAAGTTAAACTGAGTTATAGAAAATAACCAGACATTTCTTGCACATCTAAGTTTGGTGACTGACATTCATATCTGCTGCACAAGTGTGATTTGCTTAATCATTCTTTGGCTGCATCCAGGCTTTATCCATAAGCTAAGAAGAAAATGAAGCCCCCCATTCTAAATTTATATTATTAACTTTTAGGAATTAAATTCAGACTTTATATTAAATCCTACTAAGTTAAAAAAAAGAATCCATCTACCAATGCAGGGGACAGGGGTTCAAGCCCTGTCCAGGAAGAACCCACATGCTGCGGAGCAACTAAGCCCATGCACCACAGCCACTGAGCCTGTGCTCTAGAGCCTGCAAGCCACAAATACTGAGCCCATGAGCCTAGAGCCCGTGCTCTGCAACAAAGAAAAGCCACTGCAATGAGAAGCCCATGCACTGCAACGAAGAGTAGCCCCCGCTCACCGCAACTAGAGAGAAAGCCTGCATGTGGCAACGAAGACCCAACGCATCCAAAAATTAAAAAAATAAAATAAAATAAAAAAAGAAAGTCCTTTAAGAAAGAGATAGGCAAACACTTCCTGGAATAGTTGAAGCTCAGACCCCAGAGTCTAGAAACTGATGCATGCCAGTTAATGATCTTAGCCTATGGTTCCATGTCTAAAAACAGAGGTAAACAAAGAAAACAGCCTTTTTAAAAAAAGTCATAGCAATAGCTAAAAGAGGGAAACAACCCAAATGTTCATCAACAGAGGAATGGCTAAACAAATTATAGTACATCAATACAATGGAATATTATTCGGCCATGAAAAATAATGAAGTACTAGGACTTCCCTGGCAGTCCAGTGGTTATGACTCTACGCGTCCACTGCAGGGGGTTTGGGTTCGATCCCTGGTCAAGGAACTAAGATCCCACATGCCGTGCCATGCAGCATGGCAAAAAATAATAATAATAATGAAGTACTGATACATGCTACAATATGCATGAAGCTTGAAAATAATCATGCTAAGAAACCAAACACAAAAGGCCATATGTTGTATGACTTCGTTTATATTAAATTTCCAGAATAGGTAAATCCATAGAGACAGAAACCAGATTAGTGGTTGCTGGGCACTGGAAGGTGGGGAATCGGGGAAGAATGGGGAGTGACTGCTTAAGGGGTACAGGGTTTCTGTCTGGGGTGATAAAAACACTCTACAACTAGATTGAGGTAATGGCTGCACAACATTAGAAACGTATAAATGCCACTGAACTGTACACTTTAAAATGGTTGTGTGTTATATGAATTCCACCTTAATTTTTAAAAAACTCTCAGCATCACTCAAATGGATGATCTTCATGCGTTAGAGAGGGTGGCTGCTAGAGCACATGAGGGAGGTGTGATGGAAGCAGGAGAAATTAAGCATCTGAAGACACTAAAAGCATCAGAGGACAGGCCACTGGGCAGAGGGTAGCTCAGCACAAATTTTGCAGGCTCTGTGGTCCAGGAAAAGGCCCTGGGCATATCCAGTGAAAAGACATTTAGCAGGTCTTCCCTTGCTGGGGAAGGGCTTGAGAAAACATATTTTTGCCAAAGTCCAGACCCTTTCTTGGTGGCCCAGCCAAAGAAGGCGTGGCCCTGACTGTCAATCCCCTAGGACAGCTTTGCTAGACAGAGACCTCATTTGCATAATACCACTGGAGAAAGAGAAAGACCATGCAGCAGGCGGAGCAGAGCCCAGATGAAGCTCCAGCCCCTTCTCAAATTCGTGACGGGGGAGGAGGGCACAGCACTGTCTGAACTGGGCCTCTCCCCATATTCAGAGCACACAACTCAGCAGAGCCAGCCTCCTCCAGCCCACCACACACCATCTCTTACAGGGTCAGGCACCTCCTTCTTCCTGTCTGCCCCACAGGCCATGAGCACCCACCCAAAAGCACTAGAGAACAGTGGCAGTGACTGAAAAATTATTATCAAAATAATCTTATCTCAGGGTGCTTTATGATACCTCTTCGAATGACTTTTAAAAAAAACAAGATTTTAGGTAGAAAAATGTCAGGCTCTTATCTTCTTGGCAGTGAGCTTTCCACTGAAATAAAAATACTGAGTAAACAGATTCAGTTACTCTAAGAGAAAAATGTTACGTAACAACATTTATGGCTCTAAAAAGTATTTTAAATATTTATCAATTTTGACATATACATAGTCCCAAAATGTCTGAAATGAATAACGTGACTTTTCTATGTGTTCTCCATGGCCACGTCTGGGGGAAAAAATGTTTAAATAATGAATATAAATGTTTGAAAAATCAATTTTATGACTCCACTAGACTAAATTTCATAAATGATTAGAATTTCTTAACGAGTCTCATGAGTATGGAGTTGAGTAACTACACAGTGTATTGCTCCTTAGATTTCTATCTGAGGACTTTCCTATTATTTGCCAGTTGAGTGGCTGTGGTTTTCTATTGCTGTTATATCAAGGAAGTAGGTAGATGCATAAATGGATTGATTGATGATGATAATGACAGTGAAGATATTTTTAATTTTTTATGTTCTTTGAAAATTCTAGTTCTTGCCCTTTTCCAATTGCTTTTTAAAAAAATTTCCTCTAACATTTAAAGAATGCAAGTTCTCTTTAGACTGAATTAAATGCTAAACGCAAACAAGAAAGTAGGGTAGCTGAGATTGTCATGGTCAGGTCAACCTGACCACTTCACCTCATGGGGCAGAAACTGATGCTGTGGCAACAGTTGACTGATGCTGTGGGTTGAATTGTGTCCCCCGGCAAATTCATGTGTTGAGGTCCTGGCCCTCAGTACTTCAGAATGAGACCTTATTTGGGGATAGGGTCATTGCACATGTAATCAGTTAAGATGAGGCCATACTAGGGTAGGGTGGGGCCCTAATCCACTATAACTGGTGTTCTTATAAAAGGGGATAAAGGGGGAAATTTGGACACAGACATGCACACAGGGAGAATGCCATGTGAAGATTAAGACAGAGATGGGGGTGATTTCTACAAGCCAAGGAATTCCAAAGATTGCCAGCAAACCACCAGAAGCTAGCAAAAAGGCATGGAACAGATTCTTCCTCACGGCCCTCAGAAGGACCAACCCTGCCAAGACTCTGATCTCAGACTTCTAGCCTCCAGAACCATAAGAAAATAAATTTCTATTATTTAAGCCAGTTTTGGGTACTTTGTTACAGCAGCCCTAGAAGCTAACACATCTACTTACCCAACAGCCATTCCTCTCTACTTTCTTATTGAGTCTTGATATCATTCATGGAGCTACAGGCTCAGAAAAAGGGAGGCCCTCTCTAGGCCCAGGAAAGGAACCATGATAGGTCTAAACCAAAATGGTAGCCCCACAGGCACTGGCTAGTGATTGGTTTAGAGATGAGCATGTGACTTGCTTCTAGTCAAAGAGAAGTAAGGTACACCTTTTGGAAGTTCCTGAGAAGGATTTTTCTCCTGGATGAAAGAGAAAGAGAAGAAGAAAGGGAGAGGGAGAAGAAAGAAAGGAGGGGAAGAGGGGGAGAAACGTAGGAAAAGGGGAGAGACAGATGGGGAGAGGGGGGAGGGAGGGAAGAAGAGAAAAACACCCTTTCTTTCCCTCTTGGAGTCCTGCTGGAACCTCAGAGCTGTGATGACCATCTTGTGATCTTGACAAAAAAACAGCCAGAAGCATCTAAGAATCACCAACTCAGAGGGTTGACCTGATGAACAAATTCTGAAACTGCCGACCACCAACTCCTTATTAAGAGTACATTTTCTTTGCTTTAAGCCACTCGTAGTCCAGTTAACTGGCAAATTGCAGAAAAAGGCAGCCCACCCAGTGTGTATGGACATGTGTGCCACAGGCTTTGAAAGGACACCTTGTGGCTTCTCTTCAGGCTGTGCCACTGAGTGCCCTAATCAGGGTTGGCAAAACTAGAAAGAATTCTGTCTCTGTCTGGAGTGATGGGTAGTTTAGATTTTAAAATACATTCTTCTGCAGCTACATTTTTTCTGCTTTGCTATTTTTACTCCTATTTGCTAAGGCACACATTTATGTTATTATAGAAAGTATAACTCATTTAATGAGACCCAACAAACTGCCTGCTATGAGAGGCCTTCTGTGTTTCTGCAGTGGTGGAGAGGAGTCCGGGGGTGTGGGGAGGTTGTTTTTAAGCATCCCCAGCTTTTGAATGTGAAGAGAACATCATCCTGTTGAGTCTACTTAGGAGGCCTCTGCACACAGTTACTTTCTGTCTCGCTTTATCAACATCTCTCTGGGTGGTAGGCATCAACTGTTGCTAAAAACTGCCCACTTGATACATCCTGGGGCTTTGCTGTTTAGTTATTTTATGACTATGTCAGACTGATGTCTAACTTTCAGGTGAATGTCAACTCCAGTGCTAACCCTTGAGAAATCTAGCTTGGTTCAGGGACTACTTGGAATGGGACACAGTCCTACCCCTCAAGGAGTTTATAATCCATGGAGGAAAAAGCATCTACAATGTATGGAGCATAGGTTATAGACCCTGAACTGTGCTAAGTTTAAATACATCATCTCACTTATACATCATCTCATTTATACACCTAAGCTCGTTTAACTAACCTACTCGGTGTCTTGTGCAAACACACAGCACAGAAAATGTGCAGAAATGTCACCTAAGCCAGACTAACAGGCCCAAGTCACCCTGGCCACCAGTGAATTTGTACAATCCCAGAGTAAGATCAAGGGGTATGATCTGGTCATGCCGTTCTCAGGTGGCTCCATAGGAACAGGAGGAATATGATCTGCAGCAAAGTGGACTCTGCAATGGTCAGGAAGTAGAGGGCTAGGGAATGGTACCCGGAGAGACTGCCTGAGCAACAGTGCTCACAGGAGGAAGGGAGACATCATGGGGACCCTCAGAGGAGGACATGGGCCTGGACAGAAATGAGAAGGAGCCTAAGCTGGTTAGGAGAAACTTTCCCTCTAAAGTTCTGAAATGCCATATCCCCCAGAGAAATTTCTTTCCCTAGTGTGCAAGGCCCAAAGGGCACCTACATCCAAAATCATCAGGAGAGTTGTTAAAAATATGGATTCCTGAACCCTTTCTCTGACCTACCAAATCATAACTTGGGAGGCTTGAGCCTGGAAAGACTCTAATGAGCCATCTTGGTGAACCTCATGCAGGCTAAAGTGAGAACCACTGCCCCAGACAATGGCCCAAGCACCAAGCCAAACATTTATTCATTCAATAAACATTACTGTACACCTCCATGTGCTAAGCCTAGTGCTGGGAGATAAGTAAGACTAACTACCCTCATTACCCTCATTACCATGAGCAATAAAAAGAGAATCATGCATATGTCTATTTTTGGAATATACTATATTTCCAAGGTCACCAAAGTATACAAGAAAAACTATTCTTATTATGGCTTAATTGACAGAAGGAAGACCTAGGAACCTCATGGGCTCAGATGTGAACACTGAAGAGGTCTGAGTAAGTAGCTCTGGAGGGCTATTCTGAGCTTCATTAAAAGATACCCCTGTTGCAAAGAGTTTTGTCCCCTTTTCTCTTCTACAAAAGTGTGAAAACGAAGAAATATTAAGGAAATGCAATCGGGAAAATGAGACTGTTTTTAAAAGTCATCTGCAGAAATGGACAAAAACAAAGGAAATTCTGTGACCGAGTCCGCCCCTGTATTCCAAATCCCTACTCATTTTCCTTCTGATTTCTTCTTCAAAAATAATATTGCAAGGTAAGGATAGAGTCAGCCTTCCTGTAGATGGTCCTGGTGTCAGCCCTGGATAACACACTCCATCAAACCAGAAGCATTCAGGCAGGCACAAATGAATCTCAGGAGGCAGCCTTCACAGTTCGGAACAAATCTGACTAATCTAGTAAAAAGAAATATCTAACCCAAAACATATGCATTTAGATATAACTCTATAAAGCCAATGCTAATTAATCCTCCTGCTCATGTAAAATGGCAAAGGAATTCACAATATTG
Source organism: Hyperoodon ampullatus (assembly GCF_949752795.1). Taxonomy (NCBI): domain Eukaryota; kingdom Metazoa; phylum Chordata; class Mammalia; order Artiodactyla; family Ziphiidae; genus Hyperoodon; species Hyperoodon ampullatus. The sequence goes on along the minus strand of NC_136916.1, from coordinate 134,925,134 downwards.
CCAAGTCTCAAAAAGTCTTTTAATTGCACTGCAATTCTTTCCAAGCAGCAGGCATCTGAGCCACATGTGGCTGCACACCCTACTCACACACGGATTCACCCTTCATGCAAAGCACTTGGCACTCAGCCTCACAACCATGTTTTGTTGAAGCCTGCTACACATCTCCCCACAAACTGCTCAGAAACCAGCAAGGCAAATCCTGTTTACCTTTGTAAAAGATCAACTGCTAAACACTGCAGGTACCCCAGGAACCCTTCAAGTCCCCTCTGGCATTTACCTTCCTGGGAAGATATTTTTGTTTGTTCTTTATGCTAGGAAAGGAATTGATTTAGATTAAAAGTGTGGGCTATGGGTACCTTGCCTTCCATTTGGGAAAGGTCATTAAGTACGTTCTTGAGGTACAACGAAGTGGACTTGCCTTTTTGATTCTAAGGCTAAAATGAAAAGCACAGTTAGGTAGGGTTCCCTTAAATACAAACTCTGGGACAGACTCCTGGGCATACTGGATGGAATATGCTGGTGGGGTACTCAAACCACCACCACCGAGAGTGAAGGGCATCCCAGGAAGCCCCCGTCCCTTCTCCCACCCCTGCGCAAGCACAGGGCTTTAGGGTCTCAATGGGATGTGAGTTCTGGGGGCATTCTGTTTCCAGACTAAACCCTGACACTGGATTTTCCATCTTCCCTGGCTGGGAGCCTCCAGATGTTTCCAACTCCCAGAGACAGGATTATTCTGCTGGAGAACCAGGAGTCAAACCTTTCTGAGAGGCCCCAGCTAAAAAAGCTGTGACTCATGATCACATGTGTTCTACAAATTACCAGGTTAAATGACAGAATAAATAGTTATTGAGCACCTACTATGTATAAAGCAATGCTATCCTAGGGGCTCTGGAAGGCATGAATGAATCAAAGATTCTGTTCTCAGGGAACTTAAATTTGGGGACAAAGAGGAGAGAGGGCAAAGGGCATGTGAATAAATACACATTATCACTAGGTTTGGGGTGGGAGGGTGGCACTGATGACACCTGAGCTTTCCAAGTTGTTCATTATATTTGGAAGTTTTATCAACATTATGAAGTTTCTGGAATTCCTTCCTGGAACAAAGAACTAGTTATGAGGCCCTCAAGGCTTTTGGATTCCATGTTCTGCAGCGATGGTTCTGTTTAAAAAAATACAGGGCTAAAGTTCCTGAAACTTGAAAGTCCTGATGCTCCCTCCCTCTAGACCACCATCGTGGAATTTAAATAGGGGGCAATAGATTAGACTAAACAGAATCCACTGTCTTCTTCAAATCCACCTCCCCTACCATTATTCCCCTGGTCCCACCCTGCCTCTAACCCAGACTATTTCATAAGATAAATTAAAGGAGAAAACCACATTAATAGGAAACCTTGTCTTGGTCAAAGCTGCCATATATAGTTGTATTCAACTGAGTCTATGTGGATGGTGACCCTAGAGCTGTCTGGGACACAACCTGCAACTGTACATGCATCCCCCAAAGTGGCAGCTGGTTCTCATGCCATTCTTGGCCATGGTCTCCATAAACTGGTCAAGGCAGAGGTGGTGAAACTCCCAGCAGCTTAGGGAATCCTTAACCTGAGGAAAGTCAGACAAGAAGAATAGCTCTAGGACCACCTTACATGTCCAGACCTGAGCTGTCCTCAAAGGCTCGAGTTCAACTAGGCCTGATGAAATTTTCTCAGATTACCTTGAGTTAAAATTTTTTAATTACTCCATTCTTCTGAGAATTCTTCCTTGACCTTCTCAGCTAAAGTTGCTCCCTCCGTTTTTCACTAGTTTATACCATCCTGGTTTTGTTTCATTTATAATACCATAATTTGTAAACATATATTTGACCACTTACTTCAGTTTTTCTGTCTCTTCCCTCTAGACCTTAACGGCAAGCTCCACGTCTGTCTTGATCACTGCTTTATCCTCAGCTGAGAACGGTTCCAGATGTGTGATAGGTACTCAGAGAAATGTTTTCTGATTAATAAATGACTGACAGGAAACGACAAAGGACATATACCATAAAGGTCAAGTTTCCCTTCATTCAGACATGAACCCAGCAGAAATAGCAAATTATGAGGACAACAGTCATATAGTGTGCACAGAGAAGTTAATTAAGTCTTTAAACATACATGTTATTTTGTATCTAGAACTCTACCTAAACTTTTCTTCCCCATCATCTAGTTGAAGGATTGGACTGAACAGTCTCTGAGATCCCTTTCAGCTCTAACATAGCATGACCTATGATGCACATCTGGGGAGACCAATCCACTTCCCATCTCTGATCTCTTTAAACCAGAAACAGGGCTAGTACTGCCATCAACTGCAGAGAGGAACAGCTTGTTCCTAAGATAACTGAAAACAAGTCAATACTGACATTATTTTTGAGACACTTCTGCTCCTGGTAGTACTGGCTCTGACTTAGATACACACATTATACTTTCCTTATAATGCCTAAAGGCAGGATGTGGTTCAGCTTAAGTATGTGTCCTTGGAGATGTCTAACTATAAGTGACCTCCGATTAGATCGTTACGTCATGTTCTCCCAATAATTGTCCTTGGATGGCTCATTATTCATGGACCACAATGACCCAAAGCACTATTCTCTCCACCTGTTCCCTGAGCATGCTGCCTCTCTCCCCTCACATACTGGGCATTTTTTGTTTGCTCCACGCAGCTTACACCTTCCCTGTCTCTTGGAAAGAGAAGTTTAATTCTCATTCAAGTATCTACCTGCATATCTACCATATGCACTGGGAAAAACTGACCCTACTTCTAGCTCTATGGGTGAATCTTGACTAACTTAAACCACAAACGGCTGAGTGTGCTCAGAGTGGCTGAGAACCAGGGGACACTCCTGGTTATGTCATCCTGCAGTTCCAGTGAGAGGAGGGAGCTGTCCTCCCTAGTGAGTTACTGTAGCTCCATCCCTGACAGCTAGATCTCAGCTGTGGGTTCTTCTGGGAACTCTGTAGAGTTCATAGCAAAGGTCCAGATCCCAGTCCTGAAGACCAGGGAGCTCTACCCTTGGGTGGCTAGTTTAGTAGTAAAGCCTGGATCTAGTCTCAAGGTTCATGGGACAAGATCAAGAAGTGACAATTCCTAGAAGAGAACAAAACCCAAAAATACCCCTATCTTACACCACTCATAAAAATTAATCCCAAATGGATTAAAGACTTAAACATAAGGCCTGATAACTGTAAATTCCTAGAAGAAAACATAGGGAAGAAGATCCTTGACACTGGCCTTGGCAATGATTTTTTGGATACGGCACAAAAAGCACAAGCCACCAAAGCAAAAAATCAACAAGTGGGACAACATCAAACTAAAATCTTCTGCACAGCAAAAGAAACAATCAACAAAATGAAAAAGTAACCTATGGAATGGTAGAAAATATATGCAAACCATGTATCAGATAAGAAGTTAATATCCAAAATATATTTTAAAACTCATACAACTCAGTAACAAACTAAAAAATATATCTGACTTAAAAATGGACAGAGGAACTAAAAATAGAACTACCATATGACCCAGCAATCCCACTACTGGGCATATACCCTGAGAAGACCATAATTCAAAAAGAATCATGTACCACAATGTTCATTGCAGCTCTATTTACAATAGCCAGGACATGGAAGTGACCTAAGTGTCCATCGACAGATGAATGGATAAAGAAGATGTGGCACATATATACAGTGGAATATTACCCAGCCATAAAAAGAAACGAAACTGAGTTATTTGTAGTGAGGTGGATGGACCTAGAGTCTGTCTTACAGAGTGAAGTAAGTCAGAAAGAGAAAAACAAATACCGTATGCTAACACATATATATGGCATCTTAAAAAAAAAAAAAAAAGGTCATGAAGAACCTAGGGGCAGGATGGGAATAAAGACCCAGAATTACTAGAGAATGGACTTGAGGACACGGGGAGGGGAAAGGGTAAGCTGAGACAAAGTGAGAGAGTGGCAAGGACATATATACGCTACCAAACGTAAAACAGATAGCTAGTGGGAAGCAGCTGCACAGCACAGGGAGATCAGCTCGGTGCTTTGTGACCACCTAGAAGGGTGGGATAGGGAGGGTGGGAGGGAGGGAGATGCAAGAGGGAAGAGATATGGGGGTATATGTATATTTATAGCTGATTCACTTTGTTATAAAGCAGAAACTAACACACCACTGTAAAGCAATTATACTCCAATAAAGATGTTAAAAAAATAAAATAAAATAAATGTGCATGTTTATTTGCTAACAAAAAAAAATGGACAGAGGAACTGAATAGACATTTTCCCAAAGAACACATCCAAATAGCCAACAGGTATATGAAAAGAAGCTCAGTGTCACTAATCATCAGGAAATGCAAATCAAACCCACAATGAGATATTGCCTCATACCTGTTAGAGTGGCTATCATTAAGAAGACAAGAGATAAGTGCTGGCAGGGATGTGGAGAAAGGGAACCCTTCTGCACTGTTGGAATGTAAATTTGGTGTAGCCACTATGGACAAGAGTATGAAGATTCCTCAAAAATTAAAAACAGAATTACCACATGATCCAGCAATCTCACTTCTGCCTGTATATCCAAAGGAAATGAATACAGGATATCTAAACTTTAAAGGATATCTGCACTCCCATGTTTATTTCGGTATCATTCACAATAGCCAAGACATGGAAACAACGTGTCTGTCAGATGAACAGATAAAGATGTGGTATATATAGTGTATATACACAGTGTATATACACAATGAAATATTATTGTCATGAGAAAGAAGAAAGTCTTGCCATTAGTGACAACATGGTTGGAAATTGAGGTCATTATACTAAGTGAAATAAGTCAGAAAGACAAATACTGTATGATCTCATTTATATGTGGAATCTAAAAAACAAACAAACAAACAAAAAACTGAACTCACAGAAACAGAGAGTAGAATGGTGGTTACCAGGGTCTGCAGATTGCAGGGAATTGGGAGATGTTTTTTAAGTGTACAACATTACAACTAGTAGATATAAAAGTCCTGGAGATCTAATGCACAGCATAGTGATTATAGTTAACAACAGATATATTATAAACTTCAAAGTTGCTAAGAGACTAGATCTTAATTGTTCTCACCACAAAAAAAGAATGATAATTGTGACATGATAATAGTGTTAGCTAACACCACATGGTAATCATATTGCAATATATGTGTATCAAATCAACACACTGTACACCTTAAACTCACACAATGTTATGTATCAATTATATCTCAATTTTTTAAAAAAATAAATACTAACCCCCCCCTCAAAAAAAAAAACTCTCACACAATCAGAAAGACAGGAACAGCCAAAGCCAAAAAAGGCAATGAAACTAGCATATAAAGATACTCAACATCACTAATTATTAGAGAAATGCAAATCAAAACTACAATGAGGTATCACCTCACACCAGTCAGAATGGCCATCATCAAAAAATCTACAAACAATAAATTCTGGAGAGGATGTGGAAAAAAGGGAACCCTCCTACACTGCTGGTGGGAATGTAAATTGGTACAGCCATTATGGAGAACAGTACAGAGGTTCCTTAAAAAACTAAAAATAGAGCTACCATATGATCCTGCAATCCCACTCCTGGGCATATACCCGGAAAAAAAACATAATTTGAAAAGATACATGCACCCCAATGTTCATTGCAACACTATCTACAATAGCCAGGACACGGAAGCAACCTAAATGTCCACTGACAGAGGAGCGGATAAAGAAGATGAGGTACATATATACAATGGAATATTACTCAGCCATAAAAAAGAATGAAAAAATGTCATTTGCAGCAACAGGGATGGGCCTAGAGATTATCATACTAAGTGAAGTAAGTCAAACAGAGAAAAACAAAAATCATATGATATCGCTTATATGTGGAATCTAAAAAAAAAAGGTACAAATGAAGTTTTTCACAAAACAGAAACAGAGTCACAGATGTAGAAAACAAACTTACGGTTACCAGAGGGATAAATTGGGAGACTGGGGTTGACACATATACACTACTATATATAAAACAGATGACCAATAAGGACCTACTGTATAGCACAGGGAATTCTTCTCAATACTCTGTAATGACCTATATGGGAAAAGAATTTTTTAAAGAGTGTATATATGTATATATATATAACTGATTCACTTTGCTGTACAGTAGAAATTAACACATTTGAAATCAACTATACTCCAATAAAAATTAAAAAAAAAAATACATAACCAACAAGGACCTACTGTATAGCACAGGGAACTCTGCTCAATATTCTATAATAACTTAAGTGGGAAAAGAATTTGAGAAAGAATAGATACATGTATATGTAAAAAAAATTAAATCTATTTTTGAGATGCTTAATTTAAAAAAAAGAAACTAGCATGTAAAGGGAGAGCAGTGAACCTTTCCTGGCTACACTCCACTCCACCCCACATCTATGTTAGGTGCTCCGGCTCTAAATTCCCATTGCCCTCACCTCTATCAGTATTTATCCAGTGTATTGTAAATGCAAAACTTTTTCTCCGTTCCTTCAGTTCCTAATGATTCTGGACTCATCATTGACTCCTCTCTTTCCCTCATCCTATACAAATAATCCATCAATAAATCCCATTGGCTTTATATTAAACATATGTTCCAAATATTTACAACTATTTCTCAGTAACTCATCATAACCATCTTAGTCCAAGCCACCATCTTGCCTGTACTAATAAGACAGCCCATTAAGTAGAGTCCCTGAATCCACTCTTAGCCCCCTTTGCTCTCCACAGAGTAGTCAGAGTAATTATTGTAACACTTAGGTCAGATCCTATTACTCTTCTACACGAAGTCCTCCAAAGTGCTCAACAGTGAAAGTAAAATTTGAAGTCCTCACCACAGCTTCTTAAGACTATCTGTCCTGACCTCACTCTCCCTTTCACTCTTTCTGTCCAGTCATGCTGGTCTTGTTGCATGAAGCCTAGAATGCTCTTCTCCCCAATATTTACGTGGCTTGCTCCCTTACTTCATCTAGATCTCTGTTCAAACACCACCTCTTCTAAGAGGAGGCCCCTGATCAATTTATCTTAAAAGGTCATTTCTTTCCTTTCTATCCTCTTACCTGCTTCATTTTCCTTCGAAGTGCTTATCATTTGTTTGTTTGCTGTCTGTCTCCTACTATTAGAATGTTAACTCCCATGTGGACAGGGATCAATGCCAAACTCTGCCTTTTTCCAGTAATAGTTGAAGTGTTAAAGGGATAAATAGCCTAAGACCACAGAGCCATTAAAATACAAGTTCTATTACTACCTCCTTCTTAAATTTGGGCAAGTGAACCTCTTTGTCTGTATGTTTCCTTCCCATAAGGCACATGTGATAAAATGTATTTTACAAAATGAAAAGATGAGGCTCTATCTTTCTAGCTTCATTATTCAAGGTCTGGCTTCACATCTATTATTATTTGATCCATCCAAAAAAGTTAATGAATTATAAAAATATGCTTTGGAGCCTAAAATAGTTTTCTTCTGACCCTTTACTTTCCTTTTCTTTTTATGTGTTAACTTACCATTTGTATTTCTTCTCCTGTGAAATACTTATTCATGCCTTTTGCCCATTCTAAATTTTATGTTTTTTGATTATTGCAATATAGCTCTTTGTCTATAACATATTTTTCTGATATAAACTTTTGGGGAAATTTTTTAATGTGAAATTCTAGCTTGGCAATTACTTTCTTTCAGCACTTTAAGATCTTATGCCAATGTTTTCTGGATCCCATTGTTTTTGTTGAGAAGTCAAATGTCTTCCTGTTGTTCCTTTAGAGGTAAATGTATCTTTCTTCTCTGACTACTTTTTTTTTTTTTTTTTTTGCGGTACGGGGGCCTCTCACTGTTGTGGCCTCTCCCGTTGCAGAGCACAGGCTCCGGACGTGCAGGCTCAGCAGCCATGGCTCAGGGGCCCAGCCGCTCCGCAGCACGTGGGATCCTCCTGGACAGGGGCATGAACCCATGTCCCCTGCATCGGCAGGTGGATTCTCAACCACTGCGTCACCAGGGAAGTCCCCAACTACTTTTAAGATGCTTCTCTTTGTGTTGATTTTCATCAGTTTCCTTATATGACAAGTCATGGTTTTCATTCTATTTACCCTGCTTGGGTTCACAGAGAATCTTTGTATTTATGGCTTGATGCATCAGTTTGGGAAATTCTTGACCATTATCTCTTCAAATATTCTTCTACCCCATTCTCTTTCCGCTTATAGAATTCAAATTCTATTGATCTCTTATGTCTCTTATACTCTTTTATATATTTTCCTTTTTTTTTTCTCCACCCTCCAGGATGGATATTTCTACTCACCCATTGTATAGCTCACCAATCCCCCTTTACCTGTGTCTTATTTGCTGTTAAACCCATCTACTCGGTTCTTAATTTCAGGTGTAGGATTTTTTAATTTCTAAAATTTCTATTTGATATTTTTCTGTATAGATTCTTACTCTCAGTGAAATTCTCCATTTTGTGGGTCACTTCTTGGTTTGCTTTTCTAGATTCTATTTCTTTCTCTTGGCTTGATTTATCATTTTTTATTGAATACTAAATGTTGTACATGAAAAGTTGTGGAATCTCTACATTACATCACTCCAGAGAAGATACTCCCTATTCTCTGCCAGATGCTGTAGCGGTGCATAACATCAACCCAGTCAGGATCCGATCTTGCTCAAGATTTGTTTTCAGTCCTCATTAGGTTCACAGTATTTCTGGTTCTTTCTGCACTCCTAGAGATTAGGCCTCCCACGGGTCCCAACTGAGAATCTAGGATGTTTCCTATGCTTTCTCCTCCTTAATGGGCCCTGAACTCAAGTTTTATTTATCTCCACAGCACTGTCTAAGATTCCACTCTGTTTCAGCAGCCTTCTGGTTGCTTACTCTACATATATTAAACAGTAAATGTCTCAAACGGAAAACTGGTGCAGCATCTGATCCACTCCTCTCCAAGTTCTTGGGCCCTTGACTCCTGGTTTTCTTGCAAGCCTGGACTCTAATAGTTGTCTCCCCAGCTTCATGAAATTGCTAAAAGCTCAGAAGTCCTCTCTGACCCTTAGAAGCCAAACCACTGCCCAGAGTCTCAGCATCTTATCCATGTCTATACTTACTAAATGTCCCATGAAGAAGGTAGCACATAAAATAAAATAGGCTTATTTCAGTGAGCCTTCTTTCTTTCCAGAATCTGGCCCTTCAAATCATAGCAGGCTTGGCATCTCTCTGATGCTTTCAAACAAAACTTTCTTTTGTACTTTATCCACATTTTTTAGGCATTCTTGGCAGAAGCAATGGTCTGGTACAAGTGATAGCCTTATCATAGCCAGAAACCTAACACATTGTGTATTAAATCATTTTTTATTTTTTTTATTTATTTTTTTAAACATCTTTATTGGAGTATAATTGCTTTACAATGGTGTGTTAGTTCCTGCTGTATAACAAAGTGAATCAGCTATATGTATACGTATATCCCCATATCCCCTCCCTCTTGTGTCTCCCTCCCACCCTCCCTATCCCACCCCTCTAGGTGGTCACAAAGCACCGAGCTGATCTCCCTGTGCTGTGCAGCTGCTTCCCACTAGCTACCTATTTTACATTTGGTAGTGTATATATGTCCATGCCACTCTCTCACTTCGTCCCAGCTTACCCTTCCCCCTCCCTGTGTCCTCAAGTCCATTCTCTACAACTGCGTCTTTATTCCTGCCCTGCCCCTAGGTTCTTCATAACCATTTTTTTAATCATCAATTTTTAAAAACCAAAACAGGTTTCAGTAAAAGCATCATGTTTTCCCTACAATAAAATAATTTGTTAACGAACATAGGCTGATTGGATATAAAATAATTGTATTTTTCATGTAGAACACAGGAAAGTTTTTCACTGGTGGCAAAGAGTTTTCTTGCAACAGAAAGCACTTCTGAAAAGTTACCATTTTCATGTTTTCTTCTTCAGGAAGAAAACAAAGCACATTCTTTTTTTTAATGATTCCATTTATTTATTTATTTATTTATTTAATTTTTTTATTGGAGTATAGTTGCTTTACAATGTTGTGTTAGTTTCTGCTGTACAGCAAAGTGAATCAGCTATACGTATACATATATCCCCTTTTTTTTGGATTTCCTTCCCATTTAGGTCAGAGCATTGTGTAGAGTCCCGTGTGCTATACAGTAGGTTCTCATTAGTTATCTATTTTATACATAGTAGTGTATATATGTCAATCCCAATTTCCCAATTCATCCCACCTCCCCTTCCCCCTTGGTATCCATACATTTGTTCTCTACGTCTGTGTCTCTATTTCTGAACAAATCACATCTATTCAGTCTTCATATGTGGTGGGGCAGTTTGCAGGGTTGCTATGCAAGAAGCAATCTATAGTATCAGAGGGATGGGAGTTATCAGACAGATAGGAGTCAACAAGGTCGAGCCTCATAGGCCACTGAAAAGACTGCGCATGTTACTCAGTCTCTCTTTTCTACCTTCTCCCATCTCTGAATAGCGTGTACGTGTGGTTATGGTCAGAATTTGTTCCTCGGTGCTCATTAACTGAAAATAATACCAATGTCCTAGAACGTTGTCACCAGATAATAGCTTCCAGCAATGATAGAAATGCATTTATATATCCAAGCCAAAGCAATTGATCCTCCTGGCAATATTCAAGGGCACTGACAGCACTTAAGCTGGGCTCTGTGATTAATGCAGATTTAATCAGTTTCTCAGATGGATATCAGTGCAGAGCTGTGACAGTGCCCCTGCGGACCCCAACACACTGATTGGTGTACACAACAGAACCATTGTGGTTGAAGCCAATCAAAGACTGGACCAGTCATCCCAGGGGCACTGAACTGTTATGAATAAGCTGCTTTCTAACTGGCTCAACTCACTGTTACTGTTTATTAATTTTGCCAATGAATAAAGCTTATCCACATTCATTGGATCCAATTGGTTGGCCCCGATCCCAGGCCACATAACTAGTGCCACATTGTGTTGGAATATTTCTGAACTGACATGTGGCAGGCAGAGAGATTCTAAATGAGTTCATCGCCACCAGGGCTCTGACCAAAAAAAAAAAAAAAAAAGTCAAATTAATGCAGAATAATGGATTGGCCAAACGGCCAGCTGCTATCTTCCTGTCCCAGCACATTGTCATTCATCCCTAGAAATTGTGTCCAACTGGTTATGGCAAGGAAGTTCTTGAAATATCCCACTGTGTGTAAGAATAGGAAATCTTAACTCCAGCACCTTGGCCACCTTCCATTTTGAATAATTATATTCCATATGCCAAGAATTTCCTCTGACTTAGGCCTTCAGAAATATAGCTGGATGGGGTCTCAGTACCCCCAATCTCAACGCTTCATCCCAGAAGAATCTTTACTCATGGTAGTGCTAATTAGAGAAGTTTTTACGCACATACACACGTGCACACACACACACACACATACACACACAGAGGCAAGTATGTTCTCTCATACACATGACAATTTTATGCCTACCATTAAAAAGGTATGAGCATATTTAAAACAATACTCAATTGGGGAAAAATGTATAATTTGGTTCACTACTGGGCATTCGAAGCAGAGGTTTATTGGCTTCTGCATCACAAGGGAGCTCATTATAATAGAAGCTTTGCCTGGAGTGCAGCACAAATAGGGGACAGGCCCTATTTCCTGGGCTTTTGGTGGCAGGAGGGTACAGAAAGGGGAGCTGTAATGCTCCAGACGGCTGAGGCCAAAAGCAAATTGAGGAGTGTTGGGGAGGAAAACTTTTCCTTCTACCCTTCTAGGTTCTTTGGCTAGTCTAATGATCAAATTGACATGAGACAGATTAACAGGAGAAAAACCAATTTAATTTTGTACGCACGGGGGTGCCATAAAAATATGAGGCACAAAGGCAAGATGGGCGGTTGAGGCTCATATGCCAGCCTGAGCTAAAGAATGGCATAGGGGCCTGGGGCTTCCAAGGGGAGGAGGACAATTCACAGGTCAATAAGTAGAGCAGAAGTATAGAAATTAGATGTTTGCCCTGCCATAGGGATAGGTCATTCAGATGAAAACTTATCTCTGGTAATAGCTCTCTATTACCTAAATTCTTTTATGTAGTTAAGGGGGAGGTAGAAAGCTCTTCCTGAGGCTCTTGGGCCTTGACTGTCTTCAGCTCAAAAAATCCACATGCCGAAGTAACACATTTTTTTTTTTTTTTTTTTTGCGGTACGCGGGCCTCTCACTGTTGTGGCCTCTCCCGTTGCAGAGCACAGGCTCCGGACACGCAGGCTCAGCGGCCATGGCTCATGGGTGTAGCCGCTCTGCAGCATGTGGGATCCTCCTGGACCGGGGCACGAACCCGTGTCCCCTGCATCGGCAGGCGGACTCTCAACCACTGCGCCACCAGGGAAGCCCCGAAGTAACACATTTTGAAAAGGCTTGTTCTGAACCCCTTGGAGATAGAGATGGCCTAGCCAGCTGCTCTTTTAAAGACCTGAGTGGATCATTTTTAAAAATTATCTCTCTATATATATGTGTATATATTTATATATATATATATACACACACACATATATATATAGTGTACATATATTTCATACACATATAGAGATACATAGCACATATATGTACTCAACATGGGACAGCCCACACCTTCCATCCAGCAGGCTGACCTTTTGCATCCTCTCCAGGCCTTTTTCCCTTCCCAAGTGAAGCTTTGACTACTTCCCTCAGTCTCATGCCTTTGGGAGACATTGATTCTACCACCAACATAGTACAATGGCTTTGCCATGGTTCCTTATTTGGAGTTCAGAAAATATGGCACCCAAATAGCACTGGAAGATCCTTTTAGTCAATTTTATTAGCAAAGAAAGACTAGCAGGGCAGGGAGTAGACGTGGTGTGTGATCAGTCTTCTTCATGCCCCCACCCCTACCCTGCGAGAGATGGCAAGATATTAAAGATTATTGTTTCACCTTTAGAATCCTGGTACTCCAGCAAGGTAACATTTAAAACACGGAAGTGCTCTTTATCATCATAATGATTCCACATCCTATTTGCATAACAACAGTGTAATATAGTGCAAAGACTTGGAAAGATATCAGTAAAGGTCAATCTCTATGGTAGCTTGGAGTTTTCTTTTTTCTTTCCTTTTTCTCTCAAACACTCTTTTTAACATCCGTTTCATCTAGCTTCCCTTAAGTTTTGAGTGTACCCCTAAAGATAAAATGGGGTTAGGGAACCTGGAATAGGAGGCTTTCACCTATGCAAGAGAGACTTTCCTGGGTAAAGTAGAGCCAAGAGAGAAACAGGACTCCCCTGGGTCATGACACAAGCCTTGGGAGTCTCAAGAAATGATGTTAGGTGATAAACAGAAATCTACAGGGGAAACTTCTATGAAGAGAAAGTTTTAAAAGTCCCCGTATATCCAGGCAAGTGACTGCAATAAATCTGAAGCACAAATTGGGACTAGAAGTGTGCACACTTCATGGGAAAAAGAGGAGACACAGACAGGATGAGGGAGCCCTTGGCACTGCAGAAAATGCCTGCAGGAGGTATTCAAAAACGGGGTGAAGAACAGCCCGGAGCACGTGACAGATACACATGATGCCAGGGTCAACACAATATGTTTGTGTAAAATGCAAACTTCCCCAGATTTTAAGAAGTCAAATTGCTTTATTTTAGTTGGTTAGGTAAAGTAACAGTAGAGTAAGTCTTGCACTCTATGAATTTCACAGAGCTCTCAGGGACAGAAGATGCTAAGTGCAGTAGGTAATTATCTGTTACAGAACATGGTTCATGATTATGTTCAAAAGATGTTAATCACGCTTAGGGAAAAGATTACAAGGCCTTCAAAGGGGTCCCTCTGGGCCATGGGACTGTAATGTGGTCTGAGGAGCCTCTTTAATGCAAATACTTGTTGTCATGGTGACAGGATAGCACTCATCTGCTCACCAGCAAGATGCAAAAGTCCCCTATTTTGGCACAATAAGCTTTTAGTTCAAGATAGACTTTATAAGTAACCAAGAATGGAAAGTAACATCCCATATGCTTCTATCTATCTGTTGCTCTGTGAGGACCTAAAGTTCAGAGTGAATCTAATCCTAGGAAAGGTCTGGAACAGAATGGAAGAAACTGAGAAAGCCCTAAGAATCCTCACTCCCCTGACACACACAAACACACATAGGCACACACAGAGTCTCCTGTTTTCTGAAATTTAACAGTTACTGCTGGCAGAATTGTCCTTGCACTAAGACACATCATCATTCGGTTTTTTTGCTCATTTCTTCTATTTCATTCATAATAAAGGAGATAGCACTTTATTTTGTGATGCCTTAGAGATAAGTGGTCACCTGGAGTGAGTGATGATTTATGAGGGTCAAGTAATAAAGAGTAGGAATTTCATTTATTTTACTGCCTGTTTACCTCCTGGGGGAAGGGACAGCTGGTAAATCATTTGGTGGGTTGGTAAACTGGGGGGCCTTTGTTTGCTGGGCCCCAGAAGAAATCACAGGATGAAGAGGGTCCAGGGGCTGCCTCCTTCACACATCCCCTTTTGAGGAGGACTGCTCACAGAGCAGATCAGCAAGAAGGCTGTTAATTCTTCCATTTAGAAACTCTAGGCTAAAAAATAATGAGTTTCTTCTCTCCATTGTTCCAATGCCTTTAGGTCCTCTTAGTCTCTAGGTACTTCCTTATGTCTAACCTGAAGCCTCTTGTTTCCCATTTCACCAGTTAATTATTCCTCTTCTATTCATGTAGAGATTTCCCTGGAGGCAAACTCAAGCATTAGTACTTGTCTCAGTTCAAAACTGTGCTTCCCTGGTGGCGCAGTGGTTGAGAGTCCGCCTGCCGATGCAGGGGACACGGGTTCGTGCCCCAGTCCGGGAAGATCCCACATGCCGCAGAGCAGCTAGGCCCGTGAGCCATGGCCACTGAGCCTGTGCGTCCGGAGCCTGTGCTATATGAAGCTCATCAAAACTTAGTTTAATCATTTCCTGAGAGGTCAGCACTCATGCAAGGTGACATCATTATTTTTGTGATCAAATAAGTAAGGATAAAAACTTATATTATTTTTTTCACAACTATTTTGCACCATAACATACCATAAATACCCAATGTCTCCCTGCCCTTGTTCTAGTTCTTCTAGGATATGGCCCTCAAGATGAAACAGTAAGGAGAAGTGTTGCTCAGGAAAAGTGTGCATTGTCTGCCTGTATTTCTTGCACTTTGCCCACATATGTGTGTGTTTAATGGGCCAACCCAGTGCTTTTAAATTTTTTAAATTAGTTGCTGACATTTTGTACATGGGAAATTTCAATTAAAAGTCTGGATTTCAGGCTTTTCTTTAAAAATGTGAAGATGTAGCAACAATTGCCTATATAGCCACAAGTGAAGCTATATAGTAGCTGCCCCCTTTAATGGGGTCTTCACTTTCCACTTCTCCCTAGTCCTCACCAGTCTCTACTGCTTTACACCCTGCTCTTACCTTGCGTTACTTGTCTGACCCCTCTTTCACAGCTAGTTACTTTATTCTAATTTGGGATAAGTCTATCTACCCAATTGAAATCAATGTTCCAAATGCAATCCTTTTTTCCCTTTGCTATGAAATCTGGGACTGCTTATTCTCGAAAGGACATATCCTAGTGAGAACTGAACAATCAGCACTGCCCCATGTCCCCTCCCCACTGGCTCCTAACAAAGGGACAGATCTCACAGGGGTCTCCAATAAGGAGGATTAGTGTGAAAGCGCATTTCCTCTCTCTGAAGTGCTCTTTGACCCTCTGTCTACCCACGGGCTGCATCCCTTTCTGTGGCCGAGAATCCATATCTGAACAGCTGAGGGGGGACAAGGACCCTGAGCCAATCAAGTCACCTCAGAAGACACTCCAAGATCCCCTACCTCCTTTCTTCCTGGCATGCAATCATCCCTACCTCCCAGGAGTCATACCCTGGACTTATTGATTCATTTCTAACACACAGAATATGGCAGAAGCCATGTGATACCAATTCCAAGTTTAGGTTATATAAAAACTGTGGCTCCCATTTTGAGTGATTGCTCACTCTCTCTTTGATCTCCTGCCCTAGGGGAAGCCAGGTGTCACGTTAAGAAACAGCTGTATGACAAGGCTAACGGGGTGAGAAACAGAGACCCAACAACGATCACATGAGTGAGCTTGGAAGTGGATCTCCCCTCCTTTCGATGAGCCCACAGCCTCTACTGACAGCCTGACTGCAACCTCATGAGAGACTGTGAGCCTGAAGCTCCCAACTAAGCCACACCCAGATTCCTGACCCACAGAAACTGTGAGATAATACATGTTTGTTGTTTTAAGCTACTAAATTTGGGGGTAATTTGTTAAGCAACACTATGTAACTAACACACAGTGGATGCTGGGGCTGCTGATCCAAAGACAATTGTTTGAAAACGTTGGCTCTAATGGAACAGCTTCTTCTTCAGTCTTCTGGCTTGTTTGGGCAGGGAAATGCTGGGTTTTTTGATACGTCTGAGCTCTAGAGTGTCATAGGAGCAACCTTCCAGTCTCTTCACCATGTTGATTACAGAGACAAGTTTGCTATATCAGCACCAGTCACCAAAGAGCCCCACCTTCTCTTTGGAATGATGAAGGCAAGGTGCTGTGGGTGGGCTGGTCCTCCCCCTGCTGCCCAGAACTATGGGAGATGGTCGGGAGATGGTTGGGAGATCGAAGATCTCAATTACAAGGAAAGACACAGGCCATTCTTGCTTCTACTGAGAGCACAGTAAAAGTCAGGGCCCAGAAAAATTGGACAAGTGAATAAAGTGTTTCTTTGGAAACCCTCATTGTCCCTCTCCACCCTGGTGAGCACAGCCTTGGGGGCCTGCCCTGTGCCTCACTCTCTGGACTTAGTAATCAGTGAATCCACAGGAAGCTGCCCTATGTACGTTCCACCGTCATATGTACCTTCCACAAGGGGAGAGACCTTTGCCTGTTTTGCTTACTACTATGTACAAGCACTTTGACCTGTGAGTGGCGTGCAGAAGGCACTCAGTAAATGTGTGTTGAATTTAAGTTTTAATACCTCAGGGTGGGACCTGACCAAGGGTTAATGACCTCCTATAAACCAGAGCATGCGTCTTCCACTCCCTTCCCTTCCTCCTAGCATCAGTTTGCTCACCCCTGGAGTCTGGATTGGGGAACACCCCCAATCAGCTTAGCCAGGTCCCTGGCACTGTGGAGATGGGGGACTGGCACAAGGGCACCACCCTCGGACCATTCCATATTACCACAGTGTTCAAGGAAAAGGACTGTCCCTGTACCCAGCAAGGAGACAGATACACAAAGATTCTGCAGGCCATCTCTGTAAAGCTTCAAGGCCAAGGTCTCAGTTCAAGGGACACAAGGGGTTGGAAACACCAATGGGGTCCTTTGGTGACTGGGTCCAAACTGCCTGGTGCCAGACACCAGAAAATATAAAATGGCATTTTTTGTACATATAGCAACTGGCCTAGGGTCTTACTCCACCAGCTTCAGAGGGAAATAAATCATGTTTGTTTAACAGACCCAGCGGAAGAATGTCCTGGCACAATGCCTGACACCCAGTAAGCACTTAATAAATATTTATTGAATGAATGAGAAAGATCGTTAAGCCCAGCAATGTATTTCTTGGCTGCAAGTGGGGAAAGGTAAAAATCAGATTTTTGAAGCCATACATCCCCTCTCTTCCCCACAACCCACACACAGAAAAGAGCAAAAAGGAAAGCAAAAAAAGGTTATCATTAGAGCAGTAGGAAGAAGCCACCTCTGCTTTGTGACTTGGATCAAAGCAGTTAACCTCTCTGGGCCATAACTGCTTCGTTTGTATAATGGAAAGTCCGGGCTTGGTGAGCCAGTGCTGAGATCCTACGGCTCTGAGCTTCTCTAAGGCACAGCCCCTCACACCTAATTACACGGTTTGCCTGCAAAAGGAGTGAGGCCTGCCTTTATCAAGGTAGCAACAATAAGGAAGAGCCACTGTCATTCAAATCATGGAGCTGACCTTTCTCTGAACCTCCTGCTTTGAGTAAGGAGCCCAGTTACAGAGCAGATATTCTTCTTTAGAGCTATTTTTTAGCAACATTGGGAAGAGGTTGAAGAGGAGAAGGTTCTGGTGAAAACACGCCCTCCTTTTCAGGTTTTAATTTTTCACGCTCACTATAATGAGAAACCCCCTCACCAAGGACAGTGGGGAAAAAAAAGGCCAGGGTATATGCCCAGTAGTGGGATTGCTGGGTCCTATGGTAGTTCTATTTGTAGTTTTTAAAGGAAACTCCATACTGTTCTCCATAGTAGCTGTACCAATTCACATTCCCGCCAACAGTGCAAGAGTGTTCCCTTTTCTCCACACCCTCTCCAGCATTTATTGTTTCTAGATTTTTTGATGATGGCCATTCTGACCAGTGTGAGGTGATACCTCACAGTAGTTTTGATTTGCATTTCTCTAATGATTAATGATGTTGAGCATTCTTTCATGTGTTTGTTGGCAATCTGTATATCTTCTTTGGGGAAATGTCTATTTAGGTCTTCTGCCCATTTTTGGATTGGGCTGTTTGTTTTTTTGATATTGAGCTGCATGAGCTGCTTGTAAATTTTGGAGATTAATCCTTTGTCAGTTGCTTCATTTGCAAATATTTTCTCCCATTCTGAGGGTTGTCTTTTGGTCTTGTTTATGGTTTCCTTTGCTGTGCAAAAGCTTTGAAGTTTCATTAGGTCCCATTTGTTTATTTTTGTTTTTATTTCCATTTCTCTAGGAGGTGGGTCCAAAAGGATCTTGCTGTGATTTATGTCATAGAGTGTTCTGCCTATGTTTACAACCCAGCAATCCCACTACTGGGCATATACCCTGAGAAAACCATAATTCAAAAGCAGTCATGTATCAAAATGTTTATTGCAGCTCTATTTACAATAGCCAGGACATGGAAGCAATCTAAGGGTCCATCAACAGATGAATGGATAAAGAAGATGTGGCACATATATACAATGGAATATTACTCAGCCATAAAAAGAAATGAAATTGAGTTATTTGTAGTGAGGTGGATGGACCTAGAGTCTGTCATACAGAGTGAAGTAAGTCAGAAACAGAAAAACAAATACCATATGCTAACACATATATATGGAATCTAAGGGAAAAAAAAAGTCATGAAGAACCTAGGGGCAAGACGGGAATAAAGACACAGACCTACTAGAGAATGGACTTGAGGATATGGGGAGGGGGAAGGGTAAACTGAGACAAAGTGAGTGAGTGGCATGGACATATATACACTACCAAATGTAAAATAGATAGCTAGTGGGAAGCAGCCGCATAGCACAGGGAGACCAGCTCAGTGCTTTGTGACCACCTAGAAGGGTGGGATAGGGAGGGTGGGAGGGAGGGAGATGCAAGAGGGAAGAGATATGGGAACATATGTATATGTATAACTGATTCACTTTGTCATAAAGGAGAAACTAACACACCACTGTAAAGCAATTATACTCCAATAAAGACATTAAATAAATAAATAAAACACAAAAAAAGGCCAGGAAAGCTTCTCCACATGGAACTCTTACTCCGTCTGCTGCTGGGGTCGAGCAGCTGGTATTCAAGAAACAGGAGTAGTTTTACTGGTGACAGGAAGTGGATGAGAGGAAGAGGGAGAGCAGAGAGCAGGCTCTTTTGCCTCTCTGCCTTTCCAGTTTTGCAGACAGTGAAAAATGTCCTTTTGAAAAGAGCAAAAGGAAGAGGGGGGAAAAGAAGTTCTTAAGTGAAATAAAATTAAATTAAATTTTGTGAAAATAAGGCACTTATTTTCACTATCTATAGTATTGGTGGTCGGCACCAAAACCCTTGCTGAAAAGAGGGCAAACAAATCAAAATTTGTGCCAGGAAATTGCAGAGATTTTAATAAATGTCACATAGCAAAAGGATTCCATGCTCAAATTAGTTTGGGGAATGATTTACTGCAGGAGTTCTCAGAGCCTTTAATGTAGGAATGGGCATGGTGACTTGAAAGAGACTTTTTCCTCAGAGAGCAGATTTTTCAGAAGACACTTGGGAAACACTGCTTTATAACTCATTTCTCTTATCGGAAGGCAAATCATGCAAATGAAAAAGAATTATCTTCTCTAGTTTCAGAAGACAACACATGTTTAAAATTATTCCTTTGGGAGAGTGGAATTAACAATTTAGTTTCAATACTGAACCTTTGCATGGAAGTTAAAGGACAAAAGATCCAGGCTTG
The DNA here is from genome assembly GCF_949752795.1 of Hyperoodon ampullatus. NCBI lineage: Eukaryota > Metazoa > Chordata > Mammalia > Artiodactyla > Ziphiidae > Hyperoodon > Hyperoodon ampullatus. Next base: position 134,904,913 of record NC_136916.1, on the reverse strand, counting down.
ATATATTGAAGCACTTGCTGACAATAACAGCTGTTCCCAAATGAAGAAGTTCATCATCAGGAAGACAGAATAACCTGTCTCTGGAATAACAATAATAGCCACCCCAGACAGAGCCACCCCAGACAGAGTGTTTGCTCTTTTATGATTCTGTGCTAAATAGCACTATCTATAGAGTTATATAAAACATATATGTATATATGGTATGTATGTATGAATTTATGTTTGTATCCATTTTTTATATTTCATCTTTACAACCCTATGTAAGGAGATACTACCATTTACCCCCATCTTGTAGGTAAGTAAACTAAGGTTCCAGAACATTACCTAACTTCCCCAAGGCCACGTACAGAGTAAAAGGCTTAGCAGAGATTCAAAGGCAGGCAGCTGACTGCAGAGGCCCACTCTTCCCCACACCAGCACACTGGCCCATGGAAGTCACTGGAAGGTAGCTGTAACAGTCACAACAGGGACCTTGTAGAAGGGGTTTTGGTATAGAAAAGGTATGTTCTATGTGATTTACAGGATCCTTACAAATAGTTATGACTAATTTTCCATCAACCTATATAGACTACTAATAATGGTATTTACAAAAACATTGAATTCAACTTTTAAACATATTAGTGGCTGCTATGTGCCTATCATTGTAAAGAATGCAATTGGTAAGAGGGAAGTAAATATTATCAAAGATGGTATCTACCCTTGAGGAGCTCGTGGTTACATGAGAGACGAGATGACACATAGGAAGCCATGAGACGCCAGAGCCTGAACAGGCTGTACTTCTAGCTAGTGCGCCCAGCCTCAGTTTCTGGGGGTGCCTAGAGGACCCAGGTCTATGTGGGTTGTAGGGACCCCCAACACAGTGTGGCTGCCTACCTGACAGGATTTCACAAGGACCCCAGGATGGATGTTGATCATGGGCTGCCCAGCTTCTGAACTTCCTTCCTATGTTTGTGTAAATGTGGGTGAGAGGCAGCAAATGCTAAGTGCTTATGCATTATCAGACTTCCAATTGCCAGCATCCATGGCTTGTTGCCTGAGGGCTTTCTCTGGCCCCCAAAGCCCACTTCGCAAATGCAGGATGCAAGAGGAGCAGGAAAGGTACACTGCACCTCCTACCCAGCAGCCCTCAGCTAATGACTGTCTAGGGTTGATGGACAAACGTCCTACCTCCTTGCCCGTCAGTGACATAGCTCTGAGGTGCATGGTCTACACTGTCTCCCAGCAGGGTTATCCTCTAGTTGCCCACAGGGGTAATTTGCTTGATAACACACCTTTTATTACTTCATTCTCTCCCTGTCTGACTTTCCCACTCCCTTCCAGTGTTTCCTTGGATCACCTCCCAAATTAACCACTTGCACTCAAATCCTTGTTCGGGGTTGCTTCTGGGGGAACCCCACCTGGACTTGGACTCCCAGCCCCTGGCAACAAGGGCATCCAACTTAAGTCCAAATGACCTAAATGCTTCCACCTGAGATTTTTACCCTGGAGCAAGTGAAGGATTAGGAACAGTCCAGAATTTGTTCTGAGGCCAGCAGAGAGGGCCTCCTGTGTCCAACAAGGTGATATTTTACTCCTTGAATTTTAGAGTTGGGAAGGACATTTGAGGCCATCCAGTTTCTTTCTTCACAGATGAGAAAACTGAGGCTTGCAAGGTTAAGAGATTTACTTAAGGTCCCAGAGGGAGGTAGAGACAAGAGACAGTTTTTTGACCACAGTGGTTGAGAACCAGGCTTTTTGAAGGCAGGCATCTTGGTTTGAGGCCCCACTTGCTGCTTGTGTGATTTGTAGAAAGCTATTTACGATCTCTAAGTCACCATTTTCTCATCATTATAAAGTTGTGAGGATCAAGTGAGATGAATTTAGCATGGCATTCATTGGGATGCTTTCAGCTCTAAATAACAGAATACTTCACTAAAAGTATCAAAAAAAAAAGAAATTATAATAAGAAGTTCAGAATTGGGGCTGCTCCAAGGCTGGTTAAGCAGTTTTTTATGTCATTGAGGACTCATGCTCTCCATGTTCTGCTATGCCATCTGCAATCTGTCTCCCCTGATGGATGCAAAAATGGCAAAAGATGCTCCAAGCAGCACCACCTCATGCAACAACAATCAGCAGGAGAGCAGGAGATTCTCCCCCAAGATACTCTATATCAAGGGAGAAAACCTTTTCCAGAAGCCCCCTTATGTCTCACTAGCCAGGTCTGCACAGCATTCCATCTCTAAACCAATCCCTGACAACAGGAATCCAGGCAGCATGATTGGCTTAGATCCAAGCAACATGTTCCTCCTGGTACAGGGGTACGAGTCACCACCCTGGAATACGTGAGGAGGAGCCAAACAGGCATCAGGGCTCTTCCAGCAAGGAGGAGGGGTTGGTACAGATTGACTGATGGGTTAGGAAGCAACAATGTCAACCACAGTTGCTGAGTTTACAGAGATGCTGAATAAATGCTATTTTTAGTGTGATGCTCAGTTCTCTGTGCTAAAAAATTACAACTCTTTCTTTGGTTTAAAGCTATTTGTCTTCAAAGGTAAAATTAACTAGTAGTATAAGTAACACTCTGTCTTAACAGACATCTTGTTTGGTTGGTTGGTTGGTTCGTTGGTTTCGGCTTTGCTTTTTTTTTAAGACATTATTTTTTAGAGCAGTTTTAGGTTCACAGAAAAATTAAGAGGAATGTACAGAGATCTCCCATATACCCCTGCCCACACATACATAGCCCCCCATATCAACATCCCCCACCAGAGTGGTACATTTGTTACAACTGATGAACCTACACTGACACAATACCATCCAAAGTCCATAGTTTACACTTGGGTTCACTCTTGGTGTTGTACATTCTATGGGTTTGACCAGATGTATAACATGTATCCATCATTATAGTATCATACAGAGTATTTCCACTACCCTAAAAATCCTCTGTGCTTCACCTATTCGCCCCTCCCCTTGGCAACCACTGATCTTTTCACTATCTCCATAGTTTGGCCTTTTCCAGATTGTCACAGTGTTGCCTCATCCAGTGTGTAGCCTTTTCAGTTTACTTCCCTTCACTTGGTAATATGTTAAGTCACTTTTTACTTTACAATATAGGGAAGTTTTGTAAAGGGGAAAGGTGGATGTGGAGCTGGGGATATAGACGGAAGAACAGAGAAAGAAGGGCCTTGTGGAACCAGAAAAAAAAAAAAAAAGCCAATTTCATAGGCATCCCAGTTTTTTCACAGGCAGGGCCTGCTCCAAGCTAGGCTTTAAAGAATGGATTTTACACTTGCACTTGTCCTCCTGAAATCCAAATTCCCACTTGTACTAAGAGACTTTCGAGCAAAGAGCAAGTCAAAAAACAAATCCTGTTGAAGCCCCTTCTAATAGCTGCGCCTCTTAGCACACATCGCCCTGGCAGGGGCCTAACTTGTCTTCTTCACCCTGACACGGCCAGCACAGCAGATGATCAGGACAGGAAGTGGCCCAACCAGACCTTCCCAGGTTCTGTCACGAATGCAAATCTTAACCCTCATGAGCATCTTTCATCTTTCAATTTCCTCACCTTGAAAAAGGACTGTTACCTTAATGCTCATCTCAGCCTCTTAGCTGACAGGATCTTTTAGCCTGAGTGTTCTCTGTTCCCCTGTGACTCCTAACTCACATTTTTCCCAGAGAGGGAATCCGGCTGACTTCGCTCACTGGCCAGTCTACTACCAAGGACCTCCCCCTCAGGTGAGGTGTGGCCCCCAGTCTGTCAGCAGGATTTAGGCAGTACAGGGTCCCATCATAATTTCCCGTGCGACCCGACCTGTGAACAGGGGCAGATTCCATTCTCTTGAACAGGATATGGGGGGAGTGGAGGGGTGGCGAGGATCCAGACCAAAGTACATGGGGAAGCGGGGGAGAGCATTTACTCAGGAGTATTTAGCCAGAAGAACTAGAGAAAGCTTCCTCTGGCCTTCTCCAAGAGAGAGAGACCCCAGGAAGCACAAACATGAAGTTAGCTCTAAGGCACAGTGTTTTTGAGGGACCCAGAATCAGTCTGCCTCCTTCCCCTTGTCCACATCCACTTTCAGGGTTTTCTGTAAACCAACAAAGATAAAAAATAATGAAGGTGGGAAATTGCAGAGGTAATAGAAGCTTGCTGAGGTCTAAACACGGGAGCCCTAGTCTGAAGTTTCTGCCTTCCTTCTGATGTGGCGAACTGCAATCTCTCTGGACTTTTCCCCTCTACCTTTAGATTGGAATTCAAATTTCTCTCTGTCTTGAGTCATAGAGTTATAGAGATAGAAAAGTGCAAAAAGTACATCTCCTTGTGTTCAGATACAGAAACCGAGACCCAAAGGAGCTGTGCGACATGCCAAATTGCCGGAACTTGTCTTGAAATTAAGTATTTGGCCTGGCTACCCATGTATTCTGGTACCAGTGGGACCTCTCCAGAGCTACCCAGAGAAGTCTCAGCATTACAATAGCTGCATGGGTGACAAGAGTGTTTGCAGACATCAGACATGGGAGCCTGGAGGGCCCCTGAGCTTCCATGTCCTTACAGCTGATGTAGGTAGGAGCAGTGTCATCCCAGCTCAATGGACCATCTGGAGGCACCAGAGAACCTGAGGCTCACTACAGCACGCCTTGCTTAGGCAATGTGAAGATTGAGAGATTCAGGCAAGTTAGTCTGCTCATTGTGTGACATGATGTTGCTGTTACTTATGAAAGAGTACCAGCCAAAATCACTAGTCATTAAAGATGAATCAAGGTAAGGTTAAAAAGTTACAAAGGTGATGACTTAATACGACTACAGGTTACCTAAAGGAGGGGATGACCAATTCTTGGGCAAAACCCATCCAAAAGCTGAATGAAAGACGCTTAGCCACTGCCCTTCCCCTTGATTTCCTTGGGAATAGGCAACCCCGGCTCTGGAGGGAAGAGATCTGGGTACAAACCCTGAATCCTCTGCTTACTAGCCGTGCAGGCTTGGCCAAGCAACTGCACTTGTCTGAGGATCTGCTTGCTCATCTACGTGAGCTGGGACTGCTGTGAGAATTCAATGGGATAATGTGCATAAGAGGCCCAGCTCTGGACGGGCACAGAATAGGTATTAATGAAAAAGTCATGTATGTAGGTGTCACCATCATCGTTTGACCACAGTGTGCCCAGATCTAACCATGACCAACCTACGTGAGCTGTTTCAGCAGGTGAGAGCCAGGCTTTGGCTGGACAAAGCCACCTGGACCTCACACGCCAGTGAGAGCACAGAGCCAGCACTGGACACTGGTTGGCCTAAACCATGGTTTCTCAACCTCGACAGTACTGACATTTTGGACTAAATAATTCTTTGTTGGGTAACCCTGTCCTGTGCTTTGTAGAATGGTTAGCAGGATCCCTGGCCTCTACTCGCTAAATGCAAGTAGCATCCTCCCCTTGTTGTCACAACCAAAAATGTTTCCAGGCGTTGCCATATGTTCCCCCGGGGGCAAAATTACCCCTGGTTGAACCACTGGTCTAGTGACATGCCTAGAATGGGTTTCTCAGGTAAGGTCAAAGAATCTACCCAGAGTTTCTGGTTACAAATCACCTGCCTAGGGTTACCTTTTTCTGGCAAACCACTGAAGAACATTCACCTCATATATTTTATAAGCATTACATTCCAAGGGAAGAGAATCAACTGAGGAAATAATCTGGTAGACATGTAACATTTGTACTTATTAACAAGGCTGCTTCATGCTAATACATCTGTGACAACCAACTGCTGATTGATAAAATGGTGGGATTCTCTAAAGCTCAAGCACAGACCAGATGTTGGCAGGACCTCCTTGCCCCTGGTTAAACATTGTGGCTGGTCAGCAGCATTCTTTCCAGGGGTATTCATCACTCTCTAGTTAAACATACCAAGGCATTGTTCCAATTCCAGGGGCCTGCGTCTGCAGGGGGCCCTTTAACAAGAAAATAAAAGGATAAGGGAGTAAAAGAATGAATGAAACCCCTCCTTTTCCTGCCACCTTCTGTTGACCTGTGTGACTCAGGTCTACTAATATATAGGCTCTGCCAAAACACCTACCTCCCTATAAAATAATAATAAATTTTTTTAAAAGGGAATAGTTTTTTTGTTTTTTGTTTTAATTTTACTTATTTATTTATTTTTGGCTGTGTTGGGTCTTCGTTTCTGTGCGAGGGCTTTCTCTAGTTGTGGCGAGCGGGGGCCACTCTTCATCGCGGTGCGCGGGCCTCTCACTATCACGGCCTCTCTTGTTGCAGAGCACAGGCTCCAGACGCACAGGCTCAGTAACTGTGGCTCACAGGCCTAGTTGCTCTGCGGCATGTGGGATCCTCCCAAACCAGGGCTCGAACCCGTGTCCCCTGCATTGGCAGGCAGACTCTCAACCACTGCACCACCACCAGGGAAACCCAAAAACAAATAAAATTTTTTTTTAAAAAATAGCAGGCTGTGATTGAGGCACACCCCTGGCAGGGAATGGGTTCTCTTGGTCCCCACCCCTGGCGGCTCACTGTTGGCCCCTCCAATGACCTCCAGGAATACACTTGAGAGAGCACTCTGAGTCCTGCTGTGGCCCAAGTGCCTCAAAAATGTGCAGAAACTGGTTCTTTCCAGGTGCAGGGGACTAAAGTGTGTGCAGTTCCATAGTGAGTGGAGAGAAGCAACCCCACATCAGGCACACAAAGAGTGCCCCAAGATCTGGTGGTCCCAGAGGGGAGAGGGCACAAGAAAGGAAGTAGGTAAGGGAAGGCAGACCCAAAAGGAGAGAGCATCTACTGAGCACTTATTATGTACCTTACAGTAAGACCCTTTTGCAAATGTTACCTTCTTTACTTGTCACCACAGAGCCATTATTGGGTTGGCCAAAAAGTTCATGTTTTTCTGTAAGATGGCTCTACTAGTGCTTAGTTGTCTTTAACTTCATTTGAAACAATTTTCTTATGTTGTATTGTGACAGCTGTCATAGCGTGCATTTAAAAAAAATTGAAACTGGTGATTTTTTTTTATTAGTTATCTATTATACACATATTACTGTAAATGTGTCAATCCCAATCTCCCAATTCATCCCAACCACCACCCCGCACCCCCCACTTTCCGCCCTTGGTGTCCATACGTTTGTTCCATACGTTTGTTCTCTACATCTGTGTCTCTATTCTGCCTTGCAAACCGGTCCATCTGTACCATTTTTCTAGATTCCACATATATGCGTTAATACATGATATTTCTCTTCCTGACTTACTTCACTCTGTATGACAGGCTCTAGGTCCATCCACGTCTCTAGAAATGACCCAATTTCGTTCCTTTTTATGGCTGAGTAATATTCCATTGTGTATTGTACCACATCTTTTTTTTTTTTTTTTTTTTGCGGTAGGCGGGCCTCTCACTGTTGTGGCCTCTCCCCTTGCGGAGCACAGGCTCCAGACGCGCAGGCTCAGCGCCATGGCTCACGGGCCTAGCCGCTCTGCGGCATGTGGGATCTTCCCAGACCGGGGCACGAACCCGTGTCCCCTGCATCGGCAGGCAGACTCTTAACCACTGCGCCACCAGGGAAGCCCTGTACCACATCTTCTTTATCCATTCGTCTGTCAGTGGGCATTTAGGTTGCTTCCATGACCTGGGTATTGTAAATAGTGCTGCAATGAACATTGGGGTGCCTGGGGTCTTTTGGAATTATGGTTTTCTCTGGGTATATGCCCAGTAGTGGGATTGCTGGGTCATATGGTAATTCTATTTTTAGCTTTTTAAGGAACATCTATACTGTTCTCCATAGTGGCTGTATGAATTTACATTCCCACCAACAGTGCAAGAGAGTTCCTTTTTTCTCCAGCATTTGTTGTTCATAGATTTTCTGATGAGGCCCATTCTAACTGGTATGAGGTGATACCTTACTGTAGTTTTGATTTGCATTTCTATAATAATTAGTGATGTTGAGCAGCTTTTCATATGCCTCTTGGCCATCTGTATGTCTTCTTTGGAGAAATGTCTATTTACGTCTTCTGCCCATTTTTTGATTGGGTTGTTTTTTTAATATTGAGCTGCACCAGCTGTTTACATATTTTGGAGATTAATCCTTTGTCCGTTGATTCATTTGCGAATATTTTCGCCCATTCTGACGGTTGTCTTTTCATCTTGCTTATGGTTTCCTTTGCTGTGCAAATGCTTTTAGGTTTTCATTAGGTCCCATTTGTTTCTTTTTGTTTTCATTTCCATTACTCTAGGAGATAGGTCAAAAAAGATCTCACTGTGATTTATGTGAAAGAGTGTTCTTCCTACGTTTTCCTCTAAAGGTTTTATAGTGTCTGGTCTTTCATTTAAGCCTTTAATCCATTTTTAGTTTATTTTTGTGTGTGGTGTTAGGGAGTATTCTAATTTCATTCTTTTTTTTTTTTTTTTTTTTTTAGTACACGGGCCTCTCACTGTTGTGGCCTCTCCCGTTGCAGAGCACAGGCTCCGGATGCGCAGGTCAGCAGCCATGGCTCACAGGCCCAGCCGCTCCGCGGCATGTGGGATCCTCCTAGACCAGGGCACGAACCCGTGTCCCCTGCGTCGGCAGGTGGACTCTCAACCACTGCACCACCAGGGAAGCCCTAATTTCATTCTTTTACATGTAGCTGCCCAGTTTTCCCAGCATCACTTATTGAAGAGACTGTCGTTTCTCCATTGTATATCCTTGCCGCTTTGTCATAGATTAGTTGACCATAGGTGCATGGGTTTATGTCTGGGCTTTCTATCCTGTTCCATTGATCTGTATTTCTGTTTTGGTGCCAGTACCATATTGTCTTGATTACTGTAGCTTTGTAGTATAGTCTGAAGTCAGGGAGTCTGATTCCTCCAGCTCCGTTTTTCCCCCTCAAAATTCCTTGGGCTATTCAGGGTCTTTTGTGTCTCCATACAAATTTTAAGACTTTTTGTTCTAGTTCTGCAAAAAAAAAATGCCATTGCTAATTTGATAAGGATTGCATTGAATCTGTAGATTGCTTTGGATAGTATAGTCATTTTCACAGTATTGATCCTTCCAATCCAAGAACATGGTATATCTCTGCATCTGTTTGTGTCATCTTTGATTTCTTTCATCAGTGTCTTATAGTTTTCTGAGTACAGGTCTTTCACTTCCTTAGGTAGGTTTATTCCTAGGTATTTTATTCTTTTTGTTGCAAGGGTGAATGTGATTGTTTCCTTAATTTCTCTTGCTGATTTTTCATTGTTACTGTATAGGAATACAAGAATTTCTGTGCATTAATTTTGTATCCTGCTACTTTACCAAATTCATTGATTAGTTCTAGTAGTTTTCTGGTGGCATCTTCAGGATTCTCTATGTATAGTATCATGTCATCTGCAAACAGTGACAGTGTTACTTCTTCTTTTCCAATTTGGATTCCTTTTATATCTTTTTCTTCTCTGACTGCTGTGGCTAGGACTTCCAAAACTATGTTGAATAATAGTGACGAGAGTGGACATCCTTGTCTTGTTCCTGATCCTACTGGAAATGCTTTCAGTTTTTCACCATTGAGTATGATGCTAGCTGTGGGTTTGTCATATATGGCCTTTATTATATTGAGGTAGGTTCCCTCTATGCCCATTTTCTGGAGAGCTTTTTTATACTAAAATGGTGTTGAATTTTGTCAAAAGCTTTTTCTGCATCTATTGAGATGATCATATGGTTTTCATCCTTCAGTTTGTTAATGTGGTGTATCACAATGATTGATTTGCATATATTGAAGAATCCTTGCATCCCTGGGATAAATCCCACTTGATCATGGTGAACGATCCTTTTAATGTGCTGTTAGATTCTGCTTGCTAGTATTTTGCTCAGAATTTTTGCATCTATGTTCATCAGTGATATTGGTCTATAATTTTCTTTTTTTGGAATAGCTTTTTCTGGTTTTGGTATCAGGGTGATGGTGGCTTCATAGAACGAATTTGTGAGTGTTTCTCCCTCTGCAATTTTTTGGAAGAGTTTGAGAAGGACTGGTGTTACCTCTTCTCTAAATGTTTGATAGAATTTGCCTGTGAAGCTATCTGGTCCTGGACTTTTGTTTGTTGGAAGATTTTTAATTAGTTTCAATTTCATTATATGTGATAGGTCTCTTTATATTTTCTAATTCTTCCTGGTTCAGTCGTTGAAAATTGTACCTTTCCAAGAATTTGTCCATTTCTTCGTGGTTGTCCATTTTATTGGCATATAGTAATTTGTAGTAGTTTCTTATAATCCTTTGTATTTCTGCACTGTCAGTTGTGATTTCTCCTTTTTCATTTCTAATTTTATTGATTTGTGTCCTCTCCCTTTTTTTCTTGGTGAGTATGGCTAAGGGTTTATCAATTTTGTTTATCTTCTCAAAGAACCAGCTTTTAGTTTTATTGATCTTTGCTACTGTTTTCTTCGTTGCTATTTCATTTGTTTCTGCTCTGATCTTTATGATTTCATTCCTTCTACTGACTTTGGGTTTTCTTTGTTTTCTTTCTCTAGTTGTTTTAAGTGTAGGGTTAGATTGTTTACTTGAGATTTTTCTTGTTTCTTGAGGTGAGATTGAATAGCTATGAACTTCCCTCTTAGAACTGCTTTTGCTGCATCCTGTAGGTTGTGGGTCGTCATGTTTTCGTTGTCATTTGTTTCTATGTATGTTTTTATTTCTTCTTTGATTTCTACAGTGATCTCTTGGTTATTTAGTAGTGCACTGTTTAGCCTCCATGTATTTGTGTTTTTTACAGTTTTTTTCCTGTAATTGATTTCCAATCTCATAGCGTTTTGGTCAGAAAAGATGCTTGATACGATTTCAACCTTCTTCAATTTTCTGAGGCTTGATTTTTGACCCAAGATGTGCTATCCTGGAGAATGTTCCACATGCACTTGAGAAGAAAGTGCATTCTGCCACTTTTGGGTGGAATGTTCTATAAATATCTTTTAGATCTATCTCGTCTATTGTGTCATTTAAAGCTTGTGTTTCCTTATTTATTTTCTGTTTGGATGATCTGTCCATTGGTGTAAGAGGGGTGTTAAAGTCCCCCACTATTATTGTGTTACCGTCGTTTCTCCTTTCATGGTTGTTAGCATTTGCCTTATGTACTGGGGTGCTCCTATGTTGGGTGCATAAACATTTATAATTGTTTTATCTTCTTCTTGGATTGATCCCTTGATCATTATGTAGTGTCCTTCCTTGTCTCTTGTAACATTCTTTATTTTAAAGTCTATTTTATCTGATATGAGTATTGCTTCTCCAGCTTTCTTTTGATTTCCATTTGCATAGAATATCTTTTTCCATCCTCTCACTTTCAGTCTGTATGTGTTCCTAGGGCTGAAGTGGGTCTCCTGTAGACAGCATATATATGGGCCTTGTTTTTGTATCCATTCAGCCTGTCCATGTCTTTTGGTTGGAGCATTTAATCCATTCACATTTAAGGTAGTTATCGATAAGTATGTTCCTATTACCATTTTCTGAATTGTTTTGGGTTTGTTTTTGTAGGTCCTTTTCTTCTCTTGTGTTTCCCACTTAGAGAAGTTCCTTTAGCATTTGTTGTAGAGCTGGTTTGGTGGTGCTGAATTCTCTTAGCTTTGCTTATCTGTAAAGCTTTTGATTTTTCTGTTGAATCTGAATGAGGTCCTTGCCAGGTAAAGTAATCTTGGTTGTAGGTTCTTCCCTTTCATGACTTTAAATATGTCATGCCACTCCCTTCTGGTTTGTAGAGTTTCTGCTGAGAAATCAGCTGTTAACCTTATGGGAGTTCCCTTGTGTGTTATTTGTCGTTTTTCTCTTGTTGCTTTCAATAATTTTTCTTTGTCTTTCATTTTTGTCAGTTTTATTACTACATGTCTCAGCGTGTTTCTCCTTGGGTTTATCCTGCCTGGGACTCTCTGTGCTTCCTGGACTTGGGTGGCATTTCCTTTCCCACATTAGGGAAGTTTTCCACTATAATCTCTGCAAATATTTTCTCAGGTCCTTTCTCTCTCTCTTCTCCTTCTGGGACTCCAATAATGCAAATGTTGGTGCGTTTAATGTTGTCCCAGAGGTCTCTTAGGCTATCTTCATTTCTTTTCATTCTTTTTTCTTTATTCTGTTCCATGGCAGTGATTTCCACCATTCTGTCTTTCAGGTCACTTATCTGTTCTTCTCCCTCAGTTATTCTGCTATTGATTTCTTCTAGTGTATTTTTCATTTCAGTTATTTTATTGTTCATCTCTGTTTATTTGTTCTTTAATTCTTCTAGGTCTTTGTTAAATGTTTCTTCCATCATCTCGATCTTTGCCTCCATTCTTTATCCAAGGCCCTGAAACATCCTCACTGTCATTATTCTGAATTCTTTTTCTGGAAGGTCGCCTATCTCCACATCATTTAGTTGTTTTTCTGAGGTTTTATCTTGTTCCTTTCTCTGGTACACAGTCCTCTCCCTTTTCATTTGGTCTATCTTTCTGTGAATGTGGTTTTCATTCTACAGGCTGCAGGATGGTAGTTCTTTTTGCTTCTGCTATCTGTCCTCTGGTGGATGAGGCTATCTAAGAGGCTTGTGCAAGCTTCCTGATGGGAGGGACTGGTGGTGGATAGAGCTGGGTGTTGCTCTGGTGAGCAGAGCTCAGTAAAACTTTAATCTGCTTGTCTGCTGATGGGTGGGGCTGAGTTCCCTCCCTGGTTGTTCGTTGTTTGGCCTGAGGTGACCCAGCACTGGATGCTACAAGGCTCTATGGTTGGGCTAATGGCAGACTCTGGGAGGGCTCACGCCAAGGAGCACTTCCCAGAACTTCTGCTGCCAGTGTCCTTGTCCCCATCATGAGCCACAGCCGCCCCCCACCTCTGCAGGAGACCCTCCAACACTAGCAGGTAGGTCTGGTTCAGTCTCCTATAGGGTCACTGCTCCTTCCCCTGGGTCCCAATGCGCACACTACTTTGTGTGTGCCCTCCAAGAGTGGAGTCTTTGTTTTCCCCAGACGTGTTGAAGTCCTGCAATCAAATCCCGCTAGCTTTCGAAGTCTGATTCTCTGGTAATTCTTCCTCCTGTTGCCGGACCCCCAGGTTGGGAAGCCCGATGTGGGGCTCAGAACCTTCACTCCTGTGGGTGGACTTCCGTGGTATAATTGTTCTCCAGTTTGTGAGTCGCCCACCCAGCAGTTATGGGATTTGATTTTATTGTGATTGTGCCCCTCCTACCATCTCATTGTGGCTTCTCCTTTGTTTTGGGATGTGGAGTATCTTTTTTGGTGAGTTCCAGTGTCTTCCTGTTGATGATTGTTCAGCAGTTAGTTGTGATTCTGGTGCTCTCGCAATAGGGAGTGTGAAATTGGTGAATTTTTGTGTAACCATTTTAATATTGAAGATGGAAGAAAAAGAGCAATATTTTTGGCATATTATGCTTTATCATTTCAAGAAATGTAAAAACGCAACTGAAACCCAAAAAAAGATTTGTGCATGGTATGGAGAAGGTGCTGTGACTGATCAAACGTGTCAAAAGTGGTTAGCAAAGTTTCATGCTGGGGATTTCTCTCGCTGGATGATGCTCCACGGTCGGGTACACCAGCTGAAGTTGACAGCAATCAAATCAAGACATTAATTAAGAACAATCAATGTTTTTTTTTTTTTTTTTTTTTTTGCGGTACGCGGGCCTCTCACTGCTGTGGCCTCTCCCGTTGCGGAGCACAGGCTCTGGATGCGCAGGCTTAGCGGCCATGGCTCACAGGCCCAGCCGCTCCGCGACATGTGGGATCTTCCCGGACCGGGGCACGAACCCATGTCCCCTGCATCGGCAGGCGGACTCTCAACCACTGCGCCACCAGGGAAGCCCAAGAACAATCAATGTTAAACCACGCGGGAGATAGCCAACATACTCAAAATATCCAAATCAAGTGCTGAAAATCATTTGTAAGAGCTTGGTTATGTTAATCGCTTTGATGTTTGGGTTCCACATAACTTAAGCAAAAAAAAACCTTCTTGACTGTATTTCCACATGTGATTCTCTACTTAAATGTAATGAAAATGTTCCATTTTTAAAATAAATTGTGATGGGCAATGAAAAGTGGATACTGTACAATAATGTGGAATGGAAGAGATCATGGGGCAAGTGAAATGAACCACCACCAACCACACCACAGGCCGGTCTTCACGCAAAGAAGGTGATGTTATATATAGTAGGACTGGAAGGGAGTCCTCTTATGAGCTCCTTCCGGAAAACCAAACAATTAATTCCAACAAGTACTGCTCCCAATTAGAACAACTGAAAGCAGCACTCAATGAAAAGCATCCAGAATTAGTCAACAGAAAACACATAATCTTCCATCAGGATACCACAAGACCGCACGTTTCTTTGATGACCAGGCAAAAACTGTTACAGTTTGGCTGGGAAGTTCTGATTTATCCATCGTATTCACCAGACATTACACCTTTGGATTTCCATTTATTTTGGTCTTTACAAAACTCTCTTAATGGAAAAAATTTCAATCCCCTGGAAGACTATAGAAGGCACCTGGAACAGTTCTTTGTTCAAAAAGATAAAAAGTTTTGGGAAGACGGCATTATGAAGTTGCCTGAAAAATGGCAGAAGGTAGTGGAACAAAACGGTGAATATGTTGTTCAATAAAGTTCTTGGTGAAAATTAAAAATGTGTCTTTTATTTTTACTTAAAAAACTGAAGGAACTTTTTGGCCAACCCAATATTATCCCCAGTTCCATCAACAGTCAAACCAGAAAAGTCTGGCTGGCTGAGACTGGTCTTTACCACAGCTGGGGCTCCCAGCCCTGGCTGCAGAGTTAAATCACCTGAAAAGCTTTAGAAAAATACAGATGCCCAGGCCCCAAGGTCCACCAATTCTGTCAAACCCCAAGCAGTGGAGCCAGGCATATTAATTTTGGAAAAGCTCCCCCAGTGATTAGAGTGAATATGTAGGTCCTAGAACCACTGCTCTACACAAGGAATAGAGGAGGGAGGTGTGGACAGAAGGACAACACAGTGGGTAGCCATCGTCTGTGTCCAGTTATCCACCCCCAGAGCCACACAGTGCTGCAAGGGATCCTGCAAGGCATTTAATTTGGCATACAATTTTAATGTGTGCCAAATTAAATGCCTTGGAAAGATAAATCCACAAACCCTGCACGCTGTGTGATATATTCCTGTAAAAACTGCTTGTGCATAATGGTCTTTTTCAAACAGTCTGCACCCCTGTCTCACTTTATTCCTACAGAGCACTGGTTCTCAGTCAGGGGCAGTTTGGCCCTCCAGCGGACATTGGGCAATGTCTGGAAACAAGTTTGCTTCTCACTACTTGGGAGGGATAGGGAGGTGTTACTGGCATCTGGTGAGTAGAGGCCAGGGATGCTACTAAACATCCTACAATGTACAGAATGGCCCCCTGCCACAAAGAATTATCCAGCTCCAAATGACAACAGTACTGAAGTTGAAACACTCTGCTGTAAAGAAGCAGTAGTCACCACTAGGTAGACGCGAAGACTTGAATACAACCCTCCTCCAGGTCGGAAGCCCGTCCCTGACCAAGCATGTTTCAAAGAATCACAGAATCTTAGAGCAGGAAGAGACTTCAGAGACAATGAGCCCCCTGAGACTCAGTTGGGTTTTTAGGAAAATCCTAGAACAAAGCTACACAATGTTTACCAAACCACATTATAATGCATTGCTGGCTTGACTTTCCGCCCAGGTAGTACAAGTGTTGCAAATTAACTAAAATTCTTATTCACTGATTTAACAAGTATTTGTTGGGTGCCCAGTATGTTCAGGGCACGTTGCCGAAGTTCCCTGCCAACACTGTTACCCACCCTGGGACAGCCCTCTTAATGTTCAAGCCCAATATAAGATCCAGGCAAGATATGCAGACTCAGAACACAGCAAAATCACCCCCAGCTGGGTTTATGGTGGTTTTATTGTTTTCTGGCTCATTGGGTAACTTGGCAACCTGGGATCAGGTGTGCAAAGAACTGAAGGAGACCCATCCAAGAATCAGCTCTCCCAGGGGCTACACTGGAGTGAGGCTTAGCACAGCCTGAAGCCCAAGGTCAGATGCCTAGCATTCCTCCCAGCTGCCCAAAGCTGCCCTCTGCCTCCAGCCCAGCCTGCTCCAGCTCCCTGTCACACTGGGCGAGTTACGGGCAGCAGACTCAGGCCAGCCAGCACCCAGCCACCGCATCCAGGGCTCTCCTCCTTCTCCACGCCCCCTCCTCACGTCCCCGCTGCCACACTGTTATCAACAAGAATAAGCACTCCGTGGTAACTTGCCACAGAAATGAAAACTGCTCTGGGTGAAGAAACTGGGAACGTTTTGTCCTCCAGGGTCACGAGAGATTTAAGTTATTCTCCCTACTGGAGGTCTCATTTACACTGGGTGGAAACAACAAAATAAAAACCTGTCGAATGGATTGTGCAATAAAGGGAAATAAATGCTGCAGACCCAAACTGGTGGGGGCAAAGAAGAAGGGAGAGGAAGGACACGAAGCCGCCATGAAGAAGAAACTGAGTCCGTGTGCCAGGGGGTGCTGGGCACTGGGTGATGCTGGAGGAGGGGGTCAGGGGCCGCCCTCCTGCCGGCTCCCTGAGATGTCCCTGTGCCTGCAACTATGCCTCCCCGTGCCAGGGAACACAGCTCCCCACGCCTCTGCCCACCCCACAAAACTCTGGGCTCAGCGGTGCCACTGACACCTGGCCAGAGACAACTGTCCCTGATATAAAGCAAGAGCCGGCCAGAGCCACCTGCCCGGCGGGCCTGTGATCACAGCAGGCGCTCCCAATATTTCACCTCTTTCCTTCTCCTTCGGAACTCTATCTCAAAGTTATTTCCTCAGGGATGCTTCCTCGAATCCCCTAGATTCATTCTTTCACTCAACAAATATCTACTGAATGAATTTACTGAGTGGCCCCCAAGGGTAAGGTGCCCTTCATGTCATCTCCCACAGCAAACGCCTTCTCCTCTTTAACAATGATGGTAATTAGGTACTTACACAATTATTTCTTATGGTCCAGTTCCCACCCCAAACCACCAGTCCTTCCAGAATACTGAGCTACATGAGAACAGGAGCCACATCTGTCTGGTTGCCTCTGCTACATCCCACCGTCGGCGCCTCCCAGGTGTCGGGACATATTGAATGAATGAGTGAACATATGTGTGAGCAAATGGTCAGAGATACTTTTTATCATGTAAGTCCTCAAAAATCCAGTACTTATTTTACCCTTACAGCAGATGTCAAATTGGACAAGCCTCATTTCAAGTGCTCATAGCCACACGTGGTTACCATACGGGACAGTGCAAGGCTGGGCTCCACCAGGGCCTTACCAGTGTGCTTGTTTGCTGGTAAAGTAGGAGAACATTTAAGCTCTGCTACACCGGGAGGCGACACATCCCTTATGCTTCTTTCTGGTCGTTAGACCGCCCGGGTCCAATCCTATCTGTGCCATTTACTACTTGCACGACCTGGGCAAGTTACGTGACCTCCCTGTGACACTCAGTTCCCTCTTCTGTAAAGTGGGGGTATTTTTATGACAGTATCTACGTTATGGGAGAGACGGCAGGAACGTTGAGGTAAGACCCCTCAGCCCTTAGCACACTGTCTGTCTCATAGTAAGTACGCGATAGCACCAGCCATTTAATATCTTATCATATGTTTATATCATGTACAGATATTCATGCTCCACTCCCTGCCACATGAGATGCGAGGTAGCTCAAGTCACCACACATTCTGTGGTTACAACAAAAGAAGAACCAGTATCCATTTCAGAACTACATTCTGAGCATATCCGTCACCGACAAAGACCACTGGGTTCCCCAAGGAAAAGCAAGATGGAATCTAGGTTATAAGATAAGGTCTAACCTCTTCTTTTGTGCTTCATGTAGTTTCCCTTGTTCTTAGGGTGCCGCATCCATAGGCCTCGCACCTGGCCCTTCAGACCGGGAGTTCCTCGCGCAGCACATCTGTGCCGTCCCCTCAGCTCCAGAGCTCTGCGCAGAAACACTGCAACCAGCGTTCAGTTCAAGATGGCGGCGGCGGCGGGGCGTGCGCAGAGCCGCTGCTCTCGACGCTGCGATCTGGAGGCGGAGCTGCAGCAGCTGCACCGGATCCCACAAGAGCTCCGCCTCCTCCCCCACTGCCGAGATCCCTAGAAAGCAGCCCCACCCACAGTCTTTCCGGCAGAGCGTGTGCTCTGCAGCCGGAGCACAGACCTCTCTGTTCTTTGATCAAAGAATAAAACTCTTTTGCTTCCAAATGGAAGAACTCAGTCTCGTTCTATTGGTTTGAGCAACACTGGGCAGAAGGACCCTTCTTAGGGACCAACTCGGGAGGGTCAGTAACATGTTCTTTCATGGGAACTGCAAGATATATCTTAACAAATGAGACTGATGATGGATGTACGAATTGTACAGGCTAGTAAAAAATGTAAATGCACATAGAGAAGAGAATTTAGACTCGGCCATGGCACACATTATCATTGGTGAGAATGGGAAGTACTCGTTTAAATAAAAATCTTTGTGCAACTTTGTACAGGTTGTTTTAATGTAGTTCTCCCATCTGTCAAACTCAAATTCCACCGTACAGGACAGACAAGCTGTGTCCTTTCCAATCCAACACAGAAAGAAAATGACATTTACATTTGATTTCCTGTCTGGGGCATAAAGTCGGCTCCAGAAAGCTGAGCATTCAGCAGGTTCCAGATGCAGGGCAAATGCTGGATCCATGACTGCTGTCATCGTGGCCCCAGAGCAGGGGGATGCCACATTTGGAATGAGGTAATAGTACCTACCTTGCAGGAACACTGTGAAAATTTAATTGAAATATTATGAGTGACAGTGCTTGACCCAAAGTAGGTATTCGATCAATGTCCTTAGGGAAACACAATCTAATGTCTGGGTCTTCTAATGATGCCACAATCTCATTCAAAAGACTTCTATATTGAACTAAAAATGTGTTCTAATTCTGCCCCTTTTGACTATACGGAATGAGTCTAATTCCTCCTCCAGAAAGCCCTCAAACATATGAGGGTGACCTTTCATGCCCTCCACACCAAACTTCTCTTTTCCAGACAAACATCTTCAGGTTCCTCCAATAAGATAAGAATTTGTTGTCTTCAAAGTAACTAGAAACATCTGGGCTCCAGTGGATCCCAAGACACATCTCAGCACCAATAACATGCCAATATCCCTGCAGGATCCCAACTTGGTCTTGTGGGATATGGATAAAGTTAACCTCATGGTTAAGCCTAATGCTTTCTTCATCATATAAAATTCAGGGAACTTTCTGCATATGCTCTCCCCAGCCCCACCACCAACTGCAGATGCTGCTTTGTTTGAAAGAGCCTGTTTTAGGACTAATACGCTCTTCACAGTTGAAATCCAGTCCCGAACCTTTAAAGTGACATTTATTGTGGTCTTGGGAAAGGTTCAGTGGAGGTGAGAAGTGACAGCTGAGGGTGATAAATCAAATGCAGCTCAGTTTTCATTTAAGGGCAAACTATCATCCAGGCAGCCTGTCTCAGTCATCAAGCAGCTCTGGCAGCTTGTGACTTCTTACACACATGGTAAACAGAACACTGAATGGTGACAATTTCTTCAACTGCTAGGATGAGCCGTCGGCTTCTGTTCTCTGCTCAAACTTGACATCTTAAGCTGCTGGTTAGAGGACAGCCATGTTCAAAACTTTTCAGGACTAATCATAATCATAAAGCCTATTTTTTTTTTTTTTTTTTTTTTTTAGGTATGTGGGCCTCTCACTGTTGTGGCCTCTCCCATTGCGGAGCACAGGCTCCGGATGCGCAGGCTCAACGGCCATGGCTCACAGGCCCAGCCGCTCCGCGGCATGTGGGATCTTCCCGGACCGGAGCACGAACCTGTGTCCCCTGCATCGGCAGGCGGACTCTCAACCACTGCGCCACCAGGGAAGCCCATAAAGCCTCTTTTAGAAATGATGCTGCTTGTACAGCATGTTCACAGCACACCTTGTCTGCTCTGCTTCCTAAAGCGCTGAACTGAAGGTTGTAATACTCTAGCACTGACTGTCCAGTACAGCAGTCACTAGCCACATGAGGACACTGAGCATTTGAAATCTGGCTAGCTTGACTTGAGATGTGATGTAAGTATAAAATAATACAGGATTTCAAAAATTTAGTACAAAAATTGTAAAATATCTTATTTCTAATCATATGTATTGATTTTATGTTGAATTGAAAATGTTTTGGATTAAATTAAATAATTATTAAAATTAATTTCACCTCTTTCTTTTTACTTTTTTTTCCATGTGGCTACTAGAAATTTTTAAGTTACATATGCAATTTGTAATGTGGCTCCATTACACTTCAGTTGAACAGCACTAGTCTGGAAGGCAAGGTGGGAGCTGGAAATCTCTCATTTCTCTGGCTCTTCCTCTGGGTTCAGACTTAGGAAAAAGGGACCTACTTCAGAAACCATCACTCGCTTTACTGTTTATTTATTGGTTAGACTACAGCAGTGGTCCTCAAACTTCAGTGAACATAAATGCTATGGACTGAACTGTGTTACCCCAAGATTCATACATTGAAGCCTAACCCTCCCTGTATTGGAGATAAGGCCTTTAAGGGGGTGATTAAGGTTAAATGAGGTCAGAAGGTGGAGCCCTGATCCAATAAAACTGATACTCCTGGGTATATATTCAAAAAAACCAAAAACACTAATTCAAATAGATACACACACACCCTAATGTTCATAGCAGCATTATTTACAATAGCCTAGAAATGGAAGCAACCTAAGCATTCATCAACAGATGAATGGATGAAGAAGATTACACACACACACACACACACACACACACACACACACACACATACTCAGCCATAAAAAAGGGTGAAATTTTGCCACTTGCAGCAACGTGGATGGACTTGGGGTGTATAATTCTAAATAAAATAAGTCAGAAGGAGAAAGACAAATACTGTGTGATATCACTTATATGTGGATTCTAAGAAATACAACAAACTAGTGAATATAATAAAAAAGAAGCAGACTCACAGATATAGAGAACAAACTAGTGGTTACCAGTGGGGGAGTGGGAGGTACAAACTATTAGGTATAAAATAAGGTACAAAGATATATTGTACAATAGGGGGAATATAGCCAATATTTTATCAAAACTATAAATGGAGTATAACCCTTAAAAACTGTGAATCCCTATATTGTACACCTGTAACTTATATAATATTGTACATCAACTATACCTCAATAACAAAAAAAAGAAGAGGAGGAAACACCAGCGCTCTCTCTCCACCATGTGAGGACACAGGGAGAAGGTAGCCATCTACAAGCCAGGAAGAGAGACTGCACTGGACACTAAACCCTGATGGAACCCTGATCTTAGATTTTCCAGACTCCAGAACTGTGAGAAAATACATTTCTGTTGTTTTAAGCCACCAAGCCTGTGGTATTTTGTTATGGCAGCTTGAACAGACTAAGGCAATAAGCATCACCTGCGGAGCTTGTTAGACATACAGGTTGTTGTCGTTTCTGTTCCTGACAGAGGCTGGCTCTATTGATCTGAGACAGGCCTGGAAATCTGCCCTTCTTTAACAAGCACTCTAAGCATTTCTACGTGTATTTTGAGGTATCCTGGGCCAAAAGAAACATCATTATCTAGACTCCTGTTGGTGCCGTTGCAGAAGGAGTTGGTGGGCAAGAACTGAATTCCTAGTTCTACCACTCCAGCAGTGGCAGCCAAATTAATTTGATCGTGAGCGTCCCCTTTTGGTAAAGCATTTTTGAGCATGCAACCGGCTGAGCACTATACTTCGTGATACATTACATATGCCCAAACTATAAACCATATACTGAATATTAGCAAAGTTAATTTTTACATAAAAATACAGGTATGAAGTTTTGGATCCCAGTGGGTCATCTTCAGCCTGTGGAGGCCTCTCATCAAACAAGTTATAACACTTTATATGTTATATGAAGTCCTTGCTTTTGCCCATGCTGTTCCCATTTTGCCTTCTCTGCACTTAGAAAATGCCTATTTATTCCTCAGGCTTCAGCTCATAAATCTCCTCTGAACTGCTCTTCCTTCTTTCTCCTCCCCCTCTTACAGACAGCATTTCAGCCCCTCTTTGCAGCACATCTATGGACTCACCACACTGAATTGCAAATATTTGTTTAACCTGTCATCTCCTTGAGGGCATGGACTGTGCTTTATTTATCTGTTTCGCCTGTGCTTTGCACACAGCTCCTGGCACAAGGTATGCTTTTTTTTTTTAATGTTTGTAAAATGAGCAAACCAGTGAATGAGACAATTAATCAATACTTTCAGCAAGTCACTGCCCTTCTCTGCGGAAGCAGAACCACCATAGTTTATGTGAGAAATAACCCACATAAAGGAGTGCGCTGAGAAGCTATCTGAAGCCATGCTGGGCTTTAAATTTGGGTTTAAAAAAGAACGTATAATTCACACCAAGCTGAGGATGAAAGCAAAGTGAACAGCCTAAACCACTCACAGCATAAAGAGCAGAGAAGGTTTTGGGGTGTTTGGGGGGTTTTTTTACTGCTATTTTTAATTGTTTGTCTTAAGGTCAGGATCCTCCTGGCAAAGTAATAATGGATGGCTTGTGAGAGATCTCAATGCATCTTTGTGGGGCAAGACAAAGATGGATGGGGAATGAGAGGGCTTGTAGAGGCAATATCATTTGTGAGCTACATCCAGGTCTGCACCTACACAAAATGAAGGAGTCACTTGGTCCAAGCCTCAGAAACGTTATGGCTAAAAGTATCACCTTTGGAAATTTAAACCTGACTTGGGTGTGTCATAGCAAGTGTCCTCCCTCTGTGAAGTCTAAAGCCTCATTAGCTAGAAGTTTGTTTCCCCCATTCCTTCACGTGCATCGTGTCGTCTCTGTCCCCAAGCTTCCCCTGTCAGGGAGAAATCATGGGCGGCAGCAGTACCCTGGCTGGAAGAATTCTCTGGGTGCTCTCTCACATGTGCTGGGGCCCATAGGAGAAGAGAAATGCTTTGTCACTTCCCTGTTTACATAACAACTTTTCCTCTCAGCAGGAACTTGAAAGAAACAAAGTTGTACATAATCCATTTATCTTCTCAGACCCACTTACAAGGATTGACCGTGTGATATACTGAAAAGTAAAATACATGTCTGTTTATGAATCACTTTTCAAGGTGATTAGCAAGCAACATTACCAGTAGAAAGGTTTCTATATTGTTCCCCTAAGAGTAGGGTTGCCATATTTAGCAAATAAAAATATAGGACACCTGGTTAAATTTGAATTTCAAATAGGCAATGAATAATTTTCTGGTATAAGCATATATTGCACATGTCCTGCATTTTATCTGGCAACCCTACCTGAAGGGGAAAAAATCTCTACATAACCCTCATGGGGAAAATTTCTCTCTATGTCTCTGGAAGTGTTTCCCACTAGTTGAGAAGGGTATGTTAATAAAAACATACGTCTGAAAGCTAAGATATCTGAGTTCTCTTCTAGTTCATGCTCTCATTGATTCATCAATGTTTCATCCCAAATACTGAGGTATGACTCTCCTGGGAGCGTGTTTGTTTGTTTGTTTGTTTGTTTTCGGTACACGGGCCTCTCCCGTTGCAGAGCACAGGCTCCAGAGTGCAGGCTCAGCGGCCATGGCTCACGGGCCCAGCCTCTCCGCGGCATGTGGGATCTTCCTGGACCGGGGCACGAACCCGTGTCCCCTGCATCAGTAGGCGGACTCTCAACCACTGCGCCACCAGAGAAGCCCGGGGAGCATGTTTTCTTTGTAACATAGCAGGTTTCTAAAGATCAAATATGTTACCTGACAGGAGGAACCCTAATAGAGGGAATTTCATGTAACAGTGGCAGATACATGGTACTCAAGAAGGACTTTCTGTCCTAGCTAAGCCTTCAAAATGCTGTAGTTACTACTTCTACCTATGTTTAAAGGCCGTCCTGCATCTGACTTATTGTTGTTCATTTATTATTACATCTTGTGCCTGCTTCCAAAATGGAAGTAATTTGCAGTGAAAAAGAATAAAAATCACCCAAAGTAAATATCATGTGAGGACTGAGCTTCCTGGAAGCCAAGGCAGAAAATAAAATGCAGCACATTACATACCTCTCACTGTTGGGTAAACAGCACTGCTGGCTTCTCAGAAGAAAGAAAGTTCTTCCTGGCATTAAATTCCAACATGCATGTGCGTGTATGCATGCATACGTGCAAAAATGTGCATGTCCAGATGCCCCTTCAGAACTGTCCTTCCAGAACTTTCAAAGTTATTTGATAAGAATTCTGCAACAGAGATCAAGACTCTGCCCATAAATTTAAAGTCCTTTTATTGAGAGTTACCTCTTTGGGGAGGAGGGTACTAGCATAGTGTAAACGCAAAGCAGGGGGAAGATAAAAAAAAAACAAACTGGCTGAGCTTGGTCACAA
This sequence comes from Hyperoodon ampullatus, assembly GCF_949752795.1. Classification (NCBI taxonomy): domain Eukaryota; kingdom Metazoa; phylum Chordata; class Mammalia; order Artiodactyla; family Ziphiidae; genus Hyperoodon; species Hyperoodon ampullatus. Next base: position 134,880,577 of record NC_136916.1, on the reverse strand, counting down.
ATGTGAAAGTAGACTTTCACACGTGAAAAACACTATAGAGCCTGAATTTGGCTCTCCACAAAGTGTTCTTCATCATTATTATTCATTAGTGTAAACATGTGGCTTGTTTTCAATTATTCCGTATTGAAGCTAGTGAGACAAGATGATAAAGTTCCAAGACAACGTTAAATTACTAGGGCCTCTTATTACAAAGCAGCATTTTTCTTTTCAGGGTTATGTACCACCCTTTTTCTTATTCATTACTAATGCAACATCAAGCTGTGAACTTCTACAAGGCTGAAAATAATTCATGCAACCAATCTTCTTTAACAAACTAATCATCTTGTTCCTTCAGGAACAAGATATGGAACACTGGTGATGATTATGAAAAATAACAGTATTTATAAGAACCCACCGTGCTCCACGCTATAGCTAAGGAAACTTTAATTATGTTTAATGATCTTGCCACTAATACTCTCATTGAGATAGGGCCTGCCATATCATTTTAGGACGGAAGTTCTCAAACACATTGTTCTCAGAACGCCTTTAGACTCTTACCAAAATTATTAAGTACCCCAAAGAGCTATTGTTTAGATGTATTATAAAGATAAATATAATATGTTGCTATATAAGAAGTTAAGGCTGAAAAAATTTTAAATATCTATTTGTTAACCTTACTAAGAAAAAATCTAATACATGTTAACATTTTTATCAAACACAGCTATGTTTTCCAAAACAAAAACATTAGTGAGGAGAGTGGTATTACTATACATTTTTGCAAATCTCTTTAATGCCTGGATAGCTGGATTCTCATATCTGCTTCTGTATTCGATCTGTTCCAATGTCACATGTTACATGATACCTGGAAAAGCCCCCTGTACACTCATGAGAGAATGAGAGTTAAAAAAAGGAGATGGGGGGCTTCCCTGGTGGTGCAGTGGTTGAGGGTCCGCCTGCCGATGCAGGGGACGCGGGTTCGTGCCCCGGTCCAGGAAGATCCCACATGCTGCGGAGCGGCTGGGCCCGTGAGCCATGGCCACTGGGCCTGCACGTCCGGAGCCTGTGCTCCGCAAGGGGAGAGGCCACAACAGTGAGAGGCCCGCGTACCGCAAAAAAAAAAAAAAAAAAAGGAGATAGGGAGGGAGACGCAAGAGGGAGGAGATATGAGGATATATGTATAGCTGATTCACTTTGTTATAAAGCAGAAACTAACACACCATTGTAAAGCAATTATACTCTAATAAAGATGTTAAAAATAAAAAGGAGATAACAACTTAGTATTATTATTAAAATAGTTTTGTCTTCACAGACCCCCCTGAGAGTGTCTCGGGGACTATTAGGGTTCCCTCAACACATTTTGAGAACTGCTGTATTTGGATAAGACTGACTCCCATAAAAGCAAAATTAAGTTTACTATCTAGTGAAGAAAGCACTAGAATTACAAGAGTAAAAGTTCCATTCTACATATAGAAGCTAAACAGAAGTATAAAACACAGTATCTATTTTTAAGGGGCTTAAAATTTATTTTACAATAGAGTAGCGGGGTATATTGCATTACTCTTCAAAATATCAGCTGCTTCTCTTACAAGGAGCACCTAAATGGGCCCACCCAACAGAGACTATCCCTATGGGAAGATTATACTCTTCCCACCCTATTGTGTTCATGTCTGTCCATCTGACTCACTTTAGCCAATGAAATGTGAGTAGAAGTGACATGTGCTACTTCTGTGCAGAAGCTTTAATGACCATTAATGGATGCTTTAATGGATAGGTGATTCTTCCATCCCTCATCTCCTCTCCCATGAGACTCACAATGTCCAGGAAAGAGCTGCTTCTTCAGCCTGGGTCCTGCAATGAAGGCAACATGGAGCAGAGTGGCAGTTAATCCATGCAGTGCATGTAACAAAGCAGTCCACTGAGATTTTTGGAGTTATTTGTTACCACAGCATAACTTAGCCTATGGTGACTGATAAAGGTGGGATAAGATAAGTATAGAAAAACTTATATATGAAAGAAGTATCATAATAATTATTCCCCCTTATTAACCAATATAAAGCAAAGGGAAATCTATGTCAGTATCCTCAATTTTTAAGCAAATATTTAATTAAATGTAACAAGCATTATGGAGTCAGGCTCTATGCTAGACACTGAATATCCAGGGATGGGTAAGATATGGTCTCAGCATGGAAGGAGGTGGTGGGAAGCACAGCTTTGACACTGGAAGCTTAGCTCTGCTACTCACAACTGTATGACCTTGGGTAAGTTTCTCTGAGCCTTATTTCCTGTAAAATGGATATAATAATACCTACTTCAGATGATTGTAAGAATTAAATGATACGATTATGTAAAGTATGTAGCAGACAGCCTAGCATAGTATTTTCAATAAAGACTATTTTCCTTCCTCATATGTCTCCCCATCTCCCACCTCCCACTCCTAGATGAGGGTCTTAGGATTCTAAACTTAGCTCTATCTACTGGATTTCTGAGTTACTTTTCTAAATTTTAGTCTCTCCAAAAATAAAAAAATTGCATATGTACCACATACATATACATACGTACACAAATATATTCATTTAGTCTGTCACTCATCTAATACTTATTAAATATTATACTCACTTTACAAATAAGAAAACTCAAGCAGTGATAGGTTGAATAACTTCTCCAATGTCATATGTCAGCACATATATATTTAACCTCATTTTCTTAATGGCTGATAATATTCAACAGTATTTATAGATTACAATTTACTTAACTATTCCCTCTCTGATGGACATTTGTCAGATGTGTTATGTGTTTACTATCACAACAAAGAAACATCCTTATACAAATATTTTTTATACATATGTAACTACATTTTAGTATAAATTCTTAGAATTGGATCGCCAGGTCAAAGAGCATAGAAATTTAAATTCTGATAGGTACTGTGAAATTGCTTTTTAGAAAGGCTTTGCCAATTTATACTCCTGCCCTTGAGGAATGAACATGCCCTTTCTTCAGAGCCTTATCTGCACTATCCACTAAACCTTCAACAGCTTGTGCCTCTGGATCTGGATGATGTTCCCAAGAATACTCTCATTGGGCACTGTTTAGGAAAGCTGCTGAACGGAGAGGACCCATATTTTTGTGCCTGGTGGGTTAATGCCTTCTTTCTCTGCTTTCACACACAATGCATTTGGGACATCTGGCTGGAAGTAGGCTTTGATCCGCTCCGAACTACACAAGAATAATTCATCTATCTGAAAGGTAACTTGTATATTGATCCAGAAACATTGCAGGAGTGCAGCTTTTTCATTGATTATTTGATAATGGGTCATTTCATTTTATCTACTTCTGACTTCTCTGTCTAACTTAGATTTAAAAACTAGGTAACCCTGAGCACATAATTCATCTCAGTGGAAAACATTTTGCCTGCCAATTCACATTAGCTCAAAAAGTGACCCTGCAAACCTCTAAGTCCTTCAGAGCAATACATTTTAGAGATGGCTCTTCCAACCTGCCTTATTCTTGTTTAATATCTGGACAAGACACTAAGGGAGCATTTAGTTTGAAGCAAATTGCATCTCGTATCTTCTTGGAATGAGGCAAAAGCAAATTTAAAACATCTTTCAATGAAGTGAGCCCACATTGACAAGAGTACATGTATTTGCTTCCATTGTATGTTCTTAGCTAATTTACAACTACATTCATTGAATTAATAATGATCAGCTGGGATTCACAGAGGCCTGATACCCAGGGCTCCATTCAGGGGCTGCTGGCCTGATATTTAAATATTTATTGATGATAATTGGGTGACAGACAGGGATGGGCTCAGCCAGAAATAAATTCAATCTGCTTGCACAAGCATCCTAGCCAAGAGTCCTCCTTAGGCCACATAGGTACAATACCAAGAGAAATGGGAGGTGAAAAGAACATTGAAGATATGTGAAAACTAAGAAATTGAGTCTTATGATTGCTTTGTTTAGTTAAAGGTAAAGGTAAACTCCTTAAACATTCTTTTTAACCAAATTGCCAACAAAAAGAAGAGAATGTGGAATTCAACACTGTTTTCCTGGATTCTGAATATTTCCTCCCACTTTAAAAAACATTTGAGTGCTACTAGGCACTAGGCATTAGATTGTATAGAGACTAAAAGAAGACACAAAGGAAAAAAAATGAGAGGTAGAAGGTAGAGGAAAAAAAGGTAAGAGAGGGAAAAGAGGTTGATCAGAAAGAAAACACTGGAAAAAAATGATAAAAGATCCTTTTCAACCCATGACCTACCTTATTAGCACTTAGAAACATTTAGTCATTATTCTCCCCCCCGCACACAAGATGATTCAGCCTGCTGCCTCTACTTGACAAATAGGAATATTACAGATAATTTAGCTATCAGTGTTAATCACCCTACTGGAGCATGTATTAGTTAAGATATGCCAGGTTATGCTGCAGTAACAAAGAAACTCAAAACCTTAATGACCAAAAACTACAAAGGTTATTTCATGCTCACACCGCATGTCCATCTCAAGCTGCAGGGCATTCTGCTCATCAGAGTCACCCAAGGACATGGGCTGACAGAGAGCCAATGGCCCCTGCAGAAGGAGAATCTTGCATTGGCAATTAAATGATCTGGCCTGGAAGGAAACAGCACTGATGACCACCACAGGGGACATGCTTAAGACAGGTGTGGCTTTGAAGCCCTTCTCTGCTTCTAACTAACCCCGTGAACTTGAACACATCATTTAAACTCTTGGAGACTCAGATTCCTTAACTGAAAAATGGAAATAATACAAGTTACTCATGAAGTTGCTATAAAGAATAAATGAGATGATAAATATGCAGAACCGAGCACATACTGGGGGCTCAATAAATGATAGGCTCTTGGTTCTTACCACATTAAAAGACTTCCGAAGAGCCCAGTGTGCTTTTACTCTCTTGCACTACATTATACACAAGATTCTTTAAAATATATATTAAACCACAATACATATGTATCTCAAGGCTCTCATTGCCACCTACTGTGGTTTCCAACAGCTCGATTTTGTACATGGGGAAAGGTGACCTGGAGGTGATTGAAGAATTCAGCCAAAGTTATTCCATAGTCAAGAAGGAGTAACAACCATCCTTGTGTCTCCTGACGTCCACTGCAATCTCTATCTCACTGCTACGCCTGGGGGCAAGAAGGGAAAACAATATACCTCACCCCAGAGAGCATCTTTGGCAGCAAGCTTTTAGACAAGGAACAGGTAAGTCAAAAGGTTACTTTCTATTCATATGCAGTGATTACTCTTCACTGTATTTCCTATAATAGCCAAGGAAAGCTAAAGAGATAAAAAAATGATTACAATTATAATAACCATAATAATGGCTAACATTTACTAAGAACTTACTCCATGCCAGGTCCTATTCTACAAACTTTTAGAAGATTCTCTCATTTAATCCTCACACTAACACTAGGAAGTAGGTGATAATATTACCCCATTTTGCAAGTGAGAGAACTGAGGCCCCATGAGGAGAAGCATCTTGCCCAGGGCATCCTAAACAGTAAGCAGTAGTCAGCAGTCAAGCCCAGACAATTTCATTCTGAATCCCATCGTCTTAGCTTCCCCACTGTGGTTCTAATTCATATACCCTCACTATGTTGAAATCTTACTTACCAGGAAAAGGGAATGGTGGCTGATGGAGTTGTTCCATAAGTTCAAGGGCTAAGGACTGTAGGTTCATTCAGACATTCTGTTGTATTCTTGTCTGTCATTATACTCAGCATCTCCCTAGCATCAGACAATTAAACAGATAAGTTCTTGAACATGTAAAGAAAGAGTAAAAGAGGCAGATCAGAGCACAGAGAAGATGATCAACTGATATTTACCAAACACATGAACGTCAAATTCATCATCATTAATTGAAGAAAATTCAAATTGATGTTCTTCCTGTGCTAGTCAACAACATCCCAGACATAAACGAAGCTCATTATTTTAACTTCATCAGCCCCTTAACACAAGATATGCATGCCAGATTCTGAATATTGAACCTCATTATTTTAACTTCATCAGCCCCTTAACACAAGATATGCATGCCAGATTCTGAATATTGAACCTCATTGCACCACTGCCTTTTTATAAACCAAGGAAGATAGTTCATGGAACAAAGTGCTTTAGGAAAGTGTCACAGGGTGGAAGAAGGAGAGGGAATTCACACTTATCTCCAGGGAGAAGGGGGGACCCCATGGAAGGAGCAGGCCAGCTCCCTCAGTCCTGACAGGTACTAGTTCAGTGTTATGGGACCAATAAATTGGAGAGAGAATTAGTACCTATTATTTTAATACTCAGCTAAAAGACATTTTTAAATTCCATATCTATGAATTTTCAGGGAGAACCAAGTAGTCTGCACTAACCCCAGAATGTCACAGCTAATGCTCTTCAAACAAAACAAATCTCTCTTCAAATAAAGACAACAATATTAAATGGAATTCTCTGTGTGTTTTTAAAAGCATAACCAATTAGGAATCACTCAGTAATGAACTAATAGAACTTACAAGGTTCCCCGTTCTGATTTTGCAGAAATATTTGGAAATTAATGGGATGTGATTTATCAGACTAAGCTCACAAGCTATTTCCAAGTCCTTGGTCTTTTTCCTTTCACATGACAAAGTGGGCTGCAACTAACAATTTCTGTGGTCACAGTGTATGATCACTATTGCTAAGTGGAAGTTGTAGGGGTAATAACAGCAGTTGGCCAGGGTAGGTTAGGACGGCAAATAAGGCCTTGTCAGTCAGTGCCCCTCAGATCACATACTTTCACCTGCTCCACATCTCCTTAGCCGTGTTTGTTGAGAAAGATGTAGCCTCAGCAAGCTGGTGAATGGTCCATGACATGCTCCGGCAATGGGGATCAGAAACATACAAGCATTAAAAACTTGTTGGGGAAGTAGAGGTCAATCCAAATACATAGGCCCTAAAGCAAAAGTTATCAATTTGTTATCAGTGACTTTAAAATCAAATAGAACAGACCAGTTTCACTGTACCAACAGAGGGTCAAGGTAACCCCAAAGGAAGCCCTTTGGCTTTTTGACTGTTAAGGAGCCTTGATTCAGAAATGATGGAGGAGGGCTTCCCTGGTGGCGCAGTGGTTAAGAATCCGCCTGCCAATGCAGGGGACACGGGTTCGAGCCCTGGTCTGGGAAGATCCCACATGCCGCGGAGCAACTAAGCCCGTGCGCCACAACTACTGAGCCTGCGTGCCTAGAGCCCATGCTCCACAACAAGAGAAGCCACCGCAATGAGAAGCCTGCACACCGCAACAAAGAGTAGCCCCTGCTCACCGCAACTAGAGAAAGCCCTCATGCAGCAACGAAGACCCAACACAGCCAAAAAAATAAAAATTAAAACATTAAAAAAAAAGAAATGACGGAGGACTTCTGCTTAAGTCCTGAGCAGACTTGCAGCTCACAATGCTACAAGTGGCCTTCCTCATACCTTTGTGTTTTCTGGGGGCGTGGCACCACCACCATGCACATACCTATGTGCTTGTTATAAGACACAAGTTGTTATTTTCGTCTAGGCAGGAATTAACTATCAAATGACCTTATATAGGAGCCATAGCACCTGTACCTTTGATATCCAAAAATGTTTACTTTTCAAACTAATGACAGTACTGTGGTCTTGCCAATCAGCACCAAAATAGATCAGGTCACACTTCATGCTAGCATGGTAGTTTTCCACTGTTCCACAGAGCGCCAGGGTTTCACGGAGGGGCTCCTCCAAGAGAGGAAGCAGGGAAGTGAAAGTCAACAGGGTGAAGCATCTCTCCCACCTCCACAGCCATGGTTTCTGCTTTATCTGTTATACCAGAGATATGGTTTTTCACTTGAGGAGGAGTCCAGTTCCTTAAAAAATTTAAAAACCACTACTCTAGAAGATGCCCAGGTTATCAGAATAATAAAATCAGTATGTAGTGTGCCTCATCCAAGAGAAGCAGCTATGTGTGTATCAGTGTTCTGTGTTTCCAGGGTAAAGTATTTTCCTTTCTCAACAGTGAACAGTAGTTACCCCTCAGAACTCCAGGAAGAACCAGCAACACTGAGTGCCTCAACAGCCTAATAGAGCCCCTACTTGATCCATCTGAAGGAAAAAAAAAGCCATGTAGGGGAAGAAGAGATATGAATAAAGCAAGTTAAAAACAACAGCAAAACAGCAGCACTATGCCACCATGGAAATGCTATATTATTAACTTGCTTCATGGGAATTTACCGAGCCCTCTGCATGCGAATGGTCCAACCCAGCTATTGAAAGGTTCACGCAGACTGAAGGAAGTTAAGAGACAAAAGGAGCTGAGGAGAGGCCATATCTGCACACAGAAGGCCTGTGGTGACCTATCAACTCACAGTCCTGCTGAGTCTATATATAGAGAGAGAAACTAGACCCCGGGGCTGAATCATCGGTAGTCAATTCTGAATGCATCCCCAGACAAAACATCAGTCAGACACCCTGGCACCAAAGACACAACGAAGAAAATGCTGGGGAAAGATCTCTGTTTAAAGGTCTGTTGACTCCAAAAGAGCCCTATAGCAAAAAGTCTTTGACTCCAAATGCAGCAGAGACTGTTTTCATGCTCATTGTGCCTGCGACACACACAGCCTGATGTGAAATGAGCCTGTGTTGTTCTGATGTTCATCCATGAAGCGAGAAAGGGTATCCAAGGTAGAAGAGCAGAAAGCTCTTCTGGGAAGCATCCAGACCCCTGGATCTAAAGGAGTGATGTGGATCCTAGAAGCCTCCAGGTGGGACCCTTCTATGAGGCCCCCTAACCTGTTCTGTCTCCTAGGGACCAGACAAGAGTAGGGGGGCAGGTCTCACTAGCCAGAGAGGAGAATGGAACACAGAGTGGATGGTGGATGGAGAAAGAGACCCAAGGTTTGGGCAATGGGGTCTCCAAACGCCCAGCCTACTTCTGGCTCCTGGACCTGAATGGCTCTTCCATGCAGACACTCCAGTGCCTCTTCTTTGGACATCCTGGGACATCTCCCTGCCTTACCTTTACCCAAGTTCCCTGCCTTTCATCACCCCTAATGCTTTTCCACTGACGAGCTCCTTTCAGAGCAGGCCCAGGTAACTACTACTTCTTAGGCCATAGGCCCAAGACATTGTATGCCCAATGGAGCTTCTTTGAAGAGCCCAGGGAGGGCCAGTTTAAATCACCTTTTCCTCCAAGCAGTGCCTCCAGAAGCTCCACAAAGCACCTCTCTGCCTCAGAGCATCTACCTGAAGATTTAGAGGCGGAAAAGGACAGAGTTATGTGGGTTATGCACTGTTGGGTTGCTTTCTCCGACCCCCAAAGACCTTCCTCCATCTTCTCTCCAATCTGACCCAGGACTCTGAATCATAAACTAGCCCTTATCCTTTCTCTCCCCAAATATGGCAGATTCTTTCATAGTCATATTACCAAGGCGTCCACTTATCATTAGCTTGGAATGGAAGTTCAGCAACTTCGCTATGGCGTGGCGTTGCTTTGATGTTTTCATTATGACAGCTACAGGAGAATTTGGGGACATTTTATAAACCCCAAAGTCTTAAAGTGAATTTTTAGAGATTCATTAGCTCATGAAATCTTAGGTTATGTCACTGTTGTGTGACAGCCAATACAGAGGGATCTGAAATATGTGTCTCTAGTGACCACATGGTTTCTCAGAGTGAGACTTCTCCACAGCCAAGGGCCAACAGATGACCAGGCGACTAGCTAGAGGAGGTGGCGTTGTCATAGGAAAGCAGAACTTCTGATTCTTAGCGTTTCCTTAGTCCAGTGTGGGAAAGAGTTCCAGTTCTTATTTGTTTGCCAACAAAATGTTCAGATGTCTAGAATCCATCTGTGAAGAGCCCCACAAGAATTTGGCAGTCACATCAGAGCAAGGGAACTTGTTCAGAGTGATTAGAATGGAAAGTCATAGCAGTAACTTTCTAGTATCACTAATCTGCAACAGATTTTCATTCCTTGGGGGGCCAAGCCATCATTTAGCTTATTAGGAAGGAAAGGCATATGGCTCAGTCAGAGGAGTTTGGATCATCTCAGTACAATAAGGTTTGAAGGCTGAGGGCATACCCACCAGTGAGAGAAAAAAGAGAGAAGATGGGGCCAACAAGGCAGGACCAGGTAAGCAGCAAGGAAATGAAAGATGGTGGCAGATGTCACAGTCCTCTGGTTATGGATGCCCCATCCCAATCAAACTTACCATGGAGATACTGGGGGTCAGGGTCTCTGAGCAGAGCCTACATCTCCTACACCAGAGCCACCAGGCTCTACTTCTTGGAAGTCTGGTCCATGGACAGTCATCTTTCCTTAAAACTGAATGGTACAGGATAGTGACCTAGAGGAAAAGTTCAGAGAGAACTTGGCTTTGAACTCTGAAGCCCTCGTAAGATTCCTCTTAGCCTAGATTTCTTAGGCAAGGATTAAGGGCTAAAGCTTTACTCAGGCAATACAATGCCAGGGCAGTGAAAATGAGGGGAAAGGAGGGTCAGTCAGGAAAGGATGGAAAGTAAATGCATGTTGATGTCTTACTGTGCTGTCCACTGCTTCCCAACAAGTGTTAAAGAGATGCAGCCCTTGCACATTGGGTGGACCTGCTTGGCCACAGCAGGACATCTCTGGTCAAGCTATAAAGAGAAAAAAAATGTACCTCAGGACTGTCCATCAAAGGGAAGAATGGAGGGGGAATGTACCCACCTCCAGTCTTGTTGGCCAAGATGTGGCCCATTTAACTCCCCTGCATTTCTGAGTTGCATCGAACGGCTCTGCCCCCACCAAGTGCCCTGATGTTCATTCACATCCAGAGGCGCTGGGAGGAGGCAGAGCCTCTGGGCATCAGAACTGCACCAGAGCCTTGCCAGAGTTGACCCACACTGCAACCGCTGAGACGAGTACGCAGCTGCGTCCAGGAGGCAGGGGAGGCCAAGAGAATGGGGGCACATGAGATGTGGCCATAAACTGACATGACCTTTAGTTAAAGGAAACTGCTTCCCCTTGCTCCTGATTTTCAATGTAGCTGTCGTCAATTCTGAGCGCATCACTGGACCTGGCAGCATCTGGAGTTTAGGAAGCCTAATGTGAAGCCGGGCTCCCTGCCCCTCTGACTCTCTAGATGACCTTCTGGAAGGGAAGATGCCTAATGCCTCTTTGCACCTGCTCCCTGAGACAGGCTTCCCACTTCCATCCACAAACGTATTAGTAACCGGATGAGATCAGGTTTGGCCCATTGGGTGACTGTGGGATTCCACTCTAGCTCTTGGCTTGATGATGCCTATCAAAAAGCCAAAAAGAACTATACATCCCCTTTCCCGTATATGGAGGCAGCACAGCATTAGGCTGAGGGTTTTAGGTTGGGCTCTGGAGGGAGACAGCCTGGAGTAACTGGGGCCACCACCTCCTAGTTGTGTAACCTCTTTCTCTGTGCTCTCATATGTAAAAATGGACATAAGGTTAGGACACCCTCACGGAGCTGTTGGGAGGGTGAAGCGAAACATTCCCTGGCAAGTGCCTCAACAGTACCTGGTACCTAGAAGGCATGAAATATTAGCTTTTAATAGTTAGAAATTCCCTTGTCCATTATTATTTCTTTTTTTTTTTTTTGTCCTGGCTGCCAAAAAGTCGGGAGGTAAATTGTGACTCATTTGACCTCATCACTTACAAACCTGTTTATTCCTCCTGAGTCAACTTGTTTTTTTCCCTGCTCTGTTGTATCTGCACTGTCATGTGAACGTCCTTTATAACAAGCTGCATCTTCTATCTCCTTTCCTATCAAGCTTTCCTCCTTTGATCCGCCCTATCACAGGCCCATTTTTCCGGATAAGGTAACTGGCCTTTCTCTGGCTTGCGTCCCACACCCAGCACCCTTCCTAGGGTAGGTGGCAGGCTGAGCGCTGACCCTTCCATGTTTTGTGTCTGGAGAGGGCTGCCGGCTTCATTAAAGGTGGGCGCAGCCCTGCAGGACCCAGCTGTCACCATCTGGAGTGTGGGCCGCAGAATGCTGAGGAGTCGGAGTCGGAATAAGGGTTCTAGAAAAATCACTCCTCAGACGCTACAGCCTCCAAAGGCCAGCTCCCCGCCCAAACCATCCGTGAGCCACTGGGTATCAGCCAACACTCTTCTGGGGATGTAGGAGCCAACGCACCCCCATTTTCTCTTCCCCAAACGAGGCATTCTGTTTCCTAGGACAGTGAATGTCTCGGGTAACGGCCAGTTTATTACTCGACATTTGAAACTCAAAGCCTCAGAAACAAACAGAATTGCAATTTCCTCGATGCTCCGAAAGCTACAGATTTCCACGCAACTTTCTTGGGCGCCCAAAGGTCACACTCACCTGCGTGATTCCTTCACAACTACCAAAAGCCCCCAGCGGTGGCTTTCCGGGGCTGGCGGCCTCCCAGCCCGGCCCTAGTGTAGAGCGAGCACAAGGCGCGCGGGAGAGCACGGGGCAGCTGGCGGTGCCTCTCCCCGCTGCCCGCTCCACCATCTGCTTTGCAGGCTGACCCTCCCGCCAGCCGGGGAAGTGACCTGATTGGCTGAAGGAAACACTGCAGCAAGAGCTCCCGCCGCCTGGAGTGGAAGAGAACCTCCTGCTGCTGAGGAACTGCGCATTCTCGGACCGGCGCCCGGTGCCGACTGAGGATGGGTAGGGAGTCCCTGGAAGGTGGAGGAAGATCCACCGCAATCCATCGCGAGCCCTTCTGCGTCAGGAATCCCAGATGGACCAGGAAGGAGAAGGAGGCTAAAATAAAGGGCCTGGCCTCACAGTGCTGGGAAACTTTTAATCCTTATTAAAACAAGCAAGGCAAGTTTAGGTACCGTCTGCTTTCGGTAACAGCAGTTTGTTCAGGCCCCAGTTAAACCCAACAAAATGGCAATAGGTATAGCCATGCAAATTTCAGAGCCTCTGATTCAGACTGTCAAGGTATAACATTAATTTTATACAAACCAATTTAATTTCTGTATCTGAGCCCCTGTTCTGCTGTTGGTAGCAAACACATTCTTGTCAAATTTAAGTAAGTGTCCATGTACCTATCTTCCCCAGCCCCACTCTGGGCCTCTCTCAGCCCCTCCTGCCCTTCCAGGGGCCCAGGATGGTTGGGTATTCTCTTTGCACTAAGGTGAGGTGCCAGGACTCCACGAGGCTGCCCTCAGGGCCCCGTGGCTGTCCCCTGGCCCCATGTGCCTTCTCTACCTCTGTGGGTCCTTGGGCAACACCACAGGCAAGGAAACACAGGTCACCTGTGCTCCGGGGTCATCCAGACTTAACTGGGGTTTCCATCAACATTCCTCCAAGCTGGGGCTTGGTTCTGATGGTGTGAGCCTTTCTCTGAAATACTCCTGATGTCAAATTCAACTTATCTCCTAACTCAAAAACCAAAACCAAAAAAACTTCTCCAAAGCCAAGAAAAGGTTTGTATTTGGCAGGAAATACTGTCCTTACATAATTTATTCATTCTTTCCAATGCTATTGTTTATGAAGTCAACCTTATGCTCTGTCAGGTTTGTTTGTTTTGTTTTGTTTTTACTTTTGTAACTCAAAAAACAACAGTAATAGTAGCAAAATAATGATGATAATAATTTTCAAATGGCAACAATGTTTTTCCTCTTGGCAAGAACTGCAGGCTTCACTGCCCCTGGTGTAGTCCAAGGAGCTCCATGATCCAGATGACCCATTTATGGAGCCTCCCTGGTTCGTCTTCTGCCCTGGGTATTGAGCTAGAACGAGCAAGGAAAGGAAATGCTGTATATTTCAAATAAGCAAACTTTTAGAACCCAAAGGAAGTAAAAATGTCTTACCCCAAACCAACAGTTTGTCCAATAAAAACAGAAATGGCCCCATTTGTGAAGAGCTGTGGCTCTCCTACAGTTGTCCCAAAAGGAAATACCCGCTAATAATGGTGCCCTTCAAACTGCCATTTCTTGATTATTTTCCCTCTTCTTTGTGAGAGCCCTCTCACTGAGAAATAACAGAAAGAAAATGGAAAGAGAAGATCACAAAAGGAGCAAGTAAGGATCATGGGAATATTTACCAGCCCATAAAATTTGCAGGATTTTAGAAAAACACAAAGACTCACGTGCATAAATAATGAATGATATTTTATTTCATTTTATTTCTAATTTCATTTTTTTCTTTTTTACACAAATTATGATTTCTAACATTGATGTGATACTATTACCATCCATAATCAAATTTCCTCAATTGTCCTAAAGCTGTCCTTTAGAGTTTAATTTTTCCCAATATCCAGGATCCAGTCAAGGATCACACATTGCATTTAGTTGAAATGTCTTGTTACTCTCCTTTAATCTGGGATAGTTTCCAGACATTTCATCTTTTATGACATTGAATTTTTGAAGAATCCAGGCCAGTACTTTTGTAAAATGTCCCCAAATTTGGATATGTTTGATAGTTTCTTCTTGATTAGATTCAGGCTCAATATTTTTGGCAAGAATCCCACACAGGTGGCGTTGTGTCCTCAGGTGTCACACCAGAAGCCATTATGTCTATTTATCCATTATTGGTGATGTTAATTTTGATCACTTAGTTAAGGTGGTGTCTGCCAGATTTCTCCTTCACAAAGTACCTTTTCCCCATTGTAATTAATAAGTAATCTAGGGGATAAAATTTGGAGACTGTGTGAATATCCCCTGCCCCATCAACCTTTCACCCAGTGGTTTTAGCATCCATTAAAAAATTCATACCTGAATTAGTTATTACTGTGGTGGTTGAAAAACTGTGGTTTTGTAATTGTATCATTCCTCCATATTTATTGACATTCTTCTACAAAGAAGGGCTTTTTCTTCTCCCTTCCCTCTTTTATTCAATATAAATGTAGACTGGGAGATTCTTTTTTTTAATGCAATGTGTTATTATCCATTACTGCCATTATTACTATCATTATTAATTTTGATGTTCAAGTTGCCCCAAATCTGGTTAGGGGAGCCCCTTCAAGCAAATTCGGTGTCCTTTTGACGTGGCCCTTTCAGTTTTTTTTGGTTTTTTAAAAAATATTTTTTAAAATTAATTAATTAATTTATTTATGGCTATGTTGGGTCTTCGTTTCTGTGCAAGGGCTTTCCCTAGTTGTGGCAAGAGGGGGCCACTCTCCATCGCGTTGCACGGGCCTCTCACTGTCACGGCCTCTCTTGTTGTGGAGCACAGGCTCCAGACGCGCAGGCTCAGTAATTGTGGCTCACGGGCCCAGTTGCTCTGTGGCATGTGGGATCTTCCCGGACCAGGGCTCGAACCTGTGTCCCCTGCATTGGCAGGCAGATTCTCAACCACTGCGCCACCAGGGAAGCCCTCCCTTTCAGTTTTTAACACATTATAGTGGTATTTAGAATGAAAGACAGAGATCGAGGGAAATGTGGAAGAAGGAAGAAGACCAGGAAGAACTAGGCAAGAGGATAGTTACGGTCCCAGTGGCAGTTATTTTCAGTCAAAACAGAGATCACATCTTCAGCCAGAGCTTCCATGTCCACCACTGTGGGTCAGGAGCCATAGGGACAGACCTTGCGGTAGTTGACGTGCACGGGACGTCTCTTGGAAAGAATTCGGGATATGTCCCCTGATAGGTTCAAAAATATTAGGTCAGGGGCTTCCCTGGTGGCGCAGTGGTTGAGAGTCTGCCTGCCGATGCAGGGGACGCGGGTTCGTGCCCCGGTCTGGGAGGATCCCACATGCCGCGGAGCGGCTGGGCCCGTGAGCCGTGGCCGCTGAGCCTGCGTGTCCGGAGCCTGTGCTCCGCAAGGGGAGAGGCCACAGCAGTGAGAGGCCCGCCTACCGCAAAAAAAAAAAAAAAAAAAAAAAAAAAAATTAGGTCAGGCCTGGCAAATAGCCCATTTTCAGAAGGATGTAGGACTCCTCTTAAGGGAGGGGAGTTGATCACCACTGATTGGCCCGTGGCTGTTAAAGGAGAGTAGACGTTCACAAGATGAGTGGGATGGGGGTGGGGAGAGAGGCTACTCTGTGAATCCCCCTCTGGCCAGTCCTGAAGGTGAGAGAGGCAACTGACACGACGGGGAACTCTGTGACACTTGGAAGTTCAAGCAGCACTACTCTGGGCTCCTTCAACCAGGTGGTAACACAAGGTAAGCCTCTCTTCCTTTTGGCAACAGAGTCCCATGTAGGGACTCTGGTTCTAGGGAAGCCACGAAGAATCTCCACCTGACAGAACAGAGCAGACACCACAGGTGGAGACTTCTTCATGTGTACCTGGGGACTGACTCCCAGAAATACTTGAAGTGGGAGAGAAGATGGACTATTTGGATAATTCTGCATGAATAGCAGAGGCAAGAGCAAGATTAACACGGGTTACAAAGTAAATAGTGCTGTACCTGAATGGTAGACTTGGAAGCAAAGGCTCAGTGGCATTCTGCTATGTCTCAAGGCCAACTAGCTAGTGAGTGGTATTCATAGGGCTTGAACTTCTAGGCCAAACATTCTTCCCTTTCCAGAAGGGAAATGAAGAATTCTAGAAGAATGGAAAGAGAAGAGAACAGATCACCATAGGAAGAAACACAAGGATGACAATGAACTAGAAATAGCCAGAGAAGGGTCTGCATGCAATAAACAAACAGACCAGCCCACAGGAGCAGCATTAAATGGATGGGAATGGTCAGGAACATGCCTTACTAGCTCTGTCAACAAACATGGTCTGCAGAGAAATGCAGTGGAGAAAAGAAAGGGGAAACTGAACCTCAAGGAAAACAGAAGTGATCACAGAGGAACAAGGCAAGAAGCCAGAGAACAGTGAGAGAGTCAATGCTTAGCCTTTAGTCTCTTCCATTCATTTGTTGGGCAACACCCACTATTCAAAAGTATTCATGAGAGACTAAGATGCCTTCATGGAAACACTTCAACAAAAGCACAAGATTAAACCTGGATGAGAATGGCAGCCAGTGCCTAATACAGGCCTTTGCTTTTCTGTTTCAAAACCCGAGCATCGTTTACAAGAAAAATACACTTCCCTTCGGAGACTAAGTTTGCTTGTATGCACTATCTATTGCCGCCCCCTAGTGGTTGCATTTGAGATGTGCACTAAGAATCCACTCGTAGAGTTGAAAAATTAAATGACCCAATGATAATAATTATAATGCCTCTTTATACTTGTACAATATTGCAGGTCCTCAAAATG
Organism: Hyperoodon ampullatus; assembly: GCF_949752795.1. Classification (NCBI taxonomy): domain Eukaryota; kingdom Metazoa; phylum Chordata; class Mammalia; order Artiodactyla; family Ziphiidae; genus Hyperoodon; species Hyperoodon ampullatus. Next base: position 134,863,466 of record NC_136916.1, on the reverse strand, counting down.
CTTTTCTGTATCCTGACAACAGCCCTGTGAAACAGGCAAGGTGTATTCCACCAGTAAATCGCCTCAAGCTGACATTGCTTGGGAACCTATTAATCAAAACCTAGGGGTTTGGAGTGAGACCTGCACTTGAAGCCTGGTGCTGCCATGCATCCCTTTGTGATGTCCAGCCAGGGGCTTAAACTCTGTGCCTCCATCTCCATTCATGTGAAAGGGGCGGGGGGAGACTGCAAGTATCACAGAGATGCAATAAGGACTCAGTGAGTCATATTTTTGCAGGCTTGAGCATTGAGTCAGGTGCACAGGTAAGGCCTGTAAAAATGATATGGCTGCTGCTGCTGCTGCTAACAGCGTCTCTGAGGAGAGGTTTTCACTTCCTCAGAAACCCATTTATGGTTTCTGAACCTGCTGGGAGGCATCTTACTGAAAAACATGCCACTATAACTGCTTAAATCTATTTTCTTTTGCTCAATTTTCCTTATCTTCCAGTTGTTTCTCCCTTTTTAACCTGGCTTACAGTTCACATCTAAGGGAGAAGAGCCTTGACATTGCAAGAGTCCTGCCATCCCTCAGCTTTGGTCTCAAGCCTAGAGCCATGTACAAACCCAGAGGATGCCCTTTCCTGATGCTCCCTTGGTTCCTGTGCGAGTGTATCTGCCCAGCTCTGGGCACCCAGGGAGCCCAGCACAACCAGAAGAGCATGTTCAGACCAGGCTGTGCTCAGAATGGATTCTCTTCCTCAAAGACTTTAGCCCCTGGTGGTTAAAGAGGAACCAGTGGTCATGAGGAAGGGCAGAAAAGTCCACAGGGAGCTCTTTAAGATGCTAAATCAGACTTATAATCAGGCACACACACACAAGTTCAGAGCAGTTATAGGCTCATGAGATCGCTTTGAGGATGATGGGAAGTAATTCCTGTAGTTGGCTACCAAAAATAACTCCAGCACCTGGACTGAGCAGATGTCAGGATGAAGAGCAAATACCTTTGACACAACAGGAGTCACCCAGGCAGCCCTCGGAACAAGCATTAGCCTCTGTCTCCATTCCATGGAGGAGTCAAGATTCCACCAGGTCCTTTGGGGTCTTATGAGATAAATGGGGAGGAAAAAAAAGGGAAATCGGGGACTACAGGAACTTCTTTATTCAGGTGCCTCCTTCTTGTGGCTGAAGAAAACGCCACCCTTGCCACCTCCAAGGTGCAGAGGACTGGAATCCTTTTTACCGTGCGGTAGGAAGGAGCTCTCCAAAATCCATGCTCTCGGACGTGAGACATCGGGTGTACAGCCAAGCCCGTGCTTGCTTCTCTGCATTGAGGCTAGAGAACTTGTACTCCAGTCCCTAAAGGGGAAGCAGGAGATGCCATCATGGTCTCAGTTTCTTCAAAACTTCCGGTCGGTCCTGCAAGCCCACGCCAAGGAACGACAGAACTGTAACAAGGCAAGGACCCAGTCTGCAGACCCACCCCAGGAGCCAGGGACACTTGGGAATCAGAGCTCATCATATTTGCACTCAACAAACATCTGTTAGATTGATCTGAAGGGTTCTATTCATGTGTATTGAAAAAACCCCAAGATGCCCCCAAGTTTTAGGTAACGATGGATAAAGGATGCAGGACCAAGAAGTTATAAGTCTTCCTTTAGGAGACAAACATCCCTTGAGTCCCTTCTAAGTGCCAGGCACTGTGTTATATGCTTGACCCAGGTTTATCCTTTAGTCCTCACAATGATCCTATGAAGAAGGTGCTGGAATCCCTGCTTGACAGTTACCTATGGCCACACAGCTTGAGGGACAAAAGGATTTGGAACCAATTCCTGGTTACTTGGAAGTGATCTAACTACAATGCTGACATCCCAAGAAGCAGCAAATGTCACTGTTGGTGAGAACTGTCACCTAAAAAGATGGCATATCCAGTCCTGCACAGCTTGACTCAGGCAGCATTTAATAGGCAAGCTGTGCACCTCATCAGCCCAGTCTGGACACCAAAATCTTGACTGCAGTTGCCACGTAGGGGCCACCCCATTCAGGAACTTGAAGGGTATCTTTAACTTTACGAAGCCAGCCAAAAGAACCAGATGAGAGTGGCCACCTTCACCCCAGGGAATGGAGCTAAGAACATAGGCTGCCCATCATACTGCCTGTGTGAAGACTTGGTTGGGCCACTTAATAGCTGTGTGATCTTGGGCAAGTCAATGAGTCTCTCTGAGTCTCACTTTTCTGTACAATAAGGTAATACGAGAATCTACTTCACTTAGTGTGAAAGTTAAATGAGATGATATATTTAAAGTACTTAGCACAGCAGCTGGAACACAGTGATCATTCAATAAATGTTCACCATTATTATTACTATCATTACAGTTAATCAGAATTATACACAACAAAAGATAAATAATCTACAGAGGGGTGGACTCTGATGCTAACTTCCAGTCTCTCCTTGCTAGGAACTGATGAACAGCTTTAGCCAGGTATGGCTAAAGTAAATGTCTTCCTTTTCTTTGGTTTTGCATTTTATGCAGATACTGTTCTGTGTGACACATGGCTTCCTCCTTTCCCTCTTCACGTCTGTGTCTGGGGGAAGGCAGAACTTCCAGACTGGTCAGTGGACACTGTGATCATTAGAGCATTCACAGAGGCTGAGAAGGAAGTCTGGTGATGGTACCCCTGGGGTCTGAGTAAGAGAACTGTCTACTCTCCCATCCAGTGCTCATCAATGCCATGCTACCATGACTTGTCCTTTCCTGGAATCAGAGTCCTTAATACAAAATGCAAGGAATAAGTAATATTTGCTCCAAGTCCATATATAACTGTAAATATAGTCTCTATCTACTGCATTTTGCAGGGAAAGCTACTTTCTTGCTTCACCACCACTTGTTGGCATATATGTGCACAGCACTGCACAGTGTATTCATTCAGGGCTCTCCAGAGAAAGAGAATCTGGAGGGTGTGTGTGTGTGTGTGTCTGTGTTCACACACTCAGACACACAGAGAGATTCATCATAAGAAATTGGCCCATGTGATTATGGAGGCTGACAAGGGTGAGCCAGCAAGCTGGAGGCCCAGGAATACTGATGGTGTAGTTCCAGTCTGAAGGCCAGCAGGACTCAGGAAGAGCTGATGCTTCAGTTCAAGTGTGAAGGCAGGAAAAACTGATGTGCTAGCTCAAAGGCAGTCCGGCAGGAGGAATTCTCTATTACTTGGGAGAGGTCAGCCTTTTTGTTCTAGTCAGGCCTTCAACTGATTGGATGAAGCCCACCCATTAGGAAGGGCAGTCTGCTTTACTCAATCTACCAATTCAAATGTTAATCTCATCCAAAAATACCCTCACAGAAACACTCAGAATAATGTTTGATCAAAGATTATGTGCACCTGTGGCTCAGTCAACACATAAAATTAACCGTCACATGCAGTGAGAGGTTTTTTTTCCTCTGTTAGCTCTATGTCTCCCTGGTTCTTCCACCTTCAGCCCATGGTTTAGGCATGATAAAGATTTTATACTCTGCCATTTCTGGTGGCAAGTAAAATTCCAGAATGAGTATGAGTTGAAAAGCACCTCCTGTAGTACAGAGGCAAAAACTTCTCCAGTAAAATTTCCTGAGCAGCAGTAACATGAGCTGCAACACATTGAAAAGGAAATAGCAAAATCTTGGCAACCAGACCTGGTTTGAATCCTGGTTCTACCTCTTCCTGATTGGTGGATCTTGGGAATATTACTCAATCTCTTCAGTCCTCAGTTTTCTCATCCTTAAAATGGACATAATAATATCCCACTCTTGCAGGGAATAAAATAACGTGTAAAACACTTGACACCCACAGGCATTAAGTAAGCAGAGTTTTTGTCTGCTTTGTTCCCACGTAACCTTATAAATGGCCCTTGTTGCAGCAGCTGAATGTGGGTTGTGCCCTACCATCTCATCCTGCCTCATCATGCAGGATCTTCCACTGCCTCGAGGCTAACAGCCCTCACATGGTGCCTCTTATGTTATTCTTGCTGTTGGGTTGCAGTAATTGTTTCAGAAAATCTGTTAGGCCCAACCCTCTAGAGACTCCTACTGTGCCCCAGAATAGCTTACATTAAAAATGAGCGCCTTCGACTCTTCATTTCTTACCCTAAGCCCCCTGGGACATGTTTAAAACAATAATCAAAGCAGCATAACCAGTTGACACAAGTCTTGAATAAAAGCAGCCTGTACCTCATCTATTCCTCTTGAGATCATTAAATGACTTTCAGTCCCACTTTTTTTTTTTTTACATCTTTATTGGAGTATCAGTCCCACTTTAAATAAAGCCTTTCTTTCCAGGGGATGAGACTGAGGTGTTTAACATCCTAAAGTCACTCTGCTAGCTACCTGGCCTTCCTCCTCATTCCTCCTGAACCCCGCTCCTGTTCATTCTCACTTCCACCTCTCTCAGTAGCCCCCTTAGTTTCTTGCTCTCCTGCCCCAATATCAACAATGATGGTGACAGTAACAACCTGGGAACACCTACAATGTGCCAGACCCTGTTATAAGGAACTTATAGGTGCCAAGTCATTGACCTCCCACAACAAACCTAAGAGTGTGTTACTGTTATCCGCGTTTTGCAGATGACAAAGGTGCCGACATGTCTGAGTAACTAACCCAAGATCACAGAACCAGTGGACGCCCAAACCACCATGTATTGAGAGGCTCTTATCCATTCTTGAGCCTTCTTCTCCCTCCCTCTCGTCCCCAAGCCCTTACCCTCTATCTCCTAAATAACCCCTGAATCCATCCTTTCTCTCATCTGCGTGGTCCTGCTTTAGCTCATGCTCTCATCGCCTCTCACCTGGATTCTTACCACTACAACCTCTTCCCTGGTCTCACGGCCACTACTGTGTCCTTCCCTACACCATCCTCCACATGACCACATTATTCATTCAGTCCTTCACTCATTTAACAAAGTGTTACTAGGCGGCTGTTATGTGCCACGCACTGTAGTAGTTTTGGGGTCACCAAAATGGTAAGATAGTCTCTGATCCCAAGGAGCTCACAGTATTGGGAAAGTCAGACAGACAAACCAAAGATAATAGTCAGGGTTAACAGAATAGAAGACTGTGCAACATGTGAAACAGAAACTCAGAGGAAGGACTGTTAGATTCTGCCTAGCATTGTGTAACAGGATTGGTTTGGGCTGCAAATCAACTAAAGTGGTTTAAACAAATTGTTTTTGTTTTTGTTTCTGTCTACATACTCAGAAGTCCAGAGGTGAGAAGTTACAGGGGTACTTAAGAGTTTCAAAGATTTGGGGGCCTTTTCTGCAATTTCTTTGGCTTGTCCTTCATGTCACAAGATGGCTGCTGCCTCTCTAGCCATTCTGTATTCAAGGCAGGAAAAAGAGGAAAAGGCCAAAAGGCTGAACCAGCTCATGTGCTCTTTTTTTTTCTTTTTAATCAAGAGAGATTTTGCTTTCCCAGAAGCCCCTCTACTTAGGGTTCACAGCCCAGATCTGGGTTACATGGCCACTCTAAGCTACAAGGGAAGGTAGAAAATTGAGTATCTGGCATTTCAGCCCCTATATTGGGAGGCAGCAAAGGAGAAGGAGGTTGGGTATAGCTTTTGGGTAGACAGGCCACACATGGTCAGGAACATTTCAAAGCAGATATGATGCTTGCTATGACCTGAGTGTGCCCTCCCAAAATTCATATGTTGAAACCTAAGCCCCAAGGTGATAGCATTAGGAGGTGAGCCTCTGGGAGGTGATTAGGTCATGAGGAAGAGTCCTCATGTATGTAATTAGTGCCCTTATACAAGAGGCCTTTGAGAGTTCCTTTGCCCCTTCCACCATGTGAAGACACAATGAGAAGTCTGTACCTGGAAGTGGGCCCTCAACCCACCATGCTAGCACCCTGATCTCAGACTTCCAGCCCTCAGAACTGGGAAAAATGTGTTTCTGTTGTTTTTAAGCCACCCAGTCTGTGGTATTTTGTTATAGCAGCCTGAATGGACTAAGAGATGCTTAAGCCAAGTCTTGATTCCTAATTCACAATCCATAAATGAGTGCCATGATCGCTGTGCTGGTTCTCATTCAGAAATGCTTTAAGAGTGAAACTCTATGTACAGAATTGTTACGTCACCATTACCATGTACCTGCTTGACAACAGGAGGGGAGAACCATTTAGACGAAGGTAGAAACACACCTAAATTCTCCATCACCCTCTCCTGTACCTCCTGCTCCACCCCCTCATCCCACTCTGCCACTTCCCACCCTAAATTCCCTTCTCTGCTTGTACCTGCCACTTTAGGCCTTTGGGAGCTGAGATGTTGTATCCTCCTGGGAGCCGTCCCTGACCTGGGTCAGTGGCCTGTCACTGGCTTTTCCATGAACTGTAACCCCCTGTGGCCCCATGAGCTCTGTAGAGACACCATCAGGTCTCTTATTCTCTGCTGTGTCCCAGCCCCAGAACTTCTGCCTGGTTCCTAGAAGATGTACAGTAAAAACTTGTTGAATGAATAAAAGTCACACATCCTCTGTAAACATACTGTAACATACCCGTATTTTTAGGAAAGTGCCCTTATTCCTACCCCAAAAGCAGGCAAGTAAGCAAACAAACAGAAACCACCCTAGAAATGAAGCCAAGAGGGAATGAGCTTAACCTTGATGTGCCCAATACCAAGATGCTGTTCATGTTGAGATCTGTAGATAATCCCAACACTGGAACCCAGTTTAGAAAGAATAAGAAAGACATACCAGTAAGTTAGGCTGAGACATGGTGCTTAAGGAATCTAAATGGGCTTCCTGGCAACAAGGGTGCAGTTCCCCTGCCACAGATGCACTCTGGAACACGTGCTGGCGCCTGCGTGCTGAGGGCTGCTCTGGTTCACCATGGGGGGGTGGGAGGATTTCCATTACCGAGACTCAGCCCGTGCCAACACTTCACTTTTCTCACCGCAGCCCTCTGGGGTAAGAGACTTTGCTGTATGTGGGAAGGTGCTAAAAGGCTCAACACACTGCGGTAAATAATAGCCCCCGTGGCCACGCTTGACAGCAGATCACGCTCCTTGCCCGCACAGTGTGTGCTGGGCACTCTTCTGCACGGCTCTCCTTCAGCACTGCCTCTGGGATCTGAGCTCCCTGGTTCACACCTGAGTGTGAGAGTTCACACCCAACCCTGAGTCCTTCCTTCCCAGCCTTGGAGATCTCTCACCTGCACTTGCCTTGAGGGCAGGAACTTGCTGATTACCTCTACCTCCGTTCATAGGCCTCTGATGGTATCTTCAGCTTTTGTCTGCTGAGGTCTTTTCTGGACAGAATCCAAGACAATCCCACTAGCTTTTTCCCTCACACGGCTTGTGTCTGGTCCATGGCAGACACCCACATATCCTGTATTCTGAAAAATGTGGGTAGTGTGGGCCATCCAGCATGGCCACCTCTCTTTTAGTCTGCCATCAAAGCAACCATCTCTCAGCCATTGGATTTTCCAGGAGGGAGTCAGTCACCAGTCCACTCTGTTTTCCAAATGCGGAGGATGCATTACAAGCTCTTGAGATGGTCCCACCAAAGGCCCTCTCTCTTGACTGGAGATGAAGGATCCGACCCTCCAATTTCTACCCTCCCTGGTGAGAGTGGGACTCACAGTACAATAACAGCAATCTCTGAAAAATTCCCTTTTCAACTAATTTCTAACTTCAAACCCTATTATGCCATCACTGTGGATGCGAGAAATAAGGGCAGCAGGACCATTCCCCCATCTTCCATTTTCAGAGTCCTCATATTGCAGAGTCCTGCCCCACTTGACAGTTTCATCTCTACATAAGCTTCCACTTGAATATACTATGATACAGATTTGGAGCTCTTTGCCAAGCACGTGTAAGAGACAAGGGGTAACAGGATTTTGTATATTCACAGAAGAGATATAGATACGTGGAATCATAGAGAAAGGAATGAAATCAATAGGTATTATAATTTTTTTTCTAAAGGCTTTCGAGGGCAAATGGCAGGACATGTGGGATTTAGAGGCCGAGAGATCTGGAATGATGGGAGATGGTATCAGAGGTTGGAACACTGGAGGCTAATGACAAGGTTCAAGGTGTGCTCACAGGTGTGAAAGAGACAAAGGTCTTTGGAGTTGCAGTAGTCTGAATCATGGCCCCCCAAAAGCTAGCCACATCCTAATCCCCAGAAGCTCGGCCTATGTTACGTTATATGGTAAGGCGAACTTGCAGATGTGCTTATTTTAAAAATCTTGAGGTAGGAAAATTATCTTCGATTATCAAGGTGGGCTTTATGTATAATCACAAGGATCCCTCCTTAAGAGGAAGGCAAGAAGACCAAAAGAGGAATTAGGAGGTGTGACAACAGAAGCAGGAGGTTGGAGTGAGATAAGGAAGGGCTCACCAGCTGAGGAATACAGGAGGCCTCCAGAAGCTAGAAAAGACAAGGGAGGGATTTCCCTGGTGGTGCAGTGGTTAAGAATCCACCTGCCAATGCAGGGGACATGGGTTCAAGCCCTGGTCCAGGAAGGTCCCACATGGCATGGAGCAACTAAGCCCATGCGCCACAACTACTGAACCTGCATTCTACAGCCCACAAGCCACAACTACTGAGCCCGCATAAGACAACTACTGAAGCCCACGCACCTAGAGCCCGTGCTCCACTACAAGAGAAGCCACCACAGTGAGAAGCCTGTGCACCGCAACAAAGAGTAGCCCCAACTCGCCGCAACTAGAGAAAGCCTGCACGCAGCAATGAAGACCCAACACAGCCATAAATAAATAAATAAATAAATAAATAAATAAATAAATAAATAAAATTTATTAAAAAAAAAAAAAGACAAGGGAACAAATTCTCCTCAAGAGCCTCCAGAGGGAACCACTTCTGCTGACACCTTGACTGTAGTGCAGTGACATCGATTTTGGACTTCTAGCCTCCAGAACTGTAAGAGAATAAATTTGTGCTGTTTTTAAGCTACTAAATTCATGGTAAATTGTTATAGCAGCCATAAGAAACTCTACAGGAATCAAGGTCTAAAAACTGTAAGTCTAGAAGGCTGAGCGAAATATCCACATGGACGTTCAAATCACCTGTGGTGGTTGTAGAACTTGTACTGGAGAGAAAGCTACAAGGTGGATGCCAGTTTTTAACAAATGGGGAGGAATGACTAGGAGGCATATGGTTGACAGCAAAGAGGAGACACAATATTTCTAGATAGCATAAGATTTAAGGGAGTCTTTTTTTTTTTTTTTAAAAGAATGTCTGAGGGGATATCAGTTTTCCAAAGGAAAGGATTTCCAGAGGGAGAAGTGGAAAGATTCAGGTGGGAAAAAGCAAGGAGATTGGGTCAGTGGGGAAAAAGCACAGGGCAGTGTGAGGAAGAAAATCTAGGAGATGTTTGATTAGAGGGTCTATCAGTTAAGGTCTGATCAAGACACAAAAACCCATAAAATTTGAACAGGGAAAGTTTAATATAAAGAATTATTGGGCTTCCCTGGTGGCGCAGTGGTTGAGAGTCCCCCTGCCAATGCAGGGGACACGGGTTCATGCCCCGGTCCGGGAGGATCCCACATGCCGTGGGGCAGCTGGACCCATGAGCCATGGCCGCTGAGCCTGCGCGTCCGGAGCCTGTGCTCCACAACAGGAGAGGCCACAACAGTGAGAGGCCTGTGCACTGCAAAAAAAAAAAAAAAAAAAAAAAAAGAATTATTAATTATACCAGGGGATGACATGTAACAGGGTAAAAATAACTCTAAAGAATACCTCAGGGCTGAGGTAGAGGACCTAGAGAACGACAGAGTTGGAAGGGAAGGCAGGAGTTCAAGCCTCACTGGAGAAGCCTGGAGAAGGCACAGAAGTTCACTAGGTTGCCCTGGGCCACAGCTGGTCTGCAGTCACTGAACGAGCAGGAACACCCATCCCAGGTGCAGATGATAGGAAATCGCAGCCAGGAGTGGTTGTATCAGTTTCCTATTGCTGCTGTAACAAATTACCATAAACCTAGTGTCTTAAAACTGCACAAATTAATTTTCTTATCATCCTGGAGGTCAGAAGTCCTTCATGGGTACCACTGTATAAAAATCAAGGTGTTGACAGGCCTGAGTTCCTTCTGGAGGCTCTAGGAGAGTATCCTTTTCCTTGCCTTTTTCAACCTTCTAGAAAGTCTAGGCTTTGGATTACCAAAAACTCAACTTTGGCATTGGAAAGCTCTATAAAAACTCCAAAAACTATACTTCCACAATAATACATCTTTCCAGATGACCTTCAAAAGAAAATCACTAGCAAAATGAAACAGGCAGTTAAAAACACTTAGCATGGTACCTGGAAAACAGCATTCAATAAATGTATGTAATTATTACAATTGCTATTATTAACATTGATAAAATGCCCCCAAGTAAATGGTTAATTAGTTGCTTTATAGGGGCATCAGCCATAATCCAGTTAAAAGTTAGGTGGTATATGCTAACTGAATGTATGTTCTAGGGTGTTGGGTGATGTCTAAGGTGGTGAAGTAGTCCATCCTTCACTCCTAAGCCATTCTGAGAGTGACTAGAGAGCGGGGCCAGTTGTCTCTAAGGCTACTTATAACATTCAAACCATTCTATGAGAAAGCTTTGTATTTTCTCTGCAAGTGTGGGTAGGAAATGCAGTTAGTTTATTCAAAATAGGTGTCAAGCTACGGTCAGAAAGTTACCAAGACTGGTTGTCAGAAAAAAACCCTGTTCCACCTGACTGGACATGTTCATCTGTTTTAACAGAAGATCAAGTCCATAGAAACTGTCCCCTAAGAGAACATTAAGGCAAAGAGTCTGTAAGAATCTTTATACCTGGGTTTCTATATTGTCCTCACACTGTTGAGTGCATAAATCATCCTATCCTTGGTATCAAAAGTGAGAAAAACTTGTTTTTCTTATCAAATTTTATTCCAACTGAGTCTTCCTTCAAGGCGCTAAAAATCATAATACTGGTCAATGGGAGAATAGCATTCATGCCTATAAAGAAATTCACCAAAGAGGAGAAAAACTTAAGATAAATTTGTTTTTTAAAAAATACTCCTTGCATGGCATAACCAGGAAATAACAAGAAACACCAAGAAAACCACCAATTAGCACTTCACCCTTTTTAGGCCTACTTTGGGAGAATTCGGTTTTCAACGTGATAGGCAGAGCACATGCTGTAATCTCTCCCTCCTCATATTTGTAGAAATTAGAAAAGTAATATAAAAAAATTAGTAAATATTTAGCAATATTTGAAAATAGGAACTCTCATTTGACAAGAAACTGCAAAAGAAAAGCAAATTGAAAATCATAATGCATGATTTTCAATGTGTGGTCCCCAAACAAGCAACATGAGCATCACTTGGAACTTATTTGAAATGCAAATTCTTGAGCCCCACCCCAGACCTAATAAACTAGAAACACAGTTTGGGAACCATGGGAATTAACAAATTTGAATTTAACAAATAGAAAATATCCGTTCTTTTCAATTGCCTGGAATATTTACAAATATTGACCATGAACTTGGCAACAAAGGAATTGCTGAAGAAAACTCATTATTGCATTTAGGTTAGAATTTACTAGAGCCACAGTTTTATTTTACTTACACAGCTAGCAAGGAGAAAAACTGGATGCACAGGCTGAAAAGCCTGAACAATTTAGGCGGTGATGGAACTTAACACAATTCATCAATGTAAGTGAAGTTCCATTTCCTACAACTATAGTGTATGGACTACAAACTACAATCAACAATACCATATTTCAGATATTTTGAAAGGAATACTGCATTTAGCAGATAAACAGAAACTCTGTACATTAAATGAAATCTCAAGAACTTTGTATTGAATAGCTCAGGAAGAACCTGCTCTTAACTCAAAAACTCATTAATTTCTTGACTGTTCATAGCAAAAGCATGAGACAATGTATAAATATAAATGTAAATAAGACTTTTACCCACCTTTTTTTTTTTTCCTTGGCTGCATTGGGTCTTTATTGCTGCACGCAGGCTTTATCTAGTTGCGGTGAGCGGGGGCTACTCTTCACTGTGGTGTGGCTTCTCGTTTGCAGTGGCTTCTCTTGTTGTGGAGCACGGGTTCTAGGTGTGCAGGCTTCAGTAGCTGTAGCACGTGGGCCCTAGAGTGAGCAGGCTTCAGTAGTTGCAGCACATGGGCTCAGTAGTTGCGGCACTCAGGCTCTAGGGCGCGCAGGCTTCGGTAGTTGTGGCGCATGGGCTCTAGAGTGCAGGCTCAGTAGCTGCGGTGCATGGGCTTAATTGCTCTATGGCATGTGGGATCTTCCCGGACCAGGGCTTGAACCCATGTCCCCTGCATTGACAGGCGGATTCTTTCCTTTTTTTCTTTTAACAACTTTATTGGAATATAATTGCTTTACAATGGTGTGTTAGTTTCTGCTTTATAACAAAGTGAATCAGCTACACATATACATATATCCCCATATCTCTTCTCTCTTGCATCTCCCTCCCTCGCACCCTCCCTATCCCACCCCTCTAGGTGGTCACAAAGCACCGAGCTGATCTCCCTGTGCTATGCAGCTGCTTCCCACTAGCTATTGATTTTACATTTGGTAGTGTGTATATGTCCATGCCACTCTCTCACTTCGTCCCAGCTTACCCTTCCCACTCCCCGTGTCCTCAAGTCCATTCTCTAGTAGGTCTGCATCTTTAATCCTGTCCTGACCCTAGGTTCTTCATAACTTTTTTTTTTTTTTTAGATTCCATATATATGTTAGCATACGGTATTTTTCTCTTTCTGACTTACTTCACTCTGTATGACAGACGCTAGGTCCATCCACCTCATTACAAAATAACTCAATTTCATTTCTTTTCATGGCTGAGTAATATTCCATTGTATATATGTGCCATATCTTCTTTATCCATTCATCTGTTGATGGACACTTAGGTTGCTTCCATGTCCTGGCTATTGTAAACAGAACCGCAATGAACATTGTGGTACATGCCTCTTTTTGAGTTATGGTTTTCTCAGGGTATATGCCCAATAGTGGGATTGCTGGGTCCTATGGTAGTTCTATTTTTAGTTTTTTAAGGAACCTCCATACTGTTCTCCATAGTGGCTGTATCAATTTACATTCCCACCAACAGCGCAAGAGGATTCCCTTTTCTCCACACCCTCTCCAGCATTTATTGTTTGTAGATTTTTTGATGACGGCCATTCTAACCTGGTGTGAGGTGATACCTCATTGTAGTTTTGATTTGCTTTTCTCTAATGATTAGTGATGTTGACCATCCTTTCATGTGTTTGTTGGCAATCTGTACATCTTCTTTGGAGAAATGTCTATTTAGGTCTTCTGCCAATTTTTGGATTGCTTTTTTGATATTGAGCTGCATGAGCTGCTTGTAAATTTTAGAGATTAATCCTGTCAGTTGCTTAATTTGCAAATATTTTCTCCCATTCTGAGGGTTGTCTTTTCATCTTGTTTATGATTTCCTTTGCTGTGCAAAAGCTTTGAAGTTTCATTAGGTCCCATTTGTTTATTTTTATTTCCATTTCTCTCAGACGTGGGTCAAAAAGGATCTTGCTGTGATTTATGTCATAGAGTGTTCTGCCTATGTTTTCCTCTAAGAGTTTCATAGTTTCTGGCCTTACATTTAGGTCTTTAATCCATTTTGAGTTTTTGTGTATGGTGTTAGGGAGTGTTCTAATTTCATTCTTTTACATGTAGCTGTCCAGTTTTCCCAGCGTCACTTATTGAAGAGGCTGTCTTTTCCCCACTGTATATTCTTGCCTCCTTTATCAAAAATAAGGTGACCATATGTGCATGACTTTATCTCTGGGCTTTCTATCCTGCTCCATTGATCTGCATTTCTGCTGTTGTGCCAGTGCCACACTGTCTTGATTACCATAGCTTTGTAGTATAGTCTGAAGTCAGGGAGCCTGATTCCTCCAGGTCCCTTTTTCTTCCTCAATATTGCTTTGGCTATTCGGGGTCTTTTGTGTTTCCATACAAATTGTGAAATTTTTTGTTCTAGTTCTGTGAAAAATGCCATTGGTAGTTTGATAGGGATTGCACTCAATCTGTAGATTGCCGTGGGTAGTATAGTCTTTTTCACAATGTTGATTCTTCCAATCCAAGAACATGGTATATCTCTCCACCTGTTTGCATTATCATTAATTTCTTTCATCTGTGTCTTATAGATTTCTGCATACAGGTCTTTTGTCTCCTTAGGTAGGTTTATTCCTAGGTATTTTATTCTTTTTGTTGCAGTGGTAAATGGGAGTGTTTCCTTAATTTCTCTTTCAGATTTTTCATCATTAGTGTATAAGAATGCAAGAGATTTCTGTGCATTAATTTTATATCCTGCTACTTTACCAAATTCATTGATTAGCTCTAGTAGTTTTCTGGTAGCATGTTTAAGATTCTCTATGTGTAGTATCATGTCATCTGCAAACAGTGACAGCTTTACGTCTTCTTTTCTGATTTGGATTCTTTTATTTGTTTTTCTTCTCTGATTGCTGTGGCTAAAACTTCCAAAACTATGTTGAATAATAGTGGTGAGAGTGGGCAACCTTGTCTTGTCTCTGATCTTAGTGGAAGTGGTTTCAGTTTTTCACCATTGAGGACAATGTTGGCTGTGGGTTTGTCATATATGGACTTTATTATGTTGAGATAAGTTCCCTCTATGCCTACTTTCTGGAGGGTTTGACAGGCGGATTCTTAACCACTGCACCACCAGGGAAGTCCCTCTCCACCTGCTTGACTCTGTTTCCTGTGTTCCTGAAGTCACCGGAAAATATTCCCCATGGCTCTCATTTTCTAACGGAAGAGGATAACAAACAGCCTGGCAAAGTAATGTGAAAATTCAAACTACTCCACAGATAAAATCATTTCCTGCCAAATCTTAGCATTCTTGCAGATAACCTCTTTTATTTTAAACCAAAACTAAATAATTTCTTTGGTTTACAATTTTTCTTTCTTCTGAAGTCTCCCCATATTAAGGAGAAAAACAAACAAAAAACAAACATGACCTGTCATACAGATCATGTTCATGGACTCAAATGCAGTAATATTCAAAAACAATATTTTAAAAATCCATGATGTGGAAAATACACATGCTCAAAGAAAAAATCTCTTAGCTTAAAGGAAATCAAAAGTTAACAGAAAATTTTTTAAATTGGTGACAAATGTCTATTGGCAGAGGAATATACAAATAAGCTGTGGCATATCCATAGTTAAAAATGAATGAATAAAAGCTGCATGTATGAATTTTAAAACTAATATTAAGCTAATAAAGCAAATGACAATAATTTATATAAAGTTTAAAAACATGCAAAACACTATTACATGTTGTTTCTTGGATATATGTATATGTATTAATCATATAACAACATGAAATTAAGTGATAAACACACCACAAAACTATTACAATAAATGAATTCAGCATGGTTGTAGGATACAAGATTAATATATAAAAATCTGTTGCATTTCTATACACTAATAATGAAATATCAAAAAGAGAAAGTAAAAAAATAATCCCTTTTAAAATTACATCAAAAAATATTAAAATACCTAGGAATAAACTTAACCAAGGAAGTTAAAGACCTATACTGTGAAAACTATAAAACACTGATGAAGGATACTGAAGATTCAAAGAAATGGAAAGATATCCTGCAATCTCCAAATTTAATGCAACCCCTGTCAAAATACCCACGACATTTTTCACAGAACTGGAACAAATAATCCTAAAATTTAATATATGGAACCACAAAAGACCCAGAATTGCCAAAGTAACCTTGAGAAAAAAGAACAAAGCTGGAGGTATAACCCTCCCAGTATTCAGACTCTACTACAAAGCTACAGTAATCAAAATACATATACATACTACTATATATAAAATAACCAACAAGGACCTACTATATAGCACAAGGAACTATACTCAGTATTTTGTAATAAGCTATAAGGGAAAAGAATCTGAAAAAAATAAATATGTATGTATGTATAAGTGAATCACTTTGCTGTACACCTGAAACTAACACAAATCAACTATATACTTCAATAAAAAAATTTTTTTAAGTTGCACAAACTCCTCTGTGGTGACACAAAAATTTTTTTAAAAAAACAAATTAGCCTGGTATTGGCACAAAAACAGACACATAGAACAACAGAACAGAGAGCCCAGAAATAAACTCAGACACCTACAGTCAATTAATGTACAACAAAGGAGGCAAGAATATACACAGTCTCTTCAACAAATGGTTCTGGGAAAACTGGACAGCTACATGTGAGACAATGAGATTAGAGCATTCCCTCACACCTTCTAAAAAAATAAACTCAAAATGCTTTGAAGACCTAAACCTAAGACCTGAAACCATAAAACTCCTAGAAGAGAACATAGGTGGAACACTCTTTGACATAAATCGTAGCAATATTTTCTTGTATCAGTCTCCTAAGGCAAAAGAAATAAAAGGAAAAATAAACGGTACCTAATTAAACTTAAAAGCTTTTGCACAGCAAAGGAAAGCATCAACAAAAGGAAAAGACAACCTACTGAATGGGAGAAAGTATTTGGAAATGATGCAACTGACAAGGGGTTAATATCCAAAATATATAAACAGCTCATACAACTCAACATCAAAAAAAGCAAATAACTCAATCAAAAAATGGGCAGAAGGCCTGAATAGACATTTCTCCAAAGAAGACATACAGATGGCTAACAGGAGCATGAAAAGATACTCGGCATTAGAGAAATGCAAATCAAAACCACAATGAGGGCTTCCCTGGTGGCGCAGTGGTTGAGAGTCCGCCTGCCGATGCAGGGGACACGGGTTCGTGCCCCGGTCTGGGAAGATCCCACATGCCGCGGAGCGGCTGGGCCCGTGAGCCATGGCCGCTGAGCCTGCGCGTCCGGAGCCTGTGCTCCGCAACGGGAGAGGCCACAACAGTGAGAGGCCCACGTACCGCAAAAAAAAAAAAAAAACCACAATGAGATACCACTTCACACCTATTGGAATGACCATTGTCAAAAAGTCTGCAAATAACAAACGTTGGAGAGGATGTGGAGAAAAGGGAACCTTTGTACACTGTTGGTGGGAATGGAAACTGGTGCAGCCACCATGGAAAACAGTATGAAGCTTCCTTAAAAAACTAAAAATAGAACTACCATATGATCCAGCAATTCCACTCCTGGGTACATATCCAGAAAAAATGAAAACAATAATTCGAAAAGATATATACACCCCAATGTTCATAGCATTATTTACAATAGCCAAGACATGGAAGCAACCCAAGTGCCCATCAACAGATAACTGGATTAAAAGATGTGTGTGTGTGTGTGTGTGTGTGTGTGTGTGTGTGTGTGTGTGATGGAATATTACTCAGCCATAAAAAAGGAATGAACTACTGCCATCTGTAGCAACATGGATGGACCTAGAGAATATTATGCTTAGTTAAATAAGTCAGACAAAGACATATGCTATATATCATTTGTATGTGAAATCTAAAAAGTAATACAAATGAATGCCTATGCAAAATAGAATCAGACTCAACAGATATAGAAAACAAACTTGTGGTTACCAAAGGGAAGTGGGGAGGGTCAAATTAGGGGTATGAGATTAGCAGATACAATCTACTATATTTAAAATATCAATAGATAAGCAACAAGGATATACTGTATAGCACAGGGAAGTATACCCATTATCTTGTAATAACCTATAATGGAATATAATCCACAAAAATACTGAATCACTATGCTATACACCTAAAACAAAATATTGTAAATTAACTATACTTCAAAAAAAATTAAATGATAAACATTACCTTCAGTGCAGTGCCTACCTCTGGAAGGGGAGGGAAATGGGATCAGGGAGAGGTATACAAGATGCTTCATCTGTACCAACTGTTTTGTTCCTTTTATTAAAAAAAAAAAACTCAAGCAAATATGACAAAATGTTAATATTTGATATTGAGTGGGGTACACGGGTTTTTTCTATTATTTTTCCATGATTTTGTGTATCTGAAATATTCATGAGTACTGAAAGACAGCAAAATCTCCACATATCAAAATCTGTGGGATGCAAATAAGCCCAGAGGAAAACTTACAGCCTCTGAAAGGAATTAGAAAATAAGAAAAACTGAAAATAAATGAATTAAAATTTAAAGACAAGAAGTTGGCAAAGTGCAACAAAATAAATGCAAAGAAAGTAAAAAGACTGAAAATGATAAAACCACATATGAATTAAACATAAAACAAAATACAACAAGAAAGTGCTGAAGAACTGCCCAGTATAATTTAAAAAACTGTTGTAAAAAAATAATATGCTAGACTAGTAGCCATCAAATTTTTCTTCTCAGAACTCCTTTACATTTTTAAAAGCTCTTCAGTTATTTCTATTAATATTCAACATAGAAGTTAAAGCCAAGAGGGCTTCCCTGGTGGCGCAGTGGTTGAGAGTCTGCCTGCCGATGCAGGGGACACGGGTTCGTGCCCCGGTCCGGGAAGATCCCACATGCCACGGAGCGGCTAGGCCATCGCCGCTGAGCCTGCGTGTCCGGAGCCTGTGCTCCGCAACGGGAGAGGCCATAACAGTGAGAGGCCCGTGTACTGCAAAAAAAAAAAAAAAAAAAAAAAAAAAGAAGTTAAAGCCAAGAAAAATTATAAACGCTCATTTTAAAGTTTATTTTAAAATCATAACAGGTTCTCGTGAAATATAACTTCATTTTCCAAAACAAACAAACCAAAATGATGTAGTGAGAAGACTGGCATTACTTTACATGTTTGCAAATTTCTTTAACAGATGGCTCAATAGAAGACAACTGTTTCTACATTCAATCTGTTGTGACAGGTAGTTTTGGTTGAAGTATACGAAGAAAATACGGCCCCATGCAGATATGTCACTGGAAAACAGAGAAGTAGCCATTTCAGGTAATTGTTGATATTCTTTGACACAATAGCAAAACTCAACACATGGCAATTTCTTAAAGATTAATCATGATGTAGAGTCTGAAACCCTATCAATGAACTTTTTGTACTCTGTTACATTAAAATCCATTAGTTTGTCTTGTTCTTTGAATGAATCTTTTACCCAAGCCTGATTTTATAACATTGTGTATTGGTCATTTGGAAAATATTGGTTCACTGAGTTATGCAGATCTTCCAAACGTTGACACACTTCATTATATATACCAAAAAAGCACATTCATTATTACCACTACTGATCTCATCAGAAAAGACATTCTTAAGTGAATCTGATATTATCTTTACTGGGAGTGAATAGTGGTGAAAATACAGTAACTACTAACACAGTTAGGAGCCACTGCTTTGATCCTTGTTGAAGCACCAGCAATTTTACCTACTTGTTTTAACACCATCAGCGAAAAAGGCAAATAACATCTTAGTATTATCAAAGTAGTTTTGACCTTTTGGAGTTCTAGAAAGGGCCCCGGCAATGCCCAGAGCACTGCAGACCACACTTCTGAGAACCACTGAGGTTGAAGATGCCTTGGAAAGTACAGTCAAGAGAAAATGAGAAGGTACAATAACATCAGGAACAAATAGGTTTAAAAAAAAAAAGTATATTTTTTAAATTATAAATTATACATGTAATTACACACACACACACATATGTATGTGAATATATATAAGAATGAGCCAATAAGAGAAGCAAGCCAGAAGGCTTAAGTTGGAGGATGGGTTCCTCCAGTCAGTAGCTGTGAGACCTTGTTTAATTGTCCCCCCGTGCCTCAATTTCCTTATTTATAAAATGGAGATGTTGGTAAAATCACCCTTTCAATAAATTCTGGTGAGGATTAAATGAGTTAACGCAAGTAAAGTGCTTTAAAAATGTCTGGCATGTGGTAGGTTGTATAAGTGATTATGTGTTAACTGTCATAATAGAATTCCACCAGTGAATATGAAATTGCCCAATTTCTGAGGAAAACACAAATGACAAAAACTGAGTCAAGAAAAAAGAGAAAAATCTATCAACCAGTTGGTAGGACAGCCTGGATTTGGCCTCATTTTCCCAAGCACGGTCTTTGTGCAGCACCTCCCTCTTCTCTTAAGCACAACCTGAGCAGATCCCACAGCTGTCCTGTAACTGCAGCTAATCCAAGTCCAGGTCAGTGTCACTGGCCTTAGTGGCAGCAACAGGGAGGAGGCTGTTCTTTAACTCCTCTTTTGCCCTCCCTTCTCTGGGGACCCAGATGATGAATGGGGTCAAAGGACAAACATCTCTACTCAACCGAGGGTGCAAATGCAGCCCCCTTCTAGTGATCACTGTTCCTCCCGTACACACCATCTAGGACAGATCTCACAAGTGGCAGATGCCCATATACAATTCGTCCTGGGATGCAAGACATGTGAAAATCTGGTCCTGGCTCTAACCCTCTATGGGCAATACAGGTGCCGCCCTCTTGCGGCTGGGGTGAACACTTACAAGGTGCTCAAGCCTTACACAGTGTCACTGACCTGCCAGAAATGTACTAGTTTTACTACACCAAACTGAAGGGTATAGCCTGCTTCTCAGGTATCCTGTCACTCCTCCCTTCCACATCTCTCCATTCTTTCTAGGGATCAAGATGTCTGCTCTCAACTACAGTGGTCATTCTCCCTCCCTGTAGTCACTCCCAAACTGAGAAATATTCTCAGGGCTTGCTTCCTGCCTCAATTGGCTGTTAACAGTGGCAAGAGGGGCCACTAGAGACTGAGGACACGGATGACCTCTCTTTTGATGCTCCCATCCTCTCCCAGCGATCTGCCTATAGGACACTGGGGAAGGGTAGATAGCTGGGGATGGATGAGACGAGTAGGCTAGTTTAGCTTTCCATCATTCAGGGTAACTAAGGAACTGGGGATACTTAACCTAGAGAGGAATGGACTTCAGAGAACATGGAGCTATCTTGGCATATTTGAACAATAACTGAATGGGAGTATGGTACACTTTTCCTATGTGATTCTGGAGTAAGGAAGTAGGACAAACTGATGTAACAGGAACACAACTTTCAATACCATAACTTAATAACCATTAACAATTACAACTGTACCTAATTGTGAACTTCCCGCCACTTCAGAGGCAAAAAGATGAACACGTATTTGGTTGGGATGTTGAGGGATGGAACAGAAATTAATCAGAGATTAGACTGAGTCCTCAAAATCTCTTGCAATTTTTTTTTAATTCAAACATATAAGGAGGTTGAAAAATAATAGTTTTACACAGTTCTTCTGAGCAAGAATAGCAAGAAGGACTTCCCTGGTGGTGCAGTGGTTGGGAGTCTGCTTGCCAATGCAGGGGACACTGGTTCGAGCCCTGCTCCGGGAAGATCCCACATGCAATGGAGCAACTCCGTGTGCCACAGCTGCTGAGCCTGTGCTCTGGAGACCGCGGGCCACAACTGCTGAGGCCCGTGCACCTGGAGCCCGTGCTCCACGACGAGAGGCCACTGCAGTGAGAAGCCCATGCACCATAATGAAGAGTAGCCCCCGCTCACTGCAACTGAGAAAGCCTGCATGCAGCAACGAAGACCCAATGCAGCCAAAAGTAAATTAATTTATATATTAAAAAAAAGAGAATAGCAAGAAGAGGTTGTAAGATGGAAAGTGGGATTTGTTTTTTTCAGAAGGCAGAGACATGAGTACCTTTATAGGCAACGGCAAAGGAAAAAGAGATGATGATGATATGGCATCTGGTTGGCCTTCAGACCAATTTCCCAGTGGTTTGCTGAAAGCAGCCAAGGCCTGGGGTAGCCCAAATTCCCAGGCCAGTTACCAATGGCCATGAGCAGCTTCTTCAGTTTCTCTCTATATACCTTAGAAATACTATTTGGTGCACGTGCTATTTGGTGAAGGCACCACTTTAGATAATCCTCAAGGTATAAAAATGAATTTCGGGAATTCCCTGGTGGTGCGGAGGTTAGGACTTGGCACTTGCACTGCCAGGCCCGGGTTTGATCCCTGGTTGGGGAACTAAGATCCCACAAGCCATGCAGTGTGGCCAAAACAAATAAATAAAAAATAAAAATGAACTTCATCCATTCATTCAAATATTTGAGCACAATTAAGTGTTAGGTACTTTCTCAGGGCTGGGGATAAAGCAAGGAACAAAAGAGATGGTTCCTGCCCTCCTGGAGCTTACTTTCTGGTAGGGAGGGGTATAGGGAATGACCAAGTATATACTGGAGGACTGTTAATGTTATAGACCAAGACAGGTAGGCGGATAGGGAGGCAGGGGGAATACTGGGTAGTCAAGACCTGATGAAAAAGGTGACATTTAAGCAGATTTCATGATGGTGAGGGAACCAGCCAAGACTGACACCCAAGAGAAGAGAGCTGTAGCAGAAAGAACAGAAAGTGGAAAGGCCCCATGGTAGAAGCATGGTTGAAACAGCAAGGAGGCCACCATATGGCATAGCAGGTACTTTAATACTCAGTGGCATAAGACATTTGTCAATGGTTATTTAGCATCTGAGCGCTCAGTGTTTTCAGCCAATTATTTAAAAAGAAAAAGAAAAAAAAAGATAAAATATGTTATCAACATGTTCAAACAACAAAAAAGATAACAGATGTAAACTGTAAAAGTGTCTGATAAGAAGGAAACAAAAGAGTTAATAATTACTTAAAATAATAATAGTAATAGTAAAAATAAAGCAGAGCTCTTCTACCTGAAGCAGGGGTGGTAGGTCTGAAACCCTGAATACTTGCCCCATCCTTTCTATAACCCACACTACCTTCAGGACACAGTTTACATTGCAAAGAACCACAGAGAAGACCCAGAGCTCTAGTTAGAGAAGGTGTACAAGCAACAAACCTATCCTGTCTGAACTTGCAATTAATGATTGTGTTCTAAATTATGTTGATCTAAGTGCTAATGAAATCTGTTAAAGCTCAACGAAAATCAAAACCAGCTTGAATAATAAGCATCCCTTTATTTGCTGACGTCATTACAAAAACCGATTACATTAGCAACAAAAAATGATTTCTTGAGTTGAAGTCAGAGGCAGTTGCTCCCCAAAATGTTAAGTAAAACAGTGTACAACATCAGTATTAAAATGTTAAATTTTACATTGTCTTTACCACTTTTGATCTTCTGAACAATTTTATTGAGCAAAATAAGATAAAAGATTACATGTTTATTTTATTTTCAGGAATGTAAAGGTCTAATTATTCAAACAGTTTTTATTATAAAACTAAACTCTGAAGGTGTCTACAGAGTTGGCTTTTTTTCTCTCTCTTTAAATCAGTAGTCTAACAAGGATTAGAAAAGACAAAACTCTGTTCAGTGTTTCTGACAAAGTAGAAAGGGTGAAAACATAAATAAGGCTTTAATTTGGCAAAATATAATACAATGCCTTCTGTTATCCTTGAATGAACAGTTTCCCAATTACTTCACTCTGTAAAAGATCAGAAAGAAAGAAATTCATTTTAAAACAAAGAAACAAAAGGCAATCAGAAGACATCTGTCAAATACCAAAAGTACATATGCCATTTGATCTAGCATGGCCTTTTCAACTAAGATCAGAACAATTAATACTGATGGTAATGAAAAATAAGAGAAAAATCTCAGGATTCAGAAGGAGCTTCTGAAGGTGGATTTTTAAATATGTGAACCAAAATCTCAGACCAAACTGAGAATAATATAGGGATTTAAAAATCCTATTTAGAAAACATTTAAGAGAACAACATTGGGAATCCATTTGTATTACTGTTCTACTCAAGAGACTGTAAAGCTAATAAGGTGAGTGAGCAGCACTGGAAAGAAACTGAAATTTACAACTCTCCACTGGCGAATAAATAATTTAAGCTTCAGACAGAGATTTTCTAAGGTCTTTTGAAGCTTTCCAAGTCAGATAAAATGATTAAAGAAATTAAACTTCAAAAGCCATTAAAGAGACTAAAAGGACTTAACCATATGCAACATGTGAAGTTTGACTGGATCCTGGTTTGGAAAAAATAGCTAAAAAGATATTTCGGGTATAAGTGGGGACACAAATATGGGCTTTAAAATGGATGATATTATAGAGCTACTGTTTTGGTCTTTTTGGATGTGACAGTGATACTATGGATTTGTATGAGAATGTCTTTGTTCATAAGAGATACATACTTAAGTGCTTAGGGGTAAAATGTCATATTATCTGAAAGTTACTTTCAAATGTGTTGACGTCAACAAAATATGTATACACAAATAAAGAGATGAAGTAGCTGAAGGGTGTCAGTGTTATATATCCTTTCAACTTTTCATTAAGTGTGAAAATTTTCAAAATTAAAAAGTTGAGGGGAAAAGAAGCAAGTAGAAAGTTAAAAAGCAAAGTTATCATTGGCTATCATGCTCTCTAATTAAAACAAGATAACAGCTAATCAGAAAGTCCACAGAGCCCACTGGTACATTAAACTAAGAAGTGCTGTGTAAACACATTACACAATATTAAAACCTGATCCATATGACAGTCAAGTGTAAAGTGTAGAAATAAAAGCTAGCTTTTGTCTGAAACATTAACTCTTACACTTCAATAGCACCAAAAAATAACTTTTTCCTTTCAGAAACAAGAGAAAACTGTATCATGAAAGAATCTATTTGTTAAAGGGAGTAAGGAAGATACATATATACAAAACACATACACAAAATTTCACCTCAGTTTTTCCTGGATAACATCAAGAGCCTCTCCAATTCAATATTGACAAACCAAATTACTAACTTTAGGAAAAAGCCAGAACTGAAGGAAGAAACTATAAGAAGCTGGCAACAAAGGATTAGACAGAATGAGCAGAAAAGAAAGCCGTGACAAGGATCAGAGCACACAGTGCCTGAATTAGGGAGAAGAAAAGTACAGATTAAGAGCACAGGGCCTAGGCCCAGACCACCTTAATTTAAACCCCAGCTCACCCAGTTACTAGCTGTGTGACTTTGGGCAACTTACAGAATTTCTTTGGGCCTGTTGTAAAGTGGGAATAAAAAAAATAAGTAATAATAATAATCATCATCATCACCATCATCCCTACCTATCTACTGCACTGGGTTGTTGTGAAAATTTAAATGAATGACCATATGTTAGAAGCATGTTCATTCTTAGAGGCACATTCATGAAGTGTCAGCTGTTAAAATCATCAGCCTCCTTCCACATGATTCCACAAACAGGTTGCAAGGTAAAGGATCCTGGGTGTTATAGTCTGAATGTTTGTGTCCCCCCAATTCCCCGAAATTCCCATGTTGAGATTCTAACCCCCATGTAATGGTATATGGAAGTGGGGTTTTTAGGAGATTCCACTGCCATGAATGGGATTAGTGCCCTTTTAAAAAGGACCCCAGAGAGCTCCCTTGCCCCTTTTGCCATGTGAGGACACAGCAAGAAGATGGCCATCTTTAATCCAGGAAGTGGGTCTCACCTGACAGAACCTACTGGTGCCTTGATCTTAGACTCCCCAGCCTCCAGAACAGTGAAAAATAAATGTCTGCTGCTTAAGCCACCCAGTGTATGGGGGTTTTGTTATAGCAGCCCAAACAGACTAGGACATGGGGTGATAAAGTTTTCTGATATAGTCAGACATATACTTCGAACACTTGGAAGCCAGGCAGATATGAAACACAAGAAAAAGTAGATATCTGGAAACAAAAAAGTATACTACAAAATACTAGTGTTAACGATCCAAAGCTACACAAAAAATTACCTTAATTAAAAGGGGGGTGGGCGGATGAAAGCCTTCTGTTTGGGGAGGTGGCAGGGGTGGGGAGAGAAGGATAGCAGATGAGCAGGAAAACTTCCAGAAGAAAAAAGGGTTAATGTTTTACAAATTAAGGGCGCAAGACAAATGCCCCTACAACTCAAAGAAAGGCTAAGTTCTGTGTATTAGGATTTCGAAAACTAAATTATTATACATCATCTCTCTCATTTTTGTCTTTTAAAAATAGCTTTTCTCTTACTGAAAATGTACAGCATTATCTTAAACAATTCATATGTACTTGTAGTATATACTAAAAAGAAGTAAGATTCCTGGTAGGAAGGTAAATTGGTGCAGCCACTATGGAAAACAGTATGGAGGTTCTTCAAAAAAATAAAAATAGAGCTACCATATGGCAATCCCACTCCTGGTCATACAGCTAAAGAAAACTCTAATTAAAAACGATACATGCACCCCAATGTTCATAGCGGCACTATTTACAAGAGCCAAGACATGGAAGCAACCTAAGTGTCCATCAACAAGAAGACGTAGTATATACATACAATGGAATATTACTTGGCCATAAAAAAGAATGAAATAATGCCATTTGCAGCAACATGGATGCAACTAGAGATTATCACACTAAGTGAAGTAAGTCAGAAAGAGAAAGACAAATACCATATGATATCACTTATATGTGGAATCTAAAATATAACACAAATGAACTTATTTACAAAGCAGAAACAGACTCACAGACATAGAAAATAAACATGGTTATCAAAGGGGAAAGGGGGTTGGGGGAGGGATAAACTGGGAGTTTGAGATTAGCAGATACAACTACTATATATAAAACAAGATAAACAACAAGGTTCTACTGTATAGCACAGGGAACCTTATTCAATAAGGTTCAATATTCAATATATTGAATATTCAGTATCTTGTAATAAACTATATGGAAAATATGAAAAAGAATATATATATGTGTGTATAACTAAATCATTTTGCTGTACACCAGAAACTAAAACAACATTGTAAATTAACTATGCTTCAATTAAAAAAAAAAAACAACAACAGTAATAATGTATACCTAAATAAAGCAGGGAAGAAAAAAAGGAGATTCTTGACATCAGACATTAACCTATAAATTCTGATGATTAAGAAATCTGTATTTCCAATTTAATTATCTGGTACTAACTTTAAAAGAGTTGACAAGAGGGAGAATACACTGAGCAAAAATGATGGCTGAAGTTAAAAACCTGAGGGTAACACAAACATTTAAAGGGCATAAAGGAGAGCTGTGGAACCAAGAGATCCCTAAGGAGGGGTTGTCACCGTCAGTGCTGGCTAGAGCCTATGCAAGGAGAGAGTTCTCAAGTGCTGGTGGACCTCCAGCTTCATACAATCCATCTATGCTTCACGATACACTGCTGACCACTCAACCACCCTTTCACTTGCCAAATTTGAAATTAAGTTCATCAGCTTACAAAAGAATGCTGAGTTATCTATCACTTAGGTGAGCGGCCTGCTAAACAACAGTTCAGTTTCAGCTGTGTTGCCAGGGTATATGTATTTCTTTTAACAAATTACACACTACATTTTTACAAATTAGGAAGAAAAAAATCTGGAAAAATGAAAGTGTTACTACCAATGATCAGTGTAAGTCTCAAATTTAATATGATTAAGGCAAATGTGGAAACAGGCAAGCAAAAATGGTTCAGAACACATGTTTGAGAAGAAAAAGAAAATACTGAAGAACACTTTTGAGATGCTGGAGAGATACTACTGACAAGGTCTAAAGGCAAAGGGTAACAAGCCATCTTATAATTTTTTAGGTTCTCAGAAGCGAAACCCTTCCCTTAGAAAACAGAGGCCTAAGGACTGACCTCACTATATTTAGAATAATTCACAACTATTTTCAGTATCTTATATGCAAAAGATCATCCTGTATTAGCTCTAGCAATTAGGAAATCATTAATGAATGACCTCAGCAAAAACGGTTTCAACGGAATGGCACAAAGAGAAGCCATTCTAGAGGAGATGGAGTAGTTAGTAGGCAAGAGACTGTGAGAATAGTTTCTTCTTTTAAGAATCTTTGTTAAACAGTGAAGTAAAAAAATTAGGGTGGTAATCTAAAGAAAGTACAAAGTTAAAATAATATATTTGAGCATTTTTCAAGACTGAACAGAAGCAGTGAGTGGAGAGGACTGAAGACGTGGACTTCAGGACTGAAGCAGGACTGAAGATGTGGGAAGGAAAGTTGCTCTGGGAAGCAGGAAACGAGGTTATTTTCTAATTTGGGGAAGAGTGGTAAGGTGGCAGAAATTTAACTCTAGGCAACTGAGAGGTCAGCTTACCAAGGATAAAAGATTAAGGTATAATTCTTTTTGCTGACAGGTTATAAGAATGAGTTGGGTTTATTTGAAAAGTCTTCTTAGAGGTAACTGACCTGAAACAGCATTTTAAAGGAGAGTATATGCTAAGACAGGCCAGAAGACAATCATTCTACAAAAGTGAGACAGAATGCCCCTGTAATCAAAATGGAGGTCCATCCCAACTTTTCCAGAGCACCTAACCTATCCCGAGGCCTTTGTATAACCTAAGAGTCTTAAGTTTGGGTTCTGAAAGGGACGATTCAGTGATGAGCTGCCCCCTGGCATTGCACAGGCCACCCTACTCATGTCCAGGACACCACAATCATTATAGAACAAACAGCTTCAAAAGAAGAATATCTAAAGTATTCAGTGCATATCAGAACACCCTAATTACCCAAGGCATTGCGACTTAAGTCATTCTTAAAACAGGTAAAACCCAGGAATCAAATCAATCAACATGCATTTCCAGGTAATATGGGCAATAAAATTTTAAAGCTTGGTTTGTTTATCTTCAGTTAAGACTCTCACTTCAGGAGTTAAAAAATGGATTTCTTTGATTACCCACAGCAAACTTAAATAAAATCCAGCTTCCAATGTAAAGGAACTGTGATGACTTGATTTTCAGTTCAGCATCTTACCTCAGTAAAAATATTATAGTCACTTTATTTTACCAAGTCATTAAAAAAAAAAAAATCACGCAGATATTTTACAAGAACTAAGATCAGGATAAACTAAAGAAACAGTTGCAGACATTATGGCAATGAACAAAACCTAGGTAAACAAGTTATGAGTCTGTTCTGTAAAAAGGTCAAAAGAGGCAAAGAAAAAGGGTTTCTACATGAAAACACTAATTGGAAAAGATACGTTCACTGCAGCATTATTCACAATAGTCAAGATATGGAAACAACCTAAGTGTCCACCAATGAATGAATGGATAGAGAAGATGTGGTATGTATGTGTACACACACACACACACACACACACACACACACACACACAGTGAAATACTACTTGGCCATAAAAAAAGAAGGAAATCTTGCCATTTGCAACAACATGGTTAGAACTTGGAGGTATTATGCTAAGTAAAGTAAGTCAGATGGAGAAAGACAATATGATTTCACTCATATGTGGAATCTAAAAAAAAACAAAACAAACAGACAAAACAAAAACAAACTCATAAAAGAGAACAGCTTAGTAGTTACCAGAGGGGAAGGGAGTTGGAGGGTGGACAAAATGGGAAAAGGAAGTCAACTGTATGGTTATAGATGGTAACTAGTCTTGTGGTGGTGATCACCTTGCAGTGTACACATGTATAATGCTATACTCATGAAACTTACATATTAAAAAAAAAAGATAAGGTATTTTTTTCTCCTCCAAGCTACAAGACCAAAAAATATGTACAAGATGGAAATAAAACTCCAAGAAAGCTATAAAGCTGTCATTTGGAGGTTCTCAGAGAGATAAAGAGGGAAATCTCTTACACTGCTGCTGGTATATACTGGAATAGCCTCTTGGAAGAGCAATTTGACAATATCTAGTAAAGTTGAAATTACATATACACTATGATAAAGCAAATCCACTTCTAGACCTAAAGAAACTCACCTATCTCTCTGCAGCATGGCTTATATTAACAAAAACTGGAAACCACCTAACTGTCCACCAATACGAAATACATATAGGTAAACTCTAATTAGAGAAATAGAATATTATATAGAAATTAAAATGAATCAACTAGAGCTACATATATCAGCTAGGATATGTGCCTCAGAGTATTAAGCAAAAATCAAGTCTGATTAAGTATATCTTTGTACATATCCTTAATCATTTCTTTAGGAAAAATGCCTACTAGGTTAACAAGAGTTCCTATATTTAAAGTAAATACACACTATACATACATTTACACACACACTATGTCAATTATCTATAGACAGACAGTAATACTTCAATTATTCTTACCTAATACCTGATAGTGTTCTTTCTCCTTTGTGAGCTGTTGGTTTACTGCCTGAAGTAACTGCTGTAACTGTGTTACAGTCTGATTTAGACTTACAGACATTGTCTCCTTCTCAGAAGACTCCTAAAAAGAAGACGGAAGAGATGAAAAACCCTGAGCACAAGAAAAAGGCATTTGCAACCAAAACCGAAAATAGTTTATTGCTGTTTTAAACACAAACAAAAAAATCTGAAAGATATGAAAATTGACAATAAAAACCATATAGAGCAATAGTGTTTGCTACCTAGCATTGCAAATTAGTTTGCATCAAAGAAAGTTATGTTATAAATGTTGTCACTAGGTTACAAATGGAAAACTCTAGAATCAATGAATATCAGATATAAATCCATTTCTCCTTTCAGAAAAAATACTGCGAGGAACCAAAGGAGAGTACATTCATAACAACAGAAAAATAACAGTTAACATATATTGAGCTCTTACTAAACTTGAGGCACTGTTTTAAGTGTTACCCACTATTCTAAGTGTTTTATATAGTAATTCATTTATTCCCTTCAACAATCCTACAAGATAGGTACTAATATCATTGCCTTTTACAGATGGAGCAACTAAAGCACAGAGAGGATAAAGAGTTTCCCCTTAAGTCAGTCACACAGCTACTGAATAGTAGAACCAGGATTCAACACAAGCAGCAGAGTCTACATTCTTCAGCAGTACACCATAATACTTTCCACCACAAACCTAAATATTAACATAATAATATCTCACCAAGCTAAAGTGAAAACAAACATTAATAAGAACACTGCATTTCAGATAAGACACCTCAAAGAAAAAACAACCTTGAGTTAAGAATGCAACATAATTGATAGAAGCACATTAAAAAGGCATTTTTTTTAGGCAGAGGTGGATCCTGTACATTTTTTATTCTTCACATAATTTACAAGGTAATTAGCCCAGAGATTTGGAGCTAAAGAAAATGCATACCGTTTCTGGGGAAACATCACTATTCTCAATAACAGTAGTGTCTCCAGCAGCTTTTACTATTTTTGACTGGATAAGATCCAGTGACTGTTGAGCCTGTGAGGAAAGCAATATGGAGCCTCTGAATAATACAACTGATAAATAAATATATACAAGAAAAAAAATGAGTGATTTTCTTACACTCATTATACTTTGTACAAAACTAAAGCTCTTCTCAAAATACAACGTAAAGCCAACCTGTTCAGTTTTTTCCCCAAAATCAAATAGTTTTCTCCCCCACCAGATTATAAAAACACACGCTCACCATTTTAAAAAGTTCAAACAATGCAGAAAATGTATAAAGAAATTAAAAGCAGAAATAACCACAGTGATATTTAGGTTAACATTAATCTATATCAGAGGTCAGCCAAATCTAGCCACACACAGCCTGTTTTTGTAGAGCTCACAAGCTAAGAATGGTTTTTACATTTCTTAAGAGTTGTGCTAGACTTTAACAGAGTATATGAAAGAAACTATAGGTGGCCCACAAATCCTAAAACAGTTTGTGAGTTTGCTGACTCCTAGTCTAGATCCCTCTTTAGTGCATATATGTCCTAACAGAAAATTGGTAGAAAATGTTCTATAAATGGGCTTTTAACATACATGCTATTTGACGAAGCATTTTATCTTTTTACATGTCAATAAATATTTATGGGCATTTCCAATTAAGAGTTGCACAGTATTTCTATTACACAGATATGGTGCAGTTCACTTTCAACTACTGTTGCCATTTTATGCCAAATAACATGGCATATCCATATCTTTGAGCACCTGTTTAATATCCTTAAAGTACCTTCTGAGAAAATAAATTGCTAGGCTAAAACTGCAAGTTTTATATTTTGTCCAGTGATCAAACATTCACGTTATCAAAATATAAATCAGATTGCTCAATCTTGACAATGTATCATATATCTAAGTCAGGGCTCTGAAACTTTTTTTTTATAATTCACATTCTTAATTTTTTTTCATTCACAAAATAGCCCTTGTAAATGCCATTTTATAGAAGATAAACTTGAGACTTGCAAAGATCAAATAATTGCCCCATGGTCACACAGCTCAGAAGTGGTAGCAGTAGGATTCAAACCTAATGAAACTCTTTAAGTTCACATTTTATCTACTGGTGACAACATCAAAGTAATCTGAAGCAACTCTAGATTCCTAGACTTTTGCATAACAATTATGATATAATCATACAGACCCAACAGAAATATTTCTTTCAACCTTTAAAAGAGTGGGGAATTTAATTGTTTTGCTAATGACTAGATCTCCTATAAACACAATCTTAGCTCTAAAGCAGCTTTGATAAAAGCATTTATGAATTACATTATTAAAAATCTCAAAACAGAGTTACAAATAACTTGTCAACCTAATGCAAAGAATAAAAAATGTAATCCTAAAAATCACCCATCTACATATGAGATTAAGAAAAACATATTTCTACAAAGAAATAAAGGGACGAATTTCTGAAACATCAGAGGTCTATATATACTTCACATTCATGAAGATCAAAAGAAACATACTTTGAAAATGACTATATAAGCAAATCCCAATAAAAAATATATAGATGTAACCATTTTTTTTTTTTTTGCGGTACACGGGCCTCTCACTGTTGTGGCCTCTCCCATTGCAGAGCACAGGCTCCAGACGCGCATGCTCAGCGGCCATGGCTCACGGGCCCAGCTGCTCCGCGGCATGTGGGATCTTCCCGGACTGGGGCACGAACCCGTGTCCCCTGCATTGGCAGGCGGACTCTCAACCACTGTGCCACCAAGGAAGCCCAGATGTAACCAATTTTAAGAGTCACATCAACTGCATTCAAAATTTAATCTACACTTTACAAAGCAATTAATTATATAAATATGATGAAATGAAGACGTGAATTAAGAATGGAAAAACAAGCCAAAAAGTCTAGTTCCAAATATGTAACTGTATAACAAACAGCTTAAATTTATAAACAAATTAATGTAATGATGCAAAAGAATGAATCCAGGGTTAGCAGTATGTCTGCTTAAGATTCAAGGTACAACATAATATGATAATATGGCATCTTCAGGACAAGCAGTGTCTTACCTTATGCAAGTCACCAGCTACTTTCTGTCTTTCACTTTGTTCAGTTCTAAGTTTTGCAAGTGTTTCATTTAACTGCTTCTTTAACTGTAAAAATACAGGAACACCACAATTAATTCACATCCTTCTTTGATTCCTTGATTATGCTGAGACCTCTAGGACTGAAGAATGAATGAGAAAGAATGGGATCGCTAACAGTTATTATGCACAGTGGATTAGCCAATATGCTGCACCAGATGTACAGAAAAGCTAAGAAGTGGAGGTCCCAATCTGTAAAGCTAAACATAAGAAAAGCTACAGAAACGAACTAGAGTTGAGAGTAGAAAACTGCAAATATAAAAACAAAACCATCAAATTCCAGTAGATTACTTTTCTAAAGTATTACTATTCACTATTCATAGGGCAGTTCATTCACATTTATTTCAAATTAAAAGGCAAGTCATAAGAAATTTTACTAGTTTTTAAATGTTTAAAGGCTTTTCTTAACCTATATAGCTCAGTTAAGAAGAATCAATTGTGTGA
The DNA here is from genome assembly GCF_949752795.1 of Hyperoodon ampullatus. Taxonomy (NCBI): domain Eukaryota; kingdom Metazoa; phylum Chordata; class Mammalia; order Artiodactyla; family Ziphiidae; genus Hyperoodon; species Hyperoodon ampullatus. The sequence continues at coordinate 134,829,975 of NC_136916.1, read as the reverse complement.
TATTTAAAAAAAAAAACACTGAACAGAAGATTACAAATCCAGTAAAATGAAATCTTCAAAAATTTAAATGTCACTCATCCTTTAAGATGTCACTAGAAAGATGAGTGAAGACCACACTGGCCTAACTATACCAACAAGACATGTCTTAATATATACATCTCAACCAACTTGTTGAAACAGTTATAAAGCTTTATTAAACTCTAGAGCTAATACGTGATGACTGTTCTCTTAGTAACTATTCTGATTACATAAGAATGAGGGAAATGGACTCACTGACACAAGATAACTTTTTCTTATTAAACTCATCAAGTTAATTATGTCTCTCACCCACAGGCACAGCATTCTAAACAGTTCTGGAAACCCAAAAGGGGGAAATATAAGACACTGACATTTCAAACACGTAGAGAGAATTAGTGCAGGACATTCCATTTGGAAATTTTATTTTGGGAACTCTATTTATCCCGAATGCTTCAGTTCTTGCTCCTTTACTTAACTCTGATTTCACACATCAGAGAGGTTATTCTTTTGGCCCAGGAACACACAATGTATAAGCAAACAAAATTATTTTAATATATCTTAAAATGTGGCAACAGTTACGCTGAGCAAAAAGCAAACAGGAAGATTAAAATGAAGACTGCAAAGTCAAGACAAAAAAATTTTAAATATCACTCAAAATGACCTCTTGACAGAAGTAAAGGGTCAAAATGTACAAAGAGATCATCAGACTGAATGGAGACTCAACCATAATCCTATGGGTTTGATGCTGCACTGGAGTCAGCCACCAAGCATCAAAGTTAAAAGTAAAATCTCCAACAATTGTAGGTAGAAGTGGTTTTTTAAAAAACACATTACAGGATAAGCATATCACTTAAAGCTGTTGCATATCACAGTACCAATCTGTGCAATGTATAGCAAACGTATGCATAAAACCTTAATTGAATCATTCACACACTGCAGTGGGAATGATTCAATTAAGGTAAAATAAAGGTAGATTTTATTTCAAAAATAGAAAGGTGTGTGTGTGTGTGTGTGTGTGTGTGTGTGTGTGTGTGTGTGTGTGTGTGTGTGTGTGTGTGTGTGTGTGTGTGTGTGTGTGTGTGTGTGTGTGTGTGTGTGTGTGTGTGTGTGTGTGTGTGTGTCGGGGTGGGGACTCTGTGTACATTTCATAGAGAGCTCCACTCTGAAAATTGATTCCTGTAAATCACTGCTGTAACACTGCTTAACATGAATGAGTTAAGAAATTCTCTTTGGTACATACAGCAGTACTAAAAAGAAAATTCCAAACTTGGCAGTGTTAACTTATAGTAGGGAGAAAACTGACTTACTGCAATTGTACTAGAGTTCATTCAAGTACTTTAAAAAAATCTAATCATATTCTTAATTTTTAAAAGTCACAGATAGACATAATGATTACTGTTTCAAACATACAATAAGATAGTCATGTTTATCTAAAAAACAAGCCTGTCTCAATCAGTGTAAATTTTCAGAAAATTTAAGAATGGGAATACAGGGTACTCTGTCTTTATACAACATTTAACTAACTTTCAGTCTGTAGTTTTCAGATTATTATGCTCTGAATGATATGATGATGATAAAGAATTCCACAAGCTTTTTGTTATCTATAATGTGTAGAAAGGCCAGCTAAAATAAGAAGCTACATTGGATCGTTGCCCTTGAATGAAGAATATGTATCTTCCACCTTCAAGAATCTCCTTCCAGGTCAGAAAATAAGAGGCCCAGTTAACTATGGTAACTCTGAGAAGAGAATCTTTGCAACTCAGCCAATCTTTGTCTCTTTGTTTCATTTCTTTATTCACTGAAAATAATGCTGCTGAAGAAATTTGGTTTTATAAAACACAGAAAATTTTGAAAAAGAGTTGCAAGCCAAACATGCCATTGTTAGGAGCTAAGAAAAGAAGGATCATCTTAGGAATCAAGAAAAGGCAGACCATCTTGAGTCATCAGAATATGAAGATTATCTTAAACTTATAAAAATGCCAAGCTAAAGGTGTTAGCAAGGAGAAAAAGTCTGGATGGTTTCTCCACATGTCAAAACAAGTGTTTTCAGAGCCTACTTGATACCCCGTGGAGAACAAGCTTCTTACCAAATTTAGCTCTTCATTCTGTCTTACTGCTTCAGAATATGAATCATCAAGTTTTTTCTGCAATTCAGTCAACAGATCTTTCAGCTGCAATGAAGTTTAGAGTTTAAGATTGATTTCCTTATGATATCCCATGTTTGTATGCTACTTGGAAGCTCTGCCAGAAACAACTTACACTGAAATATTTTATCACTCTGTTATAAATTTAACTTAAATTGAGAAGGTTGAAAAAAATTCTATCGTAAGTACCTCTCTGACTTCCGTAACATAGGTAGATCGTTCCATTTCTGCCTTCTCTAGCTCCATTTCCAAATGCTCTCGTTCTCTTCTCAGCTAGCAGTGCAACAAAGAAGGAAAAGTTAAGAGACATATTTAAGAGGCCTCCCTACAATGAAAAGTTATGACACTTATGAATATAAAACTATACCATCTGAAACACTACCCAAGATATTCTTAAAGGCATAACAACTACATCATAAGACAAAAGAAATCTTAAAACACAGCTTGTAAGACAATCCTTAATGCTAAAAAATGAGTCCATAGGTTACAAGTCAAATGGTGAGATAACATACATTTTCAATATCTTTATTTTCTCTTCTTAATCGCTCTAGCTCTTGCTCCGAAGATGTGAATGACAATTGCATCTGAAATGTGAAATAATTACATGATCAAGTTAAACCACCAAGGATACAGAGGCTTTTCTATCTTGTAGAATTTTAATCAATTAGACACGTCAGAGGTTTTTTTTAATGTATCTCACTTAAAGCCATAACTGAATTTTAAAAGATCTTAAAAATTAGAGTGTCACATTTAACTTCATTTAAACTGTGGTCAAAACCTACCCCATTTGCATGGTATTATATTAGGTCCAGTTAATTGTTAATTAACTGTAATTAACAATAATCAGCTGTACTTAATCCCCAAATGCATTAACATAAAATACCATCAGCAACCCTAGATTCTGCACAGGTCAGCCCAGGAAAACAAGTGAGCAAGAGATGGCACTCTTTACCACACCCAAGTACTACTATGCCATTCTATATAGCATTCCAAGATACCAGATTTTGGTAACTGTGGAGACTCCTGGAACTAATTCCTTGATGGATATGGAGGGACAACTGTAAACAGAAGAAAAACTAAGACTACATAATAATATTTAAGTCCCATGAACAGAAGAAGGACTTACTTTTTCTTGAATACTATTATCATGAGTCACATATCTGTGTTTTAAAACTTATTGTGAACACCAAATTCTTTGCCTTATGTTATCACATTGTGGTTCTTTAACTTCCAAAGCACTCTGCACTCTGTATCATTACTCTTTTTTTTTTTTTTTTTGCGGTACACGGGCCTCTCACTGTTGTGGCCTCTCCCTCTGCGGAGCACAGGCTCCAGACGCGCAAGCTCAGCGGCCATGGCTCACGGGCCCAGCCGCTCCACGGCATGTGGGATCTTCCCGGACCGGGGCACGAACCCGTGTCCCCTGCATCGGCAGGTGGACTCTTAACCACTGCGCCACCAGGGAAGCCCTGTATCATTACTCTTTAGTCGTACTCTAAACCAGTGAGTCTCAAGCGTCAGTGGGCATCAGAATCATTCGGGGGGCTCTTTAAAACACAGACTGCTGACCCCACAGCTTCACAGTCAGTAAGCCTTGGGGGGGCCCAAACAATGTGCGTCTCTAACAAGTTCCCACGTGCCGCTGACGCTGCTCATCCAGGGCCCGCACTGTGAGAACCACTACTCTAAGCTTTTTTTTTTTTTTTTAAATCGTTCACACATCCCTTTTATTTTTTTTCCCCTAAGCTCTTCTTTTTTAAATACCTGTTTAATAGTCTTTTGTGATTCATCGACCTTAACTTTCCATTTATTCTCTTCTTGCTCCACACTTCTCTGTAGTTTCTGTAAAATTCCTTCCTATAAACAAAAGTACAGTTGTTATGAAAAATTCATGTTCTAATACCAAGATAAACTATTTAAGCAACTAAGTAATGTTAATAATTATTTTAAAATGTAGGTTAAAAATCATTTCCTACCGTTTCTGCAAGGACGGATTTGTATTTTTCACACTCTAGCTGTAACAATGTGTGCATTTCATCAGCTTCTTTCAACTTGTGCTCTAAAACCTGCAAACAAAATAAAGAAAAATTCTCTAGTTTAGTTTTACCAGAAAGTTTTGTGCTTCAAGTTTGTTTCAGTACTTAATGGTATATTATATAAATGGTTTCTGTTTTATTATTAATCACTACATTTCAACCTTCTTAAGTAACAATGAAGTTCAATTACCTTTTTGGTCATTTGATTTTCCTAATAAAACTCTTAGAGTCTGTTTAATACAAAAATATATCACACAATTTTGTAACAAATAGGCTTGTCACTCTTTAGTGAGACAGTAAAATCAAAGCAGATCCACATGTGAAGTAAGGTCACAATGCCATGGGAAAGAGGGTTTTGTTCATGCCACTTGAGAGACAAAAAAAGTTAATCTCCCAAATTTCAGTAGTCAAGGATAAAAATACATCTAGGCTCTGAATGCTCCTAAACAATGTATTTGGGGATATATTAGCAAACCAGTCAGTTTCTACCTATCAACTGATCTTTACTTTCTAAACCCAAGCTAAAAAGAGAGCAACAGACAGTTAAATATTCAGTTTTAGAAATGACTAAGATAACAGAGTTAAAGGAATGAGAAACATCAGCTTTGTACACAAATCAAACACAAGGAAGACTTAATAGTATTTTCACCAAAATGTACACAAAATGAAACCACCTTCTTATACTTTCTGAAAAGATCACTATTCTACTCATAATATAGCCTTTATCTTTCCCAAGCTTATAAAGACAAATCTGATTTACTTCTTTTTTCTATGTTTCTTTAAAATATAAATACTTCACCTCATGAACTAACCTTAACCTCTTCTGAATCTGAAGTTCCAGCCACACATTCTTTTGCCCTCTTTTCAAATCCATGCAACCATTCACTATAACTCTGTGGAGAAGAAAAGTCAAAACAACCAATTTCAAACAATACCTAAATGAAATAAGTAAAGTATTTTAAATAACCAAATTAGAAGATTATAAAAGAAATCTATATAGATAAACACCATCCCTCTGGAAATTTCAAAGAAGAATAGAATTGTTACATAAGTTGTACGTGACCCAGCCTTGAAAATAAACACTAAAAATATGCCTATGTACTACCAAAAAATCAAATCTAAATTTATTTACCCCGTCCTAGGATATGTGCAACTGAATTCTGGACATACAGGTAGAAAATCTGGGCTCAAACCAGCCTCTACCACTTACTAGTGCTAGGACTAATAGATTCAATATTTAAGACAGAGAAAGCCTAGAATGAATAATTTTTCAAAACTTTTTTTCAGGTGAACCAGTTCTCAAAAACTGAGTTCATAAACTAAAAGTTCAATTGAGATAGTCTAGTCAGAAGACTTCAGATTCTGTGAAGGTGCTCCAGGGATTGTGAAAATACTTCAAAATAAATATGTATTATGAAGCATTTTTAAAGTCATAATGAGAAATAACAATACACAAACATTTGTGTGTTTAAAACCAACAAAAATTCTATTTGTACTGAAAGGTCAGCTGATGCAAACACAAGGCATTATAGTTTTAGTCATTATTCCAAATTTCAGAATAAATTATTCTAGGTTTTTGATGCTTCTTGTCTGAATTTTAAACTCTGATAAAGAGTATTTGTTAGATACTTTAAAGATAATTTCCTCTTATTCCTCTTTTAAGTCTTTGGTTTAGTTTAATTCAAGACAAAAACAACACACATGAAATTTCTATTAATTGCTCTAATTAAATATTTTACTTATGTGGCTGAATCAGTATTCTCTGGCTGAATCAGGATTCTCTATACTCTATCAAATAAAAAACAAAGAAAACTGGATGCTGAGATCACCCTGTAGTACAATACCCCGTAGTACATATTAGTCAAAAAAGCCTCTCCATTTAAAAACAAAATTACATTCTCACATCATAAATTTGAATGATGACAAAATGATACTATTAAAATCCTACTTAGCTTCAAATACTGGGATTCAATATAAATTAAATTCAGATTTAGATGCTTAAAGTATGTAAGCCTCTCTTCAATCCAGGTCATATAGTTTAGATCACTCCTCTGCTGATTTTCTTAGCAAAAAAGCAATAGAAAACAGTTTAAAAAAATTACTTCATGTATAAAAGCCCTTTTATATCTACTGACTATATTAACTTAATATTAAATTTAATTATTATCTTAAGGTAAATAGTTTATTATCCATCATATCTCTAAAAATTTAAAATGCTAGACCCTAGGTAGCACACAAAAAGCTTAATATATTTCTTAAATACAGACTACATGCAGAAGTATTCAACTTTTAACAAGTGGATGAACAAAAGCCAAATATCATCATTCATGTCTTATGGTGATTTATAAATATTTATAGTGTCAAAAAGGTTTGGTGGTTGAAGGTGGGTAATATTGCTGTTAAGAATGAATTTGTTACATTAAAAAGAATTTTTAATTCTGGTGATCTTATACAATCTTTAAAGAAGAAAAACACAAATTATTAACTCTTTTGGCTCATAAAATACTGCCAAATAAATCCTGCAATTCTATTTCCACTAATAAAATATAAAGTAGGAATAAAGAAATAAAAACGGCTTATGGCCACAAAGGAAAAAATATGAAGTATATGAAGAGCAACCCTTTCTCCTAGGTTCAATGTAAGAACAGCACTAGAACTGACAATTTATTCATATTGCCCAGCACAGGTTATTTCAATCAGCTCAACCTGTATCTACTAAGCTGATCAAACCTGAATATATCCTCAACAGTTACAAGAGAAACAAAAGAATCTTTGCTTCTTGTGCAAGTGAGACGCAGACGATATGTAGATAAAACCGAAGAGAGCAAGCAGCTAACTCAGACTGCACAGAGAACAGGCCATGACGTTTACTTACATCACACCTGGCACCTACAGCCCTCTCCTTGAGAAATACCCTGATTCCAAGTTTGGGGCAGGAAGTGTACACAATAAATCAGGAACAACTTGTCACACCACAAAGCAAAGAAGCTACCAAAGTTTAGCAGTGCTGTGTCAAAAGGATTTGGTAGCCAGCCTAAATAAGCTCCAACAGGGCAAAGAAGCAAAAGCAGACACGATGGACCTCCTAATGGAAGTACACAACACTGCCCATGAAGTAGTCTTGCCTCTACCCGTCCTACCCCTGAAGTGTTGAGCCTCATCAGGCCTCCACTGACTACCAATTTATGGGATACACAAAGGACAGAGGAACATACTGCCATTACTGGGATGCAGTCAGCTAAATCCAGACTGGGAAACTGCATATGAAACTACTACATTCCAAAAAAAAAAAAAAAGGGTGGGTGAGGGGGTGTGCTGCCAAATAAAAGGGAACCCGTGGAATAAAGATGATCCAAAAGACGGCTGAAATCAATCACAGGCTGACCTTATTTGAGTCCTGACTAAAACAAACCGCAATAAGTCGTTATTATTTCATTAAAATACATTATATGACAACTGAAAAAATCCAAATATTGACTAGATGTACGACATAAAGAATTTTTTAAAAATATAATAATAGTATTTTCTAAAGGAATCCTTATCTTTTAGAAATATTTACAGATGAAATGCTCTGATGTTTGACTTCCTTCAAAATAACGGAGGAAGTACAGGGCTAGAAGTAAAACAAGACCGTGCATCAATGCATGCGACATACTGGTAATGGCTGAAGTGAGATACTGGTTTACCTGGCTCATTACGCTCTCTCTGCTTCTGACTATACATACATACAACTTCCCACTAAAAGAGAAAAGGACCTGTGCCACCATTTTAGAAAACTACATGCACACTCACTGGCTTTCTCTGCCCTCAAGTATTCACTGTATTAATTCTCTGAACGGAGGGAACTTTTCTCTCCCATTTAAAACACATACAACCTCAAATAAAGCAAGTTGTTCTATATCATCTTTAAGACTTTTGCTTGAAGAAGTTAACAGATGACCAAAATCTTAAGTTATGAAATAAAAATAGCCTGGTTCTTAGTATTAAATACATTTAAAAATAAAGTGTTCCTAAAACTAAGAAGGAGTCACTTAAAATTAAGTTCTATTTTGAATAAAGCCATTAAGAACATTACTGATTTATTAACCACTATTGACTTATGAAGAAATATTTCTTTCCCAAATATGATATTTATGATCCTCTAAATAATATGTCTCATATGTAAATTTTACAGATTACAACAAAGTATCAACTGAAAAAACATAAATGTCTTTGAACCAAGTTATTGATTTTAACTACTCAAAACACCCTAGGTTAAAAATGAGAAAGAGTGGGCTTCCCTGGTGGCGCAGTGGTTGAGAGTCCGCCTGCCGATGCAGGGGACATGGGTTCGTGTCCCGGTCTGGGAAGATCCCACATGCCGCGGAGCGGCTGGGCCCGTGAGCCATGGCCGCTGAGCCTGCGCGTCCAGAGCCTGTGCTCCGCAAAGGGAGAGGCCACAACAGTGAGAGGCCCGCGTACCAAAAAAAAAAAAAAAAATGAGATTGAGGGATCAGTGCACCCTAAAACCAAGTGCAGAGTGAAAATGCTGCTTATTCACAACTTCCTTGAATAATGATAAAGACATCATGTTTTAAAAAATAATAAATTAATCTTACCAAATTAGAAGGTACAGACACCTTTGGAAATAATTTTTTGAGAACTTCTTTAGCTTCTAACTCAACAGCTTCCACATGCTGTTGTCTTTCCTAAAGCAGAAGAAGAACCAAATCAAACTTACAAGATTACAGAATTAAAAAAAAAAAAGCTACAGTCTTTTAAACTCTAAGAAAAAGACTTAATATTTTAAAAATTCTTATTACTGACAAATGTTCAAAGTTCCCATTCTGAAATATCAAAATGCTTACATAAGAAAAAATCTTAAAAGCACCCTAAGTAACAATGTCTTATATTAATCAAACTAAGGCAATATCTGACAATATGGACATTTTCCTTGCCATCAAGTGATACCCCTCCAGGAACAATTCAAAAAACAAACAAACAAAAACACAAAAAATACTTCCTACAGCTAAAACAAACTACATGCAAAAAAAATGCATCTGGGTGACATAACTGAGGCTTATTAGGCTGGCAAATCTCTTTCCAAAAAAATGCATCACTGATGGACCATGGAATTAATAAAATGGCAACTTTGATACTTCCAGTTTCAAGGTCAGGTAAAGCTATTTATGCTAAACAAAGGGGGGGAAAAAAAGAACCACCAAAATTTGACAGGTGTACATATGGGAAAAAGAGTAAAGAGAAAGAGGAAAAATTGATGGTGTACTACTTCACCAATGCCGTCAAGAAGACTAACTCTGGCATGTGTGTATGGACTCTGTCAGCTGTTAAATTTAAAGATAAGTATCACAAATGCATGTCTAGATTTGGTGATTTTAAATCCAAGTCTAATGGGTATCAATTATTAACTCAAAAGCATTGTTTGTCAAAATTAGGGTAATGACTTGATCACACGAAAAAATAAAAATCGAATATTCAAACTATCTCTACAAGATTAAAAAATAAAAAAGACATATATAAAAATGCACATCTAAACCAAGCCAAGAAAATCATCTCAAAACACTGGTGAAGTTCAACAGGTGACAAGAAGGCAAGCAAGCTAGCAAGATCTCAACCCTATCTTCCCCCACCATTTAAATCGATCTTTCAAATCTATTATGGATTTAAGATGCACACGCTTCAATTTAAGAAAATCTAATAACATGAAAATCTAAAGTTATACAATAAGAAGCTAGAGATTAATCATATTCTGTACACACAAAAAGCTGTTACTTTATTCGGATTAATGGCAGGATTTTTAAAATGGATGTTTTAATGGAGTATTTTCAATAACTCAGTAAAGTCCACTATTTTTCAGGGATACATCCACCTAACTGCATAAAATAAGGTACACTCATTTAAGGAAAATGATTAACTGCTAATTCAGAAACAATGAAGAGTTCATTTTTATCATCTGACCACAGAAGTGGCAGAGCAATCTCTAAAGAAAATCAGGAAAAGAGACACTGTGGAACAGAAACTTTTTTGAAAATTCCCCAAGGGAAAAAGAATCTAACTAAAGGAAATAGGTGTCTAACTTGTAACTAAGAAGCACAAGGGTGTACTAGCAATTTTAGGTAAAAAGTTTTCATTTGACATAGTAATTTGGTTGTGGATAACGATTTCTATTCCACTTTAATATTGAAAACTGCATTATTATAATTTCCTTAATATCTTTACCTAAGTGTAACGTGTGAAGTACCTTTCATGTGAACCTGTCATTAATAGTAGGTCCTCAAGAACATTTACTCCTTACAGCACAACCTGTAGTCAGGGGTCAATCAACATCATTTTATACCTATGCTATCTGAGGACTGTCTAAATTCCATTAAAATAGAGAAGGAGCATAAAGTCTATGCTCTGTAGATCATCAGCCATGCGAGAAGCCATCATGCACTAGGTGATTAGTTCTGAAATATAAATTCTTGTATTCACCACCAAACACATGATGAAACAAATTCTAGCTTTCTTTTGGCATAATATGCAAGAATGCCTATGACAGGTGGCACATAACTTCTTGTAGGAATGGCATGATTTTAAGAGTTTAGCACTTTCTAGATAACCAGCCTCAATAACAAAATAAAGCTAAAAGGTAGCTCTTAACAGTGAAAAACAAAGTTATAGAAACAATCAGAAACTATACAGAACCCCCACTGCTGACAGGGCTGACTGCAACCACTGACAATGAAACAATAACGTCCTACCTGGCCTAGATTTTTCTACTCTCTGGCCTAGATTTCTCTGGTCCCAATATCTGCCAGATATCTCAAATTAAGGTTTTAGTGAAAATTAGGGCCTGATGAATAAGTATATAAGTAAATACAAATCCATTTACACTAAAGGAAATATAACCACAAACATGATTGATAAAAAAATTTATTAAAATTCTATTCTGCTTAAAAAAAAGTCCTTCAAATGTCACTAAGACTTACATTTAAAATTCAGCATATTACCTTAGCACACAAAATACTTACAGAATGCTGAATTGAATAACATAATGAACTTTAACCCATATATGAAATTCAATAATTCTGTTCCACATTTATTCTTGGTAGGAATTTTCAAAGTGCTTGACTGAACTGGCACATTTATTTCTCTCAATCTTTAAGAACAACTTCTCAATTACAATTCATTAGAAATCTTTAAATCCATGGAACAACTTGAACTCGGGGAGAATATCCTTAATCGTTTTTAAGACAGAGGGGGATATATGTTTCAGGAGCACTTTACATACTCTGGTCAAGAGGATTATCCCTTACATTAATATTCCATACTAAACATAAAATGTGCATCATTACTGTCCAGATACTTCAAAACCTAAAGTTTAATTTTAAGTCCATCTCTTGTAAGGAATCATCCCCAATAACACACCCAGAATTGATCCTGTCCTTGTACTTCTGAAGACTTTTATCATTTTCCACCTTGTCTGAGTCATCTTGGTGTGCCTCAAAGAACCTAGGAGAGTCCACTGTGCATCACAGGTGCATTCTAGGTACTCAAATGTGTTTGTTAATTCAGTTAGATTTTTTTTGGCTCAGGGTTTTCACCAAGTTCTCTTAATCAACCCAACATGTACACTCTGTCTAACAAGAGCTTACATGGGTAGCATAGGCTTCCTGAGACTCATCAGCTTAAAGCAGTAATCACCAAAGCTCAAACAATCAAGTAATCACAACAAAACAGCATGCCCAAAATTAAAGCTTCAAGGAGTAGATGAAAAAAAGCAGAGATGATAGAGGTGATAAATGTGGATGATAAGGAGATTTTATATTTAAATTGCAGTAAAATTAAATGCTTTAGTCTGATTTTAAGACAAGCTGCAGATTTTCTCTGTTCAGTGGATTGTTTCTAGGAGTTAGCATTACAACCTTGGAAGTCTTGTTCACTTTGTCCTGCAGCATTTTTTCAGTTGATGCCAATGCTTCCATTGCTTCCCAGTTTTTCTCCCGAAGGTCCTAATCATTTTTAGAAAGAATGATTTCAGTTTATCCATTATTGAAAGATTTTTGCTTTTTGCTTCATCAGTATTTTGCACTGCATTTAACTGCTGCTTACTGCAAAATTATTTCAATGGGAAAATATGTATATTAGCAAAAAAATAAAAAGCAATGTTTAGAAGTTTGAATGAGAAAATAAAGATGCCCACTTCCCATGTTTTAGTATACACACCAAATATGCCAGCTTTAAAGTAATTACTATGCACATATAACAAGGAAGAAAAAGCACTGAAAAGTAAACACAGAAACCAAGATTACAAATATAATTTCAGGTACATCGAATATTAGAGGATTAAGGACAGAACAAATACACAAGTATTACAAAAAGCTTTACGTGTGATTTTTAAACAGGACCCAATATCACTCATGGGACTTTCCACTGCAGCATAACATTTTTTTCTCTAAATATGTTTTATTGATTTAACACATTTCAAGTCTACCTAGGAATGACATAGGAATTCACTGTATTTCTCTATCTTTCTTGGCATGGTCAAATGTGCATACCAAAAAGCAACCTGACAGGAATTGTATGAGCTACTTGATCAAGGCGAACGAGGAGGCTAGAAAGAGAAACAGAGGCCTTTGGAAACTGAGTTCTGAAAGATCTATTTTAACAGCATTTCATTAGCAAATACTAATAAGGACAATCTGCTATATTTCAGCCTTTCTTCAGATTTAGAAATCTAAACAGATTAAAAACAACAACTAAAAAGCCAATAATCACCAACTATTGAATGCTTACTTATGTGCCCAACACTGTATTTGGCATGTCACATAAATTTTCATTAATCCTCGTAACAACCCTAAGAGGTATTTATTCCCATTTTATAGATGACAAAACCACAGCTCAGGTAGGTTAATAAATGTGACCAAGTGTACACAGCAAATGAGGGGGCAGAACTAGAATGGACTGACGGTGCAGTCTGCTGGCCTCCAGTGTCCTGGCTCTTTTCACACACTTCAGTGCCTCCAGCACTACTGCTGCTGCTGAGGCATTAGACTGGCATTACTATACCTTCCTTATCTCAGAATCCCGATAATAAAACACAGTTAAGATGGTAACAGTAATACTGGCAAATTGAGCTTAGGTTTTCTGGCCAAGCAATGCTATTAGTAATGTTACACAAACACACAAAGGGCAATTCACATACCTAATTTTGACAAACTCAGAGGAGCAGGAACATGTCAACTTGTTAAATTAACAAATTAATGCAAACTTTGAAAAATTAGCTTTCATTAGAAAATACCCCCTTAGATTTCAATAACACTTCTGACCTTGCTCAAGTCTTAACAATGATACTTTTGTGTGCAAAAATTCCTCATCTAACAAGAACGCTTGCATTCTACTGAAAGGTGTCATCCTCTGGTCAGAGAGAATTTAAGAAACTCATCTAAATTTACTACTTGTCAATATTTCACTATCCCTTCCATTCTAACCTAAATGTATTCACAGTTTTTGAGCCCTCTAATATGCTTAATTACCAAAATTCGAAACACCTCTCAATTTAAAAAGGGAGGTGCCAGAAGACTTTGAAAGACAGTTAATTATTGAAAATACTAGGTTTGAATACTGGCATTACTTTCAGTTTACAAAAAGCCTAGCCCAATCAAAATAAGAACAAAAACCTTTAATTTTAAGATACTGAGCTGAAAGAATAATTTTTCCAGATAAAAGTGTAACAGAAAGTCAACTATAGTTTAAAAAAAATCTGTAGCTGTAATAATTTTAACGTCAACATTTAAAATGATATTCAGACATGTACAAAATGGACTTTTCATTTATTCATTAAAAAAATCCACTCTCTAATAAAGTGGTTTCCCCAATAATTCTCTCATAAAACCTACACACAAAACAGTACTTTCCTACAAAGATTAAGAAATCTAAAGTAAAAGTTGATTAAAAAATTCTTAACCATGATATTTCAGTGAAATAATAATAAAAAGCTTTATTCTGATAAAAATTTGCTTACATTGTTTTTCTTCCTCTGGTGTTCAACAGCATCCTTCAAAGAAGCTAACTCATTCTGGAGACCAGTTATTTCTTTCTCTCTTTCTGAAATTCTAAACCAGAACATGAATATATATAACAATATTTTAGGTAAACAGTGAACATATTATTTATTACTACAATAAAAACAGCAAGTAGATGATGCTTTGAAAAATGCATTAACCTAATAGGCGAATTCTTTAAGCTTAACCACAGTTACCACAGAAAGCCTATCCATGAATTCCTATTTTCAGAAATAAACTTTTAAATATATTTTTACAATATGATATACTGACATTTATGCTAAAGAGAAATCATCCCCTAAGAAACACTTCATGAATACATGAACAGCTGTAGTTGTAGTCACTTCTATTTTTATCTAGGGCAGTGAAGTAGCTATTTTCAGAGGAGTAAAAACTGATGTAGACACATTCCCTTAAATATTTTTTTTTCCAGAAGGTAATGAAATCAATTATGACTTTAAGTGCTAACCCACAATAAAAGCATGATATTAACGTGAGGTAGGTGTTCTCTTTTCATTTTCAAAACAGTCTTGGGATTCATGTTTTTCTGGTTCTATCAAATGAGTTAGTTACTTCCCAGAAATGCAGAAAGAAATGGCAGAGTCACAATTTGATTCTGGTATAGCTGAGAGGAGGCCTGGGTAGAAAATTAAAGTACAAATCGCTCTTCTGTAAGAATAAGGCTTGGGCCTCCCTGGTGGCGCAGTGGTTGAGAGTCCGCCTGCCGATGCAGGGGATACGGGTTCGTGCCCCGGTCTGGGAGGATCCCATATGCCGCGGAGCGGCTGGGCCCGTGAGCCATGGCTGCTGAGCCTGCGCATCCGGAGCCTGTGCTCCGCAACGGGAGAGGCCACAACAGTGAGAGGCCCGCATACCACAAAAAAAAAAAAAAAAAAAAAAGAATAAGGCTTGATATAAGGGGTTGGCAAACTAGGGTTCAGGGCATGACCCACAGTCTGGTTTTGTATGGCCCTTGACCCAAGAGCTGATTTTATGTTTTTAAAGAATTGTAGGGAAAAAAAGAATATGAAACTACGTGGCTCACACAGACTAAAATATTCACTGTCAGGCCATTTATAAAAAAAAGTTTGCTGACCCTTGCTCTATACAGTCAAACTCAAGACTCAAATTAATAGTAAATAATTCTAAACTAGTAAACTACCAACTGTGTAAACAAGTCAAGATAGAAGAACATACAGATATATCACTGAATATACTTCACGTGGTTGACATTTAACATGTTGAAACATACCAACTTACCTGAAATGACCTTAAACGCAGCCTCTTAGAGAAAAATACAGACCCACAATAAAAATGTTTCAGTTAAAAAAAAAAAAAAAACTCCTTAAAAGAGAGTAACCATAAAGATTACAAGATTTGCTTTTCTAATGCAGAAGCTAAACCAAAATGTGCACCATTCAATTCCACAATGATATCAGGAGGATAATTGAGATAATTTAAGGTAAATCAGTTAAAGGCTTCAAAATATAGTTAAATGTGATTAGATATTTTCTGAATGCCTGAAACACCCGTTATCACCCTCAACAAAATGTTCAAAGAAATGCAAATACCATAAAAGGTACATTTAGCTCAGCCAAAGGCACAGCTAAGCTCTAATGACCTACAGTCCAAGAAATCCAAATAGAACTGTAAAAATTAGGGGAGCATTTGCAGTTACATCAAATTGCTTATCTGAGAACTATTTAGTAAATAAAAACAGTTGCCACTTCCCAAATTGTGAATAAGAATTATTACTTACACTTTTAATAGTTCTTCATGAGGGGGAAAAGAAGATGCCTATTAAAACAGTTAAATGTTATTTTCAAACACAGCTTTCTAGAAGACTTCAAAAAAATTAAATCTGTTCTCAGACATAAACTGAGACAACACCAAAGGTAAAAATATCATATATTCTATATGCCACCAAAAAGTAATTTTAATAAAAACATGTACACATTTATACAATGTACTGAGTGCTGAATCAAATCTTCATTGTCACTATATTCTTAAACTCTTCATTTAACAAACATTTATCAATTTCCTATCATGTGCAAAGCACTGAGTTAATACCTTAAATTTTCATAATGCATAATTCATATTTGACTACACTAAGCTTCCAAAAGTCAAAAAAATACCATTAGTGAAGGAAAAGTAGGAAAAGTTAGTTAACTTGCATATAACAAAAATTTAGTTCTACATAATATGTAAAGGTACATAGCGCTTCACATATGGTATTTATTCCTGATGACTACAATCTCCCAAACGAAACTACTATAAGTTTCTTGTCGACAAGGACTCTAATTCTTTTGTCCTTCAAAATATTTTTGAGTTAATCCATATACATTCATAATATAAATTAATTTAAAGAATATTGTGGTTAACATTATTTTTTTAAAAAAAACACACATTTTATTTTTACCAAGCATAATTATACTCTGAAAAAGTATTTTAAATGGTGGTAAACTATTACTTATAATATTACACATTTCTTAGTTTCTCTCCAATTATAGATGTTTTGTTTCCGGAAAGGGGAAGTAGGGTATACACATGTTTTTAAGCTGACCTCTACAGGATTTTATCTGACTTGCTAAGAAAGGCATTCTAAAGGATCTGAAAACATACACACACAGATACATAACAGAGCTGGAATACAGATAGTAATGTTATTTGTATATACTTTATAAATTATAGATTATCTTATCTTGGCTATAGCATAGCAAACTGCTTTGTTTTTCAGGAAATTTGATAAACATTTATAAATAAAACAACACATACTTTATTCTCAATGAAAAGACAAAATGGTAATACTTACGGTCATGAGTCATAAAATTTTTTGCCACATAAATAAAAGGCAAGGCGTCTAACAGTACCTACCTGTTGGTAGTTCTGCTGCTTAAGCTCCTCAATTTGGGATTTAAACAATTTGTTTTCATCTTGTACTTCCTATTTAAACAAAAATTAAACATGAACACATGGACAGAGCTTTTATTTTCCATATAAGCTTTAAAATGTATCATACAAACCAGGCAAATTCTACAACAGTAACAATTTTTAAAGGGTATAATAAGCTAATAAGCCCTATATTAAAATACATTATAATTGACAGTCCGCCTGCTGATGCAGGGGACACGGGTTCGTGCCCCGGTCCAGGAGGATCCCACATGCTGCGGAGCGGCTGGGCCCATGGGCCATGGCCGCTGAGCCTGCGCGTCCGGAGCCTGTGCTCCGCAACGGGAGAGGCCACAGCAGTGAGATGCCCGTGTAACGCAAAAAAAAAAAAAAAAAAAATTATAAAATTAGAATTATTCGCTACTAGCCTGGGAGTGGGTATGTCTCAATGGAAGAAAACAGGATCCAGAAACAGACCCAAACACATGTCAGAATTTACTACAGGGTGACACCTCAGATCAGTAGGGCAAGTCCTACTGGTATTTTGGGCCGTATTTTCTTTATTGTGGGGGCCACCCACATACTGTAAGATGTTCAGCAGCATCCACAGCCTCCATTTACTGGATGCAGTAGCACCCCTCAGCCAGCTGGGATAACCAAAAATGTCTCCAAATATTGCTAAATGTTCCAGGCAGGGGACAGAGCCACTGCAGTCAAGTAACAATCGATTATTTAATAATGTGGCTAGTCTTTTATTTTTTTAAGGTTGAAATGCTATTCTTATAACTTACTCCAATAAATTACATGTGAATAAAACATCTAAGCAAAAAAGATAAATTATGAACATAGTATTAGAAGAAAACACGTGAAAACATTTTTATGATCATAGAGTGAGAGATAACTTTCATTTCAAGACTTCAAACTCAGCAAACTACTTACATTTCAGTACATAAGAATTTCCAAAGCGGGGTGGGGGGGACGGAGCGGGGCGGGAATTAAGTCAAAAGAAAAACTAAAATAAATCACCTCACATGACAAGAAGGCTAACTTCCCTTACTATGTTAAAAGGATCTTATAAATTAGTAAGAAAATGTCAACCCAGAGGGGAAAATGTAGGCAAAATTACAGGCCAATTCATATACAAATGATGAGTGCTTAACTTCTCTATCAAATGCAAATTACAATAATCTGACCATCTTTCAAGCATAATATCAAATGTTTTCATCTTCATCGGTGTTGAAGAGGATGAAGAGGAAATGGCTCTCTGTTGGAGAGTGTAATTTAGTTGTTGTAGTTTGGTTGTTTAATTTAGTGCAATTTAGTTTAGTTGTAATTTAGTCTGTTGGAGAGTATAAATTAGTAAAAACACTTTGGAGGACAATTTAGCATTATCTGACAAAATTTACAATGAACCTACTTGGAAAGGGAAGGGAATGTGACAGAACCAACCCTTGGAGCATGAAATGTGAGCACAAGTATCTGAGACAGTGCAGACATCTAAAATTTCCTATTACTTCAAAACAATGTTTTGTAAGGACTTTCAATACTAACTACATGAAGATGAAGAGATACTATTTTCTATTTTAACTATCACTTTCAAGAAGGAAAAAACCCCTCTGCATAAAACCCAAAATCTCACGTGTAGGAATTATAAATACAGATATAGTATAGTAGCATAAGTATTGAAAATATGTGTGTAAGGATATTCACCATAGAACTGTTGTAACAGGAAACACAACTCTAAATACTCTAAGTATCCATAAACCAGGACTGGTTGTATAAATGATAATACAATCAGACAAAAGAATACCATGAAGCCATTCAACGTTAAAGATAAAAATGTGCTTATGTGGAAGGACCTCAAAAACATTATTAATTGGGTGGGGGGAGCAAAATACAAAATTGTGTATGATTAAATACAGTATGTTTAAAAACTATTAAGTACACACACACACACACACACACACACACATTTTATGCATGGGCGCTTGCTCAAAAGATATATAAATAATTGATAGTAGTTATCTCTGAGGAATGAGAACAAGTATCTGGGTAGGAGGGAATGTCATTTTGCATTCAATTTTCTTTTGTAGTAGTTAACATTGTTTTCAAACATGCAAAGACAGTAACTCACATGATAATTTTAAGTATAAACATATTTACCTGTAACAGCTTTGTTTTTCTAGAAAGATCACTCTCCCTTTCTTTTAGCACAGTTTCTAATCTCTTCATTTCATTTTCCTTTTCTTTCAACCTAGAATTTTTACAAAGACGTTATATTTAGTTAGGTGAATCGGTGGAGCACGGGAGAATTTTACGACAGTAAAACTTTTTTTTATAATACTGTAATGATGGATACATGTCATCATACATTGGTCAAAAACCCCTAGAATGTACAAAAAGCGTGAACACTAATGGATACTATGGACTTCAGTTAATAGCAATATATTGATTTGGCTCATCAGTTGTAACAAATTACCACACAAATGCAAGATGTAAATAAGAAGAAAAATGGGGAAGGAGGGTATATAGAAATTCTCTGTACTGCTCTCTCAATTTTTTCTGTAAACCTAAAAATGCCCCCCCAAATATTATATTAATTTTCTTTAATGTGAGGTAGAAATAAATCTAAAATCATACTTTAATGATCTATATACCTACTACAAATAGGCCTCAAACGTGTCTCTAAGCTTTCTATTAGCAAATGATATAAAAGCACCTTGACAGTTATATAATGCCCATAAGATAAACAGTTAGTTGTACATATGAGCAATCTTAGTGCCAATAAAGACATCTCCTTTTTCTCCATAAAGATAATGACCTAATAAATATCTTCAATATCTTGCTTTTTTAAAGACAGTTTCAAAGGGCCACTTCTTAAACATCAATAAAGACTGATGAGATTACATCAAAGGAAAAATCTCTTAAAAGTAATTGATAGAAGGCCAAAACAATGAAGTACAGATACCTTTCTTACCACTGAAGACTGATTTAGTTTAAGAAAACAGACTTCATAGGATAAAAATTTTCTAGGATAACATCTATTAAGACTGATACCTCCTATGCTCATCAGATTCAGTATTTTTACTAATCGGCACAGCATTAACTGATACAACAGATACTATTTTCCCCCAAAGGCAAGTTACTTTTATAGAAAGAGTCAATATTCATTATCAAGATTATGGCTAAGATTATCTTCTGGTTAATTCAGAGATGTTATTCTTTCAAATACTAAAAATGATTTTGATTTGACATAAATTTAACCTCTCTTTATAATAATTACATACTTCATTTAGAAAGAGAGAAAGAGAAAACTTAAATAAAACCAACCAGTCTATATTAGCAGAAAGAGTATCTCAGAAAATGCATCTCTAGGTATCAGAAAGCATTTGAAAGGCCTCTGTTTTATTATACCAAACAGAGATTTAACTTATTTGCCCCTGGACTATAATTCCTACTTAAAAAGAAAGTTAATAACTTAGAAGAAACTCATCATAATATTCAAGGACAGTCTAGAAAATATTGAGAAGTTCCTCTTTAAAATGCTGGCTAAAAGTATACTTACACAATCTCAAGTTCTTCAAATCGTGAGGCAGAACATGCCTAAGAAACAGATTCACATTTTTAATTATAACATGAAAAAGATCAGGTTCTACAATATATTATCTATAGAATCACTCACCAGTAAAATAAAAACACAATTATATGTGGTAAATTTAAGATTGGGCCATTCATAAAACAAAGAATGGATTTTCTTTATTTAATTGTTAATATCCATTTGTTAAAGGATTACAGATTAATACACCAATTAAACACAGACTTAAAAGAGTCCATCTGAAAAAGTAAGGAGAGGAAATTCTTTCAGACTTAGGTTGACAAATGAGGCAGTAGTAGACTTGACAGGGATAAAAGTTATTTTATCCACAACAAAACAACTATACAACAGTAATTTTTATGGCAAAAAACTCAGAGAACATATTAACTTCTTTATTTCCTAGTACAGTAAAATAAAGATTCCTCATGTTTTAGAAAATATGCTGGTAATCTGTTTATACTATACCTCTCGCAAGTTATGTTGTGCTACCTCCTGAACGTGAGCTTTCAAAGATTCATTTTCTTCTTGAAGATCCTGAAAAACAATAGGTCTAAATAAAAGTGATATTCAAGTATAAAAAAGGTGTTTACTATTGTTTTTAACTTCTCACCTGTAACCATTTCCCTCTATCGGCTAGGTCTTTCTCCTTCTCTTCTAAAACAGTCTTCATGGTATTCATCTGTTCCTCCTTTCCTTTTAATCTAACAATAAGTTAAGAACTATCAATGAAAATGTTACATGACTAAACAAAGTAAAAATACTGGAGACTGGAAAAGCGTATTTTAGGTTGTACTCATAACCCGAACTGATTAAATAAACTAAAAAATAAATATTTTAAGTATAAAGGCATGTAAGATTTTGGAGATATCAAATTAAGCAGGAACTCTACTCCCACCCCTTAACACCCTGCTTAAGTCAATACCAGCAAATTTAGCTTATCACAACTAGTTTGGGTACGAAATATATACCCAGTTTCACAGTGGCTATTAAAATGGGCAAAGAGCAACATGTCAGTTGAAGGTCACATTCAGATTATAAAGCAGAAAAATAAGACTTCCACTCTATCCCCATTCCCATCAAAAAACCTACAGGTTAAATCCTAATGAAAAGTTAAAGACTTTGAGGCCTTTGTGAGACATAATTTGATGTTCTTTAAAATATTACTTGAAATCAAATAAAAAGGAGCTACAACTTTCATTATGATTATATTTAACTTGTGGAAGAGAGATATTAAAGGGAAATGAGGCAAATGGTACTTACAAGTTCTGAAGTTCTTGAACTTGAGAAGTGATAGATAACTAAAATATAAAGAAAGAAGCAGAAAAAAAGCAATTCATAATCCTTTCAGTTCACCTTAGTAGGCTTTATGGTAAACCTTAAAATGTGCACACTTCAAATTACAAAGACCTAGCCAAAATAGAGATGACTTGATTTCACCTTCTCTTGACTCCAATGACAGTAAGAGTAATAAATATTAAATGGGGGGGGGGGGGGGTAGAAGAGACAAGGAATATGGTTATGAGTAAGTCTAAACAATGTGATACTTTTTTAAATTGTGAAAATTAGAATATTAACTGTCCATATACCTCCCTACCTTGTCAAAGCGCTTTTTCTTCCCAGTCTTCAAGGCCAACTACTCAACAGTACTCTATATTGTCCTTTAATCTCCTCTTCTTACCATACACAGTTCAATAGTACCTTTTATTCCCCACTGCCTTCTCAGTCCCTTCAGATCTTGGGTTAGATGTCAGTTCCTCAGAAGGAGACCTTCCTGAACTCTCAGTCTATATTAGGAATTTAATCTTTTCCTCATACCCGATTTCATTCAACACATTATCTCCAACCACGAACATAGTACTTTGAT
Organism: Hyperoodon ampullatus; assembly: GCF_949752795.1. Taxonomy (NCBI): domain Eukaryota; kingdom Metazoa; phylum Chordata; class Mammalia; order Artiodactyla; family Ziphiidae; genus Hyperoodon; species Hyperoodon ampullatus. The sequence goes on along the minus strand of NC_136916.1, from coordinate 134,807,383 downwards.
AAGTAGGAGGAACTGAATAAATATTGCTGAATGAATCTGTTGGTTGGATGAATGAATGAATCATCTCTTCCACGCAATCTCACCACTTTTTTCAATCAAACCTTATCAGATTATATTCACCAAAACCACCCATCTATTTCCAGTAACCACATCTACCTCTGAAATCCCCCAGTGAAATCTGTACTTTATTCTATAGGCAAAGGTTGAGCAATACATATTCTATAACAAAATATTTTGGAACATGCAGTTAAAAAAAACAAGTTTACCAAAGTGTTTTGTTTAAGTTGGCAAACTAAAATGAAACATTAATATAGAAAACTTTCCAGAAAAAAAACTTTACAGTTAAAAGATATGTTGATTAAAATATTAAGAACATTTTTCTCAAATCAGGCAAAAATAATAAAAAGCACATAACCCAATATACTTACAGCACACTACTAAAAGTTTTCTTCTGAGTAACAAGAAAAAAACCAAATAGTTCATTAATACACATACACTAATGAATCTGTCATGCTATGGCTCTGGGATTTTTACCTGTTGAGCCTTTTCAAGCTGGATATTTCCTATTTCTTCTTTTAGAGCCTCTATTTCCTGTTTCAAATCCTTGACAATGACAAAACAGACAAGATTGGACAATGGAAACACAGAAATTGACATAAAATGCAATGTACAGACAAACACATGAAATTAAATGGTATTCACTAAAGTTGATAAACAAAAAAGCAAAACATAAGTTTTCTCTCTCTCAATACCTGAATAGTTTTCTCCTTATTAGCAACTTTGAGAAGTTCAGCTTCCAGAAGCTCTTCCACAGACTTGATCTTTCCATCTTTTTCATGGATCCTTAGATTAAGAAATGCAATATTAAACTTGGGGAGAAATCATCAAGATTCACCAACTAAGATATAAAAATAGTATCAAATCATTAATAGGCTCACCAAATCAACTCTTCCCATTTTAAGTAAAAGAGCAACCATATTTTGCAGACAGAAGGGGAAAAAAATACTTAAAGCTCTTCCTAAATGAGAATTAAGCAGTAACTACCAGATGGCTGAAGCCTATGCACGCAAGGAGAAGCTGGTGACATGTTTCCAAAGTGCACAGGGAATATAAGATTTGTACCCCATAGAATACTAGGGAGAACTGAGTTCCTCTCAACAATATAGGTTTCTAGGGCTCTGAAAGCTATGACAAAACTTACATACAATTATGGCATTAAACTTTATAGACACTTCAAGAAAACAACACATACAAGGAAGTGATCTCTATCCAATATAACCTGTTCGTTAACAGTTCCTAGTGCAGAAACAGAAAATTAACAATTTGATGCCACAAGTTAATAAATGGAGTCAATCATGGAAATTGATTTTTTAACAACTGCACTGGGAAAGCACAGCTAAGTCTCCTTATTCCAGCAATGAAAACTCCTAGCCATCTTAACTGCACAATAAAACAAGATTTATGAGCACTAATAAAACTGGACCAAAAGAAAAAGACCAGTTTAATAATGTCATTACTTACACTTTCTTAAGTTCTTCAACCAGAGATGCAAAGGAAACCTAGAAATAGGAAGGTATCCTTGGTAATTTGCTCAAAATATAAATGGGTCATAAATAGAAAAGTATGTTGGTTCTTTAAATTTTCCACTACACCAAAACCCGGGAAAAGTAAACCTGGGAAGTAATTCTTTCTAGATTTTTAAAAATGTCATAATTATGAAAATGAAAAGCACTTTGAAAGTAAGCAGCTTTAAAACTACTTATGGTAAGTGTAGGTCAAAAGAAAAACCAATAGATAAATATTAAAATTATTGACTCAATGATTCTAACGAGATAAGGAGAAAATAGGAAATTTCCTAACTTCAGGTAACCTCTTTTACTATTATTTAGAGTCTTACTTTATATATGTATACTCAAAACCTTTTATCACTGTAGTAACAAGCAATGACATCCTACCTAGAATACTCTATCCAGTGCCTGGCATAAAGTAAGCATTTAATAAATTGCAGCTTCTATTACTGATAATCAAGTCACCAATCATTCACAGATTTAAACTATAATTGACAAATTCCATGTTGGAGAAGGGAGGAACAAAAAAAGGCTTGCTGCTATATTTGATAACACGTTTGCCCAACATTTAAATGAGAATGGTTGCAGGATCTACTAAATATATTACCTGATCATTTTGCTTGGCCTTTAAATCTTGAACTTCTTTTGTCAGAGATGAATTTTCTGTTCTTATTGCCTTTTTCAAAGATACATAAGCACAACATACTTTTATTTTCTGAAAAAACAGCTAGCTTCTCATTTTTCTCTAGCTGCTTCTTTTCCTCGCTGAAGGCCCAGAAATCTCAGTTGCTCTGTATGTCTACAATTCTGCCACTTCCAGAGCTAGCCAAATGGACTTTAATTCAATTATCCTCACAAGTATTTCTACTTATGTTTCCACAACCTGAAAACCACACAGTATACCACTTGTCAAGTCACTTCTCTCCCTAAAATCAAATCCACCTTTTACCTTATTTCTTCCAGCAATCCTATCCAAATTAAGTTAGTTAAGGCTAATGATAATCATAAAATAAAACTGCATTCTCTCCATTCTATGGCCTCCAATACTATTTCATGAACTTATCAAGTCCACTAGTTATTCTTGTAACTAGTTATTGTTTGGTTATAATTCGGGCATGGGTGGAGGTGGGGGAGCATATATTACAAACCATAACAATAATATCTACTTCATTAAGGCAGTGAATGCTATAGGTAACTACACATTTTTGTATTTATAATAAAATCTTAAATTTATTGAAAAAGGACATCATATAAATTCATAAAATGTGGGTAACTAAAAGGTATGGGAAAAATATTACACGTTACAGTAAAACCACTTCATGTTCACTGAATAATCATAAGGAAGACAAATATACAAAATTCTTTACATTCAGTTCTTCCTCTTTAGTGGCCACCTGAATAAGTCCAGTTTCAAGTAATTCTTCTACAGTCTTCAACTTCTCATCTTTTTCTTGAATGCTGAAATTATAAATTTAAAACACATGTATGAACTATTTTTCAAAGAAAATGATATGATTTCTAAATAAATATTTTACATGGATCAACTCCTATGCCCATTGTTCCTTATAAACTTTCAATTCTAGAAAGGTTTCTAAGGATCTTTGGTCATGGTCCAAGGGTAGTCCCTCTTTACCAATAACTAAAATGTATTCAAGTAATGCATGCTTACACGCTAGCCTAAACAAAGAAATCATGGCCACACATGACATCCACAAACTTAATGTAATTCCAAATCAATCAATAGTACACCACTCTCTTCCATTATCAAGTACAAAGAGAAGTTTAAGAATTTAAATTAATATAGTTAATAATTCTGCTATCTCAAATGGTAGAAATGAGTCATTAAAATATTTTTTAAAAATTTAATCTCTTACCATCTTTCCATTTGTTCCAAAACATCTTTATTAGGCTAAAATAAAATCACCAAAAAAGAAAAAAAAAAGATTAATTTTACCAAGTTTGCATGAGGTAAAACTACTTCAGAAATAGAATTCTATTAGTATTAATTAGATCCAAAATTTAGGAAAATGATCCATGTTTGAAGACTGCTAATAGTTAAAGAATTACTGAATTCAGAAAACACAAGACAGGGGCGTCCCTGATGGTGCAGTGGTTAAGAATCTTCCTGCCAATGCAGGGGACACGGGTTGAGCCCTGGTCCGTGAAGACCCCACATGCCGTGGAACAACTAACTGTGGCTGTGTGCCACAACTACTGAACCCACGTGCCTAGAGCCCGTGCTCTGCAACAAGAGAAGCCACCGCAATGAGAAGCCTGCACACCGCAACAAAGAGTAGCCCCCGCTCGCCACAACTAGAGAAAGCCTGTGCGCAGCAATGAAGACCCAACACAGGCAAAAATTTAAAAAAATAGAATAAATAAATTTATAAAAAAAGAAAAGAAAACACAGGACAGAAAAGACGAGGCTACACAAAAGACACAGAAAAAGATGAAGTATAAAACGGGCTGGCAAAAATGAACTAGTCCCTTGTAAGTTTTTAATTACTATAAAAGAAATATTAAGGATAAGAAGAGAATTTGCCCCTCCTTTACATTAATTCTTCAAATCTAAAATTCCAAGGCTCTAAGGCCTTGCAGGCCAAGAAGGAGGCTTTGTTCCTCCTTTTTTTTTTTTTAAACTAACATGTAAGGCAAGTGCACAAATCCTGTGTACAATTCAATAAATTTTTAACATGTAGATTTCACATAACCACCACCTAAGCCAATATACAGAATGTTTTAAAATTGACTGTAGGGACTTTCCTGGTGGCGCAGTGGTTAAGAATCCACCTGCCAATGCAGGGGACACTGGTTCGATCCCTGGTCCAGGAAGATCCCACATGCCACAGAGCAACTAAACCTGCGAGCCACAACTACTGAGCCCGCGTGCCACAACTACTGAAGCCCACGCACCTAGAGCCTGTGCTCTGCAATGAGAGAAGCCGCTGCAATGAGAAGCCCGCACATCGCAAAGAAGAGTAGCCCCACCTCACTGCAACTAGAGAAAAGCCCACACGCAGCAACGAAGACCCAACACAGCCAAAAATAAATAAATTTATAAAAGTAAAAAATAAAATAAAATTGTAAAGTGCAGAAGCAACACAAGAATGTATTCTCCTTGTTACATTAAAACATGACGTGAGCTGATCCCAACCATTCACCCATCCTTCTAGCGTCCCCCCAATACAGTTTACAAAGTCCTCAATGTTATATTTACTATGTGTCCAGAAGCCAGGTTTCCCTCTCAGCATTCCTAGGTCTTCAGGCAGCTAAGCAACCTGACAAAACAAGTTTGGGGTCTTTTTCCCTTCAACATTCTCTTCTACCCATCCCATTCCCTACCTGCTTTCTCCTAATTTTGTCAGTTTCATAATTTTTCTCCAATTTTATTACAACCATTTTTCACAAATACTATTAATTTTTCCATTACCAAATCCAAGTCATAAGATTCCACTTCTAATGTATTTCTAAAAATTAACCCCCTTTTCTTCAGTGTCTTAGGTTAGATCCTCAGCTTTACTCATCTCAAATATCACAATACCCTAATTCTTCTCCCTGTCTCTAGAGTTCATAAGGACTATACTGTGAGAGGTACAGGAGAACTTCCGAATGGGGGAAAAAAAACTTTCCTACCATCAGAAAGGAGATAGGAGCTGTCAAAAGTACATTAAATCATGTTTATAAATTGTGAAAAATAAATCATGCAGTAAGTTTATAAATCTTTCATCAAGATGGCTTTTGTCCATCTTTATTTTCATTTTTTTATTTTTTAAATAAATTTTTTAATTTTATTATTTTATTTAATTTATTTATTTATTTTGGCCGTGTTAGGTCTTCATTGCTGCGTGCGTGCTTTTTCTCTGACTATGGCGAGTGGGGGCTACTCTTCGTTGGGGGTGCAGGCTTCTCACCGCGGTGGCTTCTCTTACTGCAGAGCAGGGCTCTAGGCGCGTGGGCTTCAGTAGTTGTGGCACGTGGGCTAAGTAGTTGTAGCTCATGGGCTCTAGAGTGCAGGCTCAGTAGTTGTGGCACACGGGCTTAGTTGCTCCGTGACATGTGGGATCTTCCCGGACCAGGGCTTGAACCCGTGTCCCCTGCATTGGCAGGCGGTTTCTTAACCACTGCGCCACCAGGGAAGCCCTGTCCATCTTTATTTTTGATGCATGTCATCTCACGTAAAAACAATACAAAGTAGGTGACTATGTATGGTGATAGACATTAACTAGACTTACTGTGATCATTTCACAGTAACACAAATATAGAATCATTATGTTGCACACTTGAAATTAACATGTCAATTGTATCTCAATTTTTTTAAAAAGACAACACTATTAAGTCCTAGTTATATGCAGCTTGATCATTTAGTTGTATTACACCTTTAGTACTGCATACTTCACTACCACATAAATTCAAACACCTCATGGTTACCAGAACGATCCAGCTAAAATACTAGACAAAATGCTGATTCATTCTTTCAACATCCTTCAGCAGCATACCACATTCTAGATCAAGCTCATGGTCCTTACACAGCCTACAAAGTCCTTCATGATTAGGCCCTAGCAAATCTTTCTCTTCCCCTTAACACCTCATACTTTGCACTTCCACAATATGCCAATGTGCTCTGAATATGCCAATTTGGCCACACTGCCATGACTTTGTTAACACTGTATCCCCTCAGTTTGGATTGCCCCTTAGCTGTTCAGCAAATTCTGGGCTATTTTTCAAAATCAGGTTTAGCTGTCCCCTCTCTGTGGCACCTCTTACTCTCCTTCAGATAGAATTATCTCTTCCTCTAAACCTGTACACAGAGTTTAAAAATTTTTCAAAAAAAGAATTTTATTCATCACACTTTTCTGAGTGTACACCTATCTCCACATTAAACCATATTCTTGGGGCAAGAACCAAGTCTCATTCATCTCTGTAGCCTTAGCATTGTAGCACAGTACCTAGCATACTCTCCATTAGTAAAAATTTAATGGACTCAACATCCTTTAACAAGGTTACAGTTTAATAAGTACTCTTGGTCAATTGCTCACTGAATGTTCAACTGCATGAAATCGACCCAACTTAGTTACCTATCCAATATTTTACCTTTATACATTATTAATCTAATCCAATCCAATTTTCTCCTCCCTGGATGACTTTCAAAACTATATCATACAACAATGAATTATTCTGCAATAAAACAGAACCAGGCTGCAGGGCAAAAGAAAAAAACTTCCTACTGCTACAGTTTTTACTTAATAATCTTTATCTTTGAATCTTAAAAAACTACTAGTAAAAAGTCATGCTGTTCCTTTGCTAAAAAGTCAAGATGCTCAAAAAAAATAAGACACCTCAGGACCTTCCCCCGCAAAAAGCATTATTTTATTCTGAAGAAATGAGATCTTAGTAACTGATTTATTTGTATGATCTATCCATAGGCCTACATCCAAATGGAGTCTTCTCTTCTCTAGTATATAAACAGGTTACCTTACCTGATATTTGCTGTCTTTCTGCTTCCTACACCTAAAGAAACAACAAAAACTTGGCACCATTATTGGTTTGTGCTTCAATAAGCTCATTTTTTTCCTCCAGGATAAAAATCCATGGAGCAAAGAGACTGAATTTTTTTTACGTAACTGTTCATCTCTCAACTGTCACTTGGAATTCTGACCGCTGGGTAGGAAGGGGTTAAAGAAAGGTGGAAATGAAAGGAATTCAAATTATGCTAATCTTTATCTCTTCCTTCACTAACATTGGCAATAAAAATGACCAGAGGAGGGCTTCCCTGGTGGCGCAGTGGTTGAGAGTCCGCCTGCCGATGCAGAGGACGCAGGTTCGTGCCTGGGTCCGGGAGGATTCCGCATGCCGCAGAGCGGCTGGGCCCGTGAGCCACGGCCGCTGGGCCTGCGCGTCCAGAGCCTGTCCGCAGCGGGAGAGGCCACAACAGTGAGAGGCCCGCGTACCGCGAAAAAAAAAAAAAAAAAAAAAGGACCAGGGGAAAAACCAAAGAGCTGGTTCTCTGGTTTGCTCAGATCAGAGAGAGAAGTCACAATGACAACCAAAAACATAACGTCACAGTCATATGCTTTCTAGACTATTTAAAAAAAAAAAAAAAAAAAAAAGAGCTTTCGGAACAAGGAGAAAAATTCTAAGAATTACCAAAGAGAAAATCTTAAAAGATGAGTTTACCCTCTTATCAAATAATTCTTTTAAATAAAAATTTAAAATGTGGCTATGAAATTCTGTTCTGTGGACTGTCTTCATAAAACTATTCTTCATAAAAAAAGAATTCATCTCATGCTAAAAGTTATGTTAACAGAATATTTAAAAATACACAGAAGCTTTATAGTAGACAGAAGGCTGATTCAATAAGAAAGAAATTAAAACAAGATCCTGTTGTGTAACACAGGGAATTATACTATCCTGTAATAAACCATAATGGAAAAGAATATGAGAAAGAATATATATATATATATATATATATATAAATCACTTTACTGTACACCAGAAACACAATTGTAAATCAACTATACTTCAATAAAAAAAAAATTTTTAAATAAAATACAGTTCAACAACCCCCCCCCCAAGGAAGAAAGAAACTAGAGGAAACTAGGCAATTCTTAGGCTACCATGTTACCTTAAAGGGAAAAAAAAAAAAATTAAGGCTAATGGTTTTACTCTTGTCTAATGATGAAGAATATCATTTTTAGTATAGAATAAAAGAGAAAAGAAAAGGTCCAGGTACTCTGTTTAAAACTAAGAATTACCAGCACCTTTAATACTGGAATTCTAGGGTAGATTCAGAAATTTCTAGGCATTTATTTTACCTCCCATGAAGTGAATTTTAGAAAGTTTAAAACTTAATATATTGAAATAGGTGTTCCAGAATCCCTGATAACCAACTCAAAAAAAGGACTACATTCTGCTTTTCTGGGTAAGAATTAACACAGCCAAAAAATATCTATCATATTTTATCTAATCCAAGTCACCAATGTTGCATCTCACAACTGGTAAAATGTTTACATACACTAAAAACTAAAGATGCCTCCAATTAAACTGTAACCAGAAACTAAGATACATGCAGACTTCAGAGATAATAAACTGAGGAGAAAAAAAATCTTACAGTTGATGAAATATCTTATCTGTTAAAAGCTGTGTAACAACAAAAGGAAATAGGAATAAGATTTAAAAATAAAACTTAAATATCATTTGAGCATTACACTGGCATGAAGTCATGTCCACGCACTAAACATCATTTATTCAGCATTTTCTCCTCTATTACCTTTAGTTTGAAAGGGTAAAGCATATACAAAGTTTATGCAAAGCACTTAAATACCATATTTGGGGGGGAGGAAAACAAATAATGGATTAATTCTTGAAAAGTAAACAGATGTTCACAAAATACTTCTAAAATACTTCCACAACATTTGGCACAGCTACTTACACCAATTCAATACCTGCACAGATGTGAATTTTAAAATAAAAAAGAAAGCAAGCATCTGCTAAAGGAAGTGCTATATCATTTGCAATAACATACACTTCAGCTTCTAATAAAATGTGTCAAAATTTAACAGTAGTAGAGAAACATGCCTTCATTTTAATGTGTCATATAATATGAAGTGTTTCTAGAATATTTTTAAAAACTGGAATTTGAAGAATTATTTAGAAGAGTATGAAGGCAACTCTTAGGAACAGCCACAGAACAGACATCACCTGGGGCTCGAGTTTATGGAGCCATGCTTTTTCAGGCTGCTACAGTTTTGATGGCTTGCTATAAATACAGAAAGAAGTATGATGGCAATAGAGAGTGGAGACGAAATGGAAAAAAATAAATATTCTAAAGGAAAGGAATTAAGGCTTAAGATGTCTGCTATATGCAAAGCACTAGGCTACTCAACTATACATAAACTCCCCGATTTAAATCTAACAAGCTTATAATGTAAATAAAATCTCAATGTAGAAGACCTGGAATCAGAGGTCTTAGAAAGGTTAAACAATTTGATCAACATCACTGCTTTTAAGTGCTGGTAGTAGGTTTCAAACCCATTCTCTTTTTAAGAATCTACACTGCTTTACAGAAAAAAGTGAGGCTCCAGAAGTCTGACTATTATCCTGAGAGCCAAATGCATCAAAATGACTTAAAGAAATTATTTTTATGCATCCTATTTAACTTTTTTTTTTTTTTTTTGGAAAATGCTATGAATAGCATTAGCTTCTTCTCAGGAAGAGAAATTAAATTTTCCTTAATTTAGAGACTTGATTAGCACAAGATGACTAGAAATGCAATTAAAAGACATACCTACACTTAAACAAAATTTCTAAAAATGAACGAGTTGATTACTACTTAAGAAGAATCAGATCTTGTTATCTATTGGATATTTTTAACTTATAATTCATGAAAGGTCTTACCTGTTCAGAAACAAGAGTCTGTAGCTTCTGAACTTCTAATTGTAATGCTTTGTTTTGGTCATTTAGAATCTAAAACAAAGAATCTCAATTTACTGTTTTATTAAGAAAAGGTAACAAAGCAACCATCTGAATGTTTTTAAAAAAATCAAAGCCATATTACTGTTAAGTACTTATAAAGTGACAGGTGAATTATGTACTGACCTAAGAATGCAAATCTCATGAGGCTTCATTTTTCAGTTTCAATGAACATGTTTCCAGAGAACAGGAATACAGTAATAGTATAATGTACATATACAATGATCTATAAAAAGTTGTTTCAACTGAGCCCCTCTAATTCAGTCATGTGGTTTATCCCAAACAGTGTTAACACTGTGCTTAGAACCCTTACATGTGTATTTCAAAGAGTTTAATCGTTTCTGCCAATGAATTCTGGGAAACCCTGCTTTCATAAGTGAGTACTTACAGGATTCTTATTAAGCAAAAAAAAAAAAAAAAAATTAAAATTAAAAAAAAAAAAAAAACAAATCTTACTGCATGCAGAGATGTACCCTGGCAATCAGAATGCTTTACAATAATACTCAAGCTGTTTGGCCATGACCAGAAACTAGCACTACACCAACAATGGAGGCAAATAAAACCATCTCAAACTACCAAATGAAAACTGTAAAGAAAAGGTTCGGGCAAAACAAGTATCAAAAGTCTACTATAAAAACAGGTAAGTCAAAATAATCAAAGCAAAAAGTCTACGATAAAATTGTTCGTGTAAGTCCCCAAATAAACTATAGAAACACTGTTTCAGAGTGATCACATATAAAAAAGTAGTATTTCTACATTCACTTCAACTGAAAATTACGCAAGGTTGTTCAAAGAAAGCTGAGTTGACAAGTTTAATTACACACCTTAAATTCTTCCATTTTGTTTGAAATTTCACATTGTAGCTGCTCTTCAAGCAATCTTATTTTATCATCCTTAACGTGAATACTATGAGAAAAAAAATACTTCATATATACAGAAAGCTTACATAAATTATGTGCACAACTATCAGCTATAAGCAGCAATGTCTTCTGCAATTACACTTGAATATAAATGTATGAATGGCCCATGTACAGCAATACTTTAATCACCTTTTTTGCATCTTCTCCAGTTCATGTGCAGCAGCAGCCTGTTAGAAATGAGATGAGAATTGTATCATTTCTCAGGAAGCACTCAAACCTATTCTTTTACTTATTTTTACATATTAAAGTTATATTTTCATATATTTAGAGTAAATAGTTAAATCAACAGCATACATTATAGTAATATTTTTTGCTGTCCAGTATTTTGTACTTCTCACTGTTCAACTTTTATCCTAGTAAAAGGTATATCCTTTTCTGATTAAATGGCAGAAGGCTAAAACAAATCAGCACATCATAAGTGTTATAACTGAGTTCTCTGATAACTCAAAGTGATCAATTTCTAGGATCAAACATTAATTTCAACATGAATATAGTAACACTTAGGTGAGTTGTGAGAGCCATGGTCAAATAGAAGAGGGTTTTAACAACACACCATGCAGCCAAACACAAGTAACCATTATGTTTACTATCTACATAAGTAAACTAAGGCTTGCAATACCACCAATGAAGTGAAAACAAACTGTAATTCTAAGGTAAATGCTTAAAAGCAATAAAGATCTACCTGTTCATTTGCCAGGGCCTGTAATTTTTGCACTTCAGCTTTTAATAAGAAATTCATATTCTGTATATCCTAGAACAAGAAGGAAAAATAGTATTAGAAGCATTTAATATTAAATTTGAAGTTTTGTAATGTATCTCTTCTACCTAAGCAAAGGTCTCAAATTACAATTTCTTAAGTCAGAAAGAAAACCATCAACTTCTGTTATTTAACATGTTTCCCAAATTATTATGAATAATAAATATCATGTGAGAAAAGGCCTTTGAACTTCTCCTCTTAGAGGGCTAAAGAGAATTTTGTAGTTTAGAAAAGAGATAAGACACTTTTCAAATGAATTCAAATGAATTCTATCTAGAGTATTTTCCAGTCTTCACAGACACTCATACTAATTACAAGATCAGGGTAATTCAATGACTATAAAATACTGTAGCCATTTATAAGAATTACTGTACCTTAAGTTCCTCCTCTTTACTTGCTAAATGATCATGTTCATTTGCTAAAGAATCTTCAGTCTGTTTTATCTGCTTATCCTTTTCTGCAATCCTTTAACAGGAAATAGATTTGTACATTCACTGAACATTTAGAAGTCAAGTCACAAATTAAAGGATTAGAAGCCTCAAATATGGTCATCCTTACTTAAGCAGTTTTTCACATAACCGTACCTTCCATTTATATAGACCACATCAGTTTAGTAGTAACTGTCACATGCATTACTACAACTCCTTAAAATACATACCCCTATTTTAAAACTTGAGGTCAAAGAAGTTAAATAATTTAAGCTCACAAGCCTGGCAATCTGAAAAACAGATTCCAGGTCTTCTGAACTTAACTGATCCATGTCTATGCAAATTATACAATACACACCAAAAAAAAGAACTTCATTTTGGGCATACCACCATACAGTTAGATACAGAGTAGCTACAACTACTTATTAGACACAAAAACTAACTTCCACTAATCTCAAATCACAATAATCTCTTCCACATAACTGCTAAAGGCCAAAGGGAAAAAAGCTTCCCCAACTCTTTTTATGACAAAGACATAAAAACATAGAATACATAATGCTTAGGGGTAGAAGAGCAAAAGCTGCTCCAAATCTACTTGAGAGTATTTTTTGAACAAGTTAGAACGTAAAGTCAATCATAAGTGTAGAATCTAACAGCTATCAGTTAGTGGTGACTAAGCAATTTTAAGAGGAATATAGAAAGGCAGGCTTACACTTTATGTAACTCTTCTGCTAGAGCTGAAGCGGATGTCTAAGAAAGAAAAAGTGTCAACATAAAAGCCCTTAAGAGACAGTTTTAAAGTTGTACAATAATCATCACAATAAAGCTTTAAAAATTAAAAGAAATAAATGTATATAGTTAAGGAAGTATCTGGCTCATGATGAATGTTCACTAAATAACAGCTAATATTCTAAAAGTAAATTTGATCAATAACAGCCAGTATTAGGGAATTACACATCATAAGACATTTTTAATAAAGTAAGTTGACAGGTCTGAAAACTATGTAACTGCCAAGCAATACATAAATAGGAAAAACAGCAGCAAAGGCTATTTTTCATTCATGTGCTTCTTTTCCTTAGTAACAATTTCCAATAATGAAATGATACCATTCATGATTAAGATAACAAGTCGTTTGGTAATGCTCGTGTTCATCTCTACTTTTCAAAAGGTACTTATAGCATTCTCTAAATATTAAGTTTCTGATAAATTTTCTAGAACTACCTCTCATCTATAACTTAAGATCTCAATCCAATTTGAGTTAATAATTTACATATACACATACATCCATATACACACACCCTTTCCTATATTATATAATTCTTTCCCAATTAATTTTAGACTATAGTTTCTACAAAGAAAACAATTAGAACAAAAAAAAAACGGTTGCAACCTCAAAGTTTTGGGATTTTCAACTTGCCTGAACGTTAAAAACAACTTTTTAATGTTAAAACTACTTTTTGCACAGAAAATGACTTCTATTCTAAGCTATTACTTTTCCTACAAACTTTTAGAAGTTTAAAGTGGAAGAACTGAAACTGAAATTCACAGTATGTATATTATGGAAACAAGCTAAGTACTTGCAAGTTTCTTCTCTTCTTAATGTTATATTATTTATATTCTAAAGGCTATATATCTATATCTATCTACCTATTTATCATGTTACATAAGAATGATGCCAAAGAATAACAGGTTTTACAATACCACCTAGAAAACTTTGGAAGGTTTCACACTCAAACTATACTGAAGTATAAATTTAAAAATGATTCTTTGGCATATATAACCTGAGAGCTATGGTTAACATACTGCTAACACCTGAGGGTATACAAAGCGTTCCCTTATGGTTAGTCAATATTTAGTGAACACTTCTAAAACATAAACTATCATTCTTGACACCTGCCTTCTGACAGGATGGTAATCAACATTTTTTTCCTCCTAAAGTTAAAAACTCTCTAACCCACCTTCCCATTAGTCAGATTTGGATTTCTTCCATCGTGTTTTCTTACAGCATAATACGTAATCATCAGAGTGCTTAGCACTTAGGAACATCCAGTTGATTCACTGACTAGTCACCCAACTACTAATCCAGTGCGCAGCACTCAACAGGCACTCAGATTATTTACACAGCTAGGAAGCTATTAGTAATGACAAGCAATAAGAAAGCACCATTACCTGGGCTGCTATCTGGGAATGGAATTGTTGAATTTGAGCTTTTAAAGCCTCATTCTGCTCCAAAATATCCTTTCATAAAGAGCAACCAAAAAGGAGAGGGAAAAGTGTTCTGTTAAATATACCAATGTATATGAACAAAATGAGTTACAGGTACATCTGTTTACCTTTAAAAAGGCACTCTTAGATTCCAAAAGGCGTCATTTTAAACAATGATTAGGCATTCTATTCTGAGAGCTAATTTACAAAGGAGAAATTAAGAATACATTGTACTGTTCCTAATCTAATACAAAAAGCATAAGACTGTGGGTGAAGGCATCTTTGAGCACATATTCAGACCATATTGTGACAACTCCTTGAAGATTAAATTAGAATTATTCATCCGCACTCCAGAATTAGGATAAGATAGGCTACCCTCTCTCTTCTACACAAGACACATCCAACCACTGCCCGTCTTTATTTTTTTTAAAGAGGGAAAATTAGATACCTGAACTTGCATTTGTAGAGACTCTTCTTTGTTCACCCTTTTTTGCTCCGATTCCATTAACTGCATTAGCCTTTGCTCCAACTGTTGTTTTGATACCAAGGTATCTGTAAGCTTACTATGCAGACTCTGTACTTCATTTTCTTTGGCCACAAATTTACTCTGTAAATCTAACAAAACATTGCATTTTACAAAGGTCTCTTCCTCGGCCTGGTTACTGCTACTCGTCGTTAGTGTAGGCACTGCCTCCTCTAGAATACTCTCCTTGAATCTCTCCTCTGCTTCCTGCATATGACTCCCTTGAGCAGTCTATGCTTACCTTTTTCACAGCACCTGCGACACTGTACTAATTCACTTCCTCTCCCAGAGAGTGAGCTTTTTGAGATCAGAGACTGCCTTTTCTCTATACCCAGAGCTGTACCCAAGGCTTGGCACAAAATACGTAATCAATAAATGTGTTAAATGAATGGTACATGAATGTTTAAAACTCTTATATCATTTCTCGCAAGCATTCTTAATTTCCCCAAAGATGCTTTAGTAAGTTATTTAGTGAAAAAAATCAGAGGAAACCAAAGGTCTAAGGAGCCAAAAGTCTGTATGATCTAGCCTTGTGTTTGGAACTATATTTTACTAACTCTCCACCACTTTCATGGGAGGAAGGGGAGTAGTGGAAACATAGATAAAACACACTAATACAAGCTCCATTATTTCCTAAATGAATTCATCGAATTAAGAATAAGTAGTGAGGGCCTCCCTGGTGGCGCAGTGGTTGAGAGTCCGCCTGCCGATGCAGGGGATACGGGTTCGTGCCCCGGTCTGGGAGGATCCCATATGCCGCGGAGCGGCTGGGCCCGTGAGCCATGGCTGCTGAGCCTGCGCATCCGGAGCCTGTGCTCCGCAACGGGAGAGGCCACAACAGTGAGAGGCCCGCATACCACAAAAAAAAAAAAAAAAAAAAAAAAAAAAAAAAAAGAATAAGTAGTGAAAGTTAGCATTTAAGTAGGCAGTTTTAAGTCAACTACTTGGAGACTTCCCTGGTGGCGCAGTGGTTAAGAATCCGCCTGCCAATGCAGGGGACACGGGTTCGATCTCTGGTCTGGGAAGATCCCACATGCCGTGGAGCAACTAAGCCCGTGTGCCACAACTATTGAGCCCACGCACCACAGCTACTGAAGCCCACGCGCCCTACAGCCCACACGCCACAACTACTGAGCCCACACGCTGCAACTACTGAAGCCCACGCACTCTAGGGCCCACGCACCACAACTACTGAGCCCGCATGATGCAACTACTGAAGCCCGCACGCCTAGAGCCCGTGTTCCGCAACAAGAGAAGCCACCACAATGAGAAGCTTGCACACCGCAATGAAGAGTAGCCCCCGCTTGCTGCAACTAGAGAAAGCCTGCGTGCAGCAACTAAGACCCAACGCAGCCAAAAAAAATTAAGTCAACTACTTGGAATCGCAATGCTCTTGCTGTTTTTCTCTTCACAATATAGGAATGAGTCTTTCTTAGAAAAAAAAAAATTAAATGAAGAACTGATCAAGGAACCAGAGGGAATAACTACAGAAAGGGAACATGCACAGGTTCCCATTACCCTATTTATTGACTATAACTTAATGCCTCAGACAAAACTAGAGAGCTTATTTTTAAAACCTTAAGAAATGTTAAAGAAATAAAAGTACTCGGAAAGTGTAAAAGCTATTTTTATTGACCTATAACCAAAATGCCAATTTACACTGTCTTCACATATGGAGAGGGGAGGAAATTTTACCCAGAATTACATACTAAATTTAAATGAATACCGCTTCCCCTTACCTTGCTGAGCTGCTTCATGCTCTGCTGTTCTCTTCCTGATATAGCTCTGGACTTCTTCCCACCTTCTCTCAGCTTCTTGCAGTTGAACCTGGAGAAAGGATAAGTCAGCACAAATACAGGATTCCAATTTAACGGAAAAAAAGCATCCTCTGTCTTTACTGTTGTGACATAAAACTGCTTATTCCAACAACTAATCACTAGTCTCTTACATTTTAATAAGATAGGCAGATGTGCCCAGCCTGATAATAGGCACAGATATTATCAGCCACTGCCATTCTACCCTCCAATACACAGGATTTACAGATTGGAGATTATTTCAGAAACTCAGTATTTGTGCTGGTGGATCAGTATAGCTACTACTATGGATATACCTGATTCACTTTGCTCTGTTCAGCTTTCCACTGATCTTCCCTCAGCTGAAAGGCTTTCAAAAGGATAGTATCTTTATTGCTAAATTTCAGTGAGCACCTAAAATTCTTATTTTTAGGTATAGCACAACACTTCAATTATGACTATAATATTTAATGTCATTTATCTACTTATCCATATCCATAGAGCACAAACTTCCATATTTATAAATGCTACCAGCAAACACACCAGCAAGACAAATATTTACTGAAAGAAAGGACAACTATAACACTCTCCCACAGGGACCCATGAAAACTTCAAGAAAACAAAAATTATGCTATTTTCTGCATTCAATTATTCTCAAAGCCCTTTTAACCCCTACTACTCTAGAACTGGTATTAAGCTATACTGATTGTATCAATGACCTAGGTAGAAGTCTGTCAGATACATTTAACTTACAGAAATTGAACTATACGCTCAATAAATCCTCTCCCCAGTAAAAGGAGGAACAGACAATTCTACTCGTCACTCTACTCAATGTACAGAGGCTAAAAAGAGCAAGAGAAATGAGTCCACTCCTCTCTCTCAGTCAGCCTGAGCAACCCCATGCGTGTCTTCCTAGTATAAGCATCTCATGACACCAAGTGCCATTCTGGTGTCTAAAGAAACAGTGTGTGATTTTTTCCAACTATGGCTCAAGTGAAAGCAACTGGAGCACTACTTCGTCTCGTGCTAAAGGAAAGGAAAATCATCTATTCCAATGCCGGAATAAAAACAGGCTCTACTAAACTTACTGAGAAATCCAAGTTATGGATAAGCGATGTTGAAGGTGATTTTAACTACCTATCAAAAATTTGATTTTTGCCTTACACATGTAGACCCTAACCTCCATATATATAAGATGAAATTCTACTCTGTATGCCTGTCAATCAGCTAATTTCAATTTTCATATCTTCAAAAAGTCTTTAACTTCAAACTCAAGCCTATATTCAATTCTTTCATTAGTGTACACGTTTCTACATAGGCAGAGCACTAAGAGTACAAGTCCCATTCAGCCTCAAACTATACTTCTCAAAGCTATATACCCTTTAATGTCACCGAATTGAATACCTACATTATTTATGAAATGATAAAGGTAGGAATATATCACCTTCAACTGAGTAACTGCCTGCTCAGCATTCTTCTTTTGGACTTCCTCTTGCTGCAGCTTTCCTGTTTTCTCAGTCAGCTCATTCACCAACCTAGCATAATCCTGGCGCAGTTTATTTAGTTCAGCAGACTGCCTGAAAACAGTAACTGGATTAGGAACCTTCCATTACTACAAAACACATATAAAGAGTAAACAAAATATATTTTATATGAGTTATGCTGAGTTAGTAATTCCACTTATAGCTAAATGAAAATGAATGCTATAAGTGACTACTAATAATGAAGTTTGGTTGAGTGTAATCTGAATCATTCTGATGACAATAACACAAATACTAAAATTACTATAAAATAATCAAGAAAAACAGATGACCACACACCATGAGCACGAATCAACAGTGTCACCCTCAAATCAGTGTTCTGAAAATCTATTAAAATCAACAAGTCAGAATACTTATTCTATGTAAGCATGCTACTAGTCTTCTCTTGGACTGTTTGTCAAAGTACAGCCCAGAGCCAACTAAATCACTATCACAAGGAAATGTGTCTTAACATGCAGATTCCAGGATTCCACACCTCAGAGCCAATAAATCATAATCTTATAAGGGTAAGACTCAAGAATATGATTTTTAGCTAACATGCCAGATGTTCTTCAGAATAATGAAGTTTGAGAACTAATGATAAATGGAATAGAAGGTCTAAAACTTGTAAATTCAGTCTCATAAATTTATAAACTGTTCCACTGGTGGCACTAGTGTTTATCATACAGTTTAGCCAAAGAGGTTCTTCAAAAGCAAGAGGATAGTTTTAGAAAATTCATTTTAGAAACAAGTGTAAAAAACAAAAGTCTAACCAATTATTATCAAACACCATTTTGGTGACTGAAGAAAATACTCCATCATTCAATGAAAATACTCTGCCATTCTATTAAAAGTAAAGCATATGCAAACATACTTGTTTTCTAGCTGGTTTGTAGTGTTGCTGACAGCATCTCTCAGTATGCCATTTTCCTGCTTCAAATGAGCTATCTCTGCCTCCATCTGCTCACGAACTTGCTGGAACTAAAATTATTTTACACACATAAGATTTAGAAAACAATGACTGCCAAAGCTAACTTCGAAGAAAATTATGATGAGAATGTAAAAAGCATCAATAGAATGAAGTCTGGATAACCTTTTCAAATAAATATAAACAAATTTAAAGGATAAATTTTGATAGTGACAAATACAAAGTAAACATAAGCTGCCACAGCACTCAAGTATGCAAGTAGACGCCAGCTGCTATCATAGGCAAAATAAATACACTGAGATGCTGTTTTAGAACTCTTTCCTACACAATACTCACATAGAATTAATATGTCAATTTTGTGTTAGCAATATTTTAATGAAAGATTTTAGTAATCAAAAGTTTAAAAACTGAAAACATGTTCAAAACATTTACATTAAGTTACAAATTGAGCCATAGCCAAATAGATGGCAAATTCACTACACAAAAATCTACTTGCTAAAATATCTGGCTTCTTGTTTTTTATTTCAGAATTACAGAATCAAAAGACAGAGAACACTGAATCTTATATCCCCACATCCTCAATTTAGTATATGAAATAATCTTAATAATTTTTAGTAAACCTATTCAATTAAGAGAAAATCAAGTCTATGTTTCTACTTTTCAGAGAACTTATCATATGTAATCTATATCCTGGCCTCTATAAGCAATCAAGTTGAAAAAAAGAATCACTTCAACACCCTTAACCTTCAGTAAAAGATGTTGCTACATGTATCCCACTAATTTTCAAATGAATAGTAAGTCAGAATTAAGAAGAAAAAAGATCACACAAGGCCAGGAAAATCAGTTCTTCAATAACCTAGTTAATGGGAAAGAATATTTCAAATGGCTGGAGCCTGGGAAGATGGAGGATTGAGCCAAATTAAAGCATCAAAGTAGTGGATGCAGTAAGAACCTGAGAAGAGATTCATTCACTTCTTTATCACTATTAGTGGTATTTCCACAGAAAAAAACTGGAACTTCAATAGCAGTAAATTTTTCAGCAGACTACCAATGTGATCAAAGTAATATTTTGCAAATAAAAATCTGGTACTAATTACACATATTAGAAAGGAAATGAGAGACCTATTAAGGTGCTATAATTATGCTAGTATGAAATAAACAACTAGGGTCATATCTAAAAACTGAATGCAAGAACAACTAGAAATAAAGTATCTTTAAGATTTCAGAACAAATTGTAGATTGGGCAAGGGAGAGAGAAGTCAAAGATTCAAGCATAAGGATAATAATGCCTCAAAACATTAGAAAATAAAAACAACCTGACCAGAAGCAAGAGTTTGATTTTAGACGTATGTTAATTTTGAGGTGACGACAAACACTTTCAAATTGAAGCATCAGCCAGCAATGTAAACAATTTCAAAAAGAAATCACTGGTCCACAAAGTTCAATTAGAGCGAGTGTTAGAAGCCCACTTGACAAGCAGACTGAAACCATGTTCTTCAAAACAACAACAAAAATCACTGGTCCAGACCTAACCGAAATCATGAAAATGAGTAACACTGTAAAAATAGGCAGTAAGCACT
Source organism: Hyperoodon ampullatus (assembly GCF_949752795.1). NCBI lineage: Eukaryota > Metazoa > Chordata > Mammalia > Artiodactyla > Ziphiidae > Hyperoodon > Hyperoodon ampullatus. The sequence goes on along the minus strand of NC_136916.1, from coordinate 134,786,692 downwards.
GAACCTTCTAATATGTTGAAAGAAAACAGGTGAAAATAAGGACCAGAGAGAGAAGGTCACTTAGGCCAAAACCATTATCACTTTTCCTCTCTTCTCCACTCCATCATCAAGCCCTATCTACTATCTCTTTTTTATCAAACTCATCCCCTCATTATCAATGTCTGACTTAAGGTTCTTATTCTCTGACTTAGATTCCTGCAAAAGCCTTTCAACTATCCCTGTTCCACTCTCCACACTGCTGCCACTCTCCATACTATGCCACAGTAATAATTTAAAATACTAATACAATCACACTGTTGGGTTGCTTAAACTCCTTCACTTGGCTCCCCAGTCCTCAGGGATATAAGGCCCTTTAAGACAAGACCTCTATCTATTTCTCTAGGTCTCTTCATTCCAGTCCTGATTCCCAAATACCACAACTCTTACTGTATTTCTCAAAAACCGTTATCACTAGACGACCTATGCTGAAAACACCTGGAGTGCACTCATTAAAAAGCACGATCCTGGGCCCCAAAAGAGACCTACCAAACCATCATCTCGTGGGATGAGAAGGAATTACACCAAGTAATAAGTCTCATACCCAGCACCCATTCATTCACTCGCTTTCCTGACAATGCCTGTTTCAAAAGATTCAACACAGTCTGCTTCTCATTTCTAAAGTCTTCCCTATCAATCCTTCTCTTCCCCACCTCTCATCTGCACTGTTCCAAAGCACTTGATGCTTACCTCTACTGTAATGGCATATTTACTTGTCAACTTCCAGCCTCCCCAGAAGTTGCTGACTTAAGGACAGGGAGCCAGTTTAATTAGCCATTTGTACCAAAGCCCAACCCAGGGCACTTAAAAGTTTGCTAATTAAATGAATACAAATATTTAATTTTGTATTCAAAGAATGAAAATATACCTTCATCTGCATCTGTTGAGTCTCTTGGTAACTGACATGCATTTTGTTTTGAAACACATTATGTTCCTTTTCTAATGTTCCAATCCGATCTTTCATCCTTGCTATAACCACATTGCTTCTTTCCTTCTCTGCCATCATTTCCTAGAAGAGTAAATCAGAAAAAAAATATGAAAAACTTGTTATTTAAAAAAATAAGAACAAGACTTTACTAAGAAGAAAACAACATCAGTAAAACAATCATGAATTCTTTTTTTTTTTAAATACATTTATTTATTTATTTTTGGCTGTGTTAAGTCTGCGTTGCAGTGCGCGGGCTTCTCACTGCAATGGCTTCTCTTGTTGCGGAACACAGGCTTTAGGCACGCAGGCTTCAGTAGTCGTGGCACACAGTCTCAGTAGTTGTGGCTCGTGGGCTCTAGAGTGCAGGCTCAGTAGTTGTGGTGCAGAGACTTAGTTCCTCCGCAGCATGTGGGATCTTCCCAGATCAGGGCTTGAACCCATGTTCCCTGCATTGGCAGGTGGATTCTTAACCACTGTGCCACCAGGGAAGCCCAATCTTGAATTGTGAAATAAGTACTTGCTTAAAAAGCAAGGTCAAAGGTTTTTTAAAAAAAAATTTGTCTTCTGCATCTTACCTGCTCTTTACACCAATTCCCTTCATAAACACTTAGCTGCTCTGTTTACTCATATTTCAAATGCACTTTCTGGTTTAAGAGTTAAAGACTCGAACATGGAATAAAATCCTACATTCTAACTTGATTATAAGAAGGAACTTTTTTTTTTTTGCGGTACGCGGGCCTCTCACTGTTGTGGCCTCTCCCGTTGAGGGGCACAGGCTCCGGACACGCAGGCTCAGCGGCCATGGCTCACGGGCCCAGCTGCTCCGCGGCATGTGGGATCTTCCCGGACCGGGGCACGAACCCGCGTCCCATGCATCGGCAGGCGGACTCTCAACCACTGTGCCACCAGGGAAGCCCCCAAGAGAGAACACTTTTAAAGCCAAAGGTAATTCTTCATTATTTCCAGGTACCAGCTCTCTTTTAGGGTACAGAATAGGCCCCCAGAAAAAAAAAAAAGCCGAGAAAAAAAGTCTCCATCCTAAGGTAAGAGATAAGGATAAGATATGTTTATAGCAGAACAGGGAAAGTAAAACTCAGAAAGTTTTATTATCTTCCCAAGTCAAACATTAAAAGGGTAATTTCATTTTGAGTTGCAAGTATTGTGAACTCCTAGGATAAACATTAACTATTAAAGTGCAAGAAAGCCAAGCAACTTTAAAGTTATCTGCAGGTATGATCAGTCCATTTTCCCTGCTCTAAGAAACTGTTTGACAAACTTGAAGATTTTCACTTAACTAACGGTTTGCCCATAAGAGTTCATTTACATTTGCAAATTGTTTTACTGATGTACATAATACATTTAGGGGAAAAAAGTATACACATCTTAAGTATACAGCTCTGTGAGTTACACAAAAGTAAATAGTTTCTTTTTTTAATTTTGAAAATAATCAGAAAACTATAGCTACAGAAAACTACAGTAAAGTTTCTAATCTTAAGGAAACACTTATTTTAGCAACAACTTTGATTAATCTTAATCAAATGCAGCGAAAAATAAAATAAATTTATTTTTTAAAAAATCAATCTGACCAAGTTTTCCACTGACTTTTTTTATTTACCTCAAATTCACAGAAAAGATTTTATATTCAAATGAGGCCATTCTCATAATGTCATCAAGTAGCTACATGAACGACAGTGAAATAAACCTCATTTAGTCTACTGTATTTAACACCTAAAAGGAGAAACAAGCACTTCGGGAAAAATGAGACCACATTTACTACAGAATTTCAATTATGTTCTCAGTCTACATTTTTTAAAATATAACTGACACAGAATATTACATTAGCTTCAAGTATACAATATGATTCAATACTCGCATTTATTGTTAAATCATCACCACACACAGTTACAAACTTTTTTTCTCGTTATGAGAACTTTTAAGATTTACTCTCGTAGCAAGTTTCAAATATATAACACAGTATTAATAACTATGTTCACCATGCTGTACATTACATCCCCTGGACCTATTTATTTTATAACTGGAAGTTTGTACTTTTATACTTGTTTAAAGGCCTTTTTTTTTAAACCTCTCAAAGTGAAAGGGATTTAAAGAACTTCACTGATTAAAAATTATATCACGAAAACCTTCATGAATAAACCACCTATGTAAGAGTTTCACATTTGTCCCATAAATTGGATTTAAACAAGATCACACTGAGTTTTGTGCTTCTATAGAATAATTCTAGGTCAGAACCAATTGAAACATGCTCCCCATGTCCACAGGCTTCCATTATTCAGAAATTAGTATACCTATAAGTACTGCTATTTTAAATTCACAACTCAACTGTAGGCTATAATAACAAGAAAGAGTGAGACCCCATCACCACCACCTAAATTCTAAAAGAAAATCACTTTCATGTGGTATAAATCTACTGGACAAATAAATCAGGAATTATGGACAATTTCTAAAATCCTTCATTGTATCTGATTTAGAAAGTATAACCCTTAAATACAAGAATGTCTTCACCTGGGTTAACTGCTTGCACCGATCCTTCATAGCAGCAGCATCTTCCTTCAGAGCAGTAAGTAACTTGTCTTTTTCTTGAAGCTGATGTACAAGTGCAGTCAACTCTCCTTTATTTGACTACAATTGAGAAATCAATACAAAATTAGTTAATAGTAAACATCGGCTAATGAAAATTATGAAAATGAACTATCTGATATCAAGTGTTCTTAGGCCAATGCACAGTTCACTATTACATATGAAGTAGAATAACTGCCAAACACTGGTCAGTGAAATATCATTCAGAAAAATCACTGTATCATTACATATTCTGATGCATAAAATAGGACACATATCAATCAAGAAACAGATTTTTACAAAGAATTATGACTTCCATTTTTAAACACAAAATCAATATAGTAATCTCTCTCTTCTCCTCCTAAAAGATCAAAAGAGGGGTATGAAATGAAATGCAAACTGAACCAAAATAAAACAAACATCTGTAACGTCAAAGCATAGTATCAGGAAAGACTTCCGAAAGCAGTGGAGATCAAACAGGCTCAAAAACCTTGTCAAAATATACCCAAGACTACAGAGGTGCCATGGGTACATAGTTCTCTGAAGTTAACAGGAATATACTGAAAGGTAAAACCAACAATCCCCCATTTGACATCAGGAACAAGCACAAATATAGAAGGTAGGAATTTTCTTGGTAGGAGGTCTTAAGAAGCAGAAGTAGGAAAGACAAAATCATACAGGTAAACTTTATTCAAAGAGAGCAGCTAATCAGTGAGACAGAGTTAAGAGAGATCCTCTACAGTGAGACCCTCTGTAGTGAACTCTTATATGAGAAAAAGGAAAGGCTAAAAGAACTCATTTTCACACATAGCCAAAGGAGAACAGCTGGCCTTAGCCATTCATTATCAATCTCTAGCCACAGAGATGATCCAAGAGAAACACCCCTCACTGGAAGAGGAGTATTAATGAAAAAGAAATAAAACAAGGTCTATGTAAGATATGAGAAAAAAAGAAGGAAAGCAATAAGAAAAACCAAATGCCAAGTGGAGAAAAATCACCATAAAAAGATTGTCAAGAACGGACAAAAACTGTGATTAAAAAAAATATATCACTTTGACTTTCGAAAGTCTAGCACAGCAACGATTTCTAGAAAAACAAGAGCAAAGAACAGAGTTCACAAGAAATAATTCAGAGGAAAGATAAGACCACAGAAAGAGATGAAATATGAGCTGGCAAAGCCCAAAGTAGAAGTAAAAGTAACACCATCTCAGAAATACAATCCAATTAGAAGTAGCAAACAGAAAAAGACATGTTGCTGAAAACACAGGAGAAGACATAGAGTTCAGGGTGGAGAGAAGTAAATAAAAATAAGAGGAAATAAACTAAAGCTTTATTTTTTTTTAGGACAAAAATATGAAAGATAAAGACAATAGGCAAGGAAGATCCAACTTATGCTTAATTGATACCCATTATTTCAATTCTTTTAAGGGACACTGAATCTCATGATTGAAAAGACATGCTTTGCCCAAGGGAATACTGATAGAAGAGTCAATGCAAAGCCACATTATAGCAAAATTCCCATGACTTCAAAGAAGCTGAATCCCTTGATGTTTGTACAGTACGGTGGACACTGGAAAGTCCAATAAATAATAAAAACTTGGTTGATTACCCAAAGGATGTTTTCATTGTGAGAGTGTATTTTGACAAAAATACATGAAAAGAATGCAAATTCAGGGGACTTCCCTGGTGGCCCAGTGGTTAAGACTCCGGGCTGCCAATGCAGGGGGCACAGGTTTGATCCCTGGTTGGGGAACTAAGATCCCACATGCCACGTTGCAGAGCGTTTTAAAAAAAAAAAAAAAAAAAGAATGCAAAACTCAGGCTGGTCTCAGACTTCTATCCAGCGATAGGAATGTAGAGAATGGTAAAGCAAGCATGACAAAGTCTCAAGGAAAGAAAGTGTAACCCAGAAAAATTATACCCCACCAAATTATCATTCAAGTACAAAGACAATAAAGCAGCATTTTAACTTGCCAGAATTGGGGAAATACAGGTTCCATAAGCCCTTCTTGAAAAAATTCCAGAAAAAAAAAACAATTTCAGCCAACCAAGAGATGAATACAGAAGCTTATAGCAAAAGAACTGGTATCAAGCTTTGAACCCAGCATTAAGCTACAGAATTAAGACTGAAACAATCATAAAAATTATAGTCACAAAACAAACATTTGATATTGTAAGTATCTGATAAACAAATGCTGATATTAACAGAAGTAGAGAGGGAAGGGAGAGAGAAGGTAGGAAAAATTTTAAATAGACTTCCTCCTGTTATACAACATGGGGCCAAAATAGTTACTAACTTAGAGTTGGAAAAAAAAACACGTAATTGAGGCAAGTATATTTAAAGGCCAACAAGAAATTAATAATCAACTAAAACTATCAAATACATTTTTTTGCCTTTTCTTTTTTTTTTAAATTGGGGTATAGTTGATTTACACTGTTATATTAGTTTCTGTGTACAGTGAAGTGAATCAACTATATGTATACATATATCCCCTCCCTCTTGGACCTCCCTTGGACCTCCCTCCCAGCCCCCACCATGCCACACATCTAGGTCACCACAGAGCACCGAGCTGAGCTTCCTGTGCTATACAGCAGGTTCCCACTAGCTATCTATTTTACACATGGTAGAGTACCTATGTCAATCCTGATCTCCCAATTCATCCCACCCACACCTTCCCCCACTGTGTCCACATGTCCGTTTTCTACATGTGCATCTCTATTCCTCCCATACCATTTTTCTAGATTCCACATATATGTGTTAATATACAATTCAAATACATTTTAAATGTTTTCTTACTAGTAATCACATTGAGTTAACATTTTTGAGCAATTATTTTATGCTAGGAACTCTAAGATAATACCTTATTATCATTCCCATTTTAGAGATGGGTAAACTGAGACACTGAGGTTAAGTAACTTATGTAAAGCCACAAAGCTCAAAGTGGCACAGTCTAGATTTGAATCCAGGAAATCTGACCCTTGAGCCCAGGATCTTAACCTACACTCTAAATATAAAACAGAAGTGTCTTATAGCTTAAACACAAAGGCGTGTGTACATACACATAGAACATAACATCTCCTTTCCGACTCTGCAAAAGCCCTCTAGCTTTTACTCTGTTTTCCCCTTCCCATCTAAGCTTATTCAAAGTGGATACTGTCACCTTTCCTATTCATTCATCACTTATTTATAGTCTAGTACTCCAATGAAACTGCTTTCACTAAGGATATCAAATCCATTTCTTCAATCCTTATTCTCCTTGACTGATCTAAAGCATGTCACTGCTGATTTCTCCTGCCACCCCTGAACTCTCTACCCTCCCTAAGCATCTGTGATTCCACTGTCTTCCTGCTGTTTCTCCTCTCACTATACTCTGTGGTGGCTTTCCCTGACCTTTAAATGTTGGTGCTTCTCAAGATTTGTTCCTGAACTTTCTTACCACTCTCCACATCCTCTCTGGACTAACATATATCCACTATATGTACCAGTGATAGTTGATTACTTTCCGAAATTACTCCCACTGCAATATATTTTTAACACAAGAGAATTATATATTCAACTGTGAAATAATTATATCCATTTAAATGCTCAAAAGGATGCCTAAAACAACTTCCTAAATATTTTCATAATCCTCTACTCTCTCTTCCTTTGGCAAAGTGCTCATGAATACCATTGTCACCACAATCTATCCAGTTACTCCAGAGCAAAAATAAGCATTCATTCTAGACTCTTCTTTAGCCACCATATCTAATTGGTCAGTAAGTCCTCTAACTCCTCTATCTCTATCCTACATCTATGCTTATATTCCTCCATTTATCTTCCCCCTTTCTCTGAAGTGGTCTTTATTAGGTGTGGGGATTCATCTACATCCTGGACCTTGAAATCTATTAAAAGGTCTGACCAAGAATCAATTTCTGCGACAGGAAAAGGGAGAAATTAAACTTACTAAGTCTTTCCCTGATAAGAGTGGATCTACAAGGGCACTGAGTCCCTGAAGATAAGAATAGAACCACACCATAAGAAACACAGCACAAGATTTTAATCGAAAGCCAAAGGTTCCAAGGAAAAGGGAAAAATGTAAAGTTTCAAAATATTTACTCTATTTCAAAACGTTATCTTTAACAGTTCCCAACTTCCTCCTTGGCCTGCCTAATATAGCTATCAAGGGGAGTCTGATTTACCACCCAACCTCTAGAGTTCAAAGCTGTCTCAAGCAATAAAATGACTACTCTTGCACCCATAAACCACCACCACCATCCTCAGTCAGAAGAGAAACATTTCAAGCAATTAATTTTAAAAAGCAGTGATTTCAAACAGTTAGTAACTCAGTTCAGCTGGAGGCTTTTCCCTGCAAGATTTTCCCAATCCTCACAAATAACCAGGAACCCTTTTAAGATATACACTTAGCCAATTAAAGTAAATCAAAAGATAAATTCTTCAATCAAGAACTTCAAGAACGTTCCTTGCAAGAGAATAATCTAACTTTGTATCCAAAGTCACACAGTTATCGCACTTACTCTGATGATCCTCGAACACACTGTTTACTCCGAGCCACTGCTGGCACCACATGGAGACTGTCCAATAAGCATACTACATTGTAAAATGCCACAGATTTGTAAAACACGTTGTCAATAGATACTTGGAAGTATAGACAGACGTATGCCATGATAAATGCTATATGACAAAAAAAATTCAGATGGTTATGAGAAAGAGGGAAGAGAATAATTTAGGAATTCAGATTAGCCTTATATGAGGAAATGATATTTAAATGGAAACCTGATGGGGGAAATAACCAAGGAAAGAAGTTAGGGGGTAGGGGCTTGGGGGTTTTAGGACCGTCTAGACAGAAGAGAATATTTGGTTTGCTTTAATGAGGGGATGAGGAAAATGCCATGAGATCAGGCTATAGAGAGAAACAGACACAGGCCTTAAAAGGAATCTGGATTTTGTTTTAAGTGCAAAGAGAAAGGCACCAAAGGATTTTTAAAGCAGTGAGTAATATAACCTGATTTACCTCTTAAAGGCTGCCTTGCAGTTGTGTAGAAAAAATAGACTAGAAGGCTACGAGGGAATGCAGAAACATCAACTAGGAGAATATTGAAGGTAATCAAATGAGAAGTGATGGTTTGGACTAGGATGGTCTTTAATAAATGGGAGAGAATTCAAGATGGTGGAGAAGTAGGAGGATGTGGAGTTCATCCCTCTCCACAGATGCATCAGGAATACATCTACAGATGCAACAATTCTCAAAGAATACCATCTGAAGACTAGTAGAAGACCCTGGACACCAGACAGGACTATAAAGATCCCTGCATAACTGGGTAGGATGGCAAAAAGAAGGGAGAAGGAGAAGAGGAAGCCAGATGGGACCTGCACCCCAGGGTGGGGGAGCTGAAGCAGAGAAGAGAGTCCCAAATTCGGGGAAACTTCCTCTCCAACAGAGCAATCGACTGGGACAGAAGAAAAGCATTTGAGGCTGTTGGAAGAGGGTGAAGCGGCCAATCGGTGGCAGATGGGACACAGTGAGAAATACACAGATGGTCCGTACCGCAGCCCTACATGCCCTGGACTGGGACATGTGTTCACAGGTGTGCAAGGGGGCTGGGAGCTGAAGCATGGGGACTGGAGAACAGGCCCGGAGTGAGAATTGCTGTTGGCTGTGGGGAGACAGACTGAGGGGACAGGAGGGAGGAAATCCGCAGCAGGGAATACCTACAGAGGAAGACTGGACTGCCATGGAAGCAGGGCGCTACTGCTGAGTAACACGCAGGGGGACAAGCCACTCTTGCAGCCTCTCTCTCCCTTCACGCCAGCACCTGCCGATTAGCAATAAAAAAAAAGCCCCCTCAGGGATGGCCCTAGTGTGCCTGCTGCTGGGCGCCAGAAGAAGGCCAGGCAGGGCTGGCCCTGACGTACCGTACACTGGGTGCCAGAAAAGGCCCTCACTAGGGCCATATCTCTTGTGCCTGTGGCTGACGGCTCCCCTGCACATTTGGCACTGCCAGGGCTCCCGCGATCCAAGCAGTCATACCACCTCTGCGCTCTGTCCTCACTGGAGCAGACCCAAGATTTCCAAGGCAGCCTCAGGACCAGACTCTGTGGGTGGACCACATGCAGAGGTGGGGATAAAACCAAAGCTGAACCCCAGGGATGGGGCAACTAAGGAAGAAGATCGAAAACCTTTCCATCAGCTGTACAAGCTGCAGATTAAATCCCCGCGATCAGCTAGGTAGACCCTGCGTCTATGGAATATCTGAGTAGACAATGAGTGTTCCCACAAATGAAAATGGTCTAGCTCTGGCAGCTGTGGACGTTGAGGACAAGCACACGCAAGAAATGGGTCAGATCAGAGTCTGAGTGGTCTTCACAGGGCCCACAACAGGTCCAGAGACCAGCCCAGAGGCAGAGGAGAGCCTCCTGGGGAGGCGGAGGTGGGCTATGGCTCACAGCGTGCGCAAAGACACTTTCAGCTGAGACCCCAGGGAAACATAACTATTACTATTAATTTCATTATGTTTTGATTCATTCTGTTGCTGGTTCTGGCTGTTTTGTTGTTGGGTTTCTTTCCTTTTTCTTTTTTTTGGTGTTGTTTCAGGTTTTTTTCTTTATTTAGTCTTTTGAGATCTTCATGTTCTATAACATTTTTTATTTTTATTTTTTTTAATAAACTTCTATTTTTACTTTGCTTTTCTGTTGTTCTGTGTTCTTTTCCCTATTTTTTTCTTCTTCTTTTTCTTTAATTTTTTTTTATATTTCCATTTCTACTTTACTTTTCTGTTATCCTGTGTTTTTTCCCTATTTTATTTTATTATTTTTTTAAATTCATTTTTATCAGTTTGTTCTGTTTCCTTACTTTATTCTTCAGCTGGCACACCACTTTGGTTTTGTTATTAGGTTTTCTATTTTTGTTAGTTTTGATTCTAATTGTTTGATTTCGTTTTTGAGTTCTTCTGTTTGTCTGGTTGTTCCCTTGTTTTTGTTTCATATGGTTCTGTTTTGTTTCTTTTGCATGTGTGTATGTTTCCTTGTTTCTGTTTGTTTGATTTTACTTTTTACCATTTTTCTAGGGTTTTATTAGTCTTTTCTTTTTTGTTTTTTTTTTATCCCCTTTATTGAAGGATGAGCAACTTGTAACCTGCGGGGGTCTTGGTTCCTGGATTGGAAGTCAGCCTGAGGCTCTGCAGTAGGAGCATGGAGTCCAGGATACTGGACCACTAGAGAATTCCTGGCCCCAGGGAAGATTGATCACCAAGAGCTCTCACAGAGGTCTCTATCTGAATTCAAGACCCAGCTCCACCCAACTGCCAGCAGCTCCCAGGGATTTATGCCTCTCACCAAACAACAAACAAGACAGGAACACAAACCCACCCATCAGCACACAGACTACCTAAAGCCATACTAAGCTCAAAGACACCCCAAAACATACCACTTGACTCAGCTCCACCTCCAAGAACGCAGGCACGAGTCCCTCCCATCAGGAAGCCTACACAAGCCACTGGACCAACCTCACCACCAGGGGCAGAGAACAGAAGCAAGAGGAACTACGACCCTGCAGCCTAGGGATAGGAGACCTCAAATACTGTAAACCAGACAAAAGGAGAAGACAGAGAAATATCTTGCAGGCAAAAGAGCAAGATAAAAACCCACAAGAACAAATAAATGAACAGGAAATACGTAAACCACCTGAAAAAGAATTCAGAGTAATAATAGTAAAGATGATGCAAAATCTCAGAAACAGAAGAGAGAAAATACAAGAAACATTTAACAATGAACTAGAAGAGCTAAAGAGCAAACAAACAGTAATGAACAACACAATAACCGAAATTAAAAATACTCTAGAAGGAATCAATAGCAGAATAACTGAGGCACAAGATCGGATAAGTGAGCTGGAAGACAGAATGGTGGAAATAACTGCCACAGAACAGAAAAAGAAAAAAGAATGAAAGGAATGGAGGATGGTCTCAGAGACCTCTGGGACAACATTAAGCGCACCAATGTTCGAACCGTAGGTGTCCCAGAAAAAGAAGAAAAAAAGAAAGGATCTGAGAAAATATTTGAAGAGATTATAGTCGAAAACTTCCCCAACACGGAAAAGGAAATCGTAAATCAAGTCCAGGAAGCACAGAGAGTCCCATACAGGAGAAACCCAAGGAGAAACATGCTCAGACACATATTAATCAAACTAACAAAATTTAAACACAAAGGAAAAAATATTAAAAGCAGCAAGGGAAAAGCAACAAATACCATACAAGGGAATCCCCAATAAGGTTAACAGCTGATCTTGCAGCAGAAATTCCACAGGCCAGAAGGGAGTGTCAAGATATATTTAAAGTGATGAAAGGGAAAAACCTACAACCAAGATTACTCAACTCAGCAAGGGTCTCATTCAGATTCAATGGAGAAATCAAAAGCTTTACAGACAAGCAAAAGTTAAGAGAATTCAGCACCACCAAACCAGCTTTACAACAAATGCTAAAGGAACTTTAGGCAGGAAACACAAGAGAAGGAAAAGACCTACAATAACAAACCCAAACAATTAAGAAAATGGTAACAGGAACATACATATCAACAATTACCTTAAATGTAATGGATTAAATGCCCCAACTGAAAGACACAGACTGGGGACTTCCCTGGTGGCACAGTGGTTAAGAGTCCTTCTGCTAAATGCAGGGGACTCGGGTTCGATCCCTGGTCCAGGAAGATCCCACATGCCGCGGAGCAACTAACCCCAGGCACCACAACTACTGAGCCTGCACTCTAGAGCCCACACTCCACAACAAGAGCAGCCACCACAATGAGAAGCCCACACGTCGCAATGAAGAGTAGCCCCCACTCAATGCAACTAGAGAAAGCCGCGTACAGCAATGAAGACCCAACACAGCCATAAATAAATAAATAAATAAATAAGCAAGCAAGCAAGCAAGCAAGCAAGGAAGCAAACAAGATATCATTAAAAAAAAAAGAAAAAGACACAGACTGGCTGAATGGATACAAAAACAAGAGCCATATATACGGTGTCTACAAGAGACCCCTTCAGACCTAGGGACATACACACTGAAAGTGAGGGAATGGAAGAAGATATTCCATGAAAATGGAAATCAAAAGAAAACTGAAGAGGCAATACTCATATCAGACAAATCAGACTTCCGACTTTAAAATAAAGACTATTATAAGACACGAGGAAGGACACTACATAATGATCAAGGAATCAATCCAAGAACAAAATATAACAATTAGAAATATCTATACACCCAACACAGGAGCACCTCAGTACATAAAGCAAATGCTAACAGCCATAAAAGGAGAAATCAACAGTAACACAATAATAGTAGGGGACTTTAACACCCCACTTACACCAAGGGACAGATCATCCAAACAGAAAATAAAGAAGGAAACACAAGCTTTGTTAAATGACACATTAGGCCAGATGGGCTTAATAATTTGATATTTATAGGACATTCTATCCCAAAACAACAAAATACACTTTCTTCTCAAGTGCACAAGCAACATTTTCCAGGATAAATCACATTTTGGGTCACAAATCAAGCCTCGGTAAATTTAAGAAAACTGAAATCATATCAAGCATCTTTTCTGACCACAACACTATGAGACTAGATATCAAATACAGGGAAAAAAACTGTAAAATATACAAACACATGGAGGCTAAACTATACACTACTAAACAACCAACAGATCACTGAAGAAATCAAAGAGGAAATCAAAAAATACCTATAGACAAATGACAGTGAAAACACAAAGACCCAAAACCTATGGGATGCAGCAAAAGCAGTTCTAAGAAGGAAGTTTATAGCAACATAAGCCTACCTCAAGAAACAAGAAACATCTCAAATAAACAACCTAACCTTACACCTAAAGCAATGAGAGAAAGAAGAACAAAAAAACCCCAAAGTTAGCAGAAGGAAAGAAATCATAAAGATCAGATCAGAAATAAATGAAAAAGAAATGAAGGAAACAAGAGAAAAGATCAATAAAACTAAAAGCTGGCTCTTTGAGAAAATAAACAAAATTGATAAACCATTAGCCAGACTCATCAGGAAAAATAGGGAGAAGATGCAAATCAATAGAATTAGAAATGAAAAAGGAGAAAAAACACTGACACTGCAGAAATACTAAAGATCATGAGAGACTACTATAAACAACTATATGCCAATAAAACGGACAATGTGGAAGAAATGGACAAATTCTTAGAAAAGTACAACCTTCCAAGACTGAAGGAGGAAGAAACAGAAACTATGAGCAGACCAGTCACAAGTAATGAAATTGAACCTGTGATTAAAAATCTTCCAACAAACAAAAGCCCAGGGCCAGATGGCTTCACAGGTGAATTCTATCAAACAAGTAGAAAAGAAAGCTAACACCTATCCTTCTCAAACTCTTCCAAAATACAGCAGAGGGAGGAACACTCCCGAATTCATTCTACAAGGCCACCATCACCCTGATACCAAAACCAAACAAAGATGTCACAAAAAAAAGAAAATTACAGGTCAGTATCTCTGATGATCATAGATGCAAAAATCCTCAACAACATACTAGCAAACAGAATCCAACATCACATTAAAAGGACCATACACCATGATCAAGTGGGGTTGATCCCAGGAATGCAAGGATTCTTCAATATATGCAAATCAATCAATGTGATACACCATACTAACAAAGTGAAGGATAAAAACCATACGATAATCTCAATAGATGCAGAATAAACTTATGACAAAATTCAACACCCACTTACGATAAAAACTCTCCATAAAGTGGGCGTAGAGAGAACCTACCTCAACATAATAAAAGCCATATATGACTAACCCACAACCAACATCATTCTCAATGGTGAAAAACTGAGAGCATTTCCTCTAAGATCAGGAACAAGGCAAGTGTGCCCACTCTCACCACTATTATTCAACATAGTTTTGGAAGTTTTAGCCACAGCAATCAGAGAAGAAAAAGAAATGAAAGGAATCCAAACTGGAAAAGAAGAAATAAAGCTGTCACTGTTTGCAGATGATATGATACTATATAAAGATAATCCTAAAGATGCCACCAGAAAACTACTAGAGCTAATCAATGAATTTGGTAAAGTAGCAGAATACAAAACTAATGCACAGAAATCTCTTGCATTCCTATACACTAACAACAAAAAATCAGAAAGAGAAATTAAGGGAACACTCCCATTTACCACTGCAACAAAAACAATAAATACCTAGGAATAAACCTACCTAAGGAGGTAAAAGACCTGTATGCAGAAAACTATAAGAAACTGACGGCGGGGGGGAGACACTGATGAAAGAAATCAAAGACGATACAAACAGATGGAGAGACAGACCATGTTCTTGGATTGGAAGAATCAACACTGTGAAAATGACTATACTACCCAAAGCAATCTACAGATTCAATGCAATCCTTATCAAATTACCAATGGCATCTTTCACAGAACCAGAACAAAAAATTTTACAATTCATGTGGAAACACAAAAGACCCCGAATAGCCAAAGGAATCTTGAGAAGGAAAAACAGAGCTGGAGGAATCAGGCTCCCTGACTTCAGACTATACCACAAAGCTACAGTAATCAAGACAGTATGGTATTGGCACAAAAGAAGAAATATACATTAATGGAACAGGACAGGAAGCCCAGAGATAAACCCATGCACATATGATCACCTTATCTTTAACAAAGGAGGCAAGAATATACAATGGAGAAATCTAGCCTCTTCAGTAAGTGGTGCTGGGAAAACTGGATAGCTACATGTAAAAGAATGAAATCAGAACACTTCCTAACACCATACACAAAAATAAACTCAAAACGGATTAAAGACCTAAATGTAAGGCTAGACACTATAAAACTCTTAGAGGAAAACACAGAACACTCTATGACATAAACCACAGCAAGATCCTTTTTGACCCACCTCCTAGAGCAATGGAAATAAACAAATGGGACCTAATGAAACTTCAAAGCTTTTGCACAGCAAAGGAAACCATAACCAAGATGAAAAGACCACCCTCAGAATGGGAGAAAATATTTGCAAATGAAGCAACTGACAAAGGATTAATCTCCAAAATTTATAAGCAGCTCATGCAGCTCAATAGCAAAAAAACAAACACCCCAATCCAAAAATGGACCGAGTACCTAAATAGACATTTCTCCAAAGAAGACATATAGATTGCCAACAAATACATGAAAAGATGCTCAACATCACTAATCATTAGAGAAATGCAAATCAAAACTACCATGAGGTATCACCTCATACCAGTCAGAATGGCCATCATCAAAAAACCTACAAACAGTAAATGCTGGAGAGGGTGTGGAGAAAAGGGAACCCTCTTGCACTGCTGGTGGGAATGTGAATTGGTACAGCCACTATGGAGAACAGTATGGAGGTTCCTTAAAAAACTAAAAATAGAACTACCATATGATCCAGCAATCCCACTACTAGGCATATACCCTGAGAAAACCATAATTCAAAAAGAGACATGTACCAAAATGTTCATTGCAGCTCTATTCACAATAGCCCGGAGCTGGAAACAACCTAAGTGTCCATCATCGGATGAATGGATAAAGAAGATGTGGCACATATATACAATGGAATATTACTCAGCCATAAAAAGAAACGAAACTGAGCTATTTGTAATGAGGTGGATAGACCTAGAGTCTGTCATACAGAGTGAAGTAAGTCAGAAAGAGAAAGACAAATACCGTATGCTAACACATATATATGGAATTAAAAAAAAAATGTCATGAAGAACCTGGGGTAAAACGAGAATAAAGACACAGACCTACTTGAGAATGGACTTGAGGATATGGGGAAGGGGAAGGGTAAACTGTGACAAAGCAAAAGAGAGGCATGGACATATATACACTACCAAACGTAAGGTAGATAGATAGTGGGAAGCAGCCGCAGAGCACAGGGAGATGAGCTCAGTGCTTTGTGACCGCCTGGAGGGGTGGGATGGGGAGGGTGGGAGGGAGGGAGATGCATGAGGGAAGGGATGTGGGAACAGATGTATATGTATGACTGATTCACTTTGTTATAAAGCAGAAACTAATAAAAAAATAAATAAAAAAAAAAGAGTCATGTATCACAATGTTCACTTCAGCACTATTCGCAATAGCCAGGACATGGAAGCAACCTAAGTGTCCATCAACAGATGAATGGATAAAGATGTGGCACATACATACAATGGAATATTACTCAGCCATAAAAAGAAATGAAACTGAGTTATTTGTAGAGATGGATGAACCTAGAGTCTGTCATACAGAGTGAAATAAGTTAGAAAGAGAAAAACAAATACTGTATGCTAACACATATATATGGAATCTAAAAAAAAAAAAAAAGGTTCTGATGAACCTAGAGGCAGGACAGGAATAAAGATGTAGATGTAGAGAATGGACTTGAGGACGTGGGGAGGGGGAAGGGTAAGCCAGGATGAAG
This sequence comes from Hyperoodon ampullatus, assembly GCF_949752795.1. Classification (NCBI taxonomy): domain Eukaryota; kingdom Metazoa; phylum Chordata; class Mammalia; order Artiodactyla; family Ziphiidae; genus Hyperoodon; species Hyperoodon ampullatus. Next base: position 134,769,711 of record NC_136916.1, on the reverse strand, counting down.
TGAGAGAGTAGCATGGACATATATACACTACCAAATGTAAAATAGATTGCTAGTGGGAAGCAGCTGCATCGCACGGGGAGATCAGCTCGGTGCTTTGTGATCACCTAGAGGGGTGGGATAGGGAGGGTGGGAGGGAGGTTCAAGAGGGAGGGGATATGGGGATATATGTATACATATAGCTGATTCACTTTGTTGTACAGCAGAAACTAACACATCATAAAGCAATTATACTCCAATAAAGATGGAAAAGAAAAAAGAATAAATGGAAGCCACTAAAGGTTTTAAGGCAGAAAAGTGTGTTAGGAGTGTGTGTGTATGTGTGTTTAAAATAAGAATGGTCACGTCCACAATCTAATATTGAACACCGGCTACCATGTCATCTTATCTCACACAAAGTAACACTTAAAAACTTGTCACATTTCCCAATATGAGATAGTTAGTACACCTGATAATATAGTGAGTGTAATATAATGAGAAATTAAATGTTAGCTTCATGGCTTTGTTTTTTTTCAAATTTTAGTCAGTCATGGCGATGATTCTATCATTCAAAGCATTTACTTTATTACAGTAGTATTCTATACACACACACACACACACACACACACACACACACACACGAAAAAGATGCCCAGGTGCTCTGAATGGTGCTATCTTCAGTCACAAAAACATTCCATATGTTACCCAGAAATCACCCAACCTTGCCTTCAGTACTTACATTCACAGGAAAGCAAGGTACAACTTAGCCAAGTGCCAAATGACTTTAAAGTTATATAAATCATCTTATTACAAGCAATTCGTTTTTGTCAAAACCTCAGATGACTCGGACACCTGACTGAACTAAATAAGTATACTGATTAGTATGGATATATGAAATAACTTCTGAAGGCATTCCAGAACTTTTAAATGTCACTAAGTGCTTTTGGGGTATGAAGGATGGGAGTAGGTTATAATTTATTGTTCTAGCAGAAGTCTTGCTTGGTGAACTAATCACTGCCCTCAAATAGGCTCATAATCTAAAATATGCTTACCTTCTTTAAAGCATCCTGTATCACACCAGACTTTTCCTTTAGCAGGTCTACAACACAAAGGGCCTCATCTTCAGAAAACATCATAGTCTTCAAGGACAGAAGAAAATCTTTAAATTTTACTTCAGCATTCTCTTTAAAAAAAAAAGTTAACATTTAAAAGATATAAGTAACAACTTCAGCAAAGGTAAAGCACCAAGAATTCTTGACCCAGAAAGTCAGTAACCAAGAGAAAACAGATTTACATTTCAGGTCAAACAACAATTAATGCTCTAGTCTACGGAGAAAAAGTGTTTATCTATTTTAATATAATAATTACATTAATAATTACATTAACTAAAAATTTGCTCAACCTGCAGAATATTTTTTATGTTTTCTTAATTGGAAATATAGTTGATTTACAATGTTGTGTTAATTTCTGCTGTACAGCAAAGTGATTCAGTTATACATATATATATATATATATATATATATATATATATATACACATTCTTTCTTAGATTCTTTTCCATTATGGTTTATCACAGGATATTGAATATAGGTCCCTGGGCTATACAGTAGGACCTTGTTGTTTATCCATTCTATGTATATAGTGGTTTGTATCCAAACTGCAGAATATTAAAGTGCCAGTATACCCTTACTTTAAAAAAAAAAAAAAAAGCAAATGTCTAATATATGCTAGTATCTATACTAAGTATGTTCACAAATATTCTCATTTAACCGTAATACTCACGACTTATGAGCCAAATTTTACAGATGAGAAAATAAGCTCGAAGACAATTACAAAAAGGAAGTCTGATTTTACAAACATCAAGTATATACAAGCAATCCGGACATTTTAAAAATCCATGAGCCAAACATCTCCTGACTCACCCACTTCGATTCCCCTAGGGTTCTTATATTAGGCAACAGCTGCCTCTCATTAAAAGCAAATGCCACCCATTAGACCCAAAGGTGCCCAGAGCTTTTAATACTTCAGCTACATTATAAGTTTAAAAAGGCAGTTGTGTGCATGTATGAGAACAAGGGGTATATGGAAACTCTGTACTTTCCACTCAATTTTGCTATGAACCTAAAACTGCTGTTAAAAAAAAAAAACCTATTAAAAAAATAATATGGAGTTCCCTGGTGGTCCAGTGGCTAGGACCCAGCACTTTCACTGCCGTGGGCCCCGGTTCAATCCCTGGTTGGGGAACTAAGATCCCGCAAGCCATGTGACTCGGCCAAAATAATAACAACAACAACAACAACAATAATAATAATAATAGTAATAATAAGGCCGTTGTGAATTAGCATAGAAAACTCTCAGAGAGAATAATAGAAGGGAACAGATTACCAGACAGCAAAACAGCTATGAAATCTTAGGCAAGTCAAAGCCCAATGTCCAGCTCTACAAAACTAAGAAGGTGGATTAGAAAACTACCAATAAATCTTTTACTACAAAGATTCTATTAGTATTTTGCAATTCATTGCTTCTATGAGAAAACACACTCACTCCATCAGAACTCAAAAATGTGTTTTTTTCAATACAAAAGATTGTCACATTCTGTATATTACCTTTATCAGCTTCAATCTTCAGTTTTTTAGCCCCTGTTTTCTGAATTCCTACTTGGTCAGGTTTAATCAGATCAATAACCTCTCTCTTATCCACCACAGGATTTGAATCAGCATTATCCATCAAAGGAATATAAGTTGTTGCATGAATAAGGGGTTCATCTACCAAGACTGCAATTTAAGTTCAACAAAATCATAATTACTCAGCATTTTTTATAACAGAGTAATTAAATAACATGTAAGCACAATTAAGTTTAATGATAAATGCAGTTATTTTCAAATCTCTAATACCAGCTCAATTTGGCTTGAAACAACTCAAAACACTCTTCTAATTAAGAAATAGCAGTTCAATATTATTTTATAGCATATCATTTAGGTTACCTAAAGTGTATCACACATCTCCTCTAATAGTATCTGAAAATTTCTTCTTATACATCCCTATACATTTTAGTTAGTTCTCATGTTTCTCCTGATTTAACTAAGAATCCATTCACATTTAATTAGTGCTCAAGGAAAACTATTAATTTTTAATGTATGTTGGTACTTTACTGACCTCTTATTCCAACTGGTAATTCTTAACTGAGTTTTTTTCCTTGCTAGATACAAAATTAGTCACTGTTCCTTGCAGATATCTTCTCATTTCTAATAGTTATGCCTCTAATTTATATGGTACATCTTACTACACTAGTTAAGACTTCCAGAACCACATTAAAAGTGGAGGAAGGAAGGCTTCTTATTTTGTTCCTAATTTTAATGGGAAAAGTTTGAATATTGAAGTCTAATATCTGTTGGTTAGAGACACAAACTTCCACACCCATATGGAAGTCTCTCTATATCCCTACCTTAAAAAAAAAAACTCTGGGGCACATACAGTTCTTTCATTTAAAATCTATAATAAATATTCAATATTAACAAATATTTTGTGATAATATTTTTCTATACCTGATTGCTTGATATATCATGATTTTAATGCAAATAACAGAATTTCATCTTTTCCCTTTCCAATTTTACTATTTTCTAGCACTAGTTGATATCACAGCCCAATATTATAAAAATCACTGTTTAATCTATGTAAATTTCATAGCTAAGTCTTCTGTGGACAATTCGGAACAGATAAAAATTGCTCCATCACTTTTAACTGGATGCTTCTCATACACACATGCAAATTATGTTTAATAAATAATTAGGAATGTAGGGTAATGATAAATTTAACTAATGTTCTCAAGCATAATCTTTATGTGATATTAAAAAGTACAAATATTTCAGGAATACTTTTCTTCTATAGAGTTTGTATGCTATTAACATTATTTTCAAAACTCAGCTATGAATGAAAATGTTTATAAATGCTTCTGTCCTTTTATAAATTTCATATAAAGTCTTCACCACAAACTTATACCCTAACCATCTGTCAAAGCACCATGGGCTTCTATTAGTTTTAAAGCTGTTATGGTACACATTAAGCTGGAAATTAAAGAGCATGTGAGGTCTCTAGGTTCCTTGTCGTACTGGACTTCTCTAGAATTAGTATTTATAAAATACGTATCTACACATTTCACCATTTTCAGTCTTTTGCTTCTTTGATGAAACCTTCTTCTTTCCTGATCCACCTTCTTGTTTAGTCTCTTGATGCAGGGGTAATGATTCTTGCTTTTTTGACGGTGCCATAAGAGGTTCCACCTTTTTATCCTGATCGTCTTTATTAAAAATAAATGAAAAATCATCATAGCAAACAATGAACATACCAGAAAAGATTCAATTATTAATGAATACTTCCTAAAATGCTTTACCACCAAAATTTTAAACTCTGATATACAATTCTCTCACTTATTCTAGCTTTCTTACTGTGCCACATATGCTCTTTAACTTCATCAGGACTTCTAGTACTCGCTCCTTCTTTTATATCCCATTTCTCAGCCACTCCTAGCCCTACTCAGCTTTATAGGCATGGTCAAATCCCTTATCATCTTAAAAAATAAAACCCTTCCCACCACTGTAATTCCTAGCCTCCCACACCCATTTCCTTTTTATATTGACCAAAGAACACTCTGTACTTCCTTTCCTACCAATCATTTCTCAACTAATTACAACCTGATTTTTCTCTCTTCCACTATATCCATGAAAGATTTTATCAGGTCCCTAGTGTCCCAAATGCCATATTCTATCAATAATATCCTTTAATCCTTATTTGAATTCTACTTAGCATTTCATACTGTTGTTCTCTACCTCTTTAAATTACTCTCCTCTCCGTTATGCTAAGTGAAATAAGCCAGTCACAAAAGGACAAATACTGTATGATTTCACTTATATGAAATACCTAGAGTAGTCAAATTCATAGACACGGAAAGTAGGATGGTGCTTGCCAAGAACTAGAGAGAGGGAAGAATGGGGAATTAGTGCTTAACGGGTACAGAATTTTAGTTGGGAAAGATGAAAAGTTCTTGAGATGGCTGGTGGTGATGACTGTGCAAGAATGTGAATGTACTTAATGCCACAGAACTTATACTTTAAAATGGTAAATTTTATGTTACATATATTTTGCCACAATAAAATAAATTTTAAAATTCAGCTCCCATGATAATTCTTTTCTTACACTTGGAATATTCCTTTGCAGTCTCCTTTGTAAGCTGTTCCTACTGAATACCTTATATGCTGGTATTCTTCAGGATTGTGTCCTCATTTTAAACACTTTCCTTGAATGATCTTCTCTACACCCACGACATCAACTACTACCATCATGCTTAAGGCTTCTGAATCTGTAGTCTAGCCTTATGCCTCTGTACTTACATTTCCTACTGCATTCTCCCTATGTAAACAGCCCCTATAGGCACCAGAAACACAAACTGAAAGCATTCTCCTCTCGGCACACATCCACTCTCTCCCCATTATTCCCTCTTAAAGCTATCAACATTTACCAATCAGAGCTTGGGTAATGTTTTCTACAAAGGGCTAAACAGTAAATACTCTGGTTTTGTGGGCCATTTAGACTCTGTCACAACTATTCACCTGCTGTTGCAGTGTGAAAGCCAGCCACAGACACAGGTTAACACATGAGTGTGGCTGCATTCAAAAAAACTTGATTTATGGACACAGAGGTTTGAATTTCATATAATTTCCATATTTAACACAGTATTACTCCTTTAGTTTTTTTAATCCATTTGAAATATAAAAACCATTCTTGGCTCATGGGCCATAAAAAAATGAGAAGCAGGCCAGATTTGGCTCACAGGTTGCAGTTTGCCTACCCTGACCTAACTTAGAACTTAGAAATTATCTTTGATCCTGCTTTCTCCTCTATCTGCCATATCCTATGCATAACGTTAGTCATGTCATTTTTGCTTTGCAGACCTCTCTAACCTCCTTACTATTTCTTCTGTCACTACCACAGTTCAGTCCTTCAACTTAACTCTGGAAAATAATACCCTCTTAACAAGTGTGCCTATATTAAACACTGCCCTATGAAACTTGTCTTCCCTAGTTCTGCCAAAAATACCTTTCTAAAATGTAAATCAGACCATGTAAACTAAGCCTGCTTGAAAATCTTCAACAATGGCCAAATTACATCCCAGCTCCTTAGCACTGTATACAAAAATCATCATGATCTACCCACTCCATTAGCTTTTCAGCTTTGTTTCCTACCACTCCCTACTTCCCATTTCATGGTTCAACAATACACTGTACTCTTGCATCTTTAATGCCTTTATGCATGATCTTCTGCCAGTGGGGAATGAGATCCCACTATTTGCTCGATGAAGTGATTCATTCTGGAAGACCCAGCTCAGGCACTGCCTCCTCTGTAAAGCTTTTGACCCATGGTGCCCATAAGCACTAGGTGTTTTGGCTCCGTACTATTTCTATACTTTGTATTTTCCTTATATAAGTCACATTTCATTATTGACTTACATGTCCTTCTGTCCCCTTTACTTTTTTTTTTTTTTTTTTTTTTTTTTTTTGTGGTACGCGGGCCTCTCACTGTTGTGGCCTCTCCCGTTGCGGAGCACAGGCTCCGGATGCACAGGCTCAGCAGCCATGGCTCACGGGCCCAGCCGCTCCGCGGCATATGGGATCCTCCCAGACCGGGGCACGAACCCGTATCCCCTGCATCGGCAGGCGGACTCTCAACCACTGCGCCACCAGGGAGGCCCTGTCCCCTTTACTCTTATTTCTCTAGTACCATGCTTGATCAGAGCTGGCAAGCAAATATTTAAAATCCAGTATAACTAACTTAATACTTCACAAGTTAAGATACGAAAACAACTTAATAGTGAACACAAGTCCTTTTATACAGAGCAAACTGTGTGCAATTTCAACCATCAGCACACCATTTCTCACGTCCTTTCTGTTGTACCTATTAAGCTCTCTCCTTGGAACACCCTATCCACCAAGAAAAACCAGCTAGTACTTATTCAACCTTTAAGATTAACTTTAGGCATTACATGCTCTAAGTGGCCCACCTTAGAACTCCAACACTGGTTTAGACATACCTAGCTCATTATACTAAACTTTTTATATTATAATAACTTATTTCTGTTTGTATCTACAACTAGCATGAGGCTACCCTGAAAACGCACACTTCATCTCTGCAGTCCTAGTACCTAATATAATGCCTAGCACAAAACAGATGTATGATAAATGTTTGCAAAATTAATCAATCAAAGGTGAAAATGATATCTGATTTTTCTTTTCATCTTTAATTGCTATCACACTGATTAGAAAGTACTGGTTGAAATAAATGTAAACATCTCTAACTACTGATATTTACAGGTCCTCAGTAGTTTTATATATTTCTATAATATATATTATATTTTATATATTTATATTTTATATATATAAACAGATTTTATATATTTCCATTAAAGGCCTTTTCCACATTTGTAATGTGAAATTTAGTTTTGAACACTGTTTTATGCTCAGTACTAATTCTATCAGCAATTAATGAAAGAAAACACACAGTGAAAAGGATAATGATCTCGATTTCAGATTCAGTATTTAACATTTGTGTGCACACTTAACAAAGTATCTGAACTTCAAACTCTAAAGTTATTAAAACAAATATAACCATGCAATAAAGTTGAATAGATTACAATACCGCTTCCATTTTTAGACTTCTTCTGCCCTGCTTTCTTCTTTGAGGCAGCTGCTTCCAAGGGGGGGGTGGGCTGTTTAGTAACTGGGACAGGTTCCACTGTTTTGCATGGAATCTTTGATATATCACTTTCTTTGGTGACCTGTTCTTCTAGTACAGGCTTGTGCTTCTTTTCCTTCTTCTTTCTTTCTCTAACACTACTTGAACTTTCAACCACATTCAATGGAACAGGTACAACTTGTTCATCTTCCACAGCCAAGGCATCAGATAATTTAAAGTCCCGGGGTACACTCTCAGAATCAGATTCATGGAGGTTCCCATTTTGGAGTTCTTTCTTTTTATTCTTTTTCTTTTCTGCCTTCTTTTTATCTGTTTTAGTAGGAATAAGCTTTTGTTCTCTTTTCTGTTTTGCAAGAACTTCATCATATAATGTTTCTTTCATGAAAAGCCAGAAGAAGAGGAAAATTACTGTAATAACTACTGAAGGAATAAGAACAATAAAATATGTTGACTCATAAAACTCCATGGTGCTTTTGTTAATGTGATCCTATAAAACCTAAATGTGAAAGAAGGAAAAAACAAAAACAAAAACCTGAGTCAGTCTTATTAAACACAAAAAACCTCTGTTCTTTCAAGTGGTATTTCATATTTAACCTGATCTACAAATCTGAACAGGTTTTATAAATCACATACTTGATTACTTTGCCAACTACAATTTGAATATACTATTTAAAAAAATGTGTGGTAACTAGGAGTGTAACACAGCCTTCCATTTTTAAATCATGTGAAAAGGTTCTAACGGAAGGAAAAAAAACTTAGCCATTCATTACTTTTTCCCCCAAAATAACCACTTTTGACACTATTAATATTTAGTTTTCCTCTTACTGTACAATGTTCATGAATACTACTATACATGGAAATAGAGAGGCATTAACTATTACCAACACACTAGATATCCATTAAAAGTACCACACTCTTAACTGCAAAGAAAACAAAGGTGGTTCATTCCTTCACTTAAAGATTTAAGTCCATTCACAAACTGTGAGCACCTTTATTCCAGTTAACTAACAGCCTTATGACATGGTGGGATACAACAAGGATATGGAAATATAATACAGTAAAAAATCAAAATGCTAGGATATGTCATTTGGCACTAAAATAAATTACAAATAAGATACTTTTCTCAATTTTTTTCAAGGTACCTCTTACTGTAAAAAAAGTTACACTGCAGGGCTTCCCTGGTGCAGTGGTTGAGAGTCCGCCTGCCGATGCAGGGGACACGGGTTCGTGCCCCGGTCTGGGAAGATCCCACATGCCACGGAGCGGCTGGGCCCGTGAGCCATGGCCGCAGGGCCTGCACGTCCGGAGCCTGTGCTTCGCAACGGGAGAGGCCACAACAGTGAGGGGCCCGCGTACCGCACACACACACACACAAAAAGTTATACTGCAAAAACAAGGGCAAACACCATCCTCTCTTAATAATGTTTAATTAAGAAGCAAAATTTTTAATGGTATTAACTCAACCCTGGACTTACTCAGAGAAGGTTTTAACAAGATGAAGGGGAAAAGGAATCATGTGCTAACAAAATACTAAAAGGAACTTTATACAGAATTGTTCTTCGCTGATAATTCATGAACTATCCAAGATTTTTAATTTATTAAACATATTTTACTGTGCCTGTTAGTGGTCACCCAGAAATGCTTTTTGAAAGATGTTTTTTTTTGTTGTTGTTGTTGTTGTTTTTGTGGTACGTGGGCCTCTCACTGTTGTGGCCTCTCCCGTTGCAGAGCACAGGCTCTGGAGGTGCAGGCCCAGCGGCCATGGCTCACGGGCCCAGCCGCTCCACGGCATGTGGGATCCTCCCGGACCGGGGCACGAACCCGTGTCCCCTGCATCGGCAGGCGGACTCTCAACCACTGCGCCACCAGGGAAGCCCTAAAAGATGTTTTATTTTTGGTTTTCTGTTTGTTTTAACATGACCATCTACAGGCTACAAAGCCTGTCCAACTTGGCTGGGGAGTTGGGGGAGAAAAAGGACAAAACAATGAGTTAGAACTCTATGGATTTTTGCTTTGAGGAAAGAAAAGAGGCTAAGGCACTTAGCAGCAACCACAGATGCTGAAAAAAGGTCAAGTCAAAGTCAGAAGGGCTTTGATGAACAGCAAACTGCAGCCGCATGCAACTTAGGTCTTAGGAGAGCAAAATCTATGATGAAGCAGAGCAAGAAGCAAACGTTCAGGGAGAAAAGAAGCCATGAGACCACAAGAACTCTGAAACACATATTCCTCAAATGTTCTGATGACTTTTCTAGTTCCCTTTTCCAGGTACCACATGAGCCTGGGAAGAATCATGATTTCCATTTTGGGATTTTTCAGGAGATTCCCTTCACACAATTCAATTCCCAGTCATGTGAGCTCTCTTTCTGCAACTAGGAAGAGCCCAACCAAAACACCAAGGCAAATTTAAAGTCAAGAAAGTGTTTGCATTGCTTTAATCCAATATTCCTGATTCTTTATCCCAAGAAATTTACAAAGAAAAGCATATATAAAGATGTTCATAGCAATATTACATATAATACAAAAAACTGAGATAGAATATACAACATCAGAATGGGTTAAATTAGCAAATATCAACTCAGTAAAACACTGCTGTTAAAACTGTAGATACTGAGACTTTCTTAAATTCAATTAAATACTGAATAGTCAAAATCACAGTTTTACTTGTATGATCAAAACATCTCATGTATAATAGGTTATTAAGATGAATATGTAAATTAAAGAGTTGTGCCATAATCATGGGTGCAGTCTCGCTTGCCTTAATATTTTAAATTTTGTTAGTTTAAGAGAAACTCATAAAAGTTTTAATTCCTTGCTTATTTTAAAAAATGGCAAAATGAGTAAGTACTACAGTATCAATCAATATACCATAGTTTTACATTATACCCATGGGCATAAGAGTAATATAAAGAGGGGAAAAAAGGTGGCAAAAGGAAACTGGGAATGAAATCCAGGGGAATACAGGGAAAAGAGCAAAGACAGGAAGAGATTTTTTAATTTGGGGGGTGGGGGCGTAACGGAAAAATAAAAGAAACAGGAAAGAGAAGGAGAGGTTGAGACAATTAACTTAGCTTAAGGTGACAGGAATCAGGTCATCAAAATTTTCTAAGTCCACAGTAGCAATTCAACGTACGTTTGTTGAGTTAGAAAAACATGGAGACAAGCAGAGGCTCAGATTTTGAGATGATAGCGAAAGTCACCAATGTTAATTTCTTCCATATTATCACATTCCCTTTGTAATATTAAGGACCTTTTAACCTAATCACACCTTAAACCTTAATAGAACCCAATTTTAATGTAATTAACAGCTAATGGTGGTACAGATTTCTCTGTCAGGTGAACCAGGAGTGAGCTATCCATGGGTTTCATAAGAAACCAAGCCCAACCAGTGGCCTTTGGACATAAATCTTTCTAGAAACTTATGAAAGATATTGTTCCTCTTTCTCAAAACAAACAAAAAAGTGTACATACTAAGGTGTACATGTAATTTCACAACGTTTCGGACTCCCTGAAAGATATGCATGGATCCCAGGTTAAAAAAACCTGCTCTAGAATAAGAAATAAAAGTTTTCATCCCTGCCCTTCCCTACCCCCCCAAAACCCAAAAATAGATAACAGAATGGATATATATATATATATATTCTGTGTTTCATCTAAGTATGTATTATGAATGCTAATCAAATAGTTTTAAGATTCTATTTACTTGCCTTCCTGTAACTTAGGTTTGTTCATACAAAAATTGAGCTGCACCACTGAGTTAAATTTTGTAAACTTCTCAGAAGGCTCGACAATCTCTTCATATTAATATAACAAATAATGTGAACACTAAAATTTCAAATAATATAATTGCTCCTTGATTTTATTTTTACAAGTTCAAGAGAACTACTTAATTTAAAAAGATAAAGCTATATACATAATGATGGGCCCACTGTTTATAATGATAAGGCAATGAAATTAAGTATGGGACATCTACAGAAACATCATACATTTAAACATCACACCATCTGAAATAACACAGTGTAATGCTGTAAAATACATTACCTAACAAACAAGCTGAAAATTATTTATGTTGAGCACAATTAAATACAGTCTGAGACTACAAAAAAAATGAGAATCATTACATTTTTAGAGTAAAATTACAAATATTTTTAATATATAGTTCATTGTTCAACTTTTTAAATTTTTTCTACATTAAAACAAATTTAAGTAACCGTGCTGAATGCACAATATTACACTTTTAAAAGTTTAAATAAACACAAATTTAAAAAGAACCGTTACTTATATATTACAAGGAAAAATGTAAGCAGTTTGATAGGTATACTATTGAATTTCAAGTAAATGTAAGAATTTTGAAATCTCTTTCCTTACTACCACAGTATTTTAGTTACTCTTGCCTCTGACATCATTTTCTTTAAACTAAAAGAACATTTAAAACAAATGACAACAAAAATCTAATTTTATAAATTATCTGTGCTTCAATTGATAAAAGTATGTCAACTGGAGTGACTCCACAGAACCAGTAAGAAAAATATAACAAAAATTCAAGACTGAAGTCTGAACAAACTGAAAGTCAATTTTTTTCCCCTGATGTATACCGAACAACATACAAGCAAGCATATTTGTAAAGAGCAAGCAAAGATTTGAGGGAAACGTAGTTTTCAACCCAGAAACACTTAATTTCTTAAAAGTTCCTGTATAAATCTGTAATGTCTGAACAACTAAATGAATACACCTTTAAAAGATATACAGGCACCAAGAGTAGCCTACAAGAGCTTTATTCAATGTACAACATAGTTATATTATTACTAGAAGTAGCTGTGAAACCTAAGCTGAAAGCTCTTATCACAGGTTCTTTGTAAAAATAGAGTTCGTAAGTTAAAAAGTCTATCTGTAACCTGATCATGCTGAATCTAAGTAGTCTGCATTCTAAACATGCCATGTTTCTCTTCCTTTAAATCCATAATAATATCTTATGTTGTTTTTTTAATGTTCAAGTTAATCTTTTTAAGGAAAACTTTATTTATGGAAGTACCATACACTGATAAAAAGTATATTCATGGACAAGTATCACTTACTCAGATTTCCATTACACAACAGAAGTTATCTACAGTATTTTCTGAACCCTTCTTGGTAAAATGTGATTAAACATTATGGTGTCACTAACCTTCAAATAAAGTATGCATGTCATATTCCAGATATATCCCGAAAAAAAATAAATTTTAAGACTGATAAACAGCAATATAATAAAGCACTAAAATAAAGTCAAAAGTCTTGACTTTTGGTCCCAATTCTGCCTTGGCTCCAGGGGTCTCTAAAGTCCAAACTACTTAACATGATCTTGGAAATGCCAAGACAAAAAATTTAAGTGGTTCCAAGTTGGTGGTGCCCATAGTGCATGAGGCAGAAGTGAATGCACATCTTCTTTGGTATATTGCTCCCTCAAGCCAGGAACCTCAGGATTTCCAAAGAAGACTGTCATCCAGATAAGAGCCCACAACACAAAATGACAGAAGCCACCATGAGCAAGAGGCAACAAAAATAAACTAAGGAACCACATCCCTAAAGATTCAAGATACTGGAATTAATAGATATAGATTATAACATACACACATAAAGAAGAGGTAACTGGAAAAATGAGCAAAGAACAGAAACTATCAAAAGTAACTTGGTAGATATGAATCAGTTAGGACTTCTACAAATAAAAATTATAATCAAAATTTAAAATCCAATGGATAGGTTAACACAGGTGCAAGGACATCAATTAAAATGACTATTTCAATAGGCAAAATAGATCTGATGACAATGAATTAAGTCGATGCAGATAGAGGACAAGGCAACTATTAGAGCATGGTGAAGGACTTCCCTAACAGTCCAGTGGTTAAGACTCTGTGCTTCCAATGCAGGGGGCGCAGGTTCAATCCCTGGTCGGGGAACCAAGATGGTCCCACATGCCACTTGGTGCGACACCCCCCCCCCAAAAAAAAGAGCATGGTGAAAGTGAGGAAGGAGTCTAAGACAACTCCTATGTTTCTAGCTTGGACGAAATCTGTAAATTATGAAATCACATGTCAAGTTCAAGAATACAGGAATAGGTTTTTGTCTGGGAGTTTTAGATATGATTTTGAGGAATATAAACTACAACCAGCTACAGAATATCAGCAGTCAATTGAGTAGACAAAATCAGCACTAAGAAGGCACTACAGGTTCTAAATTGGGGAACCAAAAGGAACAACTCTCTAAAAAGTCCAATTTCCCCTCCTCCCTAGTATCAAATCTAAAAACCTTTGCCTTGTCCTTTGTATCAAATCTTCACTTATCCTTCAAAACACAGCCCAAATCACACCTATGAAAATATCTTTTCAACTACCATCTTCCACAACAGTCTATTAATTCACTTTGTATAGTTATTTAGCACCAATTAGTATACGTCAACCTTGTTTTCCAGGGCATTCTGAATAAACAACAGTACAAAAGGCCACAATGCCTGCCCTTATAGGGTTAACATTCTACTAAAAGGAAGACAGTCCAGCAATTAATATACAGTATATGAGACAGAACACAACCTGACACATTTGAGCAAGAACAATAAAGACAATGTGGTTAAGTATAATGAACAAGAGGAAAAGTAGTAGAAGATGAGGTTAAAGAGATCATTTGAAGGGGGCAGGGGGCAGTGAACAAATCATGTAGTTTCTTACAGGCAAATGGAAGGGCTGTGGCTTGTACTGAGTAATATGGGAAACCATCAGAGGGTTTTGAGTAGAAAAAGGGTATAGGGAGAAGGTGACAGCAGGGAAAACTTAAGAGACAACTGAAGTAATCTAGGCAACAGATGATCAGAGCAAGCTGGTAGCAAGAGGGGTAGTAAAAAGTAGTCAAATTCTGAGTACACTATGAGGGTAGAGAAAAGATGATTTGCTGAGGACTGGAAAACAGGGTGTGAGAGAACAAGCAAAGACAAAGTCAACTCCAAAGCTTTCAGACTAAGCCAAAAATAAGAGTTGCCCTTTACTGAGATGGGGGAAGTGTGGAAAGGACATGGTTGGGGTTAAAGACCAGGAGTTAGGTTTTAGACAGGTGGAGATATCCAGCAGACAGCTAAACAAAGAGTGCTTAGGCAGGTGAGGAATACATGCTAAAAATATAAATTTAGTTGTACCCAGCATATAAATTATATTTAAAGCCATAAGCTTGGATAAAATCACCAAGGAAATGGGTATAAACAGAGCCCAGGTCTCAAGACAGAGCCCCTGGACAATTCAACAACAGGAAGATGAAGAGGAACTTGCAAAGGAAACAGCAAAGGAGAAGTAGAAAGAAAATTAGGAGAATGTCACCCTGATTGCTAAATGAATAAAGTATATTAAGAAAGAGAGATTAATCAACTTTGTCAAATGGTGTTAGTAAATAAGTACAGTAAAAACTATTGATAGAAATTGACTATTGGATTTTAGCAACAGAGACATTAGTGGTGACTATGACCAAAGCAGTAGAGTGGTGGTGATCAAAACCTGACTGAAATGAAGTCAAAAGTGAGAACTCCAGCAGGTGTGAACAACTCTTTGGAGAAGACTTCCAGTGAAGTAATAAAAGAAATGCAATGGAAGCTGGAGGGGAATATGAGGTTGGGGCTTTGGTTTTTAAAGTTTTTAAAGGCAGGAGAAATAACAGCATGTTAATATGCTGATAAAGATGATCCGGTAGAAGCGGAAAGACTGATGATGCAAGAGAGTGAGGGGTGAGGGACAATGCTCTCAAATGGCAAGAGGAAAAGAATTTGGTGTACAAATTCTGAAGAGACTAGCCTTAGATGGAAACATAGGCAAGGAGGTAGATACAGTATAGAAGTTTGTAAAAATTATCCTCCTAACGTTACTATTTTCTTAATGAAATGGGAAACAAAGTTTAGTTCAGAGTAAGGGTGGAAAGGGTGGCGCTGGTGGTCCTATAAAACACATTATAATTATTACATTGTTATTTTTTACTTATAAATTTTGTTCATTTTGATTCTCCACTTAAATTTAAAACTTTGGAGAATACAGGGTGCTTAGCAGTGTTGCACAAATAGATTCACTGACTTTAAATGAATTTATGATCCACCTGAGGAAGTACATAGTATCAATAAAACAGAGCATAAAAACCAAACCTGAGCCTCAATGAGGTCTACTCTTCCAGCTCAAGCACCTTGCCTACAGATATTTCTCTTCCTCCTAAAATCCTAGAGCACTTATTCTCTATGCACAAATTCATAGCATTCTATGAGACAGAGGATAATTGTGTAACAATTATAGGAAAGTAGCAATGTGCTGCAGTGTGATAAAAGATAAAAGAACAGAAAATAATGGAACTCAAAACCTAAAATAGATTCAAATTGATTTTTAAAAATTTAAGAATCAATTTATCTGATCGTTCAGATCAAATAAAGATATCCAGACAGATTAAAATTTTAAACTTAAGAAAATGTATAAAATACTTGGAAGAAAACACAAAAAAATAAGTAGATTCACCTTATATTGTACAGCTGTATATGTTTAAAAGTTTACATGTGTATTAAGTCTACAGTAAGTTTTTAAAAACTTGATTCTACAAATAAATAAGAAAAAGACACCAATGAGAAAAACAAATTATTAATCATTTACTGAAATGGCCATCAAAATATAAAAACTTACCTAAATTTCCATTCTCTACACCAAAAGTATAATGTCCCCAGAGCCCACAATACAATTATAAAATTATCTTTTAAAATAAGAGGAAAAACATTCAAAGCAACCAAAAGATAAGATAATCTAGCAAATCAAACACTGAGTTGCCTGACATGGGAGCTCCATTTACAACAGCTTTTTAAAAATTAACTTTACAGATTACACTGAAATCTTAAAGCTGAGGTGCAATTTCTCCTTGTAAACTGCAACATGTACTTGTTTCTATGACTCACACAGTATTAACATACCCTTTAAGTTATTTCAGCAATACCCATTCTAGAGAACTGCTACCCCAGTCTGAAACAAATCCAACTAATACCAGAGATGAATAATGAAATTTCATTTCTCCATTAGTTATCGTATTACAACACATGAAACTTCTATTTCGTTTTTTTTAACCAAACTTACTTTTTTTCCTTTAATACAAGACTAGATAAATCAGTTTGAACAGCTTCTCCAAGAAAATGAAAAGTATCTGTGTAGCTGGTAGCTGCTGAGAGTTATACCAATATCTTTCAGACTTCTGCTTACCCATCAAGCCCCAACTAGTCCATTCTCCCAGGAAAAGACACTGCTCATTTAAAAACATATCCACAGGACTTCCCTGGTGGAGCAGTGGTTAAGAATCCACCTGCCGGGCTTCCCTGGTGGCGCAGTGGTTGAGAGTCCGCCTGCCGATGCAGGGGACACGGGTTCGTGCCCCGGTCCGGGAAGATCCCACATGCCGCGGAGCGGCTGGGCCCGTGAGCCATGGCCGCTGAGCCTGTGCGTCCGGAGCCTGTGCTCCACAACGGGAGAGGCCACAACAGTGAGAGGCCCGCGTACGGCCAAAAAAAAAAAAAAAAAAAAAAAAAGAATCCACCTGCCAATGCAGGGGACACGGGCTCGAGCCCTGGTCCGGGAAGATTCCACATGTCATGGAGCAACTAAGCTCGTGCGCCACAACTACTGAGCCTGCACTCCAGAGCCCGTGAGCACAACTACTGAAGCCCGCGCACCCAGAGCTTGTGCTCCGCAACGAGAAGCCACCGCGCACCACAACAAAGAGTAGCCCCCACTCGCCACAACTAGAGAAAAGCCTGCACGCAGCAACAAAGACCCAATGCAGCCAAAAATAAACAAATCAATAAGTAAATTTTAAAAAATTGAATTAAATGAATAAATAAATAAAAACATATCCACAGGAGATAACCTGGTTAAAAGTTTATTCTGTAAAGAAAGCTAACTTATGATAACTTAGACAAATTAAAAGCTTTAATACCAAAAATTTAATAATACATTTAAATAATCAGTATTTCAAAACAATATGTAAAAGTTACAAAGATTATGAAGATAAATCATCAAAATTGTTCAAAAATTAACACCGTTCAAAAATTAACATTAAAACATGAAGTTCACACCAATGACGTAATTGTAAAACAGCTATACCATATATACAAGACTGCCTTCCCCTAAAATCTAGTCTTGACCTACCTTTACTTTTTCACAAGGCCTCCGAGTTGGAAACGGCCATCTAATTAAAAGACTGGACCCAGCTGAATGGTCAGTGAGCCTATGCTTATGAGGAATCAGCACCTCCCATAAGCTCCTTTTACAAAGACATTAGAATATTCTTCCTAGTTGTGATCCAAAATCTTTTCCTCCTGTAACTTCTCCTTGAGGCCCTCTAAGTGCCCTAACCTACTCATCTATGTCCAATCCCACTACAACAAGGCAGTCCGAGTAATGTATGGTACCAGTTAAATTTATCAACAAACAAAACCTACTTCAAACCCTATCATCCTTTAGGAAAGTTTTGCTAGGGTATTAAAAGTTGATCGTAATAGACTGATAAAATAACTCTTAAGTACATCACCGTAGGTCACTCAACAATTAAAGTACTAAAATAATAAAATGTTACATTTATTCTTGCCTATTCCTAAAAAACACATAATACTTAAGATCATTTCACAAACTAAACATGAAATGTAAATGACAAGCCAAAAACGTCAAATAATATCCAAAAAAACTCTAAGGGAGCTACTGGAAAAGCTTCACTATAAAACAAGAATCTTTACATCTTGCCCAAGAACTGTCAAATAAATGCAACATAAAAAGCCCCAAATACATGTGAAAAATTTAGTATATAATCACAGAGCTATTTCATATCAGTAAGTAAATCTATGGATTATTTAATAAATAGTATCAGCACAAATGACAGCCATTTCAGGGGGAAATTCAGCCCCTACCTCAATTATATATGGATCAAAGTTTTAAAGGTTAAAAAGTTAAACCATGAAAAAACTAGAAAACAAATGTATTTCTTTCAATCTAAAATAATTTTGTTTTGTAAAAGGCTTTTTCTATGTCTCATGTAAAACCCAGAGCCATAAAGGAAAAAACTAGAAAATCTGACTAGAAAACATTGTAAAGACTGTATGGGAAAAAATAAGTGACTAACTCAAAAAAGACAAAGGTCTGGTAGGCTTAACTTACAAACATCACCTGCAATGTGAGAAAAAGATGAACCTGGCCGGAGCCTGTTCGCATCGACTGACCAGAGTCCACAAACTCCATGCTCCGAGCCCGTCCGGATGGCCCTGACCCCCAGCTTTCTGTCCTTTGAAAACACTAAGAATAATATCCCTGCATCAATTTTTACTAGAGCCAATTACCTGTCATGCCTGGAACAGGTATCGTACCCAGATTGCCCTTAGCCCCAATAACGACGAAGTCCATATCTATAAGATGGAAGCCAGTGGGTGAAAATTCATGAACTCAAGGAGCACAATGGACATATCACAGGTGCCGACTGCACTCCCAAGAGTGACTTCATGGTCACTTGTGGGGCTGACCGCAATGCCTACATCTGGAGTCAGAAAGATGGTATCTGGAAGCCGACCCTGGTGATCCTGAGAATTAACGATGCAACCACTTCTGTCAAGTGGTCCCCGCTACAGAACAAATTTGCTGTGGGCAGCGGAGCATGACTCATTTCTGTTTGTTACTTGGGAGTCCGAAAATGACTGGTGGATAAGCAAGCACATTAAAAAACCCACTCGCTCCACAGTCCTCAGCTTGGATTGGCATCCCAACTATGTCTTGCTTGCAGCAGGATCCTGTGATTTCAAATGCAGAGTGTTTTCTGCCTACATTAAAGAAGTGGATGAGAAACCAGCCAGTACACCCTGGGGCAGCAAGATGCCTTTTGGTCAGCTGATGTCAGCGTTTGGTGGCAGTGGCACTGGCGGCCGGGTGCATGGGGTCAGCTTCTCCGCCAGCAGGAGCCACCTGGCCTGGGTCAGCCACAACAGCACCGTGTCCGTTGCCGATGCCTCAAAAAGTGTGCAGGTCTCAACTGTGAAGACAGAGTTCCTGCCTCTCCTGAGTGTGTCCTTCATCTCGGAGAACACAGTCGTGGCTGCTGGCCATGACTGCTGCCCCATGCTCTTTGACTACAATGACCACGGCTGCTTGACTTTTGTCTCCAAGCTAGACATCCCGAAACAGAGCATCCAGCACAACATGTCGGCCATGGAGTGCTTCCGCAACATGGACACGCGGGCCACAACTGAGAACCACAACACGGCCCTGGGGATGCTGCACCAGAGCAGCATCACTCAAGTGTCTATTCATGAGGTGGACCAGCAAGATTGTCGCAAATTTTGCACTACTGGCATCGACAGAGCCATGACCATTTGGGATTTCAAGACCTTAGAGTCTTCTATCCAGGGCCTTGGGATAATGTGAAGCTGAGCAAGCCTCCCAAATCCAGCATGAGGACAGGCTACACTGGGAAGCTCTGCCATTTGCATGATGGGGAGGAGAGCCAGCCACCAGGAAACACTGAAGACACATATGGCGCAAACCTTGTTGTGTGTTTTGTTTGAGGATAACTGGTAAAGTGTTGGTTTTTTAAAAGCAGCAGTGATTTGGGTTTTCTTTTTTGTTTTGCTCTTTCATTCTATTCTTGACCAAAGCTTCTCTTTAAATAGTTTATTATGGAAAATTGTCACACTAACTTAAAGGAAAGGGTGGGGGTGGTATGTAAATTGTCTGCTAAAAAATTAAATAAAAATACTGGACATGGAAAAAAAAAAAGATGAACCTGAGAGAGAAAGGTTAAAGGACACATTTAGAAGATTCCTAGGGGGAAAAAAGATATCCAATAAATACATATACAGTACACTATTAACCCAAAGAGGAACACACCAAGACAGATTGTAATCAAAATGACAAAGATCAAAGATAAACAGAGAATACTAAAGCTATACGGGAAAAGCAACAAATAACATACAAGGAAACTCCATAAAGCTATCAGCTGATTTTTCAGTAGAAGCTCCGCAGTCCAGAAAAGAGTGGCATGATATACTTAAAGTGACAAAAGGGAAAAACCTACAACCAAGAATAGTCTGCCCAGCAAGGCTCTCGTTCAGATTTGACGGAGAAATCAAAAGCTTTCCAGACAAGCAAAAGCTAAAAGAAGTCAGCACCACCAAACCCTCTTTACAAAAAATGTTAAAAGAACTTCTCTGGGCAAAAAAGAAAAGGTCACAACAAGAAACAAGAAAATTATAGAATGAAAAAGCTCACCGGTAAAGGCAAACATAAACGTAGGAAATCATCCATACACAATGCCAGTAAGGAGGTTTAATTAAAAGACTGAAGTAGTAAAATCATCTATATCCACATAAGCAGTTAATGGATACACAAAACAATTAGATGTAAACTATGTTATCAAAAACAGTAATCACTGGAGGGAGAGAGTACAAATGCAGGGTATTTTAAATGCATTTAAAATTAAGAGATCAGCAACATAAAACAGTCATATATATATATACATATATATATACACATACACATAGACACATACATATATACACTGCTATACAAAAACCTCATAGTTAGGTACAAACCAAAAATCTACAATAGATATACACACAAAAAAGGAAAAGGAATCCAAACATAACATGAAAGATAGTTATCAAATCACAACACAAGAGAACAAAAGAGGAGGGGGGAAAAAGACCTACAAAAACATAATCCAAAACAACTAACAAAATGGCAATAAGAACATACATGTCAATAATTACCTTAAATGTAAACAGACTAAATGCTCCAACCAAAGACACAGACTGGCTGCATGGGTACAAAATCAAGACCCATATATATCTGCTGCCTACAAGAGACTCACTTCAGATCCAGAGACACAATCAGCCTAAAACTGAGGGGATGGAAAAAGATATTACACACAAATGGAAATCAAAAGAAAGCCAGAGTACCAATACTTACACGAGACAAAACAGACTTTAAAATAAAAACTATTACAAGAGACAGAGAAGAACACTACATAATGATCAAGGAATCGATCCAAGAAGATGTAACATTTGTAAATATATATGCACCCAACACAAGAGCACCTCAATATATAAGGCAAATATTAACAGACATAAAAGGAGAAATAAACAGTAACACAGCAAGAGTAGGGGACTTTTAACACCCCACTCATATCAATGGACAGATCATCCAGACAGAAAATCAATAAGGAAACACAGGCCTTAAATAACACATTAGATCAAATGGACTTAGTTGATATTTATAGAGCATTCCACCCGAAAGCAGCAGAATACACATCCTTTTCAAGCACACATGGAACATTCTCCAGGACAGACCACATGGTAGCCCACAAAACAAGCCTTGGTAAATTTAAGAAAACTGACACCATATCAAGCATCTTTTCTGACCACAATGCTATGAGACTAGAAATCAAGTACACGAAAAAAACTGCAAAAAACACAAACATGCAGAGGCTCAACAATATGCTACTAAACAACCAATGGATCACTGAAGAAATCAAAGAGGAAATTTAAAAAATACCTGGAGACAAATGAAAATGAAAACACAACAGTCCAAAACCTATGAGATGTAGCAAAGGCAGTTCTAAGCAGGAAGTTACGTAGCAACAAAGCTTACCTCGGGAAAGAAAAAAATTCTCAAATAAACAACCGAACATTAAGCCTAAACCAACTAGAGAAAGAGGAACAAACAAAGTTAAAGTTAGTAGAAGGAAAGAAACTGAAGATCAGAGCAGAAATAAATGATATAGACTTTAAAAAAATAGAAAAGATCAATGAAAGTAAAAGCTGGTTCTTTGAAAAGATAAACGAAATTATTAAACTTTTAACTAGACTCATCAAGGAAAAAAGGGAGAGGGCCCAAATCAATAAAATCAGAAATGAAAAACTAAAAATAGAGTTGCCACATGAGCCTGCAGTCCCACTCTTGGGCATATATTCAGAGAAAACTATAATTTAAAAAGATACATGAACCCCAATGTTAATAGCACTATTTACAATAGCCAAGACATGGGAACAACCTAAATGTCCATCAACAGATGAACAGATAAAGAAGATGCGGTATATATATATATACACAATGGAATACTACTCGGCCATAAAAAAGAATGAAATAATGCCATTTGCAGCAACATGGATGGACCCAGAGAGTCTCATACTAAGTGAATTAAGTCAGACAGAGAAAGACAAATACCATACGATATCATTTATATGTGGAATCTAAAACATGACACAAACCAACTTATCTACGAAACAGAAAAAGAATCGCGGACATAGAGAACAGACTTGTGGTTGCCAAGGGAGAGGAGGGTACAGGGGAGGGATGGACTGGGAGTTTGAGATTAGCAGACGCAAACTATTATATATAGAACGGATAAACAACACAGTGCTACTGTATAGCACAGGAAACTATATTTGATATTTTGTAATAAAACAGAAAAGAATATGAAAAATTATATGTGTGTGTATATATATGCATAACTGGATCACTTTGCTATACATCTGAATCACTGTAAATCAACTATACTTCAATATTAAAAAATCAGATTTAAAATAAACAAATAAACAAAATAAAATACAACCAGAAAATAAAAAAGAGATCAATGTAGAACAGTTTGCAAGTGACATCTCTAAATAAATTCTGATTGTTGACCCTTAAAAAAAAAAATTTATAACCATAGATTCTTAAATTCACGTCTACAGTCTCTGCCAGTCCAGAACACCCCCAATGTTTCTACCAAAAATATTAACACAAAAATGGCTCCAAGGCCATGAAAGACTCTAGAAAAAAATTCCTTCTACCCAGTCTGGCCTGAGCAGTACAGTATTTTCAGATACACTCCTGTTGAAGGTGAACTTACGATAGAAAGTGAAAAAAATCAAAGATACAAACAGGGATTATATCCCCAAGAATTCCAAATAGAATAATATGGCAGACTATAAAAAATAATTTTTTCAGCTATTAGAAGCATAAATTAAATCACACATATGGAAAAAAAATAAAGCACTCATATAAAAGACCAGAAGGTAAAAATTAAGGAAACTGTAAATTGTGTATAAGCATCCACAAACATATGTGCATACACAGACATGCAGACATTAAAAACTAAATGAACTGATAATTATACACAGCTGAAGAATTATCAAACAGAAAGACAGAGCTTATAAAAACTGGCAATGCAGCACAAAGGAATACATTAGGGAAAACATGAGAGAAAAACTAATAGGCATGAAGGAAAGAATGAGAAGGTCCAATAAGTCAAATGGGAATTCAAGGAGAGAAAGGAATCAAGAAAGGTAATATTTGATGACAAAATGGCAAAGAATTTTCAAAACTGCTGAAAAGATATAAATCAATTCCAAAAGGGCAACAAAATCTGGACAGCATAAATAAAAAGAAACAAACCTAAATATATGTGTAGTAAAATTATATAACTCAAAAGATGCAAAGTAGGTCTTAAAAGCAACATAAAAAAATTACCTGTAAGAGAATAAAATTAGACATATATTACTCAGCAATAGAAGCCAAAGGATAATGGAATAAAATCTCCATAAAAACAATGACCACTAACACAGAATTCCAGATCCAGCAAAACACTGGAATATTCATTTTTCAGAAGCAATAAAGTCTATCAGCTATGTGTAACAAATTTAATTTAGCAAACAATTATAAATACTTAATCTAAAATTTAATAATCTAGCATGTAGTTTTTGTAAATGAGCAATACGTCTCCCTACCAGAATACGATTGAGAATATTACCAAATTCTTTCATTAGGGATTACATCTAACCTTTTTCTTAACAAGCTTTTCAGGAAGCCAAGGGAAAAAGTGCTAGTAAAGAATTTTCTCTCTGGTCCCTCAATTACAGTGTTCAGAGCTTCCAAGCATAAAATCATATAAAATTAGGACAAAACTTCACAGCATTTTACAATCAAGTACACTAATTAAATAACAGTAAAATCCTGATTATCTTTTCTAAGACTATACAATCTATTCTGAAGTCTACATTTCAAGTTCTACACTTCTACAGTCTAAATTTCAATTTTTATTTTAACAGTATTCCACAAACTCCTAAATCTGCTATTTAAAAGAAAGCAGAGACACAAAATCTACACAAACAACAAAATTGTGAAAAAACAGCAAAATCTTACACATATTCAAAATGAAAGCATATACAAATAAGGATAGTAAAATAAGGTAGGAAACTACTTATATAGTTTCATTTTCCTATTTTTTTCTGAAACATTACCTCTGTTAATAAATTATTAACCCATGGTGAAGTTAAAGAATCTTAAAATAGTAAGAAATTTTCCCATCCCCATTCACTGAAATCAAGCAGCATTTGCTTTTATATTCACAATCTTATGTAGACAACTTCTAGCGAAATTGTACCTTGAAAATTATGGTTTAAAAAAAATTCACTAAAGATTTTTACTTACTTGTTATACAAGGTTTGCTTTATACTACTGAAATTTAACATGCCAAATCAGTGACTCTCCTACTGATCTGTATGTTCTCTCCTGAATACCTGCAAGCCCAACAGTCAGGGCTCAACACATAGCACTGTCAGATGTTAACTGGCTAAAAGACAACCAGCATGAATCTGGGAAGAAAAAAAGTTTACTTCATTAACATAAATAGCTTTATACAGGTAGTCCTTATGATTATGGATTTTCTTTCAAAATAAACCTTCCTAAATATAGTATACATCAATCCTATTTGTGTCCACCAGTACTGTGACACATAAAATCAGGGACTTTTTATCATAATATGAACTTTATTATAACAATCTGGAAGCTGCAAAAGAAGTATATAACAGAAAATAAAAATCAAAAAGTCCTGATAAAATTACCACTAATTGGAAATAAGTACACACTTTGTATTTTAACATTTAAGCCTACAACAGCAGCCCCCACCAAAGAAAAAAAGTTTTTTTTTTTGGCTGTTGGCTCCATTCTTGATATTGTTCCCAATAAGCAACCAAAGCAAAAAACAGTGAGAGAAGTTAATCTAAGAACGATACCCAAGAAAAACTCGCATCTCTAGAATTTCACCAAATGAATTCCCACATTCTTAAAGTTGGTTTATAGATTACCTAGTTACAAAATTGAAATACAGTAAGCCTTCAAAATTTGTGATTGCCAAGACTCCCTTTCAAACAGCAGAAATATGACTTAAGAGGTTCAAAGGTGATCAGTTATTAGAAACCTAAAATATAGCACCAAAAACAATACTTAGGAATAAATGCAACCAAGGAGGTGAAAAACCTGCACAATGAAAACTGTAAGACAATAATGAAAGAAACTGAAGATGATACAAATAAATGGAAAGATATTGTGTGAAAAGATAGTGTGTTCATGTACCAAAAGAATTTTAATACTGTTAAATGTCCATACTACCCAAAGCCATATAGCTATAGATTCAGTGCAATTCCTATCACAATTCCAACAGCATTTTTTACAGAAAAAAGGAAAACAATCCTAAAATTCATATGGAACCACAAAAGACCCCAAACAGCCAAAGCAAACTTGAGAAAGAAAAAAGCTGGAATAATCACACTTTCTTTCAAATTATACTACAAAGATATAGTAATCAAAACAGTATGGTAGTGGCATAGAAACAGACAAACCAATGGAACAGAATCAAGAACCCAGAAATAAATCCACACATATACAGTGAACTAATATTTGACATGGGAGCCAAGACTACACAATGGGGAAAAGATTGTCTCTTTAATAAATGGTGCTGGGAAAACTGAATATTCACACACAAAAGAATGAAACTGGACCCCTATCTTACAACACTCAAAAATTAACTCACAATGCATTAAAGACGTAAATCTAAGACCTGAAACCATAAACCTCCTAGAAGAAAACACTGGGGAAAAGCTCTTTGACACTGGTCTTGGCAGTGATTTTTCGGTGTATGACATCAAAATCATATGCAACAAAAATAAAAATAGACAAGTGGGACTACATCAAACTAAAAAGCTTCTACACAGCAAAGAAATGATCAACAAAATAAAAGGGCAATCTACAGAATGGAAGAAAATATTTGCAAACCATATGCCAGATAAAGGATTAATATCTAAAATATATAAGAAATTCATACAACTCAAAAGCCAAAAAATATATATTTTTTTAAATGGGCAAAGGACCCGAATAGACATTTTTCCAAAGAAAATGGCCAACAAGTACAGGAAAAGGCGCTCAATATCACTGATCATGGGGAAAATGCAAAGGTCAAAACTACAATAAGATATCACCTTACACCTGTTAGAATGTCTATCATCAAAAAGACAAGAGATAACAGTGCTGGCAAGGATATGGAGAAAAGAAAACCTCTGTGTACCGTTGGT
Organism: Hyperoodon ampullatus; assembly: GCF_949752795.1. Classification (NCBI taxonomy): domain Eukaryota; kingdom Metazoa; phylum Chordata; class Mammalia; order Artiodactyla; family Ziphiidae; genus Hyperoodon; species Hyperoodon ampullatus. The sequence continues at coordinate 134,742,596 of NC_136916.1, read as the reverse complement.
GGGAATGTAAATTGGTGCAGTCACTGTGGAAAACAGTATGGAGGTTCCTCAAAAAATAAAAAATAGAACTACCATGTAATCCAGCAAACCCAATTCCACTGGGTAAATATGCAGTGGAAATGAAATCAGTATCTCGAAGAGACATCTCCAACATGATATCCATGTTCACTGCAGCATTATTTATAATAGCCAAGCCATGGAAACAACCTAAGAGTTCACTGACAGATGAACAGATTTAAAAAGTGAGATACATATATACGATGGAATATTATTTGGCCACGAGAAAGAAGAAAATCCTGCCATTTGCAATATCATGGACAGACTTTGAGAGCATTATGCTAAATAAGACAAAGAAAGACAACTACTGTATGATATCACATGTGGAATCTTGAATTCATAGTAACAGAGAAGAGTGGTGGTTACCTGGGGCTTTGGGGAGTTGTTTTTTGAGGGTACAAACTTGCAACTAGTACATTAAAAAGTCCTGGAGCTCTAATGCGCAGCAGTGATTACAGTCAACGATAATGTATTATAAACTTCAAAGCTAATAAACTTACACAATGTTATGTCAATTATACCTCAATAAAGCTAAAAAAAAATGAAATACAGTCACAAGCAGAGGTCCTTATCCCACAGCCATCTTGCTCTGAACACTGTGCTTAGAAACCATATTTACACAACCTCAAGAGCCATGCAAAGATAGATACAGTACTGCCTTCAACAGACAGTACACAGCTGCCAGCATCCTACATTTCAAGATCCCCAAAAGACTTCTGCTTTCCCCACTATTAGAAGATGCCTGAAGAGGTTAAAAAAAAAAAAAGTAAAAGTAAAAGCTATCATATACTAAAAATAGCAGAAAGCAATCGAATTAAAATAGGTGAACTCACTGTGTGTAAATCCAGACAATGTCACTAACTAAAAAATTTAGGAGCATCGAAAGTCATTCACTATAAACAAGTCATTTCAATGTCTTTTTTTTTTTAATAAAAGGTTTACTAAATTAGGAAAAACTAGAATGTCTGATTTGGCAAAACACTTGATAATGTGTTCCAAGCTATCCTTGGAAACAAGATAGATAAGTACTAAAACATGGCCAAAGAGTAGTAGAAACTAGAGAATATTTAATAGGTTAAATAATCATATCCCAAAGTTGTCAATTAATAGTTTAGAAAGAGTATTATTATGTATCAGACTCCGTTCTTTGCCTGACCTTAGTCACATTTTAATCTATCCATTACCCTGAAAATACGACAAGCTTGCCAGTTTACAAAGATGTGCTGAACTCAGAATAGGAGAACAAAGGACAAACCAACTAAAAATGTTTCATAAAATAAGATTTTTATTTATCCTTTGCTACCAAACTCTTTCAGTTCCCTAGCTGGAACAGCAGGAATTCCAACAGCTATCTCAGATAAGGAGGGATACCATGTTATTACAATCTACAGACCTACCTCATATAATGGTTCAGTTAACTGGTTTTTATCAAATAACTCTTGAAAAGTACTACTTTTCAAACGACTATTTTAAACATTAGTTATTATTCACCTAAAATACACATAAAATATTTTATGAAAAATAAAAATTTCAACATTATAATTTCAGCTAAAGGTACACTCAACAATTTAATCAATACAATGGTATCCAGTTGGAACACATCATATGTATTGATCTACTACACACATTTGGATGAACTGAGAACATGTGCTTTGTGCACATATTGCCAAGCAAGAGGGATGCAAAGCTATCATCTCCTACAACTCTTCAGTATTTTCTGCCTGTATTCTATTTCCACATTGCTTAAAGGACTTGTGTTTGGCCTTTATTCCACTAAAAGTGCTTATCTGTACCACAATTTGACTTTTAAGTGCAGACTGAATGTAAGATAACCCTGAGCTCCAGAAAGGCTGAAATTGGTGAAAAAAATGGTATAGTAAGAATAGACTTTCCAAAGAATTACACCTCATCAACCACTACCACAACCAAGTTTTCTCTTCCTCCTTTGGCAAGTATAATACAATATGCCTTCATTTTATCACATTACATTTTTTTAAACAAATTTATTTATTTTTTTATTTTTGGCTGCATTGGGTCTTCGTTGCTACATGCGAGCTTTCTCTAGCTGCGGCGAGTGGGGGCTACTCTTCATTGCGGTACACAGGCTTCTCATTGAGGTGACTTCTCTTATTATGGAGCACGGGCTCTAGGCGCACAGGCTTCAGTAGCTGCAGCACGCGGGCTCAGTAGTTGTGGCTCATGGGCTCTAGAGCACAGTCTCAATAGTTGTGGCACATGGGCTTAGTTGCTCCACGGCATGTGGGATCTTCCCGGACCAGGGCTCAAACCCGTGTCCCCTGCATTGGCAGGCAGATTCTTAAGCACTGTGCCACCAGGAAAGTCCCTATCACATTACATTTTAAGATCAAGTGTATTTATTTACTTTCAAAGTATTGCTTACACTTGTATAAACTCATCTTCATTGCTAGATTAATATTTTCCTATGTGTAAAAATTGGTTGATACAACACAGCATAATTTCCCGTTAAAAATGAATGAAAATATGCTTTAACAGATACACACTACTAATAAAAACAGATAACAAGGATCTACTGTATAACACAGAGAACTATATTCAATATCTTGTAATAACCTATAATGGAAAAGAATCTTAAAATTTATATTTACAAAAATATATAATACATATATTATATATATATAAAACTGAATCACTTTGCTATATACCTGAAACATTGTAAATCAGCTATACTTCAATTAAAAAAATAAAGTTTATATGTAGGAAAAAATTAAAGGAAATGTTTTCATGTAATGGCTTTTCACTTAGCAGAATTTTCAAGAATGAATTCAAGTCATTAAACAAAGGATACATATATTTGATTCCCAAGTTTGGAACAATAAGCAACAAGAGTTCAGACAGCAAGGGATACCAGTGCTACCTCAAAAAAGAAAAAAATTACCTAGGCTGAGTTGGACTAGCAAGGGATACCTGTACTCCAAAACAGACTAAAGAAACATAGGATGAGTGAGATGAACTAGCAGCAACAAGAATCATACTTCAAGGCTTTAGGATTTTAACTGACTGTAGTCATAACAAATTAGTGTGATACTAAAATCAGACTTGTTCTATAAAGTTGAAAAACACCCAACAAGATTAAAAGAGGGCAAGGAGTTCCCTGGTGGTCTAGTGGTTAGGATTCAGCACTTTCACTACAATGGCACGGGTTCAATCCCTGGTGGGGGAACTGAGATCCCACAAGGCACACAGCATAGCCAAAATAAAAAAAAAAAAAATAGAAATAAAAAATAATTTTAAAGAAAAGGTTAAAAGAGCAGATTTGAGCAAAGGAAGAGAATACGTCACTAAACGAGCACACAGGATACACTAAGTTGCGCTTCAAAAACAAGATTATAATAGGTAGAAATGAAGAGATGAAGACTTCCAATAAGGATGTTTCTATTACAAACACTTAAAATCATGGATGACCATCGACAGAGGAATGAAAAGAAGTTGTGGTACATATACACAATGGACTATTACTCAGCCATTAAAAGATTAAAATAATGCCATTTTCAGCAACATGGATGGACCTAGAGATTGTCATACTGAGTGAAGTAAGTCATAGAGAGAAAGAAAAATCATATGATATCACTTATATGTGGAATCTAAAAAAAATGATACGAATGAACTTATTTACAAAACAGAAACAGACTCACAGACTCAGAGAACAAACTTATGGTTACCGGGGGGGGAGGGTGTCAGGGAGGGATAGTTAGGGAGTTTGGGATTGAGAGAGAGAGAAAAAAAAATGTTTATCACTATATAATATACCTGTAAATTATATCTTATTGTACATCAACTATACATCAATAAAAAAGAAAAAAAAGGTCCTACTGTATAGCACAGGGAACTATATTCAATATCCTGTGATAAACCACACTGAAAAAGAATATAAAAAAGTATATAACTGGGCTTCCCTGGTGGCGCGGTGGTTGAGAGTCCGCCTGCTGATGCAGGGGATATGGGTTCGTGCCCCGGTCCAGGAAGGTCCCACATGCTGCGAAGCAGCTGGGCCCGTGAGCCATGGCCGCTGGGCCTGCGCGTCCGGAGCCTGTGCTCCGCAGCGGGAGAGGCCACAACAGTGAGAGGCCCGCCCACCACAAAAAAAAAAAAAAAAGTATATAACTGAATCACTTTGCTGTACACCAGGAACTAACACATTATAAATCAACTATACTTCAATTAAAAAAATAACAATGGATGAAAAATAAGATTATCAAAAAGATATGGCTGAACCCAAAATGAAAATAAATATATCCCTGAGTTAGAAACAATAAAAATTCAAAAGAATAAACCATACAGTACCTAAAATGGAGCACAGGGAATAAAGAATGGGAAAGATGGCTGGATACTGACTCTATAGCAGGCAAATGGTCAGAGAAGTTCAGCTCCCACAGGCAACAGCAACAGAAGAGAAGCAGGTTTGCTGCTTGACACCAAGAAGTGGGTATGGGAATAGAATTTGCACAGCTTGGGTGGGGGGTGGGGAGTGGGGGGAGAAGGAAGATGTATGAAAAAGAATCAGGCTGGGTACTTCCCTGGTGGCACAGTGGTTAAGAATATGCCTGCGAATGCAAGGGACACGGGTTCAATCCCTGGTCCAGGAAGATCCCACGTGCCACAGCGGAGCAACTGAGCCCGTGCACCACAGCTACTGAGCCTGCGCTCTAGAGCCCACGAGCCACAACTACTGAAGCCCGAGCACCCCAGAGCCCATTCTCCACAGCAAGAGAAGCCATTGCAATGAGAAGCCCATGCACTGCAACGAAGAGAAACCTCTGCTCGCTGCAACTAGAGAAAGCCTGCACACAGCAACGAAGACCCAAAGCAGCCAAAAATAAATAAATTTTTTAAAAAAAAGAATCAGGCTGAAAACCTATTACCTATAGCTATATAGCTTTATAGGAGCTCTGAGCCTGGAGAGGAAAGAGGACAAAAATCCAGGTTCACAGAAAATTTTAAATTAACAATAATCCCTTAATATCAAATATCAATCCAGTATTCCCATTTCCCCAACTGCTGTGTAAATATTTTTTCAGTTATTCTGTATTGACTGATATACAGTAAGTCCCCTACATACGAAACTCAAGAGTTGCGAGCTTTCAAAGATGCAAACGTGCGTTCCATCAACATCAGGCGTGAGTGAAATTGCAGCTTGCCCTCCATCTCCTATTGCTGATGATCCTTCATCTCTACCATCTCCCACCTCCTCTCCCTCCTCCAGTCAGTAACTCTTCTTGCCTGTTCACTCAATGCCAGCCTCTATGCCAGCTGTTGTACTGTACCGCTGTACTTTTCAATGTACTGTACCGTAAGATTAAAAATGTTTTATTTTTTGGGTGAAAAGTATTATCAACTTATTACAGTACAGTATTATATAGCTGATTGTGTTAGTTGGGTACCTAGGCTAACTTGGACTTACGAACAAATTAGACTTGTGAACACACTCTCAGAACGGAACTCGTTCGTATGTAGAGGACTTACTGTATTTATCTCTTGTCTCCTTTCATTCATCATCCCTGTATCTTTTATTATTCACTTTCTTGCAATTCTTAGAATTTGGGGTTGGAAAAACCAGGCAGTTGTCCTGTAAAGATTCTCAGTATGAATTTTGTTGATGGCATCCCCATAGTGTTAACAAGTTTTTTTGGTGTTTTGTTTTTGTTTTGTCTTCTATTTCCTATAAATTGGTGGTTAAATTTAAAGGCTAGATCAGATTCAGGATTATAACCTGAGGGCAAGACTAAGGCACAGACAGCATGGCATACTTCCAAAACGATGTATCTAATATCTGGATATCTTTTTATGATATTACCAACTATTGGTGATCTTCACCTAGACACTATTCATTAGGAGATGCAAAATGGTGATATTCTTAAGCCTATCACTAAGACTTCCCTGGTGGCACAGTGGTTAAGAATCCACCTATCAATGCAAGGGACACAGGTTCGAGCCCTGGTCCAGGAAGAACCCACATGCTACGGAGTAACTAAGCCCGTGCGCCACAACTACTGAGCCTGCACTCTACAGTCCATGAGCCACAACTACTGAGCCCACATGCCACAACTACTGAAGCCTGTGCACCTAGAGCCTGTGCTCCACAACAAGAGAAGCCACCGCAATGAGAAGCCTGCACACAATGAAGAGCAGCTACTAGGGAAAGCCTGCGCACAGCAATGAAGAACCAACACAGTGAAAAAATATATAATAAATAAATAAAGTCTATCAATCTTTATTAGAATACATCTATAGAAAGAAACTTCTCTTATTTGGTCACCCTGAGATCCAATTCATATAAGAAAAGTAGGATAAAGGTTTATTTTTCTTTATTTATCAAAACTGTCAAAATAATTAGTTAGCCCAACAGCAACTAAAGTATTTTTTTAAGTTTTAGCATCATTACGAACTCAAGGATTAAACATACTTGACTTGTTTCAATTCATTAGTTATTTTCTTTAAGGATGTTCAAATTGTCCCTTTTTAAAATTTATTTTTTATTGAAGAACAGTTGAATTACAACGTTGTGTTTATTACTGCTGTACAGCAAAGTGACTCAGTTACACACATGTATACATTCTTTTTCATATTCTTTTCCATTATGGTTTACCACAGGATATTGAATATAGCTCCCTGTGCTATACAGGACCTTGTTGTTTATCCATTCTATATATACCAGTTTGCATCTGCTAATCCCAAACTCCCAATCAAACCCTCTCCTACCCTCTCCCACTTGGCAACCACCAGTCTATTCTCCATGTCCCTGATTGTTTCTGTTCCCAAGATAGGTTGATTTGTGTCATATTTTAGATTCCACATATAAGTGATATCATATGGTATTTGTCTTTCTCTTTGACTTACTTCACTTAGTATGATAATCTCTAGTTGCATCCATATCACTGCAAATAGCATTATTTACGCTTCTTTTTTATGGCTGAGTAGTATTCCATTTTATGTATGTACCACTTATTCTTTATCCATTCATCTGTCGATAGACATTCACATTGTTTCCATGTCTTGGCTACTGTGAATAGTGCTGCTATGAACATAGGTGTACGTGTATCTTGTATCTTTTTGAATTACAGTTTTGTCTGAATATCTGCCCAGGAGTGGGACTGCTGGATCACATGGTAATTCTTTAGTTCTCTGCAGAACTTCCATTCTGTTTTCCATAGTGGCTGCACCAACTTACATTCCCACCAACAATGTAAGAGGCTTCCCTTTTCTCCCTACCCTCTCCAGCATTTGTTATTTGTAGATTTTTTAATGGCCATTCTGACCGGCATGAGGTGGTACCTCATTGTAGTTTTGATTTGCATTTCTCTAATAATTAGCAATGTTGAGCATCTTTTCATGTGCCTATGGGCCATTTGTATTTCTTCTTTGGAGAAATGTTATTAAGGTCTTCTGCCCATTTTTCGATTGGGTTGTTTGTTTTTTTGTTGTCAAGTTGTATGAGCTGTTTGTATATTTTGGAAATTAATCCCTTGTCAGTAGCATCATTTGCAAACATTTTTTCCCATTCTGTAGGTTGTCTTTTGTTTTGTTTATGGTTTCCTTTGCTGTGCAAAAGCTTGTAAGTTTGATTAGGTCCCATGTTTATTTTGGCTTTTATTTCTATTGCTTTGGGAGACTGACCTAAGAAAACATTGGTACAATTTATGGCAAAGAGAATGTTTTGCCTATGTTCTCTTCTAGGAGTTTTACAGTATCATGTCTTATGTTTAAGTCTTTAAGCCATTTTGGGTTTATTTTTGTGTATGGTGAGAGGGCACATTATAACTTCTTTGATTTACATGTAGCTGTCCAACTTTTCCAACACCACTTGCTGGAGAGACTTTTTCCCATTGTATATTCTTTTTTTTTTTTTTTTTTTTTTTTTTGGCTGCTCCGCGCAACATGCAAGATCTTAGTTCCCCAACCAGGGATCAAACCTGCACCCCCTACAGTGGAAGCATGGAGTTCTAACCACTGGACCGCCAGGGAATCCCCTCCCATTGTATACTCTTGCCTCCTTTGTTGAAGATTAATTGATCGTAGGTGTGTGGGTTTATTTCTGGGCTCTCTATTCTGTCCATTGATCCGTATGCCTGTTTTTGTGCCAGTACCATGCTTTGTAGTATTGTCTGAAGTCTGGGATGGTTATGCCTCCCAATTTGTTCTTTTTCTTCAGGATTGCTTTGGCAATTCTGGTCTTTTATGGTTCCATATGAATCTTAAAATTATTTGTTCTAGTTCTGTGAAAAAGGTCATGGGTAATTTGATAGGGATCGCATGAAATCTGTAGATTGCTTTGGGTAGTATGGCCATTTTAACAATATTAACTCTTCCAATCCAAGAGCATGGGATATCTTTCCACTTCTTTGTATCATCTTCAATTTCCTTTATTAATGTTTTACAATTCTCAGCATATAAGTCTTTCACGTCCTTGGTGAGGCTTATTCCTAAGTATTTTATTTTGGGGGCTGTGATATTTAAAATCATTGTTTTTTTAACATTCCCTTTCTGATATTTCATTGTTGGTGTAAAGAAACACAACCAATTTCTGTATGTTAATCTTGTATCCTGCTACCTTGCTGAATTCGTTTATCAGTTCTAGTAGTGTTTATGTGGAGTCTTTAGGGTTTTCTATATATAGTATCATAGCATCTGCATATAATGAAATTGTCCCCCTTTTGACCAATGGGATCTTAATCAGGATGGCTCCTAGGTTGTTTTGACACTACCCTCATAGTTTTTAGTTGCTCTATTGCTTTCTGACAAGACATTCTAGGAAAAAAAAGAAAGAAACTCAAGTTGCTCTCCTGGCATTCTCACCTTTGTACAATCCCCTCCATTAAGTATGAGTGGGATCTGTGATTTGCTTCTAATCAGTAAAATGACAAAGGTGACAGAATGTTAAATGATTACACATACATAATTATATTACATAAGACTGTAACCCCTGTTAATAGGACACTTTTTCTCCTTTACTGGCTTTGAAGAAAGCAGCTGCCATGTTGTAAGCTGCCTATGGAGAGGGTCATGAGGCAAGGACAAAAGAACAGCCTCCCAGACAACAGCCAACAAGAAACTAAGGCTTTCAGTTGGGCACCCTCCAAGGAACTGAATGCTGACAACAACCAAATGAACTTGGAAGCAGATCTTTCCCCAGCTGAACCTCAAGATGAGACCCCTGCCATGGACAACACCATAATAGCAGTTTTGTGAAACCCTGTAGCAGAGGACCCAGTTAAGGGGGTGGTGCAAATGTGTGTCATTGTAAGCCTCTGAGCTTGTGGTACTACTGATAATTAATATATGCAGGCTCATCTCCTACATTTCCTGCCTTAGACTTGGAAAATGCCCATTCTGAGCACTAGTTTACTTTTATTGTGAAAAGGTATTTAAAGACCACAATGTGAGCATCAAGAGTGCTACTGGATTGGTCACTATTTCTAGGCCTTTTAAGTCAACAGGGCCAGAAAATGCATACATTTTAATAAGTTAAATTACTGCATGAGTGCATACAGATGCTTCTACTCAAATTTAGTACTACAGGGTTTTGGGGGCTTCCCTGGTGGCGCAGTGGTTGAGAGTCCACCTGCCGATGCAGGGGACACAGGTTCGTGCCCCAGTCCAGGAAGATCCTACATGCCGCGGAGTGGCTGGGCCCGTGAGCAATGGCCACTGAGCCTGCACGTCCGGAGCCTGTGCTCCGCAAAGGGAGAGGCCACAACAGTGAGAGGCCCGCATACAGCAAAAAAAAAAAAAACAAAAAAAAAAACTGGGATTTCCCTGGCAGTCCAGTGATTAAGCCTTCACCTTCTAATGCAGGGGGTGCGGGTTTGATCCTTAGTCGGGGAGCTGAGATCCCACATGCCTTGTGGCCAAAAAACCAAAACATAAAACAGAAGCAATATTGTAACAAATTCAATAAAGCCTTTAAAAAATGCTCCACATCAGAAGTATTAAAAAAAAAAATCTTTAAATAATGCTAAAAGTTTCAGTTTTCAACAAAACCAATATATTCACTCATTTCAATTAGCCCACAATACACACATTACACAGTACTGAAATACAATGTATACATTGCCACCAAAATTATGATTATAATAGTTCAAGACTTGTTTTCCTTCTTTGCCATCCTTCCTGCACTCTCTTCCCAGGGTCTATTCCAGTGGGGAATATCATCAGTCAGTCAAGTCATTGTCTTTTAAAGTCACTTGGTGTAGTTTCACTCTGGTGTCCACCAAGTGAATACATGTAAAATTCATTTATTTTGTTTTACTTTTAATTTTTAGAGATCTAAAAAAATTTTTTAATAATTATGTAAAACATTTACATGGCTCTAAAGTCACGTCTAAAGAAAAAGGAAAATTCAGAACATAGTGTAGTGATCTTCTACACTATGCTCCTCTCCCCCATAACAAACTGTCATTTTTTTTAGATTTCATTCAGTACTCTTCTAAACATGAGCGTGCGCTATCGCTCTCTCTATATATATATGTATACACACACACACACACATACACGTACACAAACACACACACATCCTTACCTCCCTCTTTCTCAGTACCTGATTTCATATTAGAAACACTTCTTTCCACCTTGCATTTTTCTTTTAACTGTCCCAGAATAAACCTAGCTTGCAACTAGAGGAAGAGTGAGCCAGATAGAAACGGTTAAAAAATAAATAAATAATTTGGAGGTGGGGGTGGGAATGATCACTGAGAAAAGCATTAAAAAAAAAATCCGGGCCTCCCTGGTGGCGCAGTGGTTGAGAGTCCGCCTGCCGATGCAGGGGATACGGGTTCGTGCCCCGGTCTGGGAGGATCCCATATGCCGCGGAGCGGCTGGGCCCGTGAGCCATGGCTGCTGAGCCTGCGCGTCCGGAGCCTGTGCTCCGCAACGGGAGAGGCCACAACAGTGAGAGGCCCGCATACCACAAAAAAAAAAAAAAAAAAAAAAAAAAAAAAAAAAAAAAAAAAAAAAAAATCCACTTAAAATGAACTTAATAAACCAATAATCCAAAACATAGGAAGAAATCTAATGATGAGGGGGAAAAAAACCAATAAAAACATGAATTCACACCAGATGGTATTAGTTTTATGAAAGTCTGACCAAAAAAATTTTATTTATTTATTTATTTTATTTTATTTTTGGCTGCACTGGGTCTTCGTTGCTGCACGCAGACTTTTCTCTGGTTGCAGAGAGTGGGGCCACTCCTTGTTGCGGTGCACGGGCTTCTCATTGCAGTGGCTTCTCTTGTTGTGGAGCACAGGCTCTAGGCACGCGGGCTTCAGTAGTTGTGGCGCGTGGGCTCAGTAGTTGTGGCTCGCAGGCTCTAAAGCACAGGCTCAGCAGCTGTGGCGCACGGCGTTAGTTGCTCCACGGCATGTGGGATCTTCCCAGACCAGGGATCGAACCCATGTCCCCTGCATTGGCAGGTGGATTCTTAGCCACTGCACCACCAGGGAAGCCCTGACAAAAATTTTTAAATTTGAAGATGTCCGAGAGATAAAGGAATCTTTTCATAAAATAGCACAACGGTTATAAAACAAAAACAGAGAACTGAAACAGGCAGGTATATATGAAAAAGCAATTTCAAATCTAAGAAATGAAAATTGTAAATACTGGCATGTAGACTCAATAGACAGAATAAACTCTAGGCTGGGCAGCAGCAGAGGAAAAAAGTAAATTGCACTGTACCAAATTCACCTGGTATAAGGCATAGAAAAAATTTTTAAAGAAAACTGAAAGAGCAATTAAAATACACAGAGAATAAACTAAAAGACTCCAACACAGGTCTACCAAAAGAGAAGAAAAGTAAAAATAACAGAAGCAATATTTAAATAGCTGAGAATTTTCCAAAACTGAAGAAAGATCTGATTCCTCAGATTATATGTATACTCTGAGTATTAGTTGGATATAGAGAAATGGTCCACAGTCACAGTGCACTACGGTAAAACTGCAAAATACCAAGCACAAAGAGCTGCAACTTTAAGAAAATAACCAGACTACTTCACAACAAATGTCCATAACAACTTAAGAAAACCACATGCAAACACTGGCTTCCCTGAAATATTTACAAATCTATAATGTCATATGGGGGTTAGGGAGAGTGAAGACTTCAAAGTTTACTAGATAACTATCCATACCTTAACATTCTTAACATAATTATTTACCTATGACTCTAAAAGCAAGGTGTGGACAATACATAATACTACTAACTCAAAGATTTACTTCAAAGTACCTACTAAATTCACACATTTTAGTCCTTAAAAAAAAAACTGAAATGCTAAGTAGTGGAACTTTGGAGAAAAGAAAACAGCAGCATAGAAGGGAAGAAACAAAAATCAATTCCTGGGAAAACAACTGTGAAAGGCAACATTGAACTTTATACGACAACATGCAAGAACACCTTTATAACCTTGAGGTAGGAAAGGATTTCTTAAACAAGACACAAAGTACAAACCATAAAAGGGAAATCCTGAGAAATTCAACTAAATTAAAATGTTTAACTTTTATTAACAAAGAAACCATACAAAAGTGAAACAAGCCACAAAATGGGAAAAGACATTTGTGATACATGATCTGCAGAGAATTAGTATGAATTAGTATTCAGAACATACAAAGAACTCCTATCAAAAAGAAAAACAAACCCAACAGTCATTTCTGAGAAAAGGAAACAAAAATGGTCAAGAAACATTTGAAAAGACATCTCCCCTCAGTAAGCAAAAACGCACAAACTACAAGATATCAATTCAACCCAACAAGCCGTCTAACTTTAGTATTTACCAACATCAAGTACAGTAGACCTTTTAACAACACGGGAGTGAAATGTGACAGTCTTATACACAGATTTTTTTCAATAGTAAATACTACAATACTATACAACGTGCAGTTAGTTTAATCTGCAGATGCCAAACCATGGATCGAGAGGAACAGGGGATATGGACGGCCAACTATAAATTATAGGCAGAATTTCAACTGCACAGTAGTCAGCATCCCGAACCCCACCAAGTTGTTCAAGGGTCAACTGTATAGACCAGAATGTGGAACCATCACATGTATACACTAGTGAGGAGAATAAACTGGTACAATTATATTGGAAAACAACTCAGCACTACCTACAGTAAAGCTGAAAATGTACCTCTCCTACAGTTCAGCAATTCCACTCCTATCTAGGTATAAGGTCCGACACAATTTACTCAAACTGCAAATCTCAACATTAGTGGGTAGCAAAAATCAACTTAGTGGGTCTTGATTAGCATTCCTATTCTTAATGAAACAAACTAGTATCACATGGGGTTCTTTTCCCCAAGAAACTTTGTTACATATGTATACATCTGATAATGTATTGAGTCTCATAACGTAAAATTTATTTCTTATTGTAAGTAGTAACAAAGTTTTTAAAAACACGATACTAGAGACAGTAGGGATGCAAGTGCACCAAGAGACCTATACAAGGTATTCATAGCAGAACTGTTTATAACAGCAAAAGAAAACTGGAAACTACCCAAATGCCCAACAACAGATAATAAACAAGGTGGCAAATATACATACAATGAAATTCCACGTAGAAGTGAAAGTGAATGAATTAGAGCTATATACAAGATGGTGGAAGAATATTTGGACAATAAAGTTGAGGAGAAAAAGGAAGTTGCAAATAAACTCATACAGAAGGATCCCATTTATAGTGTTCAAAAACAAAACAGAAAAAAAAAAAAGATACAAAAAGGGATTATACACCACAGTAACTGAAACTATACCCAGAAATGAAAATACCAAATCATATGAGAAGCTTGAGAAATTCACTTCACAGAAATCATGTTCAGCCAACCTGAGATATCCAGGTTAGGAAAACTATGTAAAATAATTATGGAACACATTTCAAATGAACATGACTTCCCAATAAACTAATCAAGTACAGGCCAGAAGCACACAAATGAATTCAACCTGTGCATGGATATTAAAAATTTAAGGGACTTCCCTGGTGGCACAGTGGTTAAGAATCCGCCTGCCAACTCAGGGGACATGGGTTCAAGCCCTGGTCCGGGAAGATCCCACATGCCGCGGAGCAACTAAGCCCATGCGCCACAACTACTGAGCCTGCACTCTAGAGCCCGTGAGCCACAACTACTGAGCCCGTATGCCACAACTAATGAAGCCCACACGCCTAGAGCCCGTGCTCCGCAACAGAAGAAGCCACTGCAATGAGAAGCCCAAGTACGGCATGAAGAGTAGCCCCCGCTCGCCGCAACTAGAGAAAGCCCGCGCACAGCAACAAAGACCCAACGCAGCCAAAAATAAATAAATAAAAATAAATTTATTAAAGAAACATTTTAAATGTTCAACAACATAGCATTCAGAACACTGGAGAGCTTTCAAAGTACAGCCTAGCTTGTTCAAATTTACTTCAAAGGTAACTAGATGTAAACATATGCAATCACTAAATAATTTATGTATATATTTCACTCAGAACACTTACATTGCTGATCAACAAGATTAACTAGTACTAAGAAGTACTTTTGCTGAAATTCGTGCATTAAATTTTGTTTTCCATCCCACTCCCAAGAGTAAACCTGAAACCCTTATTCTTTTTTTTTTTTTTTTTTTTTTTGCAGTACGCGGGCCTCTCACTGTTGTGGCCTCTCCCGTTGCGGAGCACAGGCTCCGGACGTGCAGGCTCAGCGGCCATGGCTCACGGGCCCAGCCGCTCCGCGGCATGTGGGATCTTCGCGGACTGGGGCACGAACCCGTGTCCCCTGCATCGGCAGGCGGACTCTCAACCACTGCGCCACCAGGGAAGCCCTATTCTTGAAGTCTTACTTTTCATGGCATCGCACGTAAATCAACTAGCCATGCTAATGGAGAAGGCAGATGGCACAAATGGCAAGTAAAGCGATTGGCAAAATTAGCAGTAATCCAAGTCAGGAAGATTCAAATTCTAGTCTGAAGTTTGTTTGTTTGAATACATGCAAATTTTAACATTATTAGTTTGACTTTCTCATGATTTGTTTAATCAGTGGTGTCTGAAAGGAATGATACGACTTTCCTAAGTCATTATTTAAGCCTTAAAGGAATGTATTACATGCCTTTTTGTATTTGGACAATGCTTTTTTTAATCATTATTTCTTACTCCAGGTCTGTCATTTAAATATGGCTAGATATGGAGAGTTCCTTAAAATACATGATATATCTAGCTCCTCACTTATATGATTGCCATGTAGGTAATTTATAGTTAAATTATGAAGTACTTTTTCAAAAAAATGAAAACTGTGAACTGAAATAATTATATAATATTTCCTATTAAAGTATTCATATTTGAAAAAAAATGACAAGTAAAGCAGAAGGCTCAATGAGTCCCAATCATTTTCAAACATCAGGCAATTGATTCATTCATTAAACTGAGCACTACCTAAGTGTGAGAAATATAGTTCACAGTGGTGAGCAAGAAAGTTCCCGCCTCATAGTGCTTATATCCTTAGAGGTGAAACAGATATCAAGCATACAAATAAACAAGCATATATTATAATGTTAGGTAATAACTGATCATGCAGTGAAGAAAAATAAGGCTGAGACAAAGAATAAAGAGAACATTCATTTTGGTGATCAGGGATGGCCTTTCTGAAATAACCACTGAGCAATGCCTACAAGATCACACGGCAATAAAACTCATAATGCAAATACACAGGAATTAAGACTGAAAAATTTTCTTGTAAATTAAGAAGATCATGGTCTACCTATTGCTTTCTCTATAAAACACTTTATAGCATTTGGTTTTAAATGGCTTTTACTATTTTCTCTCCTTGGAAAACTTTAAGTTCTCAAATTTAAGACACTAGCTTTAAGAGTTAATCCTCTAACTCCAGGGGACAGAAATCTTTATAACTTTAACGTAGCTTTCTAATACCTAACATCAGACAATTGCACATGGACAGTGCCTTACTCTTTTTTTCAGAAAGCATTTTTTTTACATCTTTATTGGAGTATAATTGCTTAACAATGGTATGTTAGTTTCTGCTTTATAACAAAATGAATCAGTTATACATATACATATGTTCCCATATCCCCTCCCTCTTGCGTCTCCCTCCCACCCTCCCTATCCCACCCCTCCAGGCAGTCACAAAGCACCAAGCTGATCTCCCTGTGCTATGCGGCTGCTTCCCACTAGCTATCTACCTTACGTTTGGTAGTGTATATATGTCCATGCCTGTCTTTCGCTTTGTTACAGCTTACCCTTCCCCCTCCCCATATCCTCAAGTCCATTCTCTAGTAGGTCTGTGTCTTTATTCCTGTCTTATCCCTAGGTTCTTCATGACATTTTTTCTTCTTAAATTCCATATATATGTGTTAGCGTACGGTACTTGTCTTTCTCTTTCTGACTTACTTCACTCTGTATGACAGACTCTAGGTCTATCCACCTCATTACAAATAGCTCAATTTCGTTTCTTTTTATGGCTGAGTAATATTCCACTGAATATATGTGCCATATCTTCTTTATCCATTCATCCGATGATGGACACTTAGGTTGTTTCCATCTCCGGGCTATTGTAAATAGCGCTGCTATGAACATTTTGGTACATGACTCTTTCTGAATTATGGTTTTCTCAGGGTATATGCCTAGTAGTGGGATTGCTGGGTCATATGGTAGTTCTATTTGTAGTTTTTTAAGGAACCTCCATACTGTTCTCCATAGTGGTTGTACCAATTCACATTCCCACCAGCAGTGCAAGAGTATTCCTTTTTTTCCACACCCTCTCCAGCATTTATTGTTTCTAGATTTTTTCATGATGGCCATTCTGACTGGTGTGAGATGATATCTCATTGTAGTTTTGATTTGCATTTCTCTAATGATTAAAGATGTTGAGCATTCTTTCATGTGTTTGTTGGCAGTCTGTATATCTTCTGTGGAGAAATGTCTATTTAGGTCTTCTACCCTCAGAAAGCATTCTTATGAAACAGCTCAATGTATGAGAATGGGCTCTAGGGTCAGAATATCTAGTTCAAGTTCAGGTTCCTCCTTTTATTTGCTCTGTGTCTTTGGACAAATTATTTAACCTGCCTCCCTCATTTCCACCAAATGCTATCTATCTCATAAGGTTGCAGAGAGGATAAATATGATATTGTACATAAAGTATTTACAAAGCCTTACAACAAATAAGCACTCTATTGTTAGCTATCACTTATGTAGCAACTACTAAGATAATATAAGCAAGGCAAATGAGTTTCCTGCAAGTAAATCCACACATACAGTAAGTGGTATTAACTAGCAAAGCCAAATTCAAACCCAAGTTCTTCAGACTCCCTAGCACCCACACTCTTTCCACTTACACCACACATTATATAATTAAAGAACGGAGCAATAAGAAACTTACACAAACCTCAGAATTAATAAGGTCTAAGACCTGTAGGTCTCCTAACTAGTGACTTCCAGACCAGACTGCTCCCTTGGCAACTTAAATGACTCATGTGTAAGAATAAATAATGATCATCCCACATTTTCCAGTGAGAATGTAGCATAACACCAGGTCTCTTGACAGACAATGTAATTACTAAAAATCATATAAGTTCTGATAACTAATTGCAGACGTCACTCAGAAACAAAAATAAAGAAATGTGGATAAATGACATTCTCCTCTGGTAATGGCAGGCAGCTAGGATCCTATGGCCCCCATGAAAACTATTCAATATGGAAGCTATCTTAAAGGACCTCTCACTGGATTAAATGACATTTCTCCCCTTGGTTAAAAATACATGGGCTAGTGTCTACAGAAAGCTAAATGCTTCTGGCTAGCAACCTACTCACCTATACATTTGCTTATTTCTATAAATCGCTTAGATGACAGAATAAAGACAAAGCTGTTATTTCTACGAAAAATAAGTTAAATCCTTTGGAAGGCCTTGATAAGGATTGGAAAAATCTAGAATGATTTTGAAGTTCGAATGTTTCATTACACTAAAAAAAAGCAATACTAGAAATTACAGACAATGCTTTTAAGGAATGATGTATAGAAAAAAGATCAGGAGACCCCCTACTCAAAGACAAGAGATTGATCCAAATAAAAAGAGAGGCAAATAAAAGTAAATGCTTAAAATTAAAACAGAGTGCACAGATACCTCGAGTTCTTGCTTTAACCAACTTTTTAAATTACCTAATGGTCCTAATCACGTGGGACAGGTAAGACGGTCTCCGCCACATTCAAACATCACTCCCTCCACCAAGGGGTTCCCAAAGGTTCCCTGCCATTTTTCTTCTGCTCTCTGACTGCTCCTAGTAAAGGAACAAACTGAAAACTACATGTGTCCAAAAATGAGGTATGCATCACAGTAAAAAAAACTGCAGGATAAAGATTTTAATTCACTTGTAATGAACACATCTTTAATAAACCTTTATTGAGCGCCTGTTATGTGCCAAGCACTGTCCTCAACCCTTAGAATCCATCAATAAACAAAAGGAGACAAAAAGCCCTGTCCTCATAGAGGTTACATTATGGTGTACCTCTGGGGCAGAGAGAAGAGATAATAAACACGATCAACAAGGGAATTATATAGCTTGTTGAAAGGTAACAATTGCTATGTAAAACAGAACAGGGTACAGAGATCATAAGTAGGGAAGTGCAGCTTTAAACAGAAGGCAGATCGTTCTGAAAAACATTTCAAGAGCAAAGATTTGAAGGAGACAAGGTAATCAGTCATGTAGATACCTTACAGAAAAAATGATTGAAGGAGGGGTAACAGCCAGTGTAAAGGCTCTAAGAAAGCTGAAATAAGCAAGAGGCAGAGTAGTAGCTAACTTGGGAGAGGTCTGTAAGACCTTGTAGACCATAAGTACTTTGGATTTTACTCTGCATATGTGAAGTCACTGCAGGGTTTTGAGGAAAGAAGTGGTATGATCTGGTTGCTCTGTTGAAAAAGACTGTAGAGAGCTAGGATAGAAGCAGAGAAACCCATTAGGAGGTTAACTGCAGAAATCTAGGCAAGAGAGAGAAGATTGGTTTGGACTAGCCTAATGAGCAATGGAGGTGGTAAGAAGTGATTTGATTCTGGATATATTTTCAAGGTAAGATTGAGCCACGAATGCCAAGTATGAATGAGATAAGTCAGGGATGACTCCATTTTTCTTTTCACCTGAATATTGGATAGAGCTGCCATCTAATAAGATGGATTAGCCTGCACCTACGGCAGGTTTAAAAAGGAACATGGAATTTTAGTTTGAGTTTACTACTTCACATCCAAACAGCAATTCAGAACAGGTTGTACAGAATACAGTAGGTAAGTCTGGGCTGAAGATATAAAAATGGAAGCCATCAGCATATAGGTATTTAAAGCCATGACACTGGATGAGATCACCAGAGGAGTATAAAAAGAAAAGTGAACCAAGGATTGAGCACTTCAAGAATGAGAACGAATCATAAATACAGAATGAGCAGAGCAATTAGTGAGAAGAGAAACCCAAAAAGCAATGTCCTGGAAGGAGGGGAGTATAAACAATTCATTTAAGTTCCACTTAGTGTACAAATCACTTTGCGGAAACTAGACTTGAGGTTATTAGTTCTTAATCAGCCTGTAGTAGTTAAGGTGATAGGTGAAATACTAAAGCACAACTTTTTTAAAAGGAAGTCACTTCTTACACATTTCCTAGGAATATTAGATTTCCTACTGGGGTCATTACTAAAACTATTCTTAGTACTAAAAGTATACTATTTTGCCTATTTTATCTTTTTAAGATAAAACCAATTAAAACGTATATCATTTTAAAAATTAATTTTAAAAGCCTAAATAACACTGCAATCAAACTCAAAGACCGAAAAAAACATTTAAACACCAATTCAACACCCTG
Organism: Hyperoodon ampullatus; assembly: GCF_949752795.1. NCBI lineage: Eukaryota > Metazoa > Chordata > Mammalia > Artiodactyla > Ziphiidae > Hyperoodon > Hyperoodon ampullatus. The sequence goes on along the minus strand of NC_136916.1, from coordinate 134,722,696 downwards.
GCATGCAAACAGTTATAAACTGTCATTATTTTTCTCTTTCTAGAGCTCAGATACAGAAGGTTAAGTTAAATCAAACTCCTTAGTTATTGTACTAAAGGTTTTTCCTCTTTCTGTTTAATTTTCTGTTTATAGAAAAAAATAGCTTACATTCTTATCTAAACCAATGTTTAACCTGTGCTTTGTACGTAAACTACATTTTTAAGATGAGAACACCCAAAGTCATGTTCACAAAAACTGAAAGAGGAAGCAATGAAACTCAACTTTATTTATGCATAAAAGTGATCATTTCTAAAGAAACAATTACTTGCTTCTCGCCTCTAAGTATTCTCTGGATTTACCTTCAAAATAACTAAAAACATAAACAGTACACAGAAAAAGCAGCTTATAAGATGTTATCCTCAAACGTTCGAATGTTCTTGAAAAGCATAGTCTCTCTTCATTTCCTTTTTACACATTAGGTCAGATTCCTAAGAAACCCATACCATTACGTTTATTAACAACTTAAATTTTTTACAAAGTATTGTGAGATCTTTTAGATTAAAACTTTCTTTGCTATAAAAAAATATAATAAGTATGCAATTAAAAATACATCTTCCATACATTTCAAGTAAAATTCAGGATAAGTTACCAACAGTATCAATCTTAACACAAGTCCTTTAAAGTTAAGCCTCAAAAAGCCTTCACTTCTCAGGCCCTTTATAAAAGTCATACTGACTGCCCTTTAACATCTAATTATTAAAATGTTCTCCCCACTAAAAGCAGGTTAAAGCCTACAAACTGGAAGGAGGCTTGGAGTGAGAGACAGATGAAAACACTTGCATCAAGCAGAAGAGACTATGATGTTAAAGGAGAATACAGAAAAAACTAAACTGGAAACAAATTCATAAATTAATGGCTCTTCATAATGTTGACCCTGAGCCATCAAGAAAGGGTTATATAATACTCAATATCCTTTATAATTGTAAAGTGTTTAATATTTTTAAGAAAAAAATTCATCAGGCTTTGTTATATTTTAAGTTTCAGATGAATCTTACAAAGGTAAATAGAACACTTCACTCTCTAAGTGCACCTGATAGAGCTGATTACACTGCTAAGGCTGAAAAATTAGAAGAGACATTTCTAACTCAATGTTGGGGGGAGGGGAAGGGGTGAATTAATGAATTTTCCTTAGAATCTACAAACAATAAACCCAGTTATTTCTTGTTAGATCCCTGAACAAGAGGATGTGGGGAGTTGGGGGCGGGACGGGGGCTTGTTTATCAGAGAACACATTAAATATGAAAGTATTTATAGCAAGGTATGTCTACCCAAAACACAGAGCAACTCCAGAATACTCCAGTGTTATTCTTGGGACAATCATAACAGTCTCATCAGCAACTACTTTAGCCAGACTGGAGACAGTGATGCCATTCACCTGCTAGGTGAGGTAAGAAGTGTAACCTAATTAACCAAGAATTCAAACTTTAAGACAATTCCGAGTGCTTAGTTCACCCCAAGGTGTTTACCTTTAGCAGGCTACGGGTGTCTAAATTTCTCAAGGGCTTCCACAAAGCGTCTCAAAAAAAAGCACAACTTTGAACAGTTAACTTCAACTGCAGCTTTTTAAGCAGTGCTTATTCAGATACCTGCTAAGGAATCCTTTTCTGGAATAGGCGCAACCATGAATTTAGATTCCTGCTTCCTCCCACAAGGAAGAACTAAGATTAAACAGCCCGCTCTTGAACCTAATCAGGCTGCAGCTGGCCGAGGTTAGGATGCCGCTCCCCGCGTCTGGGGATGCCGGTCTCTGGTACACATGCTGCCTCACGACCGACGCGCGGTGCTGCACGTGCCACACCAGTTGTCGGATTACCGTACGACCTTTCTAGGCTGCCGGTTGGGTTTTCTGCCGAGGTCCCCAACGCCAAAAATCTCATTGTTGGAAACTGAAGGGGGAGGGGGAATCAGTAAGGAAGACACACCCCTCAGGGAGAGGAAGGATAACTTCCCCCGTCTCGAGGGCGGTCCACAGATTTTTCCAAACTCTGCCCTCACGCTGCTTTCCCATGACCAAGCGCCCCTCTCTAGGACCCGGGGGCGAGCACAGGGCGGCGGGAGGGGGCACTGGAAGGGCCGAACGCCGCTTCACCAAGTACCCCGAGAGCGGCGAGGGCTGGAATTCCAGCATGGCGTAAGCGTGGCCCAGCTCCCGCCCAGGGAGGCCTCCGGGGACGCGCTCCCTCTGTCCACCGGCCGAGGAGGCGGTAATCCGCCTTCCTTCCCGGGGGCCCTCACGCCCAACTAAAAATAGGTGTCTCGGTCACCCCAGGGCCCTCTCCGGCCGACCTCGCCCTCCGGAGACGTCCTCGGACGAGACGCCGCGGCGGAACCGGGGTCGGGCCCGCGGCGGCCCGGCGAGGCCGAGAGGCCGCTCGTAGCCCGCCCGCCTCGGTGGCCCGGCCCAAGCAGGAGCCCGGCGGCGGCGACCCGACGCTCGAGGCCTACCCGGCGGGGGCGGCGGCAGGCAGTGTCCCGGCCCCACGGCCGCAACCCCCCCCGCCCGACGCGGCCCTCCCGTCTGCCTGGGACCCCGCGGCCGGCGCAACCCTCCCCTCTCCGCGGTCCCCGCGGCCGGAGCCCGGGCCCGGCGCGGCCCGCTCTCCCTTACCTTGCGCGGCCGGGGAAGGATACCGGAAAGACGCGGCGGCGCCAGCAGTACAGCCCGGGCCGCCTGCTCCGAGTGGCCGCCGCCGCAGTAGCTCAGGTACCGTCGCGCCGCCCGGCAGGAAACGCGCGGTTTGGGGCGGGGCGGCCCCGGCACGTCCCGGCGTCTGGGCCGGCAGTGCCCGGAGACCGGCCCCTTAAAGGGACAGGCGTCGCCGCCTCGGCCCCCGCGCGCTCTCCTGCGCGCTCGGGTAAGTCCCAGCGTCCGGCGGGCTCGGGATTTCGGGGCTTTCCTCCCGAGATAACGTCCCGCAGCTAGGTGGAAGGTGGAAGCTCTGGGGCTCGAGGCGCAGCGGAGTTCCCTTCGTGCGGGAGCCCTGTTCTCTCTGTCTCTCTCTGTCCTTCCCCCAAAGCTGGTTTCGTCTTGCTTGGCCCTCCAACCTGGCCCCTGAGGCTGGATTTTTTTTTTTTCTCTTCTTTATGATTTTCCTTTTTCGAATTTTTGAATTTTATTTTATTTATTTTTTTATACAGCAGGTTCTTATTAGTTATCCATTTTATACATATTAGTGTATATTTGGATTTTTTTTAAAAAAACCTTAAGCAAATGGTACTCGATTTCACCCAGCCCTCCCAGATTCCTCCCCAGAAATCACTAGAAAACGAAATCATCCGTTCCTCTGTCTCCAGAGTTTCTCTCTGAATTCTCTTTCGGGCAGCCCTGGAGCCAAAGAGAGAGAGAAATTTTAAACGGACCCGAATAAATTGTGTGCAAATATTGTGAAGCTGTTGTGTCTGCCAGCCAATGGCCATTCATTAAGCCCGGGTAAATAACTGTAAGCTGCAGAGGAAAGGAAAGGTTGGCCAGAATCCCTGCTTATTAGTTTGCTCTTTTTTTTTTTTTTTTTTTTTTTTTTTTTGTGGTATGCGGGCCTCTCACTGTTGTGGCCTCTCCCGTTGCGGAGCACAGGCTCCGGATGCGCAGGCTCAGCAGCCATGGCTCACGGGCCCAGCCGCTCCGCGGCATATGGGATCCTCCCAGACCGGGGCACGAACCCGTATCCCCTGCATCGGCAGGCGGACTCTCAACCACTGCGCCACCAGGGAGGCCCTATTAGTTTGCTCTTTGCTAAAAGAATGATAGCTATCTTCCTGGTCCACTGGCAAACGAGATGTGTTTATTACTTACTGCTTATCGATCTCTCGCAGAATGCTAGGCATTGTCCAGAACATATACAAAACACCTACAGGCTCTCCTCAAATGTTATGAGAGCTCAAAATAATTCAAAACCTTTTAGAGGGTGGATAGAGACATAAAATTAGGACTCATCACTAACACCTCCCGCTACATACTGACAAAAGGGAACAAGACCAATTTTTAAGTATTGAACGTCAGAACAGTTCCTACACCACCAGGGTCACCTTTATATGGGCTGGCTAAAAATGTACTGTACATCTGTATTCTAATTATTTTTTGTCAGAGCTTTCTATAGCACCTCCAAAGTACACATGAAAACTGAACAGTATGTGGTAGCCTGAGATGTTGAGAATTCTGCCAGTCTTCAGCCACTGTGTTCTTTTTTTTTTTTTTTTTTTTTTGTGGTATGTGGGCCTCTCACTGTTGTGGCCTCTCCCGTTGCGGAGCACAGGCTCCGGACGCACAGGCCCAGCGGCCATGGCTCACGGGCCCAGCCGCTCCGCGGCGGCATGTGGGATCTTCCCAGACCGGGGCACGAACCCGTTTCCCCTGCATCGGCAGGCGGACTCTCAACCACTGCGCCACCAGGGAAGCCCCACTGTGTTCTCCAATGATGCATTCTGTCTTATTTTAACTCCAGAAGCGCCACCCTCTTTTTTCTTTCTCAGTAGGGTTACTCAGCACCTCAGCGGTTCCAGTGCCCTCAAAGCAATCTATCTCTAAACCTCTGTCTCCTGAGCCTGTGATAAAGGATCCAGCTTCACTGAAGAGGGTAGCCATTAGTCTCTTAATACAAAGAGGGGAAATGTATCATTCCTATAAAGGACTCTTGATTAGCCTACAAACAACCATCTAATTTCCTCTGGTTGGTACTAAAGCAGATTTTAGGTTAGAATTTTAAAATTCTATCATTTTTATGATTTCAGTAAAACCTCAGTGTCATTTTAGAAACAGTAATTTTTAGGTACATTTGTACATAAGACAAGAAGTGGATGGAACTTAGGGACATGTTTACCCTAAATATACCACTTCTTACGGTCAGGGATCACTTATTTTTGTGTTCCATAGTTTGAAGCAAAAAAAGCATAAATGGGGCTTCCCTGGTGGCGCAGTGGTTGAGAGTCCGCCTGCCGATGCAGGGGACACGGGTTCGTGCCCCGGTCTGGGAAGATCCCACATGCCGTGGAGCGGCCAGGCCCGTGAGCCATGGCTGCTGAGCCTGCGCGTCCGGAACCTGTGCTCCACAACGGGAGAGGCCACAACAGTGAGAGGCCCGCGTACCGCAAAAAAAAAAAAAAAGCATAAATGTGTCAGCTATTTCAACTTCTCTGAGTGATTGAACTTTGACTTTGAAAGGGAAGTGCCTGGATACTTCATTCTTCAGTATAAGCTTCATATTTATTCACGTAAAAACAAAGACTTACTAGAACTGTTATGCATGATAAGCCCTGTTAGGAATTAAGACCTGCCCTCTAAGTTTTGAAGTATAGTATAATATAATATCATTAACTATAATTAACAGATGTAAGTAACCTAAGATGTGATTAACCTTGGTTGCTGCTTACTACTCTCTGTTACTGAAGCAGCAACTAACTTGCTAAAAAAGATTAGCACTCCCAACATCTGAGGTATCTCTAGTGGTTAACAACTAAGAAATTAAATTTTATTGAAAATGATAAAGTGTAACACTATTACCTGAAGAGTATTCCCTTCTTGCTAGCTCTCTCTTTCTCAAGTGCAATTTACTGGCGATTGCCTTCTGACTTTTAGCGTGTAATAACTCTTTTTTCTAATTTTGGAAAAGTTTTAAAGACACACAGTACCTATCTCTCTAGCAGATAGAGAGAAAGCAGGCTATTCCTGTTTTTTCCAGGGAAGATTTCCCAGAAGTGGTGAGTTCCGTAGAGATTTGAGTAATATATGAGTAACATATTACACATCCTACTGCACCATTTCAGGGATGGCAGAGATGAAAGTATAATAGAAGCATTTCACAGAACTAAAAGAAAAAGGAAGAGTCCAGGTCCACCTTTTCCACCCAAATAATGGAGTGGGGAAGTTTATACAAACATCTGCAACTGGAGATCTAGATGTAATCAGCTATTCTAACAAAATATCTGGCACATAACTGTGCTTATGAGAGGTCTGCATTGTTCCTGTTGACATGTAATCTCTTCAAACATATGGCATTCAAATGCTTTCATAACAGACTAAAGGTGACCATAAATCATTTGCCACTCTTTACATGGACAGGTGGGATCTGTGCCCCTCCTTTTGATTCTGGGAGGGCTCTGTGACTGACGTGACTAATAGGATATGCCAGAAGTAACACTGTGCCAATTTCTGGGCCCAGACTGTAAGAGACAGGCAATTTCACTTCCTGTCTCTTGGAACCATTGATCTTAGAGCCCTAAGCTGCCATGTGAGAAGTCCAGCTACCTTGCTGGAGAGACCATGTGGAGAGGCCTTGAGACTACATGGGGAGGAAGAGAGAACCAGCTGGGCCCAGCCTTCCAACTGTCCCCACCAAGGTGCCAGACATATGAATGAAGGCTTCTGGAGCCCCAGACCACCCATGCCACAAGCTAAATACGACTAAGTGATCCCAGTCAGTACTACACAGAGCAGAAGAACCACTCAGCCAAGCCCTACTTGAATTTCTGACTCCATATAATTTTTATGATTTTTGGATGGTTTGTTATGCAGTAATAGATAAGCAGCACATCTTTCTTCCACTTCTAAGCAGCTGCAAGAAATCTTAGTCTTATTTAAGCAGAAGGGAGTTTCCACTTTGCCCATACAATCCCAAGACATCACTGGGGACTTTCAAGGGAAATTTGGGCAGGAATAAGTAGGGAGGTAAAACTACTTTGTAGCATAATTTAACATTATTGAAGGCACCTTCATGTCTTCTATCTTCAAAGGCTGCCAGTGATTGGAAACTGGTGGATTAAACGAGGAAGGAGGAGCCAGTATTTCTTCCGCATATGCAAGGTGCAGGTGTTTAACGTAATTAGCACACACGATTGTCCACACAACCCCATAGGACTAGGCTTACACTGAATAACTAACTACCTCAAAAACACAGAGCTCAAAAACCAGCACCTGGGTCCCCCTGCCGATGCGGGGGACACGGGTTTGTGCCCCGGTCCAGGAAGATCCCACATGCCGCGGAGCGGCTGGGCCCGTGAGCCATGGCCGCTGAGCCTGCGCGTCCGGAGCCTGTGCTCCGCAACGGGAGAGGCCACAACAGTGAGAGGCCCGCGTACCACACACACACACACACACACACACCAGCACCTGAACCCAGATCTATTTGATTCCAATTCCCATGCATGTGCCACTGCAACATGTTGACTCCCAAAGTATAAACTTTTAGGTACACAAACAAAATGTGAGTTTTCATTTATGTATAGGATTCTCTTACTTATGATATCTTTTTTGTCATTAGCATAAACAATGAGCAGATAGATAACACTAAATTAAATCAACAATATTAAATTGGCTGCCAGCCAGCATCATGTAAACTCTTCTAACCAAAATAATACAGTATTGAAATATGTACATTTTGTCCAAATACACCTAGCAATTGGAAGAAACAATCTTTAAAGTCTCTTTGATTCTTTTTTTTTTTTTTTTTTTTTGGCCTTGCCTTGTGGCATGTGGGATCTTAGTTCCCCCAACCAGGGATCAAACCAGGGATCTTCACAGCACTCTTGAATAGTGGATACTACGCTTTTACTAATAAGAGATCTAAATAATGTGGAGGGTAAAAGAAGATTAACTTGTAGTCCTCATGTGAGAAGTTTTATTTGTTTAGTAAGTTAGATCAGTTGATTAGTATTAGCTATTCAATGAGGCCTAAATAAAAAATGTGGTCAACATACTGCTGCTGCTCAGTGTCACATAAAGAAAAGAAAAAAGAGTGACTCTCTTTCACCACTGCTGCCCATACAAGCTTCTCCCTAACCAGGCAAGTTGCAGGGATGAATCTTGGCCTGAGGAATCAGGCAAGAGAACATGGATATTTCAGTATAACTGTCACCACTCCTGCCCAAATAATGTTTAAGAGTATGACCTGGTGAGGGCAGGTCAGTAGCAACAAATCGAACAAAGTCAGCAATATTTGCAACATATACAGCAGCATGTTAGGTGTTTAAATATAAAACATGCATTTAAAAGTGTGTGTCCTGCAGAATGGTGCCTGCTTTTTAAACCACACTTCTGGGAATTCCCTGGTGGTCTATGGTTGGGACTATGCTCTTTCACTGCTGGGGGCATGGGTTCAATCCACTGATCAGGGAACTAAGATCCTGAAAGCCGCATGGCACGGCCAAAAAAACAAAAAAAAAACACGGTTCTATTTGCTTGTTCATATTCAGCTCCTCATGATAACTCTTAGATTCCCAGCCAGTCCTTGCCCAGTGTTTTTCCTCCCTGTAGTATGACAACCCTGTAATTAACCTTTCTCAGGCTTAGTTCCATTTATTTCTGACCACATCTCCAATTTACCAACTTCCTTTGATCCAGGTCAACAATTTTTAAAAGCCACCTTTTGGTACTTCCATATATTGTTTTGGAAGTCTTATATTTATGAGAGAAGGTAAGCAGACTGCAATCTCTATTACAAATCATCATTCTGTGAAAGCTGTAGAATAATTCTTCTGGATGCTGACTCTCATGACACAGACCTCTGGATGTCAGCCCTCTGAGCCTCCTCAGGGACTGCAGTCCATCAACAATGCCCTTTCTGTCTGAATCTTCAACCTTTCCCTCTCCATCAGCCATTCCTGCATTCAGGGATCTCTCCACTTAAATGAGGGGGAAAATATTCAAACTCCAGGCCCCCCCATCTACCCCATCTCCTACAAAGCCAGGTGTTTGATTGATTCTTGGATGGGTTAAGATGCAACTTACTTGACTATATTCCCACTACCCATTCACTCTGCCTTATACTCCGGTAACCTGCTTCTGCACCCACAACTGGATTCTGAAACACTTCTCATTGAAGTCACCAATGATTTCCCTGCTGCTAACTCCTCTCTGTCACATGACACCACTGCTGACTTCTTGAAAGGCTTCTCTTTCCTTGACCTCAGTGACCTCACAAACATGGCTCTTCTGCTCTCTCTTTTCCTTCTACGTAGGTTGAAGCTCCTCAGTCCCTTTTTGAATTTGTCTTCTCTATCTCTTTTGTGTTGATGTCCCTCAGGTTTCCAGCCTTGTCCCTCTATTGTCTCACTCTGCAGTCCCTCTCTGGTCTTATATTACAATCTATATTCCCAAGCAAAGACCAGTGTCTGCATTTTGCAAGCCCTACCATTAAGGAAAAGGCATCTGTATTAGTCTGAATTCTTCAGAGAAATAGAACCAGTTTTTTATATATGCACATGATTGTGGAGGCTGAGAAGTCCAAAATCTTGAAGGTGGGCAAGGCAGGCTGGAGACCCAGGGAAGAAAGAGTGTTGCAGTTCAAGTCCCAAGGCAGTCTGCTGGCAGAATTCCATCTTCTTCTAGAAGGTCAGGTTTTGTCTTTTAAGGCCTTCAACTGATGGAATGAGGCTCACCCACATTATGGAGAATAATCTGCTTTACCCTAAGTCAGCCAATTAAAATGTTCATGTCATCTAAAAAAAAATTCTTTCACAGAAACATCTGGAATAATGTTTGACCAGATATCTGGGTACTGTGGCCTAATTAGTTGACACATAAAATTAACCATCATGGTATCTTTGGATTCTGTAGGCAACACATACTACATTTGGGTCTGCTACTCTAACTCATTTTCTGAGAAACCTGTTAGGCTATGAATTTTGGGCCCAGATCAAGAAAGAACTCTAGCAGGTCTAAGACTCATGTGCCCTATGGTCAATTGAGACTTGTGGCCAGCAGATCCAACACTGAAAATGAGAATATAATGTAAAGACACTGGCAAGTCTCAATAGGAGAAGCATAGTGCAGACTTTTAGATTTTGGGGTATGCTGGCCATTGTCCTCTAATTAAGATCAAGTACTTGACCATGGAACACCAACTGTCCAGGTGACCTGAGCTGCCTATTATGAACTGGGTGTAATCTAACCCATCAACGCATAAATTTGGGAGTGGGAAAAGATGTTCATCATCAAAAAGATATGGTTTATGCAAGATCTAGGTTAAACAGGTTCATAATTCATTTGTGCCTTCAGAGAAGGCACAAATGAGCTACGAACAAGTGGTTAAGACTGCCACACCATCTACTCTAGTACCGCCTGTCCTTCATTCACACCTATGGTCTCATAAGAAATTCCACCTGGGACTTCCCTGGTGGTCCAGTGGCTAAGACTTCACGTTCCCAATGCAGGGGACGCGCGTTCAATCCCTGATCAGGGAACTAGATCCCGCATGCCGCAACTAAGACCCGGTGCAGCCAAATAAATAAATAAATATTTTTTAAAGTATATTTTTAAAAAAAAGAAATTCCACCTGATCAAGGAAGGAAAAACATTGATCCTGGTTTAGAGATGCAACTATACAACATGTGGGTACTAGATGAAAATAAACTGCTACAGAATCACAACCCTGTTCAGGGGTGGCCCTGGAGAACTAGGGGGAGGATAAATTTTCCAAAAGGGAAGAAAGTCAAGCCATACATCTGGTATGCACTTTTCCTGGAAGGAGAGATGCCCATATATTTATGTCTATAAAAATTCATAGGTTGAGAAAAAAAAATTCGTAGGTTGGAGGTCAGGGACTTGGTACGAGATTGGAGAACTGTTAACAAGGAGGTTTGGGGAAGAGGCATGTGTATATGCCCACTTAATAGTGGACATAGAATGTAAGGATAGGACTTCCCTGGTGGCACAGTGGTTAAGAATCCACCTGCCAATGCAGGGGACACGGGTTCGAGCCCTGGTCCAGGAAGATACTACAAGCTGCAGAACAACTAAGCCGTTGCGCCACAAATACTAAGCCTGCACTCTAGAGCCTTCAAGCCACAACTACCGAGCCCGCGTGCTATAACTGCTGAATCCCGCGCGCCTAGAGCCCATGCTCCGCCACAAGAGAAGCCACCACAATAAGAATCCCACACACCGCAGTGAAGAGTACCCCCAGCTCGCCACAACTAGAGAAAGCCCGCATGCAGCAACGAAGACCCAGCACAAAAAAAAATTAATTAATTGGGAAAAATAGACCACTGCCAAGATTTTTTTTTAATGTAAGGATATTTCTTTCCTGTAGGAATGCTTATCTAGGGCAAAAGATTGCAGTTCTCTACAATCAGGTAGGCAAGATGGGCCACTATAGGTAAACCAACCTCTTTCCTCAGCCAACCTGCAATTTGTTCAATGAATTCATAAGTAAAGTGGTCATAGTTGCAGAGATGGAGGTTCTGCAGGGGTTCAAGCACATGGACTTCTTCTCACCAAGATTAATCTACCTACCACTACTGCTAAGTGCCCAGCCTACTAATAGCAGATACCTACACAGAACCCTAGTATAGCAACATACCCTGGGGGGGGACAGCAGCCATCAGATGGCAGGTTGATTTTATTAAACACTTTCCATCATGAAGGGATTAGTGATTGGTCCCCCCAGAAATAGACGCTCCTTCTAGATATGGACTTGCTTTCCCTGCATGCAAAGCTTCTGCCATCACCACCATCTGTGTACTTACTGAATGCCTATTCACTGTCACAGAATCCCACACAACACTGTTCTGACAAAGAAACTCATTTCACAGGGAAAAAAAAAAAGCGAGGCAAAAGATTCACTAGAAGAACTGACATTATAGAATGGTTGGAATGGCTGTCAAAGACCCAGTTTTGGTGACAAATGAGAGACAGAAACAATGCCTTACAACATTAGGGTGCTCTTCTACAAGATGCAATATGTATCTTGCATCTCTTTTTTTTACCCCACAGACAGAGTATATAGGTACAGAAACCAAGGGTAAGAAGTAAGAATGGCTCTTCTCATTATTCTACTTAATCATCTGCTTCCAAAAATTTTGCTTCTGATCTCTGCAGATTTATTTTTTATTTTTATTTTTTGGCCACACCAAGAGGCATGTGGGATCTTAGTTCCCCGACCAGGGATCGAACCCATGCCCCCTGCATTGGAAGTGTGGAGTCTTAACCACTGGACTGCCAGGGAAGTCCCTCTGCAGCTTTAAAAGTTCTTAATTCCCAAGGGAAGAAGGCTTCTACGAGGAGACACAACATGGTTCTATTTGAACTGAAAGTTGAGGCTTCCAACTGGCTGTTTTGTGTTTCTCAAACCACTGAACAAGAAGAGGGATATACTCTACTGATTGGGGTGGTGGATCTGTACTACCAATGGGATCTGACTTCTGCTTGGTTCTCTCATAACTGGGGTGACCCACTTGTATCAGTTTGCCTGAGATTTTCCCAGTTTTATCATTCAAAGTCTCACATCCCAGGAAATCCCCCAGTCCCAGGAAATCTGGGACAGCTGGTCACCCAAGTTCCCTGAGACATTAAAGGAATTCAACAAATTTGCTTTAGAGTGGATCTTGTTTATGTCAGGCTCAACCCATCTTCTCTACCCTCCCAAAATATATTCCTGATGACATCCAAACTTATTTTGCATCCCAGGGAGAAACATTTGACAATGACATTGGCTTGCCCCTTCATTCGCTCACCTCTCTTCACAAAAATCCTCTTCAGTGGTTTACATGCCTTTGGGAACAGTTAGGCTTTCTTGGCAAGTCGAAGGGAAAACTTTGACTGTCATGTTCTTTACTCATATTTTTCCAGGACATGAATGAAGTACTCTGACGTTTATCCTTTCTTGTGAATTCTCATTAATCTAATTTTTCCAGCACCATGAAAAATTTATGTTAGATCTGCAAGAGATGTTATAAATCATCTAATCCAACCCAAATATTTCATATTTATTTGAAATGCTCTGTTATTTAAACTTCATTATTTTTGTTTTAGATTATGATTTGTCATGCTCACCAAGCATTCATTTCCTTAACTGACCAAAAATTATACTTACACATTTAATCCAGTGAGTAATTTATTTTTTTGCTTGTATGATTGTGAGCCCTGACTTTCCTAGAAAAAGCTCAGTGTTCTTTAGTATCTCATCAGAAATCACTGTTCAATGAGGGTTTGTTGGTGAGAGATCCTGGTCTTCTAAGTATTGAACATCGCTCTCATTTTCTATTGTGTCTGGGTAATGACATCAGTGATTGTCAAAAGATCTGTTTGCGGATGGACTAGGCTTACAGCACCAATCACTGAGTAGAACTCAAGATTAAGAGTTATGCTATTTCAGGTCAGAAACAACTGAAGTAAAACAATACTCTCCCACAAAACCTCCATTGGTATTACTCTCAACCAAATAATGGGGTAAATAGATCACTAGTCTTGTTTTATGTTCTTATGAATCAGTTCTTCTAATTTTTCAAGGACATAAATAAAGAAGAACAGAATTTGCAGAAACAGTGAACTGTGAATTTAAATACTAACCAAGAAATATTCATCATGCTTAGAAATTCATGCCTGGGTTTATCAGAGTCCACCTCCTGTGAAATTCCCAGGAGAGAAAGGAGATGTCTACTGTCAGCTAAAGGCCAATGAAAGAGATTTGTTTTTACCACTCTTTTCCTTCTTTGACTTTAAATTTTATTTTTCTATAACTGTATTTTCTTCTACTGAGTGCATCGGGACTATTATGAGAGATCTGAATTCCCGTTGGTTCAGGAGATTGAAAAGAAACCAAATTACAGGAGCATAAAGATCAATAGCAAAAAAACTCCTTTCAGCTTCTAGCCTGACAATAGAGGACATAATGTCAAGATTAGTGAAAACTCAGATCCAAGCACTGATATTCCACTGAAAATTTCAATGAATACCTTCGTCAAAAGTTATTTAGTATTGAGAGATAGAAATAACATATCTCTGAAAAGGAAAAAAAAATGTTTTGATTGAAAGAAGTACAAATCAACAGCTGAAGCATTACACAAAGCATCATCAGGTTTGAACATTCCTAAACTTTTTTCCAATTTCTTTTCATAAATCTTGTAGTTAATCTTGTCCCATCAGTTGTAGGAATCTATTGTAGGTGACAATTTTCACATGGTTTCAGAAGAGAAATCAAATCTAGGATAAAACTGCAAGATTCTTTAGTAAAAAGTCAGAGAGGTTTAAGGTGGTGCAGATCAGATCCTTGCAGACAGGCAGAAGGCCTTCTAAGGATTTTTAAGAGTCTATCTTGCAGACTTTCTCTGTTTAAACGGAGGGGCTTTTAAGAATCTAAGTCCATTGTCTCACAGCAGCTTCACAGAGAGTCCAAGGAAGGTAAAAGCTTATTTGAAAGAGATTGTGGGCCTGGCTTTTATATAATGGAATAGATTATCAGTGGACACTCAGGAAGTCCACAAAATTTTTAAAGTAATTATATCAGCATGATCTGAAAAAGACAGAGACATACAGCAGCCACCATGCCTTTACTAGCATTTCTCAAAGTGTAGTTCACAAATTATTTGTGATCCACATCAGGCCTCCTGTTCTGAATTTGGGGGGTGGAGGGAGGCATATTCAGGACCTAACATTGTTAACAGGTAATACTTATGAATGTTAAAGTTTGATATCCCCCTCAAACAGACCTACTTACTCATTGCTAAATATATTATTCCTGTGGCACTGCCTTCCATTCCTTCATGTTGGAATACCACCACCTTCCATTCCTCACATAATATCCATAGCTTAAACTTTACACGTTCTGGAAATTTTGCCATTTACAGCACTATAGATGGACGTGGAGGGCATTATGCTAAGTGAAATAAGTCAGAAAGGGAAAGACATATTGTATGATATCACTTATATGTGGAATCTAAAAAATATAACAAACTAGTGAATAAAACAAAAAACAAGCAGACTCACAGATAGAAAGAACCAACTAGTGATTACCAGTGTGGAGAGGGAAGGGGGATGAGGCAGTATAGAGGTAGGAGAAAAAAAAAAAAGGTCTATTACGGGACTATACGAAATCATTTGTGTAAAACTTTTGAACATTGTAAAGCACTATAGAATTTAAAGAATCTTTCATTCAATAAAAAAATATATTACATAAATAAATAAATAATTTTACACATTCTGTCTTTTCAGTAAATAGTGGTGAATCAATTGGTCAAGGAAAATGTGATGCCTATCTCACATTATATAACACACAAAAATTTTTGATTTCAAACAGATTGTAACCCAAATATGAAAATTAAAATAATGCCTTTAGGGGCTTCCCTAGTGGCACAGTGGTTAAGAATCCTTCTACCTAATGCAGGTGACACGGGTTCGAGCCCTGGTCCAGGAAGATCCCACATGCCGCAGAGCAACTAAGCCCATGCACCACAACTACTGAGCCTGCGCTCTAGAGTCCACGAGCCACAACTACTGAAGCCCTTGCACCTACAGCCTGTGCTCTGCAACAAGAGAAGCCACCGCAATGAGAAGCCCACGCACCACAACAAAGAGTAGCCCCCACTCGCCGCAGCTAGAGAAAGCCCGCACGCAGCAACGAAGACCCAACACAGCCAAAAATTTAAAAAACAAATAAATATAATTTTTTTTAAAAAATGCCTTTAGAAGAAAATGTAGGAGAATATCTTTACAATCTTGAGGTAGACAAACATTTATTAAATAAGAGAAAAAAGTATAAACATAAAAGATTAAAAATTGCACTTCTTTAAAATGAAGAACTTATTTTCATCAAAAACACCATTAAGGCTAAATAAATAATGATGCTCAAAGAAATTAATTAATAAAAATGGATGTGAACTCTAAAAAAAAAAACCATTAAGAGAGTGAAATGCAAGTAGAGCTGGGAGAAGATATTTGAAATACATATATCCAACAAAGTACTTTTCTCCAGAATACGTAAAGCGCTCTTACAACTCTAAAAGGAAAAGGCAGACATCCTATTTTTTGAATAGGCAAAATACCTGAATAGGCACTTTACAAATGAGGTTATCTAAACAGCAAATAATCATATAGAAATATGTCCAATATATGTCCAATATAACTAATTATCAGAAAATTGCAAATTAAAGTTACACTGAGTGGCAAATAAGAATTAAAGATGTTCAATGTTTTCAAGTCATTAGGGAATTGCAAATTTAAAACATAATTAGGGGACGTCCCTGGTGGAGCAGTGGTTAAGACTCCACGTTCCCAATGCAGGGGGCCCAGGTTCGATCCCTGGTCAGGGAACTAGATCCCACATGCATGCTGCAAGTAAGAATTCACATGCCATGACTAAGGAGCCCGCCTGCTGCAACTAAAGACCCAGTGCAACCAAATAAATAAATACACATTTTCAAAACTAAATAAATAAAACACAATTAGATTCCACTGCACCTACTAAGATTGCTAAAATTAAAATTCTGACAATACCAAGTGCTGACAAGGATGCTGAGCAACTGGAACTCTCATACATTGCTGATGAGAATGCAAAATGATGCACTATTTTGGAAGAGAGTTTCTTATAGAATTAAATACACACTTACCATATGCATTAGTTTGCTAGGATTCCCACAATAAAATACCACAGACTGATTGACTTAAGCAACAGAAATTAATTTTCTCACAATCTGGAAGCTAGAAGTCCAAGATCAAAATGTCTGCAGGTTTGGTTTCTTCTGAGGGCTCTCTCCTTGGCTTGCAGATGGCCACCTACTTACTGTATCCTCACATGGTTTTTTCTCTGTGCACTTGTGCCCTGATCTCTTCTTATAAGGACACCAATCATATTGGATTAGGGCCCATTCTAATGACCCTATCTTAACTACATCCTCATGAACTTTAATAATAAACATAAGTATCTGATTTAAAAAAACAGACAAAAATGAAAAAGGAATAATGATTACCACTATACCTCCTCTAGAATGCCTAAAGACTGGCAATCCTAAATGTTGGCAAGGATGTGGAGCAACTGAAAGAACTGCTTTAACTTGGTGGTTGGAGTATAAATTCATTCAAACACTTTGGGAAATTTACAGTACTTAAAGCTAAACATATTTATACTGTACAACCCAGAAATTCCACTCCAGTAAATATACCCAACAGAAATGAGTGTATATATCCACCAAAAGGCATGCACAAGAAGCTTCATGGGAAAAGCTAGAAACAACCCACATGTCCATCAACAGTGGAATGGATTAAAAAATAATGTGGAGGGAGTTCCATAGTGGTCTAGTGGTTAGGATTTGGTGCTTTCACTGCCACGGCCCGGGTTCAATCCCTGGTCCGGAAACTGAAATCCCACAAACCACGTGACCCAGCCAAAATAAAAAAATAAAAAATAAAATTTTTAAATTAAAAAAAAAATTAAAACAAAAAATGTGGAGTATTCACATAATGAAATACTATATAGCAATTAAAAACCAAACTACTGTTACATGCAACCACATAAATCAATCTCATAAACATGAGATTGATTAAAAGAAGATGGACACAACAGAGTACTTACTATATCATTCCATTTACATGAAGTTCAAGAATAGGTAAGACTAATTTATAGTGATACTGGTCAGAATAGTGGTTATGTTGTGGAGTGGGGCAGCACTGACTAGAAGGTGACATAAAGAAACCTTCCACAGGGCTTCCCTGGTGGCGCAGTGGTTGAGAGTCTGCCTGCCGATGCAGGGGACACGGGTTCGTGCCCCGATCCGCGAGGATCCCACGTGCCGCGGAGTGGCTGGGCCCGTGAACCATGGCCGCTGAGCCTGTGTGTCCGGAGCCTGTGCTCCGCAACGGGAGAGGCCCGCGTACTGCAAAAATAAATAAATAAATATATATACAAAAAATTTTTTAAAAACCTTCCAGTAAACTGGGAATGTTCTATATCTTTTTTCTCCAGCTTTATTGAGGCAGAATGTTCTGTCTTGATCCAAGTGGTAGTTACACTGGTATATATATATGTAAACGTTCATTGAGCTGTGTTGCTAGATTGGTGTTTTGCTGTACCTAAGTTATACTTCAATTTGGAAAAAAGTAAAAAATAAAAACAAAACAAAACTATACCCATATTTCCAAGGAGGGAAGTAAATAAGGCTATAGACGAAACAAGATTAGTCTCATGTTGATAATTGTTGGGTGGGTGATCCATACATCATTGAGGCTCATTATATTCTCTCCAATTTTTTTTTCCACTAAAGAGAAATCTTTCATCCATTCTTACAGGCCCATTTCAAAGCCATTTCTTCTAAGAAGCTATAAGACTTTCTTTCCTCCTTTAAACTTCCAAAACATTTTGCTTCATCAGTAAAAACTCTCTTTAACAGCCTCCATTTAACTCATTCTCCAAACTCAGTGGCTCTCTCCATTCTCTCAGTCAGATTTCTGTTACTGTATTTACATAATTTAAACAAATACTGAGTGCAAAAAGACCCGTTAATTAAAACTATGTTCATTACTTCGGAAAGAGTTGGTAAAGACAAATAGCTAGAAACTTTGATGTCAAAATAAGTGTGTGTGTTAACTCTGAATTACATTAAAAACCACTAAATTGTACAGTTTATAGGGGTGAATTTTATGGCATGTGTATTATATCTTAATAAAGCTGTTATAAAAAGTTAGGAGTGAGTGAAGTGACTACAAAAGTTTGCAAGGACTTTGAAAATATCTAAAAGACCTTTGTAATTACATTACAAATGTCTTTAATTTCTTATTAATCTTTTAAGAAAATATAATGGAAATCATAGACAACCCTTTTGAGTGTGGTTTATGCAAGAAAAACCCTTTGAGTGTGGTTTATTCTTGTTGATTCCACATGTATTATACATACTTACTATATATAAGTTTTATTGCAATATAATTCACAAACCATACAATTCACCCATTTAAAGTATTCAAGTCCATAGTTTTAAGTATATTGAGTTGTATCACCATCACCACAATCAATTTTAGAATATTTTCAACATCCCAAAAAGAAATCCCATAGACATTAGCAATAAATCCACATTTCCACCCAAGCCCTCCAGCTCCTGGAAACTACTAACCTACTTTCTGTCTTTATTGATTTTCCAATTCTGTACATTTTATGTAAATAGAATCATACAAAATGTGAATTGTGACTGGCTTCTTTCACTCAGCATGTTTTCAAGGTTCATCCATGTTATACCATTAATCAGTACTTCATCCCTTTTTTGGCTGAATAATATTCCATCTTATGAACATACCACAATTTATTTATCCATTTATCAACCGATGAACATTTGAGTTGTTTCCAGTTAGTGTGAATAATACTGTTATGAACATTTGTGTACAAATTTTGTGTAGATATGTGTTTTCATTTCTCTTTGGTATATAACTAGGAATGGCATTGCTAGCCTCATACGGTAATTCTGTTTAATCTTTAGAGGAACTGTCAAACTGTTTCCTGCAACAGCTGCACTATTTTATACTCCTACCAGTTGTAGATGAGAGTTCCAGTTTCTCCATATCCCTGCCAACACTTAAGATATCTGTCTTTCTTATTATAGCTATCCTAGAAAAATAGCTATCACTATCTCATTGTAGTTTTGATTTTCATTTCCTCATAATTAGTGATGTGAGCATCTTTTCATATATGTGTTGGCCATTTGTATATCTTCTTTGGAGAAATGTCTGTTCAAGTCCTTTGTGCATTTTTAATACACGTTATTTGTTTTTTTGCTGTTGAATTGTATGATTAGAAGACTTAATATTATTTAAATGTTTATACTACCCAAAGAGATCTACAGAATCAATGCTGTTCCCATCAAAATCTCAATGGCATTTTTTACAGAAATAGAAAAAAATCCAAAATTCATATGGAACGACAAAAGACCCCAAATAGTCAAAGTGATCTTGAGAAAGAAAAACAAAGATGAAGGTATTACACTTCCTGATTTTCTAAATGTATTACAAAACTACAGTTATTAAAATAGTATGGTACTGGCATAAAGACAGATATGTAGACCAGTGGAAGAGAATAGATAACCCAGAAACAAACCCATGCATATATGGTCAACTGATCTTTGACAAGAGTGCCAAGAATACGCAATGGGGAAAAGAAAATCTCTTCAATAAATGGTGCTGGGAAAACTGGATATTCATAAGTAAAAAGTGAAATTGGACCCCTACTTTACAGCATACACAAAAATCAACTCAAAATGGATTAGACTTAAATGTAAGACCTGCAACTATAAAATTCCCAGAAAAAAAAATAGGGGAAAAGCTCCTTGACATTGGCTTAGTAATGATTTCTTGGATATGACACCAAAAGCATAGGCAACAAAAGCAAAAATAGACAAGTGGGATTACAACATACAAAAAGATTCTGCACAGCAAAGGAAACAGTCGAGACTGAAAAGGCAACTTATAGAATGGGAGAAAATATTTGCATGCCATTTTTCTGATAAGGGGATCATTTTTAAACATCCATCTGAAGTCTCATTTGAGGCCTGTAATAAAAAGTCACAGACTCATGAAGTGTCTTCCCCTTGCAAGTTGTACAAGTGCATCCAGAACAACATAAGCCCACAGAGCATGGACCCAACATTTCACTGACTGCTCAGGATCGTGTTCCTGCTGAGTCAAGTCTCCTGGCACCCAGGGTGCCCAGAGCTCTGACTTGGGCTGAGATGCAAGAGCTATAAGCACAATGGGAAAGAAGAAAAATAACAGAGGGAGCCCGTGACTTTGAGGTGTGAAATAAAAAGGAACCAGTGATACTCTGCTCTCATCCACAGGCACCTCAGTGTGGTCCAGACTGCTATTCCAAATATTAAACAGGAACCTTTGTTCGGAGATTGGCTCAGATGAGCCCAATAAATCTCAGCTTGAAGCCTCTTCTGCAGGTTCCTCCCTCAGACATCTCATAATGCATGGCCCTGGGCCCACAGCCCTGTATCATCGTTCTTTATCATATTGAAGGATGGTGCCGAACAACAACAACACTACCCAAGAGTGTGAGTGTCGTTGGACAGATTAATGGAAGGTTTGTATTTTGGTTTGTGGCTGTGGTCGCTGCTTGCACCTCTGCCTCTCAAGCTGCCCATTTCAATTCAAATTAAGCAGCGCTTCTCATACTTTGTGTCCCAACATGCTGTACGTGCAGCTGCTGCCTTCCATCCATCACAGCCCATCACACTCTAAGTTCCAGGTCAGCATTTCCTGATGGCATTCCTTGTCCCAGTCATGCTTTGAGCTGCGTTACTTCTAGCCATTCATCACCCAGCAATTGTTGTTATTAGCTGTCTTTGTCACATGACCAGTCCTGCAAAGTATCCCAGATGGAAAGGCCACTGGTCTGGCTGCAAGCCAGGATGTTGCCTGGGCTTTGTTAGTGATCTTAAGTATCATAGATAAATGCCACTAGTGAAATCTGTGCTGAAGCTGAAACAATATGGGAGGACATCGAAGGCCTAGCTCTTTCTGTACAAAGTTAGAAAGCATCCTTGATTCCATGCTTGGGCTGCAGTATGAACTAGTACTTAAACGGACAGGCTTTTGAGTCCAACTGCAGGGGTCTGCCACAAACTTGAAAGGTTACTTCAGCTCTGCTCAGTTACATGACTCTTAGGGTTATTGCAAGAGCTGAATGAGTTGATTTACGCAGAGCAGTTAGAACAATGCCTGTCACCTTAAGGATTTGCTATTGCTATTTTTCTGCTTACTCAGCTTAGTATGCTTAGGTTGACCCCTTCAGATTATTTATTTATCCCTTCAATCAATATTTAGTGAGTGCCTATGATGTTCCAGGTACTGTGGACAGTGATCCATTTCCTCTACAGTAAGCCTTGGCATGGTCATCTGGAAACCCTTTTGCAATCACAGCTATGCTACTTACTGTGGAAGCAATAAGACCCCAGAGAAGAAACCGCTGACCAGTGCACCTAGGCTGGCAGATACCTGGGCAGCCTCTCTTGATCTCCATGCTCCCAGCACGGCCTAGGAAGAACAGAGGCAGAGGATGTGGAAGACACAGCATCAACTTGACCAGATGCTCGTCCCCTTCCCCCAACTCCCATTCACCCTGGAACTTTCACGTATTCTCAGGTAGACAAGGAGGTTGGATGGAGGACAGCGGTAGATGAAGGGGGAGGTGTAAAGGAAACCTGCAAATGGCCAAGGTTATCTTTCCAGCCAGTGTGGCAAGATGAGGTTCTAAATAAAATTAAATTGATTTAGAGAAAATTACTAGTGTAACACATATGAAATTGATGGTATGTAACAATTTTGACTTACAAAACATCAATTTCATATGGTTCAACCTGTAAAAGGTACAATATTTCTTGTCTCCTCAGTTTGTTAGTTATATCTGCCACACCTGTTTTACATTGTTCATTGTCTCAGAAAAGCTCAGGTATAAGAAATCATCGTCATGAGAATTGGGCCTGAAACTGAAACATGAAGACAAATTTGGACTACTTATGTTAGAAATTTGATGAATGCCATCTCAAAAGCCCAGATAATAACTGACATGTGGAAGGCTTACTTATTCTACTGTATAAGCCAATATTAACTAATTGGATTTTCTTTCTTTGTTCATTTTCTAACTGGATCTTAGTAATACTCCTTCACAAAATAGGTTTATTAAAACACTCAGGAAGATTTGAGGTCTCCAGAACTTCTCAGGGACCAAGGTAAATGTTGGGCCGTCTTCCTTGCCAATTTCTTATCTTTGTTAAATATTTAGGTATATCCTCATCTGGTTGGATCCAGAGTATAGATTACACATTTTAAAGGGTGACTCTCTATATCACCAAGATTATAGACATTCCATCTAAAATGCATACATGTCTCACACATCTTTTCTAACAGGTGTACCCAGCATCTTAGCAAATTCTTCATCTTGAAATTTACTTGAAGAGTATAATTAAAGATATACATAAAGATTTAAACACAAAGGTTATATTAGTGAGAGAACAACAACTAGGATCATTTGAATGGGGTTAATTTACAACGATATGGATGATTTATAGGAAAACCACAGCAATGGTGCAGGTACTCAGGGCTTCCAGCAGCAGCAGAGCTGTCACCATTAGGCCCAGTAAAAAAGGAAAAGGGAAGGATTGGTTAGGAGAATTGGGAAGAGAGGACTGTGTAGGGTTGGCCACCTTGAGGATAGAGACTTTCAGTTGAGGAGCACAGCTAGCTCTAGGAGACCTGACAAGGAAGGAGCCAGGACGAATGCTCAGATCTCACTGTTGTCCTTTCCTCCAGTCTCCTGCTGGGGCTTTGTGTTGTCTGAACCTGACAGGAAGCCAGAGAGCAAAGGAACCAGTTATTGTACTCCCTAAAGGGAGTGGAGCTGAGAGTGGGATAGAGAAGAGTAGAAGGTAAATCTGGACAAATAAACAAGAGATTTCCAGCATAAGATATTCATTGCATCACTGTTTATAATGACATAAGATTAGAAATAGTTTGAGGGTCCCAAACTAGGGAAATTTTTAACAATTTAAGGTATATATACCAAGTGAAGTGCTTTGCAACCATTACAAATATTGATGTAAAAAAAACCTCACAGAGCAATCTGTATAACGTGCTTTAACTTTTGTTGTAAAAACTACATATGGACATAGTTTTTACATATGTATATATATACACATAAAATACATGCACACACATTTTTTTTTTTTTTTTTTTTGCGGTACGCGGGCCTCTCACTGTTGTGGCCTCTCCCACTGCGGAGCACAGTCTCTGGACGCGCAGGCTCAGCGGCCATGGCTCACGGGCCCAGCCGCTCCGCGGCATGTGGGATCTTCCCGGACCGGGGCACGAACCCATGTCCCCTGAATCGGCAGGCAGACTCTCAAACACTGCGCCACCAGGGAAGCCCCCACATTTATTTTTTAAAAAGGTTTAAAGTATATGCACCAAGATGTTAATGATGGTTATCACAGGGAGAGTAGAGTTACAGATAATTTTATGTAGGTGTTTTTTTCTAAGCAAGGAAAAATTTAATATAAAAAATTATTAACTATAGAAGGGAATTGGACTAACAAGGATTCACCTAGTAAGAAGCAAAGAGAACTCTAAAGAATATAAGAAGGGGGACTTCCCTGGTGACACAGTGGTTAAGAATCCGCCTGCCAATGCAGGGGACATGGGTTCGAGCCCCGGTCAGGGAAGATCCCACATGCTGCGGAGCGTGTGCCACAGCTACTGAGCCTGTGCTCCAGAGCTCGCGAGCCACAACTACTGAGCCCACGTGCCACAACTACTGAAGCCCGCGTGCCTAGAGCCTGTGCTCCACAACAAGAGAAGCCACTGCAATGAGAAGCCCGCGCACCGCTACAAAGCGTAGGCCCTGCTCGCAGCAACAAAGACCCAATACAGCCAAAAATAAATAAATTAATTAATTAATTAAAAAAAAAAGAATATAAGAAGGGCATATATAAGGAGCAGCCACAACCTCTAAGTCTGAGATAGAAGGTTCAAGGACCCTCCCTATCCCCCACCACAGGATGGCAGGGAAGTTACTGAGCTGCTTTTCTGTCGAAACTTGCTCAAAATCTGCTCCCTAGGGTTCTGGGGAAGCCAGAAGCATTCTGTCGCAAACCATTGGAGGGGTCAGGTGGGGCCGTTGGGGAAGCTT
Organism: Hyperoodon ampullatus; assembly: GCF_949752795.1. Lineage (NCBI taxonomy): Eukaryota > Metazoa > Chordata > Mammalia > Artiodactyla > Ziphiidae > Hyperoodon > Hyperoodon ampullatus. The sequence goes on along the minus strand of NC_136916.1, from coordinate 134,698,286 downwards.
TTGGCCACAGGAGCCTGCCAAGGCGGTACACTGGAACAAGGGAGGAAAATCTCTCCCATCTGCAATGAAACCCCAGCTTCCTGTACTGATGAAGTTTAACACAGGTGTCAGCTGGCAAAGGCAAAAAATGTATCTCCGTGTTTGTAGAACAGGGAGTGAACTATGAATTTGAAGCTGAAAGGCAGTAAGTTGATAACTGGCACACACTCTAAAACCTACCACCTAGGGGTACTGCGTATGAACACACACAGACATGTATATGGTTTTCCGCTACTTTCTCGTGGTAGACGCTGTGTGCATCTTTCTATGTCAATAAATATAGATCTACCTCAACATTTTTCATTGCTGAACAGTATATATATATATATATATATATATATATATATATATGCTTTGCTTTATATAATTGATTTCCATTTAAATTGTATCCTATTTTTACTATTATGAACAATACTGTGTTGAACTTCTTTAAATAATTATTTTCTCATAATAAATTGCTAGAAGTTGATTTGTTAGATTAACAGTTCTGTGTTAAATTGACAGGTGTACCTGTTGGGTGCATCATTTATTTGATTTAGAAAAAAGTGCATTTTTCATTTTTGTATTTCTCAAGAATGTGTAAAAAAGATATAACTCAGACATCTGATCTGGAATCCGAGTTAGGTAAGGTCAGATACCAAAGTGGTTCCAGGAAGAATTTCTCTGAGAGCCGTGTATCCTGGCCGAGAAAGCAAATTGTCAAAGATGGCACCTACTCTGGCTTTTCACTAAAATAGCATACAGAATTTTTTAAAATTAATAAACTTTATTTTTCAGAGCACTTTTATTTAGGTTCACAGCAAAATTGAACAAAAGTGCAGTGAGTTTCCATATACTCCCTGTCCCCATGCATGCACAACCTCTGCCACTGTCAACGACGCTCACAAGAGTGGGACATTTATTACAATCAATGAACCTAAATTATCACTCAAACTCACTCTTGGTGTTGTACATTCTATGAGTTTTGACAAATGTATAATGACACGTATCCACCATTGTGGTATCACACAGAATCATTTCACTTCCTTAAAAATCCTCTGTGCTCTATTCATCCCTCCCTCTCTGCTAACCCCTAGCAACTACTAATCATTTTACTGTTTCCATAGTTCTGCCTTTTCCAGAATGTCAGATGGTTGGAATTCCACAATATGTAGTCTTTTCAGATTGGTTTCTTTTACTTGGTAGTATGGATATAAGTTTCCTCCATGTCTTTTCATGGCTTGATAGCTCATTTCTTTTTAATATTCCATTGTCTGGTTGTACCAGTTTATTTATCCATCTTCATGCTTCTTTTTGGCACTTATGAGTAAAGTTACTATAAAACATCCATGTGCAGGTTTTTGTGTGGACATAAATTTTCAATTCATTTGGGTAAATACCAAGGAGTGTGACTGTTGGATCATATGGTAAGAGTATTTTTGTCAGAAACTACCAAGCTGTCTCCCAAAATGGCTGAACCATTTTGCATTCCCACCAGCAACGAATAAGAGTTCCTTCTTCTCCACATTCTTACCAGCATTTGGTGTTGTCAATGTTTTGGATTTGGGCCACTCTAACAAGTGTGTAGTGGCATCTCGTTTTAATTTACAATTCTCTAACGATGTTGAACTTCTTTTCATGTGCTTAGTTACCATCTGTATATCTTCTTTGGTGAGGTGTCTGTTAAGAGCTTTTGCCATTTTTTAATCAGGTTGTTTGTTTTCTTATTGTTGAGTTTTAAGACTTCCTTTTATATTTTGGATAACAGTCCTTTATAGATGTATCTTTTACAAATATTTCTCCTAGTCTGTGGCTTGTCTTATTCTTTTAACAGTGTCTTTCATGGAGCAAAAGTTTTTAATTTTAATGAAATCCAGCTTATCAGTTATTTCTTTCATGGATTATGCCTTTCGTGTTGTATCTAAAAAGTTATCATCACCCAAGATCATCTAGGTTTTCTCCTATGTTGTCTTCTAGGAATTCAGAGTTTTGTGTTTCACATTTAGGTCTGATCCAGTTTTTGTTAATTTTTGTAAAGAGTGTAAGGTCTGTATCTAGATTCTTTTTTGTTGTTTGTTGTTGCATGTAGATGCATCATTTGTTGGAAAGACTATCTTTGCTCCTTTGTCAAAGATCAGTTGATTTTAGTTATGTGACTGTACTTCTGGGCTCTCTGTTCTATTCCATTGATCTGTTTGTCTTTTTTTTTTTTTTTTAACCCACACACACTATCTTGATTACTATAGCTTTATCATAAATCTTAAAGTTGGGTAGTGTCAATCCTCCAATTTTTTTTTCTCTTTAAATATTATGTTGGCTTCTTTGGGTCTCTTGCCCCTCCATACAAACTGTAGAATCAGCTTTTGTCTATATCCACAAATAACTTGCTGGGATTTTGTTTGGAATTGCATTGAATCTGTAGATCAAGTTGGGAAGAACTGACCTCTTGACAATACTGAGTCCTCCTATCCATGAATATGAAATATTTCCATTTGTTTAGTTCTTCTTTGACATTTTGTACAGTTTTGTAGTTTTCCTCATAAAGATCTTATACATATTTTGTTAGATTTACACCCAAGTATTTTATTTTGATGAGTGCTCATGTAAATGATAATGAGTTTTAAATTTCAAATTACATTTGTTTATTACTCATATATAGAAAAGTGATTGATTTTAGATATTAACCTTGGATCCTGCCTCTTTTCTGTAATTGCTTACTAGGTCCAGGATTTTTTTTTCTTGTTTAACTTTTCTGGCAGAATAAAATAGGGTTGTTTTACTCCTATTCTCCAGCAAAGCCCCATCCCAAACTTATTAACTATTTTGGATGATCTGGATAACCCTACTCAATCTTCAAATCTGATTAAATATCTCCTCTTTATAGAATCGTTCTCTAGCCCTTAGATTAGTTTAAGAACCCCTTGTTTTATGTTCTTACAGAACCTATTCTTATCATAATACTAACGCTTTACTTTGATTATTAATTAAAATTCTGTCTGCCTGACTGCAATGTAAAGTTCATTGAGGTCAAGGACCTTGTCTGCCCTGTTCAACACTGATACATAGCATAGACTCTCAATGAATGTTTGTTGAATGAATAAATGATTGTATCTCCCTTCTGACCACCACTGAAAAAAGAATAAAAAAACAAAAAAATCCCCAGAATTATCCTGTATTTATCATTCAGAATCAAATCAGGAAACTAAAATCACTTGGAGTATTTAAAATAGAAGGAATTTACCACAGTGAGTTGGTAACACAGGAGGTGGAACAGGCTGAGAAGAATACCAGGGAACGGAATGTGGACAAAGAATGTCATCTGCCATATCAGTAAACAAAGGATGTGGTGGCCCTCAAGCCATCAGCCACTGCAGCTGCCCCTGACTCTGCACCCTGAGAAGGGATTCAGGAAGGAGAAAAGCAGGATACTGGCCCTAGGTAGTTAAGGTGCATATCAAAGTAATGATTTGGATGAGCCCAGACTCTTGCACCTTCCTATACAAAGAAAAGCGCTAAATTCATTAACTTGAGATTTCTGGTTTTCCTTAATTAACAGTAATCTTTTTTGTTGCCAAACTCCTATATATCCTGGCTCCTACCTTACCTCTTCAGGGTAGTCCCTCAGAGCTATGTGAGAAGCCGTCTTCTGGGCTCAAGTCCTCAGCAGGTCCACCGAATAAAACATAATTCTCATCTTCTAGGTTTGGCATTTTTTTTTCAGTGACAGTAAGGTATCTCAGATAATAGTAACAGCAGGAAGTTCTTAGGACAATCAGGCTGGAGGGACAAGAGGAAGAACTGATATTACAGAACCCAGGGCCCCCAGTTTATGTGGGTCAGAAGTCCAAGTACAGTGTGGCTCAGCTGGGTCCCCCTTTTAGGGTCCTCACAAACCCTAAATCAAGGGGTTGGCAGGTCTACATTTGTTTGTGGAGGCTGTGGAGATGAACTTACTTGCACAGTCATTCAGGTTGCTGACAGAATTCAGCTCCATGCAGGTATAGAACTGAGGTCCCTGTTTTCTCACTGGGTATCAAATAAGAGTGATTCTCAACCTTTAGAGGCTGCCCACATTCCTTGTCTCATGGCCCCCTTCTTCCATCTTCAAAGCCAGCAATGGCAGATCAAGTCTTTCTCATGCTTCAGATCTCTCAGACCCATTCTGACTCATCTGTCCTCTTCCCAGTCAGAGATGGTTCTGTTTTAAGGGCTCATGTGATTAGAGTGAGTCCACTTTGATAATCCAGGACAATCTCCCCATCTCAGGTCCATAACCTTAATCACACCTACAAAGGCCCCTTTGCCATGTAACATTTAATTTTTTTAATTTATTTTATTCAAGTATAGTTGATTTACAATATTTTGTTAATTTCTTCTTCACAGCAAAGTGATACATATATGTACACTCTTTTTCATATTCTTTTCCATTATGGTTTATCACAGGATACTGAATATAGTTCCCTGGACATTGCTGTTTATCCATTCTATATATGATAGTTTGCATCTGCTAATCCCAAACCCCCAGTCCACCCTCACCCATCTCTCCTCCCCGTTAGTAACCATAAGTCTATTCTCTATGTCTATATAACATTTAATACTTTTACAGGTTCTGGAGATTAGGGCATGGGCATCTTTGGGGGCCATTATTCTGCCTCTCATTGGCCAAACTCAGCTAGAGTCTAACTGACATAAGGGCCTAGGAAATAGGCCCGCAGAGCAGAAGAATGAGGAATAGATCTGAGAGCAAAACAGGCTTAGGATCACCATATTTTAAGATAACAACACTTTTTCTTCTCAAACTAGGACTGGCTTAACATAATTGGCCAGCTCTCTAATTGTTCTCAAAAATAATGAATTAGGCCCATTTACCATCAAAACAAAACTAAACAGTGATAACACACCCTACAATGAGATTAATTCAAATATAATGCAATTCTCAATTGACTTCCATTATCCTTCCAACCCTGTTTCTAAAGCGGGGGCCAGTAAAAATTCTTATCTTCTGCAGAGAAATATGGAGGTGAGGGCTAGGTCAAACAGGGAAACAGCAGACAATTCCGGTCTTAAGAAGTACAGAGGTTGAAAGTGAGTTCTTGCGTGTATGGTATATTCTTAGCTCAATCTCCCTGGATAAGGCCATCAAGATAAGTGTCAACTAACCCAGAGATTCCTGGAATCTTTGCTGCTATCCCAGAAGACTCAGCCCATCACAGGACCCAGAATTGTCTCCAGCAATATTTATGTCAATAAACTGCCACCAGGTGATATCAGACTTCAGCAGGGACCAGGATAGTTTGAAATGGTACAGCTGTACTCCTAGAATTCTCAGTTACTCTATTCTGTATGGCTTGCCCTCAATCATTTCATTAACCACACTGTAACAAGACTGTGCATCTCATATGGCTTAAGTTTTTGGACCCTGCAAGTCAGAGAAGAGGTATTTACAGTGTTTTTGGAGTTAAATTAGCATTTTTGGTAAACATCGTCCAATATTTCCTTGCTTCTCATTCACAACCCTGTATAGCAACAATATTTAAAAAGGAACTTCAACTTCCCTTTGAAAGTTTAACACGTCAGCATTTTTCCTGGTTGCTCAAGCTTGAGTTCTTCTCTAAATTTTATTTCAAAATTTACACACAGCAAAATTTACTTTCTTTGGTGAACAGTTCTATGAGTTCTGACAAATAAATAAAGTGTATAACCATTGTCACAATCAAGATTCAGAAGGGTTCCATCGTCCCAAAAAAAACTCCTTTAGGCTGCCCCTTTGTAATCAACCTCTCCTAACCCCTGGCAACTAACGACTATCTCTTTTCAAGAATGTTATATAAATGAAATTGTATAGCACATAGCCTTTTGAGTCTGGTTTCTTTCACTAAGCATATGAGATTTTGAAATTTATTTATGTTAGTGTGTATATCAATAGTTCATTCCTTTTTATCACTGAGTTGTATTCCATTGTACGGGGTATTAGTTTTCTATGGCTGCTATAACAAATTACCACAGACATGGTGGCTTAAAGCAACAGATATGTATTCCCTCACATTTCTGGAGGCCAGAAGTTGAAATCAGTATTATTGGGCCAAAATCAAGTGTTGGCAAGGCCTCTGGAGGCCTTAGCAAAGAATCCTTTCCTTGCCTCTTCCAGCCTCAGGTGGGTGCCAGAAGTACTTAACTTATGGCCACATCACTCTAATCTCTGCCTTTGAGGTTGCAGTACCTCCTCTTATACCTGTCTGGAGTTAAATCTCCCTTTGCTTTCCTCTTATAAGGATACATATGAATCTCTCTCTCTCTCAAGATTCTTAATCACATGTGTAGTCCTTTTTCTGCCACATAAGGTAACATTCACAGGTTTCAGGGTTTAGGACATGGTTGTCTTCCAGGGTACCATTATTTGGCCTTCCACATATGGATATGTGGAAGATTATTTATCTATTCTCCCATTGAAGGACATTTGGGTCACTTCCAGTTTGGGGCAATTGTGAACAAAGGTGCTATAAATATTTGCACAAAGGTTTTTATGGGAACATAAGTTGTCATTTCTCCTAGTTACGTAAATACCTAAGAGTGGGATTGCTGGGTCAAATAGTAATACTTGTTCAATTTTAAAAGAAACTGTCCAGCTGTTTCCAAAGTGGTTGTACCATTTTGCATTCCCACCAGCAATGTGTGAATGTTCTATTTTCTCCATAACCTTGGCCACGCTTGGTGTTGTCAGTGTTTCTGATTTTAGCCATTCTAATAGGTGTGTAGTGGTATTTCCTTGCAGTTTTAATGTGTATTTCCCTATTTACAGTGATACTGAGCATTTTTAATGTGTTGAAATTTCAGTGTTACGTCATTTCATGACCTCTTTCAGTTGGCTACATTTTTACTTAGCTCTTAAATGTGCTTTAGTAACGATTTAGAAATAATTAACCAGTTAACAGGCAAAATCTTAGATGTATTACCTTCTCATGAAATTAAAACTACTGAGTAACTTTCAATGTAGAGGAATTCTAACTCTCAAAATGACTCAACACAATATTCGTAAAATATACTCAAGGTACATGGTTATTATGAGATTAGTAAGATTGCTAAAGAGTATGTCTATAATAGACATGTGTTCTTTTTCACCTTTATGAACCAATTTGGATTAAGAATCTATTGAATATATGCACTGTAATAATTCAAGGAGTGTTCCCTTCAAAAATGTGGGTGTAATATGATACATCTACCTCAGGAAGTCTGTATAATTAGGTCTTCAGTGCATGCATGGACGTGAAGTCTAACAAACTAAATTTGCTCAGAAGCAAGTTTCTTAACCATGGAAATACTTCCTCTGAAACTGCCGGAAACTCTGAATATCATCAGGGTCTGCTGAGGCACCTGGATAGTAATAAGAGCCATTTGAATATAAATCCATCTTCTTTCAAATGCCAAAACTCTCATAGACTAGTTCATGCATAAAATATGCTTTCATGCTTCCAATAGCTTCAGGTTAATTTTCTGTGCCAAAGAAATGAAAGAGATAAGGCAACTACTTCAGGAGGCTTAGAAGACAGGGGAAGTGAAGATCTTAGCACAAAGGACTCAAGTGTAGAATTTTATTCTTTTTTAAAAATCATTAGAATATTTTAGTTAGCAAAAATAGTAGCAGAATGGTATCCCAGTACACTTCTCACATATATTAATAAAAATAATAGTTATAGTAACTATCTTTTATTGCATGTTTACATATGCCAGATACTATTTTAAGTACTTGGCATAAATTAATGCATTTAATCCTTACGACTACCCCAAGAGTAGGTACTATTTTTATTCCTATTTTATGGATAAGGAAACTGAGACATAAAGACATTGAGCTCAAGGTCCCAATGGAGGAGAAGTCAGATGGAGATGGACAGGCTCCACTTCAGGTGACAGCTGCTGTCCAGTAGCTGATACTGTGGCTGATGACCAGCCTGACCTGTAGAGCTTTTTGAAATTCTGATTCCCAGGCCCCAGCTCCAGTGTTCCAGCTATCAGTCTGGAATCTGCATTGCTTTTACCTAGGTTCCCTTGGTGATTCTGAGCATTGACTGTTTTACCAGCATCAGGTTGGTTTCCACTTGTGATTTAGCGATGCCTTTTTGCTGGTTCCAAACTGCCCTGCAGAGAGATCAGACTTCCCAAGGATCCTTAGTGAGTTCCTCTTCATGGTGACGAGGGGTTAAGACGACACACATTTTGGATCATAGACATGTAATTTGTCAGATGCAGGTTACCACTTCTTTAAAAAGTTTCAAGTACAATGAGTAAAAGTTAGGATTCATATTTTACTTACATATCATACTTCTCATACCTGACTTCACCTTCCATTAAAATTTATTTTAATCGTCATCCACATTATGCATCTATATTTATTCCTACAGTAAGACTTGTAATCTCATTATTTACTTTCATGGTTTCCCCCAAATGCTGGTGATAACCAAATTTCTATTTCTACCCCGGACCCTGAACTCCTGGTCTGAATATCCAATGACGTATCCGACGCTTCTACCTGAGAGTGCCTCTGGCTGAACGTGTCTGAAAGCCATCTCCACGTACCACCCCCAACCAGACCTGCTTCTTCTCCTACGTTCCCTTTCTTGGTGATTAGTCCCACCACCTGCTCAATCACCCAGTAACGCAACCTCGATGCTGGGAGACATTTGGATTCTACTCTTTCCCCCACTTCCCATGAACCCACAGTCACCTACTTCCCGTCTCTCATGGCCTCTCCATTCCCACTGCTACCACCTCAGTTCACGTCCCCATCACCTCTTGCCTGAACATTGCAGTGGTCTCCGAGATCCCTGTCTCTGGACTATACTACTGCCTGAGTGCTGCTTTCTCTTTCTTTACTTTCTTTTTGTCCGAGAAAGCGTACACTTTTGAATCCACTTTTTTTTTTAATGTTATATGTGAAATATACAGCTGAGTATAGAGAATAATGTAATGAACTGTGTTCTGACTACGTTTCATCAAAATCTTAACGTTGTCATATCTGCCATTTTATTTACAGAAATGAAGATATAGATATAGATGTAGATTTCATTATAAATATAGATATAGATATTTAAGCCCACTTGACTAACCTGTCCCCCATTCCCAAGTCCCTCCTTCCCCAGCATATTCTCGTGAATTCGCTGTTATCAATCTCATGTATGTTTTATGTTTTCTCTAGATATTTATGAATTAACAATTTAAAGCATTGCTTTGTAGGTTTTAAAATTTTACTAAAATGACATCTACCTTACATACCCTCTGCAACTTGCTTGCCTCACTCAATTTCATGTTTTCTTCCTGTTGACACACGTTGCCCTGATTCAGTCACATTAACTACCATGTGGTATTTTGTCATGTGACTATACCACAATTTATTTATTTATTCTCTGTTGAAGGACATTTAGGATTTTTTTGCTAATGCAAACAGTTTGGCATTCCTCTCTTTGAACAGATGTTCGAGAGTTTCTCTAAGTTATATTCTCAGGAGTGGCGTTACTTTCCTGGTCTCCTGAGCCAGGGAGACAAATAGTTTCCTGCCGTCCTTTCTCTACACTGCTGTCAGAGTAAGTTTTCGGAAATGCACATCTGATCCTGTGAGTCCCCTGCCTAAGTACCTTTGATGGAACAAACCCGCCGTTCCTCAGTAAGACTCAAGGCCCCTGTGCTCTGCCCTGCCTTCTTCACCAGCCTTCCCCCACTCCTCACACCAAACCCTGCCCATGTCCAGCTTTCTCAGAACTGCTCCCTGCTTCCCCACAGCCTGGGTGCATCCTGCCTCCCACCCACTTACACTTTCTCCTCTTTCCTGGATTGCCCTACCCTCAACCCATCCCCTCTCTCCTTCCTACTAGGAAACACCTAATGGTTTTTCAAGGATCACCTACTCATTGAAACCTTTCCTCACCTGCCAGAGGTCACCAGTTTGAATCCCACCCCCACTACTTACTAATGTGGGCAAATCTTTAAATGTCTCTGAGCTCTAGTGTTTGTTTTCGAAGCAGAAAGCAGTTTTCTCATCTGCTAACCAAATGAAGATAATAATAATGTTTATAGCATATGCATATCAGGAGGGTTAAATCTGATTATTGATATTAATTACTGAATTTGATATATTTCCTTAATATAGAGCATTTCATTCAATGCTTGACAATAAATGTTATCTCTTGTTCACTTCTCTACTAAAGATTTTATTAGCATTATTTCTTTTTGTTGCTATTAGTTATTTCTTTACATAGCTCCCTCTCTCTACTAACAGTCTGAGACCACGTCTAATTCACCTTTAGCTCACCTTTAGAGCCTGGAATAGAAAAGGCACATAAAATAGGTTAAGTGGGGCTTCCCTGGTGACGCAGTGGTTGAGAGTCCGCCTGCCGATGTAGGGGGCGCAGATTCGTGCCCCCGTCCGGGAAGATCCCACATGCCACGGAGCGGCTGGGCCGCTGAGCCTGCGTGTCCGGAGCCTGTGCTCTGCAACGGGAGAGGCCACAACAGTGAGAGGCCCGCGTACCGCAGAACAAAAAAACCCCAAAAACAAACAAACAAACAAAAAAAAAGGTTAAGTGAATAAATGAATGATTCTTTGTGCTCTCAGACCTGCTAATCAAAAAAAAAAAAAGGATTTAATATTGATACTTTGTCATAGATGGTATCATATTTCCACAGAAAAATGCAATCTCTGGTGACATGATTTTTGTTTCCCTTTTACCATCAAAGCTTTCTTACAACAGCTTCCTGCCTCATTTCTTTAGGTTGGTAATGTTTTATGCAAGCCAAGTAGTAAAGGGTATTAAAAGAATTTATTTTGCCACTTGCTTGTTGCCCAGGGAAAGGATTTCCTTTAAGAAAAAAAAAAAAAAAAAGGACGAATTGGGAGATTGGGATTGACATATATACACTAATATGTATACAATAGGTAACTAATAAGAACCTGCTATATAGCACAGGAACTTCACTGTACAGTAGAAACTAACACAACATTGTAAAACAACTATACCCCAATTAAAAGAAAAAAAAAGCATCACGTTTCCATTGGTTTTGCTTCCTTACAACCTTATTGAGGCATAAATTAGTACTGAGAATTAGTACTGAAAAGGCGGTGATCATTTCTGAAATCTGAAGATCGATAAATATAGATTCACCAGTAGAAAGTGCAAATATAACTGCTTCTGACCTGGAAGGGAGAGATTGGAAAGGAGGGGTGGGGACAGTGAGACTGCATTCTTACAGCCTGTCTGTCTTCCTCAGCACTTGGAAAACAGGGACCAAACCTCAGGACTGGATCCTGCAGGGCTCCTCTAACATTCTGTGCTGCCAGGCAGACTGGCCTCTCCTCTTTGTTTCCGCTCGGTTATGCTGTGCTGGCCGTGCTTCTGTCACCTGCAGTACAGAGGCCCTCTCCGCACCCGTGGGTGGTGAAAGACCAGAAACAAACTCCTGCTCGCTGCTTTCCGCTAGCTGATTTCTCTTCTCTGCATCCCCTAATCCCACCTTCAGCAGCCATCCTGCCTCATAGAGACAGTTCTCCTGAAGCAGATGGCCACTCTGACTTCTGAAATTCAAATTTAACTGGACATCCTGTATTTTCTGCTAAATCTGAGGGAAAGCTCTTCTTAATTTCACAGATGGTAAATCCTACCCCAGCCCCAGGGTGGTTCCAGTTCTAAATCAGTCATGATCTTCTTACACCCCTTGGTTAATGATTGGTCTGATGATGGTTTATTATCTAGTTATGATTAATGAGATGAAGAGGAAATTTACAGAGAAGAAAAGCCTTATGAGAAATCCTTATATTTTCCCTCTTCTTTCTGCTTCGAAAACAAAAACCAGAGGTACAATAGTCATCTTTTCACTAGGAGGCAACAAACATGAGGAAAAGAATCATCCAGTCCAGTAGTTTTCAAAGTGTGGCCTAAGGACTCCCAGGGGTCCTTAGGCCTTTTCAGGGCATGTTCAAGGTCATCTTTTTTCTAACTATGTAGCTATGTGAGATCAGATTTCCTTCATATACTTCAACCAAATGACCATGGCCCAACAGATTGACTGCAGGAGATGTGAGAATCTAGTTATTCTTTATTAAGTCAGACATTCAAAAGATTTAAAAACAATGCCAACCTTCTCACTGATTTTTTCTTTTTGTTTTGAAAGTATAGTTATTTTTCACAAAATATGTTAATTTGCAATTGGCTTATTATTTTCAAATGAATTAATAAATAATTTTTGAAATTTATAATTTCTCTAACACAGTGAATATCAATAGATATAACCACATAAACAAAAGCTCTTTGGGAGTCCTCAGTAATTTTTAATACTCTAAAGAGGTTCTGGGCCCAAAAGCCTGAGGTCCACTGACTCAAACAATGGTCATAACAGCTTAATCTATTCAACCAATGCCAGTAGCAACAAGCCTCTGGGCTTTTTGTAATGAGAAAAATTATCCCCTATTTTTTGACTCTTCTAATAAGATTTTCTGTTATGGCAGCTTATCACAACCTCAAATGATTTATGAGCTAACTCAGCTAACTCAATGAGTAGTAAATATTTAGATTCTTTGATCTTGAAGCTTCATAATTACAGATAGTATCTTTGTGCTCTTTTTTTCCATTGCATTTGACTTTCTGACCTCTTCATTTGTGACACATCATAATTACCTTCTTCCTGTAAAACACCTGTGACTTCTCTTAAGCTCCTAACCCTTACACCTGCACCTTTGTCCACTGAGCTTCCATTCACACAGAATTAGCCATGAGGCTTAAGTGTTACCCTGAACAGTTATATAAAATATTCTTTATCCTCCCACATTTTAAGAACAAAGACATAACTTCCTGTCACCTCAACAAGAGAAAAGAAAAAAAAAAGCAAAAATCTTTGATGCACTTTCAGTTAGCAGTATTAAAGCTTAAATAAGATATAAATCTGGTCCTGATTTTCATGAAGCTACTCATTAGGATACTTGAGCATGGAGGAAAGGATAAAAAGTCTTGTGTTTGGAATTGCTATGCTCTTAAAAAATGTGTAACAGTATGAAATTCTGCCTTAGACCATTAAACTGATGAGAGAACCCACTGTCAATATATTTTTAAAGCTCCATGTTTGTGCTGCAAAGAGCATACAACAACTATATTCAAAGCCTGTAGTTGCTTACATGTAAAATGTAGCAAATCTGGCATTAAATGAAAAATTGTCAACAAGCTTTTTCTATTCAGAGAGCTTTTAAGGACTAGTTTAAAAAGAAGAATCAATTGCTGTCTTTATTTTGCATTCTAAAATAATCTTCATAGACAACTCACACATCTCCCCATATACTAATAAGAAATCTTGGGAAAACTGGACTGTTTTTAAACATCAATCTTTTTTTTTAATTGTGGTAAAATACACATAACATAAAATTTACCATCTTAACCATTTTAAGTGGACAGTTCAGTAGTGTTAAGTATATTCATATTGTTGTACAATGAATCTCCAGAACTTTTTCATCTTGCAAAGCTGAAACTCTATATTCATTCCACAGTAACTCCCCATTTTCCCCCAAGGTTCTGGTCACCACCATTCTGCTTTCTATAAGTTTGACTACCTAGAAACCTCATATATGTGAAATCATATATTATTTATTGTTTTGTGATTGGCTTATATCACTTAGCATAATGTCCTCAAGGTTCACCCATGTTGCAGCATGTGTCAGAATTTCCTTCCTTTTTAAAAACTTCAATATTCTATTGTATTATTGTAAAGACCTATTTTAGGCTGTTTTGATATAAATGACAAGGAAGAGAGAAAAGCACTGCTTTGAGAGGAAGAGAGTTTTTCTTAATCAACGTTAACTAAACTATGTATATGTGTACACACAGAGTGTGTGTGTATTAAAACTATAATTGCCACTATAGGATAATGAAGTGAAGAGATATTCAGAGGTAACCTTTAACACTCCAAATAATGCAAATATTTAAATACTATTTGAAGAGAAGAGAAACTAAAAACCTGAAGCATCCCATCACAGGCAGGGCCTATCATCTCCCTAAAAAGGCAGTATAGAGAGCACTTTCTCTGCCCATATGTGGCCACAAAGAATTCGGTAGCCCTGCTCCCCCTAGGGACTTGCTTTTCTATCAAGTTTGTATGGAGGAGGGTGGCCCCAGTGTTCCAACAGAGCTATCAAGGGACACCTATGTTTTCAAGATGATGCCAGAACTTAACAATGATCCATAATTTTGTGCACATTAGCCCATTAGCATGCTCAGGATATGAAAAAGAAAATTCAGTCGTTGTTCAGTTATGAATTATTAGATTGACTTCTATGAAACTGCCAATATTTTACTGTTTTGACCTACAAAAACAGCCCTTTTGCATCATTCAACCTAACAAAATCCTACCGGTTTTTCTTTTCATCTATCAGAGAATTAAGGTAAATGCAGTCTTCTTTTAAAACAAAATGCATAACTAAGCAGCTAAGAGTGTGAGCAACAGATTCATAAAGACCTTTCCTTGAATCCTGGCTCTGTCTCTTTGCAGATGTGTGGACTTTGGCAGTTTCTTAAACTTTCCGGGCCTCCTCACCTGTAAACTGCAGGTAAGAATACCTCTCAAAGAGTTGTTGTGAGGTGGAAATGAGATAAGATGCATAAAGCGCTTAGTATAGTGCCAGGCACTTAGTAAGCTCTCAATTAATGCCACTCTTACTATTATCACAATGAAAAATTGAAAAGTTTCACAGATGATGGCTTCTTTAAAGTAAGGTAATTTCAAGTATGATGGTTAGACTCAATTCTGCTACTCTTAATGGAGAGACGCTGAAATCGTATCAAAGCACAACAAAGACCACAATCCTCATGGCTAATCTCCCAGGCATAGCCCAGTGCCTACTGCTCTTCTTCCCAGAGTGCATGTCCATCAGAGATGGGAGAGTGGAAATGGCATGTCAGTGCTGCTTTTTTGTACTTCTGTGAGAGAATGCCACAGAGTGCGAGGACTAAATGACTCTCAGTTGGGATTTTTGAGATTTCTGCCTCTCTGGAAATCGGCTGCCTTCCACTTGCTCCATTTACTGTGTACCAGCCAATACAAGATGAAATGCTCATGTCGTAATTTAAAAATTAAGGATATCCCAGAGGATCCCCGCGCAGGGCACACATCAGTGTTTGCTGAACAATCTGTTGAGTCCAATCGCAGGAACAGTTTAGAATAGTCTAATCCTTGTGGAGCCCTACATCAAGGACACCATACCTCAAGGACACAGGACAAAAATTCTGGAGCTAACTGATCCCCATAGCAACTGTTGCCATGGGCTCTCCTAATCTAAACCGGACAGCTCCCGGCTCCATAGTAGGTAAAATATTCACCATGTAGCAACCTTGTAGCACCCTGACCAATCACCTAATGCCATCCGACAATAGGAATTTTCTTTGTCTTGAGGCTATAAAGGTTGGCCACTAGCCCACACACGGGGTCGGCTCTCCCAGGTCTATCAGGAAGTCGGCCCGCTGTATTCGCAGCGCCCCTCACTAACTCTGCTTTGTTCTCAGTAAACTCGCTCTTTTCTAAAATACTTCGTGTCTGGAAATTCTTCTTCCAACCCGTGTGTGGACCACGACATTTTGGTGACCCATACGGCGACATCTCTCGGGGGATCTCCTCCCCCGACCTCCTCTCCTCATTTCTTGGGACCTTCTTTGAACAGGCAAGTTGCCGTGGAAGCAACAGAGGACTCTGGCCGGGGTCACACCCTGGTGTGTTCCGAAGGCTCCACAGTTCACTTCGCCCCAGTAACTGCCGCCCAGAATGGGTGAGGGTCCCTCTGTCTTCCTTCTGACTGAGAACAAGGCCAGCTGGTATCGTGCAGGCACAGATCAGGCATTTAAAAGCCATCAGGGCACCTGCCGCTTGAAGAATGCCGTGAAAGGATAAGGGGGTCACGGAACAGACCAGGCTGTTAGAACATCTGCCCCCAGCTAGACAACTTCCATGCACCGTGAGGCACATACTGGTTCAAGCAAAACACTGAGGGCTTCCCTCGTGGCGCAGTGGTTGGGAGTCCGCCTGCCGATGCAGGGGATACGGGTTCGTGCCCCGGTCCGGGAAGATCCCACATGCCACGGAGCGGCTGGGCCCGTGAGCCATGGCCACTGAGCCTGCGCGTCCGGAGCCTGTGCTCCACAATGGGAGAGGCCACAACAGTGAGAGGCCCGCGTACCACAAAACAAACAAACAAACAAACAAAAAACACTGAGCCCCCAGCCCTTGGCCGCCGCCTTCCCGGCAGGACTACGAGGCCGATTCCTCAGCCTGTCTTCTCTGTTACTTTCACCTTTTTCTCAGTCCGGATTGACTTACAGGAGCCTAGGTGTTGCCTCTGAGCCATCCCAGGAGTGCCTTTTCATGTTTCAGGGAAATTGCCAAATGGTGAGTCACCCGGTGGGTCCCGGGAATCTCTCTCTTTTTTTTCTTTCCCTGCCCAAGTCTCACAGTGCCTTAGTCGCACAGTTTGTGCCTCAGTCTCACGGTTTGTGCCTTAGTCACACGCTCAGGGGTCACCTCTCAGGGTCGGATGCGATTGTTGGGACTTCGGCCCATTTTGTGCCTTAGTCGCACGGAGAGATCACTGGGACAAAGGGGATGCCTTTCTGTCAGCCGGTGACTCTCAGTACCCCCATTCTACGGCATACAGGCTAAGAATGGGTTCTGGTACGTCTCGGGAGCCTTCCACAGACTCACCCCTCGGCTGTATCCTCAGGAACTGGACAAATTTGACCCTGAAAATCTCATAAAGAAGAGGCTCATTTTCTTTTGCAACACGGCTTGGCCCCAGTATAAACTGGGGGACCAAGAACCATGGCCTCTTAATGGCACAGTAAACTATGACACGATCCTCCCACTTGATCTCTTTTGCCGGAAACAAGGAAAGGACTCAGAGGTTCCTTACGTCCAGACTTTATGGCCCTTAGAATCCGGATCTGAGGGACTCATGCCACATGTTTCTTTCTGTTGCTGCCTTATCCTCCCGACCCGCTCTGTCTCCCTCTCCATCAGATCTCCTAGACGACCCTCTACTCGACCTCTCCTGTCCCCCACCCCATCAACCACTTTGCTTCAGCCCCCGCCCCCGCCTCAACCCACAGCTCCCCAACAGGCACCCCCTTATCAGGGCGAAAGCCCCCTCTCGCCTCCCCACACAAGATCGAGGACTGCCCAAAGCCAGGAAACAGAATCTAATAAGCTTCCCTTAAGAGAAGTAGCAAATGGAGACATGGGCACTATTAGAGTCCATGTTCCCTTTCCCATGCCTGACATTTCCCAAATTCAAAACAAGTTAGGTTCCTACAGTCAGGATGGCCACAATATTCTTTAGACCCTGGAGAAAATTGGTTAAAATAAAACTTTTTTTGAAATTGCAATTGCAATTAGAATTGCAATTCTAATTAATTCAATTAGAATTGCAATTGCAATTCTAATTGCATGTGCAATTAGAAAAGCTAGCCTGTTGAAATAGTTTTTTCAGAATCCTGATCCTGAGAGAACAAAAATATGCCTAGGAAAAAGGAAAAAAGTTTGAAGTTAGCTCTTATCATGTCCTTGAGCTACAAACACTGCCCACTTTGCCTGAGACTTCAGCCTTGGGTTAATTAGTAGAACTTCAAGCCAAGAAAAAAAAAAAAGAAGAAGAGGCAAAGAGACACTTTAAATCTCAAGCGGAAACTATGAGATCTCTGACTGTCTGGATATATGTGTATGTCTTAGTATGTGTCTGTGTCTTTGGATAATGCTGCTGAGGTTAATTTGTAAATGAGCTCTATTTAATTGGCTTAAAAGAAAAGTAAGCGCTTACAAATCAAACAATTCTAAATACAAGAAAAATTAAGCTAAATAAATTTCAGATTCACGTGAACTGGGGAATATACAATATTAAATTAATACCTGGGGGGCTTCCCTGGTGGCGCAGTGGTTGAGAGTCCGCCTGCCGATGCAGGGGACACGGGTTCGTGCCCCGGTCCGGGAAGATCCCACATGCCACGGAGCGGCTGGGCCCGTGAGCCATGGCCGCTGAGCCTGCGCGTCCGGAGCCTGTGCTCCACAACGGGAGAGGCCACAACAGTGAGAGGCCTGCGTACCACAAAAAAAAAAAAAAAAAAAATTAATACCTGGTATTAATGTTTAAGCTTGTTGATCTAATTAATATAGACACGTCTTTCGAGACATCAACTTTAAGTATAATACTTTTATTGTACCTAGGTTTAATATAAACTAAATAAGATCTTATTATATCTGTTGCAAATTTGTCAGCAATGAAAATAACTCAATGTGAAGAAGCTTTTAAGAAAAGAAAATACAAATGAGATAAGAGCTTTGGGTGAACTTTTTAGGAATAATTATGTTTTAAGAATGTCTACTTAAGAATAATCTCTCCAGATATTTGACAACTTAAAACTTTTAGAGTTGTGCTAAATTAAGTTGAAGGATGGAAGTTTATTAAATAACTAGTCCGTTTCCAAATAAAATAAGATACTGAAACTTTAATTACTGAACACTGGCTTCCTTTTACAGAGAAACAAAGGTTTAGAACTATTAATAAATGTGTTTGGTGCTCACTGACATATTTTCTGTAAGTAGCACATTTTTCAAGAAATCATTACTTGGATTTATGTTTACCAATCTACAGAGTGCTGATATAAAGGACAGTTCATGGTTGCTTAAGGAAAGTAGGATGTGTGTTTTCAGTAAAGAAGTTATGAGGAATGGAATTACATTTTATTAAGAAAAAAGGAAGTAGGTCTAATTTAGAGTTGACTGCTTCTGAATGGAAAAATAAAGTGGATAAAAAATAAAGAGAGATACAGAAAGTGATAAAAAGTTTTGTGAAAAGTAGACCCTGAGGAAAGAGTCTTATGCATGGGCAGGATTGACTAAGTTTAGAATAAATTTAATTAAATAAATGAATTTTAAAAGTAAGCTGGTGCAAACCCTGAATTTGGCTTTTCCTTCTGTTAAGAGGACAAGTTTTCTTAAACTGTTGAACTGCCTTTCTTAACAGATTTTAAATTTCTTTACTTCTTAAGTGATCTGTTCTGTATTTGCCTTTGAAATCTTTTATTGTTACCTTGGCTAAGTAAATAACTATCGCTTCCTTAAGTGTTGTGTGCCACAGCAGTAACCAAGTTACTTTGTTAATTTTATTATAATCAGGTTTTAAACGTGCCTTCTTAATATGCCTTCTCAAGTCTTTTGTCATTATAGACACTTACAGTTTCACTCTAATGCCTTTGCAAAAATGCTTCCTCTTCAAGAAGATTTATGAAAAAGGACTTTTGGGGCTTCCCTGGTGGTGCTAGTGGTTGAGAGTCCGCCTGCCGACGCAGGTAACACGGGTTCGTGCCGCGGTCCGGGAAGATCCCACATGCCGCGGAGCGGCTGGGCCCGTGAGCCATGGCCGCTGAGCCTGCACGTTCGGAGCCTGTTCTCAGCAATGGGAGAGGCCACAACAGTGAGAGGCCCGCGTACCGCAAAAAGAAAAAAAAAAAGAAAGACTTTTGGATAAATACAAGTTTCTGACTTGCAGACTATAATGCTAAACTCGGCAAGAAATTGAAGAATTCTTATGAAAAACCTGATGGCTTCATAAAGCTGTTAACAAAAAGAATTAATTACAAAGGACTGAATGAACTGGTAAATATGGTTATAATTTTATGGGTTCTATCTGAAAAATCACTGGTTTGAATCTGTGTTTTCCAGGTGTAAGGAAAACCTTCCCCTCAAACTGATTCTGACTTACAGTAATTTGGTAAATTATACCTTTGTAAGCAAAATTGAAACATTTACCTTTTCCCTCTGTCTGCTCCCTCCAGAGATGGGAAACTCTTAGGTTCCCAGCAGCTTTATCAGATAAATTAGGAAGTCTACCTCACTAACAGGTACAGAAATTTCAAGGTATTTTGGGAACCTTGAAAGGGGAGGAATTCACCTAGATCTGGTAAGTGAAATCTGTGACAAGCCCTTGGTGTGACTTTCCTGGCCCTGAGAGATCTTTTAAAAGTTCAGTCTGAGACTCATAAAAATTTCCACAAGCAAAAAGCCTATATGATCAATTACAGTTATATAAAGCATTAGGCCAAGTTTATTGAGATCAGGCTGAAATTTGGTTCTCTCTCTGTTAAGAGAACAAAGTTTTCTTGGAATGCTGCTTTTAATAACAGACTATGTAAATTTCTTTGCGTTTAAGTGATTTGTATTTACTTTTAAAATCTTTTGTTACTTTGGTAAAGTAAATATTATTTCACAATGATCTATGAAGATCATGGCACACATAGATAAAGTTCACTCTGCTTCTACAAAAATTAACCCCTCATTACCAGACTTTTGCCATCCTGATGTCCTTAAAACATGGCAGCAGTCTACTCCTAAATCTGGGAATTTAAAATGAGTAAACAATAGCTGTCAATCAAACAGTCAGGGCTACGGGAAATCCAAAACGGCCACTTGGCTTTTTGGCTACTTGGCTCATTTTTTATTTGATGGGATAAAGCCCTCCTTGGCTGCAGGGTTAATGCCCTCACAATGAAGAAAAAAAATTATGTTTACTGAATATTAAATTCTAGTTTTGTTAATTAAGGTCTGTGTTTACCAAGACTCACTTCCCAGATAGTTCCTTGCTGTTATGTTATATTGCTAAAAAGTTTAATGGAATTATTAAAGGACACTCTAAGTTTGTTTCTGAAGCTTATCTCAGTAATCTATTTTTGGATGAAGATCAGATGCCCCACGACATACAATCAGGGGATTATGCATACCGGAAAAGACATAATTTAAAGGACTATCTCCAACCTGGATGGATGGGGACCCATTTGGGGCTGGCTAAATGACTCTCTTTGTAACTACACCCTCAATTTTAATCAGACTAGCCTGGAATGGGATCCCTGGTCAGAGGAGGATGAATATGATGTACATGAAGGTAATTTCACTTTGCGTTGGAGAAATTCAAGGAAAAACACGACTAAGAAATATATTAATGAAGACCATATCCCCCAAAAAAGCTCGGCCCTGGGAACTAAATATGTGGGGATCGGTGTGACCACTGGACACTTAGTTTAACCTCCCGACAAGACTCTCCTCGAAAATATAACATAATTCAACTAATATTCAGAAATTTGTTATGCCAGTCCCTCCATCACACTCATAATCAGTCAGAGCCCGGATTCTCCCCTTTATGTGTAGATGATTATTTCCTTGGAGTTTGGCCTTCCCAATATAATCCTAGGCCACGGGACCCTAGTCTATTTCCAGAGGAAAACTTCCAAAAGGTCAGGGTCTGGATCTGGGGACCCACAACGGGGGTATCCTTGAGGGGCACTGGATTTTCATCTCTATGCGGTAACGGGATCTATCTGGATCTTCTCACACTTTGGGGGCTCCTGCACGATTATTGCTGCAGTCCCAGAGGTGACCATTATGACTACAAAGGATTTAGCTTCCTCAGGAGGCATCCCCAACCATGGGTCCTTCCTCGAGGAGGCCTTAGGACCTGTCCGGGAGAGGCAAAAACGAACCACAACCTCTCCCGTTGCGGAGCACAGGCTCCGGACACGCAGGCTCAGCGGCCATGGCTCACAGGCCCAGCCGCTCCGCGGCATGTGGGATCCGCAACGGGAGAGGCCACAACAGTGAGAGGCCTGCGTACCGCCAAGAAAAATGAAAAGGTTAAGGTGGACAATTTAATATTATGTATCGTTTACCACAAGAAAAGACCCCCCAAAACACTTTGTCACCGTCTGGCGTCCCCAAGGAAAATAAGATGGAATCTAGGTGATAAGGTCTAACCTCTTCCTTTGTGCTTCGTCTAGTTTCCCTCGCTCATAGGTTGCTGCATCCAGAGGCCTTGCACCCAGCCTTTCACACCAGAGTTCCTGGTACAAAATGGCTGTGCTGCTCGTCCGGCCGTGTGCAGAAGCGCTGCGACTGACACTCAATTCAAGATGGTGGCACCCGGCACTTCCACTTTGATCTGGAGCCTGAGCAGCGCAGCTGTGCCTGGTCCTGAGAGAACTCCGCCCCCTCCCCCCTGATGAGATCACTATAAAGCAGCCCCACCTACGGCCTGTCGGGAGAACGTGTACTCTAGAGCAGGAGCTCCCACCTCTCCATTCTATTTTTTATTTTTTATTTTTTAGCGGTTTGCGGGCCTCTCACTGTTGTGGCCTCTCCCGTTGCGGAGCGCAGGCTCCGGACGCACAGGCTCAGCAGCCATGGCTCACGGGCTCAGCCACTCCGCGGCATGTGGGATCCTCCCAGACCGGGGCACGAACCCTTGTCCCCTGCATCGGCAGGTGGACTCCCAAACACTGCGCCACCAGGGAAGCCCTATTTTTTTTTTTTAATAAATTTATTTATTTATTTATTTATTTTTGGCTGCGTTGGGTCTTTGTTGCTGTGTGCAGGCTTTCTCTAGTTGCAGCGAGTGGGGGCTACTCTTCGTTGCAGTGCGCAGGCTTCTCATTGCGGCGGCTTCTCTTGCTGCGGAGCACGGGCTCTAGGTGCGTGGGCTTCAGTAGTTGTGGCTCGAGGGCTATAGAGCGCAAGCCCCTGGAAACAACCATTCTACTTTCTGTCTCTATGAATTTAACTACTCTAGGTACCTCCTATAAGTGGAACCATACAGTATTTGACCTTTTGTGACTAGTTTATTTCACTTAGCATGTCATCTACGTTGTGGCATGTGTCAGAATTGCATTCCATCTTAAGGCTGGGTAATATTCCATTGTATGTATATACCACGTTTCTTTAATGCATTCAGCTGTTGATGAACGTTTGGTTGGATTCCACCTTTTGGTTATTGTGAATGTTGCTATGAGCATTGGTGTCTAAATATCTGATCGAGTCCCTGCTTTCAATTTTGGGAGTATATATCCAAAAGTGGAATTCCTGGATTAAATTCTATGTTTAATTTCTTGAGGACCCACCATACCACTTTCCACAGTGGATGTACAATTCAATTTTATGTTCCCACCAGCGCTGCATAACTGTTCCAATTTCTCTGCATCCTTGCCACACTTATTTTCTTCTTCTTAAAAACTTTTATAACGGCCATCTTAATAGGTGTGAAATCGTATCTCGTAATTTTGATTTGCATTTCCCTAAGATTAGTGATGTGGAGCATATTTTCATATGATTAGTGGCCATTTGTATATCTTCTTTGGTGTCATGTAATTTTTTAGATCCATATTTCCTAATTATTAACCCTAAATACTAACAGTGATGCAATCAATAACAATAATAACAATCTATTAGAAAGTAATGAGTACCTTCTACTATGCCTAATACACAATATGCACCATATGTGCATATATAAATAGGAGCCCTAGCAAGGTAATGTGTTTTATTTTTCTCCCAGCCAGTTATGATAGCCTAGCCAAGGTGACAATGCACAGGGAGTCTCCTGAGCAGAGGGAGTAGGATGGAGGATTTTCCAGGCAGAGACTGAAAGTTGTTCTCTTCTTCCTGAGACTCCTCCATTTGCCACAGCCCTTGCAGAAGGCAACTGACGGCCAGCATTCAGGGGCATTTCCTGGCAGCTCTAACAAGTATTTTGCAGAATTAGAGTCACATATATTATAACTAGAGCCATAAAAATACATTTCGTGGATACTCTGTACTTTAAATCTGCACTCTGAGCAATTTCAGATGGGGGAACAAAGGATTCCTTGCAATGAAGGCTTCTGCTGATGGTATCAAGTGATGCGGTCATCACTTGATACAAGAGAGATCTGGAGAAAGGTACAGGCAGATTTGAAGATGAGAAGACAAGAGATTGGCCTAGAACCAAGGCAGACACATTTCCTCTAGCTACAACTGCCTTAAGGTCTCACCAATATCTGAAGGATACAGGACCCCAGAGTTATTTATTCATAAATTTATTCATCAAATGTGAACACAGAGGCTACTATGTGCCAGATGCTGTTTTAGGCGCACAGTGATGAACACAACAAAATCTTTGTAATCTTAGCCCTTACATTCTATTGTAAGAGGTAGAAAATAAATGATCGAAAACATAATGTTTGAGCTGGGGATAAGTACTATGCAGAAAATAGAAAAATTAAAGTCATTTAATTACACCTGTAAATTATTATAACTCTGGGGGCTTCCCTGGTGGCGCAGTGGTTGAGAGTCCGCTTGCCAATGCAGGGCACACGGGTTCGTGCCCCGGTCCGGGAAGATCCCACATGCCATGGAGCGGCTGGGCCTGTGAGCCATGGCCGCTGAGCCTGCGCGTCTGGAGACTGTGCTCCGCAACGGGAGAGGCCACAACAGTGAGAGGCCCGCGTACCGCAAAAAAAAAAAAAAAAAAAAAAAAAATTATTATAACTCTATATATAGTGTACAGTTACATATAAGCTATGTCTGTACATAGTTTATTCCATAATATGGATTCAATCATCTCAACTAATCTCCCTCTTGTCTTTCAAAGCCCTAAGTAAAGAATATCTACAAGTATTATTATTTTTTTATAAATTTAGTTAGTTAGTTAGTTAGTTAGTTTTGGCTGCATTGGGTCTTCATTGCCGCACACGGGCTTTTCTCTAGTTGCGGCGAGCAGGGACTACTCTTTTTTGTGGTGCACAGGCTTCTCATTGAGGTGGCTTCTCTTGTTGCAGGAATATGGGCTCTAGGCAGATGGGCTTCAGTAGTTGTGGCACGTGGGCTCAGTAGTTGTGGCTCGCGGGCTTAGTTGCTCTGCAGCATGTGGGATCTTCCCAGACCAGGGCTCGAACACGTGTCCCCTGCATTGGCAGGTGGATTCTTAAAAACTGAGCCACCAGGGAAGCCCTCTGAGTTATCTGAACCCGAGATCACCAGCCTGTGCCCAGAGTATGTGCACCAAGGAAGCAACCCTCTCAGAATGGAGCCTGATGTGAAAAACAATCAAGTAGAAGATGCACTGCTAAGTGCAAAAGGAACAGATTGAAAATAGAAGAGTCAAGAGCATGAGAAGACACGCCACAAAGTGGATGAAAACATTTGCAAAACACACATTTGATAAGAGACTGTTATCCAAAATATATAATGAGCTCTTAAAATAAAAGAAAGCAAAGACCTGATTAAAAAATGGTCCAAAGACCTAAACAGACACCTCACCAAAGAAGATAAACAGATGGCAAATAAACATCTGAAAAAATGCTCCACATCATGTCATCAGAGAAATGCAAATTAAAACAATGAGATACCACTACTGTGTAGGAAAAACTCAATTCTTCTGTGTATCTCTCATACTACTACCACACTCACAACACTTCTATCACCGGATATGTGAGGGTTTTCCCCCCACCAAACAATTCTCTGCAACACCAGCTGAGCGTTCTACAATTTAACGCACTTCTGACACCACCTGGAGATAGCGTCAGATCCCACAGGTTAGGGCTTAGTCCTGCAAGACGGCCCCCACTTCAGATGCCAGTCACCAGGATTCTGTGCTTCCACTGCTGGGGGGCTAGGTTTGATCCCTGTTCGGGGAACTAAGATCCCACAAGCCACGTGGTGTGGTAAGAAAAAGAAGTATTTAATATATATGTGTGTGTATATGAGTATATTGTGTAAGCCATACAGAAAAGTCTTACAAAATATGTGTTTTAAACTTGGCCCTCAAATTCTTTGATACTTCTTCTATTAAATGGTGGGGTCTGTGTCCCCTTCTCCTTGAATCTGGGCAAGCTTCTGGCTGTTTTGACCAAAAGAATATAGCAGAAGTGACACTATGTGGATTCTAGAGTTAATTTATAAAATGTCAGGGAGCTTCTGCCTGGTTCTCTTGGAATGCTCACTCTCCTGAACTTTTCTCTGGATAATTCTTCTCAGAAACCAACCGCCATGGTGTGAGAATCCCAAATCATACAGGGGGGCCAAACCTAGATGCTCCAGACTCCAATCAAGAATTGCAGCCGAGTCTGGCCTCTGCATCATCCCAGGGCAACCAGCACATCTGTGAGTGAAGACGCCACCGGATGATTCCAGGCACAGCTCGTGAGTCACTAGCAGTTCTCTTGCCAGATGAGGCCCCAATATCATGGAACAGAGACAAGTCACTCCTTGGTCCCCTGTCTGAATTCCTGACACACAGACTCTGTGTGCATCATAAAATGTCTTATGCCACTAAGTTTGGGGCCGTGTGTTATGCAGCAATGGATACACAAAATAACTAACAATAGACAACTAAATGCCAAAGTAGTAATAGTGGGATTTAGAAAATTTTTCTTATTTATATTTCCAATTTCTCTGTAATGAGTACATATTATATAAAAGCAAAACAATGTTTTGCAAAGAACCTCAAGAATAATTACAAAAATACAAAAATACTTAAATCTGCTCTGAGACTGATTTCCTGTTCATCCAACTTCTCTGACCAAGTTTTGAAACTCCAAAGAGAAACTGAAACTCCAAACTAAGAATGGGAAAGAGCTAAGACCAATCTGTGGATTGAATAAATGATCATGAAATTATTATTTTCTCCTACATTATATTTATTTTAAGAACCCAAATGATAAAATTTCACAGATTTTGAAAAATACCTAAGAGTTGTTGAGTTGGGTGACTCCTAGGACTTATATAGCAAGAAGAAAGTTACAAAGTTACATTTGACATAGTAAATGCCACCAATTAACTATATAAACAAGATGGAACAAGCTCAGATTATGTGAAGAATGTGTATAAGCTCACAAGCTGACTTTCATTACTATCCAAACTATCCAAAGGAGGAATTAGTGTATCAGTTTTAGAGCAAGAGCTTGGTAGATTATTTTTTTTAATAAATTTATTTATTTTATTTATTTATTTTTGTCTGTGTTGGGTCTTTGTTGCTGCGCCGTGGGCTTTCTCTAGTTGCAGCGAGTGGTGGCTACTCTTCGTTGTGGAGCACGGGCTCTAGGCGCGTGGGCATCAGTAGTGGCGCACAGGCTTAGTTGCTCCGCGGCATGTGGGATTTTCCCAGACCAGGGCTCGAACCCGTGTTCCCTGCATTGGCAGGTGGATTCTTAACCCCTGCGCCACCAGGGAAGCCCTTGGTAGATTTTTTTATATTTAAAAATAACTTAAATTTAACTCCATAACAATTTAAAGATCACTTTCACATATGCTATCACATTTAAGCCTTACACCAACCACAGGTGTATGCATTATAAGTGACATTTTAGAGACATTTTAAAAACTGAGTTTCTTGTGTGGCCCAAGGTCATTTAGCAAGTAAAGGACAGAAGACATCAAACGAGTAATCTGACTCAAAGGAGGAAAATGCTTTTCAACGGATTCTCATGTAAGCGCAGTCTTCTTTCCACAGCATCTCCAGATGTAAGAATTCTTCCAAAGTGAAAGGGAACATTTCCTGCTCCCCAGTTGTGTGGGCTGAAATTAAAAACCCATGTATAATATGTCAGTCAGGGTTTCAGCCACAAGCAGGAGAAAACTGCTCTGGCTAATTTAAGCAGGAAAGGAAATCTATTGAAAAGATTTTGGACATCTCATGGAATTTGGGGGAGGCTGTGAACCCAGGTCAGGATCTATACTCACTGGTGCTGCCCCTAGGTACAGCCACTGTAACTTGGACCTCTGCCCCACTGACACTGGACATCTGACACTGGGCACTGTTGCCAGAGACACTGCACCTGTGTGTCCAAACAGCTATCAGACAGATTTCGTCTGGGCTCCTTCCTCACAGTTATTTTCATTTCAAGGTCTAGGTCATGTGCCTTGGTTGATTGGCACTGTCTTGGCTGCAGGAGAGGCTCAGGAAGTGCATTTCTGGTATTTTCAGCTTCTAGAGTGAAAGCCTGACTCTGCTTCACAAGGCTGCAGATTCTGCTTTCACAGGTTCATAGGATGGAAAGACAAAAGAATGAGTGGCCTTCGCCTATGATAAGGACCCCCTAGTCCCCTCAGAAGGAAATTGAAGTTGGTATGGAATTTGCACCTAAGTGAACCTGATGACACCTTGTTTGTGCAAATGCTGACTACCAATAAATTAATGGCTATGTGATTTTATTTTCACTGGACAAATAATAACATACACTTTATAACATTTACCACCTGTCAGGCATCACCAGGAGCAGGTTTACTATAAAGCTAACGACAGGCTCTCATTTACAAAGGACCTATCCAAGGTCTTGAACTTAATTTTGGTTTTGTAATTTTGTATTCTTTTTCTTTGAAAAGGGACCTGCAAATTATATAAGCTTCCGGCCCCACAAAACCTGGATCCACCACTGAGTACTTTACTAGATACTTTATATATATTAGCTCTAATTTTCACAACTACATAAATCACATAAGATAGTTAACAAAGGGTAAACATTGATTTATAAGCATTTGTGTACACCTGCCTACACTCATGCCTACACTCACACTCTTTTTTTAAAAAAGGGTGATGCCTTTGTTTGCTGCCCAGCTCAATAATATTTCCCAGCCTCCCTTGCAGTTATGTGGATCAGTTAGCTTTTGCTGCATAACAAACAACCCTAAAACTTGGTTTAAAACAATGTGGCATATATGGAGATGCACCATTTAGATTCCTCTTTGAGTGAGGACTCACCGCTTGATAGCAAGAAGTGGAATTAGCTGACAGCTTTCACACTGAGGCCATTCTCTTCTCAGGGTAGCACCTAGCCGGTGACTGAGCAAGGCACTGGTACAAAGGTCTAGCCATTTCTGTCCAATGCAGGACTCCCCTAATGGGCAGTCATTGCTCTGGAGCTCCTTACTGGGCGGATGGAGCCTTGTTAGGAACATCATGCTCTGATGGCCCCCCTGCCAAACCCTGCTCCCTTTTCCTTTCATGGTTTTTTAAATTTATTAATTTATTTATTTATGGCTGCTTTGGATCTTCGTTGCTGTGCATGGGCTTTCTCTAGTTGTGGCGAACAGGGGCTACTCTTTGTTGCAGCATGCAGGCTTCTCGTTGTGGTGGCTTCTCTTGTTGTGGAGCACGGGTTCTAGGCACGCGGGCTTCTGTAGTTGTGGCTTGCGGGCTCTAGAGCGCAGGCTCAGTAGCTGTGGCACACCGGCTTAGTTGCTCCATGGCATGCGGGATCTTCCCAGACCAGGGCTCGAACCCACGTCCCCTGCATTGGCAGGCAGATTCTTAACCACTGCACCACCAGGGACGTCCTCACAGGTATTTTGTATTCCTGACTCCATCTCAGCATCTGCTTCCCAGAGAACCCAACTTTCAAGAAATAACCATTTATTTAGTTCATAATTCTGTGGGTCAGTGATGTGGGCTGGGCTCAGCTGGGGTGGCTCATCTCTGCTCCATGGTCTCTCATCCTCCATCAGACTAGTTGGATTTGTTCACATGGACTTGTTCAATTTTTCACATGGCAGATGGAAAGGACTCCATGAGAGAAAGGAGAAGGCACTTAAAATCTAGACTATGAACTGCCACAGCATCGCTTCTGCCATAATCTACCAGCAAAAATAAACCACAAGTCCAGGCCAGATTCAAGAGGAAGAGAAACAAACTGCCTCTTGATCAGAGGAGCTGTAGAGTCACAATGAAAAGGGTTGGGTACAGGGCAGGGTGAAGAATTGCAGCCAATTTGCAAACTGCTACAGTAGGTGTGGTCAAGTGATTAAGTTGTTAACAACTTAATGATAAAATGTTAGCAGAAGTGAAATATACGTTTATGAGCCTGGGTCTTCAGACACAGAGTTGTGCCTCCTCCACACCCTCTTTTCTCTTCCCTCCATCTGGAATCCATCTAATTTTATTATGCAGATGTTGTCAATGAAGGGCTTTAGAAAGAACCTGGGTTCTTGAACAACAAGGAAGCAGAGCTGCCCTGCTCACCCAGATTATTTACATCCTAGCTGTTGCAAGACAGAGAAAAAAACTTTTTTTCTTTAGACCAATGCATTTTGGGACTCTTTGTTATGGTAACATCACTACCCTAACTAATGCACATAAACATTGATATAGGTACTGAAACCTAGGGGAAAGTAAGTGTTTAAAGAGGAGTTTTAAAGACCCTTGCTGGGTGTTGTGCAATGTAATCCCCTCACTTCTTGAGTAACCTCATAGGTCTTCATCACTTTTCAATGTGGATTTTGCTTTATTTTTTCCCAGAAATGTCAATATACTGAATGGATCTTAAGAAAGCATGGGGCAACCAACAAGGACTACTTGTGTGTGGATTGCAGTATCATTACCCCATTTTTAGATGGGGACACTGAAGTTATATAGCAAATAACAGATGAAAATAGTATTCTAATCCTGACTTATCAGGCCCCAAACCCATTTCCCATCTAAGCAGTTATTAGGTTTATTTTTCCCTTGTGAGTATAATAGGGGTTTTCTTCTCTGTGTTGCCATCTTTAGAGTGGGTAGAGAAACCTCCCATTCTACCCAATGGCAGGTGGTGGTCTACAGGGCATTGCAGGAATGAGGCCAGGACTCTAAGACTAATATTCTCTTTGGATAAAGAGAAGCAAGAGAGTTCAGCCAAGTCATCAAGGAGTAACTCTTGCCAAAATTACTCCTTAGATGAAATTATGACTCATTTGGAATCTTTATTAATTAAT
This sequence comes from Hyperoodon ampullatus, assembly GCF_949752795.1. NCBI lineage: Eukaryota > Metazoa > Chordata > Mammalia > Artiodactyla > Ziphiidae > Hyperoodon > Hyperoodon ampullatus. The sequence goes on along the minus strand of NC_136916.1, from coordinate 134,667,719 downwards.
TTGATGAGGGAGCAGCTGGGTTGGTGCCATCTATGCAGAGATAAAGGTGGCTCATGTTTCAGCCAGAAATCAGAAGAGAAATAGAAGGTTTAAAATTGCCAAAATGCTACAGCACTCTCTGTCTTTTGCAGAGGCTTTGTTTCTGGCCAAAACTGTAATACATTAAATGGTATCTACATATCCCTTCAAACAATATATGTGTGCACATACACAAAGGATTATATGGAAAGTGTAACATTTTATAACTGTACTAAGAGGCCAAGTGATATCTTGTAATTTTCTGCAATTGAGCAGGAAGGGGAAAATGTCTAAAGCCTGGCATTAAATTTTGCTTTTCAGTTCCAGATAACCATTTTAAATCTCAAGGTTTGGGCTTCCCTGGTGGCGCAGTGGCTGAGAGTCCACCTGCCGATGCAGGGGACGAGGGTTCGTGCCCCACACATGCCGCGGAGCGGCTGGGCCCGTGAGCCATGGCCGCTGAGCCTGTGCGTCCGGAGCCTGTGCTCCGCAACGGGAGAGGCCACAGCAGTGAGAGGCCCACGTACCGCAAAAAAAAAAAAACAACTCAAGGTTTAAATAGCAATGGATTCAAAAAGAAATTTATATACATAATTAACTACATAACTGATTACACTTGCCTGAATATACACTTGATTAGTTTAGTGCTCCTTGAGTACAAGTTTCTAAGCAATAGTATATTTGGTGAATTGAAACAGAAATAAATAATGATAAGAAATTTACTGACAGCTAAATTAAAATAAGATTTTGAAAACGTCTTCATATAATTCAAAACTATATTCATAGAAGTAATTCTTTTGTATATATCATGCAAAACATGCCAAGTAATAATGCTGTCAGAATTATTTCTCATAGGCAAATACTGAAAGCTAGTGGCTCTTAACCAAAACTTGAAGCTGAAAGAAGCCTTGCACAGTATCTAGTTCAGCTCATCATGTTAAAGATGAAGGAACTAAAACCCAGAAAGGATTATTGATGAGTTCACAATTATTTCTTTATTATTAATAAGATACTATTATTTTACTATTATTATAATCCACCCCTCTATCCCTAGTGCTTTTATTTAAGTATCTTCTTAATCAACTGCTGAAATAAAGAAGAGGAGAAATGAACTCTAGAGACCAAATCAATCTCAGAACTATAAGTGAATTTCTCTTTACCATTAAAAAGTATTTAAGGGCTTCCCTGGTGGTGCAGTGGTTGAGAGTCCGCCTGCCGATGCAGGGGACACGGGTTCATGCCCTGGTCCGGGAAGATCCCACATGCCACGGAGCGGCTGGGCCCGTGAGCCATGGCCACTGAGCCTGCGCGTCCGGAGCCTGTGCTCCACAATGGGAGAGGCCACAACAGTGAGAGGCCCGCGTACCACAAAAAAAAAAAAAAAAAAAAAAAAAGTATTTAATACAACATTCTTTCCACACACACGTTTTTCTCTCTGCCTGGCACATAGTAGATTCTCAGTATTATTTGAATGAGTGAATTCTTCCAGGGTAAAGAAAAAAGCAAAGAAAATCAGACTTGTCCAGCATATGGTTCATTGTAGAAAGGTCTTTCATTCCACCTCCACTGATCAGCTCCCCTTATCCCTCAAGTCTCAGTCTAAATGTCACTTCTCTAGGGAAGGAAAGCCTTTACTGCCCCCCACCCCCCAATCTCTAATCACAAAACTAGGGTAATTGCATTTGTACTTATTCTGCACAGCCTTGGTCAGAATTTCATCTTTAATTATGTATGTATATATGTATTTAATGTGTCTCTTTCCCACTACATCAGAAGTTTCTTATCAGAGGTTTTGTCTGTCTTCACCACTTTATCTCTAATACATCACACTAGCATTGCCCCACATCAAGGTCTCTCCAAACATGTTTTGACTATGCGGATAAATAAATGAGCAAATGAACAGACAACCCTGTGGCAAAATCACATTTGGCTTAACAGACCTACAGAAGAATATATAATTTGTCTTTCCTTGAGTTGTTTAAAATGAGATAGGAAAGGAAATAAAGAAACCAATCATAACAGACATCTGAAAGTCAGAGTTCCAGATCAGGGGCAAATAGAGACAAAATTGTAGCAAGAAAATAAAATGGTCCTAAAGAAACATTCTTAGGAAAAAAGTGGCTCTGACAGGACATTTAAAAATATACCCACGTTTCCCACAATAAACAGGAACAGTTTACCTCTGAAGCAAGCCCAGCAATGCTGGGGCAGGAGTAGTATCTTACAGGTGAACATCACTGAATGAATGAGAAGATAGTCTTAAGTGTGCTTTTCTTCATCCTTCTGTGTTGGCAACTGTTATGTAAAGGTCAAGATGTGGGGCAAGGGCTTCCCTGGTGGCGCAGTGGTTGAGAGTCCGCCTGCCGATGCAGGGGACACGGGTTCGTGCCCCGATCCCGGAAGATCCCACATGCCGCGGAGCGGCTGGGCCCGCGAGCCATGGCCGCGGAGCCTGTGTGTCCGGAGCCTGTGCTCTGCAACGGGAGAGGCCACAGCAGTGAGAGGCCCGCGTACAGCAAAAAAAAAAAAAAAAAAAAAAAAAAAAAAAGATGTGGGGCAAGGAAAGCCTTACCACAGTTTTTAAATGAGAGTCAAAAGCCTTAAGGCAACCTGTTTTTGAAAAACCTCCATAGCTACTCAATTGACTTACTGGACAACCCACAAAAATGAACTCAGGCTCGTGGCTGTGTCCATCATAATGAGTGAGGCAAGAAATAAGAACCAGCTTTTCAAAATGAAGTCAAAAGCTTCAAAAGCAAAAAGGAGATCTAAACCAAAAACTAAAGGCTGTTACATTAAACACAGGAAAAAAAAACAAACTGCCTATAATTTCGTGAACTACAAAAATAAAAAAAAAAAGGAAGTGGCATACAATGGTTTATATACACTGTTTAAAACACATCTTGCAACTGGAAAAATCAAGTTCCAGAGAGGAAATACATACCATGTGAAGCTTTTATCATCAAAGCCCAAAGCAGGCTCATTATACAAGGATTCTAGACACGAGGATCAAAGACAGAATCCCCAAAGCGCAAGGTTTAGGGGACTCCTTATGTCATCAACATGAATATATCAAAGGAGACATGAAAAAAATGAATATGACAGTGAAAACCTACTGAGGAATGTGATATAATGGAGAAGGTTTAGCCGTCAATGCTCAAGGTGCTTGCTATAGTGAAATGAAGAAAGAAGAGAAAGAAAAACAAAAACAAAACACCTAATGGCAAGGCAAAACAAAGCAGAATGTAGATGAATAGTCACTATGACTATATTCTAGTTTGTATGATACGTCTAGGGCTTCTGGCTTAAATTGTATGAAACCCTTTGAATAAAGATCTCCTTTTTTTTTTTAACTGATGGAAATAGTATGTTTTTTATTTTTTGTGTTTTTTTTATTGGAGTATAGTTGCTTTACAATGTTGTGTTAGTTTCTGCTGTACAGCAAAGTGAATCAGCCATTTGTATACATATATCCCCTCTTTTCTGGATTTCCTTCCCATTTAGGTCACCACAGAGCACTGAGTAGAAACCCCCTGAGTAAAGATCTTCTTACCAAGTCAAAGCTCGCTGCACTTGCCCAGAACTGCTTGCTGCACAACAAGCCAATAAATTGAGAGACAAGGTGTTAGGGCAAGGAATAGTGCCTTTACTCAGAAAGCCCGCAGGCCAAAAAGATGGTGGACTAGTGTCCCAAAGAACCATCTTACCTGAGTTAGAATTCAAGCTTGTTTTAATCTAAAAGGGGAGGGGATGTGGTTTTGTTGTTGCAAACTTCTTGGTGTCAGAATCTTTTGTTCTTGCTGCTGTCCATGTAGGTCAGGTCATGATGTTCCTGTAAACCTCCAACAAGACAAATGCTATTCTCTGATCTGCAACTTTTTCTCTCTATGTGAATGGAAAAGTGTTATACCTTTAAAAGTCAGAGCCTAGGGGCTTCCCTGGTGGCGCAGTGGTTGAGAGTCTGCCTGCGGATGCAGGGGACGCGGGTTCGTGCCCCAGTCTGGGAAGATCCCACATGCCGTGGAGCGGCTGGGCCCATGAGCCATGGCCACTGAGCCTGCACGTCCAGAGCCTGTGCTCCGCAACGGGAGAGGCCACAACAGTGAGAGGTGCGCGTACTGCAAAAAAAAAAAAAAAAAAAAAAAGTCAGAGCCTAGAGAATGGTCTATCCTGTACATTTCAGGCTATAGGCAAAATTCTTAACTTGTAGCAAAAGCAATAGAATACAAAGGTTAAAGTAAAAGAAACAGATCAAATACTTAGAATACTGAGTTAGATCAATACTTTATGAAGAACATAAAGATATGTTCTTCTCTATTACAATCTTGATTCAGAAGCATTTCATCTTCATCATAGTTGAGAGTTTGTGTGTGTTCTTTCAAAAGTTTTGTAAGCCATCAAACATCTGCTGACACACTATAGATAGCCCAAAAAATAATCTTTTAAAAGGGTAATTTACCTTTTCTTAAGATTCAAACTGAGAATCCCCACCCCTAACACTTTGATTCAGAGAACAGAATGGTATCCAAAGGCAAACCAGTAGTTTCATTAGGAGAAATTGTTTGAGAATTTTAAATGCTAAGACTGGAACAGTAGTGCTTTAGACCAGTGCTACTCAAACTACCTGTTATGAGGGACCAGGTTTTTTTCTAATCTGTTGCAGACCAATAATTTTGTAAAACACAATAAAATTGGATTACTGTGCTAGAAAAGTGAAATTAAAAAACAAAAACATACTAATCATGAGAGAAAAATTAGACAAATCTCAATTAAGGGACACTGAACAGCATATCTGACCAGTTCTCCTCAAAACTGTCAAGGCCATCAAAAACAGCCAAGAGGCATTGTGACAACTAAATTTAAAATGGTGTCCTGGGTGGGATTCTGGAATAGAAAAGGACATTAGTGAAAACTAAGAAAATCTGAGTATAAACTTTATTAATAATAATAATGTATCAATATTGGTTCATTAATTGTAACAAAATTACTGTCTAAAAGGTTTCTAAATTCCCACTCTCAATTTCAGTACTTATCTCATTATAGTCTGTCAACAAACAGCTCATGGACTGACACTAGCCCACGGACCACACTTCATGTAGCACTGGTCTAGGCAACTGCTTCCCAAATACCATGGTGAAATTTTCATTGGGTATACAGCCAATTAGAAAAATGAGGATAATGAATTGAGTTTTCCATAAAGCTAATTTGATGTAAAGGACCATCCTATATTCTGAGATTATCTCCTTTCCACATATTTAGGGGTATACGTGTTTGTGTAGGTGTGTGAAACAATGGAGAGTAGATGGTAGTTGTCTTCGTTTGGATGCTTTTGCCTACAAATTATTGAAAAGTGACTAAACAATAAAGATATTTATCATTTTTCATACAAGAAGCTTGCACTTAAAGGGGTTCCAAGGAAAGTCATGTGCTGTGATTCCAACAAGCTTCCTTTCATCCTTGGACTGTGTCATCTGCTGTGTGTTGGCTTGTCCCCTTAAGCTGGCTTTCCTCATGGTCCCAAGATGGCTGCAACAGTTCCAGTTGTCCCATGAAGACAACAATGTCCAAAAAAGAAAGGCTGCCAGGGGTGATTTACCATGAAACTAAAGAAGCTTAAGCTTTAGAACCCTTCACTTTGACAGGCTCCTTACAAGGTCCTGGAGAGGACCCTAGCAATGCATTCACCTGGTCATATATTTTTGTAAACTGTGAAAAAGCAAGACAATTTTATACCTTTTTCCTTAAAAAGGGCCCCCAAATTGTACAAGCTTCAATCTCCACAACCTGAAGCCTACCATGAAGAGCACTTTTTCTTCATGTATCTCTCTTTTTAAGAGTAAGAAAAACCTTTCCCAGAAATCCTGCATTATACCTCACTGGCTAAAACTAAGTCAAGGCTCACTCCTAAACAAATCATTGGCAAGGGAGTTGGGATTACATAATTGGCTTATACTAATCAACATTCACCCCTTGCTGCAGAAGGGGAGCCCAATTTACCTGAATCCCCTGGCTGCTAGATACCTGAACAAAATTGGAATTCTAAAAACAAGGAAGAAGAGCATGAGATTTTAATATCCTACCAGTGGTGTCTGTCATAGAGAGGTTTTTTTCCCCTTAATTTTTATTTGCAAAACTAAAAGTTGGTGACACAATGTTGGTCCCCTAATTTTTGAAAAAAATCTTTACTGGACAATAAAATTTATAAATCTGGGAACTTGTAGGCAAATCAATGAAAAGAATGAACACAATTAATAACTTTTAAAGGCTTAGGTCTGGTTACCTAGAAGTAGAGCCTGAGATGGGACTGGTGAGTCATTTATTGAGCAGTGCTCTCTGGAGAAGCCTGCAAGGGAGAAGGGTAACCAGATAGGCCAGGAGTAAAAGCTAAGCAAAACCATAGGTTCAGCTGGAGTCTAGCTTCACACTGATCCCATGGGGGAGCTTTGGAATGTGTCTTGCATCACAGAGTTAGTCTCCCCTTGAGGCAAAGAGCTTTGTTCCCCACATCAGTCAGTTACTGGTTGGCTGAGGGTAAGTGGCTAACCACCTCCCAGGCATCTCTGGATGAGCTGGTTCTCTCTGGACTAGAGCAATTCTCTGGGGAAAGGTGCAGCTGTGAGCGGTTTGCCACCAACATGCACAGCAGCTGAAGGATGGGTTGGACAACCCAGTAAAGAGGATCTGGGTGGGGCTCCAACCATGTCTAATATATACCCTTTCATCAAGTGGTTTTCTGGTGATTTATTTCAGAGGAAAAAGTGATGAAACAGTTTTGTTCACATAAATACCTAGTATAGTGAACAGGCTGGACTCATCACTTATAATCATAAAGCAACTTAATTTTTTATTTCACAATCCCTTCAAATTTATTAGATGGAGCTAGTCCTTCCTTTATCTCTGAATGAACTCAAGCAGTCTCACGATTTTTTTTTTTTTTTTTTTTTTTTTTTGCGGTACGCGGGCCTCTCACTGTTGTGACCTCTCCCATTGTGGAGCACAGGCTCTGGACGCACAGGCTCAGCGGCCATGGCTCATGGGCCCAGCTGCTCGGCGGCATGTGGGATCCTCCTGGACCGGGGCACGAACCCGTGTCCCCTGCATCGGCAGGCGGACTCTCAACCACTGCGCCACCAGGGAAGCCCTCACGACTTTTCTGATCCCTTTTAGGAAACAAAAATCCTTACCATGTCTTGACATCAGCAAACCACCTTTAGTTGAAGTGGAATGTCTAGGCTCTTACACTTGTCCTGCTTGCTAACCATGGTTGCTGACCCCCTAGGCAGAGAGGGGAGTGAGCAGGAAGAAATAAGGAAGCCAGGAAACTTCTCATATGAATGACCTAAAATGGCCTTGACGACTTTGTCCTGGCAGATGTTTAAAGCTGACTCCCTTGTGGGTAACTTCCATGGTTTCTTCAGATAAGTCCCAATCAGAGGTCTTTCACTTGTAGCTTCCTTGATCTGAGCAATCATATCTCAGGTCTGTCTGGTCTGTCTGTCTCACTCCTTCTGTAGCCCATGGGAACCTGGTGATATTTTTCAGTCTCTGCTAGGCCCTCATCACCAGCCCCCCAGGAAACCCTATCAGACAGTATGTGTGGATAGGTACCCTCACCTCTCTCTCACATCTAGGTCTTGGGAAACATTTAGGCAGTCTTAGCCCCACTAAATTTTATTTGCATGTCAGCAGCTAGCCAGCCCACTCTCAGGCAGTTTCACTAGGCTCGAGTGAGGAGCACCCACCCACTAGCTCTACTCTTTGATGGCAGTTGGGGAACCCATATCATAGCTCTCTCCAATCCTTTCTCTCTCAACCCATCTGTGCTCTCAGTGTGGGTGAAGGATTTAAGAGCCACTTAACTCTGTGTGGTCCTCCATATTTAAATTTAAATTAATCAAAGTTGAGAATTCCCTGGCGGTCCAGTGGTTAAGACTCTGCACTTTCACTGCCAAGGGCATGAGTTCAATCCCTGGTTGGGGAACTAAGATCCCACAAGCCACGTGGTGCAGCCCAAAAAATAAAAATAAATAAATAAATAAATAAATAAATAAATATAAATTACATAAAATTAAAAGTTCAGTCATGGTAGATATATGCCAAGTGCTCAGTAGCCACTTGATGGCTAGTGGTTAACATTTGGAAAGCACATATGCAGAACACTGTAGAAGGTTCTATTGATTCTTGAACACCTACTTTAAAGTCTCTACATGGTGGTCTGTCTTAGAACTTTGGGTATCTGAAACATCATACCATAAAGCCTCAAGCAAAGCCTAATAAACTGTTGCACGTACATTTAAAAATGTGAGATGTATTAATATAACTACATAGGATTTTCCCATGAATCTCATTTCATGTAGGGTAATTATTACATTCTTAAAGTTGTAAAAATGTTACAAGGACTACTTCAGTCCTTCAGCTTATATTCAATTAATATGCTATAATTTATCTCAGAGGACATATTTTCATATCATTTAATAGTGTTTATATTTGCTGAGTTTGCACTTTTTTTTTTTTTTTTTTTTGCAGCACGCAGGCCTCCTACTGCTGCGGCCTCTCCCATCGCGGAGCACAGGCTCCGGACGCACAGGCCCAGCGGCCACGGCCCACGGGACCAGCCGCTCCGCGGCACGTGGGATCTTCCCAGACCGGGGCACGAACCCGCGCCCCCCTCATCAGCAGGCAGACTCCCAATCACTGCGCCATCAGGGAAGCCCTGAGTTTGCACTTTTGAAATTACTCTCTGTAATATTTTATGTCCAAGGCAACAATAGTTTAAAAATGGTTCACTGAGGTAGTTCTTTGGTGGTCTAGTGGTTAGGATTCAGGGCTTTCACTGTCGTGACCCAGGTTCAATCCCTGGTTGGGGAACTGAGATCCTGCAAGCTGCACAGTGTGGCTAAATAAATAAATAAAATAAAAATGGTTCATTGAAGTGTAAGTATAGTAATGAAAATAATAATATAAATGCTATAATTGAGAACAACCAAATAAATGTAAAAAATGACCAGAAATCTAAAACAGAGAATGTGAGGCTAATCATGCTGGGACAAGTGAATCATGAGTATACTGATTTCCCACAAGTAACCAAATATAAAAAGTATAGACAGGAAATAAGATAAATCTTTGAAATTGAATGATAGTCATTCATCAGTTTATTCTCTAGTTCTCAGCATGTTGTCTCCTTCAAAATTTGTCAAATAGTAGCACTGTATCCTTTGTGTAATGTTCAAACAAAGCATCATGACCACTCAGATGAACCAACCATCTGTCCTATTCCAAAACAAACAGAAAATAATGTTCTCCAATATGAAAACAATAAAATTTGCTGCTAGATTAAAACAATGCCTATGTTCATTCTTATGAGTCATTAAAAGTAGGTGCATGTCATGGCATTGCTGAACAATAGTTGCAAAGCAAATGACAAGAATCATATTCAGAGAGAAGACTGAAAAAGCTATTGGCAAATCCTTTAATGAATGACTCTATTGTAGACGCTACTAACAAAGGCACGCATGGTGGAAGAGCAGTTACTATCCATTGTGGATACTAGTACTTCACAGAGGAGGAAATTGCTGATGAGAATCGGGGTATAAATCAGCCCTTAGCATACTGTGATATAATATGTGCATGAGAACTTCTGGGTGACTTTTTGTTCTCCTTATCCCTGAAAACCCATGCTAATCATTCATTTGGTCAAAGTTCTGCGAGTCATAATCTTAACAGGACATAAGTGTGTTGAGATCAGCACTGACAAAGCACCAGACAGGTATGTAACAAGAATGATATTTAAGGGCTTCCCTGGTGGCGCAGTGGTTGAAGAGTCCGCCTGCCGATGCAGGGGATGCGGGTTCGTGCCCCGGTCTGGGAAGATCCCACATGCCGCGGAGCGGCTGGGTCCGTGCGCCATGGCCGCTGAGCCTGCGCATCCAGGAGCCTGTGCTCCGCAATGGGAGAGGCCACAGCAGTGAGAAGCCCGTGTAACGCAAAAAAAAAAAAAAAAAAAAAAAAAAAAAAAAAAAAAAAGAATGATATTTAAATAAAAGAGGCTGCACCTGAATGCCGATTCACATTGTATTTTATTCAGAGAGAATAGTAGGCAGTTTTACACATACCCAGGCGCATACACACACACACACACACACCCTGTTGTTTCTGTTTCTCTGGAGAACCTTGATTAATACAAGCCCCTTTGTGACCTCTGGGAAGGTAGACCCCCACGCCCTGTGGTATGGTATTTGTCCAGGTCCAGAAGTGACAGGAGGCGCCAGAACTCCCAGGCACAGGGATGGTTGGCCTGGATGAAGGATCACAGCAAGGGGGGTGACCCAGCCCTCCCAGTGAGAGGTTGGTCTGACCCAGGGAGCAGAACCACGTGGGCTGCAGTGCAGTTGGGTGGTTTTGGTTGTGGCTAAGGTAGAATAAATAGCTAAGGGTTCAGGATGTGGCATCCAAGGAAACCTCAGGAGCATAAACTGTATCTGAAACTGACCTGAAGCTAACTTCAGGCACCAATTATCTAGATTTTTAATGTTGAAGGTAAAACATCGGGATTTCTTCAGAAAACTACATTGTGTACTATTGGCTCAATCACCAAGACCTTAAATTTTCACTGACTCCTGATGATTCTTAAGATATCTGGGAGATAAACCAATGATGTATTATTCAGCCTATTTTAAATCACATTCAAAAGCTGCAACAGTGAATCAATCACTTCCAGAGTCTACTGTGACCAAAGAATGAATTAAGAATCCATTTACCTCACCTCCCCTAAATGAACACGTTCAAACTTCAACGGTGGAGTGTGACATGCTACAGTTCTGGCATCTGATGGAGCCCTAAAATAGTTTTCTACTTCTGTATAACAGATAGCCCCGAACCTTAGTGGCCTAAAACAACAATAATCACATATTTGTTTACAATTCTGCAATTTGGACAGGGCTCAGCAGGGACAGCTTGTCTCTGAGCTGTTTGGTGTTGCCTGGGATGGCCTGACTAAGGGCTGAGCTGCAGGTTTCCCCACTATCAGAAAGCAAAGCCTTCCTATGAAACCTTTCGTAAGCCAGGATGGCATAAAGAAAAGAAGCAATTACCTTAGGACACATCTTGCTAAAGAACGCACAGACACAGCTCAAGGATATGGAGGCTGGATGCTGAGATGCTGAGTGTAGTTCCCAGGGGGAGAGCTTGGTGGTGCCCCACTTGCTGCTCAGGGTGCACGTTACCTGTATAGGGCTGCTGCAAAATAAAGGCTGAACGCTAGTTTAACTTTTCACCTTTTTCCCTAAAAGCAAAATCCCCTTTGGATTTCTTTGGGTTAGAGGAAACGAGTACTAAGTGTACATCTTTCGTAAAAGCGAAGTGATGTAAAGCGAAATTTTGAGAGGCAGGCAGGGGATAACTCTATCTGAGAATGGTCTTATTCACAAAGCTGTCAGTCGGTTCTGGCTGTTGGCTGGGAGCATGACTGGGGCTGTCTCTGGGACACCTAGGTTCTCCTCAACATGGCCGGCTTGAACATTCTTAGAGCGAAAAGGCTGTTTCCAAAACGGAGCATTTCGAAGGGGAAAACTATGTAGAGGATGGAGGAGATTTCACCTCTTAATGAGAGGAGTAGCAGAGGATTACTGCAAATGGCTGTGGGATGGGGGGTGTTGATGTTTGTAAATTGGGGTCCACATCTATCCAACTAATAGTGAGAATTATCTGAAAGAAAAACCAACACTTGCCGCTATTAGCCACCTATTGTTGTGAGTTTGGGTTTTCTAAATGAGTTAGAAATAAATAGTAAGAAAAGAAACCAATGTGACCTATAACTCAAGTTATCCATTATGACCCTGGCTTGACAAAAATTGCATACAATCCTTAAAAATCTGAAATGATCATCATAAATTTTGAATATTACTTTTTACTAATGAGCAATCTTTTAAAATTTTCACCTAAAATTTTCAGTTCACAAATATGCCTAACACTGATAAGGGGTCAAATGAGGCTGAAAGTGTGAGAAAAACTGCCTTATGAACATCTGTGAAAAAATCACAGAGAAAATGGTCTCACCTGGCCTTCTAAGATTTAAATATCAACTCACTGTTGAGGATCCTGAAAGCAAGAGACATTGCCATACTAATAGCTAAGATATTTCACGAGGACTCGATACAGGATCCAGGAAGGCTATGAGTACATTAAAGGCAATTAGAGACACAAGCCATCATCACCATTATGTTCCCAGTTTATGCTCCCAGATATCTCACTGGGTATTTAAATATTAAAATCTAAAAACTTGCCCTTGGGGGCTTCCCTGGTGGCACAGTGGTTAAGAATCCGCCCATCAATTCAGGGGACATGGGTTCGAGTCCTGTTCCGGGAAGATCCCACATATCGCGGAGCAGCTAATCCTGTGCGCCACAACTACTGAGCCTGTGCTCTAGAGCCTGCGAGCCACAACTACTGAGCCCACGCACCACAACTACTGAAGCCCGTGTGCCTAGAGCCTGTGCTCCACAACACGAGAAGCCACTGCAATGAGAAGCCCGTGCACTGCAACGAGGAGTGGCCCCACTCCCCACAACCAGAGAAAAGGCCGCGCGCAGCAACAAAGACCCAACGCAGCCAAAAATAAAAAAATAAATTAATTAAAAAACAAACAAACAAACAAAAAACTTGCCCTTGGGACTTCCCTGGTGGTCTAATGGTAAAGAATCCGCCTTACCATGCAGGGGACAACGCGGGTTCCATCTCTGGCCAGGGAACTAAGATCCCACATGCGCGGGGCAACTAAGCCCGCGTGCCACAGCTGCTGAGCTCATGCACCTCAACTAGAGCCTGCATGCTGCAAACTACAGAGCCCACACACCCTGGAGCCTGCGTGCCACAACTAGAGAGAAGCCCGCACACCACAACGAAGAGCCTGCGTACCGCAACTAAGACCCAATGCAGCCCAAAATAAATAAATCTTAAAAAAAAAAAAAAAGAATCCACGCTTCCATTGCAGGGGCCATGGGTTCCATCCCTGGTTGGGGAACAAAGATCCCCCATGCCGCACAGTGCAGACAAAAATAAAATAAAATTAAAAATAAAAATAACTAAAAATAAAAATGTGCCCTTCCCCCAAATGAATAAGATCAATAGATAATCAATAGAGGTTAGAATAAAAAATTTGAAGATCGATTTGTCTTGGCTTTGGGAATGGGAATTATGATAATAATAATAATGATCAGCATGCACTGCATGTTTACTGAGTTCTAAGCATCTTGCTAAGCACTTACTTTCATTCTAACCTTACTATTATTACTGTCTTAGTCTGTTTGTGCTGCTTTAACAGAAATACCATAGAATGGGTAGGTTATAAACAACAAAAATTTAGTTCTCACAGTTCTGAAGCCTGGAAGTGTGAAATGAGGGTGCCAGTATGGTTGAGTTCTGGTGAAAGCCCTCTCTCTGGTGGCAGACTTCGAGTTACATCCTTAATGGAGGAGAGCAGAGAGAAGCAAGCTCTCTCGTGAGTCATGTAAGAACACTAATCCCATTCATGAGATTAGCTCCATCCTCATGACCTCATCTAATCCTAACTACCTCCCTGATACCAGCACGTTGGGGCATAAGGGTAGGGTTTCAACATATGAATATTAGGGGGACACAAACATTCATCCCTGCAAGGTAGGATCACTGTTCCCAGTTAACAGATGAGAAAACTGAGCAGAAAAATGTTAAGTAAATTGCCATGTTGAATAAATTGCCCTGATACTTGATAGTTTTATAGGTCCAAATTGAGTGTGTCTTACTCCAATCCATACCTTTAGCAGAATGCCACACAGGAAAGGTTCTGTGGGCTGCTGGAAATAAAGAGCCACCAGAAGGGGCTGGGAGTGATGCTTCCACTGGAAATAAAAGATAAACTCAGAGAAGGGAGAAAATAGACAAATCAACAAGAATCCTGCAATTGTGATTCATAAACATCTAGGACAGAGTTCATTTATTTGATCATGAAAGAAAAAGACAGCCCCTGGGAGCCCAGCAAGAGCATCAGAGGGCACAGAAAGGATTCATGAGAGGAGTTTTCAGGCATCATACATGGACAAATTTTCACAAGGTCCAAACTTTGGCAGCATGCAGAACAGAGAGAAAAAAGGGCTGAATTATACTTTATGTCAATTAAATATATTCCTCTTAAACTCAGTGGTAAAGGTTGTGTTCCAGATTTCAGATTCTTGGAATTTGGGAGAGAAGGGATTACACCAACTCAGGCATATTATATAAGATTATTTAAGTGGAAAAACTGGGGCAAATTTGAACCGATATGGGTAATACAAGAAGTTCTTCCATCTGTAATTCCCACGGAAGAGTTTGTAAACTCTCTGCTTGCAGATACTACAACACCATGCTCTCACAGATTGCTGGAAAGTGTACACCTCACAAAAGGGATGATTACTTCTATTAACATGGATGAATAAGAAGACTGAAAACAGGATTCTCTTGGGCTCTAAACACCTGAGTTAAGTTCAGTTATGTAAACCGAATCAGATAGAGCTTACAATAAACCCAAGAGTTACCCTGAACTGCTGGATTATTTAACAGAAGAGTTAACGAAATGCTTTGCTGATTTTTCTAATAGTTACTACAATCTTCTGAAATTAATAATTTAGTAAATCCCATAGAATGAATAAATGTGCTTGTTTATTCAATTCTCTAGAAGAGTTTGCATTGAATGTTTGTTAGAACTTGTCATCAAAATTATCTGGAGCAGTTGTTTTCTTCATGAGAATCCCATTTGAAATTACCAATTCCATGTGTTTAAAGGAATACACAGGGTTGGGTTTGGATTTTTTGTTAATTTTGGTAAATTACTTTTTTACTAGGCATTTGTTCATTTATATTTATTTAAAAATGAGTTTTTCTCTTAACTTCTTTCTAATCTCTGCTGCCCCTTGTGTTATGTCCCAGTTATTTCCAGTATAGTGCTTTTGCACCCTTTCCCTTTTTAAAACTAATCTTCCAAAGGTATGTTAATTTTATTAGTCGTTTCAAGGAACCAATTTTTTGCTTTTTGATTTTTTTTACCTTTGTTTTCTATTTCATTAATTTCTACTTTATTAGTTCCATACTTCTACTAGTCCTGGGTTTATTCTGTTGTTACACTAATAACTTTTAAGTTAGCCACTTACGGGGGCTTCCCTGGTGGTCCAATGGTAAAGAATCTGCCTTCCAACGCAGGGGACACAGGTTCGATCCCTGGTCGGGGAACTAAGATCCTACATGCCGTGGGGCAACTAAGCTCGCGTGCCACAACTACTGAGCTCGCACGCCTCAACTAGAGCCCATGTGCTGCAAACTGCAGAGCCCACACGCTCTAGAAACCACGCATCACAACTAGAGAAGAGAAAACCCGCACACCACAACTAGAGAGACGCCCGCACTCTACAACAAAAGATCCCACCTGCATCAACGAAGATCCCGCGTGCCACAACGAAGACCCGATGCAGCCAAAAAATAAATAAATAATAAATAAAATAAACTAACCACTTAGCTCATTAATTTTCTGTCTTTTGGCTTTTCTAAATTATCCATTTAAGATTATAAGTTTCCCTCTATGCATTGCTATAGCTGAATCTCCAAAATTTTTATATGTTGCATTTGTTTTTATTTTTCAGTTCTATATCTTTTAAATTTCCCATTATGATTTCTTTTTTTACCTGTGAATAATTTTGCAGTTTATTTTAAAGTTTGCTAGTGTATAAGATTTTCATGATCATCTTTTTACAAATTGATTTGCATTTTAAGTGCATTGTGGTCAGAAATTGCAGTTCCAATTCCTCAAAATGTATTGACACAAATTGTGGACTATTAAGTAGTCAAATTTCATAAGGATCTGTATGGCATGAAGAGAATGTGCATTCTCCAATTGTTTTATGGGGTCCTATATATGTCCATTAGATTGAATTTGTTAATTGTATTATTCAAAATATATTTATCTTTACTGATATTTTCATCTATTTGATCTATTCGTTACTGGGTGAATGAACTAAAGTCACTATGATGGGAGATTTCTCTTTCTCTTTGTAGTTTTATCAATTTTTTATTCATATATTTTGAAGCTATATTATTAAGTACATTCAAACTTAGAATTGTTATAAACATTCTTCTGGTTAATTTGTGTGTGTATGTGTGTGGTATTATATATATATATATATATATATATATATATATATATATATACACACACACACACATATATATATACATATACCCGTACACACACACATATATATATACATATACCCGTACACACACACACACACACACACACACACATACACATATGCTGTGGTAACCATCTTCCAAGATAGCTTCTATGGTCCCTACCTTCTGGTATTCACACCCAAGTGCAGTCCCCTCTCATTGTGCCTGCGTTGGTCTGTGTGAACAGTAGAATACAGCAGAAGTGATAGTGTGTCACTTTTGAAATTAAGTTATAAAAGAATATGATTGCCATTTGGGGTGCTCTCTTGTGCTCCCTCTCACTTTCCTTCTTTCTATCACTCTCATCACATTCCCTTGGGGGAGCAAGTTGCCATGCATTAGCAGCCCTATGGGAGAGACCCATGTGGTGGGAACTAAAGCCTCTGGTCAGGTATCAGCAAAGAACTGAAACCTGCCAGCAACCATGATGGTGAGCTTGGGAGGGGATTCTCCCGCCCCAGTCAAACCTTGAGATGACTGCAGTCTCATGAGGGACCCTGAGCTAGAACCACCTAGGTAAGCCACTCCTCGATTCCTTATTCCCATCTTCAGTGAAACAGGGAGATACTACCATTTCAAACAACAATCATGAAGAACGTTTGCCAAACACTTGCAAATTTGAACAGAAATGGTGGGAGAGCCTTGGACCTCAGGTGGGGTATATGTATTTCTGAGAATAGGTGACAATTCCAAAGAGTCTTTGATTAAAGCACCAAGATTAAGGGGTGAGGGGAGGCCATGGGAGAAGCAGTGGTTGCCCCAAAAGAGATGCCAATTTTGCAATGTGAAGTGGCAGAGGAGGGATAGCTGAAGGAGAGACCATGATAGCAATAAGTTGTTTTGTCTACAACCTGGTCTAGAGCTGAGAAAAAGAAAGAGAGTTTAAGGGATTTTCCAGAGGTTAAGGGATTTTACTGTATACCACACTAACCTCCTGAATGCTAAATATGAAGAGTATATGAACCCTTAGGAAAGAGAAAGTTGTAATTATAGGAACCTGAAAACTGCCCAATTTTTCTTGACCTCCTCCCCCAACAAATCTCCCCCTGCTGACATCAGAAAGAAACCATCCAGGGTCTATGCATATATACTGGAGGAAGAAAGAAAAGAGTAAAGGAATGTAATCAAACTGCAGATAAAGAATATGTATAAAAGAGGAATTATCCAGGCTTCCCTGGTGGCTCAGCGGTTAAGAATCTGCCTGCCAATGCAGGGGACATGGGTTCGAGCCCTGGTCCTGGAAGATCCCACATGCTGCGGAGCAACTAAGCCCGTGCATCACAACTACTGAGCCTGAGCTCTAGAGCCCGTGAGCCACAACTACTGAAGCCCACATGCCTAGAGCCCGTGCTCCGCAACAAGAGAAGCCACAGCAATGAGAATCCTGCTCACCGCAAGGAAGAGTAGCCCCCACTCGCTGCAACTAGAGAAAGCCCGCGTGTAGCAACAAAGACCCAACGCAGCCAAAAATAAATTAATTAAAATTAAAAAAAGAGGAATTATCCAAGGAAACAGAGGAAGGGTTCAAAAAACAATAGGACAAGGCATCAGAGCTCAGGAGAAATGGTGGGATAGAAACAGAAAAATCATTACCAAAAAACACTACATGATAAATAAAAGTGGAAAAAACACAATCAAAAACATAACAAAGGACATAAATGATAGGCTTTTTTAAAGCCCCAGAAAGAGATGGAAAAGGGCAGTGATATAAAAACATTAGGGAAGATGAGAGATATAGCAGTCAAAGGGGCTCTAACAGGCACATAATTGATATTCCCAAAGAATAGAACCAAACAAATAAATTAAAATTTTTTTTCCAAAAACTGATAGAAGAAAACCATTCCAAATAAAGATTCGAGTCTTCAGGACAAAAAGCCATAAGATGACCAAGAAAAACTGAGGTTTTACCCCAAATCAAGATATATTCTAATGAAGGGAAAAGGACCAATCCAGACAGAGAAAAGCAAAAAAGAAAAAGTTACACACAAGAGACAAAAAACCAGTGGCAAAAATCATCTGTTCCAGAAGACAGCAGAACCAGGTCTGGAGAGTTCTTTAAGAAAGTGTGACCTAAAAGTTTATATTAAAAAAAGAATTTATATTCACAAATTTGCTCTTCATAAATAAAAGCAGAAGACAAATACTCTCCAGCATGAGAGAGCTCAAACAAAACAAAAACTATGAGCTCTTCTTGAAAAAGAAGACAAAACAAAACTCTATGATAATAAAATGCAGTCATGCAAAAGAGAGTAGAACCAAAAAATGAATTTTAGAAAAGAAAGAGCCCTGGTAAAATGACTGGTGGTGACTATAGACTATGGTGACAGACTACCTGGGCTTGAATCACATCTCTCTGTGACCTTGGACAAGTCATTTAAGCTCCTGTACCTAAGTCTCCTCATAGCAAAACGCAGACAATAGTTGAACTGAAGTCTTAAGATTTTCTAAGATTTCTTTTGGCTCATGTGTAAAATGCACTTAGAACAGTGTCTGGTACAGAAAAAGCTGTGAGCTATATAGGTGAAGCTGTATTTCATTTTAGTAATAAGGCTAAACAACTAGTGAGGGTTTGTTGCTACAAATCAGAATATTGGGTACCTCAAAGAATTGCCAAGAAGGCTACATAGCAACCTCAAAGTCTTCATCGCCAAGAACTTCCAAAATAATGCTTCAAGACTGGTCTAGGGAATACCCTGGTGGTCCAGTGGTTAGGACTCCATGCTTCCGCTGCAGGGAGCACAGGTTCGACCTCTGGTCTGGAAACGAAGATCCTGCAAGCCACATGGCGTGGCCAAAAAAAAAAAAAAAAAAGACTGGGCTAGTGAGGACAGGCCTGTTGCTACTAGCAAGCAAGCACTGCAAGCTGCAGCTTACGACCCTAACACCCCTGGCACTAGACACTGGAGTCTATCACTAGCAGTGCTGCCCCTGGTGCTCCTGAAACTTGCTCTCGCTGCAATGGCCACCAGAGAGTGAACCTGATGGGTGAGCCTTGATCACATGCCGCATCCAATGTGCCAGGGAAACTGGGAAGTAAGTATTGGTACTTTCAGTTTTGTAGGGGCAGGTGGGCTCTGTCTCCTACCAAGATTCATGTGAAAGAGAATTTCCCAAGCACAATACAGGATTCAGATGCTGGGCAACCTAAAAGAATGACCTATCTCCTCTACAGTAAAATAAGTCAATATAGGGCATGAGCCCTATACACAGAATGCCTAGGGGCAAACACTCTGCAACTGTGGCCAAGTTAATTAAGCTGTAGGAGCCTCTGTTTCACCTGTAAATGGAGAAATTAATAGTACCATTCTCATAGTGCTGTCCTGATTCAATGACTTAACTCATTCAATAAGTTAATTCAAGTACTCAGTAAATGTTAGATATATTAAAGTAATTCTTTTTTGTCTTCTTCTCCTCCTCCTTCCCCTCTTCTCCCTCTGCCTCGTCCTCCTCCTTTTCCCTGTTCCTCTCCACTCCTGCATAGACCAATACCAACAAATACCTTTCTTCACATATTTATAATCCCCAAAGTGCTCTCACCTATCAAAATTAAACTATCCTTATGCAAACAAAAATATACTCATTCCTTCTATAAAGTCTCAAAGTCTAAACAGTTACTACATCCAGCTTTAAGTCCAGGATATCTGGGAGATTTCCATTTGTCTTTTATTCTACCACAGCCTTTACGGATAGTCTGTAATACGTAGATAAAATTTAAAGTGAACTACCACCGATATGCTCTCTATATAAGACTGTGGGGGGGAAAGGGAGAAGAAAGACGAGGGAAATTAAAGTGCATAAGCATATAGACAACACAGCAGAGAAGAAAACACGAGTTGCTGAAATGGTTCTTACTTCTGCAATGTTGTATAAATACTATAGTTAGCATTTATGACTTATTTTTCCACCATCTATTCCATGTTCCCTTGGTTTTCCACCTGCATCTCAGCTGGTTGGGATTTTTTACCTGATGAAGTAAACCAAACCTTAATTTCTGTGGGAGCTAAGCCTTTTGCGGTCCAGTTGTTATCGAGTTACTATCGTTTTCCACTTACTTCTACCATTGGCAGTGGAGGAAGTGGTCAGTGTTTCCTTTGAATGCCATCCATATTCCTTCTTCCCCTCACTGTGCACCATCTTGCCAGTTGGGTTCTCTGAAAGCAGATACTGAGATGGAGTTTGGGGTGTAAGTTGTTTGTTTGGGATCAACACCGATGATGTTAAGGGAGCAGAAGCAGAATTGAGCAGAGGAATCAAACTGCAGGGCAAGCTTGGCAAGCCTCAGCCAGCCTGGTGGGGAGTTCTGGAGGAAGCATGGCCAGTCACTCAGTCACTGGCTACTCCAGAAAGGGTGTGGCGCATGCAAGGTGGCTCTTGGCAGCTAAGGATCTGGTATCTGGAAGCTGGCTGCTGCCTGTATTGCCTGTAGCTGGACCACAAGTCCTTCAAAGGGATCTAGCCAGCTCATCTCTGTGTTTTCCACAGGCAGCAATTTCGTTTCCCCTTAGGAGCCAGGCTCAATCACCCCATCAACACTGTAAACCTCTCTGTTTATGTCTGTTCAGCCAATGTCATGTGGAAACCTCACCTTCCGATCCATTAGAACCATAATTGCATCTGCTAGTGGAGGCATTCCTCCCATGGGCATGACAAAGCACAGAACTTTGAAGATGGGCAATGAAAATTTTGCAGCTGGGTTACTGAGTGGAATGATCAGAGGTGCCTCTTCCTCCCACTTTGTCATATGGAGTATATCGCTGAAAATATTGTAGTTTTAGGAAAACAGAAATTGACATGTTTTTGTGCCCCTAGGAAAAAAAAATCTGTATGTAAGTCAAATTGTGGCAATTTGAATTGAATTTTAAATGCATTTGGGGAGCTCATAATGTAAAGGAAGTTGTTCAGCAAAAAGAAAATTATTTTTATTAATCAAATAGTCATTTTTTCATCCTCTAACTTCCTTTTCCCACCTGCTCTCCTTCTCCAGCAAAATTAATATATTTTATCAATTAACATGTTTGATATCGAGGTTTAAAAGTAATACACACCTGCACTGTTAACTACAGTTTAATATCCCATCATGTTTCCTGGCAATACTGGTTTCTTATTCCTGATAAGATACCTAGGGATTATGAAATTACCCTAGCAGGAGGTAATAGAAAAGTGAATGTAAAACTTTCTATTAGTGAATGAAAAAGTTAAATAAATGCCCCTATGAAAGGGCCTTAAGAACTTAGTCTCATTAAGAAAAATGCACAGGGACTTCCCAGGTGGCACAATGGTTAAGAATCCGCCTGCCAATGCAGGGGACATGGGTTTGAGCCCTGGTCTGGGAAGATCCTACATGCCGCAGAGCAACTAAGCCCGTGCACCACAACTACTGAGCCTGCACTCTAGAGTGCGCAAGCCACAACTACTGAGCCTGCGTGCCACCACTACTGAAGCCCGCGCCTAGAGCCTGCACACTGCAACGAAGAGGAGACCCCACTTGCTGCAACTAGAGAAAGTCTGCAAACAGCAACGAAGATCCAACGCAGCCAAAAATAAATAAATAAATAAATATTTAAAAAAAGAAAAGAAAGAAAAATGAACAATAGCCTAAAGAGCTAAGTGGAGATTTGTGCACGACTACAGCTCAATACCATGGAAGGTATCAAGGCTTTTAAGAGTCAAATGAGTAAATGTTTTAAAATCATTATGATTTGATTTTAATTTCAGTATACTGTAATCCTTAACAGACCCTTTAAATTTCTCTTAGTTTTACCAAGACTTTGTAAGTTTTGCTTTTGCAGTATTCTGCAGTATTGTTCATTAATTCACACTTTCTGTGTATCAGACCAAGGGGTTATAAAATACTGTCGTCCCCCAAGGAGCTCACAATCTCATGGGTATACAGAAAAATAAATAAAAAATTATGGTGGTGCCCTAATAGATGTATGCACAAGATTGCCTACAAGAGAGCCACCAAGGACAGTCAGGAAAAGTGGCACCTGGACGTGTCAGTCAAGCCAAGATGTAAGGCTATGTAGAAAGGAGCCGAGAACATGCTTCCTTTGCTCCTTCTTGATCTTTCAGTTGTAAGAATGCTCCTTCAGTTTGCCTGTGGGAAGATAAGGAGTTAGCCTTCTTTCACCCCTACCTCATGCACTATCTTGATTGTAGTATGGTTCATAGTATACATATGACAAAACTCATCAAATTGTGTGTAGTATATTGTATGTCAATTATATCTCAAGTAAGCTACAAGTAAGTAAGAAGAGGAAAAAAAGATATGCATATACATTTCAAAAGTTTATGGGACTTCCCTGGTGGCGCAGTGGTTAAGAATCTGCCTGCCAATGCAGGGGACACAGGTTCGATCCCTGGTCAGGGAAGATCCCACGTGCCACGGAGCAAGTAAGCCTGTCTGCCACAACTACTGAGCCTGCGCTCCAGAGCCCGCGAGCCACAAATGCTGAAGCCTGCGTGCCATGACTACTGAAGCCTGTGCGCCTAGAGCCTGTGCTCCGCAACAAGAGAAGCCACCGCATTGAGAAGCCCATGCACTGCAACGAAGAGTAGCCCCCACTCACCACAACTAGAGAAAGCCTGCACGCAGCAACAAGGACCCAACGCAGCCAAAAATTTAAAATAAATAAAATAAATAAATTTAAAAAACCAGTTTTATCAACTTATACTGTTAGTAGGTCTGTGGGGAAACACGTACACTAACACAGTGCTATTGGGAATGCAAATGGTACAACCTCTATAGAGAGGATTTGACAATATCTAGCCAAGTTACAAATGTTCTTAACCTTTGGCCCAGTAATTTCACTTCTAGAATCAAACAAACATTGGCAGAAACACAAAATGATGTCTGTATGTTACTCTTCGTCGAAGCACTGTGTGTAATAGCAAAAGACTGGAATCTGTCTAAACGTCCATCTGCAGAATGCTGATAAATGATAGCACAGCTACATAGTGAAGTTGAAAAAAAAATGAAGAAGGTCTCAATACACTGCTATGGAGTAATCTTCAGGATGTATTGTTAAGTGAAGATATCAAGTTAGTAAACATTGAGGATATTGCTACTTTTTGTTCCTGGAGATGCTCTATATCTTGATCTGGGTGGTAGCTACATGGGGTGTATAAATATGTAAAACTTCACTGAGCTGTACATTTAAGGTTAGTGTACATTACCATATGTATGTTAAATCTCAATTTAAAATTTAAAACATTAGATGGTAGCATATTGAGTTAAGAGTGGGAGAAGAGGAAATGGAAATGTGAGACTTTGGGCCACAAAGAGGAAGCACTAGCTAGAACAGAATGTAATGTCAAGGGAGAATTTTTCTCTCCCTCCATTTTTCATTCCTTTCTTCCTTTCTTCTTTCCTACCTTTTTGTAGTGGGAAAGACTAAACACATGTAAAAGTTGATGGCTAATAAGAAAGACCCGTTGAAAAGTAAGATTGACTCTAAATAACAACAACATAAAAAAGTACAATCAATAGTGTAAGATCCTTGGAAAGTTGGGAGGATATGGAAATAAAAGAACAAGTAGAGGGATTGTCCTTGGATGGAGGAGGAACATTTCTACTGTCCCAACAGGAGTAAAGGAAGCTGGAATGGGGGCAGCTATAGGAAGTTTGTAGGATTGGGAACACCAGGCACAACTGTACTGTGTAAAGGAGCTAGCTGGGTAGGGTACACAGCGGGGGAGAGGAGAGAGGTAGAATCCAGAAAGTAGAAAGGATCTGAAATAGTGTCACAGGGATTGGGAGAGTAGGATGTAAGCTGAACAGGAAACATAGTAGGACTGTCAGATATTAAGGGCCTGTTTGAAGTTAATGATCATACGGCTTTCTCCAGCAGGGCTCAGTGGAAGCAGAAAGTTGGCTCCATCCATTGGTACAAATAAGGGATAAGGGGGCTTAGATAATTGGCCAAGCATGTTACTAAAATGATGAATCATTCAGTCTAAAGTGGATAAACAAGGAAGTAAAGAAAGCAGAGAGCTGATTAATTAGAAGCAAACAGAAGGCTCGAAGGATTGGCTTTCCAATGAGGTTAAAAAGTGGTTGTAAGGGGACTGGTTGAAAGCTGTGAGTCAGCATTTCCCAAAGTGTGTTCTGAAGAATATGACCAGATAAATGGCTCATGAACGAATAATGCATCATTAAGATTCTGAGACATCTTGCATAACAGAAACCTGTTTATAACCATGCACTCCCTGAACCCTTGAATTACTAAACCTCTTTTATTTATTTATTTATTTATTTATTTTTGGCTGTGTTGGGTCTTCGTTTCTGTGCGAGGCCTTTCTCTAGTTGCGGCGAGCGGGGGCCACTCTTCATCGTGGTGCGCGGGCCTCTCACTGTCGTGGCCTCTCTTGTTGTGGAACACAAGCTCCAGACACACAGGCTCAGTAGTTGTGGCTCACGGGCCTAGTTGCTCCACGGCATGTGGGATCTTCCCAGACCAGGGCTCGAACCCGTGTCCCCTGCATTGGCAGGCAGATTCTCAACCACTGCGCCACCAGGGAAGCCCTAAACCTCTTTTAATGTAACATCTATTAACATTTTCTAAACCAGCGTTCTTCCAAACATCCGTTAGCAACTCTACTTTGTATGTCACATGCTGAAACTCTTACATTAATGGGATAAAGTGAATAATTATCACAGCATATGATCATTATTTTCATATCTGTTTTAATGTATTTCAATATGAAAATATTAGTTTCCTATTAAAAGTAGGTATAAGAGTACAACAGGGACTTCCCTGGTGGTCCAGTGGGTAGACTCCGCACTCGCAATGCAGGAGGCCGGGGTTTGATCCCTGGTCAGGGAACTAGATCCTGTATGCTGCAACTAAGAGTTCGCCTGCCGCAACTAAGACCCAGCACAGCCAAAATA
Source organism: Hyperoodon ampullatus (assembly GCF_949752795.1). NCBI lineage: Eukaryota > Metazoa > Chordata > Mammalia > Artiodactyla > Ziphiidae > Hyperoodon > Hyperoodon ampullatus. The sequence goes on along the minus strand of NC_136916.1, from coordinate 134,642,578 downwards.
AATAAATAAATAATAAATACTTTTTTAAAAAAGCAAAACAAAACAACCATTAAAAAAGAAAAAGAGTACAACATACTTTCAGAAGGTTAAAGGGGGTATGGCTCATGAGGTTAATACTGTTAGGTTTACCTTATTCTGCTATGAAGGTAAATAAAAGGCAGCACTATTGTGTTGGATAATGAGTCCAAATTTAAGCACTAAGATTATTATCTTAGTCTGCTTTAATATTATACCTCATTTTGACCATTAAGCAGGCTTCTGTTAAAACTAATTATATCCCAGCTGAAGAAAAGACGTTGAATAATAAAGGTCCTGATGTAAATCACATCAAATGTGTATTTCTACTCTTTAAACCTCAAAATAAGGTTTCACCTATATATAGTAAGAAGAATAAGTAATAGTCATTAAAATTTGATAAATAGAAAGGTCTCTATTTTCTTTCACTACATTTATTTAAGAACAATAAAATGTAAGTATCTGATGTAAACTGAATTAATGTGTTTGCTGCCCAGCCCTAAGGGAGGATTATACTTGCCCACCTCCCTGACATTAGTCTTGGCTGTTGAAATGTGAGTAGAAGTGACATGAGTTACTTACAAGCAGAAGCTTTAAGAGTCAGTGCATGGTTCACCATGATCTGTTTCCTTCTGCCACAAGACCAGCAATATCCCAGATAGAGGCTGCTCTGTCAGCCTGAATCCCTGGATAAAGGTGACACAGAGCAGGGGCTTCCCTGGTGGCGCAGTGGTTAAGAATCTGCCTGCCAATGCAGGGGACACGGGTTTGAGCCCTGGTCTGGGAAGATCCCACATGCCGCGGAGCAACTAAGTCCGTGCACCCCAACTACTGAGCCTGCGCTCTAGAGCCCACGAGCCACAACCACTGAAGCCCACGGGCCTAGAGCCCATGCTCCACAACAAGAGAAGCCACCGCAGTGAGAAGCCTGCACTCCCCAAAGAAGAGTAGCCCCTGCTCACCGCAACTAGAGAAAGCCTGCGTGCAGCGAAGACCCAATGCAGCCAAAAATAAAATAAATAAAATAAATTTATAAAAAATAGATGACACAGATCAAACTTTCGGCTAATTCTGAAAGGACAAGTGGCATGAGCAAGAAATACCAAGATTTAGGGGTCATTTGTTACCACAGCATAACCCAGTTTAATACTGACCAATGCAGAAATCCCATTCTCCACACCCTACTCATTTCCGGAAAATGGCAACTGTTAATGAACAGAAATAGAAGTAATCACCAGAAGCATACAACTCCCTCCATGGAATGTCTAGAACAGTGGTGGCAAATTGGTTTCATCTCTCCCATCCACTCTAATGGACTTAATAATGCCAGCCTGAATCAGCTCTGTAGAGAAGGATCCTGAAGCCATGTCCTTGCTCAGCAGAAAAGAGTACCATATTTATCAGTATGTCTTCCAGTAGAAGGAGGGGTAATGAGCTGCCCATCCCTGGCCTAAGATGCACAACCTATGCTCACTATCATTTTTGGTATTTTTCTCATTTTGTATAGGAGGCATTATTTTTTTTAATACACCCAGAAATAAACAAAAGCTAGTTCACTAAAATATTTAGAACAATAAATAATTTCATTTTATTTACTGATGGAAGGAGAAAAAAGGTTTCTATCAGAGCTGATCACAGAATTTCTTCTCAGGCAGAGAACTGTGTTTGCTAGAAACATCTTAAATGGACTTTTTGGTTATTAGTATGGCACTCTAGGCCGCATCTATATGGTTTGAAGAGAGAGGAAAACAGTTCAACTGTTTTACATCAGAAACACACAGTAATTTTTGGAGTTGTTGTTGAATGAACCACAATGAAGAAAACAGAAGTCCAAGAAGAGGGTCAGAAGGGGTCCAGCAACATGGCAGGAGGCCAAGGGGAAGAGATGACCACAGGAAGCTCCCCAGAGGATGGAATGGCTGAGGGACTTTAAAAAACTGAGATGGTTAAGTATTCAGTTGCAAGTGTTTTGCCTTTCTGTTCTGTAATGTAACACTCTTAACCCTAATACACACAACACACCCACACATACTCTGTTATGGGTTGAATTATATCCCCCCAAATTCATATGTTGAAATCCTAACACCCGCCCCCAACCCTGTACCTCAGAATGTGACCTTGTTTGGAAATAGGATTGTTGCAGGTATAATTAAGATGAGGTGGTTCTGGAGAAGGGTGGGCCCCTAATCCAGTGAGACTAGTGTACTTACAAAAGGAGAAAATTTGGACACAGACAGGGAGAACACCATGTGAAGACTGGAGTTATATAGCTACAACCCAAGAAACTACCAGAAACTAGCCTGGAATGCTCCTTCCCTAGCGCCTTCTGAGCTGACACACTGTCCCGCTGACACCTTGATCTCAGAATTCTAGCTTCTAGAACTGTGGGACAATAAATTTCTGTTGTTTAAACCAATCAGTTTGTGTTACTTTGTTACAACAGTCCTAGGAAACACACACACACACACACACACGCACACAAGCACTCCATTGCCCAGGTCTTCAGTAAAGTCTGCAGCACCCACAGCAATGCACAGTGGCACTCTGGGTACCGAGGGTTTGCAAGGAGTCCAGTAAGTAGACAGTATATGCAGAAGAAACAGGGCATAACAAGGGGCAGAATGCAGAGTGGAGACCAAGAAAGCAGTGGAAACAGAGAGAAGTGGCAGAGGGAACACAGGCTCCGTCTGTTTGTGTTGCCAGAAAGCATTCTCAGAGCTACTGGGAAAGTATCTGGGCTACTTGCTGAATAAGCGATGAAGATCTGAGACAATTTTTTACTAAATCATAAAGGACCAGATGAGCACGGCTAGCTGGGGAAGTTAGAAACAGCTAGTAGCTGACATCTGGCTCACCTAATGATGTCAAGTGGATGTCTCTGGTTCACTGTCAGTGAGCAACTGAAGGAAACTGGCTCACTTTACCATCCCTGAAAAAAAGCAGCCCTTGCAACAATCCAGGTTGCTCTGACCTTGGCCTAATGCTCATGATTCCCTGTGCAGCGATAATGAGTTTGCTGCTTTGTGGCTTTTAGAGGTAAGGGAAGAGATGAGCTTGGTCTAATGCCTGCTGACTCATAAGACATAGGGGCCCTGGCCTGCCTCTGATGTGATATGAACACTTGAACCAGGAATTATTTGCCATTTCCTCTCCAGCAAAGAGAGGTTGCTAAGGACGGCCAGCTAAGCATCCAGAAAGGAGACCTAAGACCCCTGTCTCTGCCACCAGGGAGGGCGACAGAAAGAAGGAAGGATCAGGTGCGTTTCCTCCTAACCCTCCCCTTTTAGCTCCTCTACAAGCAAGCTGCTGCAAGAGCGTTAAGAGCTGCTGTTGATTCCTATCAGGTAGGAACTATGCCAAGCATAGCCAGGCTTTATGAAAGGCTACTTATCCTATGTTAGGCATTAACTGGGTACAAAACTGAATCAACAGCCTTCTGCTCCTTAAGCAGTGTGCAGTCCAGAGGGAGTGGAAACAATAAAATATGGGACAAGGTTAAATGAAATACAGGCCAAATGGAGCTAAAGTGATATGGTATAGGGCGTTCAGAAGAAAAACTGTCTTAGCTGTGTCTCGGGAGATCAAGAAGGGCTCCACACAGAAGGCAGCATCTGAAGACTAGGAATAATTTCCAGGGACAGAGAATCTGGAAATGGTATTCCCGGCTGAGAGAACTGTAGAAGCAATGATAACTTACTGCTTTTTCAGAGGCTGAAGTATAGTTTGGAAACTGAAGATGGAGAGGTTTGATTTTTTGTTTTTGTTTTTGTTCCTCTTGTTTTTCCTTAAAACAAAAATTCCATGCTCAGGACTTCCCCGGTGGCGCGGTGGTTAAGAATCTGCCTGCCAATGCAGGGACACGGATGCAAGCCCTGGTCTGGGAAGATCCCACATGCCACAGAGCAACTAAGCCCATGCGCCACAACTACTGAGGCTGTGCTCTAGAGCCCGCGAGCCACAACTACTGAGCCCATGAGCCACAACTACTGAAGCCCGCGTGCCTACAGCCTGTTCTCTGCAACAAGAGAAGCCACCGCAATGAGAAGCCCATGCACCACAATGAAGAGTAGCCCCCGCTCGCCGCAACTAGAGAAAGCCTGTACACAGGCAACAAAGACCCAACATAGCCAAAAATAAATAAATAAATTTATTTTTAAAAAAAATTCCATGCTCAGGAATTTGCACTTTATTCTCTGCACAGTGGGGAAAGCAATGCAGATTTTACAAGGTAGTCTGTGTTCTAGAAATGTATGTGCAACTTATGGACTCAATCAACAATTAATGCCCTGGTTGTACGCCCTGCATTCTGCCAGGCACCATGGCGCCAAACAGAAGACCACACTCCTTACTCTAAGAGGCTGCAATCAATTAAAGGGCTAATGAACGGACCTAGAGTCAGAAGGAGAGCTGGGGAGGAGGATCATAGAAGCAAACGGGCTGCAGGAATCCAGAAAGGGAAAGAAAATCATGAGGTACTTCATGGAGGAAGTGAACTGGGACTGAGCCAAGAACAAAGTGTAGGATTGGAATTGCAGAAAGAAGGGAGAAGCATGTTCTGGGACTGAACAGGAGGAAGGTGGGACGAAACAGCTCACATAAAGGCTGTTAGAGTAGTGGACTTGGGGGTATTGGCCTGGGTTTAGAAACCATGAACAGAGGCCCTAGTGTCACGGGTTTTGCAAGCAGCACCACCATGACACCATCAAGGCCATTTCCTTTCCCCAGACCAATGTGGAGATGCAGGTTACATAAGAGGAACCATTGCATTCACTCTTTCCAATACAACCAAACCCAGAGCTGCAACCAGAAGACTGCAAACAGCAACCTGATGCTGAAACACACTATTGTTCTTTTGGGAAACAGCACAAGTTCATCAGCCTAGAAAGTCCTCAAACATTCTTGAAGTTGATGTCCAGGAAGTGCTAGGTCAGTGCCTAGGCTCTAGAAGGAACCATGGGAGAAATGATCATACAAAATCATGACACACAGTGAAAACCCAGCATGTACCCAGAAAATCCTGCACATGTGCCCAACACTGAATTCTACCACTTTAGTGGCATTGACTAAAAATAATCTCTTATGTAGGAGGTAGTGTGGTCTCTGGGAAAGTCCCAGGGTTGAATCCTGGCAGCACCACTCGCTGTATGACCTAATTGCTTTCAGCTTCAATTTCCTCATCTGTAAAATGAAGATAATAGCACCTGCCTCATAGTTCTGACTCAAAGATGATATGCAAAGCACCTTACATGATAATTGGCATTGAGTCAGCCCTGGGTAAACTCTGGTTCCTCTTCTTTCCCTCCCACTGGTCTCATAGTATAAAGCCAGATCAAGAGGGTCAGTGTGATTTGTGGAAACTAACCAAAGGAATTTGATGCTAATGAGGCTTGAAGACTCAGACCACATTAAAGGTGTCCAGGGTATGGTCAAGGTCCACCTTCTGAAATGGCTCTGAGATTTGCATCTGTTCCAGGTGTCACGGCTTCATCAACGCCGCCTCTCCATCACACTTAGCATCAAATGTCAAGACAGGATCTATTATAGAATGCCAGAGTGAGGCCAGCACAGCAGTCTGGAAACCCTGCCCCCTGCTCCCAGCTCAGGCAGGATGGGAGCCCCGAAGAGGTGACTTGACGGTATTGAAACAGCTTCTGAAGCTTCCAAAGGTTCGGCTCATGTAGGAGAAGCAGGGGCAAAGCAAGCCAAGGAAACAGCCCTAAGATTCAGAAAAAGAAAAGTCCCCAACATAGAACGCAACTTGACTGCCAGGAAGCCAGAACAAGTTAATAATCCAACTTGACAGGCGGTCAAAGGACTTGGGGTAGCTCATGTAACACGTGGGTGTGATGCAGCCCAGAATACAACAGCACATAAACAATATCAGGTAAAATATGAATCAAGCTACTTAGCAAGTCAGACTGAGATCCATCGATTGCCAAGTCTCTCCGGTTCCTCCAAGATACCTTCCTCTGTCCCTTCTCTTCCTTCCCGATGCCCTTGCCCTATTTCAGGCCCCTATTACCTCTTGCCAGCTCAGGGACACCTTAATATTCTAAATATACAACTCTCATCAAGTTCCTCATTGCTCAGCATATAAAATCTAGATTTCCTAACCTGACATTCAGAGTCCCCCATCATATGATATGACCTCCATTTTCAACAGCCTGTTCCCTTTCAGGGTCCTGGTGCTTTAGCCAAACCGAAATAGACACATGCTCAAATCTCTTGTATTTTTTTTTAGTGTCTTAGCTTGAGCTGTTGTTTCCCAGCGATTCTCACATACCCTTTGTATTCATTTCCCAGGGCTGCCACAACAAATTATCACAAACTGGGTGGCTGAAAACAAGAGAAATTTATTCTCTCACAGCCCTGGAAGCCGTTGAGTCCATAATCAAGGTACTGGCAGGGTTGGTTCTTTCAGGAGGCTCTCAGGAATGATCTGTTCCATGCCTCTCTCCTAGCGTCTCGTGGCTGCCAGCATCCCTGGATTAGGGCCGCCAATCTCTGCCTTTATGTTCCCATGGTCTTCTTCTCTCTGTGCATCTGTGTCTCCAATCTCCCTCTACCTTTCTCTTATAAGGGCACTTATCATAGGATTTAGGGCCCACCCTCAATCCAGGATGATCTCATCTCGAGCACCTTAACTTGATTACACCTACAGTGACTCTTTTTCCAAATCAGGTCACATTCACAGGTTTTGAGAGGAGTTGTCTTTTGGAGGGGCCACAATTCAACCCCCTATGCCCTTCAATATTTGGCTCTGTCACTGCTTCCTCTGTGAAGAATGCCCTGATGCCAATCCACAGGAAGTAATCTTTCCCTCCTATAAACTGCCAGGACACAACTAAATTCCACTTGGTGTTACTGCATGTTTGTATGCAGGACTTATCTTTGTGTGAGTTGCCTAACTTCCACAGACCTCAGTTTCCTCATCTTTGAAACTGAGATGATAATGACATCTGCTTATAGCATTGTTTTGATAAAAGGACTTTTTTTTTTTTCTTTTTTGGCCAGGCAGCATGCCGGATCTTAGTTCCCCAACCAGGGATCGAACCCGTGCCCTCTGTGGTGGAAGCATGGAGTCTTAACCACTGGACTGCCCGGGAAGTCCAGAGAAACAGACATTTTAAGGGACTTAAAGCAGTTCCTGGACATAGTAAGTTATCAGTAAGTGTTATTATCTTTATTGTGGTGGTGGCTACCATCTTCCCTACTATACTGTAAGTTCCTTAAAGACAGTCATCTCTGTATCCTCCATGGCAGCTAAAAAGTGTCTTGCACAGAGTAATGGATGAGCAACTGTATTGGGGGCAGATGACAGATAAGTTGTCTTGAAATAAAATAGTCAACACAGAGACATATTTGGAACTGTTATGAAGGGGATGAGTGCTCCATCCAGCTCTCCATCAGCAGGGAAGTGCTCAGGTCTTTCCCAAAGGTGGGGAGTCTCTTCTTAGCCACTCCTAGGACATTTCTCCCAACAGTCGCTCCCTTTGACTTACAGGAAGCACGACCTGGAGATCTGGCACTCTGTGGCCCTTCTAAGTAAGCACAGCATATCCAAAGGAGAATTCATTTTCATAAAGAACATCATCTGCGGATTTGTCATCATGGTAACTATATTTTATCATGCTCATTGTACCTCTTAGCACTGATGTGACTATGAAATAGAAGGGAAAAAAGGGGTGAGTGAGGGGGCTGACTCCTGGTTTAAGGGAAAAGTGACTCAGTAGCCCTTGGCAGCCTTCTCTCCGGAACTGGGTAGGGAACAGGGAATTCCCTAATCCCAATTATTTTTGGAAGTACCCCCTGGTCTTCTGACACAGAGAAATATTCACTTTTTATTTTAACATCTAGGGGATGCATGGACCGCTTTGTACTCACTCCAGAAGCTTGTTTGCTCCCCAAATGAGAAGAAATTCCCTTCATGGAGAGGAAAGAGCACCCCCTAGTGAAACAATGTTTCCTAATAGTCCTTCAACAGTTAAGTTCCATCTCCATTTTATAGAAGCGTGATCGCATTTTAGAGGCTAAGGCCCAGTGCCTAGGGCCTACAAGCTTTTCAAAGGCCAATAAAAAAAAATTGTTTGAGGGCTTCCCTGGTGGTGCAGTGGTTGAGAGTCTGCCTGCCAATGCAGGGGACACGGGTTCGAGCCCTGGTCTGGGAAGATCCCACATGCTGCGGAGCAACTAGGCCCGTGAGCCACAACTACTGAGCCTGCGTGTCTGGAGCTTGTGCTCCGCAACAAGAGAGGCCGCGACAGTAAGAGGCCCGCGCACCGTGATGAAGAGGGGCCCCCGCTCTCCGCAACTAGAGAAAGCCCTCTCACAGAAACGAAGACCCAACACACCCAAAAATAAATAAATAAATTGTTTGAGAGCTGAGAAAAATCTGTTGGTTCCAAAGTTTTTAAAATTCAAAACTGAAACTAGTATATTTGATTAAATGTCTACAACATGTGACATATCAACTAGTCACAGCAATTCAACTATTAAGTAGTTATATACAAATTACATTTAATGTGAGATGTGAGTTCTTTTTAATATTTTCTATGATGAAGGACAGGGCCTCTTAAAATAAGAGTTGAAAGCCTTTTTTTCATAGACTTGACCTCTCTTAAAGAGTCTTCATGATCATTGACATGGTCCATCTAAGTCTTGGCATTACTCTCTTAAAGACATTAAAAACAATACTTTATTTGTGCAAAGTCCTTGATAAAAATTTACACATACTCCCATTCAACTCATTTAATCTTTACAATAGCAAATACAGAAATAATGAATTAAAATGTTTGGATACAGTAGGGTTTTGTGTGTGTGTGTGTGTGTGTGTGTGTGTGTGTGTGTGTGTGTGTGTTTTGTTTTGGGTTTTTTTGCCAAAGTACAAAATATTACATATTCTGAAGCACAAATAAACAAAAAACCTCAGAATCAAAACAGATTAACAAGTGCAGTTCAAATGAAAACAAACTACTAATTTGAAATAGCATATGTAGACTTTGAGGGGGGACAATACATAGCATGTGGCTCCAGAGTTAGATATTCTTCTGAATAGGAGCTGAGTGACCTGGGACAAGTTACTTAACCTCTCTGTACTTCAGTATCCTAAACTGTTAAATGGGGATGAAACAGTACTTACCTCACAGGATTATTGTGATGTTTAAGTGAGTTCATAGATTTGAAATACTTATAATAGCGTTTGGCCCATAGTAAGAGTTCAATGAATGCCAGCAATTAATTATTATTCAACCAAACCATACCAATCTTTGATTCTCAGAAACAGAACAATTTAAGATTCTGAATAAATTAACTCTTACCAAAGCTGAAAACATCCATAAAAGTCACTCATCTTTTATTTTGAAACTTTTTATTTGAAAATAACTTCAAAATTAGAATTCATCACATTTTATTTATTTGCCTTATCATTTGCCCTTCAGATCACTGCAAATCTGTGTCCCTAATTCTTATTCATAACTTATGACGTATGCATTTCCTATTTCTGAGTAACAAATTACCACAAGTTTGGTGTCTCAAAACCACACGTATTTATAAGATCACAGTTGTATAGGTCGTAAGTCTGAGCACCGCATGACTGGGTTCTCTGCTCAGAGCTTACAAGGCTGAAATGAAGGTAGTGGCCAGGCTGAGCTCCTTTTAAGGCCTCCTTTCTTTGTTCTTGGCCAAATTCAGATCCTTGTAGCTACAGGACTGAGGTCTCGCTTTCCTTGCTGGTGTCAACTATGGGCCACTCTCAGCTCCTCCAAGCCACCCACCTTCCTTGCAACATAACCTCATCCATCTCCAAAGCAGCAATGGAGAATCTCCCTCATGGTAATTCTTTCTCTAGCTCTGAATCTTTCTCCCCAGGAAGAGCCCAGTTCCTTCTAAGGGCTCGCCTGATTAGGTGATTAGGTCAGGCTCACTCAGGTTTATGTCTCTCTTCTTAAAGTTGACTGATTAGGGGCCTTAATTAGACCTGCAAAATCCCTTCACAGCAGCACCTAGATTAGTGTTTGCATAACTGGAGAAGGTGGAGATTTTGGGGACCATCTCAGAATTCCACCTACCACATATGATGAGATACTTTATAAGCATATATTTTAGCCTCCTAGTGCTTCCATAGCAACATACCATAGACTGAATGGCTTAAAAAACAGAAATTTATTTTCTCACAGTTCTGGAGGCTGTAAATCCCAGATCAAGGTGTCAGAAGGTCTGTTTTCTCCTGAGGCCCTTCTCCTTGGCTTAAAGATGGCCGCCTTCTCCCTGTGTCCTCACATGGCCTTTTTCTCTGTGCCCTGGTGTTTCTCTCTTCTTATAAGGACACCAGTTACATGGATTAGGGTTCCAGCATATGAATTTTGGGGGAGGAGCAGACACAATTTGGTCCATATTTGTCTAATAACAAAACTAAGAGCTAATATTTGAGCTACTAAGCAGGTATTATGCTAAACATTTTTGATAGGCTATCTCACTTAACATAAATCATTAGATTAGTTATATATCAGTATAACCATTATATAAAATTCCAGCTTTGGGCTTCCCTGGTGGCGCAGTGACTAAGAACCCACCTGCCAATGAAGGGGACACGGGTTCAAGCCCTGGTCCAGGAAGATCCCACATGCCACGGAGCAACTAAGCCCGTGCGCCACAACTACTGAGCCTTGCTCTAGGTCACGGGAGCCACAACTACTGAGCTCACGTGCCACAACTACTGAAGCCCACGTGCCTAGAGCCCGTGCTCTGCAACAAGAGAAGCCACCGCAATGAGAAGCCCGTGCGCAACAAAGGGTAGTCCCGGCTCACCACAACTAGAGAAAAGCCTGCATGCAGCAACGAAGACCCAACACAGCCAAAAATAAAATAAATAAATTTATTTTAAAAAATTCCAGCTTTATCAAAATATTTCCTATGTTCTTGATTAGAAATTCTACACAATTTTTATTGACCTGGTTCTTAGAGTTCTCTGTCTCTACTATGCTCCATTCTGAGGGTGGTTTTACATTCACTGATCAAATTTTATTGATCATCTATGAGCTTGGTACAGAGGCACAAAGGTTAGCAATCAAAATCCCGGCTCTCAGAGAGTATAGGCTAGAAGGGAAGACGTATTTTATGTGTGCGTCTCCACATACATTTTGAAATATCTTACATAAAAGGTATCAATTATATTTATAGAACCATTCCACACATGTAAGTTCTTATGAAAGCTGAGGCACTAAAAATTAAAATAATTTCAAAAAAGGGGGAAATCCTCTGATTATTTGGTTTTACATTACCTTCTTCAGCTGCATCAACCCTAACTGCAGCAACACATTCTTTTACATGTGGCTTTAGACTGAATTCTCTGAGACTGGAAAAAAGCCAGCTGGGATTTGAAAGTGAGAAGTAATTACGACATAAAAGTGCAACACCTGACTGGGTAAAGCGCCTCAAATTCCACTCGCTCTGCTCAAGAAAATAAAAAATTATCTTTAAAAAATTTATTTTCTCACCGTCCAACTCGTTCATCTTTCATGCTACGAACACCGATAACTTTTCTCCTGCAGGAGGCAAAGGCAGCACTCGCAGGTGGAAGGAAATCTCCAGATTTGCAGGTCGAGTCGCTTCTCACCTGTGGGCGGGTGTGGTGACAGCACCCCAGCGAGAAGAGTCTTCCCCTCCCAGCCCCAGCTCTTCTTCCCTTGCTCGCGACCCATGGCATGGCCCCTTGCTGAGCTCTGCACCCAGCTCCCTGGGTCAGCATCTATTCCCTCGCGCCGTCTACAGGAGCGTGGACTGCGCGGGCCCGGCACAAGAGCCCCCGCCCAGCCCCTGGTCCCCGGCTCCCCGCCCCCGGCCCGGGCCCCGCCCCCGGCCCGGGCCCCGCCTCGCCACGTGCGGCCGCGGGCTGATAAACGGCTTCCGCGCTCCGCGCGCGTCGTCGGACTTAGCGGCAGCTCGATTCGCGCTGGCTCTTCCCTACGATTCCCAGCCCCCTACAGTGAGCCCTCCGTCCATGGAGGGGGAAGAAACGTATCTGGAGCTCTTCCTGGCCCGGTGCGCCGCCCAGGTGAGCCTGGAAGCCGCCGCCACGGTCCCAGAGTCAGGGTCCGCATCCCGCCCCATTGCTGGGCGCTGGGTCCTGCGCACTAAGGATTCTGCCTTCATTTTATCTCTCGTAAAACTCCTAGCGACCCTAGGAGGTGGGCTTGATTATCCCCGTCTTTCAGTTGAAAAAAATAGAAGGTTCGAGAGTTGAAATAACTTACCCAAGGTTGCCAACAGAACTCAACCTGGTCTAGTATGAATACAAATTGGAGGTACCTGTGGCTTCTTTCAGTTTGTGATTCTTACGTTTTTTGGTTTTTGTTTTTTAATTTAAGAACTGTAGAAACGAGAGGAAGGAGTCTTCAGAAAGAAAAGCAAGGGAAAAACTTTCGGCGGGGCGGGGCGTGTCGGATTCTTTTTTTTTTTTTTTTTTTGCGGTACGTGGGCCTCTCATTGTTGTGGCCTCTCCCGTTGCGGAGCACAGGCTCCGGACGCGCAGGCTCAGCAGCCATGGCTCACGGGCCCAGCCGCTCCACGGCATGTGGGATCTTCCCGGAGCGGGGCACGAACCTGTGTCCCCTTCATCGGCAGCCAGACTCTCAACCCCTGCGCCACCAGGGAAGCCCCGGATTCTTTTTTTTTTTTTTTTTTTTTTTTTTTTTGGCTGCATTGGGTGTTCGTTGCCGTGCGCAGACGTTCTCTAGTTGCAGTGAGCGGGGGCTGCTCTTCGTTGTGGTGCGCGGGCTTCTCACTGTGGTTGATTCTTTTGTTGCGGAGCACCGGCTCTAGGTGCGGGCTTCAGTAGTTGCAGCACGCGGGCTCAGTAGTTGCAGCACACGGGCTTAGTTGCTCTGCGACATGTGGGGTCTTCCTGGACCAGGGCTCAAACCTGTGTCCCCTGCATTGGCAGGTGGATTCTTAACCACTGCGCCACCAGGGAAGTCCCCGGATTTTTAAATAGACAATGATTAACAATGAGGTAGAAATAGTGAAGTCCCACAGCGTTTAACATTGCAAAAGAGAGCCCACCCTGGAAAGGTTCTGAGAAAGATGAGTTAATGACTCTGCAAAGACAGTTTAACAAAAAGTTTCTTCAGGTATAAGGCCAAGGATGCAGGGAATACTCTGTAAGCACATTCTCTCGAAAGGAGGCTGTCAGGGTTCCACTGCCGTAAAACATTCCCCTTTGATATCTTGTTGAAATTGCCTTAAATTCCTTGTTGAAGTTTAGTTCTTTGGGTGGAGGCTTTGTCCCCTGCTAAAATGCCATAATGGGAAAAAGGAGGGGAGACACTGACAGTTGCAGATATTAGTGCTTTAGTGTAAATTGGCTGATGGAATCTTTTCTGGCTAGAACAGAAGAGGCAAAAAAAAAACAATGGAGGGGCTTCCCTGGTGGCGCAGTGGTTGAGAGTCCGCCTGCTGATGCAGGGGACACAGGTTCGTGCCCTGGTCCGGGAAGATCCCACATGCTGTGGAGTGGCTGGGCCCGTGAGCCATGGCCGCTGAGCCTGCGCGTCCGGAGTCTGTGCTCCACAACGGGAGAGGCCACAACAGTGAGAGGCCCACATACAGCAAAAAAAAAAAAAAAAAAAAAACAATGGAGAGGAATCTGGGCCATTGTCCCCACCTCAGTATCCCTCAGGACCCATCTGTGGGATGGGGGTGGAGGGAGTTAGAGACTAATAACATAATTCAAAATGAAATAAGGCCAAATCTTATTTCCAGAGAATAAGTGCATTCTTCTTAAGTGTTTTCTTCTAACATTTAGTCACCCCTGCCATCTGCTGGACTTGTGGTAACAGCACAATTTAACAGGATCTAGCCAGACATTAGCTAAATAGCTTTGTGATGGAGAAGATGCAGCACAAGGCACTGGTGAGTTCAGTTGTCAGAAGTATGATCTTCTAAGGGATGAGGTTATCCTGCCAGCAGTGGTCAAAATCTAGAATCCAGGCCTGCAACTTGGGTGAAGTGGATGGTAATATATGTACCAAGGATTTTTTTCCATAACAAAGGCCATGAATTTTACATTAGCTGCTTCCCTCAGTTGCACGCCTCTTTCCCTCGGTTGATGGTAATGGAAGTTGAGCAGCCTTCCCCGGACTGGAAGTATAATACATTGATTTAAACTAGTCTTGCCATTTAAATTTCAATAACTTTTTCCCTATTGTACATTCACATAAATGGAATGGTTTCTTTTCCTTCCTTTGACTAGAAGGAGTAAAGATGGCTCCTTGTGGAGGCTTGATTAGCACTCAAAGCTATCTCCTCAGCTTCCTTCACTTACTGCTCTTCTCTTTAAAATACGAATTTAAAACTCCAAAAAAATCTTTAAATCAACTTAAGGAGTACAGAAAATCTGTACCTTCGAAGTACACACAGTTTAGAGCATGGTTGCCAAATTGCCTCAGTTACAAAATTGGATTTAGAGTGGCAACTTACTACAGGTCTAACCAAAGTAGGGAAAACATTTTATGAAAAATGCTTTTTCTGCATTTTAAGATATACTTTCCTGTTTTCATTAAGTGTGTTGTAACCCTACAGTAGAATTTTAATGATATTTTGTGGAAAGAGCGGGGCATGAATATAAGCTACCTGAACTGCCTCATCCTGAGCACACTGCCTGCCAGCCAAGGTGGCATCCCTTTGGTGTGACATGATGTTCTGTTTGTTGTGTTTTGTTTGTCTGTTTTGGGAATGGCCTAGGATGACCTTGCTCCACCCAGATCACCCCTGCTCAGCCCAATTGTGCCTTATGATGTGTACATACCTAATTCATCCAATCCAGAGACTACGTTTAATTCACAGCTTGAAGAAGTCACAGAAACATCTGGCAATTTCTCATCTGTGGATCTCAGCTTCCTACCAGATGAGCTTACCCAAGAAGATAAAGACCAGACTCTCATTAGAAGCAAGCATGAAACTGAAGAAAATTGTAAAACTAAAAGTTGGCAAAGTGGGTTGCCATTACCCAGCCAACAGGACGTTGGCCTGGCCTTAAACAGCAGTGGTGGGTCAAATTCCCATTCACATCTCCACCCTGGTGATGCTGACTCAGCCCAGCCCTCTCCTGAGAAACCACTCTCCTTGCCTCTGGCATCCATAACTCCCATGACACCAGTGACCCCTGTTTCAGAATGTTCTGGAATTGTGCCTCAACTACAGTAAGTTGTTGTTGTTGTTGTTGTTTTAAATGGGTGATGCTTCTGAGTACACATTTCATCAATATATTCCTGAATGGGATGATAATAGTGTAGGGAAGAGAATTTCAGATGTCATTATCCTTGATTTTGTTAGTTCGTAATGGACTTTAGACAGTTTGGTTATCTGTAAAATGAAGCACTAACTCTTGATCTCCTAAGAGGGAGTTAAAGGTGAGTATACACATTCTTGAAGGATTGTACTGTTTATAGTAAAGCACTTTAGTTGAAAATTGTGGCTGGAGTTGGAATAACACAAAGGATATAAAGATGTAAAATTGAATTTGATTTGCAAGTTGATTTGATATTGTGATTTCTATTTGAGACATTTTGAAAAAGATCTAAAACTTAATTTTAGTCAGCTAGGCAGGAAATTTTAGAAAAAGCTATTTTTTTGTTTGTTTGGCCTTGTGGCATGTGGGATCATAGTTCCCAGACCAGGGATCAAACACGCGCCCCCTGCAGTGGAAGCGAGGAGTCTTAACCTCTAAATGTCTTATTATACATTTCACATTTAGAATAATTCTCCCCCAGGAAGTCACCCAAACCTATGAAATGAGGAAGTTAATACGTTTTCATTATTTTTTACTTTTTATATCTGGTATAACTTAGGTTGACTTATTTCTTTTTTTAATTATTATTTTTATTTTTTGATATAGCAGGTTCTTATTAGTTATCCATTTTATACATATTAGTGTATATATGTCAATCCCAATCTCCGAGTTCATCACATAGGTTGACTTATTTCTTTAGGAATATAGTTTCCACTGTAAACCTGGCCTGTAAATTGGATCTGAAGAAAATAGCTTTGCATGCAAAAAATGCAGAATATAACCCAAAGGTAAGATTTCCCAGTAATTTTTCCACAGTTAGGTTCTATTTAGATTTTCTTTCCTTCATATTTAGATTTTCTTTCCTTCATATGATCATGATATTGACTCATTCCTTTGTTTATATTTTCAAAAAAGAAAAAATTTGTTAGTGAAAAGCTTTTGACAACACAAGTTTAATCGGCTCATTCTCTGTTTTGAACTTACAAAAAATATCTCATTTTCTGTGCTGAATACAGTAATTATTGAGCAGTTCCTAAAAGTTCTTTCCCTTGTCATTCAGAAAAACCTTTCAGTATGACTATTTTCAACCTGACTATGGAAATGCTAACTTTCTTACAATGTCATCATATTCCTGGAAATAACTTTTTCTAATTTTTGTCCTATCTCCTGACACCTGTGTATTTTTCCATTTACAGTTTCTCTTACCTGAGAAAGCTCAATTGTTTAAAGTGTAAAGTTCAAGTGTAATATTCAGGGATTTTTTGTTTTCCCTCAAAGTTTAATAAAATCTATTCTTTTTTGTGTCCTCCCAAGGCCAGGCATCCCATTTTCAATGGTCTATTTACCTAGGAAGTGGATTTGTTAATTCAATCAACATTTAACGATTTGGTGGGCTCTGTACTTAGTACAAAGATAAGTGAGGCCTGGTCCCTGCTGGGAGAAAGTTCACTGACTTGAGTGGTGGAGGATTTATGGAGTTAGATGAAAAAGGCCATATTAGTCGGAACCCAGAGGACCTTGCCAACATCAACTATTTATGGATTAAGTATTTGTTTTTCCTGTTGTGTAGTGTTGTTGCTGACCTCTGAAGTGTTACCTGAGTGTTACCGAATGCAGCTAAGCTTTCCTATTTGTATTTCATGTAGCCGGCTATGATGAGGACAGACAGGCAATGATGAGCTATAGGATTTTTATGGCTGTAGCTATGATGGACCCCACTACTGAGCAATCAACATTTTAAGCATATTTTATTCTCCACCATCCTCGGCTCTCCTCTCAGTTTGGTATACACGATCTGTCCAAACTTGGACTTGACAGCCAGAAAAATTCTGACTTGGCACTTAAGCTGCCTTAAGAATTTAACAAAATGAATGCCAGGTGAGAGCACTACCTTTTTAGTGAACACCTAGAAAACATTAATAGTCCTTGCCCGGCTCTGTGTAGTGCTGACTCAGGGTTCTTTTACTGTTAACACTTCATATCTGAAATTGCCAGTCTGGCCTTGGAGTGATCTGTTGTCCTGTGGAGTGGCTCTAACCCATGGAACTTTGGTCTTGCATGGTACCCACCCCAGTTTCCTTCCCAGCTTAATGGGGGAAGTGGATGTGGCAGGCCAGTGGTTCTCAGCCCTCCCCTGCGTCAGCAACACTTGGAGGACTTACCAGTGCTGCCGGCCTGGGGACCACGTTGAGGACTATGGTGGGCAAGAGCTTGACAAATCAACTTTTTGTCATTCATCTTCAGAATGCCTATCAATATATGTATTCTGTTCTATATTTTGGCTGCTTTTTAGTACATTCTAGAGTCTTGGCAAGGCTGTAACATACTTCATACTTTTTTTTTTTCTCAAAGAGTCTTTGAAAGAAAAGTATATCAAAGCAAAAAGCATGGAGTCTGATAGTCGTGGTTTTAAATCTCAACTTAACTGTTTACTGTATAATGTTGGAAGTTAAATAACCACTTCGCTTCCCTGTGCACTAAGTCGGAATTATAATGGATTCAACTCAGTCCTGTCATGAGGTTAAATGCGATAAAACCTATAAAGCTCTTAGCATAGGGTCTGAAATATAACCGGTACTTAAATTTTAGCTTTACTATTATTATTCTTACCTGTTTTTTCTAAGTATGTACATTTTAGAATCATGATCATTTTGTTAACCTTAATGTGGGAGAATAGACCCAGACATTTTTTAGTTTTCCCATTAAATTTCAATTTATTCAACACTGTTTTCATGTCCAGCTCAGCTGGTCAGCTGAAATAGTGTTAACCCCTAGCAGAGGCTAATTGTCCTTTTGGCTTCTGTGTGTAGAGGTTTGCCGCCGTCATAATGAGGATCCGAGAACCCAGGACTACAGCCCTCATATTTAGCTCTGGGAAAATGGTCTGCACAGGAGCCAAAAGGTAAGAGAAGCCGTCCTCCCGCACTACCAGACAAATAATTCACTATGTAAAACAAGGAAGGGTGGCATTAAGGCTCTAAAACACATCGTAGACGCAAAATACTTTGCTAAGGAGTTAAATTCATGAAATGCCAAATTTGGGGTTAAAAACATTCAGCCTCATAATACGGACTTATATCCCACTTTACAGTCCCCCATAGTGAAGGGGGCTTTACTAGATTACAACTTGTTTCTAAGGTATATTTTAAAAGAAGAAAAAAAAAGGCTATACTAGTGGTAAAACCTGTTATAAACCTGGGAAAGTAGTTCTTGTGTATTTTCCTCATTGCAGGCAGAAGAATGGATAGAACTTTTTACAGGAGGGAAATTAGACATTTCTTGACCACTAGCTTGAGCATTCACTCAGGAGGCATCTCTTACAGGCTCATCTTTCCTGGTTCTCATGCAGAGGTAGCCCTGTGCTGATGTAGATCCTTTCACCATAGAACTAGTGGGAGAGCTGCTCTTCCCTCTAAGTGTTGGAGGATGAGTAGGAAATTATCCTCCTGAAAGATAGTACCAATCTCTCCTCGCTCGAGAGATGCACCTAGTGTTCATTTCCTCTGGTAAAGAGTGGGTGTTAATATTGTATTTTATAGTTGCTAAATTGATTGGCAAAAAGTTGTTTTAATCACATTTCTTTTGATTTAGTAGTGAGACTAGCTTTTCGTAAGCATATAAACTACCTACTGTATCTTTTGCCCAATATTCTATGGAGATATTTGTCTTTTGGTATTTAAGTATTTTCACCATTTTATACCATAAATATTTTTCCCATATTAATGTTAGTGGTATTTTATGGGGGTTTTTTAATGCAATTTAATTTTGTGTGTGTATGGTTAGTCTATCCAGCTTTTTTCTTTATGGTTTCAGTGTTTGGCTTCATGCTTAGGAAGGCGTTCTCCACACACAACATGATATAAGTATTGACCTCCATATATTTTTCTGGTGTTTTTCAGGTCCTGCTTTGTATTGAAGAAAGGAGGTTAATGTTTTGACTCATCTAGAACTTTCTCTGGATGATGGAAATGTTCTGTATTTGTGCTGTCCAGTGTGGTAGCCTTTAGTCATATGTGGCTTTTGAGCACTTGAAATAAGCTAATACCACAGAGGAACTGAACTTTTTATTTAATTTTAATTAATTTAAATTTAAATAGCCACATGTAGCTAGTGGCCACCATATTGGGCAGAGCAGGTCTAGAATTTTACTTCAATATAAGATAATTTTTTTCAAATGCCCAGTCAGTGTCCCAGTACATTTATAGAAGAACCTATTTTGCTGTATTTCTCCTCCACCTGTTTTTACATGTTAAGTTCTCTACCTGTGTCTGAGTAAGTTTCTGGCCTTTCTCTTCTGTTGATCTGTGTATCCTTTGACCTAGAAATCTCCATTTTTAAGTCATTTTTGGACAACTCTGCAAGATAACTACAAGGATGTTCATTTCAGCGTTGTTTAAAACAGGGGCAGAGGGAACAAATTTCTAGCAATACAGTTTTGAATAAATCATAAAATTATTTAGCCATGTATAATATATTGAGTTGGAAGGATGTTAAGTTGTGGGAGGGGAGAACACACAGATTCATGAGTGTTTTTTTCCTAATTCATGAGTGGTTTTTTCCTATCTGAATTTATTGGGTTCCCAAAATCTGATAGTGAAAGCTTGGATGGTGAGTTCAGATTATAAGAGATATTTGTTATCCAAATCTATGTGGTTGTTGAGTTTTGGACAGAGAGTTGTAAAAGTTTGGTTAGTGTAAGAGATATCAGAATTATCTCCAAAAATTTAACCAAACGTATTCTCTTTAGTTGAAATAATCAGAGTTTGCATAGTGCAGGATACCTGCCTTTGCACAGAAAAGTGCAGAGGAGCCAAATTGATCAGTGGTAATTACCACTGGGGTGAAATTTCAAGGTTCTTAACCTATTTTCTAATATTTGTACAAGAAAATATATGTAGATTTTAACTGTTAGTTGTTTGAATGGGAATTTCTGTGTGATACAAGAAACTATAAGGCTATGCAAATTCTTGAAATTTGGCCTTATAAATATTAGCACTATGGGAGATGTAATGGGTCATTTAGGCAAAATGTGGTTTTTCAAAATGGAAATCACTTATTTCACTGCTATCTTGGGGACACGGCCTTGCTAGGGACTTTTCAGGAGTTGGTAATGGATGAGGAGAATCACCATGAAATGAGGTGATGTGAAAATGGCACAGTGTTGTGACAGACCTAGACTGGAAAGAGACTCTACTGCTCACTCCCTTTTGTCCAGGCAAATAAGTTCAATCTGGCTTTTCTTTAACGTATGTCTGATTTTCAACTTAAAGATGGGGATAACCCATAAGAGAGGGTGGAATTCATAGGATTCACCCACCAGGTGTTGCCCCTGTTCGGCAACCCCTGCTACTCACTGTTTTTATTTTGGTAGTGACCACTGAAAAGTATCTAATGAAAAATAAACCCCAAATCTCAGGATTTCACAGTCTCTGCCATGGATTTAAGGGTGGAGTAGGACAAACATTTAGAAGAACAGAGCCACACAGTTGGATGAATCTATTTCTTTCTCATATTGAGTATGAGTTGAATGACAATTGTGTGAGAAAACCTGAGCAACACTGGGCAGATTTGGAGGTATTTTCATGTTTTTTTTAAAGTATATAGGTTGTCCCATAAAGTTCCAAGTCCTGGCATCCTATCTATGCCACTCGGTTGGCACATAACTTACGTCCTCGTGTTGATTTTTTTTTTGTATGTATGTATGTGTCCTTATTTTTGTTACTGCTGTTCCCATCTAAATGGCACACACCTTTAGACCAGAAGCATGATTCTAACACCTTAGTGAGCATCACAATCACTGGTGGGCTTGTTAAGACATAGATTGCTGGGCCCCAACCCCAGAATGTCTGCATGTCTGATGTGGGACCTGGGACTTTGCATTTCTAGCAAGTTCTCAGGGGGTAATACTGCTGCTGGCCTGAGGACACTTTCTGAGAACCGGTGGAATAGTTAATTTCATCTAATAACACTTAAAACAAGTAAAAGAAAAAACTACCTTATATGTGAAAGATGGCAAATGAAGACAAAAATCTGTTTATGATTCAGTTCAACAACTGTACATTGTACCATACCCTTTTCTAGGTGCTAGGGACAAAAGTAGGGGAGGTAGGTCCTTCTCCTCAAAGTCTGTAGCTTCCTAGTAGACACTGAAAGATAAACATGGTACATATGCTAAAAATACAATCAGGGAAGCGTGTGAATACAGCCCAGCTAGTTAGCAGTTGTAGTGATTAAGACACCTTTAATTACATTTGCCGTTCCCCAGCGAAGAGCTGTCTCGACTTGCAGCAAGAAAGTATGCTCGTGTGGTGCAGAAGCTGGGCTTTCCCGCCAGATTCCTCGATTTTAAAATTCAGAACATGGTTGGAAGCTGTGATGTGAGATTTCCTATTCGGCTGGAAGGTTTGGTGCTAACCCATCAGCAGTTCAGTAGGTATGATTGTTGCATAACTTAACTTTGAGTTTCCCAAGTTATTAAAGTTCTATTATGGGCTGCTTATATAATGTATTTTTCAGAGAAATATAATTTTTTAAAAAAACTACAATAAGTGTAAAGGTTAAGATGCTATACCTAAGTCCTCACAGGTTACCATGTGTGTCCAATCTTCTGCAATAGTGGTTCTCAAAACTAAATTGCATAGTAATCACCTGGACAGCTTATCAATACACATTCCTGCCTGGGCTGTGGTATGCAGAGATTCTGCTTGAATTTGCAGTTCTAACAAGCTCACAGGTGATGCCAGTGCTGCTGTACAGAGGCCCACATCTTGAGACCCCCTGATGTATAGATTTCTAAACAAATCTGGCTGGGGGGTGGGGTGGCAGTGGCCAGAAGAGCAAGGGGTATGACATGGATTAGGTAAGTAGGAAGGGCTGACAGCTGGTGAGGGGAGAAAGGGCTGGAGAGAAGGTGAAAAAAAGAATGGCCCTAGCACGTTCTAGGAAGACAATCCTATCTAGTTTTTGTCCTGTTGAGTTTGTTCAAGGGTTTTCTTTTTCTGTGTGTAGCTGTAGCCCCCACTATAGTTTTTTCTTTCACGGATTCATACTCCTTTGGGAGTATCTCTAGGTTGCCTGTCTTCTTCACATGTAACTCTCCATCTCAACAGCAAATGCGCCTCCTCCTCCTCCCTCAGCTGCTTCGGTGCTTCTCCCAGCCTGCTCAGGCCCTCAGAGAGCCGTGATGGAGGGTGACTGACAAACACCAAATGCCACCACCCCTTGGGATATACACTTGGGCCAGGGCACTTGAATTGCCTTCGAGTCACAGATGCTCTTAAATTTTCATGATCTAGCTTGAACTGAAGTCCTTTCATTCTACTTTTCCTTCCCTTTGCCTTTGAGCAATCATTTTGTTTAATAGAGTAGAGAGGGATCACATGGCTCTGCTTTCTCTAACATTTGTGAGCTGACATTTGTTAGCTCTCCTTTGAGACATGACCTAGACAGAAGTTAAAAATTGCCTTTTTCTTCCCGTAACTTTCCAAAAAAATTTGTTCATTCTGAGATTTAGCTTTTATGATACTTTTCAGGCAATATTTATTTTCCCCTTGATTATATTTTCTTTTTTCCTCTGCATCAGTTTTTTTCAGCATAGGCTTATTAAGTGCCTGTGAGGTACCCATTGAGTTCATTGGGATGTCCCCCTTGCAAGATGTATTGCCTCTTTATGTGTCCTTTTCTTTCTTCAATCTTGGAATAACTCCTAGATTCACAGTAAAACCTTCATTTTTTTTTTTTTTTTTTTTTTTTTTTTTTTTTTGTGGTACGCGGGCCTCTCACCGCTGTGGCCTCTCCCGTTGCGGAGCACAGGCTCCGGACGCGCAGGCTCAGCAGCCATGGCTCACGGGCCCAGCCGCTCCGCGGCATATGGGATCCTCCCAGACCGGGGCACGAACCCGTATCCCCTGCATCGGCAGGCGGACTCTCAACCACTGCGCCACCAGGGAGGCCCAAAACCTTCATTTTTAAGAGTCTCTCAACTCATGCTCCATCTTATCTTCCAGATCCTCAGCCTTGCACCTCCTGTCTATCTTTCTTTGAACCAACTTTTTCTGAACATGGGAAAGATGTCTGCCTCAATTCTAAGGTACATGTCTATATTAGACTTAGCATTCCCCTTTCTGGACATTTAGGGCTCTAAAATGATGTGTGGAATTCCTCTCAAATTTCATTTCTTTTTCACCAAGGTTGTCTTCTTTGTAGGTCAGATTTAAATCTGGAGTGGGGGTGCCCCTTGCCACTACTTCTACCTCTGAAAGATGAAATTGTCAGTAGGGCAAGATGAGAATTCATCAGATGCACTGCTTTTAGTCACTTGGGGTGGGTCCATCACTGTTTTTTCTTCCTCCTAAGCCAGTTTTATGATCTCATCTGTCTTTTAAAAATATTTGGTCAGGAAGCTTGCTTTGTACTCTTACAGATATCTCTTTCTAGTCTCATTCTTGCCTCTCCCAAATGCTTTCCATCCTTAGGTTATGGATTACAACTCCAGTGTGTGTATTTGTGACATTGGGATATTAAATCATCTCTTTCTCAGCAGGTTTGTGTCTTTAAAATTAGGACTTTCTTTTTTTTTTTTTTTTTGCGGTACGCGGGCCTCTCACTGTTGCGGCTTCTCCCGTTGCGGAGCACAGGCTCCGGACGCACAGGCTCAAGCAGCCATGGCTCACGGGCCCAGCCGCTCCGCGGCATGTGGGATCCTCCCGGACCGGGGCACGAACCCGTGTCCCCTGCATCGGCAGGCGGACTCTCAACCACTGCGCCACCAGGGAAGCCCAGGACTTTCTTTAATTGCCTGTAGCCCTGTGGGGAACCATGGCAACTTATCACTTATAATTATCAGGTCAGGTTTGCCTTATGTTAAAAACTCAAGTTCATTTAATTCCCCTGATTCTATAAATATCTATATCAGCATCCGATAATACTAATGTCTCCCTTGTTTCTGGGCACCTTCTCCATCAATCTTTCTATGCTATAATTATTTTGTTTTCCTTGAGCATTTTTCTCCCTTGCATTCAATTTTTTAACGAAAGATATCTTAAATATTTCTCTCTCTTTTTTTTTTTTTTTTTTGCGGTACGCGGGCCTCTCACTCTTGTGGCCTCTCCCGTTGCGGAGCACAGGCTCCGGACGCGCAGGCTCAGCAGCCATGGCTCACGGGCCCAGCCGCTCCGTGGCATGTGGGATCTTCCCGGACCGGGGCACGAACCCGTGTCCCCTGCATTGTCAGGCGGACTCTCAACCACTGCGCCACCAGGGAAGCCCCCTTAAATATTTCTTAAATGAGTGAAATCTGTGTAGCAGATGCTATGGTGACAGTGAAAATCAGTACAGCCATGATCCCTTGCCCTCATGGAACCACAGTCTAAAAGGGAAAACAGAAACCAAAGACAATAATGAAATGTAACTATGAAGGTGTAACTATGAAGGTGTAACTATGAAGGTGAACACCCCTTGGCGTGTTTTGGTACCATCAATCAGGATAATTAATGTAATGAGGGGGTGTTAAGGTTAAGGAAGACTTCTTAAGGGAAATGACATTTAAACTGAGACTTGAACAGTTGGGTTGGCCCAAGAGATTGGCAGCTGTTTATTGTTCTTGATCTTCATGAAATGTTCTCCATCTCTAACCAAAACCTCTTTTTTTTTCTGCCTCAACCTTCTTTTGAAATGAGATAGAGAGTAAATAAAGTGAAATAAATCTCTGATTGAGAGTTCATCATGCTGGTACCTTAAAACCATGGTTCTGAAAGCCAAAAGCAGTTCACCATGATTTACATACCAAAGACTTTTTCTTAATGTATGTATGTATTTATTTTTTATTGAGGTATAGTTGACTTACCATATTATATATTTCAGGTGTACAACATAGTGATTCAACATTTCTCTAGATTATACATTTAATGTTCTTATAAACTTTTGGCTATATTCCCTGTACTGTGTAATATATCCCTGTAGCTTATTTCTTTTACACATAGTAGTTTGTACCTCTTAATCCCCTGCCTCTATCTTGCCCCTCACCCCTTCTCTCTCCCCACTGGTAACCAATAGTTTGTTCTTTGTATCTGTGATTTTGTTTCTTTTTTGTTATATTCACTAGTTTGTTGTATTTTTTAGATTCCACATATGTGTTATCATACAGTATATGTCTTTCTCTGACTTATTTCACTTAGCATAATACCCTCCAGTCCATCCATGTTGTTGCAAATGGCAAAATTTCATTCTTTTTTATGGCTGAGTAGTATTCTGCTGTGTACATATATCACATCTTTATCCATTCATCTGTTGAGGGACACTTAGGTTGCTTTCATATCTTGGCTATTGTAAAGCTGCTGTGAACTTCGGGGTGCATGTATCTTTTTGAATTAATGTTTTCATCTTCTTTGGATGTATATCCAGGAGTGGAATTGCTGAATTATATGGTAGTTCTATTTTTAGTTTTTTTGAGGAACCTTCATATTGTTTTCCACAGTGGCTGCACCAATTTCCATTCCCACCAACAGTGTACGAGGGTTCCCTCACCAACATTTGTTATTTATAGACTTTTGGATGATAGCCATTTTGGTAAGTGCGAGGTGATAATCTCATTGTAGTTTTGATTTGCATTTCTCTGACGATTAGTGATGTTGAGCATCTTTTCATGTGCTGGTTGGCTATCTGCATGTCTTCGCTGGAAAAATTTCTATTCAGGTCTTCTGTCCATTTTTTAACTGGGTTGTTTGTTTTTTGATATTGAGTTGTATGAGCTATTTATATATTTTGGACATTAACCCCTTATCAGTCATATCATTTGCAAATATTTTCTCCCATTCAGTAGGTTGTCTTTTTGTTTTGTCAGTGGTTACCTTTGCTGTGCAAAAAGTTTTAAATTTAATTAGGTCCCATTTATTTCTGCTTTTGTTTCCTTCGTCTTAGGAGACAGATCCAAAATAAACATTGCTATAATTTATCTCAGAGTGTTCCGCTTATGTTTTCTTCTGGAGTTTTACAGTTTCCAGTCTTACATTTAGATCTTTAATCCACTTTGAGTTTATTTTTGTATATAGTGTTAGAGAATGTTCTAATTTCATTCTTTACATGTAGCTTTCTGTTTTCCCGGCACAACTTGTTGAAGAGACAGTCTTTTCCCCATTGTGTATTCTTGCCTCCTTTGTTGTAGATTAACTGACCATAAGTGCATGGGTTTATTTCTGGGCTTTCTACCCTGTCCCATTAATCTATACTTCTGTTTTTGTGCCAGTACCATACTGTTTTGAGGACTGTAGCTTTGCAGTATAGTCAGAAGACAGTGTGATACCTCCAGCTCTGTTCTTCTTTCTCAAGACTGCTTTGGCTATTTGGGGTCTTGTGTGTTTCCATATAAATTTTAGAATTATTTGTTCTAGTTCTGTGAAAAATGCCATTGGTATTTTGATAGAGATTGCACTGAATCTGTAGATTTCTTTCAGTGGTATGGTCATTTTAACAATACTAATTCTTCCAGTCCAAGAACACAAGGTATCATTCTATCTGTTTGTGTCATCTTCAATATCTTTCATCAGTGTCTTATAGTTTTCCAACTACAGGTCTTTTACCTCCTTTATTAGATTTACTCTTAGGTATTTTATTCTTTTTTTTTTTCCCACACCACATGGCATGTGGGATCTTAGTTCCCCAACCAGGGATTGAACCCATGCCCCCTGCATTGGAAGCACGGAACCTTAACCACTGGACAGCCAGGGAAGTCCCGATATTTTATTCTTTTTGATGCAATGGTAAATGGGATCATTTTCTTAATTTCTCTTTCTAATAGTTCATTGTTAGTGTATAGAAACGCAACAAATTTCTGTATGTTAATTTTGCATCCCGAAACTACTGAAGTCATTGATGAGCTCCAGTAGTTTTTGGAGGTGGCTTGAGGATTTTCTGTGTATAGTATCATGTCATCTGCAAACAGTGACAGTTTTACTTCTTCCTTTCCAATTTGGATTCCTTTTATTTATTTTTCTCATCTGATTACTGTGGCTAGAACTTCTAATACTATGTTGAATAAAAGTGGCGAAAAGGGGCATCTTTGTCTTGTCTTGTTCCTGATCTTAGAGCAAATGCTTTCAGCTTTTCATTGTTGAATGTGATGTTAGATGTGGGCTTATCATACATTGTTAACATATTATGTTAAGGTATGTTCCCTCTCTACCCACTTTGTGGAGAGTTTCTATCATTAATGGATATTGAATTTTGTCAAAAGCTTTTTCTGCATAATTGAGATAATCATGATTTTTATTCTTTAATTCTTTCATTTTTATTCTTTCATTCTTTAATGTGTTTATCACGTTGATTGATTAGCAGACATTGAACCATCCTTGCATTCTGGAATAAATCCCACTTGATCATGGTGTATTATCCTGTTAATGTATCATTGAATTTGGTTTGCTAATGTTTTGTTGAAGATTTTTGCATCCATATTCGTCAGTGATATTTTTCTGTAGTGAGTGTGTGTGTGTGTGTGTGTGTGTGTGTGTGAGAGAGAGAGAGAGAGATGATATCTTTGTCTGGTTTTAGCATCAGGGTGTTGCTGGTCTTGTAGAATGAGTTTGAAAGTGTTCTTTCCTCTGCAGTTTTTTTGTAATAGTGTTAACTCTTCTCTAAATGTTTGGTAGTATTCACCTGTGAAGCCATCTGGTCCTGGACTTTTGTTTTTTGGGAGGTTTTTAAATGACTGATTCAATTTCATTACTGGTAATGCATCTGTTCATGTTTTCTAGATTCAGTCTTGAGACTGTACATTTCTAGGAATTTGTCCATTTGTCCATTTCTTCTAGGTTGTCCATTTTATTTGCATATAGTTGTTCATAGTAATCTCTTATGATCCTTTGTATTTCTATGGTGTCAGTTGTAACTTCTTTTTCATTTCTGATTTTATTGATATGGGCACCCTCTCTTTTTTTCTTGATGAGTCTGACTAAAGGTTTATCAATTTTGTTTAACCTTTCAAAGAACCAGCTCTTAGTTTCATTGATCTTTTCTACTGTTTTTTTAGGCTCTATTTCATTTATTTCTGCTCTGATCTTTATGATTTCCTTTCTTCTACTAACTTTGGGTTTTTTGTTTGTTTATTGGGGATTTTTTTTTGTATTTTTTGTTTTGGGGGTATTTTTGTTTTTTGTTTTGTTTTTTGTCTGTGCTGCATGGCTTGTGGGATCTCAGTTCTCTGACCAGGGATTGAACCTGGGCCCTCGGCAGTGAAAGCATGGATTCCTAACCACTGGACCACCAGGGAATTTTCTAACTTTGGGTTTTATTTGTTCTTTTTCTAGTTCCTTTAGGTGTGAGGTTAGGTTGTTTTGAGATTTTTCTTGTTTCCTGAGGTAGGCTTGTATTGCTATAAATTTCCCTCTTAGAACTGCTTTTGCTGCATCCCATAGATTTTGGATCATTGTGTTTTTATTTATCTTTAGGTATTTTTAAAAATTTCTTCTTTGATCCATTTGATTCGGTGATCCATTGGTTGATTAGTAGCATGTTGTTTAGCCTCCACATGTTTGTGTTTTTTGGAAGTTTTTTCCTTGTAATTTCTGGTCTGATAGCATTGTGGTCAGAAAACATGTTTGATATGATTTCAATTTTTAAAAATTTACCAGGGTCTGTTTTGTGGCCTAGCATGTAATCTATCCTGGAGAATGTTCCATGTCCACTTGAAAATAATGTGTATCCTGCTTTTGGATGGAATGTTCTGTATATATCTATTAAGTCCATTTGATCTAATGGGTCATTTAAGGCCAGTGTTTCCTTATTGATTTTCTGTCTTGATGATCTGCCTATTGATGTAAGTGGGGTGTTAAAGTCCCCTACTGTTATTGTGTTACTGTTGATTTCTCCCTTTTTGTCTGTTAGTATTTGCTTTATGTATTTAGGTGATCCTATGTTGGGTGCATATATATTTACAGTTGTTATATCTTTTTCTTGGATTGATCCCTTGATCATTATGTAACGCCCTTCTTTGTCTCTTGTAACAGTCTTTGTGTTAAAGTCTATTTTGTATGATATAACAATTGCTACTCTAGCTTTCTTTTGATTTCCATTTGTATAGAATATCTTTTTCCATCCCTCACTTTCAGTCTGTATGTGTCTCTAGATCTGAAGTGAGTCTTCTGTAGGCAGCATATATACAAGTCTTGTTTTTGTATCCATTTAGCAACTCTGCATCTTTTTTTTAAACAAGTTTATTTATTTTATTTATTATTTTATTTTTGGCTGTGTTGGGTCTTCATTGCTGCCCGCAGGCTTTCTCTAGTTGTGGCGAGTGGGGGCTACCCTTCGTTGCGGTGTGCAGGCTTCTCATTGCAGTGGCTTCTCTTGTTGCAGAGCATGGGCTCTAGGCATGTGGGCTTCAGTAGTTGTGGCACGCGGGCTCAGTAGTTGTGGCTCATGGGCTGTAGAGCACAGGCTCAGTAGTTGTGGTACACGGGCTTAGTTGCTCTGCGGCATGTGGGATCTTACCAGACCAGGGCTTGAACCTGTGTCTCCTGCATTGGCAGGTGGATTCTTAACCACTGCACCACCAAGGAAGTCCAGCAACTCTGTGTCTTTTGATTGGAGCATTTAGTCCATTTACATTTAAAGTATTATTATTTTTTTTAACATCTTTATTGGAGTATAATTGCTCTACAGTGGTGTGTTAGTTTCTGCTTTAAAACAAAGTGAATCAGCCATACATGTACATATATCCCCATAGCTCCTCCCTCTTGCATCTCCCTCCCACCCTCCCTATCCCACCCCTCCAGGTGGTCACAGAGCACAGAGCTGATCTCCCTGTGCTATGCAGCTGTTTCCCACTAGCTATAGGTTTTACATTTGGTAGTGTATATATGTCCATGCCACTCTCTCACTTTGTCCCAGCTTACCCTTCCCCCTCCCCGTGTCCTCAAGTCCATTCTCTACATCTGCATCTTTATTCCTGTCCTGCCCCTAGGTTCTTCAGAACCACTTTTTTTTTTTTTAGATTCCATATATATGTGTTAGCATATGGTATTTGTTTTTCTCTTTCTGACTTACTTCACTCTGTATGACAAACTCTAGGTCCATCCACCTCACTACAAATAACTCAATCTCGTTTCTTTTTATGGCTGAGTAATATTCCATTGTGTATATGTGCCACATCTTCTTTATCCATTCATCTGTTGCTGGACACTTAGGTTGCTTCCATGTCCTGGCTATTGTAAATAGAGCTGCAATGAACATTGTGGTGCATGACTCTTTTTTTTTTTTTTATTAGTTTCTGCTTTATAACAAAGTGAATCAGTCATACATATACATCTGTTCCCACATCCCTTCCCTCATGCATCTCCCTCCCTCCCACCCTCCCCATCCCACCCCTCCAGGCGGTCACAAAGCACCGAGCTGATCTCCCTGTGCTCTGCGGCTGCTTCCCACTATCTATCTACCTTACGTTTGGTAGTGTATATATGTCCATGCCTCTCTTTCGCTTTGTCACAGCTTACCCTTCCCCCTCCCCATATCCTCAAGTCCATTCTCAAGTAGGTCTGTGTCTTTATTCCCGTTTTACCCCTAGGTTCTTCATGACATTTTTTTTTAATTCCATATATATGTGTTAGCATCGGTATTTGTCTTTCTCTTTCTGACTTACTTCACTCTGTATGACAGACTCTAGGTCTATCCACCTCATTACAAATAGCTCAGTTTCGTTTCTCTTTATGGCTGAGTAATATTCCATTGTATGTATGTGCCACATCTTCTTTATCCATTCATCCGATGATGGACACTTAGGTTGTTTCCAGCTCTGGGCTATTGTGAATAGAGCTGCAATGAACATTTTGGTACATGTCTCTTTTTGAATTATGGTTTTCTCAGGGTATATGCCCAGTAGTGGGATTGCTGGGTCCTATGGTAGTTCTATTTTTAGTTTTTTAAGGAACCTCCATACTGTTCTCCATAGTGGCTGTACCAATTCACATTCCCACCAGCAGTGCAAGAGTGTTCCCTTTTCTCCACACCCTCTCCAGCATTTATTGTTTCTAGATTTCTTGATGATGGCCATTCTGACTGGTGTGAGATGATATCTCATTGTAGTTTTGATTTGCATTTCTCTAATGATTAATGATGTTGAGCATTCTTTCATGTGTTTGTTGGCAGTTTGTATATCTTCTTTGGAGAAATGCCTATTTAAGTCTTCTGCCCATTTTTGGATTGGGTTGTTTGTTTTTTTGCTATTGAGCTGCATGAGCTGTTTATAAATTTTGGAGATTAATCCTTTGTCAGTTGCTTCATTTGCAAATATTTTCTCCCATTCTGAGGGTTGTCTTTTTGTCTTGTTTATGGTTTCCTTTGCTGTGCAAAAGCTTTTAAGTTTCATTCGGTCCCATAAAGTAATTATTGATAAGTATGTTCTCATTGCCATTTTGTTCATTGCTTTGGGGTTGTTTTTGTAGGTCTTTTCTGTTCCTTCTTCCTTTTGTTCTCTTGTGATTTGATGACTATCCTTAGTGTTATGTTTGGATTCCTTTCTCTTTTTTGTGTGTATCTATTGATATTATAGATCTTTGGTTTGTGGTTACCATGAAGTTTATATACACACACATACACACACACACATAATTATTTTAGGTTGTTGATCTCTTAAGTTCAAATGGATTTTAACAACCCTGAATTTTTACTCCTCTCCCCCTCCATGATTACTGGTTTTGACATCATATTTTACATCTTTTTCTTCTGTGAATTCCTTAACTACTTACTGTGGATATAGATGATTTTACTACTTTTGTCTTTTAACCTTCCTGCTAGCTTTGTACATGGTTAGTTTACTACCTTTACTGTATATTTGCCTTTACCGGGGTCTTTTTCCTTTTGTAATGTTCACATTTCTAGTTGTGGCCTTTTCTTTTTCACTTAGAGCAGTTCCTTTAACATTTCTTGTAAAGCTGGGTTGGTGGTACTGATCTCTTAGCTTTTGCTTGTCTGTAAAACTTTTGCTCTCTCCATCAAATCTGAATGACGGCCTTGCTGGGTAGAGTATTCTTGGTTGTAGCTTTTTCCCTTTAATCATTTAAAATACATTGTGCAACTCCCTTCTGGCCTGCAGAGTTTCTGCTGAAAAGTCAGCTGTGATAGTCTTATTGGAGTTCCCTTGCATGTAACTTGTTGCTTTTCCCTTGCTGCTTTTAATATTCTCTCTTTATCTTTAATTTTTGCCATTTTAAAGAGTATTTATTTATTTATTCATTTGGCTGCATCAGGTCTCAGTTGCAGCACACAGGATCTTCGTTGCAGCATGCGGGATCTTTTGTTGTGGTGCGTGGGCTTCTCTCTAGTTGTGGTGTGCGGGCTTCACAGTGCGTGGGCTCAATAGTTGCAGCGCATGGGCACAATAGTTGCGGCACAAGGGCTCTCCAGTTGCAGTGCGTGGGCTTAGTTGCCCCACGGCATGTGGAATCTTAGTTCCCTGGCCAGGGATTAAACCCACATCCCCTGCACTGAAAGGCAGATTCTTAACCCCTGGACCACCAGGGAAGTCCCAATTCTTGCCATTTTAATTACAGTGTGTCTTGGTGTGGTCCTCTTTGGGTTGATCCTGTTTGGAAGTCTCTGTGCTTCTTGGACCTAGATGTCTGTTTCCTTTCCCAGTCTAGGGAAGTTTACAGGTATTTACATACCAAAGACTTTTATTTTCTCTTTTCCATTTTAGTGTCGGAAAATTTGGCTGGAAGATTAGATGGAAACATTTCTTCTGTGCCCCAGACTTCACTTTCTTGGCTCGAACCTTGTAGTTCCCATAGAAGTTTCCCAGGGCTCCAGCTACTATCATTGTGTCCCCAGTGTCCAGAAGTGGTTCGTGGGTAGAAGTCCTGACAGGCTTTCTGCAGTAAGATAGAGTGATGTCCCAGGAAGACATGTCCACCCGTAATGGCCTCCACATACTTCAGATAGGTAGCCTCACCACTGTGATTCATCTTGCTGGTACCCATAAGAAGTTTCACATCTGCTGTGGTATGGGTCTTATTCATTTTCGAATGGAATGGAGTTTTTCTATGTGACCTGGATTCACCCTTTAAGTGCAAAAATTCATGTGTATTATATATAGCGCTCCATTTCTCAGATTTCTTCATTTTCTTATATCTCCATTAGCCATTGTTTTGAGAATAGTTTTATTTCATCAACTTCTTCTTAACTACTGACTTCTTTTTTGTAAGCTTCTCAGGCCTTTCTAGGAATCTCTCCTCTTCTCTGTGGGGAAGCAGTGCTGAGCCCAGTCACCCTTTGTTCCTCAGAGAAACCAGCTTACATTTAATAGTAAACATGAGTGAGTTACTATGTATAGAAACAAATCCTGAATTTTTAAAACTTGGCATGGTTTAGTTTTCTTTCTTTATACAGCATCTGTCCAATGACAAATTACAGTGGTCTAGAAATTTATTTAGGTTCTATCCACTAAAAATGTTAACTTTTGCAGTTTATAAATACATACAAAATGTGCTCATTATTGTAGAACTTGGAAAATTTGGAAAATGGGTTATGTATTTTTATTGATAGACTTTTTGACAGATGGAGAACATTTAACTAACAAGATCTTAAAACATTAGACCTGATGTCCTAAATTACCTTGATCTATAGCTTAATTTCAAATTTTAATTTCATTTCCAAGTGAAATGACTTTCACCTGGAAAAATATTATGACCAAAAATGAATTCTGTTCTTGACTGCCACAGAAATTACCTAGGCCACTCAAGACTGCTTTTATCAAGGTGGTCAAAAGGTTTTTGGTAAAACAGCTTTTGAAAACTGCTTTTGTGTACAGGGTCTCGAATATTATGAGAAAGTAGTTGAATAGTGCTATTTTTAACGTTTTTCTTTTATATCTTAACAGTTATGAACCTGAACTGTTTCCTGGCCTTATTTACAGAATGGTAAAACCACGAATTGTGTTGCTTATCTTTGTATCTGGAAAAGTTGTGTTGACAGGTAAGTTCTAAGATTGACTTTCATAAAATTCAATAGCTATGTGTGTGCTTTGCTTTACCTTTTTTTTTTTTTTTTTTTTTTTTTTGCGGTACGTGGGCCTCTCACCGCCGTGGCCTCTCCCGCTGCGGAGCACAGGCTCCGGACGCGCAGGCTCAGCGGCCATGGCTCACGGGCCCAGCCGCTCCGCGGCACGCGGGATCCTCCCAGACCGGGGCACGAACCCGCGTCCCCCGCATCGGCAGGCGGACTCTCAACCACTGCGCCACCAGGGAAGCCCTTGCTTTACCTTTTAAATAGCTTTGTGCACTATTATAAAGCAATTATTGGTATTTTAGAATACCTGGAAAAAACTGAAAAGTAGAAAGAAAGATAGCATCATCCATTGGTCCCAATAGTCAAACAATATAACTTTTTTCCATGTTTTTATGTCACTTTGATATGTATATGCATCTTTACATCCTGCCTTTTAACATTATAACATATGTAGCTTAACTCATTGTTACAAACTTTTAATAAAGGTTTTTAATGGCTGAACAGTGTTCCAACAGAAGGGTCAACAAATCTTTTTCTGCAAAGGGCTAAATACTAAATGTTTTAGGTTTTATGGGCAGTAGAGTCTCTGTCACAACAACTGAACCCTGTCATTTTATTGTGAAAGTAGCCGTAGACATCCCATAAAGGAAAAGGCTCTGAGGTGTGATTTTAATGTAATTCGTTTAATTTACATTATCAAGTAATTTTCTTCCTCTTCTTCTTTTTTTTATTCCCCCAACCATTTAAAATATAAAAATCAGTCTTAGCTCACAGGCTATACAAAAATCAGGCAGCAGACTAGGTTTGGCCAGCAGACCCAAGTTTCCCAACCTCCATTCTAACATGTTGTTGCATCAAACTTATTCTCCCATTGTCAGGTGTTTATATGTTCTTTCTTTGCTGCTTATAAATGACACAAAACTTTCACTCTTTTTATGTGTGGGATCATTTTATTAGTGTAACTGCTCAGAAATGGAACTTTTGTTTAAGGATTGGACCGTTCTTAAGGTTCTTAGTACAAATTACTAAATTGTTGTTATATCAATACAATACAGTTCTCCTATATCATATTTACATTCCTACCAGCAATGTTTCTTAAGTGTCTTTTACGAACCTCATCAGCATTCAAAACAAAAATGTACAAAAGAAAACTTTAACTACATAAGTGAAAGTGATCTCACTGCTTTAACCTCACTGGTACTCAGAACTAGAAATGGATCACTTTTCAACATATCCTGTAAATAGCATTTTATCTTTTGTAAATAGTATGTACATAACTTATTCCTTTCTTGTCTACTTAGTTTTTTTTTAATTTCTTTATTTTTTTAAATTTAAAAAAATTTTATTGGAGTATAGTTGATTTACAATGTTGTCTTAGTTTCAGGTGTACAGCAAAGTGATTCAGTTATACATATACATATATTCATTCTTTTTCAGATTCTTTTCTCATATAGGATATCACAGAATATTGAGTAGAGTTCCTTGTGCTATACCGTAGGTCCTTGTTGGTTATCTGTGTTATGTATAGTAATGTGCATATGTTCATCCCAAGCTCCTGATTTATCCCTATCCCCCACATTTCCCCTTTGGTAACCATAAGTTTGTTTTTGATATCTGTAAGTCTGTTTCTGTTTTGTAAATAAGTTCATTTGTGTCATTTTT
The DNA here is from genome assembly GCF_949752795.1 of Hyperoodon ampullatus. Taxonomy (NCBI): domain Eukaryota; kingdom Metazoa; phylum Chordata; class Mammalia; order Artiodactyla; family Ziphiidae; genus Hyperoodon; species Hyperoodon ampullatus. The sequence goes on along the minus strand of NC_136916.1, from coordinate 134,606,625 downwards.
GTAAAATTAGATTCTACATATGAGTGTTATCATATGATATTTGTCCTTTTCTGACTTACTTCACTTAGTATGATAATCTCTAGGTCCATCCATGTTGCTTCAAATGGCCTTATTTCATTCTTTTTTATGGCTGAGTAATATTCCATTGTGTTTATGTACTACTTCATCTTTATCCATTCCTCTGTCGATGGACATTTAGGTTGCTTCCGTGTCTTGGCTATTGTAAATAGTGCTGCAGTGAACATTGTGGGGGTACATTATCTTTTTTAATTATGGTTTTCTCTGGATATATGCCCAGGAGTGGGATTGCTGGGTCATATGGTAGTTCTATTTTTAGTTTAAGGAACCTCCATACTGTTCTCCATAGTGGTTGTACCAATTTACATTCCCACCAACAGTGTATGAGGGCTCCCTTGTCTCCACACCCTCTCCAGCATTTACTGTTTGTAGACTTTGATGATGGCCATTCTGACCGGTGTGAGGTGATACTTCATTGTAGTTTTGATTGGCATTTCTCTGATAATTAGTGATGTTGAGCATCTTTTTATGTGCTTTTAGCCATCTATATGTCTTCTTTGGAGAAATGTCTGTTTAGATCTTCTGCCCATTTTTTGATTGGGTTGTTTGTTTTTTTTGACATAGAGCTGCATGAGCTATTTGTATATTTTGGAGATTAATCCCTTGTCGGTCGCTTTGTTTGCAATATTCTCTCCCATTCTGTGGGCTGTCTTTTTGTTTTGTTTATGGTTTCCTTTGATGTGCAGAAGCTTTTAAGTTTAATGAGGTCCCATTTGTTTATTTTTGTTTTTATTTTCACAAAGGATTTGTATGAGTTCACCATAATATCGAAAGTAATTGCTTTATTTGTGACTTTTTCCAGGTGACTTATTTTTACATAAAGAAGGTTTTTAAAATTCTTGAAGTAAGTGGTTGAGACTCTTTTCCTTATTCTGCTCTGCATCAGTTATTTCCACTATTTTATCTTCCAGGTCACTTATCCATTCTTCTGCCTCAGTTATTCTGCTATTGATCCCTTCTAGAGTATTTTTAATTTCATTTATTGTGTTGTTCATCATTGCTTGTTTCTTCTTTAGTTTTTCTAGGTCCTTGTTAAATGTTTCTTGCATTTTCTCTATTCTATTTCCAAGATTTTGGATCATCTTTACTATCATTATTCTGAATTCTTTTTCAGGTAGACTGCCTATTTCCTCTTCATTTGTTAGGTCTGGTGGGTTTTTACCTTGCTCCTTCATCTGTTGTGTGTTTTGCTGTCTTCTCATTTTGCTTATCTTACTGTGTTTGGGGTCTTCTTTTCGCAGGCTGCATGTTCGTAGTTCCCGTTGTTTTTGGTGTCTGTCCCCAGTGGCTAAGGTTGGTTCAGTGGATTGTGTAGGTTTCCTGATGGAAGGGACTAGTGCCTGTGTTCTGGTGGATGAGGCTGGATCTTGTCTTTCTGGTGGGCAGGTCCACGTCTGGTGGTGTGTTTTGGGGTCTCTGTGGCCTTATTATGATTTTAGGCAGCCTCTCTGCTAATGAATGGAGCTGTTTTCCTGTCTTGCTAGTTGTTTGGCATAGGGTGTCCAGCACTGTAGCTTGCTGGTCGTTGAGTGGAGCTGGGTCTTGGTGTTGAGATGGAGATCTCTGGGAGATTTTCGCCGTTTGATATTATGGGGAGCTGGGAGGTCTCTTGTGGACCAGTGTCCTGAAGTTGGCTCTCCCACCTCAGAGGCACAGCCCTGACACCTGGCTGGAGCACCAAGAGCCTTTCATCCACACGGCTCAGAATAAAAGGGAGAAAAAATAGAAAAAAAGAAAGAAAGAGGATAAAACAAAGTAAGATAAAGTTATTAAAATAAAAAATAATTAAGAAAAAGAATTTTAAGTAAAAAAAAAATAAAAAATAAACAGACGCACAGAACCCTAGGACAAATGGTGAAAGCAAAGATATACAGGCAAAATCTCACACAGAAGCATATACACACACACTCACAAAAAGAGGAAAAGGGGGGAAAATAATAAATCTTGCTCCCAAAGTCCACCTCCTCAATTTGGGATGATTCGTTGTCTATTCAGGTATTCCACAGATGCAGGGTACATCAAGTTGATTGTGGAGCTTTAATCCGCTGCTCCTGAGGCTGCTGAGAGAGATTTCCCTTTCTCTTCTTTGTTCGCACAGCTCCCGGGGTTCAGCTTTGGATTTGGCCCCGCCTCTGCGTGTAGGTCTCCGGAGGGCGTCTGTTCTTCGCTCAGACAGGACGGGGATAAAGGAGCAGCTGATTCAGGGGCTGTGGCTCACTCAGGCCGGGGGGAGGGAGGGGTACGGAGTGCGGGGCGAGCCTACAGCGGCAGAGGCCGGCGTGACGTTGCACCAGCCTGAGGCGCGCCGTGCGTTCTCCCGGGGAAGTTGTCCCTGGATCCCGGGACCCTGGCAGTGGCGGGCTGCACAGGCTCCCGGGAGGGGAGGTGTGGATAGTGACCTGTGCTTGCACACAGGCTTCTTGGTGGCTGCAGCAGCGGCCTTAGCGTCCCAGGCCTGTCTCTGGGGTCGCGCTGATAGCTGCGGCTCGCGCTGGAGCTCCTTTAAGGAGCGCTCTTAATCCCCTGTCCTCGCGCACCGGGAAACAAAGAGGGAAGAAAAAGTCTCTTGCCTCTTCGGCAGGTCCATACGTTTTCCCGGACTCCCTCCCGGCTAACCGTGGTGCACTAACCCCTTCAGGCTGTGTTTACGCCGCCAACCCCAGTCCTCTCCCTGCGCTCCGACCGAAGCCCGAGCCTCAGCTCCCAGACCCCGCTCGCCCCAGCGGGTGAGCAGACAAGCCTCTCGGGCTGGTGAGTGCCGGTCGGCACCGATCCTCTGTGCCGGAATCTCTCCACTTTGCCCTCCACACCCCTGTTGCTGTGCTCTCCTCCACGGCTCTGAAGCTTCCCCCCTCCGCCACCCGCAGTCTCCGCCCGAGAAGGGGCTTCCTAGTGTGTGGAAACCTTTCCTCCTTCACGGCTCCCTCCCACTGGTGCAGGTCCCGTCCCTATTCTTTGGTCTCTGTTTATTCTTTTGCCCTACCCAAGTACGTGGGGAGTTTCTTGCCTTTTGGGAGGTCTGAGGTCTTCTGCCAGCGTTCAGTGGGTATTCTATAGGAGCAGTTCCACGTGTAGATGTATTTCTGATGTATCTGTGGGGAGGAAGGTGATCTCCGCGTCTCACTCTTCCGCCATCTTCCTCTGCTTCTCCCGGAGACTCTTTTCTGTAACATTCTACTGAAGTTTACTATTTTTGCCTTATTTTGTCTGACTTTTTCCACATTTTAGTCTCCTGTACCTGTATGAATACCAAGTTTATATGGTATGAGCCAAATTGATTATATCCCACCCCCAAACAGCTAGCTAGACATCTTAAAACTACATGTTCTCCTCATTATTAATTTGTGATGACTCCTTTTGACCTTTATTTTTATATATGGGTCTGTTCTCCAGTCCTGCCTTTGCTCCAGAAATATGCTATGATAATCCTATTATATTTATACTATATTGTGGTTATAAATCTGCTTTAATTCTAGTGGTCTCTATATCTGATAGGGCCAGTTTCTCCTCTTTATTCCCCTCTTTATATCCCCAGTTTACTTCTCTTTTATTAGCTCCTCTCAAATATTTATTCTTCCAAATAAACTTTAAGATTTTATAACATCTTGCCCCATCTAAAACCAATTGAGATTTCTGCATTAGCTGAATTAATTTGAGAAACTTTCTATTACTCAGCATCCAGAAACATGGAGTATCTGTTGTTAAGTCTTCTTTTAGAGCGCTCAGTAAGTTTTATAGTTTTCTTTTCTCTGAAAAGTAACTAATGTGTCTTCAAAGTGGGGAAAGCCTGTTCGGAATTCAAGAGCCTTTTGAATACAGCAAAGCTGCAGTTCCTCAGATGTCACCAATATAGTGTGTGGAATAATTAGGACCTCCTAGTGACTGACATAAAGTTTCCCTCTATACGTTCTGAAGGAAGGGGAAGAAGTCTGCAAAGTAAATGGAATAGAATAGATTGGAGGCAAATATAGGCCCTACTCAAGGGAATAAACTTCAAGACCTTTGGAAGGATGCTTTCATCTGTGTGCTATGTATTATTATGAACTGTCTTATTAAAAGTGCAAATTGCCAAGTACAGGCTAAGTTCCTATTACAGGTACACCAGAACAAGTTTCTTTAAATATTCTTAATTCAGACCAACTTTCTTACCCCAAATTAAAAGGAAAAAAAACCTTTCATGTGCACATTTGCTAGAAGTTTCAAATCACACAAGTAAAGGATTGTCAACACACAGTCCTGAAGACCATACAGTATACTTCTCTTAAAATTTGTTAATGCGTTCAGCCCAAACAACAGGCAAAGCTAAATTTCTTCAGTCTTGTAAGACATAGATCATCACTTTTGTGGAGAGGCGGAAAGAGATGTATTGATTGAAATCCAAATTTCTGCTTATATGTATTGTGAAGTAAAAGCTAGCCAATGTCTTACTACTGAAATATGGGTAATTACCATCTATTGAGATTTTTTCCCCTGTTTATGCCATATTGTCTTAAAGTACTTTACCTGGAATAACATGGCTTAGGTTGCTTTTGCTTCAAACCTAGAGACAAATGCTCCTTATTCCTTATCCTTACTTACCTAGACTTTTTCCACCTGCAAGTGGGTTAAAAACTCAAGGACCCAATTTTGGGTGTACATGTGGGGAAAGGGACCAAAGAGGCCTCCTTTTAGCCTTGACTCTAGAACTTCAGCTGGGGATGGTCGTGTAGAGCATCCAGTGGCGTCCTAGAGGCTCCCATGGTCTAGTCCAACATGGCAAGACTCTGCAGAGCTGTTTTAAAATCAAGGTCCCAACAAGGGTAAGTAACTTTTGCCTAGAAAGTGTTAGAGTATTGAAATTACAAACACACTTTGAATTTCACTGTATTAAATAGTGGATCCCAGCTCTCCCCTAGGTAGGAGCTGTAGAACACCAATGCGCATAGAACAAATGGATGGCAATTTGAAACTTTTGTATCACATGCCATTTGCAGGGTCTTTGAAAATAATTTATCCTTGTAAAATTGTCTTGTTCCCTTGAGGTGCCAAAGCTGCAGCCACCGTGTCTAAGGCTACATCTGAATGAATGGTTAAGTGAGCTGAGGCTCTGCTATCCTACTTTGTCATGGTCCCAGACAGCAAACAGCAAAGGGACCTGGGTCAAGCTTAACACTGCTTTTCCAGGTCTGTGCTGCTTTTCTATGGCTAATGTGACATTTAGGACCAATGCTTTTTCTCAAACCATGGTAAAATGAATAGTATAGCTAGGATCTGCTGCAACAATGTACAATGAACAGCAAATACGTCAACTTTCACTTCTAAGATGAGACGTAATAGAGTTAAGATATGTTGGGCACTCGTGCCAGGCACTATGATAAGTAAGGGCTTTTATGTGGGTTCTGGTTAACTCTGTGAGGCTGTACTTAACGTCTCAGTCTCCTCACCTGTTAAATGAGGACAATGGAGAGGTCAAGTAACCTTAACAATGTCAAACAGCTATACATGCTGCACATGCCTGGCTTCAGAGCCCACCATCTTCTCGTACTCACCGTCCCCCAGCTCTTTAGATGTCTGTGAAAACACCTGTGTGGTCTTTTGGGCCCCCTTCCTCCTAATCCTCCTTGTCAGCTAAGGAATGATAAATACTCTCTTAGTGGTGAGAGGCAGCAGGTGTGTTGGCTAAGAGGCTGAGCTCGGGAAGCCAATTGTCTAGTTTGAATCCAAGCTTTACCATTTATTGGCTGTGTTGACCTTGGGTGAGGTTGTTCTCCACCTTGATTTCCACATACGTAAGACGGGTGCCCATAGAAGCTACCTGCTAAGTGTTATGAGGAGGCAGAAGAACGAGGCCTGGCGTACAGTAAACATGGTGTAAACGTTAGCTGTTGTTACGTCCCACTCTTCTTCTTTTTTCCCTAGCATTCAAAAAGATGAAATTTTGCTCTCATGCCTTGCCCAGATGATAGGAATAGGAAGTTTAAAGAGGCTTTAGAAAAATACTTCACACACTTACTTCCTTCCAGCATAAAGGACGAAGAAGCTGGGTCTTTGTTACCAAGGGTCACTGTCAATCAGTTAGATGTCAGTGGTTCTTGGAAATGAGTAGGTCAGAGGGCCGCATAAAAATGGCAAGACTTAATAGTGAGTGGGCCAGAGATAAAACAGGATATCCCCGTCAATCATTACTGGGGATCCACCACTAATAGTGACTTAGTATATACTGTAAAATGTATACCTTGAGTGATTAAATGCTGAGGTTTTTTGCAATTTGTAAGATTTTCACTTTCATGCACACACGTATGCTATCACTTGGAAAACTAAGATGTGTAGTTGTGACTTGGTATAAGAATAGTATTGTAAAATCCAAGTAGTATTGGAAAGTGATATTTGGGCTGGCTAAGGGGTAGGGATGAGCTTACAAACTGTATCGACAGGTGATAGATATTTAAGAAACTTTGGGTGCCTACCAGGTAGTTATTACTGTTTTAGGTGCTGAGGATGCCAAAGCAAATAAAACATACCCCTCATCTGGCAAAAATCCTGCCCTGGTGAAGAAGACAAATTACGTGATACTGGTTCTCACAGAACCAAGTAATAAGCCATGTGTTCGTGGACCAGCCATCCCAGCATCCCTAATCCTGAAGTACATTCTTCTAGGACAATAATAATGGCTTAAATCTTGTTAAATGTTATGGTTTGCAAAGGACTTTTTGCAAAAACTTGTTCATGTAACCCTTATAGTAACCCTATGAGAAGGCCGTTGTCCTTATTTATAGGTAAGGAAATGGAAACTCAGAAGTTAAGCAACCTGCCTGTGATTTCAAACCTAGTTAGTTGTAGACCTTGCATTTGAGCCCATATGGTTTGATCTCAAGCCAGTCCTTTCTCCAATGCACCAGCCACAGAATTTCTACCTCACTTGCCACAGTTAGGAATGGTGTTTATCCCCCAAAGTGGTGGTCATCATTACTTGAAGGAAAGGACTGGTAGGTTTTGCTTAAAAGACAAGAGTCATATATATAATCAGAGTCTGGTGCTACAAATTGGGATGTTTGATTATAGATTGATTATTAATAGGACTATGGGGACAATTTAGGTTTCCTCAAAATTTTTATGCCAATACTTCAGTGAGGAAATATTTCACTAAATTGACCGAATCCCCTCATTGAGATTTACAATTCCTGGCAATGTTTATTTGATGACTTTTGGTGTAAAGGAAGGAACACTGGATACATGAGGTCTTCCCTCATAGCTGATACTCATGATTCAGGGGAACTTCAACTCCTTGGGCCTCGTTTTCCCACACAGGAAATAAAAAAATTGTACTAGATAATTTCCCTAAAGCCCTTTTGTGTCTAAAGTTGTTTTTCTATGATATAAAATAATGATCACTCTCAACGTCCATTCCCTCTTGGGTGATGGGTGTTTTCTACTCTCTAGGGCATGCCAGAACATTATACTCTTCTGGGCTTGAATGTAATGCTCTTAGGTATGATTTTTTTTTAAGTGTTACGAAAAAATCCCGAAGTACATGGTTACCCAAAATGCTGGACCTAGATACTCTGTTACTCAATTAAATATAAAAAGAACCTTAGTTTAGGGGAGGGAGGCATTGGGTGAATGTGTGTGTGTGTTTGCTATACCTGTTATACTTCACTGTCTCCCAATTAAAGCTGTTGTGTTCAAATGTATCCAGAAGCTGAAAAAGTCCATCAAACCAGAGGCAGAGAATCTTTTTATAGTAGTCTTTTACTTAACTGCTTCCCCAACTCACTTTTTGGTTTCTACAAAACCAATCTCTTTAGAAACTAAAATTTTAGTGCTATAATTAAAATTTGCTGAGGCTTAAGGGATTTTTCCTACCTCAGAGGTACAGAGTTTCTGTTAACCATGTCAATAATTCACCTTCCTCCCCACCCCACATCTTTGAGGGTGGAGACTCGGAGAGTAAATTCTTAGGCAATGAATAAGTAACTTTTTGCCCTTACCTATCCCACCCCCCGGTTTTAGGCTTATAAGTACTTCATTTTTGATTCTTAAAACTTTTTTTAATTTATTGAGGTGAAATTCAAATAGCACAAATTTAACCATTTTAAAATGAACAATTGAGGGGCATTTAGTTCATTCAGAATGTTGTGCAACCACCGCATCTAGTGCCAAAACGTTTCCATTACTCCAAAATAAAGTCCCATATCATTAGGCAGTTTTTCCCCATTTCTCCCTCACCCTAGCCCCTGGCAATCACCGGTCTTCATTCTGTCTCTGTGAATTTACCTATTCTGGAGACTTCATATAAACAGAATCATACAATATGTGACCTTTCATGTTTGGCTTCTTTCACTTAGCATAATGTTTTTGAGGTTCATCCAATTGCAGTATGTTCAGTGCTTGATTCCTTTTTATGGCAGTATAATATTACATTGTATGTATCTACCACAATTCATTTATACATTCATCTGTTGGTAGACACTGGGTTGTTTCCACTTTGGGGCTATTATGAATAGTGCGGCAATGAATATACATCTACATGCCTGTTATTTGAGTACTTGTTTTCAATCTGGGGGGGTATATACCCAGATACCCAGGAGTGAAATTGCTGGGTCACATGGTAATTCTTATTTTAACATTTTTGAGGAATTGCCAGACTGTTTTCCATAGTAGCTGAACCATTTTAAGTTCCCACCAGCAATGTATGAGGGTTCCAATTTCTCAGTCTCTTTGCCAACACTTGCTATTTTCCATTTTTTAAATTATTATAGCTCATCCTGGATTCTGAATCCTGATTTCTACCTGCTTCTCAAATCTGGTGATCCTCGTTTTGGTAATTCCCTCTCACTAGTCCCATCCTTAAACCAGATAACCACAGGTTATTCCTGCTCTCTCACTGAGCCTTCCTCCTTGTTTATAGTTCTCAAGAACGAGTCTTTACCAACTTAAACTACCTCCATTTTTCTTCATGCTAATAGTTTTTATATTTTCATTAATCTCCTTGCCTCCTGCCCAATAATATCAGATAATAGTTTCCCGATTAGCTGACAGTTCCACATAAACATAAATACCACCAGTCCTTAACCCTTAGCATAATGTGCCTGCATAGCTTTGAAAGGGGAAAGTTAGTAGTGGTGGTTGGTGGTGAGAGATATGAGTAGGGCTGACTGATAATCTCTTTCAAGGGTGGGGACTGTCTAATTCACGTTTTTATCCATTTAAACTCCTAGAGCAGTTATAATTAAAGAGCTCTTGAAACTTTAAGGGTAACAATGGTACAGTTTTCCCCTCTAATAATCCCTTCCCATATACTGAAATTTAAAACTTTAGAATAGTTTGTCTCAGTCAGTATTAGGGAATCAGCATGTTAAGTAGACATGAGTAGATCAAAGGAAGTTCCTTTTGCTGGTAGCTAAGTGCCCACAGGTGCTGATGAAGGTCGTGTTCTGTGGTCACGTTCATAACACACTGAGAGATAACATTCCCTATTTCATACTATGCCCTAGGAGGCTAAAGACATACTGATACTGGAGAACTCTGCTCTAGGGTATGTGTTTGTGGGAATGTAGCTGTGGTCACCAAATTCTTTTGTCTTTACCAGGAATAAATGTCACTTCTCAGGTACACCTAAAGAGATGTTATTGTATTAAAAGTAACTGGAGATGACAATGAAGTTTTAGTCTTAAGAAAATTTTAGTATTGTTTTTAAAGATTATGTAAACTTGTATTTCTTTACAGGTGCCAAAGAACGTTCTGAGATCTATGAAGCATTTGAAAACATCTACCCTATTCTAAAGGGTTTTAAAAAAACCTGAGTATATCATTCAACATCTCACAGTATGTTGGTTTGAATATGTGCATAAGCCCAGCACAGAAACAGCTGGATTACAGATATTCCATGCACATTTTGACTTTAGTTATTAAAGTGTGATTCTGTATGAGTAACCATGCCTAAGAAATGAAGAAACTTTTTTTCAAAATGACTCATATGTTATTTTTAAAATGGAAAAAGTAAACTTCAGAATTTGAAAGATTTAGGGCCTTGCTAGAATGATACTGTAACGTCATTAAAATTTAATGCTTTGCTCTTGTTAAAGATGTAGTACATTAACATGTGTTCTCTAAAAATACATAGCAGTATATAGAAATTTCAAATAACTGCATAAAACAGGATAGAAAATTGTCTATTTTTTGCCTTTTTAAATAGTGAGTAGATGATCCGGGCCATTAGGTACGGACGGGCCTGTGAAGGATCCTGTCAGAATACAAATGAAACATGGAAGTCTGAAAACTTAAGAAAAATTAAATAAACATCCTTTTGTTTGAAATGATCGGAGAAAATTATTTCCCTCCCTTAAAAATAAATCTTTTTTTTTGCGGTACGCGGGCCTCTCACTGTTGTGGCCTCTCCCGTTGGGGAGCACAGGCTCCGGACGCACAGGCTCAGCGGCCATGGCTCACAGGCCTAGCCGCTCCGCGGCATGTGGGATCTTCCCGGATCAGGGCACGAACCCGTGTCCCCTGCATCGGCAGGCGGACTCTCAACCACTGCGCCACCAGGGAAGCCCAAAAATAAATCTTAAACTTTCAGGAACCATTCAGGTTTAGTATAAGGTCTACTTTGAAAACAGTTTAGGGATTTTGCACTTTTTTGGGGTACTTTTATAATCCTATGTAATTGTATTAAAATAGACCAGATAAGACTAAGAGGCTGGAGCAAAGAGCTCAGCTTCCAGACCTAATTAGGTTGTGGAATCAGCCGCATTTGATGGAGAGGTGGAGATTAACAGGGAGGGATGGACTAACAGGAGTCATGGCCCTTGTTCCCAAGTGGGCAGTGATTGTCTTTCACTAAGATGAGGAGACATTTGTGGGGAGGGAGAGTTCAGGGTTTTTTTGTTTTATTTTTGTTTTGGCGGCAACATGCAGGCTTGTGGGATTTTAGTTCCCTGACTAGGGATCGAACTGTGGCCCTGAGAAGGGAGAGCTTGGAGTCCTAACCACTGGACTGCCAGGGAATCCCTGGGAGTTCAGTTTTAATTTCAGTTTCCCAATTGCTGAGTTTGTTGGTGGTCACTGTACATTACTTTAAGCCTAGTGTAGGCAGTTATGAATTTGGGGGTATGGAACTTGGGAGAGAAGCCCTAGCTGGAGAGAGAATTTAGGGCAGTCATTAATTTACAGCCTGCCAAAATAATCCTTGAGAATCAGTGGTCTTGATCATTTGACCTATGAGCCTATTTTTTTCTTCTGTAGTTTACAGGCATATTCAAACACTAGTTACTCTGATATAATCCTCTAACCCACCCTATTTATCCCCACAGAAGGAAATTTGGAGTCATCTAACCATGTTAAATTCTACCTAGTTCAAATTCTTTAAGATATGGCCCAGAGAAGGGGTGGAATGCTGGACATTAAAATTTATTTTTCAGAAAGATACAACTTTGATTTACACGTTCAAGTACAGTTGTTTCCACTGGTTAGCTATTATTGGTAAAGTACTTATCAGATTACTATTAAACGGATTTACTTATTAATCCTTAGGTGGGTACTGAAATTCTTTCCATTTAACAGTTAAGAACACAGGCAGAGAGAGGTGAGGAATTTGCCCCGAATTACACAGCTATTAAGAAGGCGGGTGGGCCAAAATTCAACCTCGTTCCAAGACCCAGTTCCCTCACCCAACTCTGCGGTAGTTTTAGCCAAATTTAAAAGCATCCAGAGCGAATGACAGAAATTCCCTCATTGTGTTCCCAGTCTGTTTTCCCAGAATCCTTAGGGCATCGTATTACTATTTCTTGCACAAGCTGGAGGCGTTAACGTGTAGCCTGGGCGTGATTGAGCCGCTGATGACATTCTGTTGGGCTGACTCGCCCGTCTAAACATAATTCCTGCTTCGGAAGCGGCCGCCCCCGAGCTGTCAGAAAAAGCCACTGCCCCTTCGGCCCTCGGCGGCCGAGGGCTGGGCGAGGCCGGGCGAGGGTCTCGCGGGACTCCCGCCGCGCCTCCGGCCCCTCCCCAGGCCCCTCCTCCTCCTCGCCCAGGATGCACCTGGTTGAAAACAAGATCCCACGTGACTGGCTCTGCTCTCAGTCCATCATGGCGTCTCCCAGTGGGAAGGGATCCCGGGCGCCGGAGGCTCCTGGCTGCGGGCCCCAGCCCGTCGCCCGGGACCTCGTAGACTCCGTGGACGACGCGGAGGGACTGTACGTGGCAGTCGAGCGGTGCCCACTGTGCAACACCACCCGCCGGCGGCTGACCTGCGCCAAGTGCGTCCAGAGCGGCGATTTCGTCTACTTCGACGGCCGCGACCGTGAAAGGTACGGCAGCCGCCACGGCCCTATGGTTTCTAACCCGGGTATCTCCACCGGCTCGGAGGCTGGAGCCTGGGGCCTGAGTTTGGGCCCCGGAGCCCAGCGAGAGGAGGGGGAGGTAGGGAGGGTAACTGCTTTGCGCCGGCGCTTTGCTCCCAGGGGTAAGAGTCGGGGATGGAGGCCAGAAGAGAGAAGGTCGCCGTTTCCCCCTAATCCACTCGAGAGGAGTCTGACCTCACGGTGCTCTTGGGTACTAGGGAAAAGGGATAGATGGTGGCTGTGGAGAGGTCTTCTCCTATTACTGCCATAGAGTTGGATTCTCGGTACTTTGTTCCACTCCCATTCAAATGCTGGGTTTAACCTTTGTTTTCGAAAGCACGTTCATTCTCTAGAGGAGAGACCAGAGGAGAAACAAATAACTGGTTAAGAGGGATTCGGGCCCTGGTAGCCTGTGTCACAGGTGGATCTTATCAGACATGCTTACTCTAATGTGTGAACTAGGCTAGCTAGTTCCTCCCTTTTCCAAAGATTGTTTTAGATGCTAAGGAGTTTGGGTATGTGTTTTGGCTTTGTTTTAAAATCCAGACTGGGAGCTGCAAGCCCTTAGTTAAGAGAATTCAAAGACGAGTTTTGGCCTTGTTTTGAAATTTAAACAGAGACCTACGAGTCCTTGGTTAAGATAATTGAAAAATTAGTGTGATTAGCTGCAAGGTCTCTCAGGCCCAACTTCTGTTTCAATAACTTAGTGTCAATGATATTAAGCCAGCTAATTTTTTCAGTGCAAAAGTTCAGGTATTAATTCATTTACAACAACCCGGTAAGTTATTTTCTGTAACTTACTGCTAAGGAAACTGCACAGTACCTTTCCCTGGGTCACACAGATAATAAGTGTGGGGACCAGAATTAAATTCCAGGCAGCCTGAACCCATATGCCATGCACTTAACCCCTGGATTATATAACGGCTGTATTTGGAAGTGTTTTTTGAGTTGCTGACAGTCCTCTCATCATGAATGGAGTTCATTTCTTTTGAGGAGATTTGTATGATACAGTCTTTTAGTTCATCACTGTGTCTCATTTGATGTACTTGATGACTTTAGAAACTGCTGATGTAATAAGTAATAGCTTAAAAAATTAACACAGTTTTATTATAAGAATACTAGGTATGAGATGGAAATGTCTAACTGATGGAGTTTATCATGGGTTCAGTTCTGGACCCTCTTCTCCATATACTTTTTCTAAGATTAATTCCCATAATTTAAATATCGTCTATATGCTGAAGACTGCCAGACTTGTATCTCCAACCCAGGCCTTTGTGAAATCAAGAAAACAGCTGCATACTCTGTCTGTATTTAAATTTGTAATGAGAATCTCCATCTTAATATGGCGCACTGAATTCATGATTATCCATCATAAATCTGTTCCTCTCATGCTCATTCCAGCCCAGTAAATGGTAACCTCACTCCCTGGCACAGGCCAAAGAAACCTTCCAGTCTTCCTTGACTCCTCTCTTAATGCCACCATATATAATCCCATCAACAAATCCCATCCACCCTTCAAAACCTATCCTAAATCCAACCCTTTCACTCCCTCCTGGTTTGGTCCACCAGAGGATTATTGCCTCTTGAGTTCCTGCTTCCCTTTCTCCTTTATAGTGTAATTCCCATATTGCAGCCAGAGTAACACCACTCCTCCATGCCTCTGTTCACATCTTCCAGGGGTTTCCTGTTTTACCCAAAGTAAAAAAAAAAGCCAAAGTCCTTATCCAAAGTTCTGTACTGTCTGTTCCTCCGTTGATCTCCTGTTGCTTTTCCCTTACCCACTCTGCAGTACCATCCTGGCCTCTGTGCCAGTCCTCAAACATACCAAGAACACTCCTGCTTCAGGACCACTGCAGTCTTATTCAGACTGCCAGGACTCTTTTCTTCTAGAAGTCTTCAGGGCTCCTTCCTTTGATTCCTTTAGGCCTCTGCTCATACATTAGAGGAACTCTTTCTTTGGACTATTCAACTGAAATAGTAACGTCCTTTCCCACTTAACCTGCTTTATTGTTTTCCATAGCACTTATCACCGTCTTATGGTTTACATATTAATTTGTCTAACTGCCCCCTGCTCCAGTGATGTAAGCTCTGTGAGAACAAAGCAGTTTTGTACTCTGCTGTATCCTCACATAGTAGAAGCTTAATAAAGATTTGTTGAATGATTGGGTCAATCTACCCTTCCTTCCCAAACTTAGTATGATTCTGAATCACTTCATTATTATAAATCACGACCCATTTGTCACTAAAGCCAGAAACCCGGGAGTTATCCTAGGTTTTTCCTTTTTTCTTATTCCTTGTATCCAAAATATTGACAAGTCTAATTTGATCTGCTCCAGAGTAGATCTTGAATCTGTCTACTTCTGGTCCAGACCACTATCATTTCTCTCACGGCTACTTATTAGTTTCCTTTCTTTTACACATACAGCTACTCCCTAGCCTCCCTCTGGCCTTCACACAACAGCCACAGTAGAAATGTAAATCAGATAATGTCACTGTTTTGCTTAAACCTTTTCAGTGGCTTTCCACTTTATTTAAAATATAATTCAAGCTCCTTACCATGGCATATTAAGCCCCATGTGATTTGGCTACTGCCTACCTTCTAACTTTGGCTGTAAGGTTGAGTTTAAAATGTGGTCTTTGGATTCAAGCTGTTTTGAATTGAATCCAAGCTCCACCACTTGCTATGTGATTTTGAAGTTTCTTAGTCTCTCCTGTGCTTATTTCATTTTGAAAATGGAGTATCTAACTTCATAGGTTTCTGGTAGTGATTACATAAGAGCATGCACTGAAGTACTTAGCATGATGTCTAGCATGTATTAAGTACTCAAAAAATAAACGCTTGCCATGTACCCTCATGTTCACAGCTCAGTAGTTGGGCCTTCTCTCACATCCTCAGACACATGAAACTTTTCCACCCATGGGTCTTTTTCCTTGCTGTTCCCTCTGCCTGGAACACTGTTCCTCCTGATTGTCACTTTTCCTTTCATGTCTCAACTTAAATGTTACTTCCTCAGTGAGACGTCCCTGACCTTCACTAAGATAGGTCCCCACTTCCATCTCTCCCCCCCATATCTGTCACAATACTCAATTCTTTCATGGTATTGAGCATGGTAAGTGGTGTTACTTTTTTGAGGAAAGTAACTGCATCTAGAATGTAGTTCCACGCAGGCATGAATTCTGGTTTTGTTCAGTTGGATCCCCAGTGCTTAGTGCAGCGGCAGTGGGTAGCACACAATAAGCAGATTGTTGAAGGAATGGTAAAGGCAAGACAACTTTAGAAGCTGAAATACAAATTATTTTCAGAAGAGGGATGTGTTGTAGTGGATTTCTTTTTATGACCAAGCAGAAAAGTGAAAACTAAATACCAGAACCATTCAAAATTTAGAAATGAAAAAGAAATTTTAAGGTTCAGGGATAACAGACAGCTTCACTTCACTTCCCATCGTTCCCCGTTCTGAACCTTGTATTCCTAAGGAAGAGGAGTTTGCTTGTTTGTTTCCCTTTGTTCCCAGCACAGTGCCTAGCATCTAGTAGGATGTGAGAATCTGTTGAGACCCAGGACCACTGTCCTAATGGTCAAATCAGCTTTACTGAGCTCTCATTGGGTACAGTTATCTGCATAAAATATTCTGGCAGTTACAGAAGAGAAAGGCAGGTCTCTGCTCTCAGAGCTTTACACTGACTACTAATAAGCCTTAAAATTTTGGGCCAAAGGTTGATTGTGAGATATTCTGTTGTCTTCAGTATTTACGAAAAATTTTGCTTTCAGACTTTTTTCCTTTTACTTATGAAAAGCTCCTCACTAACTGTTGGAAACCACTTTGAAATAAAATATGGAAGCTTACAGCACAATTTAAATACTCTTGTTTAACCTCTGATTCTTTTCAGTAAATTAGCCAGATTAGCTGTGCCTATAAGGATCTTGAATGTGATGTGCATATCAAAGCTCTTGTAAATGTAGATGTAGTTTTTTCAGGTTTCATTAATAGACTAGCTGAATATATAGTTTGTAATGGTTTAGCAGTTCAAGGAAAATTAGATATTAAAGAACAAATCTGCCTCCCAATAATTAGTTCTTCTGACTCCTAAGCAGGGAACATGCATCTTTACATAATTTTGTGGACAGTATGAGTTTGGCAGTTAGATTGAAAAATACCTGAATGCGCTACTTTTTTTGTTATTGTTCAGTGGGAACACTTCCTTATAACCTTGGTACCCTCCCAGCACTATCCTTTCCTCATCTCCCACCTTGGCCTCAGTCCGAAAACAGTGCCCACTTTCTTCTCTGCTTTTTCATCTGCCTTTTGATGTGTGTGCTTCCTTAAGAGATGAAGAGGAATGATTTTAAGCAGCACTCGCAACACAGTCTCCTTTGGATCTTGTACTGGAGAACATTTAAAAATTACGGGTCTTGGACTTCCCTGGTGGCGCAGTGGTTGGGAATCCGCCTGCCACTACAGGGGACACGGGTTCGATCCTTGGTCCGGGAAGATCTCACATGCCGCAGAGCAGCTAAGCCCGTGTGGCACAACTACTGAGCCTGAGCTCTAGAGCCTGTGAGTCACAACTACCGAGCTTGCGTGCCACAGTTACTGAATCCTTCGCGTGCCTAGAGCCCATGCTCCGCAATGAGAAGCCCGTGTACCACAACAAAGAGTAACCCCCGCTCGCTGCAACTAGAGAAACCCTGTGCACAGCAACAAAGACCCAAAGCAGTCAAAAATTTAAAAATTAAATAAATAAATAAATTTATTTAAAAAAAAAATTACAGGTCTTTTAACAGGAACATAATTTTCTGGATTATACATTTATCTGACACCAAAAATAAGACTGCTGCCCAATAGATAACAAGTTGAAGTAATCTTTCCACTCAAAACTGAAAAAAATTGCTTACCAGTTTATGATAGTGTAGGAGTGAGACAGGGAACATAATCTGAGGATACCCAGGAACATCTGCCTGCTGGTTTAGGAACCAGTTATTTTAAAGTGTGGTTCAAAAAGAAAGGCAAAATTTATGAGCATATGGGTAGTATTGCTTTTTTTTTTAAACTTATTTTGGCTGCACTGGGTCTTAGTTGCGGCATGCGGGATCTTTTTAGTTGCAGCATGCAGGCTTCTTAGTTGTGGCATGCAAACGATTAGTTGCGGCATGCAGGTTCCCTGAAGGGATTGAACGCAGGCCCCCTGCATTGTCAGCGTGAAGTCTTACCCACTGGACCACCAGGGAAGTTCCAGTATTGCTTTTATATGTACCTTGCATCAGAAACAATGCAGCACTACCTTCACTGATGAGTTTTAAGAATATATGACTACAGTTCTACCAAGAAACAGAAATATGGGCTCTAAACAAATTGAGAGGTGGGATAAAGGGCGAGCAAGAAATGTAGATGTTACTGAACATTTCAAGGGGAAGACACAGCCAACATCCAAAAAACTACCCTTTAGACATCTCTGTTCTGCCCTCCAGTATCTTTTTGGTTGTCAGTCACTGTAGCTAATAAAAATACTGTCATAGGATTTTGGTTCTGGGCCCACATTTGTATGCCCCACTCAGCAGAATAAAAGCTCTAATAGGTAGCTGGACTCCCCATCTTTAGACAAGCGTTTATCAACCTGACTTCTGTTTGGTATTGTCTTTCAAGAAGGGTCACAACTCCCATCCCATGCAGCTTATTAATTGTATTTACACCAATACATGTGGATCTGCTAAGAAAATATAACTTTTGTTTTCGATCAGTATCAGTGGCTACTCTTACCATTATGTGTACCTTTTAGAATTTATAAAAGAATTTCACATTTATTATGTCATTTGTTCCCTACCACAAAACCATGAGTTATTAATCTGTTTTTAGAATGAGGAAACTCAGAGTAGTTGTTCCTTACTTATTGCTGGGCTATGCTAATTCTTGAATTTACCTCCAGACCTGAAATACATGTATAAATAAATAAATATAAATAAATAAATAAATATAAATATATATATATTCAATTTAATACATTAGTAAGATTAAGTGCAAAATCACTCATTGCAATGAAGAAAAGGGAAACTAGCCTATATTATGTGCTAAGTGCCTGTACCTGATGCTTTCACATTTATCTTATTTAATCCCTATAACCAAGTAGGATAATCACTATTCCCATTTTACAAGGGAGAAAACGAAACAATGCTCTGTTTCTACTTTCTTCTAATCACTTAACCTTCATTCCTGCCAGTGGAGTATGTTTTTACTACAGTTAACCCTTGAACAACAGGGGTTAATTCACCTGTAATTTATAGGCAGCCCTCCTTATCCTCAGTTCCTCCACATCCACAGATTCAACCAAATTCCGACCATGTAGTACTGTAGTATTTACTGTTGAAAAATATCTGCATATTAGTGGACCCACTCAGTTGAAACCTGCATTGTTCAAGGGTCAGCTGTGTATTTTCTCATACTTAAATATTCTAACATAAGATAGAAGAACCATTCTGATAAGGACTGTGTTTTTTCATGTTGCATTTGTCCATAAACATTATATTCTTGAATGCCTAAAGAATTTAAGGGAGAAAAATTTGATGGCTAGTAATTCTTGCTGTGTTAGTATCCTAGTTCAAGAAATATGCAGTTCTTTAACCATTTCTGCTTAAATAAGGGAGATTGCTGTGCTCTTCTCCAGGGGCATTTGTGCTCTCTCTTCCCCAAGAAGCCTTTCTGCCTTATTTCTAGAGCCAGAATCATCGTTAACTTTTCACCAAACCTGTATCCAAATTGGAGCTGGGGATAATTCTCCACCACTGACCTAAAAACTGTTAATGCTCATTTTCTGCTTTTAGATTTAAGGAACCTAAGGAATATAATTGGTGTCATGAGACCTAAGGACTTTAGATACTTTTAGGGGATTGTGTATATTTTTATAGTGGATATGATCCCCAGAGGCGGAGCTTGAGAAATTTTAATTGATTGAATACTGTCTTTTTTTCTGATTATAAAAGTATGTATGATTATTGTAGGAAACTTGTAAAGTACAATAATACCTAAAGAAGGAAACAGATTTTGCCCATATTCTCACAACTGTTAGTGTTTTGTTATATTTGCTTCCAGCCTTGTTTCTATGTATGTGTGTGCTTGTAAATATATTTTTTTCATTTGGAATCATACCATGTGTATATAGTTTGATGCTCTGCTTTTTCGTTTTCTTTAACCCAACATCTCATCAACACATACTAATGTCTTTGTCTACAAAAATATTTTAATGTCCTTCATGGCAATATGGTGTCGTTTGATAATCATTCTCCTTTTGGACTTTAAAGTTGTTTCCAGTTTTTGCTATTATGACTAACTTCACAATTGGCATAAATCTTCTTCGTCATCTCTGATCTTTTCCTTGAACTGCATAAGTGGTTTAAAGGGTTTACTAATTTTTAAGGCCCTCAATGGCATATTCGAAAGTTTTGTGGGTTTTGTTTGTTTGTTTTACCTTTCTTAAAATACATTAGTAGTGCTTCTTGGACTTTTCTATTGCCGTTACCCTAGGCACAGAGGATGAGGGAAAGGACTGAAAAGGCAGATGGAGGGATTAGAGTTATTTTATGAAAGACACTAAGTAAGTGCTCAGTAAGTTGTAGGTGTTAGGACGATGTTAATGATCATCTAGCACAGAATTAATAGTAGGATCCCTGATAGAGTGCATGCCCGGGTGCTACTTTTCTGATGGCGTGGGACAGACTTAGGTGACCAGTCCCACCTGTAGCCAGATCCACTCAGTCACCCAGGACGACCTGTGGCCATGGGATAGCGTGGAGTGATGAGGGTCACACTCTTAACTGATCCTTATCAGCAGCACACTCCTGTCCCTGCTGTCCGCTGGTGTATTGAGGTTCTCTAGGGCAGGACAGATTAACTTCTCACCTTGTGAAACAGCAGAATTTCCTCTGCCTACAATGCCTTCCTTCCCTTAGCAAGGCCACCTCTAACCTGTCCTCAAGGGGCAGCCCAGGCAGGCGTGACTGCTGGAGAGCTCCCTCTGAAGCCTGAGCTGGGTTGTGTGCCATTTCTTGTAGCACTGTTGACTACAAGAGATGGCACACAACCCAGACTCTGTATGACCATCTGCTCCTAGTTTTCATCAGTCTCTATCACGGGGGCACTTTTTAAAGTCAGCTTAAGGGAGTACTTTTGTAGGGAAGAAAAGCAAGTATAAGTCTGGAGGAATTTGGTAAATAACAAAGAAGGCATTTTTAAATTGGGAAAGAAAATATAAGAAATAGTGTTGTAGGGACTTCCCTGGTGGTCCAGTGGCTAGGACTCTGCGCTTCCAACGCAGGGGGCCCAGGTTCAGTCCCTGGTCAGGGAACTAGATCCCACATGCCACAACTAAAAAAAAAAAAGGATCCTGAATGCCACAACGAAGATCCCACATGGCGCAACTATGACCCAGCTTAGATAGATAAATAAGTAAAGAAAGAAAGAGGGAGGGAGGGAGGGAGGAAGGAAGGAAGGAAGGAAGAAATAGTGTTGTAAAAGCCCTGATGCACGGTATAGGTTCACTGGCAGATTCTTTTCGGAAAACAATAGAAAACTGTAGAGCCACTGAACAACAACAACAAAATTGATAAATGTATCTGCATAAAATTTTGGAAAATTTGTAGAGCAGAAACATAAGTAGTCACCAAGCAGATTGAGGAAGAATAATTTCAAGATGTATGAAAGGAAATAGCTAATTTCTCTAATAAATAACCCTTTAAAACAAAGACTATAGAACTTCCCTGGTGGCGCAGTGGTTAAGAATCCACCTGCCAATGCAGGGGACATGGGTTCAAGCCCTGGTCAGGGAAGATCCCACATGCCGCAGAGTAGCTAAGCCCGTGCGCCACAACTACTGAGCCTGCACTCTAGAGCCCGCGAGCCAGAACTCCTGAAGCCCACGTGCCTAGAGCCCGTGCTCTGCAACAAGAGAAGCCACCGCAATGAGAAGCCCACACACTGCAATGAAGAGTGGACCCTGCTCACTGCAATTAGAGGAAGCCCGTGCACAGCAATGAGACCCAGTGCAGCCAAAAATTAAAAAAAAAAAAAAAACTATAGAAAAGTGAACAAAGGGCATAGGGGGATAACAAAAGAAAAGTAGCTAATAAGATAGGAAAAGGTGTTAAACATTTCTAACTGTGAAATGAAGAAAGGCAAATAAATGAATTGTGAACTGTCTTTGAAGAGAGGGAGTGGGAGACCAGTCAGGTTAGCAAAGAGTAAAATGGGCAGTGCTGCGAGTAAGAAAACAGGTTGGTAGGGTTGTAAATATAATATGAAATGATTCAGAGGAAATTTAAAGATAACTGCCAGGAGTTGCCATGTAAACCTAGATGCACCCGGCTATTCATTTCTAACATTGCTGATAATAGTGAAAATTTGGAAGCGATGGCAATGTTCATCAGTAGGTGTTTCTGTAAATAAATTATATGATGTCCATTCAGTGAAATTCTGTGTACCTGTTAAAGAATGAGGTAGGTCTTTATGTTCTGAAGTGGAAAAAGATACAAAACATTTTACATGATAAACCCAGCTTCAAAGACAGTATATAAAAAAGGCCTTTCCCCCCTTGCTTTTTCTTTTTTCTTTTTTTTCTTCATCTATCTCTGTGAGTCCTGGGATGGAGAATGCAGAGGATGGATGAGGCGCTGGTGAGCAGTTGGCTCGCTGACCAGCCGCATTCCTTGATAACCATCTGCTTTTGCTTTGTTTGCACCACCTATTTTTCATTTCCTTCATGAAGAATGACATTACTCATGAAGTGTTTGATACAGTAGGAACTGTCATCTTCTGCATGTTATTCCTGCTGTCCTCTGTATGTTTATGTTTTAAGTTTGTTGTTTTGTTTTTGTTTTTGTTTTTTTAAACCCAAGAGAACTAACCAGCTTGATACAAAGCTGGACAGTGTTAGCATCCCAATTTGTTTTAGTGCAAAGTGGCATTTTTACAACAGATCTGTATTAGAGTCCCTAAAAGCAGGATTTTATCCTCCATGTCAGTCCTTTGTTTACACAGGTGGATGAGTCTTGTGAGTTTGTCATCTCCTTCAGGTTATCATCGGAGCATGAATCACCACATTAGGTAGAAGTAAATACCACATTCGTTTCTCATCTTTGATAGAAGGAAATGGAAGCATATAACAAGTAACCTGTCTAGTTCACAGCCAGTTGCAGAAAAATGAAAGATTCGATTTCTTAACGTTCTGTAAAATGCTTTGTCATAAGTTGCAGGCACATAGTAAATGCCTGATAAATTAATTGATGAATCTATGAATTTGTCCACATCCCACACTGTTTTCTGAGTTTTCTAATACTGTTTCACGTAGTTACCACCTTACTGGCCATTGCAGTGCTACCCACTACAACTTTGTGCAGTGATGTTCCGTATCTATGCCATCCAGTAAGGTAGCCCCCAGCCATATGTGGCTATTGAAATGTGGGTAGTGCAACTGAGAAACTGAATTTTTAATTTAGTCATGTAAGTATATAATTCTGTCACATGTAATATTATCTGATTTGGTTTCTTGTTTAATATATATTGTATATTTTCAGTGACTGACTATTAAATGGTAGGGTCATAATTAGACCATTTTATCCCTTCCATTTAGAAGTAGATATCTGGGTATGTTTCAAATGTGGGATTATAGAAATAGTATGTTAGAGAGACTTTTACGTCTGGATTATTTTAAGGAAGAGATCTTTAGGGCTGTTATGGTTCTGTTCAATTGTTTTCATTTTTTCACGAGATAACCAAAGGCCTAATCTTGGACTCCACACCATGTTACTGTAGCATGTGGCATTACCTTTGTTTTTTTGAAAGTAGTGAGCCACCATTAGCTCAGTTCAAAATCAGTTGCATGATGTTAGTCATACTTTTTTTTTTTTTTTACCTAAAATTCTTATTAAGCCACAAGTTATCTTAGGTACTCAGTAGCCACATGTGCCTGATGGCTACCGTGTTGAACAGCATAGACCTAGAAGATATGAGTATCACTGCTAGCCACCTTCAGCTAGTTGACATTTATAGAACTCTGTATCCAGCAGCTATAGAAAACACGTTCTTTCAAGTACACATGGAACTTTCACTGAGACATGGCGCACCATATGCAAGGCCATAAGACAGTCTCAAATGAAAAGATTAAAATCTCATAGAGAATATTCTGGGACTACATCAGCATTAAAGTAGAAAAATAACAGTACGTTACCAAAAAACCCATATATCTGGAAATTGAACAATACACTTCTAAATAATTAATTGGTCAAAGAGGGAATTTGATGGAAGATTAGAAATGTCAAACTAAATGGTAAAATACACGATATCAAAATGTTTAGGGTTTAGCTTAAGCAATACTTCTGGAGGAAATTTATAACTCTGTATACTTGTATTAAAAAGGGAGAGGCTTAAAGTTGATGATTGAAGTTCCTACCTTAAACTGCAAAAAAAAACACAAAAAAGCAAACTAATCCCACATAAGGTAGCAGGCAGAAAATAAGAATAAGGGTAGAATAGTGACTAACAGCAAAAATGAACTGCAATGTGATATTCTTTCCTTTTGATAGCTTTTATTAAGTAAATTGCTAGCCCGTAATGGCTAACAGTAAAATTAGTGAGAAAAAAATTGTACTTTAAGAATTATAAGGAACCAATTTATAAATGGGAGTAGGGTTAAATTAAGCTTAATAATTACAATTATTTTTGTAATGGAAGCCTCCTTTTTCTTGAATTCCGATTCATTTTAGTGCTCTGATTTACCTGTTTTGGAGGACAATTTAACCTAGGGGTGAAAAAAACCTATAGACATATTTTATAAACCCATGAAAGAGTTTTAAAGCTGAGAATTTGAACTTAGGTTTTTTTTTGTTTTGTTTTGTTTTTTGCGGTACGCAGGCCTCCCACTGCTGTGGCCTCTCCTGTTGCGGAGCACAGGCTCCGGACCCGCAGGCCCAGCAGCCATGGCTCATGGGCCCAGCTGCTCCGCAGCATGTGGGATCTTCCCGGACCGGGGCACGAACCCGTGTCCCCTGCATCGGCAGGCGGACTCCCAACCACTGTGCCACCAGGGAAGCCCCTGAACTTAGTTTTAAATAACCAAATGGTAAGCAGCTGTGTGCCATTGAGAAGATATGTTCAGGACAGTGACATTTCCGGATGAGTCTGCAGAAATGTTTGGCTCTCAGGAATTTGCATAATCTCATTCAACTGAAAAAAAAAATAAACATTTAAATAAAACACTGAATTTTTTTCTTACAGGTTTATAGACAAGAAAGAAAGATTAAGCCAACTTAAGAGCAAGCAAGAAGAATTTCAAAAAGAGTGAGTATCATTTTGTTTTTCAATTTGTGGAGGTTGTCTAGTCATCACATGGTTTAATTCAGTGCTGTGGTATGCATACATGTGGATTGCTAATTTATTGAATTTAGGTTACAAATCTCCCCGTGTGAAGAGCAGTACATCTGGGAGAAGCAAAATAGGAGAGATGATCAAGTTTCTAGAAAACACTGTGATCAAACCTGGTGCCTGGTTCACAGCAGGCAGTGACTGGATGGATGAATCAAACCGCTGGCCCTGATAATTGATGTATGGTAAATGGGGCCAGGACAGAAGGCATATTAGACTAGCGGTGGTGGCTCTTGTAGGACATTATTGCTTCTATTTATCTTTATTCTTCTGTATCAGGGTTTTGCAGAGTGGTCTGCAGATCATCTACATCAGAATTCATTAACTTCGGTACTGGTTAAAAATGTAGATTCTTGGAATCTTATCCTCAGATATTCTGATTCAGTAGGTCTGGGGGGAGGCCCAGGAATCTGAGTATTAATGAGCACCAGATGAATCTCTCATCCTCTGGATTTGGGAATTGTCCTGTAGAACCTTTTGTCCCAAACTGATCCAGTCACTATTCTCCATACACACCCCAGACCTGATTAACACATTTATGAGTAGATGAAATCTTCAGAGATACTCAGCATTAGAAAAAACCCGCTTAGATTTATTTAACTCAGTCATTTCTCTAACTTACTCTATCATGGAAACTTTTATTTTTTCCTATAGAACACTTCATTCCATAGAACAGATTTTTGCCTAAGCTGGCTTACACCTTTTTTTATTATTATTAATTAATTTATTTATTTATTTTTGGCTGTGTTGGGTCTTCGTTGCTGTGCACGGGCTTTCTCTAGTGGCGAGCGGGGGCTACTCTTTGTTGTGGTGCACGGGCTTCTCATTGCAGTGGTTTCTCTTGTTGCGGAGCACGGGCTCTAGGCACGCGGGCTTCAGTGGTTGCGGCACACGGGCTCAGTAGTTGTGGCTCGCGGGCTCTAGAGTGCACGCTCAATAGTTGTGGTGCATGGGCTTAGTTGCTCTGCGGCACGTGGGATCTTCCCGGACCAGGGCTCGAACCCGTGTCCCCTGCACTGGCAGGTGGATTCTCAACAACTGCACCACCAGGGAAGTCCCATGGCTTGTGCCATTTTGGGGGGAGCTGACAATAGCATTTGGACCATGAATTCTCTTGTAACTATCATCATTATTAATTATGACTGATGGAAATTATTGATTATGATGGAGGACAAAGGCTATGGCTGTTACAGAAGTTTATTGTGAATGTTTATAGAAAGGCTCTGAGCTGTATTAAAAGTGCAAAAGGAAGGAGGTGAGAAAAAATTGCAGAGAGCAGGGAATCTGGAAAACATTTTTCAGTGCTTACATCCCACTTTGGTATATCCAGCTGTTTCTAAGACCTTATTTTTAAAAGTTGTTGATTTTGCATTTTTGAGCTTCACCGAATTCATTATTTTAAGAGCATATTTCCTTTGTCTCTTCTCCATACAGAGTGTTAAAAGCTATGGAAGGAAAATGGATAACAGATCAGTTGGTAAGCTATAAGAAGTATTTAAATAATATTCTTTACACTTGAGGTTACATGTTTTTAAATTGGCAGAACTTAAAAAATCATTTCGAATTTAAATTTATTTTTGATCATTTTTTGGCAGTTCTCTGTGAATATATTTGTAGTGTGGGCTTCTCAGATATTTCATCCAGGTACCAAAAACAGGGTATTGGCAATTAATTATGGAACCACTGTAAGGAATCATTATGAAGTCTGGTATTGACATAAAGATACAAGAACAGTGAGGTATCCTTTTTTAAAAAATTACTCATCATAAACGCCTACTTTGTAGATGGGTTAATGATTGAATGTGAAAAATAAACTCATATTAAAAGAAAATATGGGAGAGTGTTTATATAATCTGAGGGTGAGCAGACCTTTATAAGCCATAAAGGAAAACATTTGACACACGACATAAAAGTTTAAAAGTTCTATATGTTAAAGACTGTAGCAAAATGAATATAAACTGGGAAAAAATGAGTACAACATATGAAAATAAGGAGTTTGATTGATTATACTTTTATTCACTGTTGGTGGGAGTGTATGTTGACATATTTGTTTGGGGGACAATTTGGTGGTGGTTTGTTGGTTTTTTTAATGCACATGTGGTATATCGGCAATTTTCCTCCTAAGAAAATATACTTGAATGGAGAGATTTATGGATAAAGAGGCTGATTGTCTGCATCATTGGTAGTAAAGTTAATATATAATCTAAATACTCATCAAGCAGAATGAGATGATTATGATACTGTGTAGCTGTTGAAAAGAATGTGGTCAGTCTACATGCACTTGTATGGATTGATGTCCAAGGAATATTTTTTAATGAAACAATCAGACAAAAAGCAGGCTAGGGTTAAGTATGATTCCATTTGTGTATGTTTTAAATATATACCTGAAAAGATACATATCAAACTTTAATTGAGATCAACCCTGAAGAGTGGGAAGGAGTCAGGTTAACAATCTCTTTCTTTCTTCTCTTTTGTGGTGCTTAATTTTTTTCATAATAATAATAAGCATCCTTCATAATTTTTAAATAATACTTCAAGAGATGTGATATAAGTGAATTCTGCTTAGGCTCTGAATGTTATATAAACAAGTTTTATGGAAAAAGGTTATAAAAGGCTGTTTATAAAGAATCTCATCCCAGCTTTTCTAAGTTCTAAGTTTTCTAGTTTTTCTATCAAAAATTTAAATATTGATTCTTAAAGACTAATACCCTTTAAAAGTAAAGACATCTCATTGCCAGTTTATTCCTGAATCCATCGGTTCCCATGCATGTGTTCTCAGATGTTTCTCTCACCCCACTGGAGAGGGGAGAGTTTTACCCACTGAACATTCCTGTAATCTACTCTGTATCTTGTACCATCAGACTGCTTAGACAAGTGTGAAACATTATAGGCATTTGACTGTTGTTGTAAGCTTTCAATTATCCCCGTTTATGGAGGCATTATGGAATAGATAAATAATACTTTTTTAAAAGTAGTAGGGCAGATTTTTACTTATCCTTTATTCTCTTTGGGGAAGCTGTACCTGAATCCTGGTAATGTAAAAAGGCATGTTTCATATAACTTTTTGAGGCTTTTCAAGAAATCTTACATGATTTATACACTTAAAAAAAAACTTCTGCTTTATGGCAGTTTTATTATTTTGCAAGTAATATTTGCTTATTGTATCAGTGAGATAATACAGTTGGCGGTCTCCTCAGTAACTAGCACTGAGAACTTAGAGCAGCACATCCGTAGAACTCTCTGATGATGCAAATGTTCTCTGTCTACACTGCCCGATATGGTAGCCATTAGCCACTTGTGGTGTTGACATGTACCACCTGACATGTGGGTAGTGAGAGTAGGAACTGGATTTTAAAAAAACTTTATATAATCTAATTGACTTGCAGATAACCACATGGGACCTGTAGCTATATATTGGACAGGGCAGGTTAAGAGAATATCCTTCAACACTTTTCTCTGTGCTTATTAACACATAAAAGAACTATGTGAATTTCTCTTTCTCTCAATTTCCTAGCAGCTTCTGCACTGAACCAGAGTTACATTTTTTTTCTTTTTTGTAATCCACTAGTTACAAAAGCTATAAGAAATATAATTATACTGGTCTTTTCTTCATTACATTTTCTAAGATACACCTCAAAATACATAGTGTCCCCAGTAGATAATCATATTAGTCATTAGAGACCAACATTTGTGATATTTATTTCATACCTTTTTTAAGAGATGGAAAATAATGTCCTGCAAGATGAGGATTGAACAGCTGAAACAAACTATATGTAAAGGAAATGAAGAAATGAAGAAAAGTAAGTAATTTTCCCACCTCTCTCCAGCCCTAGTAAAGGAAGGACTCATGTGGAACTTCATGGGATTAATAAACAAACTAGAGAGACAGGGGAAGGGAGACAGAGAAGGGGTGGGGGGAGGCAAGAGCAACATGGAAAAGTTTACTGCTTGCCTTTCTCTTTGTAAAACATCTGTATGAGGAATTTATATATATATATATTTTTTTTTCAGATATATGTATATAAAACATATATCTGTGTGTATATATATATACACACACATATGTCCGTATATACATATACACACGCATGCAAATGTAATGACCTTTAAACTGCTACATTTCTCAATTTAAAAAGTTAAGGAATGTATGTGTCCCGTTTCCCTTAGCTGACAGGAAGCTCAGAGTCCGTCTTCGTAATCAGGCATAATAATTGTTAGTTCACGCCAGAAGCACAGAATATAAGACTCAGTGAGTCTTATACATATTTTAATCTGTATTAATCTTGCATTACGTCTGTGTACTTCATACTTCATCAAAGGTGGTTGTCAAATTTTAAGAGTCCTCTTAGAAATCCTGTGTCCTTAGAAACAGTCCATGTTGGAACTTCCCTGGTGGTCCAGTGGTTAAGACTCCACGCTTCCAATGCAGGGGGCATGGGTACAATCCCAGGTCAGGGAACTAAGATCCCACATGCCACACAGCCAAAAAATAAATAAATAAATAAAAATAAACTTAAAAAAGAAAAAGACAGAAATAGTCCATTTATTTCTGAAGATAAGTGTTTAAAGTTTAGAATGGGTCGCCATCATACCTTGTAAATCTGTTTCTTATCTACTCATGGCTTTCAGAAACAAGTATTTTATAGTGTCAGGTAATGGTGTAAAAGCTGTCTTTGAAAATGCTTGTCCTAATAAAGTGCTTGCATGGCGTTTCACAGGATTAATAAGCTAGAGAAGCAGGGTAGCTGGGTGAAGAGCTGCTCAGAGCTGCAGCTAGCCACTCTTCCACCGAGTTTGGCTTGCACTCTCCAAAGGCTCTGGGTCAATAGCAGTGTAGGGACTCATTACTTACCACGGGTTCACCCTCTTTCCCCTCCTCCCTGGAAGTTCACAGTAGGAGTTTGCCACCAGGCATCTGTGAACCTCCTGAAATTGCTGAATTGACTGGGCTTGGTGCATTTCTCTGATGAGCAAGTTTAAAACTTTGGTCAGCTCTTTTTAATAGGCTCCTAGCCCCAAAACACAAAAGCAACAACCATGGAAAATAAAAGATATGGTTCTAAATTAGTGGACTCTATGTAACTGTGATTTCCATCCCTAGCAAAACATTGGAGTCACCTGGTAACCTTTTTTTACGATCTAGAGAGAGAATCCTGGGACCTACTTTGGACTTAGGAAATTAAAATCTCATGCATGGGGACCGGGTAAATGGTTCTTAAACTGTCTCTAGTAAAAGGCCACTTTTTTCTCTTTCATTTCCAATGTGTCATAAACCTATACCAATACTTTTGTAAAATACAATAAAATTAGTTACTAGAAAAATGATTGCACACTTGGATGTCATGGCAATGTCACATAGCCGTATCAAAGAAAATAGTTTCTAAACTTAGTCTATATTTCTGTACTCCTCTTGGGCCAGATCCATAGATCATACTTGAGTAGTAGCACTACTCTGAGGACCTGCCAGGCTCAGGAACCACTGCTCTTTAGGACATAAATACAGGCTGGTTGCCACCCACTAGACCAGACTCACAAAATTTTACAAACAATTTTAAGGGAGTTAATGGATTCCAGAAGCTATGAATGGGCTCAAGTCATTGGATTAGATTAAGCACTTGCTACTCAATAAATAGTCTGTTGGTTTTTTTAAAACAGAATCTTGTTGAAATATCAGTTATAAACTATAGAGCCTGATGAATATTTTCTCCAGAATCTCTTGATTTAAGATGTCATGATACAGAATAATACGGTATAGATAGGGAAGTTGGATTGTATTTGAAATTTCAGAGTTGAGTTGACCTGTTATTTGTCCAAAAAAGCAAGAGTGAATTACAGACGGTATCCAAATGTTTTTTGTTTTTGTTTTTGTTTTAATTGATTAATTAATTTTTTTTTGGCTGCATTGGGTCTTTGTTGCTGCGCGTGGGCTTTCTCTAGTTGTGGTGAGCAGGGGCTACTCTTTGTTGTGGTGCGCGGGCTTCTCATTGCAGTGACTTCTCTTGTTGCGGAGCACAGGCTCTAGGCGCGTGAGCTTCAGTAATTGTGGCACGTGGTCTCAGTAGTTGTGGCTCGCGGGCTCTAGAGCACAGGCTCTGTAGTTGTGGCACATGGGCTTAGTTGCTCCGCGGCATGTGGGATCTTCCTGGACCAGGGATCGAACCCGTGTCCCCTGCATTGGCAGGCAGATTCTTAACCGCTGTGCCACCAGGGAAGTCCCCAGTATCCAAATGTTTTAATGTTCAGGGGGAGATAGCATGGAGAGAAGAGTAAATTAAATTGAGTCTGCACTAGTGCAAGTTGGGTGACTGTGATGATTTCCTGCCACCTACAGGGGGTCCTGATATGAAATTGGAAAATGTCCTTTAAAAATCTGACCACCATATGGCTTAGGCCATGGCTAGACAGATGCATTTGAGCACTTGTAGGGAGCGCAGTAGAGATCATGAAAATGAATGAACTTGCTGGAAAGCGTGTGATAGAACCAGAGACTTAACCTTAAGGACATTCATATGGGTCAGGAATGGTGAAGAGATGCATCTGAGGAGGAAAGAACACATAAGAAACTTTCTGCCTGCAATGAAATAACCTAGGTTCATTGGTCCTCAGTTGAAGAGGGTGGTTTCGATCCACACACATTTATCATCTGCTTCTCATATCCCAGTCAGGAGACAACAAGGCTTCAGTTGGACCTGGTGTAAGCAGCTAAGAGCCATGTGCTATAGGTGAGGTAAACACACATTACCATAGAGTTCCTGCGAGCAAGAGGTCTGGGGAGTGTTTATGGAGGGGGCCTTGATGAATGAGTACAATCTGGACATTAGGAGAATAGGAGAAAATAGTGTTCCTAGAGAGATGTTGATTTGAACAACAGAATGGAGATAAATATTTAAGGAATGACTTGTCCGGCATCCATCCATCCATCTGTGTGCTTACTTAGCGTGTTCATTTGAAGTATCTAGTAATTGAATGAGACTGGAGTGAAGGGTGTGGAGAAGGGAACTGTGGGGTGTGTACCAGTTTGGTGGTGGCTGGGAGGCTGAGAAGTTAGGTCTGTGTTTGATCGGCAGAGGAGAACCGCTGAGCACTGGCTGTACTTTATGAAGACTGAGCCAGTGAAAGAGGGCTTGGAAGTGTGGAGTGGAACCAACTAGAGACAGGCAGAGTTTGGGTGAGAGTTAACCAGGATTGTGACAGTGGGAATGAAAAGAAAGACCTAGATGGAAGGAACTGTAGGACAGCTCATGGAATGGACCATCAAGAGATTGATTTAGGGGGGCTTCCCTGGTGGTGAAGTGGTTAAGAATCCACCTGCCAATGCAGGGGGCACGGCCTCGAGCCCTGGTCCGGGAGGATCCCACATGCCGCAGAGCAACTAAGCCCGTGCACCACAACTACTGAACCTGCGCTCTAGAGCCCAGGAGCCACAACTACTGAAGCCCGCGTGCCTAGAGCCCGTGCTCCGCAACAAGAGATGCCACTGCAATGAGAAGCCCGAGCACTGCAACGAAGAGTAGCCCCCGCTCACCGCAACTAGAGAAAGCCTGCATGCAGCAATGAGGACCCAACGCAGCCAAAAATAATAAATAAATAAATTTAAAAGAAGAGAGAGGTTGATTTAGGACAGGTCAGAAATAATTGTGAAGTAGGGAGCCTAGCTTAAAATGTGTCGAGGAAAGATAATGAGCTTGGTTTAAACTTATTTGAGCCTCTTAAGTTGTTCCTGGGTGTCTGAGATTTTACAGCCTGTTATTGCTACACTAGAGAAGTTTAGCTACAACCTGATCTGTTTGATAATATGTCTTGGGATCTAGAACCTGTAGGACCTTCATAAAAAGAACATACATTGGGAAGGACAAGTGTCTGTCTGTTTTCTCGTTGTATGGCCAGGCTCTGGTTACTCTTCCAGTGGTTAAAATGCTGGTGTATGGGAGGTGCTCACACCCTGCTGGGGGCGCTGCACTCCACTGTGACTTTTCAGGGCATTGGTCTGTTTCTTTGCTGCATGACCACCTGCGGTGAGATTATCCCTGGGCTCTCTGAATGTACCCCAAGGGACACTTAATAGTTTTCTAAGGAAAATCAGATAGCCAGTGAATTTTTCAAACTTAGAACTAGATCTCTTTTCTGCCCAACATGGCTGTTCTTCAGTGCTTACTGTAAGAAAGTCAAGGACTTTCTGTGCTAACCTTAAACTTGATAGTCTTGAGTGATGCTCCCTGATGTTGATTACAAATGGAGACCCAGAGTCATTTTAGTGGTGGTCCCCTTTGCTCTGTGTGTAATACCTACTTGAACTAAACTCCCGGTCTCCATACTTAGTGAATGTCATGTAGTTAATTTTATTGAGGTTTTGCTTTCAGTTTAGACTGCAGGAAGACACTTAATGCTTTGGGGGTGGCGGGGGCAGTGGTAGTGTGCAGTACCCAGGAACTATTTGTACAGCTCATTGTTGGATGTGATTTATTTATTTTAGATTCTGAAGGCCTCCTCAAAACCAAGGAAAAGAATCAGAAACTTTACACTCGAGCACAACGGCATCAGGAGAAAAAGGAGAAGATTCAGAGGCACAATCGCAAACTTGGTGACCTGGTAGAAAAAAAAAACACTGATTTAAGAAGTCATTATGAACGTCTGGCAAATCTTCGGCGGTCTCACATATTAGAGCTCACCTCTGTCATTTTTCCAATCGAGGAAGTAAAGACGGGTGTGAGGTACGGTGAGTGAGTCTTTTGACTCTAGGAAAACACAAGTTCCAAAGATCAAGTATCTTTCAACTATGTCAGCACATTTATTGGGCCTCATTTTGGGGTTTCCTGGTAATGAAACTTGAGTCTTGCTTCAGCAAACAGTAAACACTGCAGGAATTTGGGGAGGTGGCCAGGGTGAAGGATGGTGGCCCTCGGAGAAGTGAGGCCCAGGCTTGTATACTTGTAGAGCTTCCAGATGACGGGCAGGCTCACATCCCTGATCAGGAACCATCTCGTGGCTGCAGGGCCACTTGGGCTGTTTATTAGTCAAATGCTGTGAGGCGGGTTTTTGAGCCTCGAAGTCTTAGTTCCTTGTCTGTTAGATGGGGATAATAAATGCCTACTTCACAGAGAAATCATGAGCTAAGATGGAAGAAAACACCTCAGGCTCTCTTACTTGGTGGGCAGGACATGCTGACTCTGCCTTTTCCTGGTAACCAGCATGTCAAGCACTGGTCATCTCACTGGCTGTAGTGCACAGACACCCTCAGGAGTCCGTGGGGTGGACAGGATGGTGGTTCCCACCTGGCTGTTCATCAGAGTCACTCAGGAACTTCAGGAAAAGGCAGGTTCCAGAGGACACAGCTCCAGCCTCCCAGTTCATCTCATAATACTTTATTTTTTAAACTTCCCCAGATGATGCTGGTGATCATCTAGGTTCTGAAACTTCCACTGAAGAGTTTCGATTGCTTTCTGACTAACCATCGGGCTGTCCCAGCTGAGGATTTCCCTGTCTCTTCTGGTTACCCTTACTTTCCGGCACCTTTCCCTGGAATTGGACAGTCAGTGGACTGTTGCTACTTAGGACTTAGTGTTTGCTGCCTCTGCTTCCGTCTTTCCTTTCGTCTGTTGCCAGAGTTGGCTTCCTAAAAGCCTAAAGGTCTGACTTGCTTCTAGCTTGACGACCTGCTCTCTGACTCTTACCAAGTAATTTGTCATTAGTAATAGTTAGCAAATATAAAACTAAAAAGGCAGATGCAAAATAGAGAAGAATTCAACGCTCAGAAATAGACCCCAAGGTGGCATTTTGGATCAGTAGGGAAAAGTTGGATTATCCAAAAATTGGTGTAAAGACAGCTGGCCAGGGCTTTGAGGGGGAAAAAGCTGACAGACAGAAACACTCTTGTCAAATTAAATTCTGATGGGCCCAGATAGCGATGTTAGAACACATTATAGTAAACAAGGACTAGGATACTGTTGCAGATTTTGCGAGACTAAGGAGACTGACAACTGAATATAAAGTCGCAGGAGAGAAGTTGTGGAGAAAATCTTTCTCTTCCATGCCTGTACTGTTTAAATCTTGTATGTTAGTATATATTACTGTGTATCATGAATTTTTTTAAGCTGATAGTTTTGAAGTTAATCCCTATCATAAGATTTCTTGTTCATTCACATTTCTTCTCAGCCTGCCTTGAGTGGAAGGAGGAAGTAGAGGTACAGCTTAGAACTGACCACAGCGCCCTCCCCCAGTCCTGTCCGGACAGCCAGTAGGAGTGCACTTACGTGCACCTGGTGGCAGAGGAAGAAGGATTGAGAGCCACTGGCCAAGAGGATGGATCCTAAACTTAGCGCAGCACAGAAGGCCCTTCCCAGCCTGTGCATTTCGTCCCTCCTCTTCCAACACCACCTCCTGGCACTTCCTTCGTGCCTCCTACAGGCAACCACGCTGATCCGTCTGCTCCCCAAACACACCACGTTCTTCCCCCACCTGCACAGTACCTGCCGAGCCTTCTCGTTCACCTTCCATGCTCCAGGCCAGCAGTGCTCAAAGTGTGGTCTGTGGACCTCTCTGGGTCCCTGAGGCCCTTTCACGGGGTCTGTGCAGTCAAAACTGTTTTCATAATAATACTAACACTTTGTTTTCCCTTTTCACTCTCTTGATGTTTGCACTGGTGGCTCAAAAGCCATGGTGGGTAAAACCTCTGTCTTGACAGATATCAAGGCAGTGACGCCATAGTGTAGTAATTGTGGTTGTGTTCCACAGTGTCCTTGCGGTGTACAAAACCAGCCAGTTTTACATCAAGAACACTATTGATGAAGCAGCAGAAATTACTCATTCTAGTTAAATTATGTCTCGACCCCTGCGTGCACATGTGATTGTGCCATGCAGCGAGATAGGAAGTCTGCAGAAAGCACATTTGCTGCATGCTGAAAGCCGCGGTGGCTCAAGGGAGAGCCCTTGAGTGAGTTGTAAGCAAAACTAGTTGGTTTTTCCATGGAACACTGTATCTACTTGAAAGCACAATGGAAAGACATGGGTATTAAAGAGATTTTTTCAAAAGTCATGATCAGTGCTGCACTGTGCTGTGAACTCAGCTGGTAAGCAAATAATGTCACCCTTTGCTAATTTTCTTGTTTTGAAAAATACAGATTTTTTTCATAAAAACATGCTATGTTACATGTAATGGGTTTCTTATTTTTGAATCAGTTAATAATTTAAAATTTTCTCAGATTTCTAATACAGTAAATATTAATAGATCTAACCTACATACAGAAAACTCTTTGGGATCCTCAAAATGTTTTAAGCGTGTAAGGGGGTCTTGAGACCAAATAGTTGGAGAACCTAACACTTGAAGCCCTGGTTCATGGTGCCATCTTCCTCACATGCTGTGGGCTTCTGTGCCACAGCTGGTGTGACCTTCACCTCTGATGGAACTGCTTACCTCTGTATATTCCAATTAAATTCCTGTCCTCAACAGATACTCAACTTCTAATAAAATTTATGACTTGTACCTGAAAAAAAAAAATTCCTGTCCTCACATGCATCTTCCCAATGTTCTGCATATCTGCCAAGTAATTGCATGCTCTTCAAAGCCCAGCCCCTTGACATCCATATGCATCTTTGGTTTTTAGAGATCCCACAGACGTGTCTTCAGAGAGTGACAGTGCCATGACCTCCAGCACCGTGAGCAAGCTTGCCGAAGCCCGGAGGACAACTTACCTCTCAGGGAGATGGGTCTGTGACGATCACAACGGGGACACCAGCATTAGCATTACAGGGCCTTGGATTAGCCTTCCCAACAACGGGGACTACTCTGCCTACTACAGTTGGGTGGAAGAGAAGAAAACCACGCAGGGGCCTGGTGAGAAGCAAGTAGTCTTTGAAAACTTTTATAAATATATATTTTTAATTGAGGTAAAATTTATATAACAAAATGAACAGTTTTAGAGGAAGCAATTCAGTGGCATTTAGTGCATTCACAGTGTTGTGCAACCATCACCTCTGTCTAGATCCAAAGCATTTTTTTCACTCCAAACAAAAACTCTGGGGCTTGAAGCAGTCACTCGTATTCCCACCTCTTCCCAGCCCTTGGGAACCACTGTTGTGCTTTCTGTCTCTATAGGTGTCTCTTCTGGATATTTCATATAAATGGGATCATACAATATGTGGCCTTTTGTGTCTGGCTTTTTTTCATTTAGCATAATGTTTTCAAGGTTCATCCACATTGTAGCATGTATCAGCATTTCTTTTTTTTTTTTTTTTTTTTTTTTGGCGGTACGCGGGCCTCTCACTCTTGTGGCCTCTCCCGCTGCGGAGCACAGGCTCCGGACGCACAGGCTCAGCGGCCATGGCTCACGGGCCCAGCCACTCCGCAGCATGTGGGATCTTCCCAGACCGGGGCACGAACCCGCGTCCCCTGCATCGGCAGGTGGACTCTCAACCACTGCGCAACCAGGGAAGCCCTCGTTCTTTTTTGACTGAATAATACTCCACTGCATGAATATGCCACATTTTATCAGTGGATGGACTGAAAACATGTATTTTTTTTTTAGACATTTCACCGTTTTGGGGTCAATATTGTTTTATTTATATAAAAAGATCTATTTAAAGAGTGTATTTAGCCCGTTGGGTCCCATTTTTATGTTTCTAACTTTGTAGAGAACTTTATCAGTCCTAAATGGAGATTGAAATACCCCAGTAGAAAAACCCTTTACAACTTCAGTAGCTTCTCTTTGGTGGAGAAAGATTATTCATTCAGTCATCCAGCAACTACTTAGTGAGTATGTGCTTTCTGTCATGCACGGTGCAGATGCTACAAAGGTGATGTCACCAAGACAAGTGTCGCCCTTTGCCTTTCTGTGGAGCGGAGGGGAAGCAAGTAATGATCCAAGGCATCATACACTGAGTGTGGACGACGGAACCAGCACCTTCAGGGATGGGGCTACAGAGGAGGGAACTACTTCTCCGTAGGGTAGTCACGGGAGGCCTCTCTGAGGAGGTGACATTTAAGTTGGGCATTAATTGTTCGGATAAATAATACATTATCAGGTCCAAGCAGCTCAGACATCAGTTTCATTTATGCTGGCTCCATTTAGGCCCATTTGCTTAGCTTACATTCCACTCAGCAAAAATCATAAACAATGAAATATTAATGTCTGGCCATGGACCTTTTATTACTAGAGAGTAAAGCATAGCCATCAATAATGTATTGACAAAACCACAAATCACAAAAATCCAGGTTCATTAACATTTTTGTTGAAATTAAAACTGTTCGTGTATGGCTCTTGTTTTTATACTTTAGATATGGAGCATAATAACCCTGCTTACACGATCAGTGCTGCGTTGTGCTATGCGACTCAGCTGGTCAACATTTTGTCTCATATACTTGACGTAAATCTTCCCAAAAAGCTGTGCAACAGGCAAGTAATTGAAGACGGTGATGTCATCTTTATCACGGCTCTCTCATTTCCTATTGTGTTCTTTGTTCTAATTAAAACAAAAACAAGAATTTAAGTATCAAGAGAGAAAAGGTCTGACCATGAAATATTGAGATTGATTTCATAAGCCTAATGTGCAAATTTGTGTCATTATCTTACAATTGCACATGACGTCTTTGAAAAGACCGTGGAATTCTCCCATGTGAAAAGATAATTTAAGGGAAAACCAGGATATTCAGAGGGCATGCTTATGTGTAAGAACTGGATAAATTGTAACACTTCGATTTTTTTTTTAAATGAAAAACACGTGGTTTAAAATTTTTTTTAATTGTCAAGGTTTATAGTCCACCCAGTTCCTACGAAGACCTTCCTGTCTCCCTCCAGTTATCCTTGCGTTTCAAGTAAATATTAATGTGTGTTATTACCACTACCACCATCCCCCTTTAAACACAAAAGGTACCATGCTAAACTAAGGTGTTTTG
Source organism: Hyperoodon ampullatus (assembly GCF_949752795.1). Lineage (NCBI taxonomy): Eukaryota > Metazoa > Chordata > Mammalia > Artiodactyla > Ziphiidae > Hyperoodon > Hyperoodon ampullatus. The sequence goes on along the minus strand of NC_136916.1, from coordinate 134,567,935 downwards.
CACCTTGCTTTTTAAATTTGTTATTTATTTACGAAGATTTGTTGAGCACCTGCTATGTTCTAGGCACTGAGGGGGTACAGTGGTGATGAAAACATAACCTCTGCCCTTCTGACACTTAACTTTAACGGAGAGACACGTGATAAACGAACAGTACGTCAGGTGGTGATGAGTGCTCGGGAGACCATTAGAGCAGGTGAAAGAGGGGGCCTGTGAGGGCAAGGAAGGGTTTACCACGTCTGACTGGGTAGGTGTGGAATCACATGTCAACCTGGGGGAGGCCAGGAGCAGGCCACAGGGATCCCTGGGCAAGGAGAAGGGCAGCTGCAGAGCCCGGGGAGAGTGAGAGAACGAGGCAGCAGGGACAGGAGGCTGCAGATTCTGTGGCGCCTTATAGGGCCATCGTTGGCTTTCCGCTGTCACTCTGCCTAACGTGGATAGTAGCAAAGTTTTCGTTTGTACAGATGTACCAAGATCGTACTGGTCTGCTCTGTCCCCAGTTTATACTTCAAGGAATAATCTTGTACATTCATTGTTTTATTAGTGTGCAAGCATTTGTGTAGAGTGAGTTTTCAGAAGTAGGATTGCTTGGTCAAAAGATAGGTGCATTTGTAATTTTATGGATTTGGTGAAATTGCTATGAGAGCAGTAGTTCATCCTTAGAAGAGTTTCTGTTAAGTGCAATTTATTAAGAGCAAAGGACATGGGGTATGTTTTGTACTGAACTGTAGTGTAAAGCATACTCTTCAAAATGAACATTTTAACATAGAATTTCTTCAAAAATCACAGCTTTACAAATCGTACATTTATTTTACAGTGAATTTTGTGGAGAAAACCTCAGCAAACAGAAATTTACTCGAGCAGTGAAGAAACTAAATACAAATATTCTTTACCTGTGCTTTTCTCAGGTATGGAAAATAACACTGTGAGCTAATTTTTAATTTGTTACATGGTTGAAAATGTTAATCAGTTTTTTTCTTTTTCTAGCATGTAAATTTAGATCAATTACAACCACTGCATACTCTCAGGAATCTAATGTACTTGGTCAGTCCGAACGCTGAACACCTAGGCAGGTAAGAAGGGTGTTTGTTACTTTTCTCTAAGTGGTGGTGTTATGACGACTTTTAAGTAGAGTTGCTGTATGTGTGGGCAGAGAACAGGGGCCTGATCCCAAGCCCCAAACTCTCCAGAAGGGACAAAGATAACACAGTCCTGTATGGAAGGAAACAAGGGCTAGTCATATTTGATCCCTTATGGTCCTTACATAATCATTTCTCAGAGGAAATTAGTATCAAACATTTTGAACACCTAAAACAGAATAGAAGAACCCTTATATTCCTGGAGTAGGGACTTCTTGTGCTGTCCCTGAAGATCAAAATCTGTTACTTTGAATCCACATCTGATTCTTCCTTAGCTCTGCCTAGTGTCTCTCCCGATTCTTGTGCATTTTCTTTTGTGCCTGTTCATTCTTTCCCATCATAACAATTCTTCACAATTTTCTTTTTGTCACTGAGTCCATCTGGCCACCATTTGTTGGAGATAAAAGGTATGAGAAGTTTATGAGATGAACTAGTTTGAAATCCATTATCTTAAAAACAGGAGTAAGTAACAAAAAAGACCAACCAGGACTGGTCTATGGGATCTTTTTATTCTCTCAGCCCTTAAAAGCATGACGTAGATGAGGCTTATCTTTGGGACCAAACAAGACCCATTCTCTGGGTGCTTATCTTTTTCCCTTGCTCTGAGCAGTCTCTCTATACATTTCTGCAGATATGACTCGGTTAATGTATTTGAACTTTTTTTTTTTTTTTTTTTTGCGGTAGGCGGGCCTCTCACTGTTGTGGCCTCTCCCCTTGCGGAGCACAGGCTCCGGAGCACAGGCTCAGTGGCCATGGCTCACGGGCCCAGCCGCTCCGCGGCATGTGGGATCTTCCCAGACCGGGGCACGAACCCGTGTCCCCTGCATCGGCAGGCGGACTCTCAACCACTGCGCCACCAGGGAAGCCCAATGTATTTGAACTTTTGAAAGAGAAGAAAGAAAAACAAAAGGTGGGAAAGTTCTTTTGGGACTCCCTTCCCCATCATTCATTTTCTTTGACACTGGAACCGTGGCTCAAGGGGAGACCCCCTCCATGTTGCAGTGAATTTAACCTTGGTAATCTGCCCTTAATCTTGGTAATCTGCCCTTAACCTTGTTTTGTGTTTCTTCTCTTCCTCAACACCACCCCCCATTTAAAACCATAGTTAACTTTCCTGGGACACAGACCCCTCTGGGAAAAGCTGTGAAATCTCTCCAGGAAACTGCACATACACCTAGAATTTTGTGCCATTTTAGAGGGAGTTCATTCTCCTCACCCCAAATCCCATTCTTTAGTTTATAAGCCTCAGAAGCCTGTTAGAAATCCATCCCGTTTTTAGTGGTTGATTCCTGTGAGTTTGCTTGCCATCCTCTCTATACATTATTTGTAAAGCATTCCACGTTAGGAAATTTATCCTTAGTAATAACAGCTAATATTTATTGAGCCAATATTTATTGACACTGTGCCAGCTACTTTACCTGCATAAGATCAACCTGATAGATGGGAGAAAAGCAATGAATAAAATTCAGTTCCCATTAATAATTAAAGGAAAACAATTAGCAAATTAAAAATAGGTTATTAATAAAGTATACTTACTACAAACCTACAGCAAAAACTACTAGACTTAATGACATGTTACTTACATTGATATTTAATAGAACCTTTCCCTTACAGTCAGGAAAAGCCACGAATGCCTACTATCACTGCTATGTTAACATTGCTGTGGAGGCCTAGCCAAGGCAAAAGATTTTTACAAAGAAGTAAGGTGTGTTTATATTGGAAAGAAGGTGAGATTGGTAGATGGTGTGATTATTGAACTGGTTATCCAAGAGAACTAAGAAACTCTTAAGAAATGATAGTTCAGTATGGTGCCTAGATACAAGCTCAACGTACAAAGACCAACTGCTTTCTTATATGCCAACAACTAGTTAGAAAATGTAATGGAAAAAAGGTCCCTTTTATTGTAGCAACAAAAAATATAAATTACATAAGAATAATCCTTACAAAATATTTGTAAACCTATATAAAGAAAATATGAAACTTAAAAAAAATTATTCAACATGTATTTCCTGAATGTCAGGCACTGTATGAGGTATGGGACTGAATGAAAGTAAGCCCGATGCCGCGAAGACCCTTAGGATTTTCTAGGATGGGAAGCCTCAGTATGGTAAAAATGCCACTTCTGCCCAAAAGGAAACCTGATCAGAATTTCAACAGATATTTCATGGAACTTTGTTAAGCTGATTCCAAAGTTCAACTAGAAGCACAGTCTGAAAGGAAATTTTGAAAAAGAATAATAAGGGATGGGCTTGGCCCCTTTTAAAACATCGTATAAAGGTAATTAAAACCTTTATCATCTGCTGTTAGCACGCAAATAGGTGGAGCAATTAGAGGAAGAAAATAAAGAGGCCCAAAACAGGTCCTTGTGTGTGTAGGAATATAATAGATGATAGGGTGGCATGTTGAATCGGATAATAATAGCAGCTCAGTGGTGGTAGGCCAGTTGGGTATTTATGTGGGGAAAAGTTGGAATCGTACTACATTCCATATGTAAAAATAAATTCCAGATGATATGAAAGACCTTATTACTTTATTTTTTAATAAAACCTGTAAAATAACTAGGAGAAAAGACAATTTTTATAATCACAGGGTGGGGAGGGAATTCCCAAGCAAGCTACAAAACCCAAAAACCATAAAGGAAAGGAGTTACACATTTTACTGTGTCAAAACAAAATGTCTCTGGTAAAAGATACCATAAACAAAGTTAAAAGACAAGCAACAGGTATGTTTTGCAACCTTTATAATAGACAACGGATTAAAATCTAGACTACTTAAATCTTTCAAATCCATAAAAGAAAGATAAACCTAATAGAAAAATAGACAAAGGATTCAGGCAGGCATTTCACACAAAAGAAGTGCAAGTAGTCAGTATTCAAATGGAAAAAAATCTTCAGCCTCAGTCAAGAATAAAGAAATGCACTTCTAAACAGCTTTCTAGTTTTCAACCATCAGTTTGGCAAAAATGGAAAGGATTGATGATAACCCAGTGTTGCTGGTTGTTTAGGAAAACAAACACCTTTCTTTTAGGGCTGGATTTCTTTGGTGGGTCTGAAGTTTTCTTTGGGCTGCCCTCAAGTCAGCTCTCCATTTAGAGGGCTCTGTCCGACAGGAGTACACGTGCACAGCCAGGCTGTCGAGTTCGTGTCTGTGAGCCAGGAGGTCAGGAGGTAAGCCTCAGGAGGCCCCTTTCACACCTGCCTCAGTCAGGATCAAGGCTTTAGAGAGGTTGTTAATAAACCTGGGTGGGACTTCCTGCTTCCATTGAGACCAGCTGAACTGAGGATCCCATCCTGAATGCAGCATACACTTTTTTTTTCTTTGAAATAAATTCAAACTTACAGAAAAATTGCAAAAAATAAAAATAGTACAAAGACACATATACCCTTTGCCCAGATTCACCTTTGCTGGTATTTTTACCATGTTTGCTTATCATTTGTGCAGTTTCTTTCTCTCTCTTATCTTCATAAATACACGTACATACCCAAAAAACTTTTTTTCTCCTGAACCCTATGAGGATAAGTTACATACATCATGGCTGTTGACCCTTAAATACTTCAATATGTATTTTTTAAAAATAGGGATATTTTCTTGCTTTTAACCACAGTACAGTTATCAACATCAGCAAATTTAACATTGATACAATACTGCCATATGCACATTTTGTAAGTGGACCAAAAATGTCCTTTATAGCACCTCACCCCAAGTACAGGGTCCAGTCTTGAGTTGGATGTTGTGTTTAGTTGCTATGTTTCTTTAACCTCCTTTAAATCTGGAACATTTTCACAGCCTCATTTGTTTTTCATGACATTACCGTTTTTTCCTTCTTTTTTAACAGAACTTTTATTCTGATGTTTCCTTGAAATGAGATCAGGTTATACATTCCAGGCTGGAATGCTGCCTAGGTGAATGTCTCCTGGGTATCACATCCAGAGGCCCACAGTGGCCATCTGTCCCTCATTGGTGATGCTAATTTGATCACCCAGTCAAGATGCTTTCTACCTTCTCCTCTGTACAATTCCTATATTTTTCCTTCCTTGCAACTAATAAGCAGTCAGTTGGGAGACACTTTGAGACCATGCAGTTATCCTCATCAGAATTTCCCCCTGGATTTAATATCTATTGATTTTTCTTACGTGATCCAGTCTTTACCATGATTAACACATCATTTTTTTTTTTTTTTTTTTTTTTTTTTGCGCGGTACTCGGGCCTCTCACTGTTGTGGCCTCTCCCGCTGCGGAGCACAGGCTCCGGACGCGCAGGCTCAGCGGCCATGGCTCGCGGGCCCAGCCGCTCCACGGCATGTGGGATCCTCCTGGACTGGGGCACGAACCCGTGTCCCCTGCATTGGCAGGCGGACTCTCAACCACTGCGCCACCAGGGAAGCCCCTAATACATCATTTTAATCCAAAGTTTATAGTTTACAGTAGGGTTCACTCTTGAGGTTGTATATTCTATCATATAATATTTTTGAAATATTTTGCAAAAGAGACTTCCTAAAAGCCAAAAAGAACATTTTGTTGCCTTAATCGATGAGAATAACTCCCTACAGCATCATGAAAAAATGAGTACTCTTGGCTTCAGAGTCCTGAATAAAAAGATATCAATTATTCAGCTAAACTGAAAACTGAAGGAATGATTTGAAAATCTTTATTCCCAAAGCCATTAAGTGAAAAGACTTAATTCTTTTTTTTTTTTTTTTTTTTTTTTTTTTTGTGGTACGCAGGCCTCTCACTGTTGTGGCCTCTCCCGTTGTGGAGCACAGGCTCCGGACGCACAGGCCTAGCGGCCACGGCTCACGGGCCCAGCCGCTCCGCGGCATGCGGGATCCTCCCGGACCGGGGCACGAACCCGCGTCCCCCGCATCAGCAGGCAGACCCCCAACCACTGCGCCACCAGGGAAGCCCAAGACTTAATTCTTTTGCTAGTTAATTTTGTGTGGTATGTGTGTGTGGCTTGGGGTATGCTGGGCAGATAACAGATCTCGAAGCTAGAAGTGATAGGACAGAGGCTGAGTGGAGAAATGTGTTCTGCTCTCACAGGTCCTCAGAAATGTAGGTTACTCGTTGGAACCAAAATTGTTCAGACTGGCCACTTTGGGAATCACTTACTAGTTTTTTCTTTTCTTTTTTTTTTTTTTTAACATCTTTATTGGAGTATAATTGCTTTACAGTGTTGTGTTAGTTTCTGCTGTACAACAAAGTGAATCAGCTGTACGTATACATATGTCCCCATATCGCCTCCCTCTTGTGCTTCCCTCCCTCCCTCCCTCCCTCCCTATAGTTTTTTCATTAGAAGTACTTAATTGGGCACCTTCTCCAGGCCAGCTGGACTCTGCCCCATGCAGTTCCAAGCACAGAACTGGAGTCCCCGTGGCTTCCGGCAGGGAGCTCTGCCTGGAGGGAGTGTCATTTCCCCCCCGTGTATCACTCCTGCCTGTTTCCTGGGAAAACCCTTAAAGAGAGGGCCTGGGGGTGATGGCAGTCTCATGCCGAGACGGACCCCAAGAGGAGATCTGGCAGCATCAAATAGGAACAGAAAACAGGCTGTGCCTCTTGGGCTGGCAGCAAGGAAGTGACTGCAGTGGAGAGCTGACCTGGGTCTATGAGGGAGCCTGGGGGGTTTGGGAGATGAAACCTGGCAGTAGATGCTGAGGCCCCCTGGACAGTGAAGCTGAACAGAACAGAATCCAAGAGCTTTGTGTTCAGGAAAAGAGGGAGCCCAGCTAAGGCACTTACATTGTGACCATTTTTTGGTAGGCAGCTGCCATGAGGAGAGGGGTGGAGGCAGCTCTCAGCAAGCTGAGGGGGTGGAGGGAGGCTGACCGGAGGAGGTGGGACCCCAGGGAGGAGGGGTGGGGGTGCAGTGAGGGCCTGAGCTGGGGGGACACAGGGTGGAAAGGCGGCTTATTTGGTCATAGCAGGCAGGAGCGTGAGGGAGGAGGGGAAGAGCCCTCGCTGGCTTGTGTTTTTGTTTTTTGTTTTTTTTTTTTGCGGTACGCGGGCCTCTCACTGTTGTGGCCTCTCCCGTCGCGGAGCACAGGCTCCGGACACGCAGGCTCAGCGGCCATGGCTCACGGGCCCAGCCGCTCCGAGGCATGTGGGATCTTCCCGGACCGGGGCACGAACCCGTGTCCCCTGCATTGGCAGGCGGACTCTCAACCACTGCGCCACCAGGGAAGCCTGGCTTGTGTTTTGAGACTGGTTGGCTCAGACATGTGAGAGGCCAACGGGGACTCCAGTGCCTGGAACAGAAATGCTGGCTATATGCTATTGCTGTGTTTTAGCTGGGAAGCAGGGTTGTCTTGGAAGAATGAAGGTTGCTTGACCCTGGGAAAAGTGAGTCAGAAGGTACAGGTCTGGTGGGGTGCGCTGGAGGCCAACGCTAGGCTTTTATCATCATAAAGGCTGCAGAGAAGTTTAGACCATAGACTAAAATGACAGGCTGTACAACTCTAAGTTATTTCTCATGTCTATTGTTTTTGCTGATGTCTGTCATTTTCCCCAAAGTAACTGTCAGTGAAACTCTTTGGTGAACCAAGGCATTGTGTCCTTATCTTGGGGACAACAGGGGGGAGGCTGTTGGAGTGATGTGGTCCCACCCTGTAGCTGGCTGCAGGGAACCCCCCTGGAGGGGCAGTAGGTGGGGTGACTGCCCACCCAAAGGAAATGCAGCCTGGCTCCCCTGAGGCAGGAGCTAGAAAGGGGGCACGGAAGAGCAGCAGGGCTGTGTGGAGTTTGCTCACAAGGGTTCCACAGTGGCACTGAGGGGCGGTCACAGGGGATGAGGCCGGACTTGGAGGTGATGATGTCATTAGGGACCTTTGGGAAATAAAAATAGTTTTCTCGTGAAATGTAGTGCAGAAATATGCACTATTCCAGATGAATATGTTCTAAATAGTTGTATCTCATTCAATGCTGTAAATGTGTCCCTAGAAAATTATGTAATGATATCTTAAAATGCGTGCAGGAGCTTGCTATTGACACTAATCCAAGGAAGCTTTGCTAACATGCATACAACCCTATCATTTAGCCCCTGTGAGTCTTAAGAGTTTAATATTTGGGGGCTTCCATGAGGCAGAGAACACCTGTACAGTTTTATCGTTCCACTGATATGCCTGTGTATGCATCAAGTGACTGTTTTTGTCAGAATTCTCTCCTTGGCATGCATGGATACTGTGGTGGTTTGAAACAGGAAATCGTATGTTGGACCAGCATGCCTAGTCTCATCGGATGGGTTTTTTCCATCCAGGGTCTGCCCAAGTAGGTTGAGTTGAGGGAAAGTGTGGTGTGATGTTTTTTTCATTACTTGGATGGCCATTATTATTAAGTAAAGAAAAGCTCGATTCTAAACCAGGCGTGGGTGTGGTGACGGCTCTGGGCCTGCCTCGTCCCATCGGGTCTTATGTTGTGAGAGGGGTGCTTGTCTTAAAGGGGCCCTCCCTGTCTGCGCACAGGTCGGGACCCTTTGAAGTGCGAGCAGATCTGGAGGAGTCCATGGAGTTTGTGGATCCCGGAGTTGCTGGAGAATCAGACGAGAGTGGAGACGAGCACGTAAGTGACGAGGAAACCGACCTGGGCACCGACTGGGAGAACCTGCCCAGCCCCCGGTTCTGTGACATTCCTTCCCAGCCCGTGGAAGTCTCCGAGAGCCAGAGCACCCAGGCGTCCCCACCCATTGCGAGCAGCAGTGCTGGTGGGATGATCTCCTCGGCCGCGGCCTCCGTCACCTCCTGGTTTAAAGCTTACACTGGACACCGTTAACGAGCAGGGACTGAGACGCACCAGATCGGCCTGGAGAAAGCTCTTCCTCCACGCCCTAGTAAACGTTTCGTGTTTAGCTAAGATAGTGCCTGGAACAGAAAGAGGTTAAGCTGTTGGATTTTTTTTAAAACGGGGAGATGAGCATTTCTCTTTGTCGATTGGGCCGTGGTGGTGACTGACATGCTTATGATAATTAACAGAACAGAGGGGTCACAGGCCCTTCTCCCAGACCAGCGCCGGTGGAGGAAGGCCCTGTGTGCATGGCCAGTTCTTTTGAGGCAGAAACACACACAACCCCTTCCAGCCACAGGCCGTTGGTCCCACAGACACGGCTGCCATGGCAGTCCCTGTGATGCTAAGACTGTTCCTAAACACTTTGCTTCAGAGGTTGAATCACAAGGAAGTGATTCCTGATGGTTAGGATTTGAAAGATAAAAACTGTTTACTATGAGTTTGTTTTTATGCCATTATTTTTTGTACAGAGAACAAGCAGGCAGTTTGAAACACTTGATTTCTTTATAATTTGGTCACGCTTGGTTTTTAGGTCAAGGATTTTTGTCTTGTTTTCAAAGCGTAGGGGTCTTTTTTGGTGGGGGAGAGGTAGTTTAAAAAATGATTTCACTTGTGCCGCTCTCTTGTGGCCTGTTGGACATTCCTGTTTTCTTTCTCCCCACAGAGCAAAGAAACTAAGGTCTTTTTTTTCTGTAGGACCCACATCCATGAAGAGAAGAAATCCTGGCTGCAGTAATGTCCTAGAGATTTAAAAACTATTTCCTTGGATTTTGAGGGGAATTAAGTTCATTCGTACCTAGATTATTGAATTCCTACCATCCACACCATGTGCATTTTGAAATTGAACTTTTCTGTGAGTGAAAAATAAGTGATTAAGGTTGTTCCCTTATGGAAGCTGAATTCCTGCCTGGGCACAGGTTAAAAGCCACTGAAGTGGCCTGTGGTCATTTTTCTGGTGTCTGGTTTCTTTCTAAGGGATTTAGTAAGTGGCAGGTTTTTCTACGGAAAACCACCCTGCTTGTTTGTTTCCTAGAGGTCTTTGTTGCTCTAAAGACACTACTACCTTTTTTTTTTTTTTTTTTTTTGCGGTATGCGGGCCTCTCACTGTTGTGGCCTCTCCCGTTGCGGAGCACAGGCTCCGGACGCGCAGGCTCAGCGGCCATGGCTCACGGGCCCAGCAGCTCTGCGGCATGTGGGATCTTCCCGGACCGGGGCACGAACCCGTGTCCCCTGCATCGGCAGGCGGACTCTCTACCACTGCGCCACCAGGGAAGCCCCGACACTACTACCTTTGCTCTGAAATGCAGAGCACAGCATTACAGCTAATACTGCTCTTCTGTATCCTGGGAAAGCTCTGAAGGAAAGAATTTTCCCTCACCAAGAGATCCTTTTCAGCTAATGTGTCTTGTCATTCTCTTAGTGACAATCTTGTAAGAAAACTGTAGAGAGGCATTATGTACAAATATGTAAGTAGATTTTTATTTTTAATAACTGCAAAAAGAAATCTATGTAACAACTACAAAGTGAAATCCAATGAAAAATTCCTAACAGGCATTATTACCATATCTTGTTAGTGTGATTAGCATGATAGTACCTCATAAATCACTTGGAGGTTTGCCCTGCCCTGTAGCTTCTTTTCTCCTTGTAATTATTATAGTTGATACTTTGCCTCCAAATCCGAGGTGCTATATATAGCTCTTGCTGTTGGTATATTCAGTGTTTGGGTAGAGTTTGGGGTAGAATTGCAGAAGGGTGTTTATTCCTATCCAGGAGTCCCAAGTTTCCTGACTGTAAATTTTCCACTTAGGGAGGAAACAGGCTTTTCTCCTTGTGGGTTCTTATACAGCCAGTATCTGTTTTAAGTGCTGGGCTTCATGATTGCTGGGTTGCATTGTCCCATCCAGGTCTGTAGTGTAGTTCATAGAGAGAGGCTGTGGTAGACTTTAGCCAATACCAAATGAACTTAAAATCCCATAAGAGTTGTCTAGGCATTCAAACCCTCAGAAAGAAGAGCTTAGTCTTAAGAGTTGGAACACTGGGATTCGGGGCTTGGGGGCAGGGAATGACTGCAGCTGAAAGATGCACAACAGTCATGATTTGTCTCAAGTATTCCTCTTACGAAACCATGAGATTGCAAACCAGAGTAATTCAACAAAACTTACAAGGATATGGGAAATGTAGGGGTCGATAGGGTATGTTTTGTTGTTAATATCAACTGGAGGCACTTTACTTAGGGTTAAATGATCAAACCTTTAATGGTTTTGAACACCAACATACTGGCTTACACTGCTGAGATATTTTGGTTTTCATTATTTTGCACTGGATCCACCCTGTAAATATTCTTAAATATACATTTCAACCACTGTTTTTTCTACTCTTTGCTGCTCATTAAAATCTTTCATGTAGGTGCCAGAACCATATGTAAACAGCTTTTTAAAAAATTGAAGCTGGTATTTTTTTTTTAAACAACAAGCCATAGAACTTGGTCATGTTTTCCATCATAAGACGATTTGTTGAAACAAGGTAATACTAAAAAAACTCACAGGCACCAAATAGGCTGCTTAAAATGGTCTGTTAAAGACTTTTTTTGTAATGGAGTATAACTAAGGAAAGTTTTGCACATGTGTAAGTTAAGGGGAAAAACAATGTCAACATTGGGGAGTGGACAGGATTCATTTAAGGAGTCGTGTATTGATAATTTGGGGAAGAACATTTGGTGGCATGCTGTTAAAGAATCTCCTTGGGGCGTCATGTTGCAGGGATTCTCCACTGCTCTGCGACTTCCAAACCAGTTTGAGTCATACAAATGTTTTCTAAACTATTATTGTATTATTGCAATAAATCTTTTAACAGTACTTTGCAAATATGTATGTCTTTTTCAAGCTCTGATTATTCATTTCTACTGAATACATTGAGGGTAGCAAGAATGAGATCTAACTCTGGAGTATTTTATACAAATTAGAGGATAATTTTTTTTTAAGAATTTTTTGCCAGGTAATGTAAAATGCCTGTTAATACTTTTTAAAAATTATAGTGGTATTAACAATAATGGTCCATCTTTAATAAGCTCGAAAATCGGTCGCTTACCAGTTACATCTTTCTCTAAAGATGCATTTTTCTCCTGTAGCCATCATTTGATGCAAGTCTCTGGCAGTGACTTCTGGTGTATTGCAACAGCCCCTTACGGAGGGAGGGAGGGTGAGATGGGGCCTTCTAGGTTGCCCGTATGGAATTTGCCTAGGCTTTCTTCAGGACGAGATAAAGGGCAGTGTTAGAGGGGATCTGTCAAGCTGAGAGAACAGAGTATTTTTGGAGAATCCCTCCCCTCTGTGTTTTGTTTTGTTTTGTTTTGTTTTAATAACTGTGTACTCTCTCCCAGGTGGATAATCTGTACCTTTCAGGTTAGATTATTATGGAGGGCCACCTGCAAGGTGGATGGGGGATACCAAGAGTGATTACTGTGGAACAGCAAGACCAACTCAGAGAAGTACCAAGGAACTGTTGCCATGGTCATCCTACTCCTTTACCTGCAGAAGGCCAGCCAGCAGCAGCAGAACAGGCAAGGAAATGAAAGAGTTCCTGAATAGGGTGTGATGTGCTTCAGTGTTAGTCCTTCGACCTCCCTGGGTAACAGTTAAACACGCTCCCATCTATGTGTGTACCCATAGATGCCCAGCCCTCAAAAGTTACATCATGATCGATGCAGGAATCAGGTTGAAGCAGATGGAAAGAACTAAGGATAACTTTGTCCTTAGTGGTTGGGAGGTGATTTGAAAATTGCTTCAACAGAATGTACCAGGAGGGCTTCCCTGGTGGTGCAGTGGTTGAGAGTCTGCCTGCCGATGCAGGGGACACGGGTTCGTGCCCCAGTCCGGGAAGATCCCACATACCGCGGAGCGGCTCGGCCCGTGAGCCATGGCCGCTGAGCCTGCGCGTCCGGAGCCTGTGCTCCGCAACGGGAGAGGCCACAACAGTGAGAGGCCCGCGTACTGCAAAAAAAAAATGTACCAGGAAATTTGAAACTGGCTTTCGGGCAAGTTATCTGAATCCCAGCTATGAAACACTCAGTGAGAGAAAGCCACCACTAGCACCCCATTCCAAGAATCTGGTGAGAAAATACCCTGGAAAAAGGGTTCACCATCTGCTTAAGAGTTTTACATAGGTGAAGTGGATTTCTTTTTTTTTTTTTTAAGATTTATTATTTGTTATCTTTGGCTGCGTAGGGTCTCAGTTGCCGTACACGGGATCTTTTGTTGTGTTGCGCGGGCTTCTCTCTAGTTGTGGCGTGCAGGTTTATTAATCTCTAGTTGTGGTGCACAGGCTCCATCCAGGGCGTGTGGGCTCTGTAGTTGGCGGCACACGGGCTCCAGTTGAGGTGCGAGAGCTCAGTTGTGGCGCGCAGCTTAGTTGCACCGCGGCATGTGGGATCTTAGTTCCCCGACCAGGGATCAAACCCGCATCCCCTGCGTTGTAAGGTGGATTCTTTACCGTTGGACCACCAGGGAAGTCCCTTTAATTAAAAAAAAAAAAAAAAAAAAAAAAAAACGACAAAAAACAAAAAAACAGAAACCACCAGTGGGACAGTCTTTTTAGAAGAAAAGGGATGGTAAAACAGCAAGAGCCACATCAGTGACTTTTTTGTTGTGCTTTTTCTGGGAAGGAGTGAGGGATAGTCTGGTGGGGAGAAAATCTGATGGAGAATTCAAATGGTCCCTTTAAAAAAGTGAGAAATAGGCAGGAGGTGTCTGCCAGCACTAGGTAAGTGTTGAAAAGTGGGCTGGAGTCAGTGGAGTGGAAGCAGCTCAGCGTCATGAAGGCATTAATAACCTCCAGGTGCATATCAGCTTGTTCATCATCTCCCTCTTTGGGCGTGGTTTTCTGGCATTTACTGTATGACTTCAGAAGACACCTGGATTTTGAGGAAAGGGCTCTCCTACCCTCAGCAACTTATTTCCCTAAATTTAAAACATTATCAGGAAGACATTTCTACAGCATAAGCAAGTAGGTGGCTCTAGATTTCGGTAAGAAAGTGGCAAGTGGTTTGGAAGTAGTACATGGCAGGGACACACCTCCCAATCCAAAGCTGATTAATGAATGATAGAAACGGGGCATAGCTTCTTTGTCAGCAGCGTAGTAAGGACCATGTCTAGCACCCACCCACAGGCTGGTGCCCCTATTTTCTGGCTCAGGGGCATTGGTACTGGCTTAAGTTGGGAGTTCTACTGCATTGATGGCCTTTGAGGAAAAGCCTGCTAAGAGCTGGAGAGCTCCCGCAGCGGTCTCTGATATACTACGCCCAAGATCTTTAGCACCTAATTTCTCTGGAGTTGCTACTGCTCACGGTGTGATCCTAGGACCTGCAGCATCACCTGGGAGCTTGTGAGAAATGAAGGATCTTGGGTGCCATCAGAATCAGAATCATTTCAATAACACGTATGTACATTAACATTTTAAAAGCACTGACCAGGACTTCCCTGGTGGTCCAGGGGTTCAGAATCCGCCTTCCAGTGCAGGGGACGTGGGTTCAATCCCTGGTCGGGGAACTAAGATCCCACATGCCGCGGGGCAACTAAGCCTGTGCACCACAACTACTGAGCCCACGTGCCGCAACTACAGAGCCCATGTGGGCTGCAACTAAGACCCAACGCAGCCAAAATACAAGTAAATAAATAAATATTTTTAAATAAATAAATGCCCTTTCTCTGGAGAGCTCTCTGGAGAACCTCTGCTTGCCATGTCTGAAAAAAAAAAATAAAAGCATGGACCTATAGCAGTGCCGTCCAATGTAATATTTAATGTAGCCCACACATTGATTTTAAACTTTCTGGTAGTCTCATTAAAAAGGTAAAAAGAAATAGGTAAAATGTATTTTTATAATAGAATTTAACTCAAGATATACAAAAACATTATTTCATCTAATAAGCATGAAAAATATTACGAGGGCAGAGGGGCTGCAGGAGGATTCATTTGTATTCTTGCCCCTGTATCTACACACTTGTAAAACCCTCCTTGAAGTCACTCTTTTTGGGTGTGTCAGCAGTTTCCTGTTAGAAAGTACACAATAAAGAGCCTCTCCAGAGCACACACTGGAAGCCTGAAAGCGAGACTCCTGGCCTTGGAAAAGGATAAGATCATGCAAGAGGTCCCAGCTTAGATGCCAGGGCAGCCAAAGCACCATCTCTGCTTAGGAGAAGAATCAGTCAGGGCTGGGGTGGAAGGAGGTTTGTGGCAGTCCACGCACCCTGCAGCAGAATCATGCTTGGCTGCCCATACAGGAGGCTTGGTGAGGTAGAGCAGAGAAAGCCAACAGCTCAGTCCCAGAATACGGAAGCCGGGCGTGCCCAGGCTTGGCTCCATCCCTATCCTCCCACTGGACTGCAAACACTCAGTTATACAAATGGGCCATTTCCCCTTATAATGGACAGGGGACCAACACAAATACAACTTTGCTCTACATTTTACTGATTGGCAACTAATTGATTTTGAATCTGTATCAGCCTCTTCATACTACTTAATAGACATTTGAAAATAAGTTAGTAAAGCAGCTATTTGATTTTCTGATGGTGGGCAGAGGGTGGACATAAGAGAGGGAAATAATTTAAATAGCACAAGTGATTCTGCCCCAATTAACTAGATGATGCGATCTGCTATTCCCCGAGTCTTGGTGTCTGTACACTGCTCATCATTCAGCAAGAACAAGTCCTCTTTTTTTTTTTTTTTTTTGCGGTACGCAGGCCTCTCACTGTTGTGGCCTCTCCCGTTGTGGAGCACAGGCTCCGGACGCGCAGGCTCAGCGGCCATGGTTCACGGGCCCAGCCGCTCCGTGGCATGCGGGATCCTCCCGGACCGGGGCACGAACCCGCGTCCCCTGCATCGGCAGGCGGACTCTCAACCACTGCGCCACCAGGGAAGCCCCAAGAACAAGTCCTCTTACAGGACTTACACATTTCCCACCACTGTACCTGGTGTATATCATTCTCTGCTGGGTGGGTGATGGACACACAGGACTTCCAAGAGTAATTTCAGCTTTGTGCCATTCTCCCCCTAAATGCTAACTTTAGAACCTAATCCCTGCTGGGTTTTATCATTCCCAAGAGGAAAAACAAAACATTTAAGTAGAGCGTTCTAATTTTAAACTTTTATAGCCCCAAAAGAATCTTAATCCAAAAAGAATTTAAAACAACGGATCCCAAAGTTAATTTGTTCTGAGGCCTGTTCTCTGCCAACTGAAGAGGGGATGGGGGCCTTTGAGAGGGGAAGGTTTCATTTTGCTTTTTAAACAGAGGAGCACCACGTCTCCCCAGAGGTGTGGTGTAAGAGATGGCCATCTCCCTGCTCCCAGTCCCTTCCCAACTATCAACTTCAGTGGTCCTGTGCCTCTAAAATAACACCCAGGTCAAACAAACCACCTAGAAGAGGGTTGCTGCCTAACTGTGGGTTTTGCTTAAACCAGTTAGGTGTAAATACACCGGAAGTCCCCAGAGGGTTCATAACCACAGTGATGTTTGCTGTTCCCATGAGGTTATGCAAACACCAGCTATGGCCACACACTTAGGTGCATGTCAATAGAAGGTACTGCACATTTCCCACAAAGATACTTTCACCCGTCTTGGAGATTGCAACTCTAGCTTGTTTGAACCCAAAGGAAAACCCGGGATAGAAACTGTCAGATTCCCTGAGTGCCAGTCGCTGTGCACAGCAGAGAACGCCTTTACGTAAATGCAGCGTGGTACCTGACAGTAAGAGCTAGATAACATCAGCTCCGGTTATTGGTGCAGTCTACAGTGTATGGCAGCGTTTTAGCGCAGACTGGCTTTATTCTGTTTTTGAGGTAGGCTGTGGGATGCAGGAGAGGAGGAGTAGCCAGTCTGCTGAGTAAAGAAGGAATAGAGGCTATTGAAGCCATGGAAAAATGCCCGGGAAGACCCACATAATAGGAATAGTGCCTGAGGCCAGTCCGTAAAGGTTGGCAGGGAGGCTCTGACAAGTCCAAGTTAGAAGGGTGGTTGGACAGAGTCCAGGAAGGGGCTCCTAGATCAAGCTTAACCATCAGTTCACAACCTTCTGCAGTCAGAAAGCCCAAAGCAACTGCTGCCGGGGAAGCCACGACAAAGCCCAGATCATATCAAATGCACGACTGACAGTTACCCAGCAAAACTCCTAGGGCT
Source organism: Hyperoodon ampullatus (assembly GCF_949752795.1). NCBI lineage: Eukaryota > Metazoa > Chordata > Mammalia > Artiodactyla > Ziphiidae > Hyperoodon > Hyperoodon ampullatus. The sequence continues at coordinate 134,550,859 of NC_136916.1, read as the reverse complement.
GCTGTGGAAGTGACCCTAACCAAGAAAGCTCCCATGGGACCAGCTGTGGCCAGAGGAAAAGATCCTCCCAGATCCCCTCATCCCCCTTCAGGTTTCTCATACTAGGAGTTACAGTAGAGCCCAGAGCAATCAGAACCTGCCAGCACCCCTCACATCAAGGTGACGACTGGAAAGGAATATAAACATTTTATGGAGAGTGTGTACTGGGTGGGAGGCACTGAGGGATGACACTGACCAAGCTGTCCTGCATGAGCCCCAAGCGGAGGGGGCTCCATACACCAAAGGGGGGGTGGCAGTATAGAGAGGTACCTAGAGGCACCGTGCAGCCAACCAAGGTGAACAGGACGGGGCAGGGGCCGCAAAGGACACGCCTCCTGCGCACAGGCTGTCAGTGTGTTCCTTAGGGCAGGGAACGTGGCCAGTTGTGAATGCCTTTCACATGGCCATTTTAATTCCAGAGTCGTTTTGACAAGGCCTGAAGAAAAAGTTATAATCTCGGCCCTTTTTCCCTTTCCAGTTCATCCCTGCCTTGTATCTGGTCTCATTCACTGAGCAGGGAACAAAGCCAAACTGCCCCAGGGATTGGGGGCAGGGAGCTGCTGACTCTTCCACATTTTCTCTGGTTCTGCATTTTCTTTCAAATGGTAAAGTGAGGGGTGGGAGAGAATCTAGGCCAGGTGTATCAGACCGTTTGAGCAAAAGCTGAAGGGGTAAGAATCCTTTATTTGGGTCCCCATGGGCGTGGAGTTGGGCTGAGCCTAGGGTCTTCGAGCCCACATTCTTACTTGCTTTCTTTTGAGTCTAGGATTCTACAGCCACGCACGAAGGCAGGTAGCACTGCACTGTTGCAGAAGTAAAACGTGAGCTGGTTTCCCCAGCTTGGCACTAGGGGGCTCTGAAGCACAGCATCTTTCTCCTAAGGGGAACAGAAATGAAGACCAGGGTGCCCTTGGGCCCCACCTGCCAAAATCCTCGTCATTCACACAGACACCCCTGGGAAGTGGGTCTTGCATCACGGTTCAAAAGGGATCATCAGTGATTTCTGAGAACCCCGAGAACTGCATGCCAAGATGGGGTTAGGGCATCATTCTTCCTGTCCTCTGCTCTTGGTCAGTTCAGGCCCTTGCAGACTCACAGCTTGTGTCCCACGTGAAAACCACATCTAGAACGGCTGACTTGAGAAAACCACCTGGGCACATGTAGAAGAACCAAGAGCCAATAACAATGAAAGCTGATATTCCACACACCAAGCTGTGCACGTCTGTGCACCAAGCTGTGCAAGTCCTGCATGTGCACGTCTCCTTTAATCCTAAATTAGGAGTCACAACAAACCCATTAGGGAGGTACACACAGAGTTTGCCAGTTTAGAGCAAACCACAGCGGAGGACGACAAGCACTGGAAACTTCCACCCAGGGGATGGAAAGCATTCTCACGTACCTCGGCTGGGGTGAGTCATGAGGAAGGACACCGACACCCTGAAGGGGAAGTCAGCCTTCGCAGCCTCTCCTGGTCCTGTGTCAAAGCATGTCGGAGGTAGCATCGCGATGTGCCTGCAGGGCAGACTTGTTTAGCATCCAGACATTTTTCAGTTTCAGTCCCCCCTCTTCAGGCAGGAGCAGCTACTGCCTAAGGATAAGGTAAGAAAGAGGCTGCTCTGTGGCCACATACCACCTCAGCCACAGGTGAACCTGGCTCCCGGACTCCAGCCCTGCCCCACTCTGCTTGGCAGCCCTGGCCAAAGCCTACTCCACCTTTCCATCTTTCTCCTGTGGGGCCACCAGAGCCTTCACTCATCACTTTCACGACAGCCCCACCCCTGGCACATTTACCACTGCTTCTCCACAGCCCAGAGCTGATGCAGCTCCAAGGCTTTTTTGGTGGGTACTCAATTTCAAGCCAACCTAGCTTCTAGGTCCTCCACAGCAGCTTTGTGGGGCCAGATAGCTTCCAGCCCTGCCAAGTGTTACATGACCATAGGTCTGAATATGTTCTCGATGACTTCTAAACAATTAACTCATTATGCATAGATAATAACACCTCATCCAACAGGAAATACAGAGGGTGCTGGGCAGACAACGAATTCAAACTAAGTGTTAAAGGGTTGCAAAAATGTAAGCTCATGATGTTAAGTGAAGATGGTCTCTTTCCAGTGGTAGAAAAGAATTCTCTCTCCCCTTCCAACAACTCAAATTTTTTTTTTAATTCTTAGGATTCAGTTCATAATATCCCTCATCAATATTACCTCAAAAAAGAAAACACATCTGCAAAACTCAGGTCCCATTTAAGATGCATGTTTTTATTGAAGTTAAAAAAAATTTGTAACCAGACAGAAAGAATAAAATAGACAAGAATGTTATAATCTGACTATATAATATTCTCTCATTCTTGGTGAATCACTAAAATATAACAAAGGATTGTTCTCTATGCTAATTTTTTAAGGTTGTCCAGTTAAACCATATTTGGTATCCTTTCAACAGGTTAACCTCTTAACTATTTAGAGTTTCTTCTCAGAAACATTCATATATTATACAGAAAACATTCATAGTTTATTTGGGAAACTCTTATTTTATACAAATTTGAGACGAGACCAAAAAAAAACAGAAAAACAAAAAAAAATCCACACAGTTGTAGCTGCAACACTATCCTAGCTGCATTGTGGTGATTATGCTCAGTCAGCTGTCTGCTATTTACAACTGGATTTTAATAGTGTTATTTACAGAGGGGCCAAAAGCACTCATCTAAAGTAAAGGCGCTCGGGTTTAATGTGCACTTTCATAGCCCTATGAAAACACAACCATTATATACACTGTAAACACCACAGGGCATGAAATCCATCTCCAACCACAAACATCAATCTCACAGATCAAGCATACAAGGTCTAAGGTAAGGTGCCTAGCTTTTCTTTGTAAGCATACTTTTCACCCAAGAGTACTGCTATTCTTTTCATAGGACGCTATTCACTTATTTCAGATATGGTGCCAGTGCTCAAAACATGCCCAGAACCCCTTTTTGGGGATTGCCTGCATAGTCTGCGATGAACTCTGCTGAACATTCTTGACGGTGGCAAGTCTTCTTTGAACAATCCTTTGAAGAAGGATTTGATTTGGGAAAACAGGCATAGTTATTCACAGCCAAGTGGATCAAACTGGGGGATACAACCCTGGATCAAACATGAGGCACCACTATGAAACGATGAGAACGATTTTCTTGTACAGCTTGTAAATTCAGAGATTTAAGATGCCTGAGCAATGGCGGTCCTGATGGAGTAGCAGAGATTCTCCTGGAACGAAGACTGAGAGGCAACACACCCACTGGAACAGCGTATCTAGGTGGTGTTTTGCAGTTTTAAAAATCGGTCCGTTGCCTCGCACATAAACTTTAGTACTCCTCTTCAGTTTCAGTCCCTTTTGCTTTCTTATGGATTGCCCGATTAAAGCTATGGCAAGCAGGGACCCAGTGATTGTCATGAAGCCCCAGCTTACAGCCAGGGAAGCCCTTCTGAGACCGGTGGCAGCACATCCAGTATCCCGGCCCATAGGGCAATGCCTGGCAATAGGGCTTGGGGTGCCACCGGCACAGGGACACATCCCCTTTCACATATTTTTTCTTGCACTGCTTGCACGGATCCTCTCTATAGCGTGGATCCCGAACCCAGCGAGAATCTGCTGGCCTGATATTGTAATATTCAATGATAAACTTGAAATAGCAGCAGGTACATTTAAGAGCCACTAAACTCTTAGTGGGAAGTAACCTGAAGATTTTCACCATAATGTGGTGGGGCAGAAAAGCCATGTACTGCTGAGGCTCCAAAAGCTGCTGGATTTTAAACCTGGTCTCCAGAAAGTCATGCGACACCTGCTTCTTCCAACTGGATGCCTCAAGCACTGGTAATGTACTTTCCACAGAAGCCAGCGGGACAAATGAATCAGCCGAGACACTTTTTTCCTCAGATGCACTGTCACCCTCAGCAGCATCTTCAAGCTGACTGGCCTCGGAAGACTCTTCTGTTGTGCTTTCATTCAGCTGGGAACAGCCCGACTGGTGCTGACCAGATGGCAAAAAAAACAACATCCCTGGAAGTGGGTCTTCGCACGACTTTGAGCTGGAAGGCTGGTCTTTCTCTACCTTGGACACAGTGATACTAATGCACAAAGATTCTTTTCTTCTCTGATCAGTATTTTGGCTAGCAAGAGGCACAAGCTCTTCACTCATACCATCAATAGCATCTGGGGGCAATTCAATGGCTTGGGGACAGGTGCGAGGAGGAAAAGGTGACCCAACAAGTTCCTCTGTCATTTCCACATCATGTGTATTGCTGTTTTTCATGGCAGTCTGCTGATCTGGCTCTAATTCTGCACTGTCCGTGTGCAAACTCACGCCTGCTGGCAATGAGGGACAGCCCCGAGGAGCGCCGTCCCAGGCCTGGTCCCCCTTAGGAGAACAATGGTCAGCTCTTAAGGGGCCACAGTCCACAGATACAGACCCCCCAGTTTTCACCTGAGTGTCAGGTACCTCCAAGGCGCCTTTGTTTGTTTTGCTTTCCTCAGCCTGCGTGCCATTCACAAGCAACACGCGGCCCACGTTGCGACGGAAGCTGTTATTCCTCGAGAGGCTCCCAGGCTCGCGCTGGCTCTGCCGCTTCAGGCACTCAGACTCCAGCCTGGCTACCATGTCAAGGACACGGACTGGCTCACTCTGTGGTTCACCAACCTCAGGATTTCTCCTTTCCATGGGTTCTTCACATGCTCCTGGGGCAGACAAGGGCTCGGGGGCTGGGGGCACACCTCTGGATTGCCCGGAAAACCGCACCACAGCAGGTGAGTTAGTGCAGTTTTTCGCACAACTGGCTAGCAGAGCACTGGCTCTTTGCTCGAGGAAGGCAACCATTTGTATGACCGACAAAGGCCTCCCGGCATAGACTCCGTCCCCGTTGTCACTCACGTAATGCACAGAACAGTGCTCGATGCCACACGCAAAAGGCTCAGGTTGGTAGCATCTGCTGTTGACTTCCTTCATCCTTTCTAACTGTATCTTGGCTTTTTTAAGATCCCCTGATTTTTTCCTTCTTTTAGTAGCTCTCCCATCAATATCCCAGGAGCTTTTTATTTTCATAGATCCTATTCTATTACTACACTGGTGGGCTGCAAAGAATGCAATCTTTTCCTTGGTATTTCCCGGTTTCACAACAGCCCAGATATCAAGCGGCCCTTCCCCTTCCTCACCCTGGTGGATTGTTGCAGATGGTGCATTCTTCTTGGTTTTAACATTCACACTGCTCTCTTCAGGACTGTTCCCACTCATACTGCACAGAACATTTGGACAAAGGATTCCAAAAGGCTTTCGAGATGATGCTTTACCAAGAGAGGCTGAAGGAAAGACACTTGGTTTCATACAGCTAGCTTTGCATTTTTCATCATTTATAGCCTGTTGGTGGCTCATAGGAGTTCTCAGAGTTTCCTTGCTGATTTCCAAAGGTCGCACTTTCTTCTGGAGTTTCCAGTATGGCTTTAGGTGCATAACAGAGGCTCTGCAAGGAGGAAATACACATTTGATTAAGATACTGATTTCATTTTTAGAAAAGCTTTTTTTTTTTAACTTAAACTCAGGTGGTTCCAGCAAGTAATAGAAACATTTTCTATCAGTTCACTAAATCTTTAACAACTCTCATTTCAGCTAGTTTTTAACGTACAAATCAAGAACAACAAAAGCAAAAATAACTACTTTCCGTGGTGTACAGGCCAGAAAATAAATGGGTGAATTTCAGACTGACTAGACTACATGAATTTCAGGCTGACATTAGTTAACATTCTATACATAAAATTAGTGCTTTAAATGTAAAGAAATCTGAACTTACTAAAAACACTCAAGGGTCAGTACAAGGCACAGTAAAGAAGAAACGAAAGTATAAAAGGAACCCATCCAGAATCTCTAGTATAGTAACACTATTTCTTTCTAAGTCATCACAACTAGCATTTTATTGATTGCAAAACAGTCTATCAAAATTGTTATATTGCTTTCTAAGCTATTCCCATACTGTTGAATATTTTAGGTATCTGTATTTTCACTTGTCTGCTTATGTTGCTTTGCTCATCTATTAGTGTTGATTTTCTAAACAATCTACTTGTGTAAGCTCTTAACTGTTAAATTTTCTGCAAATTAAATACAAAGCCCACAATCTTTATTAATTCACTCGTTCAGAAAAACAGTGCCTGTTTTGTTCCCTGGCTAGGGGTGGAGATGGTAACCATTTTAGAAATTATAAAGATGATTACATGCAGAGATATGTGTTCTAGTCCTTGTCATATCACTAATTAGCTAGACAGGGTGATTTTACCTTGGGTAAGTCACTTCCTCTCTGGGTCTGAGTTGAAATGTTAACTGAGGGGTTGGAATACTAGATTATTTAATGATTTTGTCAATTTGTATGTCAAAATATCCCACTGCTACACAGAACACCCTGGATTGAGGAAAAAGTGTCTTGTAGGGATGCCTGGTCTCCTACAAAGTAAACCTACAGACCAAAATAAACATCTGCAGTCACAGATGTGGAGCAAGAGCAAGAGCTTTCACAGGTCTAAGCACATGGGCTCTCACCCACTCTCGCCCCTGGGGACAAAGTCTAAGACATACACATTGGACAATCCAGCATATCACTTTCTCATTCGCTCCATAACATTTACCCAGTGCCTGCAATGCGGCAGCCTCCATGGGAACTACTTTCAGGTATCAGTTTTATTCATCAAGAATGAAAGTGATCATCCAGAACAAATTTACCTTTCACTTCAAATTTAATTCCTAGAGTCCAGTGTCAGCTAAAAGAAGAAATATAGAGGGCTTCCCTGGTGGCGCAGTGGTTGAGAGTCCGCCTGCCGATGCAGGGGACACAGGTTTGTGCCCCGGTCCGGGAAGATCCCACATGCCGTGGAGCGGCTGGGCCCGTGAGCCATGGCCGCTGAGCCTGTGCATCCGGAGCCTGTGCTCCGCAGCGGGAGAGGCCACAACAGTGAGAGGCCCACATACCGCAAAAAAAAAAAGAAAAGAAATATGGATATGAATATCTTCTATCTAGGTAAACAGAAATCTTACTTTTAAGGCACACAAAGTACCTTTTAAAAGATAACCCTGAAATAGATCAGATTGATTTGTTTCTGATCTTTAGCAATTATATCCTACATCTGTTGAGATCTCCCCCCTTTGTGCACTACAGCATTTTTAATAGCTTTATATTTTATAGAATTATAGAAACATTATATTCTATACCTATAATTTAGTCTTATAAAAAAAGCCACCCAGAATTCTTCAAGAACAAGACAAAGATATGTGAATAAAATAAATGAATAAAAAGAGGTACATCTAGTGCCATCTCTCTGTCAACAATTTTCTGGTTTTTCATATCCCTTCAATCCCTCTCTAAGTGAAATCTAAGAAATGGAGGTTACTGAAAAATCCAATTAATTCTCACATAATGATCTCATTACAGAATGTCTGTGAATAAACTTAAACTTCAGCAATGTGTGTGCCATTCTGCATCACACAATATGTTCTCTTCGCATTCCTCCCCCACAAATTATTTTAGGTGCCATTATTGATAGACAGCAACATTTGGAAGAAACTAATGTGATTGAAGATGGCTTTTGTTGCGTATATTAACCTGTAAAGTCAGCTCAACTGATACATTACTAATAGACAAGGTTTCAGCGGGATTAAAACAGGAGATGATCCCATGGAACAAAAGTGAAGAAAGGTACAACAGCGAATGAAAAAAGCCAATAAGGTCATTCGATGCAACCAGGGTGACTGCTGGAGGGTGAGTGGTGATTCGGTGGGACCCCCAGAGGAAGCAGAACCTTTAGGCACAGGCTCACGTCCTCCACTGGCTGAAGGATGGCTGGAGTATTAACCTCTCCCCCTTCCTGTGCTGGGCTTGAAGGCCCTGAGACAGAAAAGTGCTGGCAAGACTCAAAGAAACGGCAAAAATTTGAGTCTGGGTTGAAATCAGTGGTGGACCATGAGGATATGATGCAGAGCATCAAGGGCATCTACTGCAAAAATTCATAAAATAAAAACTTTACATCTCTAACAGATTACATCAGATGGTGGTGCTTTCCCCACCCCCCAACTCACCCCCTCAAATACAGACAGGCACTACAGAAAGCTCCAGCCAGGTTTCCATGGTTGCCAATCTCTTCGCACAGGAGTATTTTAAAAGTTCGCCACGATAAAGCCTTGCTTTATTAAAGTCCTGCTTTAATGCAGGGTTATAGCACCTACCACACACGAGTGTTCATTAGACACTCAGAAATGTCCCTGTAAAAAGTTAAGATCCCTGGGCCCATTGAATCAGAATTTCTGGGACTGGGCCAACAATCTGGTTTTGTTATTTATTTATTTAGGCTGCGCCAGGTCTTAGTTGCACGGCACATGGGATCTTTAGCTGCGGCATGTGGGATCTAGTTCCCCAACCAGGGATCGAACCTGGGACCCCTGCATTGGGAGCCCGCTGTCTTACCCATGGACCACCAGGGAAGTCCCTGTTTTTAACCTTAGATCTAATTCGGAAGGGAACTTAAAGGTCATGTGTTAGATCTAAGAGTGTCGGGGGGTTCTGGATGTGGGCTGGGGGACTGGGCTACTGAGAGGGGTGAGGTGGAACTGCCCAACAAAAAGCCGATCGGACAGTCCATACTGAAGCGTCTACTCTAAAAGATGCGTAAAGACAGACCCATCTTCTTACCTGTTATTCTCTTTAAAACACCAAAAAAGTCAATGGCCATGTTATTGCCAAATTTCCTCTCCAACTCCAACTCCTCAGTTTCTTTGACACTGCTTTCCCAGTTCTCTTCTTCTCCAGCTTTTAAGCACTGATGTATTCCTCAGAGTTCTTTCTTTTTCTAGACCATTATTACTCTTAAGCTATATATCTAAGTGACCTCATAGTTTTAATGACCACAGATTCATGACTCCCCAGTGGTATGCTCTCCCAAACGTCATATCCTATGACATGCCTAACAGACATACTCACCTGGATGTCAAAAAGAATCTCAAAAATCAAAATGACTATTTAATGACAGCACCAAGTACCTGGTCAACCAAGCCAGAAAGTTGAGTCACTTCGATTCCTCCTCCCATCCAATCACCAAGTCACCCTCCCTTCTTGTTCATCCCTAGCACAACTGCCCTAGTTTTGGCTGTCATATCTTACCTCTGCTACACTGTTGTTAGCTACAGGAAAGCCTAACCTCTTCATCAATGAAATGCAAGGTCATGGAGCCCACCCCAGCCAACCTATCACAGCTTCACTCCTGCCCTACCATAATTCATGCTTTGGAAGCTTGTTCACAGACCATTACCACAGGACCAAGTAGATGAAGGCCAATCATATCACCTAATACACAAATTTTAAGGCAGGCAGAGCCATAAAACTAATGGAACAGCTTCCAACTTTTTTCATACTAACTGCCACCCATTTCTTTCTATCCATTTATTATCTGAAATTTACTAAACACTCTGGGCTGGATATTAGCGTTGCAATTATGAATAAGACATAGTTACTGCCCTTAAGGAGACAGAAAATCAGCAATAGGCAATTACGACAGCATGTGATATGTGTTATAAGGATAGTACAGGTGCTGGGAGTCCACGAGGGGAGGAAGGGGGAAGGAGAAGACAGTGAAGGAAGGAGTGTATGAAAGGAAGAGAGGAGACCACCAGCACCAAGCTTAGTCTTGAGGGTACAGAAACAAGTCAGAAAAGCTCTGAAGGAAGATAAACAAAGTCCTAAAAATTCAAAAGGTAGGTGAGGTAGGTGAGATATAATCAAAGTCCCAGCTAAGGTGGACAGACAGAAGTAAATGGGTTAGAAAGGAAGAACAGGCAGGATTTTAGCTACTGATTATAAATGGAGGTTGAGGGAGTGGAGTCAAGGATGGGTCCTCAAGGCTACAGCAACTGGAAGAAGAGTGCTACCTTTTACTGAGACGGTGACAAAGGTAGCTGAGCAGATTTGGAGCAGGGGAAAAGGTAAGTTCAGTTTTTTAAAAATGCTGCATGCAAGCTAGAGATATCTAGTAGGCAGACTGACACAAGTCTGGCCAAGAGAAATATGAGGAAAGGAACAAGACAGTTGTGACAGAAATTCAATGAGGAAAAAGTTTTCTGGACAGAGATTACGTATGTCTTTTTCCAAAATTTTCACAATGAACATATATTGCATATATTACCGTTATAATAAGGAAAATGTACATAAAAATAAAGAGCAATCACACACCCTACAGCAAGGTCATATAAAGAATTCTGTCTGGGGGAATCCCCTGGCAGTCCAGTGGTTAGGACTCCACACTGTCATTGCCGAGCGTCCAAGTTCAATCCCTGGTTGGGGAACTAAGATCCCACAAGTCACGCAGTGTGGCAAAAAAAAAGGAAAGAAAAAAAGAGTTGTGTCCAGTTAGTGATGGAGACCCCTCCCTGGTGACTCTGCTGTGAGGAACTGCAGTGGGTGAGTAGGGCAGAGCCAAAAACTCATGGTGAAAGAGTGAATGGAAGGTGAAAAAGCGAACGTTAGCAACTTTTTCACCAAGTTTGGCTACAAAGGAGAAAGGCTTTGTACATACCTGTCACCTTAAATCCTTTCCAGGAATAAACTGAGATATAATAATGAATCAATTAAAACCTGAACAACTTTCCTCCAGTAAAGACCAAAATCTTGCTTTCAAATAACTCCAGTATTCTTTATTGACTCTTAATTTCTGATTTCAGCTCAAAAAAGCTGGAAAAACTCTAACCTAAGCATATTGTACAATCCAAAAATTAAGCCATGGGAGAGAATTTAACTTTGCAAAAAGGCCTAGATAAATGCTAAAGTCTAAAGAATCACACTAACTCTAGTCTATAGAGGACTGAACTTGATCAATGAGGAATCAAATGGCAATATGGGATCAGAATAGGGGAAAGGACGAGATTTCTCTTAGTGGTAACAGACTTAGTGCTAATAGGAAGCCTAACATCGAAGGCCTGTTTCCTAACTTGTCACTCTTAGTCCACAGCCTTGCCCATCTAAACAGGCTAGAAGATAAGGTGCTTCCTTTTTCTTTCTACTTTATTAAAGGTTCAGGAATGCTAATTCCAAAGAGGAGTCATTTATTAGTATAACAGAAGCTACTCTTTATTTACAAAAGGTTAGAGGAATAAACATAGAAGAAGAGTCCCTGAAAGATCCCTCCCATGGTACCTTGAGAGGGGAAAAAAAGTGTACAGTAAATAAATCACTGTTTCTTTAAAAACATAAAAGCTTCCAGAGAACATCTTATGACCGACTTCTTCACTGGACCATTATAGAAACGATAAGCAACTTCAACAAAGTACTCCACGTATAAACAAAATCCTTGTTTTTTGCAAATGAGGTGACAGAGCTAATATGACTTTTGAAGCCCCACAGGTAGACAGCAGAAGAATTAAGATTAGAATCAGATAAGTCTCCCAGATCTATATTTTCCTTGCTTACAAAAATAAATAAATAAAATTTAAAATCCTAGGTTCAAGCATGACACAAATATAATTAAATAATTCTGACAGCGTCTATTCAAAGAGCTTCTATCTTTCAAACTGGGGTCAGTTTTTCTTAAGTGCCACATAAAACCTTTACACAGAACTGTGATGATGTAAAGCAGACATATCATATAACGTAAGAAGCCACACCAATTTAAAAGTATGTAGAAACTGCTCCTATGGCTATTAAAGCAGAAAAAATGCCAGCACTGGGAGGGTGTGAATACAGGCGGAGACATAAGAAAAGACTCCCATTAACCTCTAAGCACTGACAGAATGCACCCAACTCTCAGAGTACCTTAACAATAAAACAGAACAAACTCTAAGCCAGAAAAGACGGTATTTCTCAAACTGAGTTCCAAAATATTGGGGACTGGCTTTTTTCCGAGAGGGAGTTCACTCCTTTTTTTAAAGTAATATTACCTAAAACCATTTCATGGGAACTTTGAACTTCGCCTCAGGAGGATTAGATGGTTAGTAGTGCACAATTTAATGGAAAAATCCTTTACTGTCTGTTAATAGATACTGAATACAGAAAATAGCCTTTGGAAACACACATGCATTGTTTTCAAGAACTCACCGCTCACAGCTTTCATCAATCTCAGAATTCACAATGGTATTTAAATATGACATACCTGCTTCATAGTTATCTGTAACATAGATGCTATATGATTTAAAACTTCCAGAAAATCAAGGTTTATGATGAACTTGATGGGACAACAAAGTATCTAAAACATCCTGAAAACGTTACAAATTAAGAAGGGTAGCCACTACTTTGCTCTTCTACTGTGACTGGAACAGAAGCAACACCTAACACATTTTAACTGTATTGCAAAATACTGATTTAGTGGTATTATCCAAGTTTACATGGGACCCCTCCCCCCTTTTCTTAAAGTAAGGAGGAAAGGGAAGGGCCTGGAGGACAAAACACTCACTGCAGCTGTTATCAATTATTAAATAACAATTGGGAATAGAGACAAATGGAAGTATTAGGTTTTGTTAAATTTACCATGTTGTGAACAGTAGTTCACAAAATTATTTCCTATTGCTCCTGTGACATAATGCCAAATACACAACTCTGGCATATCACAATTTACTGCTATCTAAGCTGATGAGACATCTACTGCTAGAATGAACATCAAAACAAATGAAACCTAGTAAACAGTTTAGTTCCCCCAAAATCATTAACGTATTTTGAAAAGTACACTGAGCATTACCAAGTAAATTTTGCTTCCACAAATTTTCAGATATTCAGCATTTCTGTTAAAACCCTACTGCTTACATCGACTTAAAAAAAATGCACCATGTAAAAGTTGTGAATTAAGTTTTATTAGGGGACCTCACTGAGAACTATAGCCCAGGAGACAGCCTCTCAGATAGTTCCGAGGAACTGCTCCAGAAAGGTAAGGGAGGAACCAAGATGCATATATGTGGTTTATCAGCATGGGGTGCGGGGGGGTGGGGGGAAGGGGGGTGGAGAAGCCTTGCAGTTAAGCAAAAGATTACTGCTAATCACAAAGAACAGACATCTCAAGGGAATGCTTTCAGTGCTTTTCTACGTATGGGAAGATATAAGAAGCTGGGTTCACTGAAATTATTCCTTAGCTACGCATCTTAACTATCTAGGTCCATGTGTCCAAAGCACAAAATGCCTCCTGTTTTTCTCCATCCTGAATTCCCCTCAGGCTAATGGCTTGATCCTTGTAGAAGGGGAACTGGAGCAGCATTCTTTGTTTACACTTATTTTTCCTATTCTAATATTTCTTACAGAAAACAAAGGAAAAGAAAACCTCTACTCTTTCACATAGAAAGCTGTTACTTCCTTGAGTGTGCTGATGCTTTTTTTAAACTTTGAAACCATCATTCTTCCATACATTTTTTAAAATATTTATTTGGTTGCGCAGGGTCTTAGTTGCAGCACGTGGCTCCTTAGTTGCAGCAGGTGGGCTCCTTAGTTGTGGCATATGAACTCTTAGTTGCAGCATGAATGTGGCATTGTCCAAATTTGTCCAAAAATTTGTCCCAAAATGGAACAAAATAGTTGAAATTGAGATTATCTTGAAAAATACAGGATATGTGATAATCATTTACATTTAGCTACTTCCCAAAGGCCTGGAAGTAGCTAATGATCAACCAAATAATATCAGAATAAATTTTAATCTTACTAGCCAACACTAAAGGTGGGCAGAGGGGAGAAGAGAGAAGAAATGTTATTTCAGAAAATCTAAACTAAGAAAACCTATTGCAATTCAGCACAAAATCTTAGAATAAAAAGAAAATAACAATAGGCAGAAATCACTAGCAAGTCTTGTTTAGTGAAAGAAGCTCCATTATTTTCTACATACCAAACTCATAGCCAGCAAAGATAACATTGTGCTGTGAAATTTTACAACCTGGCTTGTATTCTACTCTCTCTATGCAAAGGTACTCTCTTTGACTTTCCTCAAAAAGCACCTTTGTACATGTTCAGACAATTGGGCAAAAGAGAAATTTATGTAGAATTTGACCTGGGGACCTCTGTGGATAATTTCAGTAAGATGTAAGCTCCCAAGGACAGGGACCCTTAATCTGCCTGGTTTACCACTGCTGCCCAGAGTTTTACTCAAAAAAATGTTTGTTGAATTTGAATGAATGATGTATTCTAAATGAGACAGCCTGAATCTGGAAAACACAGTGAGAATGTAACATCCATCTCTACTGTACAAGCACCTCAACTGGATGGCTATAGCCTGTTGGATCCAACAAGGTATTAGTGGCAAGATAAAGCCTCATAAAACAAAACTGCTATTTGTTAAAGGGATACCATTATTTTCTAAAGAATTAGGTAACTCTTTAGAGTTAGGTAATTAACTTGCTGAAGATCCATCTGGCAAACTAATGAAAAAATCAGGTTTATTCCATTGCAGATGTATCTGAAGAAAAAATTCAACCACATTTATTAGCTATGAATAGTAAGGTAAATTGGCTCACCTCAGGAGCACTGAGCTTGACAACAAGATGTGAAGAGAGTACAGAAGAAAGTCAGTAAGAATGTATGAGAGGAAAGAAGTTAATTATCTGGTCAATTTTAGATTTACTGAAGAAAACCTCCCCTATTAACCCCACCACAGATATTCTTATGAGCTTCATTGAGCTGCTCTGACCACTAGGCCTTAGATCACTCTCTAGTCCCCAGCTTCAGCTGCTTGCTTTAAATGAAATACAAATGAGGTGACTGGTTTTTTTCTAATAAACAAATTAATTCTTTCCATGAACAAAAATATTGTCATATTATAAATATTAATAGGAATATTTGGAAGGTCATCAAAGATACCAAGTGGGCCCCACAAACAGTGAATAATACTCAAATGTAGGGCTTCCCTGGTGGCTCAGTGGTTAAGAATCTGCCTGCCAATGCAGGGGACATGGGTTCAAGCCCTGGTCCGGGAAGATCCCACATGCCGCAGAGCAACTAAACCCATGAGCCACAACTACTGAGCCTGTGCTCTAGAGCCTGCGAGCCACAACTACTGAAGCCCATGCACCTAGAGCCTGTGCTCTGCAACAAGCCACCGCAATGCAATGAAGAGTAGCCCCCGCTCGCCACAACTAGAGAAAGCCCATGCACAGCAACGAAGATCAATGCAGCCAAAAAATAAATAAATAAATAAAAACAAAACAAACAAACAAACAAATACTCAAATGTAAAACGTGGCAGTTATGAAATAGGACTAAAAAACTCAACAAGGGGCTTCCCTGGTGGCGCAGCGGTTGGGAGTTCGCCTGCCGATGCAGGGGACACGGGTTCGTGCCCTGGTCCGGGAAGATCCCACATGCCGCAGAGCAGCTGGGCCCGTGAGCCATGGCCGCTGAGCCTGTGCGTCCGGAGTCTATGCCCCGCAATGGGAGAGGCCACAGCAGTGAGAGGCCCCCGTACCGCAAAGGGGAAAAAAAAAAAAAAAAAAAAAAACTCAACAAAACCAGATGATCTTCCAAGCCTCCCTTCTGCAATTTTACAAAAAAACTGCACAATTTTGAAACCAAAGTCTTCAGTAAGTAATACCAAAGTTAACTATACTAAGCAGACATATTTTAAGCACTCTAAGGTAATTTCCTAACTAGGTGAACTACATGGGTCTGAAGTCATTCTGAAGTTATCAGCTACCCAATATAGCATATTGCACATCTCAACACCAAATCATGCACTATATTTTAACCACTGCTACAAAGTCAGAGAGAGAGAGAATACTAATTCAAATAAATATTTATTCAAAATAAAATATACTTAAAGCCATTAAATGCCTTAAATTTTATTTCCCGACATGTTTTGATTCAAAATAAATAGAAGGAATGATAAAAATAGACATCACCATTTTCCAAACTTTATTGAATTAATGGATCTAGGCAATGATGATCAGTAGCTGCTAACATCACAAAACTGAAACACAACCAGCCATTACATGTTCCTGATGCGGGGGTGGGGGAAGACACTTAAAAAAAAATCTATTCTAATCTGGTTAATCCTTTAGAGCCAGCCTCAGAGGAAATGCAGGAGACAGAAATATGCTAAAAACTTGAGGAATACAAACTGGCAAAATCTAGATTGAGGGGAAACTATAGAACAAAATAAGACTGGTTTCTTCAAGCAAATTCCAAGATGGGAGGGGGGCTGGGGGGAGAAAGAAAGAGAGGGGAGCCTATACATTAAGATATTTAACCAACCAATCAACCAAATATGTGGATCCTCAAACAGACATACCATAAAAATTAACATATATGTATGTATGTATGTATTTTTAAGTCCTCACCCCTTAGATATACATCCTAAAATCTTTTTAGCTTAAATGATATGATGTCTTCAAAACAATATGGGGGAGAAGAAGAGATTCAGAGTATAAATCAAGCAAGATTGGCCATGAGGTGATGAACTGTTGAAGCTGGGCAATGGCAAAGTGGGGTTTTATCATTCTAGCTCTGTATTTTTGTTACACAACTAAATTTTCTCATAATTAAAAGGAGAAATAAATAAATGGAAGCATTTGGAAACAATGGATGAATGAGCCCAGAAATGTTCATTATGCACACACAGTTGGAGCTGCATACCATCTGATCTGGAGTGAGAAACTGTGGAATTCACAGGTTCCCTGGGTAGGGCAGCTCTGCAGGGATCATTGTTAAGTCCATCCCCACTAAGCCCCAGGCTGTCTGACGCAGCACTCCTTCCTGGTTCAGACCCAGGGCACCAACCAACATAACTTCTTCTTGCCCTACGCCACACCCTTTACTGAAAACTGAACAGGAAATAAACCAGAAGGCACAAAAAAGATAAGAAAAGGGAGACAAACACACAGGCAGTCAAATAAAAAAGAACTGAAAGACAACAGTGGTCAAGGCCAATCAACCCATTTCTTAATTAAACAAATATGGCTTTCAATCCCTCATGCTGTAACCTAAATGTGCAGCCTAATTAATACCTGACTCTGCCTTGTATAAGTGCACTTAACTTCCACAACTTTAAAGATAAACATAAATTAAATATTTAAATAAATACATAGGGAATTTTACTATTTAAAGACATCTTACTGCAAATTCTTTTACAACAATAGTCGCCCCACATTTACTCATGGGGCAGGGGAAATGATAGTATTAATATTAAAATGTTATTATTAATAATGTAGCCATTGATATTTATTGAGTACTTAAGCTGTATACTATTCTAAAGAACTTGATTATGTATGTATATGTATTAGTTTCATCTGCAGGACAATTCTATGAGATACATAAAATTATTATTATTATTTATTATTCCCATTTCACAAATGTGGAAGCTGACCAATTAAGTGTAATGAATACTATGTGCTGGGTCTTTTGTGGCCATGCCATGCAGCATGTGGGATCTTAGTTCCCCAACCAGGAATCGAACCCGTGCCACCTGCAGTGGAAGTGTGGAGCCCTAACCACTGGATGGCCAGGGAATTCCCACTAGGTCATTTTTAAAATGTGCTTCATAGTATTTTAAACGAGGCCATGTGTGTGTATACAAACACATACATTTATATAACAATTAATAGAAGAGTCAAATTATTTGTCCAGAAGTCACTACATCAGCTGTACAGAGGTTCCTAATTATAAGTACAGTATATTTATAACTGTCACAGACCAAAGTCACTTCAAGTTCATTTTAATAGAAATGTTTCTCTTTGCCCAGGAAATGGTCAAAGACCTGAAGATAACTGAACACAGATCCAAGCTGAACAAAAAGCCAAAGGAAAAGCATTACAATACCATCAACTCCTTAAGGGCAATTCCCTGTCTGATATTTTATAAATACCCCATTGGATCAAGCACGGAACGCTTTACACACAGGAAGAGCTTCATGAAAAGTAAATGCCAGAACTATTCTACAGTAGCATCCTCGTCTCCCACATCTTCATCAATCTGAACTCCAAATAAAGGGGGAAATAATGTTAAGGAGTTCCTCAAAACACCTGCCCTTCAGGGTCATACAGGGTTATTAATGGACCCACCTAACTTGCTAGGTGGGACACCCAGTTTGACAAGGCAACCTGCCCCCCTAGGGGGACCATTTCAAAACCTCAGTTGCCCCAAATCCCACCCTACCTCCCACAAGGAAAACTGTTCCACATGACCTCCTTGTTGCTCTACAAAGCCTCAACATCCTCTCAGTCATCTAAGGTTCATAACTCAGCACAGTGGTTCTCAATCTTCTCGGACCCTGGATCCTTTTCAGAATCTGAGAAAAGGTCTGAGTTATCTGGCCCAGAAGAATGCCAGAGTACGCACATGAACAATTTTGGACAGAATTTTGGGGAAATCTCAGTGCTTATGATTAATAGCTCCTGCCTCCTCCTACTTTTTCCTTCACCTTCACAGTAGCCATTTGACCTTTCTTCCCTACCTATCAACATCTTTGTCACTCTTTACCTACTACTGAAACCCAACTGAAACCCAACTGGGCCCTTCCCTGCCCAGGTCTCATCCACAGCCCCACCCACACCCATCAATGGTTACTATAAGCCTTGCTTGAATTCCCAGAACTACTCCCTTGGGACACTTGCCATGGTCTATCTTGTCTTCATCTCTCCTACTATACTGTAAGCTCCTGAAGGGTAAGAATACTCTTACTCCTTTCTGTATCTCTCATAGAGCATGCAGCAAAGTGCCTTGAACGTGGGTTTTCGTAAGCATGAATGTCAAACCTAAGGACTTAAACCAGCCAATCAGCAAGAACCTCTTAAATGGAACATTATGAGTGTCTGACTAATCAATGCTTGGGCAGCCCAGGAAGTTGATGCGATTAAGCAACTCCACCCATCATTTCCTGATCTAGCACCCTGCTCTCTCAGAGATGGGAGGTTCATGAGGTGGAGACACAGAGACTCTCCACGCCACTTTTCTGCAAAGCAAAAATTAGTTTGGCTTGAGCAGCAGCTTTTTTCCAGCACTCTAGTTACCTAAAACATTCCTATGCAACATCAGATTTTAAAGAAAATCCTACTCTCAGCCATGCACAAACACACAGAGCCACAATACTTAATACTGTCACTTTAACTAGAATAAAAACAACTTTCATTTTTTTCACACCTAATAAAAAGAAATTAAAAAAAAAAAAAACTTTCATGTTACTAATAACCTCCAGGACAGAACAACCTAGATATGCAGGCATTCAGCTATGAGTTAGACAACCTCCTCCTCATTTTCAAAGCCCCAAACCACATCCTTTAAATACTAAAATACATAGACACTAAGTCCCAACAAGAAACACTGTAAAGTCTCCCCATGACTCTTTACTATATTAAACACAGCTGTCTAAGGTCATGTTTACATATAGATTAAAAAAAAAAAAGCCAAACCAACATCAGCATTAACAAAATGTATAATAAACAGCATTAACAAAATGTATAATGTATAATAAATGTATAATAAATTTCCAAACTAGAAAAGAAGAAGACACCAAGAAATTTTTAAAACTTCCATCTTTAAAGTATATAAAAACATAAATTATGTCCTATTATCATGTTTTGGTTATATCTGTGTAAGTTTTTATATATATAAAGTTTATATGTGTGTGTGTGTGTGTGTGTGTGTGTGTATATCTCACAATGCTTTAATTACTTCAATAGAAAACCCTAACTTCCCTGGTTCTAAATTAGTTATAAAGCATGCAGAGTTCACACCCAGAACCTTTAGGTACTTCAACTGTTAACAAACCAAACCACAAAGGAAAAGCTGACACCCAAGATCAGATTTATAATAGATGCAAAACTATGCACAGCAAGCAAAGCCTAACATGGTAAGAGTTAGAAATGATACAAAACTCCCTCCCTGAAAATTTCTAGTAATAAGCTTATTCCTCTTTCCTACTGCCCAATCTTATATAAAAGATTATTAGCACAAATAAAGTAACAGAAATCCTAATTCACAAACTGCTAGAATTTGTGACTCATGGGTCCAACTCTTGCTTTCTATCCTCAAAGCAGGATCCTACTCCCTAGGCAAGATGGCCCTGTAGCTAACAAACATAGCCCACTGAAAAAAGAAAACAAACATCTTCCCTAAACATAACAGCACCTGAGCTGTAAGGAATGTTTTGTATCTACAAAGCACTTTTACAAACATCTCACTTGGCCCTTTCTGTTCCTCAGCTCATCTGCATCTTGGGGCCTTTGTACCAGCTGCTCCTTCTTTCTCCCCAATCCCTGCATGCCCACCTATCCCCTTGTGGCCCTCATGTCACCACAAACTTCATATTCCTCAGTGTTTCTGTAGTTCACAGCTTGCAGCCACTGTGCTGAAAAAGGGAGATAAAAGCCCAAAAACTGAAACTTGCTCAAGATCACAGTAGTGATGTAGTCATTACTTCAGAGGTCAACATTTTCTGACACATTAAAAATTTTAAACACACATTTT
This sequence comes from Hyperoodon ampullatus, assembly GCF_949752795.1. Taxonomy (NCBI): domain Eukaryota; kingdom Metazoa; phylum Chordata; class Mammalia; order Artiodactyla; family Ziphiidae; genus Hyperoodon; species Hyperoodon ampullatus. Next base: position 134,530,404 of record NC_136916.1, on the reverse strand, counting down.
AAGTTATAAAAGATTTAAATAAAGAGGTTCACCAAGTTCTCCTTATGAAAACATTCTACAATATGTTTTATTTCAGGAACTGATATTCAGTCTCATCTTGTATTAAACACTTCCCTCCCAGTTTTAAAAAGTATAGTAAAAGACAATCTGAGAAAGAGCTTTGTATCTGAAAAATCTTCTACAGTGATTAGCAAAGAACTAAAAATTACCCAGGGGCAAACCAGAAGCTAACCTGCATTACCTGGGAACTTATGGAGAGGTGATAGTGCTAGATCCAGGTTCCCATATAAATAGACCCTTTAAATCAGTCTATTCAGTGTTGCACATAACAAAGCCCTCATGGAGAGTAACATTCACTATAATTCTTACTTCTACTGAGTGGAATGTTTAGGTGAGAAAAATATTAAACACCAAAGCATAATCATATAGGATATTCTTCAGTTCCTGAATTCACTTAGAAAATAATTATTTAATACCTACAGATATGCTCCCATGTGCTTGAAACCCTAATTTAATGAGGGCAAAATGAAAGCCAAACAATGTGAATAAAGGTTTCAGCAGCAGTTCAAATGGAGAAAAAGTTGAGAGTGAGTTATCACAGTCACGTATCTTTTTTTTTTTTTTTTTTTTTTGCGGTACGCGGGCCTCTCACTGTTGTGGCCTCTCCCGTCGCGAAGCACAGGCTCCGGACGCGCAGGCTCAGCGGCCATGGCTCACGGGCCTAGCCGCTCCGTGGCATGTGGGATCTTCCCAGACCAGGGCACGAAGCCGTGTCCCCCACATCGGCAGGCGGACTCTCAACCACTGCGCCACCAGGGAAGCCCACAGTCACGTATCTTTAAAACACGACAAACACGTAAGAATCTGCAGATTGAATGTCAGCATTTATATTGTATGTATCAATTTAGTTTTTCAAACTTTATTCAAACTAACATCAAAATAATATTGAAGTATTGTATATATTATGTACCTATTTGTTCTTTATAGTTGCCTAAGATCTAGAAGCATACAAGGTTTACTAGTTTTGTTCATTATATGTTTAACTACATTATAATGTAATGTAAAAAAAAAATATTTTTTTCTTTTTGGCTGCGCCATGCAGCTTGCGGGATCTTAGTTCCCTGACCAGGGATTGAACCCAGGCCCTCAGCAGTGGAAACGTGGAGTTCTAACCACTGGACCACCAGGGAATTCCCTACAAAAATTTCAATTCTACTCATATTGAAGGGCCTCAGTAAATTTCTTCCTTAAGATGGGATTCACATGTTCCTCAAATTTACAAAGCACTGCTCCAAGACCAGAAGTTATTCAGTAAAAGAGAGGATAAGAGCCACATAGGAAAAACTATTAATATATAAGTATATACTACAGTGATTTGATTAAAACTACAAAAAAGGTAGGCCCATCCTCATCCAGATCAGCAACACCGGTAGTTGCACTCAAATTGCTACCATCTGGAGGGGCGTAAAGAGATCAGGCCCCTTACCTTTGGGAATTTTCACCAATCCTAAACCTTGGTGAATTTTCTTCCATTTCACATCACAAGTATAAAACGATTTCTAGTCTCTAATTTGAACATTCAAGCAATTATTTCTCCTTTTATTCAAATCTCACAGTTTGACAGCTAAGTTATCAAACAGATCTTTCATTCATTCACTTAGTATTATTGAGCATCTATAGTAGATAGTACCAGGGACTTTTCCAGAAACTGGGGATACAGCAGTAGGCAAGTACAAAAATCCCCATTCTCATCAAACCTGTGTTCCAGGTGGGAGACAGATGAATAAAGCATATGATACATAAAGTTATCTACGGAGGGAAAGGGAAGCAAGAAGTATATGCATCATGCACTAATGATATATACAGGCATAAGATTTCAGAAAGCTATGTTTAGTCACTGTATCATGAAACAAAAATGTAATAAATAAAACCCATTAGAAAGAATATGAGTGCCCATTTATATGACGAATCCAGAAATGAGATGAGACTATCAGGATAACACACAGAAGCAAAATGGCACAAAAAGCATGGTCTTTTTGGACACTGACTCTGATCCTGGTATGTGCTCAACCCATTCCTGAAATACTCTAAATAGATGTGAAACAAATTTTAGAAGAATATTTATGGAGACACACACACAAAAAAATAAAGGAGAGGTTGAGATAATACAGGGAAAGGAAGAATACCCAGGAATTAAGTTAAAAATAGGTAGAGTATTCTGTAGCTCACTCACTGTTAGCCTAAGTGCACAGTATTTCCTCAGATTTCAATACTAAAAACTAATTTGGATAGAAAGAGAAAAGTGACATCATGGCTATCTGATGCCACTCGGCTCTAAATTTCTTTAATGGTTACAGAAAACATGCAAATCAAAACTACAGATAAATGCCTTCCACAGGCTCTTATTTGGGAAGATGGGGAAGGGAAGGGAGGGTCATCAGTAGTTAGAGGATCAAAGAACAGGCTAATCAAAGAAGAAAACAATTATCTTTGATTGAACTCAACATGAAAACAAAGGCTAGTCATAAGGTTAAAAAAAAAAAGCATTGAAATTAACATTTTTCCTAGCATAAAACTAAGACTAGAGGAAATGTGAAGGCTCAAGAGGCTAAGAGAAAATCCCCTTAAAATAGGCAAATTTTATTAGAAAAATCAAATTATTGTGAAATTTTCTTTTTTAAATCCCAAATGCCTTTTAAAAAAAGTTACACAGGGGCTTCCCTGGTGGCGCAGTGGTTGAGAGTCCACCTGCCGATGCAGGGGACGCGGGTTCGTGCCCCGGTCCAGGAAGATCCCACGTGCCGCAGAGCGGCTGGGCCCGTGAGCCATGGCCACTGAGCCTGCACGTCCGGAGCCTGTGCTCCGCAACGGGAGAGGCCACAACAGTGAGAGGCCCGCATACCGCAAAAAAAATAAAAAAGAGTTACACAGGTATTTTAATTCTGTCCCACCGTCACATGTCTACCCACATCCCACAAAGCCCAGAAACAAAGAAAATTCAGTGACTCTCCAAAACAATACTAAATAGAAAGAAACGGAGTATTGCAAAAATTTCAAGAAACATAAAACTTGGTTAAATATCCTTTAAGATCATGCAATTCTTTTATTTCATGCTCAAAACAAAAAACTGTGTGATATTTATTTGGTTTCCTGAACAGTACCTCCTTAGTGCTAGAATTATAAATCCTGAGAATCACAAAGGAATCATGAGATGACCACCTAGCCATAACTTCACACACTGATGGAGGACCAGAAACCCACTTTTATCACTGTGCTCTGAGTTGACAAGGCTCCCAAGGCTAGCTCATACTATAAATCAGTGTCAGTTTATTAAGTCGTAATGGGGATCAAAATTCCAATTTCAGAAATTGGAACACCTCAGTCCTCCATTCATACCGTCCCCTCTTTCTGATATTAAACCAGGAGGTTTGGGTTATACATGAAAAAAAATAAAGAAAGAAGAATCTAAGGAAGAATTCAACCAAGCTATAATCTGTTTCTATACACCACCCCGCCCCCGGCAAAGAGCTCACTCAACACAGGAAGATTCAGCCTCTTCCCCCACCCCTCTCTCACCTAAAGGCTGGACAAACATGGCTTAAATTTTTGTTTTTAAGCTCCTCCTTAAGGCCTAATCAACTTCCATTTATTACATATTTTCTTCAGCTGATTAACTAAATGGATTTTTAGCTTCCTAGATGTTCCTACCTGAGTTTGAACTAGTTTCGTTGACGGTTCTAAATCTAACTGCTCGTTTGCTAGATTATGTTCCTTCTAAAGATGTCTGATTGCATCCAATACTACTCAACTCTCCCTAATTTTCTGAGAGTCATCTTATCTCAGAGTTGAACAGTATGCTAACTTGAAAGAGAAGAGCCTACTTAACCATTCATTCTTGCCACAAATGTTACTCCATGGCATTAATTTGAACCATTTTTAAGGTTTAAGAATGGGATAATACATTAGAGAAAGAATGCAGAATATGCAAGAATTTTTGAAATAAACTGCTTTTTAAAGACATTTTGCACAAATACCCATCAGTCCTTTCCTGGCCCTCCAGGCAGTGGTTCTCTACCTTTCAGGACAGATTCTCTACCCCACCCTCCAAGAACTTCTAAATAAGTAGAATCAGCTCTGCTATACGGGATTGACTGATATACTGGGGAACAATTTGAGTAAAATATGAATTTCGTGCTTGCTTACGTAGGATTTCTTCTGTGAGAAACACTAGGTGCACATACAAAACTGCACTCTGTTGATCTCAGCAGCACAGGACACACACATGCACACAACTCAAACATCTTTTTAACAACTTTAAAAAAACACACGTCAAGCACATGCACCATCTGTAATGTTTTCCTGGAAATCTGAAAATAACCTGCAGCAACCCAAGTTGGCTATGATGCCTCAGGGCTCCTCAAACAGTTTGGGAACTGGCACCTTAAGTGCCCCACCCCCAGTCTAACATTTCTAAAAACAGCCTACACGGTGCACAAAGTGGCCAGCTCCCAACCTCTCTCCAGGGCTCCGGGTTTGTAAACTGACTTTTCTAAATCTCCACTTGGATATCTAATAAGCATCTGAAACTCAAAACGTCCAAGACAAAATCCCGATTCCCTGTGCACGTTGCACAACCACCCTTCCAAAATTTTCCCCATTTTAGTAAACATCAGTCCTTTTTCCAATTGCTAAAGCCAAAAACCCTTGAATCATCCTTGACCCCCTTTTTCCTCTCACAACCACATCAGCAAATCCCATTGGCTCTGCCTTCAAAATATAATCACAATGCAACTACTGTTCACCACCTCCACTGCTACCACCCTCCTAAACCACTAGCATTTTTCACCTGCATGAGTCTCCTGTTGGTCTCTCTCAGTTCTACTGTTACTCCCCATATGGTCTACTCTCAAACTCAGCAGCCAGAGTGATCCTATAAGGAAAAAGGGAAATTCAACAATATCATCTTCAATGCCAAACCGTTCAATGGTTTCCCCTACGATGACACCCCACCATCTCTCATTCCTTACTTGTCTCTCCCCCCTCTGCTTACTCTGTTCCAATGCGACTGGCCTTCTTGCTCTTTGTCAAACACGCAAAGCACAATCCCACCTCAGAGCCTTTACACTTGCTGTTGTTCCCTCTGCTTCTTCCCCCAGATATTTACCTGTGTCACTCTGACTTCTTCCACATTTTTGCTCAAATGTCATCTTCTCAAGAGACACTCCGTGACCATCCACATAAAGAAGTATTACTCCCCTGCATTCCCTATTCCCTTTACCCCTTCTTTACATTCTCTGCAGCTCTTTCTCCTTCCCTCCTGACGTGTCTATGTCGGTGCATCTTTGCTAGAACATCGGCTCTAGGAAAAGACTTAATTTTGTTCACTGTTATATCTACCAGGCCCCAAACCATATGTTACAGACACTCAATACTGTTGAATAAAAATTATACCGATTTGCTTTAGGATGTTTTACTTAATATCAAAATACTCCCCAGAGTTTGTATTATTGGGAGTTTTTCTATCCTGCATCTCAAACTCTCCTGTTTTACTGATAATAATTAAACTTATGCTTTTTTTGGTCATCATTATCCATACAGAAAATTATTTGGCTAGTCCACAATGAATTATACTTTGATTTTCCTAAGCTCTTTAATTCTATTCATAAGCTAAAAGATTAGATAAAATCAGGGTAGATGTTTCGGGTGGCAAGGCACTTCAAAATCTAACCACAGGACTTCCCTGGTGGCACAGTGGTTAAGATTCTGCCTGCCAATGTAGGAGACACTGGTTCGAGCCCTGGTCCAGGAAGATCCCACATGCCGCGGAGCAACTAAGCCCATGAGCCACAATTACTGAGCCTGCACTCTAGAGCCAGTGAGCCACAACTACTGAAGACCGTGCGCCTAGAGCCCGTGCTCTGCAACAACAGAAGCCACCGCAATGAGAAGCCCGCCCACCGCAATGAAGAGGAGCCCCCATTCACCGCAACTAGAGAAAAGCCCGTGTGCAGCAACTAAGACCCAACGCAGCCAAAAATAAAAATCTAACCACAACATGTTTAAACCAAAGATTACCTGTGGGCCCCACCTACATAATTTGGCCCAAATATAAAAATCACTTTTTGGGGACTTCCTTGGTGGTCCAGCGGTTAAGACTCTGAGCTTTCACTGCAGGGGGTGTGGGTTTGATCACTGGTCAGGGAACTAAGATCCCGCATGCCACACGGTGTGGCCAAAAACTAAATAAATATCACTTTTAACCTTTGCCTCATTTAGTCCCAGACCTTCTCTACCAGTTATCTTCAATGTGGATTGGGGGTGGAGTGGGGTGGTCATATTAAAGAGCCTTAATAGGAAGCTACTTGATCATCACCAGGTTGAAAGTAAAGCCCATCAGGATTTGTTTGGAGTCTTCGTAATGTGATGGAACCTCAACTCAGGGGATTTTAGATTTTACTTCCTCTCCTCTACAAAATATCTCAGTTGTATTTTGTGTATGCTGAGGATATTTAGACACCCCCTTGAGCAGGCCTGTGGTCTAATCTATGAAAAGGTATTTGGATTGTCTTAGGTCCTTTTGAAAAGCAATGGATTTGGCTCCTTGTTACTATGGTAATGAGGGCCGTAGGAACAGATGTAATTTCCCACTGAAAATTCAAAGCATTCAGTAGCTTTGTTTATCAGGAATAAGGTAGAAGGAGCAGCAGAAGCAATTATGGAGTGCATTTATAAGCATGTAAAGGAGTGTGTTTCTTAACTCTGAAAAACAAGATTTTAAATTGTTTAGTTTACGAGAAAAAAATGAAGGGAATAAGAGAACTGAAGAAAATAAACATGCTGGAGTGTATTCTAACACGTACAGCTCTGCACCATCACTCAACCTGGCACTACAGATTTTCCAGAACAGAGGTTCTCAGATTGGTTTTCAGATTGGTCTGGATGGGAAGAAAAATCCATTGAAGTAAACAGGAAATCAACCAAAGCAAATAGTGGTACCAAGCCCAATGCTCCCAAAAGATTAAGTTTTTTTTTGTTTTTTGTTTTTTTGTTTTTTTGCTTTACGCGGGCCTCTCACTGTTGTGGCCTCTCCCGTTGCGGAGCACAGGCTCTGGACGTGCAGGCTCAGCGGCCATGGCTCACGGGCCCAGCCGCTCCACAGCATGTGGGATCCTCCCAGACCAGGGCATGAACCCGTGTCCCCTGCATTGGCAGGCGGACTCTCAACCACTGCGCCACCAGGGAAGCCCCAACATTAACAGTTTAAAGGAGAGATGCCACATCTCAATACATTCTTAAAAGAAAATAATATTCAGTGTCTATTCCTGATTTTAAAAAGTTCTTAGCAAACTAGGGATAGAGTAAAACTTTACCTTAATAAAAGCACTCTCCCAGAAATTTACAGGAAATAGCATACACAACAGCAAAATATTAAAAATATTTCCTCTTAGAACCAAGAATAAAGATGCCAGCCATCATATTACAAAAAAAGATTAAAACATTGAGGGAAAAGACAAAAATCTGTCATTATTTGCAAACTATATGTTATGGGGCTTTCAAGTTAAACAATCAAATTAAAAACTATTTGGTTTAATAGTATAAAAACTTATCAGATAAAAAATCAAAATTAAGGGCCTCCCTGGTGGCGCAGTGGTTGGGAGTCCGTCTGCCGATGCAGGGGATACGGGTTCGTGCCCTGGTCCGGGAGGATCCCATATGCCGCGGAGCTGGGCCCGTGAGCCATGGCCGCTGGGCCTGCGCATCCGGAGCCTGTGCTCCGTAAGGGGAGGGGCCACAACAGTGAGAGGCCCGCGTACCGCAAAAAAAAAAAAAAAAAAAATCAAAATTAAAAACAAAACAAATCTTAAAAAGAATTACCACATGACCCAGCAATTCTACTAAGTATGTACCTAAAACAGGTACTTAAACAAATACTTGTATGGAAAAGTTTATAGCAGAGCTACTTAGAATAGCCAAAGGGGAAAACAACCCAGATTTCCACCAGTGGATGAATAGATAAATTGTGGTATATACATAGAATGGATTATTATCTAGCCATAAAAAGGAATGAAGTACTGATATGTACTACAACAAGGATGAACCTTGAACATATTAATGCTAAGTGAAAGACTCATAGGTCAGATAACAAGGTCACACATTACATTGTTTCATCTGTAGGAAATGTCCAGAATAGGCAAACCTATAGAGACAGAAAGTAGATTAGTTCATAGCACAGGGAGATCAGCTCAGTGCTTTGTGACCGACTGGAGGGGTGGGATAGGGAGGGTGGGAGGGAGGGAGACGCAGGAGGGAAGCGATATAGGAACAGATGTATATGTATAACTGATTCACTTTGTTATAAAGCAGAAACTAATACACCATTGTGAAGCAATTATACTCCAATAAAGTTGTAAAAAAAAAAAAAAAGAAAGTAGATTAGTGGTTGCCTAGGGCTGGTTGGCAGTGGGAGGGGAGAGAGCACAGAGAGATAGGAAATGACTGCTAATGGGCATAGAATTTCTTTTTGGAGTGATAAAATATCCCAGAGGAACTTCCCTGGCAATCCAGTGGTTAGGAGTCAGCACTTTTGCTGCTGTGACCCCAGGTTCAATCCCTGGTCAGGTAACTAAGATCCCTCAAGCCACACAGAGCAGCCAAAAAAAAAAAAAAAAGAAAGAAAGAAAGAAAATGTCCTAGAATTAGAGGTGATGGTTGCACAACTCTGTAACTACACTAAACACCAGTGAACTATACACCTTAAAAAGGTGACTTCCCTGGTGGTCCAGTGGTTAAGACTCCATGCTTCCACTGCAGGGGGTGAGGGTTTGATCCTTCGTTGGGGAACTAGATCCGGCATGCCACGTGTTGCAGCCAAAAAAAAAAAAATTAAAAGGAAGAAAAGGTGAATCTTACAATATGTGATTTACATCTAAATTTAAAAAGTAAATGGAAGAGAACAGTCAATAAGATTTGAGGTGGGATAAACATAACTCCAAAACATATGCTAAAACTATAGTAACCAAAACAGTATGGCAGTAGAGCAGAAACAGGTAAGGAGTTCAAGATAACAGCATCCTCAATACTAGAGATGCATAGTTAGTGGGAAAAGCAGAATGTTTGAATAAACTGAGAAAACCAAATATCTGAGTGAAAAGGTAGATGCCTACTATACCATAAAAACTTAAAAGTGCCATATTGAGTAAACTGTAAAATTCAATACTGTCAATTATGAGAATATGATTTTTAAATCTTAGTGGGAAGCAAATCCTTTCCTAAGCAAAAGACACAAAATATTGACATATCTGACTAAATACAAATTTTAAACATCTATTTGGGGAAAAGACACCATAAAATTAAAAGACAAGCAAAAGACTGGGAGAATATTTGCAATATACACAAAAGATTCATTTCCATGACATTAAACAGTTCACCCTAGCCAATGGGGAAGGAGCTGAGTGTCAATATTTTAGCATAATTCTACTGGTGTAAAACAAAACTGAAAAGACTATATACAGTTTGCCAAATACATAGAAAGATATATAATGCCCAGCAAACTGGATATTTTGGAAGGTGAGTTAGGGACATGTATTTTTTCGCATCTATTTTCCACACTGTTTGAATTTCTGACCACAGTATGTTAACTTTATAATATCAAAAATAATTTTAGAAGGAAAAGAGTCTGAAAAGCAAAACTTCAAGTAGATGAGGGCCACTGAAGGATTTTTCAAAGAGAAGTAGCCTGGTTGGATTAGTTTTCTTGACAGATCCCTGGAGCACCTTTACAAAGAAGGGCTATGAAAAGCACCAGTTTGGAAACAGATATTGATTCATTTCTGTATTCAACAAATGCTGAACACCTACTGGGGCTCGGCACTGAGCTAAGCATTGGGACCAATTAGAAATGTTGCAAGTTGTCTCAGCAAAAGGTCAAGTATACTAGATATACAATACTTTGGGGACTGGTACAACGGACATGAGGCGTCATTTTTAAGGCCTCTGTGGATAATATCCTTCTGATACTCCTTACCTTACAAGAGGACCAGACACTGCTAATAAGTATAATCCATTTTTTGACAACTTGAATAGGAAAAGCAAAAAGTCCATATCAGCCTGTTCTTGCAAGTCTTGTTTTCAAGATTCTTTGACTGTGGAAACCCCATGTCCTAAAAATCTTTGAACGAAGAAATTTCAAAGCCACCTTTGGTCATTTTCTCTGTGTCCATTTTTTTTTCATTCCTTGGTTTTGACAAAAGATGACTAAAAAGAGGACACAATATTAATAGGTAACCCAGAGGAAAAACATTTTAGTGAATCATATTAGAGATATTTTTAATTGTGATTTAATCTGCACTGGCTTCTTTTTACAGTTGACATGTTCCCATTTTCATCACACCCATCTGCTATTTCAACAGCAACCCAGTTTTAGCAAAAGTTAAAGACCATGACTATACATAAAATTTTTTTAAACTTTCTCATCTTAAAACTCATTTTTTAAAAGTGTCCACTAAAGGGCTTCTCTGGTGGCGCAGTGGTTGGGAGTCCGCCTGCCGATGCAGGGGACGCGGGTTCGTGCCCCGGTCCCCCGGTCCGGGAGGATCCCGCATGCCACGGAGCGGCTGGGCCCGTGAGCCATGGCCGCTGAGCCTGCGCGTCCGGAGCCTGTGCTCCGCAACAGAAGAGGCCACAGCAGTGAGAGGCCCGCGTACCGCAAAAAAAAAAAAAAAAAAAAGAAAAAAAAAAGTGTCCACTAAGTGAAGGGAGGCAGGAAAAAAAAAAAAAAACCTGCTGGTAACTTTGGCAAACAATTCACCCTACCATTTAGCTTAGGGGCATTTCAAAGATGTGAGAGGTGTGGCAGCAGCTCCAGGTTATACCACTACCTTAGGGCTAACTGCTTTATCATCTAGGGCTGAGAAAAGAAGCTCTTCTGAGGCTGCTGGTTAAGCAGGCAATCACTATCACCTAGACAAAGTCCACCGCCTGAATGAGCTTTTATTAAAGGAACCATAATGCTACCACAATTCTCCCCAAACCATACCAACAAGGTCCCTCATTTTTAGATTTCCTATTTCAAGTGCATGCTGTGGGCAATGCCAAGGAAAACAGAGGTCAGTTTCTGAGGAAGAGATCATAATCAAGCATGACAGTTAGGACCTGCACACCCCAAGACAGTCCCACTTTCATAGTATTTTATTGTTTTCACATAAGATGCCTTGTTAAATATGTTATTCAAGATGATTTAATAGTCGTACTCATGAAATCTTTTTTAATAAGAATAAAGTTCAGGGCTTCCCTGGTGACGCAGTGGTTAAGAATCCGCCTGCCGGGCCTCCCTGGTGGCGCAGTGGTTGAGAGTCCGCCTGCCGATGCAGGGGATACGGGTTCGTGTCCCGGTCTGGGGGGATCCCATATGCCGCGGAGCGGCTGGGCCCGTGAGCCATGGCCGCTGAGCCTGCGCGTCCGGAGCCTGTGCTCCGCAACGGGAGAGGCCACAACAGTGAGAGGCCCGCGTACCGCAAAAAAAAAAAAAAAAAAAAAAAGAATCCGCCTGCCAATGCAGGGGACACGGGTTCGAGCCCTGGTCTGGGAAGATCCCACATGCCGTGGAGCAGCTAAGCCCGTGCGCCAACTACTGAGCCTGCGCTCTAGAGCCTGTGAGCCACAACTACTGAAGCCCACGCGCCTAGAGCCCGTGCTCTGCGTCAAGAGAAGCCACCGCAATGAGAAGCCTGCACACCGCAACTAAGAGTAGCCCCCGCTCGCTGCAACTAGAGAAAGCCCTAGCACAGCAACAAAGATCCAACTCAGACAAAAAAAGAGATAAATAAATGAATAAATATTTTTTTTTAAAGAATAAAGTTCAAAGCCCAGGAAAAAAGCCTTTTCAGACTCTCTGTAGAGAGCATACAATCATATGGAAAAAACCTGGCCTAATCCCCCTGAGCGACCCTGAGAAAAAGAAGCATTTCTTCCCAGGCAGGAGATCACCAGAAATTACAACAGATTTAAAAAACAAAAACTAACAAATAACAACCAAAAAAACGCCCCAGCCATTAGCACATACTAAGTGTCTGACCTGTGTCTCATAAACAGAGGGGGGAAAACTCTCTAATTAAAACACAAAAGATGGTGAAGGAAGGAGAAAAAACTGAAGACTGAAAAAAGGGGCAATAAGCAGCAGTTACCAGCAGCCATTTTAGTAGTAATATTTAACCATTGGATATTGCTATACACTCGGTCTTTAGAAATTATTACCATCTTCACAGCTCTGAAAAAGAAGGTTCACCTGGACATCTAATATAATTTCACATGCACAGTGTCAAATATTTATTCCTTTTATATCCTGTCAGATATTTGTTCCTTTTAGCCACAAGTGTCCTGAGCCACAAAAATCTTTTTAAAAATATAGGTAAATAGATGCATCTCTCCACAGAGGAATCCAGGGGAAGTACCTGAGAGTCCCACATCCCCCTTCTGAGAGATTACAAGCAATTTCTTCCACTTCAGTTGCCACACTCGTATCCTAACACCTTTCTATTCTGGCCTTAACCAAAAGGTAACCATCAATAGATAGACAAAGGGGACTTCCCTGGTAGCGCAGTGGTTTAAGAATCCACCTGCCAGTGCAGGGGACACGAGTTCGATCCCTGGTCTGGGAAGATCACACATGCCACGGAGCAACTAAGCCCATGCGCCACAACTACTGAGCCTGCACTCTGGAGCCCGCGAGCCACAACTACTGAAGCCCACATGCCTAGAGCCCGTGCTCCACAACAAGACAAGCCACCAAAATGAGAGAAAGCCCGTGCGTAGCAATGAAGACCTATGGCAACCATCCATCCATCCATCCATCCATTCATCAATCAATCGACAAAGGAGAACTTAATAGACTATGAGGTGGCCTGGTGTGAAATTAAGGGTAATGAGAGTCTAACCAACCCAAACACATCAAATCTAATGGGGAAAGCGGGACACTGAATTTGAGCAAAAGAAGTTAAGAATGGAGACAAAGTCACAAGATTGGAAGACTCACTAGATTACTGAGCAATAAATGTCTGCTGCAGAGTAGATGAGGTGACCAGGTTGCCAGATCCAGCCACTTGGGCAACTGGAATGGCTACAGAATCTGAGACAACTAGGTACTATGGTTCCAATTCTCCGTAATACCAAAGTATGTGACCTGAAACTGCTCTGTATTTCCTTATGTCCCCACACATCCATATCAAAAACTAATAGCAGGTCATCTGGTTCAACATCTACTTACAGAAGGTAACTTCTTCCTTTATGAAAATGAAAAGTATTCTAGAATCAGTAGAATTTTTTCCTGACTGCATTTATATATGATTTGCAAACCAACAGAAGACTGGCTAAGCCTACTGAGAACTCCCTTAAATTGTTGAATCTATTTACCTATTTTTTTTTTTTTTTTTTTTTTTTTTGTGGTACGCGGGCCTCTCACTGTTGTGGCCTCTCCCGTTGCGGAGCACAGGCTCCGGATGCGCAAGGCTCAGCGGCCATGGCTCACGGACCCAGCCACTCCGCGGCATGTGGGATCTTCCCAGACCGGGACACGAACCCGTGTCCCCTGCATCGGCAGGCGGACTCTCAACCACTGCGCCACCAGGGAAGCCCCTATTTACCTATTTTTTTCAAGAATTAGATCTGAGACTTCTGGGTAAGGATGGTGGACTAAACACATAGCTATTCACTGATCCTTCCCCAAACACCAAGGGATATTTTTTTCTTAAGATATAAACCCACAGAGATGAAGAGAACTGAAGATCACAGCCACAAATTTTTGAAAGCTGGAAAATAAATGATTAAAAGGTAAAGGACCCAAAGACCCAAGAAAACGAATCCTAAAGTAAGCTTCCGGGAATACTTCTCCAAAAGGCTCAGCAGGGATAAATGGGAAGAATTAACAGAAAATCTTTCTGAAATGCAATTCTCAGATTCCCTTTCACTCTCTCAGGCAGGCAGACAAATGCCCTTCCCTCACCCTTGCAAGACTGAAGGTAATCTAAGGAGGTTTATAAATAAACAGAGATTTATATGGACTAGGAATCACCACGTAAGGTGAAGGCAGTTTAAGTTAACATATGTACTAGATTCCAGCCCACAGTGTGTTGGTAAATAAACGTTTAACAACTGGCTGGGGTTTGGGGGATGGGAGGACAAGTGTAGTTATTTGCAATGTTTGCTGTTTACTAGTATAGCTGCTTCAAGCTACCAAATGATGTCACTGAATGCAGAGTTCAGAAGAGATGCCTATTACTACATAGTATTCCCACCATATAGACAGATGTACATACTCTCAAGAGCATCCACAATAAAAAAAATAATAATAATACAATACATAGAAAGTGGTGGGGTTTTAGTACTTATTAATTTTTAATATAACATTTCATTATAAATCTGCATAACCTTTAATAATTGTAGTATGTAGCAACTCACTCGCAAAGTTCCTGAAAATTTAACAATTGTCTCTGATGTGCTAGTACTAGCCACTGACCCCAGCCCCCTCCCCTCTATCAATACCTTTCCCAAAAGGCTGACAGTCAGGCCTTCACTTCCAGGCAGTGGAGATTAGGAGAGATGTCTCTGGGGAATTTGACCAGTGATTAGTCTACAAGGAAAAATATAAAGACACTGAAAAGTTCCCAAACTAAATTTGACCAGACAGATCATCCTACCTCAAAGCTCACAATTGATAAGTCCTACTTGCATGTTCAGAGCTCGCAGTCAGCTTCTTAGGATCCCACTCTTAAATATTAGTAAACAGCCAAGAGTTGTTAGACATCTCTAGTATGAAAAATAGAAATGGAAACAGAAAAAGAAAGCTGAGAGAGAGACCAGGGTCAGCTTCATAGGCGTGTGACCTGGGGAGTCACATAGCACCCTGTACTTGGAAAAGCTCCATGTTAGGTTTGACACTATGCTCTTGCTGTCTTGGAATGCTTTAATAATGTTAAACAAGGGGTCCCACATTTTCACTCTGTACTCAGCCCTACAAATTACATAGCTAGTCCTGACAGAGACTATGTAGGCAGAAGAAAATTGTGGGGAGAAAAACACCATTAATATTTTCAGAAACATAAGACAAAATATTACAAACATGAAGCCAGAAGAGTATGCTAAAAAAAAAAAAAAAAGACAAAAAAGAGTAAGAAAGTGATCACAAGCATGTTTTCTTGGTAATTAAAAATGTAACAGCTGAAATGAAAAACTCAACAGAATAGCATAAGAATTCTGGAAGATTAGTCCAGGAGGTCCAATATCTGAATAATAAGAGTTCAAGAGGGGATAAAAAGGAAAAAAGGGAGAAAGTCATCAACAAAACAGTTCCCAGATTGAAAGGTTCATCAAGTGCTCAGCACAATGGAGGGAACGAAACTCACACTAAGGTATATTATTGTGCAATTTTAAACACTTAGAAATAAAAGAACTGATCATATAAATAATCACAAACTTAATTGGCTTTCAGCTTCAAGAGCAATGCAGTAAACAAGGAAGAAATTAGAAAACAATGAAGTCATGCCTTGAAGATCTGCAAGCTAGAATTCTAGCCAGCCAAACAAACAATTAAGAGTAAGGACAGAGTAAGACATACTCAGTCATTCAAGCTCTCAGAGGTGATTAAAAATCAAACTCCCATAAATCTTTCTCAGGGAGCTACTGGAGAATACATTCTGACAAAGTAAGACACAGGAAGATATGAGATCTAGAAAACAAGAAATCCAACACACAGAGACAAAGAGTAACCCCAAGATGCTGGTGAAGGAAAGTCCCAGGATAAGAAGTATGCATAAGAACAGTGGGCAACCAGCCCAGATGGGAGCACACCTTCAGGAAGATGGGAAGCTAATGCAACACCTGAAGTGTCAGAATCCTGAAAGGAAAGTTGGGCAAGTTGCAATTTGAACTATAAAAGGAGTTAATATAAAAGTAGGCAACAAAGAAAAATATAAATTTCAGGGAAAACCAAAAGTTGTATAGAAAAGTAAAAGTGTTCACAGATTACTACATGGCTTAACTGTGAATAGCACATTCAGTCATTTTTTTTAAAGGGGTGTGTATGTGTGTGTGTGTGTGTGTGTGTGTGTGTGTGTGTATATATATAT
This sequence comes from Hyperoodon ampullatus, assembly GCF_949752795.1. Lineage (NCBI taxonomy): Eukaryota > Metazoa > Chordata > Mammalia > Artiodactyla > Ziphiidae > Hyperoodon > Hyperoodon ampullatus. The sequence goes on along the minus strand of NC_136916.1, from coordinate 134,514,286 downwards.
ATATATATATACACACACTTTTTTTTTTGGCTGTGCCAGGTTTTAGTTGTGGCACACGGGGTCTTCGTTGCCACATGCGGGATCTTTAGTTGCGGCATGCAGGATCTAGTTCCCTGACCAGGGATCAAACCCGAGCCCCCTGCATTGAGAGCACAAAGTCTTAACCACTGGACCACCAAGCACAGAGTCTTAACCACTGGACCACTGGACCACGACTGGACCACCTCCAGTATTCAGTGTAAACACTGAATACTGATCTAAGCAGTTATGAACACCTATACCAGGACAGGAAAACAAAAAAGGTACCTGGGGATGTGGAAAAAGAACTAAATCCTCATCTGCCATAATGGGAAATCAAGAGATAATACTTGAAGCTGAGAAATCAAGAAATCAGAATACAAGAATGCTATTAAGAAGACAAGGTTCAGAACTTGCTACCCCAAAATAACGGTGCCTTGGCATAGTGAATATTTTAAGCTGAAGAAATCTGAGAAAGGACAGATGCAGGAAGGACTCTCTGACCTTCTCTTCTACCCTGAAGCAGATCCTAAGACCCTCATGTGAGAGATGCCCTCCCTATACCTGGAGGAAGGGAGGATCCTCATTTCTGAAGCTGGAAGGACAAGGAGAGAAATTCAAAGTAACTGGCCTTGTTTCCCCAGTTTACTAACTTTAGCTCATGTTATTTTGTCCTATCACGTTCTTCTATGACTTTCTAGTCTTTCAAACCCAATATAAAAATGCTCAAGCAGGCTTCCCTGGTGGTGCAGTGATTGAGAGTCCGCCTGCCGATGCAGGGGACACGGGTTCGTACCCCGGTCCGGGAGGATCCCACATGCCACGGAGCGGCTGGGCCCGTGAGCCATGGCCGCTGAGCCTGTGCGTCCGGAGCCTGTGCTCCGTAACGGGAGAGGCCACAGCAGTGAGAGGCCCGCGTACCGCAAAAAAAAAAAAAAAAAAAAAAATGCTCAAGCTAAACCACTTCTTCAGGTCTACATTTCCTCATGAAGACTCCCATGTTACACAAAACCTGTATTAAATAAATTTGTACGCTTTTCCTTTGTTAGCATGTCTCTTGTCAGTCCATTTACAGGGCCCTACTAGAGGACCTAGGAGCAGAGCAGGAAGAAGAAGTTTTACTCCCCTGCAAGAACAAAGCAGTAAGAATCAGCTATAAGAAATTAAAGTGTTTGCCTCTAGAGAGGGAGAAGTGAGGGAGGAAGCGGGAGAACTGTTGCTTTTCAAAACAAGTCTTACAGAGCTATTGAATCTTTAAACTATGCACATTTAACACTTTGATAGAAAAAAAATACAAAATAAAAACATGAGAAAAGCTAGCAGAAGTTCAGTTTGATTTAGTTCATGATTCCTTTTTCAGATTACAAGTTTTCCCAACAAGAAATTTTTCTCCTTTCATTTGTTGTATTTCCAATTCTTCTACAACATTTACTACTTGCACAATAAAAAGTTAATACTCATCTTACAGATACTCCAACTATTATTTAGGGATAGTCCTGTATCATATGATACCCAACCTGGCCCAGCTCGGGAAATAGTGGTAGCTTACCTCCCAGGAGTTACCACAGCAGTTCACACCAAATGACTCCCTATCTCACAATGGGTTTCCCTCTGCAAGCCTACATTCTTTCAAAACACTATAAAAAAGACTTTCCATTTAACCCTGTGAGAAATTCAAATAATAAACACAACAAACTCTAGAGTGTGCCTGTAAGGGCAACAAATTCAATTTCTTTCACATCTTTATTATTCCAGACACTAAATTAAAAGCTTTCAGTACATATAAATTACAAGATGCCTTATTTAAACACAACTGGATAGCGTTTAGCATTTTTTATTCTTGCCTTATATAGCTGTCAGGTTGACTCTTATCTAGCTAGTAGAGTTATTACAGTCAGTTTACAAAACATCGTTCAGATATATAAATGCCGTCACATTCTCTGTGCACCTCCAGATTGAACGATGATGGTGGTCATGGTCAGCATAGGATATTTAAGGAGGAATTTGCTTAGCACAGAGAACTGAGCCTATCTGTAGACAGATGTAGTCCAGATCAAGCGGCTACACATGTTTTCACTTATTCCTTTAAGAGTGATTTGATTTGTTTGGATTTGGTATAGAATCCTTTCTGGATTTAAGGAAAACTATACAAGGTATTACAGCTTGTTATGTTGGCAGGCAGGTAGCCATGAAGAAATCCTCATCTAAAAAAGATTCCTTTTGCACTTAAAATTGAGGTGGGACAGACATACCTGAAGGCATGGTCTACATTTCTCATCTTCATTCTGCCTAATCATGGCAAAGATTGTTTTGTCTTCATTATTAATTAGTAAACCCTAGCCTAGGTAATGTGGCCTGTAGGATCATGAACACTCCTTACACACGTACACCTAATGCCAATAAAATATGCCTCTGACATAAAAAAAAGCCTTAAATTTTTCTCAAACTGGCAACAAAAACAAGCTGCTACCAGAAGAATTTCTTTTTTTGCCAAAGCGAAATTAAACTTTGCCAATATACACAAAGAACATACTTCCAGATTAGTGGCTGTTAACCAGCTTAATCTTAGGACGCTCAAAACTTCATGTCCACACTAGAGTGCTTTAGGTAAATAATACTCATCTCTTCCAGCTTCTAGATAGCTCTCGGCCTTAGGAAAGTTCATCTGGTTTCTTGCCACCTCCATCCATCCCCATCTAACCCTCCTCCCTAAAGCAGCTTTTTTTGTCACATTTTGTTTTTTGAAACGCTTGCTTTTTCCATTCTAAGTTTTCCCAAACTATTTCAGGGTTCTGACAATTCTGCCAGTGACTAAGTCTCCTCCTGGGAATAGCCTCATTATCACCATTGAAAACAGTCACTCCTAATACTGACTGATAAGAATCTGGAAACTCTTTGTAACTTCGGGAATGCAAATCCCACCCTACCCAATCTAAAGATAAACGTATTACAAATGGAATAACTGGACTCACCACAGGACAGAACTCTAGCAGTCTTTGTGTTCCAATTAAGCTACTGAGTTTTGTGTATAATCCTAATTCTTACTAATATGAAGAATTTACTATTTCCTTCCTCATAACCAATTAATACATAAATTACTAAGAGTCAAGCAAGCATAAAAGAAAAAAGGAAAAAAAAACCACCACACACACTCAACACAAACACTCAGCAGCAAATGCCCGAATGTTTTTAAGGTGATACAGCCTTCCAACTGATCAACTGTTTCAGAAATATTTTGTGCAGTACATGTGTTGTGCGGGTAACTTTTGTTTTTGGCAAGCTAGTCCTCCTGGCTTGGAAAATCAACAGCAGATAACCTAAAATAAAAGGTCTTTTCCTATATCCCTCAAATGGAACAACTATTTAGAAACTTAATTCTTGCAAAAAAAGATATCCAAAACAGAGATGATCATGTATTTCTATCATCACCATTTTGCGTCTATCTAGCTTGCTCAATATTCATGGAAAGTTACATAATCATAGTCCATTCATTCTGGAAACGTGAGAGAGCAATGCAGAGATGATTCCCCCATCCACGCACAGCCCCCCAAAAAAGCAATGTCCAGAAGTTCTTTCACATCGACCAGAATCAACATGGGCCATTTTGTAGTCACAGTGGAGAACGTGTAGCTCAGGGGTATATAACCTTTTTCGTGCTACAAACTTCTTTGGCGGTATGCAAACACTATAGACTCTGGAATTATTATTATTATTATTATTTTTTTTTTTTGTGGTACGCGGGCCTCTCACTGTTGTGGCCTCTCCCGTTGTGGAGCACAGGCTCCGGACATGCAGGATCAGCGGCCATAGCTCACGGGCCTAGCCGCTCCACGGCATGTGGGATCTTCCCGGACCGGGGCACGAACCCGTGTCCCCTGCATCGGCAGGCGGACTCTCAACCACTGCGCCACCAGGGAAGCCCTGGAATTATTTTTTAAAGCAAAACTACATACACTGAGAAAACCGATTATACGGTTATCAAAATATTTAAAACTCATATAGTATTCAATACACTTCTTGTTTAATATATAAAATAGTGAGCTCTAATGACAAGTCTATTAACTACCATAATTTCCAAATTATGACCAACATAAATGATATTTTCAAGGTATCTATAACAACTACAATGTAATATAAAAATATCTGACTGTCAATTGATGACAAAGTCACAGGGACTGCTGACTTGCTATGGTTTGAAGCAAATGGTACATTTCAGTTAGAGATTAGTGAAAACAAGAATCTAACATTTTTCTCATTCAAGCTCATGGATCGCTGAGGCTTTTAAAGTATGCTCATTCTGGAGCATTTAAAGAGGCATTTAGGGACTTCCCTGGCGGTTAAGACTCTGCCCTTCCAATGCAGGGAGTGCAGGTCGGTTCCCTGGTCAGGGAACTAAGATCCCACATGTCCCGTGCAGTGTGGGGCTGCCCACCCCCTCCGAAAAAGAGGAATTTAGAGATCACTTGGTTCAACCTCTTCATTTAAAAGATAAGGGAACTAAGGAGGAATTGATGACACTGCTTGCCTGAAGTATCTTCGTTCCAAATCACCAAGTTCTATTTAAAGTAAACCACTGTTTTCTTCTGAAAACCTGAATCTCACGTCTAAACATACTTAGCACTTACTTCAAACTTGCATCTCAGTTTCATCATCTGTAAAATAAAGATAATAATCCAACTTTGGAAGAATCTTAATGTGAAAACCAAATTTAAAAATCCATGTTAAAATACTATAGCAGTACCTTTAAAGGTAAGGCTAATTATCAATTAATTCCATGAGAAATCAAAGGCAAGTTATTCTTGTTCCTTAGTACACCTTAAATATCATCAAATTCTGATTTATTTACAACATTAAATATTTTATGCTATCAAGTGGATTTCCCAAAAGACAAACTGACCCTAGAAATAAGCCACTTTGAAACCGTGCACCTCAGATTGGGACTCAGACCCAGCCAAAACCCAGACTGGGACTTGAACCCATGCGGCCGGGACTCAAACCCAGCCAAAACCCACAGTCTTCCAACTGAGGTCACACACCTGGTTTTAGGACTTAAGGAAGCTCAGGTTCTTGATGTCTCATCACAGAAATAATTCAGTGAGAGACAAAGTTATAGGTAAGAAGTGGATTTATTTAGAGAGAAACACACTCCACAGACAGAGTGTGGACCATCTCAGAAGGCAAGAGTGGCCTTGGCAGAAACACACTCCAACTCAGGTGAGAAAGGCACCAGGGTACGGGTTTGTCAGTTTTTATAGGGGTGGGTAATTTCATAGGCTAATGAGTGGGAGGAGGATTCCAGCTATTTAGAAAGGGGTGGGGATTTCCAGGAATTCAGCCACTGCCCACTTTTTGATCCTTAAGGTTGGCCTTGGAACTGTCATGGCGCCTGTGGTTGCATCATTTAGCTTGCTGACATGTTACAGTGAACATATACTGAGGCTCAAGGTCTAGTGGAAGTCGACTTGTCCGCCATCTTGGACGCATTTGGTTCTAATCAGTTTATGTCATGTCCTCAGGCTATGACATTCTTTCAGAGGTTGTGCCCTGCTCCCTTCCCTCCTGTTTCAACTTCAAGTAGAAAATATGTTTAGAACTAAAAGTATTGGCTTCGGAGTCAGACTCTTACAAGCTATGTGCCTGTAATTCTATGCAAACTGCTTGTTTTATCTGATCTTCCGTTTTTCAATCAGTAAAATAGGAATAAATGCTAACAACCATATGCGACTGCCATAATTAAACGTCAATCCCTTTCTCTTTAAAGGGTCAGCGAAGAATATAGGATTCAGATAACCTCATAAAGCAGTAAGGAAGCTTTTCTGATTTATGCATTATGGATATTTACTTTCTCCCCCATATTGTTCCTGGTGAATCTGAGGTTCTTGCTTCATTGCAAAAGAATCTGTAGAAGAAATGATAGGTAAGAAGTGGAATTAATTAGAGAGAAACACAGTCTACAGACAGAGTGTGGGCCATCTTGGAAGTCAAGAGGCAAGAAGCTTTGACATATGGTGTGGTTAGTTTTTATGGCCTGGATAATTTCATAGGCTAATGAGTGGGAGGATTATTCCAATTATTTTGGCGAAGGGGCAGATTTCCAGGAATTGGGCCACCGCCCACTTTTTGGCCTTTTACGGTTTGCCTCAGAACTGTCATGGTGCTGGTGGGTGTGTCATTTAGCATGCTAATGTATTACAATGAGTGTATAATGAGGCTCAAGGTCTACTGGAAGTTGAACCTCCCGCCATCTTGGACCTAGTCGGTTCTCACTAGTTTTCACCATGTACTATGGCTATGTCATTCTTTTAAAGGTTGTGCCCTGCCCCCTTCCCTCCTGTTTCAATGTCACTTGATAAAATTATTTAAAATAGAATAAAGTATGACACAAATAATATCCTCAATTCATGGTCAGTGCAGAATCTCTCAGCAATCTAAAAGAAAGCCAATCAAAGAGCCAGCAATTTTTTCCATGTTTAAAAAGAAATTACACAGTAAAGATAGTATTACTGTGCTTTGAAAAAGGAAGGGAATTAAAACCAAAGGCCATTCCCAAATTTCTAAACCAGACAAAAGCAAACAAACGTTTGGAAGACAACAGTCACACAAAATAATTTAAGCACATATTTAAGTATGCAAGTGTGGGAAAAAAATGCCAATAGAGGCAAGGCTACTCAACTTCTTCCCACACATTTTGTTTTGCTTGCCTCCACAAAAAGTGGTCGACTGTAGACATGTCAAAGTTATATGCAAACATTTTAGTTGACTAGGAGCAATATACAGAAAATACAGTAGGTAGTCCTGGAAACACAAAAGGCTCACAGTCCAAAGCAGATCTGTTAAACACTAGGGGCGGAAAAAAGAACCATTATCTGTCATGCCCTCCTGTCACACCCTTTTATTTGTAGTCATAGCTGCAAGCTGTTTTAAAGACAATGGCAATGTTATTAAGGGTACCTTCATGCTGTGCCAAAGCACATATACAGAGCAATTCAGAACAATCAGTCTTACTTTCATAAGAGTAAAGGTTGCAGCCAAATGAAATGGGTGGATACCATATTAAACAATCTTGGAATTAGCTAATAGGATATGGGAAAAAATGATCATAATGCCGATGCTTAAGTTCCCTTCCTCCTTTACACAATAAAAATTTTTACTATTTGAAAAGCCCTAGTCAAGAAAGGTTCCATTTACTAAGATGTAAATATGGCCTTTTTTTAAGCACAAAGATGCTTATTATTTCCTTGTATAATCTGTAAACTTAAAATATATGCACGGGATACTAGATTTGACATCATATAATTTTCAAAAGGGTACTATGTAGAAACAACTATAGTAGAAAGCTTTAAACATAGGCACTGCAACGCTAGAGAAAACCAGGTGTTTCACAAACATTTAATGAAAATGGAAACTGAAGGAAGGCAATAAGTAACATAAAACCTAATGCTTGGTTTGTTGTGGTTATTCTACTGCTCTATTCCTCAGGAAACAAATTATTCTCCCACTGGTTTTCCTGACTCCGTTTTCCTAACCATAATGAAGTTCAAAACATTAAGCAATTGTTTTTGAAAATCTGGTAATCACATAACTTCAGGGCTTACTTTCAAGCACAGTATAAGCTAATTGTTTTATAAATGATTGGGAAGAGGACTATGTATTATATACATGCACACATATTTAAGTAGGCCTTTCAGCTAGAATGTAAAATTTATCTGATAAAACAGTGAGCTACTCTGTACTACTAGACTACACAGGTTTAAAATACGGTACTTTATCTGTCATCGTGGCATGTCAATATTGTAAGCAATGTATTCAATCTAAAATAATTACAATAGTTGACGTTCTGTTAACTGGCTTCAAGGCAAAAATCAGAAAAGGGACAAAAAAGAGCTTAAACAATGATATTACCATAATTACATCAACATAGCTTTATACATAAACATAGTACTATTAGTAGTAAAATGGAAAAAAAATGAGGGATAAAATTCAGTGAAAACTTTTATACAACAATTTTAATAGGTTGCTTTTAAGACCCATATTTATGAAATATTACGTTCAGGTTGCTTTTAAAACCCATATTTATGAAATATTACGTTCAGGTTGCTTTTTTTTTTTTTTTTTTTTTTTTTGCGTTATGCGGGCCCCTCACTGTTGTGGCCTCTCCCGTTGCGGAGCACAGGCTCCGGACGCGCAGGCTCAGCGGCCATGGCTCACGGGCCCAGCCGCTCCGCGACATGTGGGATCTTCCCGGACCGGGGCACGAACCCGTGTCCCCCACATCAGCAGGCGTTCTCTCAACCACTGCACCACCAGGGAAGCCCTCAGGTTGCTTTTAAGACCCATATTTATGAAATATTACGTTCAGATACAATTCTAATACATTAATTAGAACTTCTATTTTAGGTTAATAGCTAGTACGAGAGAGCTACTGCTCAAACTAAACTGAAAGGGGAGTATCTTCTCAGACACGCTGTTTTTAAAAGACCCCACAGGGCTTCCCTGGTGGCGCAGTGGTTGAGAGTCCGCCTGCCGATGCAGGGGACACGGGTTCATGCCCCGGTCCGGGAAGATCCCACATGCTGCGGAGCGGTTGGTCCCGTGAGCCATGGCCGCTGAGCCTGCACGTCCGGACCCTGTGCTCTGCAATGGGAGAGGCCACAACAGTGAGAGGCCCGCATACCGCAAAAAATAAAAATAAAAAAAAATAAAATAATAAAATAAAATAAAAGACCCCACAGAGTTTAAGCTCTTCTTGGGCAGCTCCTCAGTAGGTTCAGTATCTACTGCCCTATTTTGCTCTAAGAATAGGAACCATTTATGGAAATTTCTGCCAAAAATCACAAGGTAGATAAAACCCATATTTTTAACAAATCTTTTTTAAATGTGTATTTTGAAAACCAGCCTCACACAGAGCTCCAAACCTAGAAAAAAGTTTACAATAAAAATAGGTTGGGATGGTACTTCCCTGGTGGTCCAATGGTTAAGACTCCACACTCCCAACGCAGGGGGCCCAGGTTCGATCCCTGGTCAGGGAACTAGATCCCACATGCCGCAAGTAAAAGATCCCACATGCCGCAACAAAGAGCCCGTGTGCTTCAACTAAGACCTGGCACGGATAAATAAATACTTTTTAAAAAATAGGTTGGGGACTTCCCTGGTGGTCCAGTGGTTAAGACTCTGTGCTTCCACTGCAGGGGGCATGGGTTCGATCCCTAGTCGGGAAACTAAGATCCTACATGCTGCCCGACATGGCCAAAAAAGAAAATAAATAAAAATTTTTTAAAAAGAAAAAAAAAGGTTGGCCACCAGGACTTCCCTGGCAGTGCAGTGGATAAGACTCTGCACTCCCAATTCAGGGGGCCTGGGTTCAATCCCTGGTCAGGGAACTGGATCCCACATGCATGCCACACTACGAGTTCACATGCCACAACTAAGGAGCTGGCGAGCCACAACTAAAGGAGCCCAGGAGCTGCAACTAAGAAGCCCACATGCTGCAGCTAAGGAGCCCACCTGCCACAACTAAGGAGCCTGCCTGCCGCAAATAAGACCTGGTGCAACCAAATAAATAAATAAATAAACGGTTGGCCACCTAAATTATTTGTTATTTACAGTGACTTTAGGCAAAATCATCTATCATTAAGACTGAGGCCATACTTTTAAACTTATCCTGTAAACTCGGTGAGAACGATGCAAGAAGTTTAGCACTTACCCAAAGCACTGCAAAAAGCAAAACAGAGGTACATCTCATGTCTCCAAATGGCATTCCAAAAAACTGCCCAAGGCAAGAATAATGCTGTAAATCTTTTCAGAATTATTTATTATAAATAATAAATTATTTTCAAAGCAAAATAAGAAAATATAAATGAATTCAATCTGTTTTATGTATTTGGAACCTACTTAAAGGTCAAAAGAAAAAGCAGCTTAATTGAACAGAACATAGAAAACTAATAAATCATTCACTTCAATCAAACCCTCACCTCACCCTCACTACTCTGAAGTACAGGAACTCTGCCATTCGCTTGACATTTGTGGAAGCTTCAGTTTGGGGTATTTTTGTCTTATGCTTTTGTTTTGTAATAAAACTGACTGCTATGGATCAAAGAAAAATCATATGAAAACATAAAATTATTCAAGTTCACAGTAAAATAAAGTGGTGGGAGAGTATAAGGAAATTGAAATACAGAAGAATTCATTGAAAGATTCCAGCCCCACCCCCCAAAATGACTTGAAATTATGTCTAATTAATACCCAAACTTAGGGCTTCCCTGGTGGCACAGTGGTTGAGAGTCCACCTGCCAATGCAGAGGACGTGGGTTCGTGCCCCGGTCCGGGAAGATCCCATATGCCGCGGAGCGGTTGGGTCCACGAGCCATGGCCGCTGAGCCTGCACGTCCGGAGCCTGTGCTCCGCAACGGGAGAGGCCACAACAGTGAGAGGCCCACGTACCGCAAAAAAAACACAAAAAAACCCAAACTTATATATTCTGAAAGATTTTTTCATGGATGAGAATGACAGTGATGGTATTAAGGAAACTCAGGGCTGGTGTTTCAAGAATTAGAGATGATCTGCGATTCCCAATATAAAAAGTACAGCACTCAATTCTGGAAAGTCTTTTTAAATTTTTAAATGGTAGAACGGAGGTTACCATAGTAAAAGCTAAAATCACAAGCATAAACATAAACCTATAGCCAATTTTATTAGAATTGAGACATATACTAACTCATTAAACAATTTCATCACTTTACCAGCAGACATGTCACTGTAACTAAGCAATAAATCCAAATACTATTCTTTCCTTTGTGCATCCTTAGAAGGTATCAGATGGCTTGATTTATTTTCTGATGTAAAACCCTAAATTTGTTTAATGCATACAAACACATATACATTTTTTATAAACACCCACTACTGAGACCTTCTTAAACCAACATTAAAAAAAAAAGTTAGATGGGGTGGTATTTCCGTCCATGATTTAGCTTAATCCTAAAAATATTCCTTCAGGATTCTGTCCAAAGTCTAGCAATATACCTACATCTGGTTAATGCACCAGTTCAAGATACTTTTCATTTTAAAGTTACTTTCTAACACCAATACACTAAAAAACAGAAACTAAAAACAGATTTTATAATCTAAGGTATAAAATCACTCATTATCAAAGTGTCAGTTCTCCCTCCTCAAAAGATTAAGTATGCAGGGGCTTCCCTGGTGGTGCAGTGGTTAAGAATCCACCTGCCAACGCAGGGGACACAGGTTCAAGCCCTGGTCCAGGAAGATCCCACATGCCGCGGAGCAACTAAGCCCGTGTGCCACAACTACTGAGCCTGTGCTCTAGGGCCCATGTGCCACAACTACTGAGCCCGCGTGCCGCAGCTACTCAAGCCCGTGTGCCTAGAACCCGTGCTCTGCAACAAGAGAAGCCACCGCAATGAGAAGCCCGTGTGCCGCAACGAAGAGTAGCCCCCGCTCACCGCAACTAGAGAAAGCCTGAGCGCAGCAACAAAGACCCAATGCAGCCAAAATAAATAGATAAATAAATAAATGTATATATAAAAAAAGATTAAGTATTCAGTTTTATAATGACAAAGTATACATTAACCTCGAAAGAAAGTCACAATAGTTGAATTTAATATATGCCAAAGCCCTCATTTCAGATGCTACCCTAACCTCATATCTAGTATGACAGGAGGGAGTAACAATCTGTGGTAGCAAACCCCCACAAAATTCTCTTTCCTGGTAGAAATAATCAGTAAAGAGAATCTGTCTTTCAACACCTACTGCGGGTGTTTATCAGACTCCTGGAAAGTGGCATGAAAGTTTTGTTTATCACAAGGAAACAGAGAAGTTTAGAAACATGGGACTTGCTCATTGGTTTATTCTAGAATCACTGATGGAGACCAAAGTAATAAACAAAACTCTCCAAGGCTAAAAGCAAATGCAATTTGCCCAATTTTGTACAGCTACAAAGCCCAATTTTGTAAGCTAAAGAGAGACAAGTTCTGAGAACTAAGGAAGGCAATCATAATAAACACACTTATTTTAAGTCTCCTAAACCTCGGCAGTATAAATACAACTCCTGGCAACACCAACAAAATACAATATTTCAGTTCCTAACTTTTAAAGAAAAAATAGAAAAGTGTTTCAAGTTAGGGTGTTTAAATACATTTTGATAATAGCTCCTTAAAGTCTGCCTTTCCAAAATAACTAACAATCATTATTGAACACTTAGTATTTTCCAAGATTTAAACAAGCTCCAAACAACAAATAAATTAGATAAGCATCATCCAAGCCCTCCTGTGGTGCTGACATTCTAACAGGGAAGACAGAAAAATAGTTATAAAACAAATAAGAGCTAAAACTATAAAACTTTTAAGTGTTCATGACCTTGGATTAGGCAATGGTTTCTTAGATATGACACCAAAAGTATAAGCAACAGAAGAAAAAATAGACTCCACCAAAATTTAGAACTTTTAATTTTTACTATCAAGAAAGTAAAAAACACAACCTCCCAGAATGGGAGAAAATACTTGCAGCAAATAATATGTCTGATAAAGGATTTGTATCTAGAATATAATGAATTCTTGTAACTCAATAAAATACAAAGAAATACAAATAATACAAAGAAATAATAATACAAAGAGATAACTCAATTTAAAATGAGGAAAGGACATTCTCCAAAGAAGATATACTAATGGCAATAAACATATGAAAAAATGCTCAACATCATTAGTCATCCGGGAAATGCAAATCGAAACCACTTCACATCCACTTAAGGATGACTAGAATCAAAAAGAGATAATAATTGTTGGCAAGAATATGGCGAAGCTGGAACTGTCATACACTCGGGTTGGAAATGTAAAATATACAGCAGCCGTGGAAACAGTTTGGCAGTTCTTCAAAAGACTAAACAGAGAGAGCTACCACATGATCCAGCAATTCCACTCTTAGTTATGTACTCTCGAGAAATGAAAACATTTATCTACACAAAACTTGTACATGGATGTTCATAACAGCATTATTCATAATAGCCAAAAAGTAGAAACAACCTAAATGTCCATCAATTGATGAATAAATAGTGTATATTCATGTAGTGAGATACTATTCAGCCATAAAAAGGAATGAAGTACCGATATGTGCTACCTTGAAAACATTACAGTAAGTGAAAGAAGCCAGACACAAAAGACCACATAATGCATGATTCCATTTATAAGAAATGTACAGAATAAGCAAATCTAGAGAGACAGAAAGTAGATTTAGTGGTTGCTAGTAGCTGGAGGGATGGGGGAAATGCGTGTGACTGCTAATGAGTATAAGGATTCTTTTTGGTATCTTCATGATAGCAGACAGTACTCTCATGACTTGAATCAAATGTTCTAAAATTGATTTTGGTGATGATTACACAACTCTGTGAATAGCACTGAACTGTACACTCTATATGGGTTAATTGTGTGGTATGTGAATTATGTTTCAATAAAGCTGTTACTTTTAAAAAACAGGGTATTGGGCTTCCCTGATGGCACAGTGGTTGAGAGTCCGCCTGCCGATGCAGGGGACATGGGTTCGTGCCCTGGTCCAGGAAGATCCCACATGCCGCGGAGCGGCTGGGCCCGTGAGCCATGGCCACTGAGCCTGCGCGTCCGGAGCCTGTGCTCCGCAACAGGAGAGGCCACAACAGTGAGAGGCCTAGTACCGCAAAAAAAAAACCCAAAAAAACAGGGTATTAAGGAAACATATAAAAGGAATCCTAACCTAATCTGGAGAATCAGGAGAGTTTAGTGAAGACCTGGATGCATAAGCGTTTTAAAACATAAAAGTGCATGGCGGGCTTCCCTGGTGGCGCAGTGGTTGAGAGTCCGCCTGCCGATGCAGGGGACACGGGTTCGTGCCCCGATCCTGGAAGATCCCACGTGCCGCGGAGCGGCTGGGCCCGCGAGCCATGGCTGCGGAGCCTGTGCGTCCGGAGCCTGTGCTCTGCAACGGGAGAGGCCACAGCAGTGAGAGGCCCGTGTACGGCAAAAAAAAAAAAAAAAAGTGCATGGCACGTCTGAATGGCTACTAGTAGCTAAGAGAATTTAAGAATGGCTGGAGTACAGTGAATAAGTGGAAGAGATGGTAATAATGTAACCTGCATTTACTGAACCTTTACCTATGTGCCAGGCACTTCTTACTCCAAACCCTTAATTATTATATTTAAGCCTAACAACTCTTTGAGGTATGGACAGTTACTATCCTCATTTTACAGATAAGGAAACTGAGGCATAGTGGAGGAAAGTAACTTGCCCAAGGTCACAGCAAGTGGTGCTATCATGACTTGAACCAAAGCATTCTGGCCCCAAAGCCCCCCACGCTCTAACACTTCAAAACCCACCCTTTCCTGGAAATTGCCTATCAATTAATTACAACTGACCTAGTTTTATATATTCAATCCTGTACAGTAAGCAGATATATTATACATTTATACACAAGTTTCTTTGGTTGAGCACTATAGGTGAAGTACTCAACTTAGGTTTAGAGACCATGTTTTATAACACTTTTAACCTTTAAACTCTGGAATCACACTCAGCAAGACAGGTTGATCACTTATTAGCAGCTTTGAGAATTAAGACTTCCTGAAAGACGTGTTTCACACAACTTAGGAGGCATTTATTCATTATATTATTAATATTATCACTATTTCATTTATGTGTATAAACCAGTAAAGTAGAATGTGGTTAGAACTTGTTAGTATTTGCGTAAGAAAGTAGATCAAGCTTAGGTTTCTAGTGTGAACATCTGTGTGGACGATAGTCCCTATGACTATGAGATATCAAAGTCAAAATGAATTAACATACAGCTGGATCTGTGGACCTGGTCCTCAGAAGAACTGGACCAAGGAGATAAATTTGGAAGTTTGGGCATACAGCATGGTAACTCAAGCCATGATAATAGATTAAATACCTAAGGAGAAAGCACAGACAGAGAAAAGGTCTTAAAACATTGGTTTTCAAGTTTCATAAGCATCACAATCACCTGGAGGGCTTGTTAAAACACAGATGGCTGGATCCCATCCCCAGAGTTTCTGACTCAGTAGGTCTGGGTGGGACCTGAGAATTTTCATTTCTAACAAATTCATGTTGATGTTGCAAGTCTGGGGAACCACACTTGGAGAATCAATGACCTACACAGCAAAGCCCTACAAAACTCTGATAGTTAGGATAGGAAACTTACAAGAGACCAAGAAGAGGCCACAGTAAGGTAGGAGAAACACTAGTCCAATTAAACTATTTTTACCAAGGTCACCAGCAGCCTCCTAACTGATAATCCAGTGGAAACTTATGACTCCTTAAAACTAATTCAATTCTACTTGCAACAAAAATGTATGGAGCACCTACCATGTGCTACGCAAGTCTGTCCCCTATAACTTGACCCTATCTTCTCCCTTGGCTTCTGAAATATCACTCACTCCCTTGTTGCTACTTCTTTTTTGAACACTTGTTCTCTGGTTCCTCTCCTTCCGCCCACTCAAAACATCTCAAGGTTCCCCAGAATTCTGGGTCTTCTCTTCTACATGCAATCTCTCCCAAGGCAGTTTCACCTAATCCCCTAACTTTGAGTACCATCTAGCTGCCAATAATTCTCCCACACCTCATCTTTAGAACTGACTTTGCCTCTGGGCTTCAGATCCTATTTCCAACTGCCAACCCAACCACATATTTACAAACTAAGCCTCTTTCTTTCCATATTATATCTTCAAAAGGCACAACTATCCACCCAGAGGCCCAAGCCAGAAATCTGTGAATCTTCCTAGAGCAATCGTTCTCACCTTAGCAGCATATTAGAACTTCCCAAAGAGCTTAAAAAAAAAAAACCTCACTCATGGGTCTAGTAATAATATGACAACAATAATCCTGTTCTATGTCCTTAACACACATGCATGTAAAGTTCCTAGCAAAAAATACTCGTGAGCACTCAGGAAAAGGGAGCTATCTTTGTAAACACTTTAAATTTCAGCTCTTCTGAAGTCTCTTCTTAAGTTTCTGATCAGAATCAACATTTGTTTAAGCTGTTTCATTAACAAAAAAACAAACAAATGAAAAAATTTGTTTATAAGCCCCTCTAAGGTAAACTTTAAAAACTTAGGTTCAAATTCATATTCCTACTTCTTTCAAATATCCTTTGGTATATAGATCCTTATAGTTGATTTATAAAGGGAAGAGTAAAAGTTGTTAATTACATCACTTGAATCATAGATTTCTAGTTAAAATTTGGCCCATGGATAAGAGACAACACAAAACAGTGAGAGAAGTCTATTGTTCATAGAGCCATTCACACGGACACTTATTTTCCCCATAAACGGGGAAAAAAAGAGACACCAATATATTCAAACAAGCTAATAGGAGAAGCTCATTATATACAAGGTTACTTAAAAGTGTTTGCAAATGAGACATTCAACTCCACAGTGATATCAAAGCTCCTCTTTGGTGTTACTTTGTATTCTGAGTATTTTCAAAAGAGAATGACGAAGATTTAACACAGCCGCTATCTTCCAAAGTATAATGTTTTGTTTGTGCCCCTTGTCCAATGATGTTAGCAAATCTACTTTTTCTTGAAAAGATGTGCAGGAATGGGCAAATGGTAAGTCAGTAAGTTCATTTAAGGCTGCAAACTTCTGCCACTTTCACCCAAGATAGCCAGTTTCTTATAACTTTAGCAATAACAGGAGAGCTCACAAATAGCCTGGAATATGACAGAAAACCAAAGAATAAAAGCTACCAAAAATTTCGACTGGAATAAAGGGTAAGGGTTGTTTTTCTTTGACTGTTGTTTACTTCAGCTGAACAAATCAGTAGTACATCTGTGTTACAAATGAATTAGAATTAAGCTATCTATATATTTTAAAAATAAAATGTGTATGCAAATACCACCAGAGTATATAAACCCATTAAAAAACCATCCTTTTCAAAAAAAGTTCACTGCCTGGTAAGTGGAGAGGGACTTAAAGTTGTTAACTGAAATGGAATCAATGGAAATAAGCTTTATTTACATTTGGATGGTGGAAGCAGAGGAGGTTTGAACCCCCTTTTTTAATAAAAACTCTAGGGCTTCCCTGGTGGCACAGTGGTTGAGAGTCCGCCTGCCGATGCAGGGGACACGGGTTCGTGCCCCGGTCTGGGAGGATCCCACATGCCGCGGGGCGGCTGGGCCCGTGAGCCATGGCCGCTGAGCCTGCGCATCCGGAGCCTGCGCGTCCGGAGCCTGTGCTCCGCAGGGAGAGAGGCCACAACAGTGAGAGGCCCGCCTACCGCAAAAAAAAAAAAAAAAAAAAAACAAAAAAAAAAACCATCCTTTTCAAAAAAAGTTCACTGCCTGGTAAGTGGAGAGGGACTTAAAGTTGTTAACTGAAATGGAATCAATGGAAATAAGCTTTATTTACATTTGGATGGTGGAAGCAGAGGAGGTTTGAACCCCCTTTTTTTTTTTTTTTTTTTTTTTTTTTTTTTTTTTTTGCGGTAGGCGGGCCTCTCACTGCTGTGGCCTCTCCCCTTGCGGAGCACAGGCTCCGGAGCACAGGCTCAGCGGCCATGGCTCACGGGCCCAGCCGCTCCACGGCACGTGGGATCCTCCCAGACCGGGGCACGAACCCGCGTCCCCTGCATCGGCAGGCGGACTCCCAACCACTGCGCCACCAGGGAAGCCCCCTGAACCCCCTTTTTTAATAAAAACTCTAGGGCTTCCCTGGTGGCACAGTGGTTCAGAGTCTGCCTGCCGATGCAGGGGACACGGGTTTGTGCCCTGGTCTGGGAAGATCGCACATGCCGCGGAGCGGCTGGGCCCGTGAGCCATGGCCGCTGAGCCTGCGCGTCCAGAGCACAGGCTCCGCAGCGGGAGAGGCCACAACAGTGAGAGGCCCGCGTACCGCAAAAAAAAAAAAAACCCTCTATGTACGAAGTAACCATATTTCCAAATAGGAAGGAAACACAGGTATTGATTATAATTATGAAAACCTAACGTGGGTGAGGAATGAGAAAAGAAGAAATTTAAAGGCTTTTTCCCAGTTTTATTTTTCTAGATTTGGGAAAATCTTTAATTTTTACATTTTATAAATGAACAAAATGTGTATATAATCTAAAGGTTACCTATTTTCAATATGATATATATATATATATTTTTCCCCTTTGAGATTTTAATGTCAGCCTCATTCTTAAGAACTGTTGGGGGCTTCCCTGGTGGTGCAGTAGTTAAGAATCTGCCTGCCAATGCAAGGGACACGGGTTCGAGCCCTGGCCCGGGAAGATCCCACATGCCACGGAGCAACTAAGCCTGTGCGCCACAACTACTGAGCCTGAGCTCTAGAGCCTGCAAGCCACAACTACTGAGCCCACGTGCCACAACTACTGAAGCCTGTGCTCCTAGGGCCCGTGCTCCACAACAAGAGAAGCTACGACAATGGGAAGCCCTCGCACCGCAACGAAGAGCTCCCCGCTCACCGCAACTAGAGAAAGCCCGCGCACAGCAACAAAGACCCAACACAGCCATAAATAAATAAATAAATAAATAAATGATTTAGTAAAAAAGAACTGTTGGGTTCAATCAGTGGGGAAAAAATTAGTCCCTTTTATTATTTCTTTTAATTTACTTTTTGCACAGTCAGCTTTAATATTAGGATGTGATCATTTGGGGCGCCTTTTTAAAACACAGCCTTTCATACAGCTTTAGTGTTTTTTTGTTTGTTTGTTTGTTTTTTTTTTGCGGTATGCGGGCCTCTCACTGTTGTGGCCTCTCCCGTTGTGGAGCACAGGCTCCGGACGCGCAGGCTCAGCGGCCATGGCTCACGGGCCCAGCCGCTCCGCGGCACGTGGGATCCTCCCAGACCGGGGCACGAACCTGTGTCCCCTGCATCGGCAGGCGGACTCTCCACCACTGCGCCACCAGGGAAGCCCTAGTGTTTTTTTTAATTGAGGTATAGTTGATGTACAATTATTATGTAAGTTTCAGGTGTACCAATATATTTTTATAACCCATCCCCTAAGAGATCACACATCCTGAACCTCTCCAGTGGTAGGGAAGTCATTCCATGAGCAAAGATTGTTCAACTTCAGACAGCTTTGCCAAAGGACTAACAGCATGCTTTTCAAACTTAAAGTTTGTAAAACCTAAATGCAAAATGAGGAAGTTTATTTATTTAATATCATCGTAGTATTAGACCCTGGTACATTCATAGTCCCAAGTTCATGGGGGTATATGAGACACATCTCAAATATTTTTCAGCAGATCACCAATGCCAGGTGAACACTTACGCCAGGTGACATAATCAAGTACTTTTCTCAAGAGTCCACCTGGGTGAGCTGTTCGCCCTGTGTCTTGGGTGGGAGATAGTGTGATACGGAGAGAGCAGAGGTGAGGGTCCAGCCACTGAGTCCTCTGTGCTCAATTTCTGGGATGTGCCTGCTCACATCCTCTTCCCAACACCCCGTTGTCCTCTGTTTACAAAAGAATTCATGATGCACCTCTTCCCTTCCCAAGCCCCATTTCACCCACCCACACCAAAAAGGAGCAAGACCTCCTGTTTGAAGACAAGATTGAGGATCCCCTCCCAGCCTCAAGGCTTGCTTTTTGTGTCCCAAAAGAGTCATTTATTCAATTAACAAAGTCTGTCAACTCAGCACCTACTACGAGCTTCTATGGGTTCTCAGGACTGTTAGTTGTTCCGAATAGTGGGCATCACCCAGCAGCCTCCTAAAGGGAACAAGTTTTGTCTGAGGAAGCATCTGGAAGTGAGCTTCCAGTTCCACTCTGCCACGCCCTGTGTTGACCTGAGGAATTCCTCTCCCTCTCTAAAAATGTCCACCTGGATTCCCAGTAGGGAAAGGAACCATTAGAGTTGCAACAGCAACCAAGCAAAAACTTGTTGATTCAACTCACTTATAAATTTATTTACTATTATAAATGGATCTCAAAACAAACTGCTAAAATTTAAGGAACTGAGAATTGTTTCATTTTTGTTGTTCTCTTCTGTCTCTTCTATTGTATCAGAACAACCCAGGCCACTGTGGGTACCTTCTACTCCAGGCAATGAATGTACAATGTGCTTGACTATTACTTAAGACTCAACACTCAGCTCCTATGTGCTCAACAGACCACTCACTATAGTTCAGAAAGAAAATGCCTCTGATCCACTTGGACACAGAACAACGAGGGCCTTCCATCAGTCTAGTGAGACAACTCCTCTTTACATTAGCCCTACAGGATCCACGTGAATGACAGTCTTCAAGAGGAACTGAAATTGTCTCCCTCTTTACTACCCTTGTACCCAGGCTTTCTCTTCTCTAAGGACACATTTCTTCTCAGGCAGTAACTTGGTCCTAGCAAACATGGCTTCCTGCCCTTCACACTTACAACACTTGTCTGAACCTGCTGGATTCACAATACCCTTAGCCTCTTTCACAACTATGATTATTTTTATTGGGGAGTGGGAGTGGAAAGATGAGGGAGAAGGAAATTAAGGGGATAAGGAAAAAACAAAACATGTTCCCATGGCTCCAAAAGTTCCAGAAACTTTACAACTACAGAAATAGAAAGGGGATTCAAATTCTTCCCTTCCCAACAGCTCCCCACAGGCTAACGCCTACAAAACTAGAGACTCCAATCCTAGTTTACCTCCATGTTGGGGGGCACAGGGGGGTGTTGTCCCAGCTATCAAATTCTAATTTGTAAAACCTGGTAAAAGTTAGTAAATTATGATATCATAGCCTTAGATACAGTAAATTACTTAAATAACACCCGCCACACACAAATTTTTAAGCAAAATATCACCTCACTTCTAGTAAAGCCTGGATTCTACTCTAAGAATAACCATTTCTTAGTTCTATGGCCTTGGCAAGTCACTACTTCTGATATTTCAGAGTTGTGGTGAGGATTAGATCACTCAGCACAATACCCAGTTGATACTATAATCATGCAGATAGGTGTTGCCTACTTTGTTCAAAGCAAAACAAAACAAGTGCTCACTCTAGTATAATTATTTTTCAACAGCTGGAGCAATTCCTGTAATGATGATAACACATAAATTTTATCGAAAAGAATGAATAGCCTGTGCTTAAAAGAGGGGGAGGGTCTTAAAGAACTCTAGAAATTAATACGTATTAAAATATTTTTTATCTATCTGTTTTAACTAGGTAGTTCTATTGTATGAGAATAATGTAGGCCATGTGGGTACCTTCTACTCCAGTCAATGAATGCACAATGTCCTTGACTATTTCTTACACTCCACTCTGATCCAATATATTGTTTTCAGAGTTGTTCTAGAACAGGAACATAAAACTACCTGCTTAAATTAAGGAACACCAGGAGCAAACAGTGGTGGCAAGATTTACTTGCCTCAGAATCCCTCCACAAGCTGACAACTATTAGCCCCTTTACTATTCCATTATTCACCAGAAAAAGGAAACAGATTTAGTTCAAATCACAGGCAAGTCCCTTATATTTGGACATATTTGCCCAAAGACTATTAGATTGGATTTAGAAAGAACCTTGCCAAAGAAGGGAAAACAATTTCTTATCCTTTAATCAATCAATTCTTCTCTAAACCCAGGAAACACCATACAATTTGTTTCCCATATCTAGTAAGTAACCACTTAGCCCTACTTTCTTTTTTTTTTAATTAATTAATTTATTTATTTTTGGCTGCGTTGGGTCTTCGTTGCTGCGCGCAGGCTCTCTAGTTGCAGCGAGCGGGGGCTACTCTTTGTTGCAGTGCACGGGCTTCTCATTGCAGTGGCTTCTCTTGTTGCGGAGCATGGGCTCTAGAGCACAGGCTCAGTAGTTGTGGCACACGGGCTTAGTTGCTCTGTGGCACGTGGGATCTTCCTGAATCAGGGCTCGAACCCGTGTCCCCTGCATTGGCAGGAGGATTCTTAACCACTGCGCCACCAGGGAAGTCCCAGCACTACTTTCTAATTATAAAGCCTACTCTAGTCACAGAGTATTCAGACCCACGTCTAGCTATGAGAAAAATAACTAAAGGGAGTTTCCTTGAGAACACTCTGCTACCTCTATACTTTCTCCCAAACAAAATACTACGGAATCACTTGATGTGAGCACAGGCATTTACATTTCTATCCTATTAACTAGCCTAACATCATACAAATTTCCTACATGATCAAGCAGAGGCAAATTAACAGATGTTCATTATCCCAGGTCCAAATGTCTGATCTAGCTGGTAAACAGAAATAAAATCCAAAAGTCATCTCCAGCTGATGTCCCACAATTCAAACCTAGAAGCTTGGTTGGAATACTCTTACCAGTAAATTGTTTTTAGGTTGGTCTCATGAAAGAAACTATCACTTAAGGAGCCAGAAAGTGTTAACCTATTTTTGTTCTCATTAGACTTTCTGCATATAACTTCGTAACCAGCTTGCTCTTATGCAGCTAAAGCTACACCTACATCTTCTGGCCAGTCAGCTTGCTTGGTCCCTGGCTTCCCATGGCCCCCCCCTGCTGCTTGTCTTCCCAGTAATCCAATCACTGTTCTTCCTGTACGCCTAAAACTGATCTAATGCCTATCTTCTGAACTGTACTGTCTGTCAGACAGCAAAACCACTGGGGAGGGGGCTGAGGTGGGGGGGAGAGACCACAAGAAATAGTAGTGGACTATGGGTACATGTGGCATAACTCACCTGTTCTAACCAGCAGTTCCACAACCTGTCCTGACCAAGTGACTCAGATTGTACACCCTGGCTCACTCTAGCAGACCTGTTCTTGACCCAACCTAACCCTTTAAACTGGGTATGGTTTCCTTGGCCACCCATCTCGTACCCAAAATATTCTACTTAAGCAGAGGAGTCTCATGGTTAATTATGGCCATGCTTACAGAAAAGGAAGCGAACATTCAAGTATCTCTTCCATACTTGGTACTGTGCTAGGAGCTTTCTCACTCAAGACCCACCAAAGCCCACTGATATAAATATTGCCCTCATTTTACATGAAGAAACCACAGAACTCCACTATCTTCATATTTAAGAAAATAAAGCTAACTGTATCAGATATTGAATAATGTTAATAAAGATTCTTTTTAATGTTTCCCTTAACGGGGTTACTATTCATGTTGTTCACTGTGTGAAGAGCAGTCCACTGCAGTGCCAAGGAATCAAGCTTGAACAATTTCTAATTAGCTACCACCTTACCTTAAAAATTCTGCTTCACCAAAAAGAAAATGCCACATCTTAAATGGCATCATATACTTATACACTATTTAAATTAAATTGTAATGGCCATACTACCCAAAGCAATCTACAGATTTAATGTGATCCCCATCAAATTACCTGTGACATTTTTCAAATAACTAGAACAAATAATCCTAAAATTTACATGGAACTACAAAAGACCCAGAATTCCCAAAGCAATCCTGAAGAAAAAGAACAAAGCTGAAGGCATAAACCTCCCAGACAGTACCACAAAGCTACAGTAATCAAAACAGTGTGGTATTGGCATGAAAACAGACATATGGATCAATGGAACAGAATAGAGTCCAGAAATAAATCCACACACCTATGGTCAAGTATTTTTGACAAAGGAGGCAAGACTATACAGTGGAGAAAAGACAGTCTCTTCAGCAAGTTGTGTTGGTAAAGCTAGACAGCTGCATGTAAATCAATGAAATCAGAACAATTCCTCACACCATATGCAAACTCACAATGGCTTAAAGATTTAAATATAAGATAGGACACCGTAAAACTCCTAGAAGAGACCACAGGCAAAACATTCTCTGACACAAATCATAGCAATATTTTCTTAGTTCACTCTCCCAATGCAATAGAAATAAAAGCAAAAATAAACAAATGGGACCTAATCAAACTTACAAGCTTTTGCACATCAAAAGAATCCATAAACAAAACAAAAAGACAACCTACAGATTGGGAGAAAATATTTGCAAGTGATGCGACTGACAAGGGCCTAATTTCCAAAATATACAAACAGCTCATACAACTCGATAACAAAAAACAAACAACCCAATCAAAAAAATCACATTTCTGTGACGTCCCTCATGGTGCAGTGGTTAAGAATCCACCTGCCAATGCAGGGGACACGGGTTTGAGCCCTAGTCCAGGAAGATCCCACATGCTGCAGAGCAACTAAGCCCACGCACCACAACTACTAAGCCTGTGCTCTAGAGCCTGCGAACCACAACTACTGAGCCTGCAAGCCACAACTACTGAAGCCCACACGCCTAGAGCCTGTGCTCCACAGCAAGAGAAGCCACTGCAACAAGGAGCACACACAGCACAACGAAGAGGAGCCCCCGCTCGCCGCAACTAGAGAAAGCCCACGCGCAGCAACAAAGACCCAATACAGCCAAAAATAAATAAACAAATTTTAAAAAATAAAGTTTATCATGGATTCTTTAAAAAAAAAAAAAAAGACATTTCTCTGAAGAAGACTTACAGATGGCTGGCCAACAGGCACATGAAAAGATGGTCAACATCACTAATTATTAGAGAAATGCAAATCAAGGCATCACCTCTCACCAGTCAGAATAGCCATCATTAAAAACTCCACAAACAATAAATGCTGGAGAGGGTGTGGAGAAAAGGGAACCCTCCTACACGGTTGGTGGGAATGCAAATTGGTGCAGCCATGATGGAGAACAGTACGGAGGTTCCTTAAAAAACTAGAGTTATGGGCTTCCCTGGTGGCGCAGTGGTTGAGAGTCCGCCTGCCAATGCAGGGGACGCGGGTTCGTGCCCCGGTCCGGGAGGATCCCACATGCCGCGGAGCGGCTGGGCCCGTGAGCCATGGCCGCTGAGCCTGCGCGTCCGGAGCCTGTGCTCCACAACGGGAGAGGCCACA
Source organism: Hyperoodon ampullatus (assembly GCF_949752795.1). Classification (NCBI taxonomy): domain Eukaryota; kingdom Metazoa; phylum Chordata; class Mammalia; order Artiodactyla; family Ziphiidae; genus Hyperoodon; species Hyperoodon ampullatus. Next base: position 134,489,455 of record NC_136916.1, on the reverse strand, counting down.
GCAGTGAGAGGCCCACGTACCGCAAAAAAAAAAAAAACTAGAGTTACCATATGATTCAGCAATCCTACTCCTGGGCATATATCCGGAGAAAATTATAATTCAAAAACATACATGCACCTCAATATTCACAGCAGTGTTATTAACAATAGCCAAGACATGGAAGCAACCTCAATGTCCATCAACAGATGGATAAAGAAGATGTGGTACAGGCACACACACACACACCCCACACAATGGAATACTACTGAGCCATAAAAAAGGATGAAATAATGCCATCTGCAGCAATGTGGATAGACCCAGAGATTATTATACTAAGTAAGTCAGACAGAGAAAGACAAATATCGTATGATATCGCTTATATGTGGGCTCTAAAATATGATACAAATAAACTTATTTACAAAACAGAAACAGACTCACAGACATAGAAAAATTTATGGTTACCAAAGGGGAAAGGGGAGAGGGATAAATTGGGAGTTTGGGATTAGCAGATACAAACCACTATACATAAAATAGAGAAACAACGAGGTCCTACTGTATAGTACAGGAAACTATGTTCAATATCTTGTAATAACCTATAATGGAAAAGAATATAAAAAAGAATATATTTGTATAACTGAATCACTTTGCTGTACACGAGAAACTAACACAACATTGTAAATCAACTATACTTCAATAAAATATAAAAAAATTTTAGGAACTTCCCTGGTGGTCCAGGGGTTAAGAATGCGCCTTCCAACACAGGGGACGCGGGTTCGATCCCTGGTTGGGGAACTAAGATCCCACATGTCGCAGGACAACTAAGCCCGTGCACCGCAACTACTGAGCCCGCGTGCTCTGGAGCACACGCACCACAACAAAAGATCCTGCATGCCACAATGAAGATCCCACGTGTCGCAAATAAGACCCAATGCAGCCAAATAAAACAAACAACAACAAAGTAAAAATTAAAAATAAATTTAAAAAAAACCAAATTCTAAAATGTACAAATTAGTGATCTTTATATCTTCAGAATTATTAGGATATTTAGTATGCTTACTGGTGATATAACAGCTTAATAAAAACATATCATTCACTCTACACACAATAATTGCTTCTGGGGAAGACACGTAAAGGTACACTGTGAGAAAATGACTGACTTTTCAATATATACCCTTTTGTACCATTTTAAACCTTTATCATTTGCATGTATTATATATTCTATAAGGAAGTATGCCTCCAGATTCAATCACCAATTTACAGGAGATACAGAAGACATAAGAATATGTTAATTAAGCTAAGCCCCAGGGATAGAGTCATTAAAATCCAGACTCTGAGAAACTTTAAAGGACATAAAACCCTATTTCTTTAATAAATAGATTTCAAGGGAGAGAGAAAATGAGAGAGGCAGCAAGGGGAACCTCTAGATTAAAAGGGACTTAAAAGTCATTACCAACCAACTGCAAATTAGGGACTTTATATGGATACTGATTCAAACTATGATATGAGACAACCAGACATTTGAACACTGGATATCTGATGATACTAAGGAATTTAAGGGGGGTGAGATACATAGATAGATAGATAGATTTTTTTTAAAGAGTCCTTATCTTTTAAAGATGCACTAGACTCCAAATGAAATGATACCTGGGATTTGCTTGAAAATAATCCAGGAGGAAGAAGAGGGGGAATAAATGAAACAAAATTAGGCATGATTTGATTACTGTCAAAGCTGGGTGATAGGTACATGGGGCTTTACTAATGCATTTCATCTACTTTTATGTGATTAAAATTTTCTATAACAAGTTAGAAAGTCAAATACTTGCAAGATGCAAATATTTTTATGTAAATGAAAACCAAGTCATTTAAAAATGATACCACATATAACTTGAACGTATCTGGGTTTTAGATGACATAAAGGAATCTTATGATACTAAGATGGAGAGTAAAATTCAGAAGCTAGGTGTCAGATAAATCTGTTAATTTTATTAGGTAGGATAATGGTATTGTGGTTATGGGGGAAAATGCATTTTTTAAAGACACATATTGATGTATTTAGGTCTAAAATGACATGATATCTAGAATTTGCTTTAAAAAAATTTAATTGGGACAAGAATAAACAAGTATGGCAAAATATTGAAACTAACTGGTACATATATAGGGGCTCAGTGACTCTACCTTTAGTGTGTGTTTCCGTTTTAAAACGTAAATAATATGATTATAATAACAGTAACAATAATAGATTCTAAGAACTTCCTCCACTATGTGAGAGAAGGAAAAAAAAAAAAGATAAATAACCCAAACTAAAACATCTTAGTTCAGATAAGGGTCAAGTTTGGGGGGAGGAGGGCAAGAACCACTACACAAGACTTTTACTGGGACTTCCCTGGTGGCGCAGTGGTTAAGAATCCACCTGCCGGGCTTCCTTGGTGGCACAGTGGTTAAGAATCTGCCTGCCAATGCAATGGACACGGGTTCAGGAACCCGTGGACCGGGAAGATCCCACATGCCGCGGAGCAACTAAGCCCATGCGCCACAACTACTGAGCCTGAGCTCTAGAGCCCACGTGAGCCCACAACTGAGCCCACGTGCCACAACTACTGAAGCCTGCGCGCCTAGAGCCGGTGTTCCGAAACAAGAGAAGCCATCGCGATGAGAAGCCTGTGTACCACAACAAAGAGTAGCCCCCGCTCGCTGCAGCTAAAGAAAGCCCACACACAGCAACGAAGACCCAAAGCAGCCAAAAAAAAAAAAAAAAAAAAAAATCACCTGAATTTTACAAATAGCAGAGAGTATGGTAAGGAAAATCTCACAGTGTTCCACCATAATTGGGGGAACACTCGAAGCAAAGAAAAAAAAATTTTTTTTCAAGAATTATTTCCTCCTGCCAGTCTTGCCCTAGATATCCATTTATAAAGAAACTTTCAATGTTTCTCAGGTTCAAGAAGTAGGATTGTCAGTGAGTGTTTTGTATGGAAACAAAGCTTCCTAACACCCTGAGCACATATGATTCTGATTGTACATAGAGTTTCTGGGCGTGAAGATGGTATTTTTTCATTGCTAGTTTTCTGGCTGTGCTCCAAAACTACTTTTATCAAGTTATCTTGAGTGAGATCGTTTTTTGGAGGGAAGATGAGGACCTTTGAAAGACTTATGAAAACATTTGCTCATATACATCTCAGCACTTCAAGTAATGATACCAATGATACCACTTTGAGGTTCTAAAGAGAAAAACACAATCTAAAATTACCTAATCCTGCCAAAATTTCTGCTGTGGGCAATCACCACCATAATTGTTATTACTGGAAGGGAGAAAAAGAAATTAACACTTTCTGAGATTTTACTAAATGCCACTATTTAATATGCATTTTTAACTAAGTCCTCTTAACAACCTAATAGATAGGTACTATTATTGTCCAAAAATTACAAATGAGAAAAGTGGGGCACTGAAAGGTTAAGTAACTTGTTAAGTAGCTTCCTATAACTAAGTAGCAGAACCAGACTTGAACCCAAACAGTCTGGTTCCAACATCTGGGCTACTCTCTGCTATACTACTCTGTAGCCTAACTTTTCACCCTGAAGCGCAGGAAAGGTGACCACTTGAACATTCTAGACCCTAGAGATCATTGACCCCCTTCACATTCCTGGTTACCTTTGAGATGTTACATTATTTAAAAAAACAAAATAAACAAAGGAAACTAACAAAACCAAAAAACTCTGGCAGGTCCTTCTTTAATGAAATTAAATAGTCTGGAGAGAATTAACGGCAGCTATTACATTAGAACCACTGACCAAGGCTAATAGGGTCCCCTAACTGCCCACCCTAATGCAAAGTTCACCAGCTGACGAACCCTGTCTAGATAGAGATCCCAATCAGCTTCATTCTTCCATTTTATTGGTTAAATCAGAATCAAACATCTGTAACATGAAAGAGACAAGGAAACAAAAAATTAAAGAAATGTGACAAAGGAATAAACAATTCATAAAACAAAACAGAACTTGTGAAAAGCTCTCTAACTGAGATCCTCAGAAAGGCAAGATGTTGCATTCATAAAGCAAGACAGGAAGCTGTGAAAAGGCAAAAGAGTACAAGAAAAGACTCTTGAAAAAAAATTTTTTTTAAGGCAGTATAGGGCTTCCCTGGTGGGGCGCAGTGGTTGAGAATCTGCCTGCTAATGCAGGGGACATGGGTTTGAGCCCTGGTCTGGGAGGGTCCCACATGCCGCGGAGCAACTAGGCCCATGAGCCACAACTACTGAGCCTGCACATCTGGAGCCTGTGCTCCGCAACAAGAGAGGCCGCGATAGTGAGAGGCCTGTGCACCATGATGAAGAGTGGCCCCCGCTTGCCACAACTAAAGAAAGCCCTTGCACAGAAACGAAGACCCAACACAGCAAAAATAAATTAATTAATAAACTCCTACCCCCAACATCTTCTTTAAAAAAAAAAAAAGGCAGTATAAGGTTTCATATGGTGGAAACAAAACCTAGAAAGTAGAAACAGGAAACAGAGACAAGAAATTAACCGAACGACACACAGCATCAGTCCAGGAGGTCAGTATTTAACTAACAAAAATTCCAGAATGAAAAGGAAAAAAAACTTGAAGAGAGGAAATTTTCAGAGAAATATAAATTTTCTACAACTAAAAGATTTAATAAACTAATAGATTTATAGAGTCTTCTAATTAATAGGGGGCACTCAGTGCTCAAATGAATAGAGACCCACACCAAGTTATATCACTGCAAAATTTCAGACAACAAAGACAAAAAAGCCTCCAGAGAAATGGCAGCTCATCTGCAAAGGAACAAGAATCAAACTGGCCTTCTCCCACGGCAATAGAAATAAAACCAAAAATAAACAAATGGCACCTAATCAAACTTACAAGTTTTTATACAGCAAAGGAAACCATAAATAAAACAAAAAGACAACCTACGGACTGGAGAAAATACTTGCAAATGATGCAACTGACAAGGGCTTAATTTCCAAAAATACAAACAGCTCACACAACTCAATAACAACCAAACAACCCAATCGAAAAATGGGCAGAAGGGCTTCCCTGGTGGTGCAGTGGTTAAGAATCCACCTGCCAAAGCAGGGGACATGGGTTCGAGCCCTGGTCTGGGAAGATCCCACATACCGCGAAGCAACTAAGCCCGTGTGCCACAACTACTGAGCCTGCTCTCTAGAGCCTATGAGCCACAACTACTGAGCCCGGGAGCCATAACTACTGAAGCCTGCACACCTACAGCCTGTTCTCTGCAACAAGAAGCCACTGCAATGAGAAGCCCATGCACCGCAACGAAGAGTAGCCCCCACCTCGCCACAACTAGAAAAAGCCCATGCACAGCATCAAAGACCCAACACAGCCAAAAATAAATAAAATAAAATAAAATTAATTAATTAAAAAAAAAGAAAAATGGACAGAAGGCCTAAATAGACATTTCTCCAAAAAAGACTTATAGATGGCCAACAAGCACATGAAAAGATGCTCATGATTGCTAATTATTAGAGAAATGCAAATCAAAACTACAATGAGGTTCCACCTCACACCGGTTAGAAAGGCCATCACTAAAAAGTCTACAAATAACAAATGCTGGAGAGGGTGTGGAGAAAAGGGAACACCCCTTGCACTGTTGGTGAGAATGTGCAGCCACTATGGAAAACAGTATGGAGGTTCCTCAAAAAACTAAAAATAGAGTTGCCATATGATCCAGCAATTCCACTCCTGGGCATATATCCAGACAAAACTATAATTCGAAAAGATACATGCACCCCAATGTTAACAGCAGCACTATTTAGAATAGCCAAGACATGGAAACAACCTAAATGTCCATCAACAGAGGAATGGATAAAGAAGATATAGGATGTGTGTGTGTCTAGACACACACACACAATGAAATATTACTCAGCCATTAAAAAGAATGAAATATGAAATAATGCCATTTGCAGCAACGTGGATGGACCTAGGGACTTCCCTGGCAGTCCAGTGGTTAAGACTCTGCACTCCCACTTCCCGGCGCGTGGGTTTGATCCCTGGTCGGGGAACTAAGATCTCGCATGTTGCATGGCGTGGGCAAAAAAAAAAGGATGGACCTAGAGATTATCATAATAAGTGAAGTAAGTCAGACAGAGAAAGACAAATACCATATGATATCTGTTTGAGGTGGAATCTAAAAAAAAAAAATGATACAAATGAACTTATTTACATAACAGAAACAGACTCACAGACATAGAAAACAAACCTATGGTTACCAAAGGGGAAAGGTCGGGGGGGAGGGATAAATTAGGAGTTTGGGATGAACATACACGCACTACTATATATAAAATAATCAACAAGGACCTACTGTATAGCACAGGGAACTCTACTCAACATTCTGTGATAACCTAGATGGGAAAAGAATCTGAGAAAGAATGGATATATGTATATGTAAAACTGAATCACTTTGCTGTACACCTGAAACTAACACAGCATTGTAAATAAACTATACTCCAATATAAAATAAAAATTAAATTTAAAAAAAGAGAAAGACGAATACCATATGATATCACTTATATGTGGAATCTAAAATATGACACAAACGAGCTTATCTACAAAACAGAAACCAACTCGCAGACATAGAGAACAGACTTGTGGTTGCCAAGGATGGGGGAGAGGTTGGGAATTTGTGATTAGCAAACTATTATATATAGAATGGATAGACAACAAGGTCCTACTGTATAGCACAGGGAACTATATTCAATACCCTTGGATAAACCGTAATGGAAAAGAATATGAAAAAGAATGTACAGATAGGTATAACTGAATCATTTTGCTGTACAGCAGAAATTAACACAACACTGTAAATCAACTATATTTCAATAAAATAAATTTTTTAAAAAAGAATCAAACTGAACTAAGACTTATCAATATTGAAGAATACTAGTGAATAATGAAGCAATGCCTTTGAAGTTCTGACAGAAAATTATGTTCAACCTAGAATTCTACTCCCAGCCACACTAACATTCCATTTTAAGAATAAAATAAAAACATTTTCAGACAAGGAATTACTCAATATTTACCTCCCACACATCTTACCTTAGTATGTACCCCAGCGAAACAAGGCAGTAAACCAAGGAAGATGACTCTCTGCGAAATGAGCATAATGAAGGCAAGTCACAGGATGTTCACTGAGCAGCAGTTCTAAATAAAACAGATTAGAGCAGAGGATACAGGACATCAAGAGAGGGGTAACTATGAAAAAGGGAGATACCAGAAATTTCATTCTATCTTATAGAAAATGAAAAACTTAAGGTCAGTTATAAAAGCTAACAATACCCCCCTTCCAAAAAACTACAACAGAGAACTCTGATGTGGAGAGGTCGTGGCACCCTGTTTTATCTTTGTAGAACTACCTTCTCCCAACCCCAACACATGTGCTTCAAATGGGGCGGACTCCACACCCATCTCCATCTGGGCATGTGACCAGGCTCTGACTATTCTAATCTATTCTCTCCACCTTGCCATAGCAACTGGTTCAGAAATAAGCACAGAGCTGAGAATCCGTGCTGGTGGGGGAGAGAGGTGAAGTAGAAGGTTACTGAAAATAAAGCCAAAGGAGGAAAGCACACAGATACAGTGAGAGACCAATTCTTCAAAGTAACATTTGAGCACATGGATCCAATCCTACTCTATCCCCCTGGACTCTCAGTTCTGGAAACCAATTTCCTTTCTCACTTAAGTTCTAACTGGACTGGTTTTCTAACACTTATAATAAGGATCCCTAACCAAAACACTCGTCTTTCAAAGCCAGAAGTCAAAACATACCACCTATTGTTAATGAAATAAAAATAAACATATAGTATTTACTAAGGTGACCAGAGCTAAAAATGATGATATATAACTATTTCAAAAAGAAGGTAGGGAATGGGGTAGTGGTGTTGGGATATAATTCTTCATGGGTCTCTATGTCTTGCAAGCGAGGCGCTGTCTGCTCTTTGTTCTGGAATATAATCTCAAGGATGTTCATATATCAAACCACCTTAGAAGACAGAAACTCTTCTTCCAGAGCAAAGAGCCAGCATACTACTGTCTCCCTCTGGAGCAAAGAGCAGGCATGCTTACTGCCCATTATAAAATATTTGCAATCCCTAAACTCAGAGTTTTCTCCAGTAACAAAAACTCATTATGTGAACAGGTGTTATCTGGTCCTCCCCTCAGTGCCCTGTGGGAACTGTGGCTCAGGATACTGGCACAAATGAATCTTGATACCCTAGCTACTGCTATTGCTGTGAGTAATAAACTCTACTTCATCTCTGACTCTGCCTCCTACCAGAATAGGAGTCTTCACCTTCCACCAGCACCCATGAAACTGTGGCAGGCTAATTTGTTAGCTTCAAGTAGAGTAAACTCTCAGATCCTTTCTAATTCCTTTTTTTTTTTTTTTTGGCTGCATTTGGTCTTTGTTGCTGCACGTGGGCTTTCTCTAGTTGTGGTGAGTAGGGGCTACTCTTCGCTGCGTTGCACAGGCTTCTCATCACAGTGGCTTCTCTTTTTGCGGAGCACAGGCCCCAGGTGCAGGCTTCAGTAGTTGCAGCACACGGTGTCAGTAGCTGTGCCTTAGAGCACAGGCTCAGTAGTTGTGGCGCATGAGCTCAGTAGTTGTGGCACAGGGCTTAGATGTTCTGCAGCATGTGGGATCTTCCTGGACCAGGAATCGAACCAGTGTCCCCTGCACTGGCGGGCGGATTCTTTTTTTTTTTAATTAATTTATTTTATTTTATTTTATTTATTTATTTTTTGTCTGCTCTGGGTCTTCATTGCTGCACGCGGGCTTTTCCCTGGTTGCAGCGAGTGGGGGCTACTCTTCATTGTGGTGCACCAGGGAAGTTCCCTTTGTAATTCTTGACAGGTGGTAAATGGGAGCTAAATCTTGACTATCACTCCAGAAAGTCAATAGATAATGCTTAAAATGGACAAATCAAGAAATGGAAGTAGGGCTTCCATGGTGGCACAGTGGTTAAGAATCCGCCTGCCAATGCAGGGAACACAGGTTCGAGCCCTGGGCCAGGAAGATCCCACATGCCGCAGAGAAACTAAGCCCGTGCGCCACAACTACTGAAGCCCGCATGCCACAACTACTGAAGCCCATGTGCCTAGAGCCCATGCTCCGCAACAAGAGAAGCCACCACAATAAGAAGCCTGCGCACCACAATGAAGAGTAACCCCTGCTCACCACAACTAGAGAAAGCCCATGAGCAGCAATGAAGACCCAACGCAGCCAAAATTAATTAATTAATTAATTAATTTAAAAAAAGAAATGGAAGTAAAAGCACATTAATATGGGGGATTATCACTAAAAGAATCAAATAGAGAAACAATTGAAGTAGTTCCCTCAGGAAAGGAACTGGGAGGCATAGGACAAGAGGATTACTGTTCTCACCATAAACTCTTCTGAACCATTATTTTCCCCCCACCATCATGCATTTGAGAAAGAAGCCTTTCTTGGCTCCTTTAAAGGGGAAAAAAAGAAGTGTACAAGAAAAAAATCTTTTCAGTACTTTCATCCCACTAAAGTTGAATGGTAGCATCAAGAAAGTACCTAATTAAGTATGATGCTCTCATCACAGTTCTGGAAACCTAAAAGGGAAACTGTCTCACCAATGATCATCTCAAGCCAGAAAACAGTCTTAATGTATCTCCAAAAAAGTATGTCACATCTTGCTTTGGAGAAGTTTTGTTCAATAAAATGATTCTACTAGCTATGTACACAACAGTGTCTTACAGCTTCTATGGAAAGCACATTACTGGCTTCAGCATATAAATATGTATCCTTAAGCATAATTTCTTGCAATTATAGATTCTAGGCTACCCTTAAATCACTAGTGTTTTAAAAGTGAAATTAAAATTAATTTATGGGAACAAAGAAGAAATATTCTTATGGCAAAGGGAATAAAATATGCCATCTTACAAGAAAAAAAAGATGGACAAACAGTTAATTAAGCTTCAAAAAGTAATTCACATTAAAGAATCAGAATTTTCTAATCAAAATTTGAAATTACAAATTATTTTGTATGGTAGGTAGCGGATGACTATTTTCATTTAGTATAATTTTATACAAATTACAGGGAAGTTTTTTCTTAAAACTCCAGAACAGCAAAGCCTACCCACTGTCTATCCCTCTACTCCTCCACTAAATGATCCTCACTATACAGCCACATTATAACTTTTGCCCTCCTGCTGAATCTAATTTTTAGGGAAAATGAAGGAAGAGCATACAAATTCTGCCCCAGAGATAAGCTAAAATGTTCTTGAGCTAAACTATAAGTCTAAGTAAAATAGGATCTGGTTAGGAGCTAGCTCTGGTTTTATTTAAAATACACTTTATTTAAATCAGCATTGCTTAACTTAACCTAACATTACTGCTTCAATCACAGTGGTCTCAGTCAATCTACTTAACTCTTGAGAAGCTGGAGCAAATAAAAGATCTCTGTGAAGTTAGAGTTTCACTAAGGTGTTGCTAATTTCTTTTTCACTTCTAGGTGCTCTTCACTAGGAAGGCTTTTTGTGTAGTGAAGTTCCTCAATAGTCAGACTGTGTGGGTTTCAAATCCAGCTCCAACACACTGCCTAGGCAAGCTGCATAACCTCTAAGACTCAGTTTTCTTTTTTTTTCTTTTTGAATTTCTTTTTCTCCTCTTTTATTTTTATTTATTTATTTATTTATTTTGCGGTACGCGAGCCTCTCACTGTTGTGGCCTCTCCCGTTGCAGAGCACAGGCTCCGGACGTGCAGGCTCAGCGGCCATGGCTCACGGACCCCTAGCCGCTCCGCGGCATGTGGGATCCTCCCGGACCGGGGCATGAACCCGTGTCCCCCGCATCGGCAGGCAGACTCTCAACCACTGCGCCACCAGGGAAGCCCTCTTTTTTAATTTTATTTTATTTATTTATTTATATAGCAGGTTAAGACTCAGTTTTCTGCAAGAAAAAAGGGACACAAATACTTTCCTCATACAGTTGTTATCAAGATTTTTTTAAAAATACACATAAAATGTTTGGCATAAGACCTAGTCAAAAGAAATAAAGAGGGCTTCCCTGGTGGCGCAGTGGTTGAGAGTCCGCCTGCCAATGCAGGGGACGCGGGTTCGTGCCCCGGTCCAGGAAGATACTACATGCCGCGGAGCAGCTGGGCCAGTAAGCCATGGCCACTGAGCCTGCGCGTCCGGAGCCTGTGCTCCGCAACGGGAGAGGCCACAACAGTGAGAGGCCCGCGTACGCCAAAAAAAAAAAAAAGAAATAAAGAGGGCTTCCCTGGTGGCGCAGTGGTTAAGAATCCACCTGCCAATGCAGGGGACATGGGTTCGATCCCTGGTCCGGGAAGATCCCACATGCTGTGGAGAAACTAAGCCCGTGTGCCACAACTACTGAGCCTGCGCTCTAGAGCCTGCAAGCCACAACTACTGAGCCCACATGCCACAACTTTTGAAGCCAGCGCACCTAGAGCCCGTGCTCTGCAACAAGAGAAGCCACTGCAATGAGAAACCGCGCACCACAACAAAGAGTAACCCCCGCTCACCGCAACTAGAGAAAGCCCGCATGCAGCAACGAAGACCCAACGCAGCCAAAAATAAATTAATTAATTAAATAAAATTAAAAAAAAAAAAGAAAGAAGGAAGAAAGAAAGGGAATTAGACAGCTATTAATATTGTCACTACTTACTTCATGGAAAGCCACCTCCAGTAGGAAAGAGATGTTCCATCTGCACACAGTGGAACACAGAGACTCTCTTATTAATTAAACCACCACTGAAGGCTATGGAAAGGAACTTCACTAAAAAGACGCTAGAAGCATGAAGCAGATGATGCATTTCAGCAAGCCAAACTCAGTCACTTTTCTACCAAGAGGACAGAGTCCTTAAACTTTGCACAGGTTTGTTTACCTTGGTATCATTATGGAACACAGTGGTAGACAAAAGCAAAACTTTTTAAACAATGGAAGTACTTTTAAATATATATATATATATATATATATTTTTTTTTTTTTTTTTTTTTTTTTTGCGGTACTCGGGCCTCTCACTGTTGTGGCCTCTCCCGTTGCGGAGCACAGGCTCTGGACGCGCAGGCTCAGCGGCCATGGCTCACGGGCCTAGCCGCTCCACGGGCATGTGGGATCTTCCCGGATCGGGGCACGAAACCGTGTCCCCTGCATCGGCAGGCAGACTCTCAACCACTGCGCCACCAGGGAAGCCCTAAATATAAATTTTTAATGTAAATTATTTTATAGCTAGCTTTCTCACATTACTTTCTTTTTGACCTTCATTCATTCAACAAACGTTTGTTGAGCATCTATGAGTCTCTTGGAATACAGTAAACAAACGATCAAAGCCCTCAAGGAACTAACATTTTCGTGGTGAGAAAGACAATAAATAATCATAATAAGTAAATTTTATAGTATATGTTTCAAGGAGGTAACTATTATGGGGGAAAAACAGACTAGGGTAAGGGAACTTGGAAGTGCAGGAGGAGAGTGGCAGTTGCCATTTTAAACAGGGTGGTCAGTGTAGGCTTCCTTGAGAAGGTGCTACTTAAGAAGAGATTTGGAAGAGGTAAAGAAGTTAGGCATGAAGATTTATCTAGGCACAGGTAACAGCCTAAGGCAAGCACTTGCCTACACCATCACCACGATCTAACAAATAAGCAAAAATGTTGTCTCTTAATAATATCACCTTCTCCCAAGAAAAACCTGTGCTAGCAAAACCAAAAAAAAAATTATATTCATTCATTCAACAAATGTTTAGCTAAGACACAGAAGAGAACATGATACGCACCACTTTCTATTCTAAACTATAAAGACCTCAGCAAGGGGACTGAGGTTGACTACAAAGTTCTGAAGTGTAAGAAATATGTTTTTTTTTTCTGTTATTTAGCTTATTGGGCCTTCACTTCACTGCTTTTCAAAAAAAAAAAAAAAGGCAGATTTACAGAAATCTGTCCTCCAGATAAGGTGGGATGATACTACCTACACTGAAAGTATCTCAAAGTCTCTATTCTTTAAAGCATACATATTGGCCCCTTAAGTTTCTTCACCTAAAGAGTTGATAATTTCAAAAGTACTAACAATGATATTATATTAACATCTTCTCCCCCTGCCTCCAACAGGCCAAAACATTGCTACTGGGAGTCTAATAATTTTTCTAACACTTTTCCAAGATCCACGTCAATTATAGAAAAAATGTGATCCACCAAGTACAAGGTGCTATATGCCATGCACCATGGTAGCTAAGTAAGAGGTCTCTGCTCTCCAAGACCTTATCATGTGGTATGGAAAAACATATGCATTATATACCTTTTATGCTATTTACTACTTCAAAAGTAAGTATAGCTCATAATACCACTTAGTTGCAAAGGAAAATACTATTTTTTCCCTCAAATCCCAACCAAAAGGTTGTATTTACAGAGTTGAAAACACATTTTACAAACCCTTACACTATAAAAAATTACAATCTTAGAATATATTTTATATCATTTATCTGATCCCACTTAGCAACTAGAGAGTAAAAGCTTAGAAAGTTAAGAGACGCACAACAAGAAATATCATATAAAAGGAACCAAATGGAATATATTTATTGATTACCTTATTTTTCCCCAATTATGTTAATGGATATTTTAAGATTAGTTGAAAACACATTTCTACATATTAAGGCATGTATGCAAGAGAAAACAGAGGACCAAAAGAAAAAAGAGTAGCACACTTTAACCTCATGCCCTAATCTACTTTTTAATTAAGTGCACAAATCCTGAAAAACACTCCTAGAGTATTTATGGCTAGAAGCGTTTCTCTTCTAACCTCAACCATCAGTCTCCTCTTAGGACTGGCCTAAATAAAATGGTAACATGCTGTTATATGCTTCACCCAACTTAGCATTACATTAGCTGGCTGTGTAGTCCATGTTTTCAAGGTATCATACATAGAGCAGAAGTACTTTGTCTCTTTCTACTTAAATGGCCTATCAGGCATATTAGAGCTACCCTGTCATCATGTTTTACCAATGAGATTAGCAAATATGAAAACTGTCAGCAAGGATATGAAAAAATAGGTGTACTCTCAAACTGCAAATACTCTTTGACCCAGCAGTTCCACTTCTGGGAATTTATCCGAAAAGACAACCCATGAAGAAAATTATTCGCTACAACATTGTTTCTAATAGGAAAAGATAGCAAGACTCCATTTCTCAACCTCCCTTGCATTCAGATGTGGCCATGAACTAAGTTCTGGCTAACAAAACCTGATTGGAACTGTCCTGAAGTAGCAGCTTCTAGAAACCTCCCTGTAAAAAGGCTGGCATGTAAACCTTTGCCCCTTCTTGCATCCTGCTGCTGCTTAGAATGAGCTGCAGTAGTTGGAGATCCAGCTAGGTCAATGAGGACAAGGGCAACATGCAGCAGAGCAGTAAGAGCATAGAAAGAATCCAGGCAATCACTGCAGGGTGGGGGTGGGGCTGACGGGCAGGGGACAAGGGGAATGAGGATAGACTAAACGGCTATCTTGACTGCAGTGTTTGCTACATAGGTACATCCAACTGTCAAAACTTATCGAACTATCCACGTGTTTCTGTGAATTTTACTGTAATTATTATGCCTCAGAAAGAAAGAGAAAAGAGCAATGCCATGAGTGCTATGCCAGCCCTAGAACACTTACCTGAACTTTTATAAGAGAAAGAAATACTTCATTGTTTAACCCACTGTTAGTTTAGCTCTTCTATCACTAATACACTCTTCATATGCCAATATGTAAAGAATGAAAAAAATCAAGTGAAAAAGGCAAGATAACGTTATGTAGAATATGCTACCATTTATTTATTTTTAAATAAATTTATTTATTATTTATTTATTTATTATTTTTGGCTGCGTTGGGTCTTTGTTGCTGCGCACGGGCTTTCTCTAGCTGTAGCGAGCAGGGGCTACTCTTCGTTGTGGTGTGCGGGCTTCTCATTGCAGTGGCTTCTTGTTGCGGAGCACGGGCTCTAGGCAGGTGGGCTTCAGTAGCCGTGGCTCGCGGGCTCTAGAGAACACACTCAGTAGTTGTGGCGCACGGGCTTAGTTGCTCCGCGGCATGTGGGATCTTCCCGGACCAGGGCTCAAGCCCGTGTCCCCTGCACTGGCAGGCGGGTTCTTAACCACTGCATCACCAGGGAAGCCCTATGCTACCATTTACGTTTTTAAAGGTAGGGAAAATAGACTATACACCAGAAGACTATGTAAGAAACTAGTAACAGTGGTTGCCCTAGTGAGGGAAAAGTATGCCCAAGGCACAGAATACAAAAGAAACTATCTCACTTTTTGCACCTTTCACATTTTGAACCATGCGAACACATTACCTATTTAAGAAATAAATGTTCTTTAATCCTAGTAAACAAAATTAAATATTTCGTTAAATTTTTTTGAAATTTTGGTATACGCAGATTTTCATGATTTGAAGACTTGCTTTGACTTTAGTTTCAAGATGATCCCACACTGAACTTAATTACTGAGACCACTAGATACAAAAATGACAAAAGAATAAAAAGTGTTGGAAGGGGTAAAAAGGGAAGGAGAGTGCTGAGAACTCTTCTTTTGAGGAAAACGGCAAGAAAACATTTTAACCAAAAAGAGAAGCACTGGGATCATTCTACTGCTGCAAATATATACTATATATCTTTTAATTTCTCATTATCTGCTTTTAATGAAAAACAAACAAAAGCAGCTAGCTAAATCAAAAAGGCCAACAAGGCTTTTCTCTGATTAGCTGAAGGAATCAAACAAAAGGTTCTTTCTTGTTAGAAGTATAGATTCTGAAGAGTTACAAATAGTAATGTGAAGGTCTCCATATCAGATTAGAAATTGAAATAAAATGAGGATTTCTGAGAAATTTATCAAATTGACCACAGGTGGTTTTCTGTTCTCAACACTATTTTGTAACGTGTATATATAAACCCTGTTAAGTTTTTATGGTGTAAACAGTATAACAAAAGAGTTACTCGGACTTGCCTGGTGGCGCAGTGGTTAAGAATCTGCCTGCCGATGCAGGAGACACGGGTTCGAGCCCTGGTCCGGGAAGATCCCACATGCCGCGGAGCAACTAAGCCCGTGCGCCACAACTACTGAGCCTGCGCTCTAGAGCCCGCGAGCCACAACTACTGAAGCCCGGGCACCTAGAGCCCGTGCTCCGCAACAAGAGAAGCCACCGCAATGAGAAGCCCACGCACAGCAACGAAGAGTAGCCCCTGCTCGCTGCAACTAGAGAAAGTCTGTGCGCAGCAACAAACACCCAACGCCGCCAAAAATAAATAATAAATAAATAAATTTATTTTTTAAAAAAAGTTACTGAAAATCTACTACTCTTAAATAAACCATTTAATTTTGTCAGTTGCCCAAGCCTTGGCCTATACATTCATGTATTTTTGTGTATGATTAGTATATATATTTTATATACCATTTTCACATACTTATTTATATGTAATGATAATTAAGTTGAATGAAATAAAAAATATTCACTTTATAAATCCATAAAATTTTGGATTTTTATTTTTAAAAGGTAACTCAGTAAGAAAGCCCTATCTCTTGCTCTAATTCCGGAAGATGACTATTCAGATCCTAAGTCAGAGGCCACCAACCATTTACTGATGATCCCAACTACCAACAACCTCATAAGTGACAAATACATACAAATAAACCCAGAAAAAGGAGGCATCATTTACATGCTCTTGCTGATAATAGTAAAAACATTACATTGTTTCTAACAGGGTTAGATGGTCACAAACAAAATCTCTAACCCTTTAGAAATTCCTAGTAGCTACTATGGAAATTTCTTGGGGCCTCTGGAACACAAGTAGGCATAGACAATATCATTAAGCCCTTCAAAGTAAATCCTTCTGAAGGCAAAGACTGTATTTTCCAATACAGTACTGTGTATTAGCCTATAAAGATTTCAGCAACAAAGACTAAATGAACATTCAAATGTAGAAGGCTCAAAGTAGGCATAGAATTAACATTTGGTGAACTGAACACTAAAAGTTTAGAAACAAAGACAATGCACATGAAAATGAAATTAAGCTTTACTTCTCTGAATAAGTTATCTACACTAAAAGCATACAAATGGGGCTTCCCTGGTGGCGCAGTGGTTGAGAGTCCGCCTGCCGATGCAGGGGAGATGGGTTCGTGCCCCGGTCTGGGAAGATCCCACATGCCACGGAGCGGCTGGGCCCGTGAGCCATGGCCGCTGAGCCTGCGCATCCGGAACCTGTGCTCCGCAACGGGAGAGGCCACAACAGTGAGAGGCCCGCGTACCACAAAAAAAAAAAAAAAAAAAAGCATACAAATGACAAATTTCTTAAAAACTGAGTAATTATACTGAGGTTCATTAATGAAGGCTTGACTCTTTCCAAAGGGGGAAAAAACAGATCTGCTATCTGCCAAGAACATTAAACTGAAATCTTCAAAAGTGGCACTGCTATTACCTTAGTAAACCAGTAACACTAATATCCTTTACAAGTAGAAAGGTGAGAAGTTATGCTCATTGTTTTTGAAAAATTGGAAAGGGAAAAGGTAAAGATTAATTTCCTCCTAACTTCTCCTGAACTATCAATTTGGAGGAAAGAAAAATGGACCAATCAAATTAACTTCACATAATATTCTCAAAGAATATGAAATAAACAGCATAAACACAAGGATAGGGGTTACTCAGATTCAATTCTAACAAATTATTACTTGATTCTACAGGAAACAAAGATCAGTAATTGTCAGACCAGTCCTTAAGGGACTTACTCAAAAAGCCAAAATCTTAAGAATTCCATTGGACTATAAACTGTGGTCAAGAGGTAACATGTATCTAAATCAGAGCCATTTAACAAGAGAAGACTCACAGGTGTTTGGTAAAAAAAAATGCCTGGAAACACTGAGAACACATGAAAAGACCTTTAATAAAATGAAACCATAATATTTATGTAACCCAACAAATGAGTTGGCAAGCAAATTTTAATCTCCAAAATTAATCATATCTTTTAAAGAGGCATAGTCCCCTTCTTTCCATGTCCCCTAAAAAGGGAAAATCCATGACATTTTAATAAAGGAACAATTCTTTAAAAAGGCTTTACAACTCCTCATTCTCTACTAAAATAGAACAATTAAAATTCAAGCAGAATAGGGAATTCCCTGGCCATCCAGTGATTAGAACTCTGCGTTTCCACTGCAGGGGGCATGGGTTCCATCCCTGGTCGGGGAACTAAGATCCTTCAAGCTGCATGGCACAGCCAAAAAAAAAAAAAAATTCAAGCAGTATAGACAAGATAGTCAAGGTTGATTCACAAAATAAAACAAGGTAACAACTACAGTAAGAATCAAGTAACTTTTTGGTAATATACACAAAAATATTAGGTAACTGATAACATCTGTAATACAGAGGCTAAGCCCCTAGATGAAATAAAGAAGAGAGGAAATAATTCATTTGCTGGATTCAGAAACAAAACAATAACTAACATGGCTAAAGTTCTCACTTAAATTCCAAGGCCATGAAATTTTTAAACATCAGTAGTTTTAAAATGTGTTATACTGTCATTTTTAAGTGCAAAAATATGTTGTACTATATAGTCTTAAAATATATGCAACTAGAATGTAAAACTATGTTTTAATATACAACCTCCTACTAATACAAACAAAAATGTGGATTTTCCAGAAAAGTTAGTATTTATCAATTCTATTAATGATACGGCAGGGGAACCCACAAGGTGTTAAGATAAACAATAAAAAGACAAGAATAAATTCTTAAATTTAAGACTGGTACTTGCCAAAGAATACATAGATCTGTAAATAGTGCTAAGAGAAAAAGTGACAGAAGTTAACTAATGCACTGAGCATAATGCCTGGAGTATAAAACATGCTACCCTTTTTTTCAGTAAATGAATAAATACACAGGCCTTGAAATTCCACAAGTTAAAAATGGTGGTATATAACCATTTTATCAAGCTAACTACATAGCATGTTAAATAAAACATAGGCAAAGAAAATGTCAAATGAAAGACAGGATACCTAAAGCATAAAGCTATAGACCTTCTATGGACTTTTCAGGATCCATTTTCACAGTCCTTGCAGTATCCCAAATAAGCTTGACTATTGTGATGATGGTATAGCTCTTCAACTAGAATACAGCCTGAACCAGAGAAATCTAACCTCAAGGGCTGAAGTGGTGTGTAGAAAGTACCTAGAACCTCCAGAGAACAATCCTGATGACTGAACTTGAAATCAAATCTCTTGCCCTACTTTGGAAACAAGCTTGCCTCTCCTGGATTCTGGACAACAGACCAAATGTGTCCTTTGAAACTTCCTTACCAAACTCAAATTTCATCTTCAGAGACTCCAGCTTAATCAATAATTCCCTACAGTAGTTCCAAGAGTGATTTCAGAGCTTCAGATAGACTATTTTTATATTATTATTTAAAATACATTATTTTTAAATTTTTTAATTTTCAAGGAGCAAATGAACACTTTAATACACAAAGTCCTATAACTGAATCTGCTAGAAGGTGTCTAAGTTAAACAGAAAAATGGAAAAAAAAATTTTTTTTAATTTAAAGGTACAAATTTAAATAGCCCAGGTATGTCCTTAAAGATAAGGGGAAAAAGCTAAGCCTTCAATTATGTGTCTACAATTTGGGGATATAAGATATGAAAGCTTAGAATTTAGTAGAAGAGGGGAGACTAATACACATGAAACAAAGAGTAATAAATAACGGTATAAAATGAAGTTTTAAAGTGCTAAGTGGCTAAGTGCTCAATTTGGGATGTCTATAAACTCAGATGAGGGGGGAAATTATCTTTACTTTCAGTAACCTCCAACTGAAATTTAGCATTTCCTTCTATTGGGAATTCAGTCAGACCACAATAATATTAACAATATCTGCCACTGTCAGTGGTAGAAATCATAGATATTTTCCTATCACACAATCATAAGTTGCAGACACCTCCAAACAGTGACAATGTTAATCATTACTTGGAAATTATTAGACCCACGCTAAATCTTATTATTTAATACAGAAGCACATGTTATTATCTCATAATTAAAAAAAATATTTTGGTAACTGTATTTTAATGTAACTGGTTTTCTTTGTAATCCTATGTAATTTAAAAATACTACTCAGGGGGCTGGGCTTCCCTGGTGGCGCAGTGGTTGAGAGTCCGCCTGCCGGTGCAGGGGACGTGGGTTTGTGCCCCAGTCCGGGAAGATCCCACATGCCGCGGAGCGGCTGGGCCCGTGAGCCGTGGCCACTGAGCCCGCACGTCCGGAGCCTGTGCTCCGCAACGGGAGAGGCCACAACAGTGAGAGGCCCGTGTACCGCAAAAAAAAAAAAACTACTCAGAAAACGGGTCCTATAGGCTTCAGACTGCCAAAGGTGACTATGGAGCAAAAACTGTCAAGAGCTCTGCCCTACAGCTTCTATAGAAGCACTCTCCTTCCCCACCTCTGGATTTGATGGCATAAGGACGCAGAGCTTGAGGTGCTGACAAACACACTGTAACCACAAAGGGACAACACCATGGAAGCAGAGCTTATTAAATAAAGGAAATAAGAAGATGATGAGATTCTGACCACCTAAGTACAAGTGGATCAAGCTTCATCTTTGGTCTTTTTAGTACTACAAGCCAGTAAATTTGATTTGGTTTTCTGTTATACTCACTACACTCAACATCTAAATGGTACAGCTGATTGCAATAGTTTCTATCTCAGGAAACCAGAGCAATACCCATTTCTTGGCATAGCAATAGCAAAATTACAAAAGGATTCACTTTACCACAATTAGGGAATCTGGGGAAAATGAGTTTAGTTTTTCACAAACTGATTGTGCTGAAGACTCGCTCAATACTCACTCCAATCCACTCTCACATGGACTTCCTATTTTACAGAGGCTGTATAGCTAAAAACTACATTTTCCAGATGCCTTTGAAGCTAAGGTTTCACGTAAGACCTAAGTGTGGCCAAGCAGCCCACTTAAGATATAGAGAGCAGAAAGTAACATGTAATGATGTTCCTGCCCAAGGAAGTTAAAATTTCTGCCACATATGGTGGCCCGTAATGGCAGTAGCTCCCTTATCAGGCAAGTTCTACAGTGTCTCTGTGGTGTTTGTTCTAGAAGTTCAGTCTAATCTGTTCATTCAGCCTACTCAACATTTACCTATCTCTTTCTTAATAAATCCCATTTGCTACAACTACTTAGAGCAAATGCTCTTGCTACAGATTCTTAAAAAATAAATACAAAGTAAACATGGATGTAAAAAAAGCAGCATCTGTGTGATGAATCTGGAGATTGGGATTGACATATATACACTAATATGTATAAAATGGATAACTAATTAAGAACCTGCTGTATAATAAATAAATAAATAAAATTCAAAAATTCAAAAAAAAAAAGCAGTATCCTATTGGCAGTTAGAAACCTAACAAGAGTTAACAGCTTATGGATACAGATATAGGCTTGACCTGGAAAGCATTATAACTGAGAAGCCCTAAGAGCTAAGGGCCAGATTACAAGGAGCACAACAAAGAGTCAAGAACAGAGCTTTAGACAGGCTCAAGATACAGAGAACAAACTAGTGGTTACCAATTGGGGGTGGGGGAGTAAGAGGTGTAAACTATTAGGTATAAAATGAGCTACAAGGATATATTGTACAACGTGGGGAATATAGCCAATATTTTATAATAACTATAAATGGACTATAACCTTTAAAAATGGTTACAGGTTACATGGTAACAGGTTACACCTGTTAACGTATAATATTGTACAGCAACTATACTTCAATTAAAAAAAAAAAAAAAAAGAAGAGAACAGAGCTTTAGATAGTTTGGATCTGGAAGAGAAAGAATGGCCAGCCAAGCTGATAAATCAGAAGAAATCAGAGATAGGCAAAGAACTGAGAGGAGAGAATTCAAAAAATGAACATGTCTTCTGTACAACTAAATACCAAAGATGACAAATGGGCTAAGAATTTAACTAAAAGATCCGTTTTTCACATTACTTCCTTTCTCAAAGATTGTCCTGAGTAAAAAATAATGCTCAAACTCCCTCCATAATTGGGTCCCTTGTCTGCTACTGCAGCTTCATAACTTTGTCTTTTTCTTTGTTTTTTTAATAGCATACTTTTAATCAGTCTTTTTAAATTAAATAAATAAATAAAACATCTTCTCCAGATCCCAAAATAAAAGTCCAATCCAAGGCCCACACCTAGGAAGCTTTGTCTGGCAGTCCCAGTTGCCTCCTCTGAATTCATGTAACATTTATTTATCAGACACCTAATTAAAATCCAAACTAAATTATAAGCTTAAAGAGAGCAGGGGCTATGTTCTTCATTTCTTTATATTCTGAACACCCAGCATAATGCCACTCAAATGTACTGCTAACAGCTACGCCCTTTCAACAGGTAGTTTCAGAAGGGTGGAAGTAAGATTGCAGGAGATTAAAAATTTAATTAAATTGACTTGGAAGGTGAACAAAGAAACCTTCCGTAGAAATGGTAATGTTCTATATCTTGACAGGGTTATCGGTTAAATAGATGTATGAACTTGTCCAAACTAAGGGACAACTAAGGGACAAGTTAAACTATTTGTTTACTTATTTAAAAAGTAAACAAATAGTTCATGATAGGCATGCAAAAGTATTTACTGGTAAAGTATACTTACTTTGAAATACAACCAAAATATAAGATGGATTGATAAATACATAGAGGGAGGGTAGAATGGATGGATAAATAGATAAGCAAATACAGCAAAATAAGAATTACAGAATCTACATTGTGGATATTTAGATATTCATATTCAATGTATAAACACTTCTTGCAACTCTTCTCTGATTGAAATTTTCATGATAAAATGTTAGGGGGAAAAAGCAGAGTGGAAATGTGAGGCTCACATTATTTCAGAAGTTTGTCAATTAAAGGATTGACCTTAGAGAAGAAAAGGAAGGTATATATACATGCCTCTGAGAGAGGGATGTCTGGATTGTTCCTCTTCTACCTCAAGTCTTAGACTGCCTATACAGACTAGTTCTGGCCTTGAGTGCTTGCTCTTGCCTGAAAAAAAATGCTCACTAACTAAGCTCCCTTCATTCTAGCACAATCCAAACCTGTGGAGCCTGACCCCTTTGTCTGTCTTGGGCTATGATAATCTGTTCCCTATTCTTTTTACCTGAGCTTCTAATACCTACTTAACTGACCTTTAGACAAAACCTCTGGCCAATCTGCATAACATAAATGGTTCATCCTCTTGGTCCAATTCTTGCCCTTCAGACCCATGGCCCCCATGGCAACGGAATGTTAAAACAAAGGTCACACAGTCCCTGGCTGAGGACCTGGCAGAGGTACTCAAAACATGTTTGTTTGTTAGATGAATAAAACCCATGCCTGATAATAATATAATACACACATAAATAGAGCTTAGTTTCACATTTAAATCTACATTGTGCTGAGGGTTGAAAATGTGTGTGCTATGTTTCTGGAGTTGAACATTTAAAAAGGGAAGATCTGGAGCCTCTTCTGTGAAGAGCAAACCAGAAGACAGAGCTGGAAACGGAAGGCTGACAAACTCTTTCAACTGACATTAAGAAACACCTACATATAAATTATTAATGCTTTTCCCAGATAATACAGTACATTCATCAGCTTCAAAGTGCCATAAACATGAACTACAGGGGGAAAGATAAATTTGCTTTTTGTTACTGTAGCTTCCAAAGGACTGCAGATTATGCACTTGCTGAATTTTGCCTTTGTCACACATGACCTAACAAGGAAGGCATTCATTCTACCATAGTAGCTTCTCTCAAGTATCTGGTTCTAAACAGCTGCAAATTTTGGAAGATAACACTGAATGATGTTTCTAACCATTAGTACGTTCTCTCCTCAACAAATATGAAAACAAGATTAAGGTTTACTAGAGTATCAAAACTGTGCAAATTAAACTGGCTGAGCATAAAGTTATTAGAAAATAAAGTAGAGGACACGGGTTTGTGCCCCGGTCCGGGAAGATCCCACATGCCGCGGAGCAGCTGGGCGCGTGAGCCATGGCCGCTGAGCCTGCGCATCCGGAGCCTGTGCTCCGCGACGGGATAGGCCACAACAGTGAGAGGCCCACTTACCGCAAAAAAAAAAAAAAAAAAAGAAAAGAAAAGAAAGTAGACAATTTGTACAAGAATTTAAATTCTAGATGTTAATAGAATTGATCCAATAAACATATCCTAAAGAATTTCTAAAATACAACACTTTCATTGTTCACATTTGCCTTTATCTGTCAGAAAGATGCTATATCACTAATGACTAGCTGATATAGTCCCTTAAATGCTATAACTGGATAAAATGACAAAATATTTCAAAATAATACAGATGTCAAATAAATTTCCATTTATAAGAAGTAGAAGCTGCTTCCTAGACCCAAAACTGCTAGGCCTGGGTGAAAAATAACCTGCCAAAAGTAGAAACAAACTGTAAAAATGTTTCAGAGTGTTATGTGTTATGGCTGGTGAAACGGTTATACAACTATACAAAGAAGCTGAGTTTTTTACACCTGCCATTGTTCCCAGGTCATATCAGAATACATGAAGACATTTATTCTCCACCTATCAACTCATTTTTTTAAATAAATTTATTTATTTTATTTATTTATTTTTTGGCTGTGTTGCGTCTTCGTTGCTGCACACGGGCTTTCTCTAGTCGCGGCAAGCGGGAGCTACTCTTCGTTGCAGTGCAAGGGCTTCTCACTGTGGTGGCTTCTCTCTTCTCTCATTGTGGAGCACGGGTTCTAGGCACGTGGGCTTCAGTAGTTGTGGCACACGGGCTCAGCAGTTGTGGTGCACAGGCTTAGTGGCTCCAGGGCATGTGCGATCTTCCTGGACCAGAGATCAAAGCCATGTCCCCTGCATTGGCAGGTGGATTCTCAACCACTGCGCCACTAGGGAAGCCCCTATCAACTCATTTTTCATTAAAAAAAATCATAACTGCTAAACACCACAGAGGAGGAAAAAATGTACTGCCAAGGAGAAGCTATTTTATTATCAGCATTTATATGTCTTTCAACTCACATGTAGTTTGACTTTCACCATATACCCTAGTACATTTAATTTACACAGATCCACATAGCCTCCCCCAGAAAGGCTCCCTGGAAAAGACACATGCAAGTGTTCTTTCTGTACCTCCTTCAACTTCATTACATAATATCTTGTCATGATCCTTTGATTTTAAAGAGTAGGTTGATTAACACCCTCAAAATCAGCAATTTCATGTTAATTTGGTACTTATGTCTTGAAGATCCAAAAACCCAAATTTTGTCTTTAGAGCCTTAACACTGTCACCACACGATTCCTAATTTCTTAAAATAAATATATATATAAAATAATTTTCAAGTACTGCACAAAATGCTATAGAATTTCCAAAGTACACTGAGCATTAAAATGAGATTTACAGGAACACCTTGTTTTGTAAACTTCCAGTCAAATCTAATGGTAATTAACAAGGGTAAATTTTTGCTTTCATTTTCTACAAAAATGCACTAACAGAGCATGACTTCCACCAGCATGTTGATGCAGAATCTAGACAGACAATACCTTATCAATCACCTTTAAAGAGCAAATGAGAGAAGGAAGTATTAACAACAAAAAAACCCTAACATTACAAGTCAAGGTCAGTGGGGACGGGCTGAGGACTCCTATCCAAGCTTCCTGCTGAAGACACTAAATTGTAATTATGCTTCAATTTTAAGCCATCTACCTCTCAAACTAGATCCTATTTAAATGATTTTACAGAGAGGAAAAATGATGAGCAAAAGTACTGATATGCTGCAATACCTGAAGAGAGTCATTAATGGCAGGTGACTAGCTTCTCTTCTGGCCTGATCTCTTTCGGAAGAAAAGCAATATTCATAGGCAGGGCATTTTTTTAAATTCTGTAGTTTCATATTTGAAAGCATTACAGACGAAATATTAGTTACTTGTCCAGCCAAGCAGTCCTGGTATATGTTATTATACTGTTACAGCCCAGTCTTACTAAAAAAACAAGGAAAATCCTTGTTGTTGAGCTATAAGCATAGGAAACCCTCAATTATCCATGGACAGGGACAACCTGGATAAATTAAATCCCCAGGTAATTATTATTTAAGAAGAATGTTGGATTAATTCAGAACTCCTCCTCCCCTCTTTACAAAAGAAAAACTTGACTTAAAATCCCCTCTCTCTCTTCCAGACCACTAACAAAAAAAGCAAATAGGCAGATAAATGATTTTTAAATTGTCTAGCAAAAAAGAGTAAGGCAAATAATTATCAGCACTCGAATTGGTTGTATTTTTTCCAGCAATTCCGATCACAAGCCATCAAACTATGAGTTTAGCTTTCTCAAATGCATTTACATTAAACACCCACCCATCCACCCCCCCCAAAAAAAACCCTCCTGATTGAGATTTTCCTAAATCAAATGGGTCTTATTGAACTGTACTAACAATGTTCGAAATGGAAGTTAAAGAACTTAACAACTATTACATTAAAATTGTAAAATGCTGATATCGAACAACTTTCGATTCAAAATCTCTGCGATGCTAGACGTTGACAGAAGCTTTAACTTCCTTTTTCTCCCCTCCGGGTCCTCCTGGCCCTTCCGCGTGTCAAGCTACCCGCCGGGGTCTGCAGTGACATCACAGCCCATCTCTTGGAAACCCCTGACGTCACAGACACGCTGAACCACAGCACTATGACTTCATCGGGACTGGGGCGGAACCGCAGTCGACTTGCGCCAGCCCGGAGGCTAGAGAAGCTTCCGAGCCTCGGTCCTGCCAGGTCCCCGAAGAAGGTTAAGGACAGGCGCCAGCTCACCTGCGCTGGGACGGGGAAGGACGGAGCGGTCGAGCCCCGGCGGGCGCGACAGGGCGAGGCTACCCCCACCCAGGGCCCGATTTCCTCACCGGCCGCCGGTCCCGGGGGTGGGAGAGCCGACCTGGAGCCTCCCCACGGCCTATCCCGGATCTCCTCCGCTTCAGCCCTGGCCCGGGACCCCACTCCCGCCCGCCGGCCTGCCCGACCCTCCGTGCCCCGCGGGGGCGCTCAGCGCCCGGCCCGTGTGCGGGCAGAGGACGCCCCCGACGAGGTGCGGGCCGCCGGGTCCCTGCCCCAGACCGAGCCCCGGACCGGCGGGAGGCGCCCCCGCCCCCACCCGCCCGGCGCCCCGAGAGCGCAGGCGGCCGGCGGGAGGGGGCGGGGAGCGGCCACGGTGGCCGCCGCCAGACCCCGACCGCGCCGCTCTCGCGCCACGCCCCACCCCGGCCCAGACCCACCTGCGCTCCTGCCCCGGCCGGGGCCTGGCCCGGGGCTGCACACCGCGATACAGCGGCGGCGGCAGTTGGCCTGGCTCGCTCCCCACCGCTGAGGCGGACCGAGCGCCCAGCGCGGCGCGGCGGAGCCCAACGCTCGCCCCGAAACCCATTTGTTTGGCTAAAACGGCGTGACGTCACGCGCCGGCCCAATCGACGGCTGGCCAGGGGAGGGGCCGCGGAGCCAGGGAGTCGCAGCGCCCCTGCCGGGATTCTGCGGCACTTCGGACGCTGGGGGTGCGAAGAGTGGGGGACTTAAAAAAGGGAGAACCGGGTGAGGCATCTTCGGGCCCCCAAGTGGTGAAGAGTGAAAGCTCGAGTAAGACCTGCAGAGAAAGGAATCAACCCCTCAGGCTAGCCAGAATGGTAGTAACGCCAGTGTTCAACAGCCAATAGACATGACAAGTCTACTAATAATACTCATGGGTGGATGTGGAGCTATAAAAGGTGTTAGATTACTGTTAGATAACTTAGTAGACTTGGGTTCAAATTTTGCTTCTGCTACTGTCTGGGAAGGCTGGGCTTCAGAGTTCTCATTTGTAAAATGAAGGGTTGAAAGAGTCCTTTATGTTATTCTTTTCTATGCAAATCATGGCAGGAATATCTACCAGCAAGCTGATAAACTTTGAGGTTGACAGTCTCAAAATGTGATCTTTAGAAGTTTAAGAGATTGTAAATGATTACTATAAGAAGTTTTTAGTATTTTACTTAATACTTTCAAATCAGAGTGCCAGTGAGGACCCTTTTACACTCAGCCTTTAAAATGCTAATTGCTTTCACTGTAAAAATAATTTTAACCACATCATAAAACATGAGGACAATAAAGAAAAAAATATCCTTCACTCTAATACAGTCACTCAGCATTCAGCTTCTTTGCTTTTAGACCTTTTGTCTCATGCATATTTATTTTACTGTGTTGTGATCATAGTGTACACAAAATTTTGGATCCTGGTGGGTTTTGGGTTTTCTTGGTTTTGGGGGAGGTTTCTTCCATAACTATTTCTCCTATTTCTACATAAACTTCATAAACACTTTAACAGCTGCATAAAATTATATTAGGCGGACATACAAATTTTACCAAATTCTTTATTCTTGGACTTACTTATTTCCTTCCTGTTATGCCGTTATAAAGAGACCATAGGACATTCTCATGAATGTAAATTTTTAAAGATAAATACCCAGAAATGAAATTTCTAGTTGAAAGAGTATCACCACTTTTATAGTTACTAATACAAACTGCCAAAATGCATTTTAAAAGGTTGTACCAAGTTTCATTTAAATCTGCAGCTTTGATTTTAGCCAGCCCTTTTAAAAAGTAGTTCTGTCCAGTTATAAAACTACTCTTTTTTTTAAATTTACTTATTTATTTATTTTTTGGCTGCATTGGGCCTTTATTGCTGTGTGTAGGCCTTCTCTAGATGCGGTGAGTGGGGGCTACTCTTCGTTGCGCGTGCAGGCTTCTCAATGCGGTGGCTTCTCTTGTTGTAGAGCACTGGCTCTAGGTGCGCGGGCTTCAGTAGTTGTGGCTCACGTGCTGTAGAGCACAGGCTCAGTAGTTGTGGCGCACGGGCTTAGTTGCTCCGTGGCATATGGGATCTTCCCGGACCAGGGCTCAAACCCGTGTCCCCTGCATTGGCAGGCGGATTCGTAACCACTGCACCACCAGGGAAGCCCTGTAACTACTCTTAAAATATATATTATAAAACCTTAAATATCAAAAAATTAAATAAATATTTCCTATGATCTCACCACCAAGAAATAACCACATAACACCGCCATCTAGACTTTTATCTGTATAGATAATTTTAATCAAAGTTGGAGGGGGTCATATTGTACATACTGGAATTAAGCCATATGTCTATTTAATATCTGATCAATATTAGCTCAATGTATCATGATCACTTGAACCTTCTTTATGTCAATATTTGACTCAAAGTTCAATCCATCCTCTCAGGTTCATCTCAAACACTGTCCTCAAAACCTCTTGATTATTTCAATGAATCAATAACTGATTCCTCTTCCCTCATGGCCCTTATTTTACTCCATGCACATCTTACATATGTGTATTTAATACACCCTACTAGATTCTAAACTGCTGGAGAATAAGGATTATACCCTAGTATCCACCAAAGGATCTTGCAGTTGATATTGCTTAAACATTTAACAATTAAATCCATGTTAATCATCTGCACTTTTCTCATGACAATAGATGAATATGATCTCCATTTTCAGTGTTTTCTGAAGTTGGTTAATAGCCACCATTTATTGCATTTACAACGTATAATCCAGACTCTATGTTAACTGTTTTGTATACATTATCTCATTTAATCAGAAAACACCTCTATGAGATAAGTACAGTTGGTCCTTCATATCCATACCATTTTATATAAGGTACTTGAACATCCGCAGATTTTGATATCCACCAGGGGTTCTAGGACCAATCACCCTCAGAATCCGTGGGACAACTATATAATGTTTCAATATTCAGTGTTCATCAAAGTGTGTTTTAGAAATGATACTGTTTCTCAACTGAAGTGGGGATATTCTGTACATTAACCAATGCAGAATAAAAAATGTACTGTGCCTTGCCTCTTGTTTCAAATGTATAACCTTAAAGCTAAGTATACCTACTGAGAGCTTATGCATATTCTGCAGTTTAAGCAAAATATAATATTAAATTTTCCATATAAAATTCCACACAGTATGAATGTCTGGAATATATATATGTGTATGGAATATAAAATATGTATATATGTATGGAATATAAATTTTTCATACAGATGAGGAAACCCAGGCTTGAAGAGTTAAACCATTTGACCAAGATTAAACAGGTATTAGAGCCAAAGTTAGCAAAGACCCCAGAATTCTTACCATATCACTCACTGTATGGTTACTGGGAATTTCAGAGGGGTGAAAGACACTGAAACTACAAAACACAACACAAATATCATCAAAATGAAATGACAATGGTTTCCATGTGGCCAGCACATCTTCATTGTAAGAGTTCCATTAGAGTTGGTGTGGTTTACGGGGCTTCCCTGGTGGCACAGTGGTTAAGAATCTGCTTGCCGATGCAGGGGACATGGGTTAGAGCCCTGGTCTGGGACGATCCCACATGCCCCAGAGCAAATATGCACATGCTCCACAACTACTGGATCTGTGCTCTAGAGCCCACAAGCCACAACTACTGAGCCCTCATGCTGCAACTACTGAAGCCTGTGCGCCTAGAGCCCATGCTCTGCAACAAGAGAAGCCACCGCAATGAGAAGCCCACACGCCACAGCTAGAGAAAACCCGTGTGCAGCAACGTAGACCCAATGCAGCCAAAAATAAATTAAAAATAAATTTTTTTAAAAAAGGAGTCTGTGTGGTCTAATGCAGTGTTTCTCAAACTGTCTCTGGTTAAGGACCAGTTGTGGGTTTTTTAAAAAATATTTAATACATTGAGAACTGATTATTTTGTAAAATATAGTAAAACTGAAACTACTAGAAATATGAAATTGTTTGAAAAAAATAAAAGCTCAAATTCTTGATTATTAAACTCAGCACACAGAAAGTTAGTCAAATTGCTAGTAAGTTTTCTGAAAGTCTTCCTCTCATTTCTGCTCTTATCACAGACTTGCTCTAAAGCTGGCCAGTGGGCCACACTGGTCTAGGAGAAGGATCAGACTAGGAGGCAGTGAAACCACTTGAGGCAAGTCCTTCCTTTGATTCTATTTCTCCATTTGTACAATGGGAATAATCCTTGAAACAAGCCAGTAGAGCCAGTGCAGTGCCTCAGGCCTGAGAGGGAGCTCTTGGGCGGGGTTGGGCATCAGTGTGGTATGGTGAGGTCATGGGACTGATAAGGTGCTGACAGAAGAACAGATTAAGGTGGCCTGAGATGGCACAGCCACAGAGAAGTTCTAAATATACATAGTATATAACTTTGGTTATTTCATCAATGATGGGAACTTAGTCATCTCAAACCAGCAAACATCACATTAAATTAAAACCCAGTGCAATGGGTTTCTTTGTGTAGACTGGGACTCTCAGCTCAGAAAAAAACTAAGAACCTACCACTTGCTCCTCAATAGCTCACTCCTACCTCCAAAGGAAAAACACCATCTCATCTTCCTCACCACCCCCAAACTCTTCATCCTGAACCCAACCTACTCCCTCCACTGCAGGACAGAGGAAACCAAGAGGCAGGCTCCACAGGACTTTGCCTCTAGGTCTCTTTACTACAGAACTACAACCCTGGGTGTGATCGTGCCTTTCCCTACCTACTCACTGTATTACCATGAAGCTCAAATAAATGAGAAAAGTGAACGTGCTTTCCAAAATTTAAAGTTTACAAAGGCACGCACTTAACTTCGCCTGGAATGAAGTCGTTGGAGCATGTATGAAGCGCTGAGCTTATGCCCAGCCTGTGCATGGATGAAACGTGGTGGTGGTGAACGGAGACGGTAGAGGCTACGCAGCCACAAGAAAGAGCTTCCTTCACAGTAAATAAAAGAGCAACTAAAGAGAAACAGAAGAACCAGGGCAGCAAACTGCCAAGAGAGAAGAGTATATCTCGTCACTGAGACGTGGATTGTGAGGGGTAGAAAGCTGAATAAGTATTGAAACCAGAAAAATACCAGAAAATCATAGTTCTTATCTTCCTTTTTGAATCTTGTGCCCCTGTAAAAATCTGATAAAAGTTAACAACCGGGAGTCTTCTCAGGAGAAAACAAAAACAAAAACTGATATAGGCACAAATCATTTTGAAAATAATTTTAATTCATTCAAAATCAAAATCCCTTAGGGGACTTCCCTGGTGGTGCAGTGGTTAAGAATCTGCCTGCCAATGTAGGGGACATGGGTTCAAGCCCTGGTCCGGGAAGATCCCACATGCCGCGGAGAAACTGAGCCCTGCGCCACAACTACTGAAGCACTTGCCTAGAGCCTGGGCTCCGTGACAAGAGAAGCCACTGCAGTGAGATGCCTAAGAACCACAATGAAGAGTAGTCCCCACTCACCACAACTAGAGAGAAAGTCCGTGCACATCAACAAAGACCCAACACAGCCAAAAATGAATAAATAAATAAATAAATAAAAAGTCCCTTAGATCAACTTGCTTTATGGTGACCTGCACACTTATAAAGGGAAGTAAAAGACAACAGCCTCCTCCAGGGAAATGCCAAGGCAAAACCAAATCAAGGTCTCAGGACTTCCTCTCTCCAAGGTATTGTCCTTAAAAGATCCCATTGTTGGGCTTCCCTCATGGCTCAGTGGTTAAGAATCCACCTGCCAATGCAGGGGACACAGGTTCGAGCCCTGGTCCAGGAAGATCCCACATGCCACGGAACAACTAAGTCCGTGTGCCACAACTACTGAGCCTGTGCTCTAGAGCCCATGAGCCACAACTACTGAGCCCACGAGCCACATGTACTGAGCCCACGTGCCACAACTACTGAAGCCCACTTGCCTAGAGCCCATGCTCCACACAAGAGAAGCCACTACAATGAGAGGCCTACGCACTGCAACAAAGAGTAGCCCCCGCTCACCACAACTAGAGAAAGCCTGCAGAGCAACGAAGACCCAAAGCAGCCAAAAATAAATAAATTAAATAAATAAATAAATAAAAAACAGATCCCATTGTTGTCAGTGCCCTTTGACCTCTCAGCAACATTCAGATGATAGCTTCTACAACACCAGCACAAAGATCCACAGCAATTTCTATGTGTATCCCACTTCTTGATAACCAAAAAAAAAGGGAATCCCTCCAGAAATCTTCACATTCTTATCGTCATAATTAACAGTTGGGTAGATTTGATACCCTGCCACAATGGTCTCCCTCCCTAATGTCTGACTTTTAACCAGAAATAAAGGCATAAGCAACAATCTGCATTCCTGATGTTCCTATATTCTAAATCTCTGTACTGTCAATGAAATCTAAGAGTAGTTCAGCAAGAAACATTTTGTTAGCTCCTTAATCAAATCAGACAATCTCTGTTCCATCTCAAGGCCTTTGGGCCTCCACATCCCTCAGCCTGGAGGGCCCCTTTTCCCCCTCTCAGCACCTGGTTAGCTCCGACACTACTTTACATGTTGGCTTAAAAGCTCTTCAGAGCATTGGAGGTGCCACAATGTATTTAAGAGGGACCTTGGAGGGAGAGGAAGGTGAGCTGGCGAACTTGGCTTAAAGTACCTTTGCCTAGCAAATCCGGTTTTTACTTAGATTTTATATATTTTTAAAATTTTATTGACGTATAGTTGATTTACAGTGTTGTGCTGTACAACAGTTTCTGCTGTACAGCAAAGTGATTCAGTTATACATGTATATATTCTTTTCCATTATGGTTTATCACAGGATATTGAATCTAGTTCCCTGTGCTATACAGTGGGACCTTGTTGTTTATCCATCCTATACATAGTAGTTTGCATCTGCTAATCCCAGTCTCCCAGTCCTTCCCTCCCCTAGGTTTTATTTTTATTTGGGGTCACATGGGGAGGTAGCTAAAGCCTCTTCAAGCCATGACTTCCCTGGCCATCCTATCTAGTCTCTCTGAAGGAGAGCAGGACCCTGTGGGGCCCTCCCAGGTACAAATCCTTTCTGTGTCTCCCCCCATCCCCCCACACTTTCTTGTTTGTAGGAAATGGGCTTCATTCAGCCTCCTTGACCTACCCTGAGTTCCAAAGTGCAGGTTCAAACAGTTGCGTATCAGGGAAGGGAAGGAATGCAGAAACAAGGCGTAGCAGTCAAGAAACAATAGTGCAGGACTTCCCTGGCCGTCCAATGGTTAAGACTCCATGCTTCCACTGCAGGGGGCACTGGTTAGATCCCTGGGAACTAAGATCCCTTGACCAAAAAAAATAAAAAATAAAAAGAAACGATAGGGCAGCCATGGGGCAGGGTCCTGATTCCTCTTCAAGGAATGTACATAACAATACCTTTGAGTTCTTCTGTAGGAGCTAAGGCCCCACCCAGGTGGAGGATGGTAACTTCAGGCTGAGCACAGGATTCTTGGAGCACCGCCCTATTACCTCACCACCAATCAATCAGAAGAAAGTCTGCACACAATGGAAGATAAGGAAAATAACAAAGACCCTTACCCCCTCCCCAAATGGTTCTCCCTTTAACTTCTCTCTTCCTACTAGCACTTGTCTCTCAAATATTGGCTTTCCACTGGTGAGGAACTGAACTTGAGTTCAGTAACATCTCCCAAATTACCCTCTTTCACAAAATTGTTTCACAAAACTTCATAATACTAATTATACTACTTTTTTATTTATTATAACTCCCTGTAGAGGGACTGAGTTTTATTCATTGCTCTGTCTCAATGCCAAGTGCAGTGTCTGAGACTTAGAAGGTACTCACTGTGTAATGTTTGAGTGACTTCTTTTTAAATGCTAGAAAGATTTTTCTGCAAGGACAGCAGTGATCTATATTCAGAATGGCTTAACTCCTGCAGTTATGAGAGGTAGACATTTTTGAAGGGAGGTAGAAAAAATAGAAGGATCTTCCTGCTCCTAGAAGAATCTTCTTAGTGGGATTTTCCCCAGGAGATATTCTCTCCACAGCTAGCAGAATAAGATCAAAAGTGATGGTCCAGATAAGACCATAGACTCAGTAGCCTGTAGCCACTGATGTGAGAACAGCAAGTCTGAAGCTAGATGGTGGGGCTTCTTACAGAACCAGGAGAACAGCTGTGCTTAAGAGACTAGAAGCCTGGACTTCCCTGGTGGCCCCATGGTTAAGACTCTGTGCTTCCAGTGCAATGGGCATGGGTTCGATCCCTAGTCGGGGAAGTTCTGCATGCCACATGGTGGGTGGGGGTGGGGAAGAGACTAGAAACCAAGCAGCAATGCTGTCTAAAGAAACAGAAGGAAAAGAAAATCACAAAAGAAGAATACAGGGACCTCCCTGGTGGTCAAGTGGGTAAGACTCCGCTCTCCCAATGCAGGGGGCCTGGGTTCGATCCCTGGTCAGGGAACTAGATCCCACATGCATGCCGCAACTAAGCGTTTGTATGCTGCAACTAAGAAGCCCAAATGCTGCAAATAAAGATCCCACGTGACACAACTAAGACCCAGCGCAGCCAAAAATGAATAGATAGATAGATATTTTTTTAAAAAAGGAGAAAGGAGGTTTGCATATCCTGCTAATTATTATAGCACAAAGGAAATTAAACCCACTCAAGAATCATGCTACATTCTATGTACAAACATACAACAGGCAAAAGGAAAGCAGCTCATCGCACACACACCATCCCCAAGCCCATCACTCCTTCTTCCTGCTCTTAGCATAAAATTGGAACTCTTTACTACAGCACATTATAATTAGACATGTCCCCTTCCTCAATCTCTCTCCATTCTGCCCCTTGTCTTGGCTGAAATGTTACCTCCTCAGAGAGCTTTCTCTAACTCTCCTATGGAGTATTTCAGTCTTGTCACTGTCCTTCACAGTATCTACGCCTGACACATAATGGGCGCCCAATAATATCTGTTGAATTATTTTAAATGTTCATATTTTTTGGGCTTCCCTGGTGGCGCAGTGGTTGAGAGTCCGCCTGCCGATGCAGGGGACACAGGTTCTTGTCCCGGTCTGGGAAGATCCCACATGCCGCGGAGCGGCTGGGCCCGTGAGCCATAGCCGCTGAGCCTGTGCGTCTGGAGCCTGTGCTCCACAACGGGAGAGGCCACAACAGTGAGAGGCCCGCATACCACAAAAAAAAAAAAAAAGTTCATACTTTTTCACACCAAACAACTTAATCCAGGATGCATATGTTCATCACCAATGGATGACTAATAAGAGCAACAAGAGTAGAAGGTCTTGTACATTAGAAATAGAACCTGAACAAAGTTGGAATCTAAGGTATCGGTACAAGAAAATGACCAAAAGTAGGAACATCTGAACCCTGCAGAACCCAACCAACCAGTCATGATTTTAGTGCTTCAACACACATTACGCTTGATCAAATTTTCTGGTTCACCAATTGATTGTAAGTATATTTATACTATCTACTTGGCATTTAGATGGGAACTAGTGTTTGTTGGGTAATGCCAGGTAACTCATTCTTATATCCTTCATATTTTTAATAAGGCTCTGATCTGTTTGTTGAAAAATGACAAGAAAGAAAATGGTGGGGGCAGAGAGGAGTCCATTGGCTGTCTATAAAATAGAAATTTCCTTTTTCTTCCTTGCTAACAGAATCCTGGTTTTGGGCACCTTCTGTGTGCTTCAGGGGAGCTGGGCCCAGATCCATGGGATGAATAATGATTGACCTAAGCCAGTGGTTCTCAGTGGGGTGATCGATTTTGTCCTCCAAGGGACATTCAGCAATGCCTGGAGATATTTCTGATTGTCACAACTTGGGGGGACGTACTATTGGCATCTAATAGGAGAGGCCAGGAATGCTGCTCAACAGCCTACAATGTACAGTTCAGCACTGCCACCACAAAGTATTATCCCTCCCCAAAGGCCAAAGGTGCTAAGCTTGAGAAACACTGCACTAAAGTAATCGGTGTGATCCCGAGCTCTTTGTCAGGGTTTGGTTCAGGCACAGGTGTGTGATGCAAATCTAGCTAATAAAATGCAATGGGTAGTTTACTGAGATACTTCTGGAAATGTTTTTTCTTACCCTTAATTAAAAACCGTTCATTTTTGGTTGAAATGCATTACTTTCCTAAATAAAATTATATTTAAGGACAATAAGAGAGAGAAACACACAAGAAGAAAAAGTCCCTCATCTGCTGCTAGATGTCATTGTGTCCTCATGTGGTGCCTGGTACTATGACTGCCATCTTGGGATCATGAGAGTTGTTAGCTGCAGACAACATGAGAGAATGGCAAAGCAGAAAGATGGAAGTAACTTGCATCCTTGATGACATTGTTGAACTTCTGATTAAAACAGTCCTTGAGACTTCTTTTTATATGAAATAATAAATTATATTACTTTTAAGGCATTCATAGGACTTCCTAAAAAATTTGAAAGTAGCTGAAGACATCCTGGTACATATAATATATATTTGTGGGCGGGAGTTTGTCATATAGAAAATAAATCAGAGGGGAGAGACACTGACCTATTTCTTTGGGTACAAGTGCTACCATAACCTAATAATAAAACAGTTTTGTTGGGCTTCCCTGGTGGCACAGTGGTTGAGAGTCCACCTGCCGATGCAGTGGACACGGGTTCGTGCCCCGGTCCGGGAAGATCCCACATGCCATGGAGCGGCTGCGCCTGTGAGCCATGACTGCTGAGCCTGCGCGTCCGGAGTCTGTGCTCCACAACGGGAGAGGCCACAACAGTGAGAGGCCCGCGTACCGAAAAAAATAATAATAATAATTTTGTTTTGCTATGCTTCTGGAATAATCTTAAACTAATGATACTAGAAGTTGATAAAACCAGTGGGAAAAGAATCTCTGTCAATGCATGTTTGTGTTCTTTATTTTTATTTTTTTAATTAATTAATTTTATTTATTTATCTTTGGTTGCATTGGGTCTTCGTTGCAGTGTGTGGGCTTCTCATTGCAGTGGCTTATCTTCTTGAGGAGCACGGGCTCTAGGCACGTGGTCTTCACTAGTTGTGTCACGTGGGCTCAGTAGCTGTGGCACACCAGCTTAGTTGCTCCACGGCATGTAGGATCTTCCCGGACCAGGGATTGAGCCTGTGTCCCCTGCACTGGCAGGTGGATTCTTAACCACTGCGCCACCAGGGAAGCCCTGTTTGTGTCTTTAAATAAATGAGTAAGAACTCGTGACACTTTGAAATCTTTAAGAAAATGATATTTTTGAATCATTGAAATTTAATCTGGGGGAGCCTGTGGCATTAGCACAAGACTAGCCAGCCTGTCCTTATTCTTCCTCAGCTCTAGCACACCTAATTCACAGGCACCTGCTATAGCAAAGGAAAGGCTGCCTGGTTAAAGTAACGTAGTTACATCAGCTTGCTAAAATGGTCCAGGGCATAGATTTTGCTCAAAAGTGAGTTCTTTAAAAAAAAAGCCACCAACATATTCTGCAATTTTAGAATTTGCTGACATTTTCTACCAGGCATAACTATGCTCTTAGTGCAAAGTCTTACTTTGAAATACCAAAGATACTTTGCAAAAAGTACAGAGCTCAGTTACCAGCATTTCCTTGCTAAATCATTTTTTTTTTATCAATGAGTAATGTACTGATATTAAATTAATCAACTAGATACTTTCCTTGGAAAAGTATACAGTGGTTGGCTTCTTTTGAATGCACCACCACGTGGACCCCATCACACTACTGTAGTAGAGTTTACCGTTACTCTAAGAGAATCCCACTGATTTTTCACACCTCACTCCTTGCCCCTTCTTAAGACTGCTGGGTTACATGTAATGTTTTGGTGTGCCTTCAGCAAGACACATGTGATCAACAATACATACATGTATTGTTAAAGCAAATTGAGCCTGTTTTGTCCTTTCTTTAAGTGCCCCTCCTCTCAACAAAGCCAAAGCGTGCCTTCAAAGTGGCATAATGACCTTACAAAAGAGTGGGAGCATCTGATTGCTCCCTCTCATTCAGAGCCACTCTGGCTTTCTATCTCGGAGCCCCCATTTTCACAGTCAGATTATATGCTCCTTAAGGCCCCATTCGTTGCTCCTGTGGCTTTGCCATCTGTTCCTTTGACTACGGCTGCACTTCTCCAGCTTTCTGTATGTTGTCCTTCTCTCTTTTGCCTCTGCCCTTACTATACCTCCCATATTTCTTGACTTTCTTACCAAATGACTTGACTTTTATAAACATTGCTAGTCGAGAAGAAGGTTCCTGTTGGTCCATACATGATACCATGCGAGTCTCTACATATTGAGTGTAGGTTTGAATCCTCTCTCTTTCTCAGTGATTTCCTTCATTCCCTGCTACTCAGGGGCTACTTTTGCATGGCTGCATGCATTATTTTTTTCACATTTCCAGTACTGGCAAAGCTCTAGAGCTCCACTCTCTGAATAAAATCAATGTGTGGTTAATATGTGTGGTAAGAATCTCATTCTTAAGTTCATTAAATACTTCTCTCAAATGTCTTAAATATATTTCCACATATGTGTTTTTCTGTATGTTGGCACATCTGATTCTTAATTTCCTGCTTTGCGGAGGAAGTTGTACTCTGATGATAAAAGCCTTGCTGGAACATCACAGGGAAAAAAAATTGTTTTTCAAGCTCCAAAATTATTGGTTAAGCCACTCTTCATCTAAGAGGCACAAAATGAATAAAACTGGTGTTCTTCATCTTTTACCTTTTTTGCCATTGCTCTTACATTTAGGGTGGCTATCCAGCTGCCCAGAGAAGGCACAAGTGCTGTGGTTCATACAAACATGTTATTTACCTACTACAATATCACAACTCTGATGAGTCATTCCCTGAATCCCTAAGCAAAATTTGTCATCCTCCCAATCTATGTCTCATGGTAACTTGTTCCACTTTTGCTGCTTCACTTAAAACATTTCAATGTACTTTGTTATGTAGAGAGCTTGCCTTCTCCTCTGTGAGCTCTTTAAAGACATAAACTGATTTGTTGAATCAGTGAATGAATGAGCTATGAGAACACTTTTATTGACTATATCAAAATATTCAGAGGTAAAAATATCTTTTCATTAAGTGCAATGCTATTTAAATTGCCAAACTTGTCAATTTTACCTAAATGGAACCAAATTAAAGAGCATGACCCTCTCCAATGGTCATAGCTTTTTTTTTTTTTTTTTTGCGGTACGCAGGCCTCTCACTGTTGTGGCCTCTCCTGTTGTGGAGCACAGGCTCCAGACGCGCAGGCTCAGCGGCCATGGCCCACGGCATGTGGGATCTTCTCGGCCCGGGGCACAAACCCGTGTCCCCTGCATCGGCAGGCGGACTCTCAACCACTGCGCCACCAGGGAAGCCCGGTCATAGCTTTGTTATCCTTCCCTGAGTGGTTAACTTGTCTTCATGCCTGGAGTGCTGCCTGTTGGCCTTTCAAAGGCTCACATTTTTCCTCAGTGCCTTCTCAAAGGTCAAATGACTTACATGTTCTCTCCAGAGACACTGATGCTATAAATTAACATTGGGTTTTATCCTGTATTGGACTATAATTTGTGCATTGTTGTCAAAGATGAATTATTTGAATCTTTTTAAAAAATATTAAATTACAATTTAATGAATTTGTGGCAAGTGTTGTTTTCTTATTTGTTTTAAAAGCACAATTTAATATTCATTTAGGCAGTAACTGAGCCTGCCAACTTTATTTTTTTTTAATTTTTTAAATTTTTTTAAAAGAAAAAAATATTTCTATTTTTATTTTTTTTAATTTTTTTTTATTAGTTTCTGCTTTATAACAAAGTGAATCAGTCATACATATACATCTGTTCCCACATCTCTTCCCTCATGCATCTCCCTCCCTCCCACCCTCCCCATCCCACCCCTCCAGGCGGTCACAAAGCACCGAGCTGATCTCCCTGTGCTCTGCGGCTGCTTCCCACTATCTACCTTACGTTTGGTACTGTATATATGTCTGTGCCTCTCTTTCGTTTTGTCACAGCTTACCCTTCCCCCTCCCCTTATCCTCAAGTCCATTCTCAAGTAGGTCTGTGTCTTTATTCCCATTTTACCCCTAGGTTCTTCATGACATTTTTTTTTAAATTCCATATATATGTGTTAGCATATGGTATTTGTCTTTCTCTTTCTGACTTACTTCACTCTGTATGACAGACTCCAGGTCTATCCACCTCATTACAAATAGCTCAGTTTCGTTTCTTTTTATGGCTGAGTAATATTCCATCGTATATATGTGCCACATCTTCTTTATCCATTCATCCGATGATGGACACTTAGGTTGTTTCCAGCTCCGGGCTATTGTGAGTAGAGCTGCAATGAACATTTTGGTACATGTCTCTTTTTGAATTATGGTTTTCTCAGGGTATATGCCTAGTAGTGGGATTGCTGGATCATATGGTAGTTCTATTTTTAGTTTTTTAAGGAACCTCCATACTGTTCTCCATAGTGGCTGTACCAATTCACATTCCCACCAGCAGTGCAAGAGTGTTCCCTTTTCTCCACACCCTCTCCAGCATTTATTGTTTCTAGATTTCTTGATGATGGCCATTCTGACTGGTGTGAGATGATATCTCATTATAGTTTTGATTTGCATTTCTCTAATGATTAATGATGTTGAGCATTCTTTCATGTGTTTGTTGGCAGTCTGTATATCTTCTTTGGAGAAATGCCTATTTAAGTCTTCTGCCCATTTTTGGATTGGGTTGTTTGTTTTTTTGCTATTGAGCTGCATGAGCTGTTTATAAATTTTGGAGATTAATCCTTTGTCAGTTGCTTCATTTGCAAATATTTTCTCCCATTCTGAAGCCTGCCAACTTTAAATTTTATTCCAGTTGGGCTCCCCCTTCTCTTTTACCCTTGTCATTTTTATAAAACTGTCAGTCAAGTTTAAATCCAGAGCAGGAATGACTAGCACCTAATGAAAAAGGAAGAGGAGGAGGAGGAGGAAGAATATGAGGAAGAAGAAGAAGAAAGCTGTTTTCAAATACTTAAGAAAAAGTAAATTATTTTCATGCATATATAATTTGCCCTTATTTATAGGTGTAAAAAGAGAAGAAAAGGAGATCTGGACAAATAGGGGATAGATGACTCTGTAGGACTATATTCATACAATGGAATAAGAAACAGTATTAGTATTAAATCATTTAGATCTATATGTATCAACATGGTAATTCTCAGAAAACATTTGGTTCAGAGATAAAAGCAAGTTGCAGATTACACACTATATGTTACCATTTACACAAATCTTAAAAACATGCAAATAAAACACACACCCAACAATGCTAAGTATTGTTTATCGACAGCTACAATCGCAATAAAAGTATAAAGACATGGGTGAGAAGGGTCCAAAACAACTTCAGAATAATAGTTACTTCTGAGAAGAAAGGGAGAAGAAACTATTAGAAAGAGACACAAAGAGGGACTTTGATCATATCAGAACATTTTATTTATTTAAGAAAGAAAATATCTGAACCAGATATGAGTGGTTCACTGTTAATATTTGCAAAAATCTAAATGGTGAATACATAGATATTTGTAAAATTATTCTGAATTTTTCTTTTGCATCTTAGATGTATTTCATAAATGTAACAAGTAAATGAAAAATTTTCACTTGAAAATTTTAGAAGAGGTTGTGATGTAAAGAATACCCTTGGGAAGAAAACCAATTAACTAACTTATTACCTATAGGTAATATTGATGCAAAGCAAAAAACCTTCAGTTCATTCCTCTTTTATCCCCTCTTCCCCCAAAGTATTTATGACACTATTAGTGAAACATGTAAAAGTCCTAC
Source organism: Hyperoodon ampullatus (assembly GCF_949752795.1). NCBI lineage: Eukaryota > Metazoa > Chordata > Mammalia > Artiodactyla > Ziphiidae > Hyperoodon > Hyperoodon ampullatus. The sequence continues at coordinate 134,446,825 of NC_136916.1, read as the reverse complement.
TGTACAAAAATGATACTTCTTTGTTAAGTGGAGGAAGTGAAGTTATGATTTCTGTCTTTCGGGAATAAAGACACTGACCTACTAGAGCATGGACTTGAGGATATGGTTGGGGGAAGGGTAAACTGTGACAAAGTGAGAGAGTGTCATGGACATATATACACTACCAAACGTAAAATAGATAGCTAGTGGTAAGCAGCTGCATAGCACAGGGAGATCAGCTAGGTGGTTTGTGACCACCTAGAGGGGTGGGATAGGGAGGGTGGGAGGGAGGGAGACGCAAGAGGGAAGAGATATGGGAACATATGTATATGTATAACTGATTCACTTTGTTATAAAGCAGAAACTAACACACCATTGTAAAGCAATTATACTCCAATATAGATGTTAAAAAAAAAAAAAAAGATTTCTGTCTTTACTTACCCTGGCATTACTGCTCCATTTTTCCAGCGAGAAGGCAATAACAAATCTCAGGCATTTATAAGCCACCTGGAATGTGAACTCTAGGGGCAAATGCTTCCGTAAAGAGGTTTAAAAGCACACACAGAATTGGCAGTGAGACAAGAGTATCAAAGTTCTCTTCTCATCCCTAAATCATTCTCCTATCAGCTTTTTTTTTTTGGTTAATTTTTAAAAATAAATTTATTTATTTATTTATTTTTGGCTGCATTGGGTCTTTGTTGCTGCACACGGGCTTTCTCTAGTTGCGGCGAAGAGGGGCTACACTGTGTTGCGGTGTGTGGGCTTCTCATGCAGTGGCTTCCCTTTGTGTGGAGCACAGGCTCTAGGCACAGGGGCTTTAGTAGTTGCAGCACACGGGCTCAGTTGTTGTGGCTCACGGGCTCTAGAGCGCAGGCTCAGTAGTTGGGGCTCACGGGCCTAGTTCCTCCTCGGCATGTGGGATCTTCCCAGACCAGGGCTCGAACCCGTGTCCCCTGCATTGGCAGATGGATTCTTAACCACTGCGCCAACAGGAAAGTCCCTATCAGCTTCTTTTCTGGTTAGTTCCATGCCCTCTAGAGCTGTACACAAACAAAGCACAGAAATATATGTCTCACTTATGACAAAGCATCATTCAATGACTAAGCACTCTGGAGGGCACAGGGAGCTAAGACGCATGTAAGGAGACACCCACACGATTCCATCATGTGTCTTTACGGAGCTGTGGCAAAGGCACTGTCTACGGTCACCCCACCAAGTGCCCAAACACTTGACCCCTATGCTTCATGCAAAATAAATTTCAAACATATTGTTAGGGCTAATGAAGTCTCAGTAAGCTCTAAACAAAAAGCTGATTAATCATTAAAATCTTTTACTTTTGCCTGAAAGATTTTAAAGTCTTATAAAAAAAAAAGAAAGAAAGAAAAGGCCCTACTTATTTAAATGAGTTAGTGCCAGGGACTTATGTCAAAAGCAACGGTGCAGCATAAAGAAACCATGCAGTGATAATGTTAGAGAGCTGATGGGAAGGAGAACTGATAACACCCAAGCATCCTCAGGAGGGATTTCCAGCTGAGAAAAGCCCGTGGCTCTGTTCAAGGCATTCTACAATCTTCTCACTACTGTGTTTACTTGCCTCAGGAAAGAGAGGTCCCAGGAAATGAGAACTCAGACTTGATAAGGTAGATTTATTTTTCCATAAAGAAGTGTTAAGGAAACATCCAAAGGTCTCTTGCACAATAAACAGATCAAAGCCTGGTTGAAAGTATTTATAAGGCAGTGGTTCTGAACCTTGGCTATCGTTAGAATCACCCAGGGAGTTTCTTGGGGGTGGAGGAGGGTTATTCCAGGGATTCTGATTCATACAGCATGTGCCTGTTTCTTGGTGTAAATACTCCCACCCTGGCCAATTTCAAGATACTAATGTGAAGAGACAACGTGGAATTGGAAAGAGACGTGCATAATCGGCCCCCACAAGCTCCTGAGTGCCAGCTCCAGCAACCACCTTTAGGAGCTTTTGATGATGAAGTTACAGTCAGGGGTGAGAAAACAATAAATTACGTCCTGGGGCTTTTTTACATACCATAGAGCCTTAAGTCAAAGATCATTTCCTCATGAGAATATGAGGAAAAACTAACATTATATTAAACCATGACTTATCTACAATTTCATCAGTTTTTGCTTGTTCTGAAACAGGAGGGAAGGGGGCAGGGCACAACCTTTGAAAGAATGTCATAGCCTGAGGACATGACGTAAACTGATTAGAACCAAATGCGTCCAAGATGGCGGACAAGTCGACTTCCACTAGACCTTGAGCCTCAGTATATGCTCCCTGTAACACATCAGCAAGCTAAATGACACACCCACAGGCACCATGACAGTTCCAAGGCCAACAATAAGGATCAAAAAGTGGGCAGTGGCCCAATTCCTGGAAATCCCTGCCCCTTCCCAAAATAGCTAGAATACTTCTCCCACTCATTAGCCTATGAAATTACCCACCCCTATAACCCCATACCCTGGTGCATTTCTCACCTTCTGAGATGGCCTACACTCTGTCTGTGGAGTGTGCTTCTCTCTAAATAAATCCACTTCTTACCTATCACTTTGTCTCTCACTGAATTCTTTCTGCAGTGAGACATCAAGAACCTGAGCTTCATTAAGTCCTGAAACCAGGTGTGTGATCTGTTTTGGCTGGGTTTGAGTCCCAGCCATGTGGGTTCAAGTCCCAATGTGGGTTTTGGCTGGGTTTGAGTCCTGGCACGTGGGTTCAAGTCCCAATCTGAGGTGCACGGTTTCAGTTCCACTCTATTCTTTATTTTTTTCCTATTTCTTTTTTTTAATTTTAAAAAATTATTATTTATTTATTTTTGTTTTTCCACTCTATTCTTTAAACCAAAATTTATTTTTAAAATATCGCTCTTATAAATAGAATTATATCTTTTTCCACTTTACTAATAATTAATATTTGAAATTAGGTCATTTTTGCAATAATAATTTATTTAGACTTATCAGTCTCACAACTAGAGTAAATTTAGTCTTTGGTGTAGAGGAATAAACTATGAGTTTCAAATGTCTCTGGTTGTGAGACATCTCATATAAAATTGTTACAACAATTCATGTTATGGAAGACTTGTTAAACAGAAACAATAGAAATGTTGTCCTTATACCATCCAGAAATAGAAGAAAAGGAAACCATTCACTTGTGAAAGTCATTTTTAAATAATACATTTATAAAACACTATCCTGTGAATTATAATCCTATCAAGCTTATCTCTGAGCAAGTGTATGACTACTTAACTATAGCAGAGAAAATAAATGAGAAAATTCAAAATCACACTGTAAGGAGACCAAAAAAAAAAAAAATGCTCTTTCTGGATCAATAAAAGAGATTTGTTAAGCAACAATACAAAAGTACCATACACTAGCTAGAAATCAAATAAGATGGAAACAATTTATTAATAAGATTCACATTTATGTAGTGTACAAAGAATTATAGTCCTATTAAGTTTCTATCTGAGCTATTGTATAATCAGTTAAACAAAATAAAAAATCAAATATTATTTTAGAAGCAAAAACTCATGTGTTTTGAGTTATTTTAATGAATCTATTAACAAAGATGAAAATATTGTAATTATTCTATCTACAAATGTTGTAAAATGAAAGCAATTGATTTTTTAAAAAATTTATTTTGCTGTGTCAGGTCTTAGTTGTGATACGCAGGATCTTTGTTGCAGCCTGTGAGCTCTTCGTTGTGGCATGCGGCCTTCTCTAGTTGTGGCACTCAAGCTCAGTAGTTGCAGCATGCAGGCTTAGTTGCCCCATGGCATGTGGGATCTTAGTTCCCAGACCAGGGGTGGAACCCATGTTCCCTGCATTGGAAGGCGGATTCTTAACAACTGGACCACCAGGGAAGTGCAGCAATTGATTTTTTTTTTTGTTTTTTTTTTTTGTTTTTTTTTTTGCGCTACGCGGGCCTCTCACTGTTGTGGCCTCTCCCGTTGCGGAGCACAGGCTCCGGACGCGCAGGCTCAGCGGCCGTGGCTCACGGGCCCAGCCACTTCGCGGCATGTGGGATCTTCCCGGACCGAGGTACAAACCCGTGTCCCCTGCATCGGCAGGCGGACTCTCAACCACTGCGCCACCAGGGAAGCCCAGCAATTGATTTTTAAGATTCACATTTTAAAGATCTACCATTGTAAAACATTATCCTAAGAATTTATAATCCTATCGAGCTTCCATTTGAGCCACTGTATAATCACTTAGTAGCAGTAAAACTAAAAGAAAAAAAAGTAATTTACTTTAGAAGAGAGAAAAAAAGTAACCTGCTATGGTCTTGGATTTTCAAAAGTAGACTCATTGAGAGCAGATCAACTTGGAAGGTGATACACTGTTTTCAGGCTGTGTGGATAGAGACTGAGCCTTGGTGTACAGACCTTTCTTGTTGCCAGTGGAGGATGTGCTGGGTCAGGAATTTGCCCAGAGGAGGGTGGAAAGAATTCCTGGGGAGCTTTGTCCTTACCTTCCAGAATAAGGGAAGAATAGGGGGACCTACTTCTTAGAAATTGCCGTGTGTCCCCCCTGCAACATCTAACTCCTGAAAGGAGGATGAGAGAGGAACTGCTTGGCTCAGAGGCTCCCAGTTCAGTGGGAAGTTGAACCAAAAAAAAAAAAGATCCTAAGCATCTGTCAGTGTAAGGAGCACCAGGAAAACTCTGTCTTGCTCCTGATAGAGGATCCATATCAAGATGAAGTTGGCCTGGGAATTCCCTGGCTGTCTAGTGGTTAGGACTCCATGCTCTCACTGCCGAGGGCCCAGGTTCAATCCCTGGTCTGGGAACTAAAATAGAATCCCACAAGCTGAGCAGCGTGGCCAAAAAAAAAAAAAAAAAAAGATGAGGTTGGCCTTATGGGTGGATCCTTTTTCTGGGATCCAAACCCTGAAACGGAGCAGGACCCTGTGGGGTCCTTCCGGGTACAAATCCTTTCTCTGTCCACCCCTCCCCTCCCACCCCTTTCTTGTTTGTAGGAAATAGGATTCATTCAGCCTCTTGGACTTTCCCTGAGTTCCAAAGGGCAGATTCAAACAGTTGCTAATCAGGGAAGGGAGGGAAGGGAGGGAAGGGAGGGAACGCAGAAACAAGGGAGGAGCAGTCAGGAAACAATAATACAATCTTGGGGGCAGAGTCCTGGTTCCTTCTCAAGGAATATACATAATAATATCTTTGAGTTCTTCTGCAGGAGCTAAGGGCCCCACCCAGGAGGAGGCTGGTAACTTCAGGCCTAGCACAGGATTCCTGGAACACAGCCCTGTTACCTCACCACCAACCAATCAGGAGAAGGTCACACGCCCTGCAGCCCTCACCCTAAATTTTACCTATAGAAGCTCCCCCAAAACCACTAAGAAGTTCAGGGGGGAGTTTTGAGCATGAGCCACCCACTCTCCTTGCTTGGCCCTGCAATAAACCTTTCTCTGCTCCAAGCTCCTATGTTTCGGATTGCTTGGCCTCACTGTGCATGGGGCACAGGAACCTGCATGTGGTAACAACCCCTCGGGGGTAGCATTTGGTCCATATAGGACCCTGGTCCTCATGGATCTCTGCCAAATATCCTATTTGGAAGACCAGGAACATAAGGATCTTTTTCCAAACGTCTTAAAGCATGCTTTTCTCTTCTTAAATTATCAAAGTTTCTCTCAGGCAACAGCTCTCAACCCATTACATGAGCCTTTCTCTCATGGAAAATAAACTAGCATTGATAATAGCCAGCAGTTCTTTTGAATTTTTCTGAAAGAACTTTGGTTTTTATTTCGTAGGACTTCAGCTCTTCACATGCATAGCTGATCTTCACACCTGCTTTGAAAAGGTTTCCCTCTATCTTCCGAGGGTAAAATGGTTATTTGGTACAGATTCCTTTCTTTCTCTTGATGCAGTTCACAAAGAACTTGGAGTTTCAGCCAGACCGTCGGCCCCTCCCTTGCCCTGTTGTTTTTGTTTCCTCACTTAAAGGCACTTACATTTACAGACTTTTAATGTGACCTCAAGTGCATCAAGTAACGTATCTTCGTCCATTAACTCAGTGTACATTTGGTTTCTCTTTTCTTTAAAAGGTTTTAAATAAATATTTAACTCAGATGTATCAATCCACTTCTTCAAAATCCCTTTAATTCATCTTCTAGGAGGTGAACATTTTCTAAAGCATTTGTTATATCCAATTCCAAGTGCCCACCATGTACGTAGTCTTAAGGATGGCAGCCTGGTGGCTCATTGTTAGCACATGCTCACCAGAACCTTGCTCTGACTTTATCATCCAGAACTTGTTCCATGGGCATTTTAGCATATTCTAACTTTTTTTTTTTTTTCTGTTGGATTAGTTTGGTAATTCTTCCTTTCTATTCTTCCTTTTCTTGTGAGTACAGATTTATGTTTCCCTGAAAATCAGAATTTTCATTCAAAGCATCTTTTAGTGCTTCTGAAATTGTTTCTCACTCTTGTCATGTATATTGAAGGCTGTTTTTGTTGCAGTTACTTGAAATTTTGTTTTTTGATGCCTCTTCTTGTAACAGGGAAGAGCCAATTTTGACTCCATGTTGGATCTTTCTTTGAATTTAACTTTGCTTTTTGTTGCTTCTGTTATTATAATCATACATAATGGCCTGCCTCAGGGAACCCTGCCCCTCTGCCTGAATTTTAAACTGAAGTGCCTTTGTTCAGCTCACAGGGAGACAATCTGACCCTGCCCACCTGTGAATGGCTACAGAAAAGAAGAAAGTAACACACCCCATCCCCGATGCTGGCCAACCAGGCAAACCTAATGGCATTTTTACTTTACTTCCTCACCTCCTCCCTCTCTCTGTTCTATAAAAGAAACTGGCATCCAGACCCCATAAGATGGTTATTTTGAGACATTAGTCTGCCATCTTCTCCTTCTGCCGGCTTTCTGAATAAAGCCGCTCTTCCTCGCCTCAACACCTTGTCTCCCGATTTACTGGCCTGTCGTGTGGGGAGCAGAGTGAGCTGGGACTTGGTAACATTCTAAAGACTGAATCTTTCTTAATGTCTATCATCAGCTCAACTTGTTTTAAGTGTTTACGTTTCTCTTCTTTCGTTTCTTTTCTCAATTTCTTTAAGCCCCAAAAAAGCATTGGAAATTTCCAACTCTGTATTCATGATTTCCAGTTTTTATATTTCTGATCATTTGTCCTCAAATGTGGCATCCATTAAAGTTGATTTGAGGCTTCTAAATTTTTTTTTTCTTTTCCTGAATTGGATCCTTTATCTTGCATTAAAGGATACTACTGGGACTTTTGATAAAATTTAATGGGCTCTCAGGATTGGTTTGTATTATCAGTGTTAATTTCCTGATTTTGATGGTTGTATTGTGACTATGAAGGAGAATGTCCTATACAGACCCCTAAACTATTTGGGGATGCTGGGGCAACAGGTTGGTAACTTACTCCCGAATAGTTTAAGATAAAATGTTATCTGTATTGTACTTGCAACTTTTCTGTAAGTTTCAGATTGCTTTTTTTAATTAATAAACTTTATTTTTTAGAACACTTTTAGGATCACAGCAAAATTGAGCATAAGGGACAGAAAGTTACCATACACCCCCTGTTCTCTCTCACACGCGCACACACACCCCTCCATTATCAACATCCCCCACCGAAGTGGTCCATTTGCTACAACTGATGAACCTAATTTGACACATCATTATCACCGAGAGTCCATAGTTTACATTAGGCTTCACTCTTAGTGTTGTACATTCTTTGGGCTTTGACAAATGGTATCCCTCATTACAGTTTCATACAGAATAGTTTCACAGGTCTAAAATTCCTCTGTGCTCCACCTATTCATTCCTTTTAGCTCCACAACCCCTGGCAACCACTGATCTTTTTATTGTATCTGCAGTTTTGCCTTTTCTAGAATGTCATGTGGTTGGAATCATACAGCATGTAGCCTTTTCTAAATTCTTTTTGAATGAAGCTAAGCTTGTCAAAAACTAGATGTCTTTCTCCAGAAGGGCACAGACTCCAGTAGCCAGTTCTTTCTGTCTACTTGCATAAAGTAGCATTTAATAATTAAAACTATGACTATGAATATAAGTACATCATTTCCAGGAATCCATGAGGATCTGGGCCAGGTCTGCATTCCTCTGTCTGTGCTGCCACCACCTGGGACAGTGTCTCTGGGACTGGTATGACACAGAGAATCTCTTGGAACACTTTATGTTCCCAGGACCCTGCCAGCTACCTCAGACTGCAGAGAAGACACCAGATCATTTGGCCCAGAGCCAAACCAGTGGCTGGCAATAGGCATAGACCTCAATGGAGGTGGGGAAGAAGAGCCAGTAAAACATTGGCCAATGGCTCTCCCTTTTTTGAGTAAACATTTTATTCTGAGGCCTTGGAGGCCTTATCCTGCCCACAGAGCTCACAGAAAACTCCCTATTCTCAGCTCCCTTCCTTGGTTTGTGTCTGGCTGGCCTTTGAATGTGAGTGAGGAGAAGTGCTGAAGGGGTTACAGAGTTTCAACTTCACTAATTTTACGTTTAAAACTAAGGGAGAGGGGGCTTCCCTGGTGGCGCAGTGGTTGAGAGTCCGCCTGCCGATGCAGGGGACACGGGTTCGAGCCCCGGTCCGGAAAGATCCCACATGCCACGGAGCAACTAAGCCCATGCGCCACAACTACTGAGCCTGTGCTCTAGAGCCTGTGAGTCACAACTACTGAGCCCGCATGCCACAACTACTGAAGCCCGCGCACCTAGAGCCCATGCTCCGCAACAAGAGAAGCCACCATAATGAGAAGCCCGTGCACCGCAACGAAGAGTAGCTCCTGCTCACCGCAACTAGAGAAAGCCCATGGGCAGCAACGAGCACCCAACGCAGCCAAAAATAAATTAAATAAATAAATAAAAACCCTAAGGGAGAAGCAAGTGGTATTTTCAAAATCTTCACGTTTCAAGAATGTGCAGTCCAACTGGGATCAAAGAAAGCATGATTTTCAAACTATGCCTGTATATAGTGGTAAAATGATTGATGACCCAGAAGGCCTTCAGGTGCTGTTGTTCAGAGTGAGAATCTTAGGGGCTGTCGTGTGCTGGATGGATGCTCCTCTCAGTGGCGGGAGTATTGGGCCATGTGAACATCTCCTCAATGCAGAGCCTGGTCCTTGAATCATGGGGCACCCAGGTCTGGTCCAGCTCAATGAGTAGCTCAATCTTGTTGACAATGAAACTGTGTGTCATCTGGGAATTGGCTGGTTTTAACTAGTCAGGGATGAGTAGGTCTGATGGCCCCTAGCTGGCCTTGCTTACATGTCTCAAGGTTACCTGGGGGTGAGCTGAGCTGGGCCGATGGATCTGGGCAGTGCTGCTGATCTTGGCTAGATTTGCTCATGTGTCTTGGGGTGAGTGGATGTAGGGTAGGCGGGGCTAGACTATCTCAGTGTATCTCTGGGTCAGATGGGAATCAGCTGATGCAGATTGGACCCTGCTGTGCACTAAGCTCTGCCCTACCTGTTCCATATCTTCCTCCTAGAACAGCAGAAAAGCCCAGTCACACCTTCCCTTGGCAACAGCAGAGGCAGAAGGGAGTCTTTGCATTTTAAGAAGTTTCCTCTGGCTGTGAGATGTCAACTGTTTTGATGGCCTTTTCTTTTCTTTCCATAGTCCTCACCCTCTGGGAGACTAAAGGCTTTTTGGAACTGGGATACAGAGTAAGAGCAGCTGTTGATGCCCATCTCTTCTTTTGTTTCTATGGTTCACTTCACCAGCTCCAGAATCACACCACATTTGCTAGGATCTGCAGCTGCAAAATGCATACCCTGACCTCTCCCTCTTTGCACATAGAGCTCCATTCTGAAACAAAGTCTTGAATCTGGTTAGCAGAATTTATATCACATGTCTGCACCCTAACAAGAAGGAAAGCTAGGAAAGAGAAATGGTTCCACACTGAGAAGGCAGGATTTCTACTGTGAGGAAGTATGATTATGGAGAGAGAATGATCAGAAGATTTGGGGCGGCCATGAATGACAGATGCTCATTACAGTTGCCATACTTGGATAATGTGACCTGGCTACACAGGACATAACGGTTCATCTATAGACTAAACATAAGGAAAATATTTGCCCTTGAAGTGGCTTATAGAAGGACTCTAATAGGGACATAGAGTGTCAAAGTGACACAGTATAACCCTGTCTCAGGGAATCTGAGTGAGACATACAAAGAGATGAGCAGTTAGCAAACAGAGAAAAGTAAAGGACCCACGTCTGGTTAATTTCATCCCAAAGCATATAATATTTATGGAAAGTGCTCAGGAGATGTTTGTTGAAAACTGAAACGAGGATGTAAGCTGTAAGTGCTGTGGGATTCAGAGTAGGGAATAATCGTTGTTCTAACTCCAGTGTGTGAGGTACTTTGGGTTGGTCTGCTCACCACAAATTCATTATCTGCTCTTCTCTGCCCTGCTTTCTGTGCCTTAGAAGGATGACCTCCAAGGACTGCATGTCCTGTACTCCCTTGGGAATAGCCAAAGAGAAGCACTGCTCCTGATAATGGGAGGGAGGGAAGGAGAGATACGGGAACTCATTACCTACAACCCTGCATGGTTCTGGCAGAGGTCATGTTACTCTATGGCTGCACCTACTGCCAGGGAGTCTCTCTTCCATGGTTCCAGCTCCCTGAGTCTCTATTGACACTGCTCACTTCCCTTGCCTTTTCAGATCTATGGTGGTAACAGCTCTCAGCTGTTGCTAATCCCTGGTTACTTCACCAGCACTGTGTCGGGGCCCTTAACCCTGCCCACACCTCTGACAATAGTCCTTGTTTAAACTCTTTCAGTTAACCCCATTGGCTGTGCCATTTATTTCCAGCCAGCATGCTGACCGATACATTATATTGATATTCTAGAAAGGAGGGAATTGTACTGTACTTGTCCCCAAGTAGTCTTACCACTTGGAGACAGGTCCAGTTCACACAGACTGAAAGAAAGTGCAAAACAGCCTTTAACATCCAGCACTGGAGATACAGGAGTGACCCCTCTGTTTTCTTATATCAGTTTCTACTCCCCAAATTCCTTCACTGGAGCCAGACCTCAACCTCTCCCTCCCCCACCTCCTTATCAGAGAAGCCTCCTCCACTATAACTACAGAGTTTTTTGTTTTTTAATCTCCCATTCCCTGGTTTCAGGGACCCATTTCTTCTTGTGCCAATTGTCAGTCTTTTGACCAAGTCCCTTGGGGTTTCCAACCCTGGAGGCTCAGGATGGAAAGAGAAAAAAGAGAACTTAGTTGTCTGCACACAGTTTGTGGTATCCGTAAAATAATCAGATCATCCATAGATACAGTTAAAAATCCTGTAGGTGTTTCCTGCACTTGCTAGAAGGTTTACTAAAAGGCTGGATGTCTTCTACTAGGCTGGCCTGACATGTATCTAACTCTGGGAAAGAAAGGGAGGAATTGGAGAGGGGACCTCTATCCTACCACCCTAAAAACTACTTCTTTGAGGAAGCAGAACTTGAGCTTAGCTTTAAAGGAGAAACATTAGGCAATGGATAAGGAAGAGGGCATTTCGGAAAGTGGAGAAGGATGTGAGCAAAGAAGATATAAATGCAGCAGCTGGGAAGAAATGAGTACACCACTGTGCTGGTTGATGTAAGCAAGTACCAATTTGGGAGGCCTTAAATGCCAGGATAAAAGCTTTAAGGAGTCTTTAAAGCTTTTATTTATTTTATTTTTTTAACATCTTTATCGGAGTATAATTGTTTTACAGTGGTGTGTTAGTTTCTGCTGTATAGCAAAGTGAATCAGCTATACGTATACGTACATCCCCGTATCTCCTCCCTCTTGCGTCTCCCTCCCACCCTCCCTATCCCACCCCTCTAGGTGGTCACAAAGCACTGAGCTAATCTCCCTGTGCTATGCAGCTGCTTCCCACTAGCTATCTATTTTACATTTGGTAGTGTGTATATGTTCATGACACTCTCTTACTTCGTCCCAGCTTTTTAGCAAGACAGTTTTTCAGAATTCACATATAAAATACATTGGAGGTGTAGAGAGAGGATGACAAGTTAGAAAATATATGCAGTTATCCAGATGTGAGGGTGTGAAGGTCTGTGCCAGGGTAGTGGTCCTTGAAAACATCACAAAGGAAGAAACTACACTTTGGTTACAGGGTACATGTGGTAGAAAAGGGAAAGTAGAACATAAGGATGACAAGTTTTGAAATTGAGAAACTGAGAGAATGATGGTGCAGAGGCAAAAATAGAAAACTTCTTAGAGAGAGCTAGTGTTAGATAAAAAATTATTTAGGTTTTAGGTACATTGCATTTAGGTGGCGCCCGTACTTCCTAGTAGAGGTGGAAATGGAGGCATGAAACAAAAGGAGAGGGACGAAGACATGAGTTGAAGTCATAAGAGTGAGCAGCACCTCTGAGAAAGACTTCGTATTAAATCAGGGGGTCCAGGACTAAACATTAGGACATGCCCACCTTTAGGGAGTTAGAAGAGAAAACAGAGAAACTAAAATAAAGGGGTGAGTACAGAAACAATGTGAAAAATGGGCAGAGAAAAAGGTGAGAAATGAGACAGCATAAGAAAACCAAGGAATGTTTCCAGAAAGGATGAACTCTACATTTGAATTTTTTTTTTTTCTGGCCGCACTGCAGGGCATGTGGGATCTTAGTTCCCCAACCAGGGATGGAACCTGCACCCACTGCAGTGGAAGTGTGGAGTCTTAACCACTGCACTGCCAGGGGGGGTCCCTCCATTTGAACTTTAACACAGACACCTCAGCCTTTGCAAAAGGATCCTTCAAGATTTTGAAAATAAAATTAGAGAATAAAGCAACAGGGTCACCAATATGAACAAGTTGTGTTAAATTAGGACCGCCTGTCAAAAATACTTCCCTGGAAATGTTAATTTACATTATTGGATACTGATATAATCCTGAAGCCATTGGAAGGTATATTAGTTAAGATGTCTTTAGATGCAGATAACATAAAAACCAGTTCAAATTATCTTATCCAGTGTAACTGAAAGTTTGCTGGCTCACTTTCCTGAAAAGACCACTAAATGGGCAGGCTTTAGGGTTGGTCCAAACTTAGGGAAAACACCATTTTCCCACATTTCTCTTGGTTCACCTTCCTCCACAAGCCAGCTATATCCTCACCCCAGTTTCTCTAAAGCTACCTGCTTCAGTGTTTACATCTAGGGTTACATCCTTCTCCCAAACATCACACTGTTTGTATCACACCTGAACCAATTGCTAGGGCCAGGGGAAAGCCATAAGCTGATCGCCTTGGGTGCTCATCATGGAACCAATCACTCTTACCACCTCACATCTCAATAACCCAGGTTGGCTGGTAATCAGTCATGTGACCTCTAGTTGTGGGGTTTATGGTCAATCTCACTCAACCACCAGGCCGGTTCCTAATGGCAGAAGGCTTAAACAAATGTTGGGAAGACAACTAGGATTCCACAAATGGATACTGAATTAAGATGTGGCTGGACAAGTCAAAGTATCATTAGCTTAAACAAAGTAGAAGTTTTCAATCTCTCTCTCTCCATTAAGAGTCTGGAAATTTGTAGCACAGGATTGGTACAGCAGCTCTGCTGCATAACGTCCTTGGGACCCAGAAGTCTCTCTCTAGCTCACCACCCTAATGACATTCCTAGGGTGTAGCCCTAATTCTCATTGTCCAAGGGAAGATCTCTCCTGCAGGCCGCAGGATGGAGGAAGTGACAAACAAAAAAGGGCAAAGGGGCACATGTGAAGGAAGGTTCCTAGAAGCTGTCACACATGGCTACCTTACCACATGATCATACCTACCTGCCAGCTAGGCTAGGGAATGAAATTTACTCTGGGTGGCCATTTTCCCGGCTAACCATTCTATTCCTGTAGAATGAGGGGAAAATTAATATTGGGGGAAAATCATTCTCTGCTGCTCTTGAAAAATGAGATCTGAGTTGATTGAATAACTTCAGGGTAATTAGTAAATTACTCGGGAAAGTAGTTATCCATTTGTAATCTGGCCAACAGGACAGGAGTGAGATGAGAGAAAAATCCCAATTCAGAAGAATGAAATAGTGAAAAGGAAACAATAAGTTATGTGTTAAAAGAACTATGTTTACATCCCATTTTTGCCACCTAATAGTTGGGCAGTCCTTAACAAGTTGCATAACCTCTATAAGCCTGTGATCTTATCTGTAAAATGGAGATAATATCATCTACTCCACAGAGCTGGAAAAAGATTAACTGAGATAATATCAATAGTTGTTAAGTGCTTTATAAGCAGTAATGCTCATACAGATAAAAGTTATTATCTGCAAACAGTAGCTATCGATTATGGCAAAGCTTACAATAACATTGTTAATATTTTAGAGACACATTTATTGAGTTAAATTTGTGTTAGCTTTTTTTCCTTTTTAAAATTTATTTTGGCTGTGCCAGGTCTTACTTGCCGCATGTGGGATCTTTTAGTGCAGCATGCGGGCTCACAGTTGTGGCATGTAGCCTCCTAGTTGTGGCATGTGGGCTTCTTAGTTGTGGCGTGCATGTGGGATCTAGTTCCCCAGCCAGGGATCGAACCTGGGCCCCCTGCATGGGGAGTGTGGAGTCTTACTCACCGGACCACCAGGGAAGTCCCTGTGTTAGCTTTATTTTTCCCCCATTTTTTTTTATTATGGTGAAATATACATAATATAAAATTTACCATCTTAGTCATTTTTAAGTGTACAGTTCAGTGGCATTAATAAACACATTCACATCATTGTGCTCTGTGTTAGCTTTTTAAGATCTGTCTTTCAGTACAAGAAGTGATTTTTGTGGCTAATTGAATTTTTTAAAATTCTCACTATATTTTTTTCCTACAATCATGTGTCGTCTATAAGACTGTTTGATGTATACCCAGAAAGCAGTTGAGCAAATATTCTCATTGTGTCATAACAAACACATAAACACAAACCAGAAATTTCAGATAAGAAAATTTGAGTTATAATATTTATGACATTAATTTCTACAGTAAAACGAATCTTTTAAATTATGATAAATTATATTAATGGAATCCCAAGTTTCAGATATACTCTCTTTTGCATAAAGAATAGGAATGAGTTGAAAAAAAGCATCTCATCTGCTTTGTATTGGTATAATGCAATTCACACGTTATAGTGGGAAGAGCAATGGAGCTGGCTGATTGGGAGAGGCCTCATTTCCACTACATGATGGCCTCAGTGGGGCGTGATGTCTCAGTCTGCCATTAGGTCAGGAGATTGATGGCATACAGGAAGATTAAGTAAGTATATTGAGACAATGGGAGCTAGACTTAATGTGGAAAGGAAGAAAACTTGGCCTGGAAGAAGTGATCCCCTAGTAGTAATGAACACTCCTAGCACCCAGAGGGTGGCTTCTGAATATTGTTCTCCACTAAGATGATCCAGAACTCCTTGAAAAAATGGTTGAAATCAGGGCTGGGACAGGGAAAGTACAATATGTTCCTGGAACATCTTGTTGAGCATAAAAGTAAAGAAGTACCCGAAAAATGATGAGGACATGTGGTGAAAAATGATGAGGCTCATGAGGACAAGAGACAGACTGAAGAGTTTCTGTTAGCTAAATCTGGGACAATTTAAACTTCTTTTTTTCTTTTTTTTTTTTTGGCCACACCATGTGGCCTGCAGGATCTTATTTCCCCAGCCAGGGATTGAACCCGGGCCCCCTGCAGTGGAAGCACGGAGTCTTAACCACTGGACCTCCAGGAAAGTCCCTGGGGCAATTTAAACTTAAAATGAATAATGAAAGCAACAGATTATGATTCTTTGGATAAAATAGGAATCCATGGGTCTATCCTGATGTAAATATATGTAAATAAATAAATGGGGCAAGAATAGAAGCTTTATTTTAGAGTACGACAATGCCAACTAATAAATGTAGAAGGAATGATGCAATTAGAATATCACCATTTGCCAACCATTATAGTAATAATTGGTTCAGCAAAGAACCAACAACGGACATGAAAACTGGGAGTGAAAATGTGATGAGGAACAGGACAGTTACATAATATCAAAGTAGCTCTCCATAAAATACTTATTAACAATGTATTAATTAATAAGTACAAGATACTTATTAATTTTACAATGAAGTTTGGCAGACATCATTTTAATGAAATGATAATAGTCAACACTGATAGAAATGGGACAAATTAACACTTGTTAATTTGCCTCCTGATAATGCACTGAGAAGAACATAGTATCATGTCTCTGGTACTTCTCCAAAAAGATGAATAACCTGAATCCAATCATAATAAGTATAAGGCAAACTCAAATTGATGGACGTTCTACAAAGTAACTGGCCTATTCTCTTTTAAAAAGTCAATATCAGGAAACCTCTGGCAGTCCAGTGGTTAGGACTTGGTGCTTTCACTGCTGTGGGCCTGGGGTTTGATCCCTGGTCAGAGAACTAAGATGTCCTGCAAGCTGCGTGCTGTGGCCAAAAAATAAATAAATAGTCAACATCATGAAAGACATGGAAAACTGAGGAACTGCTCCAAGAAGGAGACTAAAGACACATAAAATTAGGTACAACACATGATCCTCTATTGGATCCGGGATTAGAAGGGAACGGGTGATTTAATGGTACATAACTAGTGAAATTCGAATGCAGGCTATGGGTTGGATGGTAGTTTTGTGTCAATTTTAATTTCTCGATTTTAATGATTTTACTGGATTTTACTATACATACAAAATAATTGAGTGAGAAAGAGATAAGAGAGAGAGAGAATAAGACAAATATGGTAAAATGTTAACAACTGATTAGAGAATCTGCATAAAGGGCAAACTAAAATCCTTTATACTGTTCTGACAATTTTCTGTAAGGGTGAAATGATTTTAGAATAGTTATTTTGAAAAAGCATAATGTGTAATATAAAAAAAATTAAATTTCAGTCCGTGGAAAGTTACATTGGGCTTCTAGGAAGTAACGCCGTAGTTTTTGGATCTTCTCAAAACCCTACATACAAACAGAGAAATTGAAAAGCGAAATTAAAACTCATGGATAACACTTACAACAAAACAAGATGATAAGTTATCCCCACAAAATATGAGCAGGTGGGGACAAATCACCAACAACCACAGGACCATGATATTAGAGTCTATGCAAGAGAGGAGAGGAATCAATCAATTAGATATTCAATGAACCAGAAAACTGGAGAATCCCAAAGAGAGACAGATATTTCCTGGAAAGCCAATCTGAGAATAGCAAATGAAACTGGGAGGGGTTTTGTCCATTCCAATAGCAGATGAGTGCAATGGAGCCCTCGTAAGACCTGAAAGGGTGGGAACAGTCTCACCCATATGAATTCTCAATGCTGACCAACCAAACCTCCCTTCCAGGACATACCTCTGAGGAGAAACTACTGGCCTTGGAATAAAAACTGATACGGATAGGGACAACACTGATGAAGTAAAAAGGAGATCCAGATAAAAAGTAGTTGAGGGGAACAGGGTCAGGAAATCTCAGAAAGCAGTCATATTTTATTTTATTTTTTTTATTGTGGTACGCGGGCCTCTCACTGTTGTGGCCTCTCCCGTTGCAGAGCACAGGCTCTGGACACGCAGGCTCAGCGGCCATGGCTCACGGGCCCAGCCACTCCGTGGCATGTGGGATTTTCCCGGACCGGGGCACGAACCCGTGTCCCCTGCATCGGCAGGCGGACTCTCAACTACTGCGCCACCAGGGAAGCCCTACAGCAGTCATATTTTTTAAACATTGCATAAAAACAAGAAGAAGCACCACGGTCAGGTTAGATAGCTTTTCTATTTTTTTAGTAATTGGTGATAATATTAGTAATATTAATATCCGTAGTAGTATTAGGTTTGGGGTTTTTTTTGGTTTTTATTTTGTTTGTTTTTTTGGCTGCACCGTGTGGCATGAGGGACTAGAGATGGAACGTGTGCCCTCTGTAGTGGAAGCACGGAGTCTTAACCACTGGACCACCAGGGAAGTCTCAGTATTGTTATTCTGAGACAACTAGGATTGTTATTCCGGGACTGTTGTTGGTATCATGTGGGAAAATGTAAATGAAAACTATGGAATATTTTAACTCTATCATCCCCTGTTACCTTGAGAACCAGGGTCCTTGGTGTGGAAGACAGAAGACACAGATGTAATATATTAGAAGAGGTTAAGTAAAAACTATGTCGTTCTGAATTTAAAACAGAAATGTGAATATGAACTTGTAAGGTAATATATATTCTACTAAAGAGGCTTAGAAATAGCAACTATGTTGTGGTCTTGAAACATTTCCCTTTCAAAGAAACCAGGAGTCCTCAGGAAAATGGCTGATTCTAGGGTTCAAAGTCCGTGGCAGAAAATGGAGCATCTTGACATACCAGCTGGCAAGAATGCTATTGAAAACTATTATGATCATGTCCAAGGAGCCAATTTGAAGAGTCCCCACAATCAAACAAGGGAAAATTGAAACTTCAAAAAAGATAAGAGTTGGGGAATTCCCTGGCGGTCCAGTGTTTAGGACCCTGAACTTCCATTGCAGAGGGCGTGGGTTCCATCCCTGGTCGGGGATCGAAGATCCTGCATGTCACAGGGTGCGGCCTAAAAAAATAAAAAGGATGAGTTGCAATAAACTGAAATCTCTTAAATATGTTTATTTACTTATTTATTTGGTTGTGCCGGGTCTTAGTTGTGGCAGGTGGGCTCCTTAGTTGCGGCTCGTCGGTTCCTAAGTTGCAGCATGCATGTGGGATCTAGTGCCCTGACCAGGGATCAAACCCCAGTCCCCTGCATTGGGAGTGCAGAGTCTTATCCACTGTGCCGCCAGGGAAGTCCTTTAAATATGTTTAAGTTCATTATAATATTTTTAAAATCTCATTGAAAAAAGAATTTTTTTAAGAAGATGTTGGGGGTAGGAGTTTATTAATTTTATTTATTTATTTTTGGCTGCGTTGGGTCTTTGTTTCTGTGTGTAGGCCTTCTCTAGTTGTGGCAAGTGGGGGCCACTCTTCATCGCAGTGGGCGGGCCTCTTACTATCGTGGCCTCTCTTGTTGTGGAGCACAGGCTCCAGACGTGCAGGCTCAGTAGTTGTGGCTCACGGGACTAGTTGCTCTGCAGCATGTGGGATCCTCCCAGACCAGGGCTCGAACCCGTGTCCCCCGCATTAGCAGGCAGACTCTCAACCACCGCACCACCAGGGAAGCCCTCACTGAAAATTTTAAAACATGATAGGGAATCAATTCATTGTACCCAAAACTAGGGAAGTAGAAGGGAAAACTCAAACATTTTTCCTGCCTTTTCTGTAAAAACTGTTCCATTGGATAATCAAATAGTAGATGAAAGATAGCACCTCATTAGACAATCATGTATCTAAAGTAATACATAAAAGCAAAATGGTAGAAATAGAATATCATCTTTTTGCAACTCTCAATGAATTAATGAATCTAAATATTGAGTATCAATGGCTGCTAATGTTAAAAGGAAAAAAGAAACTAGACTTCTTGAAAAAAGAACACAAAGGAATCGAACCTGAGCCTGATGAAGCCTCTGGATCCAGTTGCCAGCTTCTAGGAAATGCAGAGGCCACAGGAACTTGCTGAACTATATCATGAGTGTGCAATCAGCAAAATCCAGTTGGTAGAACAGTCTATGTGCCAAACAGACTGAGTTTATAACAGATAAAATATAAGGCAAAGAAAGGACAGAGGGAGAACCTGTAGATTAAAAGAGATTTAAAAGACATAACAAGATGGGTTTTTTCTTTTTCTTTCTTTTCTTTTTTCTTTTTGGCTGTGTTGGGCCTTCATTGCTGCACGCAGGCTTTCTCTAGTTGTGGCGAGCGGGGGCTACTCTTCTTTGCGGTGCGTGGGCTTCTCATTGCAGTGGCTTCTCTTTTTGTGGAGCACAGGGTCTGGGTGTGCGGGCTTCAGTAGTTGCAGCATGCAGACTCAGTAGTTGTGGAACACGAGCTTAGTTGCCCCGGCATGTGGGATCTTAGTTCCCCGACCAGGGATTGAACCTGTGTCCCCTGCATTGTAAGGTAGATTCTTTACCACTGGACCACCAGGGAAGTCCCTCTACATTTTAAAAAGTTACAGTGGTTTACAGAGATAAATAAACCTGGAAAAGGTAAGAAAATAAGTATGTCCAATAGACACTTATTATTTATTTATTTATTTATTTATTTATTTATTTAATTTTTGGCTGCATTGGGTCTTCGTTGCTGCATGCGGGCTTTTCTCTGGATGCTGTGAGCAGGGGCTACTCTTCGTTGTGGTGCACAGGCTTCTCATTGCGGTGGCTTCTCTTGTTGGGAGCACGGGCTCTAGGCATGCAGGCTCAGTAGTTGTGGCTCACAGGCTTAGTTGCTCCGCGGCATGTGGGATCTTCCCGGACCAGGGCTGGAACCTATGTGTCCTGCATTGGCAGGCGGATTGTTAACCACTTCGCCACCAGGGAAGCCCGAATAGACCCTTATATAATATAGTTGATTATTATTATGTATTTGGGCAAGGGCAGGTCCATTTTTGTCTTCCAAAACTTAACCATATAAAATAAAAGTAAAACTGTTATAGAATCATAGAATATAAAAACTACTATACATAAAATAGATAAGCAACAAGGATTTACTGTATAGCACAGGGAACTATATTCAACATCTTGTAATAACCTATAGTGGAAAATAATCTGGAAAAAATATATAACTGAATCATTTTGCTGTACATCTGAAACTAACACAATATTGTAAATCAACTATAATTTTTAAAAAAGAATCATAGAACATATATAAACAGAAAAACAACAATACAAAGAGCTCTTACAGTTCAGTATTTTCTAAAACTGGCTTCTTTGGAACGTTCATTCCACAGGAGTTTAAGTGCTATCCCAAAAATGCAAAAAAAAAAAAAAAAGCCTAAATTGTCAAATAAGTCAGGGAAATGGAGTTAAAGAGTTTCTTTTACTGGCTAATATCTTAGGGGCTTTAATATACCACTGTGTAATTTGAAGCATTAAGAAGAGACTATAGTTGCATTATTTCCCAAACTTATTTGACCACAGTTTTTTTTCTTTTCTAAGGACACAAATATTACAATTTTATTAAATAAAGTAATGCCTATCTCTAACAACAGCAAATAAGGGATTTTATCATGTTTCATAATACCCTCTTCTCAATGAGATCAGGGACTTAGTTCTATATATAACCCCAGTTCCAGTGCCTAAAGCTATGCCTGATACACAGTAGGTGCTCAAAAACTACATATGAATGAATGAATGACTTCTCAACACGGCAAGCAGATAGGATTAAAGACCTTTTTTTTGTAGAAGATCAAATTCATTTGTAGATTTTGTAGAAAAGCAAAGAGTAGTGGCCTGATTAACAGATCTGCTGTCATCTCAGTGGACTTATGTGTTCCTTTCACATTATTGTGTTTCCACCAATAAATTTACAGGAACAATTATTTAAAGAAAGCTGTAATAACCAAGTACTAAGTTCTATTCCTTTTATGAATAACTTTCATTTTATTGTCTAAACATTTGCCTTTGCACCTTATGCATCTGGGGAGACAGTAAACATCATAGTTAATTAAGATCACAGGCTTTGGACTTAGGCAGTGACACCCCATTCTACTTATTTCCTTCTATTCTTACAGGAGGAAATTTTAATACCACAACATACTCTGACATCATGCTAGAAAAGGAACCAAAGATTGTCAGCTGAATTAACATAACCAGAGTTTCTGCTGCAATGACTGTATTTCCATGCTGCCCCACTCTCCTATTTATTTCAGTTTGGCATTTTGACAGAAAAAATGATCTCATGAGTAGAGCCTTGAACTAAAATTAGAGTACTATTTTTCATTTCCAGTGCTACCTCTGATAAGCACTATTACCGAGGGAAAGTTATTTAACTTAAGTGCATTTCTTTCTTCATCTATAGCAATGACAAAATTCTGACCTTCATGGAAGCAGATAAGATGATAACAAATAGCATAATGTGCTATTTTTTATCTCAGTATATTAAGGAAGTAGCAGGGTGTGGTGGAAAGTGCAGTGGGCTGAAAGAAAATTTGGATTCTAGTTGTGATATGTCACTAGATGGCTGGGTAGTCTTGTACACATTACTTAACCCCTGTGGGTTAGAATCTAGCTGCTAGCTGACCTCTGGGATCCTTTCCAACTTTTAAAAAACAGTCTAAGATTCTAGTCATTAGTCTGGCGATTACTATTGTGCATGTCTAAAACTTGTCTGTAAATTGTTCCTTCTATTGCCCCATGCTGGGGTCTTTAAAGGGGCCCAACACTATCACCCCTCTTTCCTGCCTCAATTCTGAGCCAATTGAGGAATAACATAAAGTCTAAGGCATTTGGGGCTGAGATGAACCAAAATATCAACTTTATTATTAATAAAGACTAGAGTGGATAATATGGCATATACCTGTGGGCAAGTAGACTTCTTAAAACTGAGTCCCACACTTAGAAGACAATCTCACCCAGGCCCAGACATTGGACTATCCCATACCTCTCTACATAAAATCAGGTAAAAGTAAAGTTTTTGGAATGGAAGAACAAAGGAAGGTGTGGGCTCCCAGGAGAAAGACTTCTGTAGATGTCCTTTACTAGGTTGAGAAAGTTCCCTTTGATTCCTGGTTTATTGATTGCTTTTATCATGAAAGGGCATTGAATTTTATCAAATGTTTTTTCTTACATCTATGGTTTTGTCCTTTATTCTATTGATAAAGTATATTACATTAATTCACTTCAGGTATTAAACCAACTTTGCATTCCTGGGATAAATTTCTTGGTTATGGTGTACAACTCAAATCCAAGCAATATATTCCAAATCCCATGTTATTCTACCATCCCATACTCATACTCTCTCTGACAAGCTGTACAATCATCATATATTGCTTAATGGCAATAAAGTGAGAAGGATCAGAGAAATTAAACACCATTGCTCTTATTCAGAATGATATGAGAGCATGTGCTTCCCTAATTAGAAAGAAATTAATACCAACCATCAGTTGCTATGAGTTTTAGTGAGCATGGAGAGACACATACTACTAAACAGGATTGACTTATAATTTCCCCAATGTGAAAGAAAGGATCTATTAACTTCTTTCTATATATACCATCAAAGACGATAATAAAAGCAATTTAAGACATTAAATATATCTTCAAGTCTGAGTTTACCCATTTCACCTGAGGGCTGAAGTTGAAGGAAGGTAGGAGTCAAGAATCAGGGAGTCAAACAGAAGGTAAACGACAGGCACAGATTTATGGAACAGTGAGTTCCAATAATTAAATAACCAAAAGGTAATACATAAATAAGAGAAGTTGCAACACAAATTGTAACCAAAAGTGCCTTGCAGTTTTCTGTGGAGAGAATAGGATTATGGATACCTTACCATAAGGGTCTGAGAAGACTTTGTAAACTAGGGATGTCTTTCCATGTGTCTTGAGTGAAGACTGGTTTTCTTCAAATTCTTATTTAAAAAAGCCCAGGTCTGGACAAAAAAGCTTAAAGACTTTGCCACCTTCTAAAAATCGTGAAATATTGGAAAACAAAATGACTATCCTTATGCGGGATTTAAACTTTTCTACAGTAGCTGGACTCTCTTCAAAGGAAATTTCACAAATAATTTGGAGGAATGCACATCTTGAGGCAAAAATTTTTCATTTAGGGCCATTTAGATTGTGAAAGAAAGCAACACTTCCCACCCAGAGATGCTGTGATAAAGTGTTGGTAGATTTTATACTGTTATGAAAGAATGTTTCACAAAAAAGATTGAGCATGTAAAATAAAAAAAATACTTCTGATTGTTCCAGAAGAAGTAAAAATATCATCAGTTTATGTCAAAAAGCCATTCCTAGTTTACCACACCTGCTATAGTCCTTGTTCACTATGTAACTTATTGCTTATTTATACAGGATAGTTCAGCAAATGTCACATCTGGTTATCCTACAGGTTTGGAGTTTTAGGTTTTTTTTAGCCGGGATGGCATGAGAAAGTTCAGTGCCTTGAATGAGCTTACACTGCAAAATATTTTAACCTGAACTTTGTTACATCTAAGACTTTACTGAAACTTCAAGATTGACCTGAAAAGGAAGAGAAAGTGAACACTGTTCAAAAGAAGTAGGATAAGGAAGATAGGGGGAAAGAAACATCAGTACTGAAACCTTCCAGATTAACTGTTCGCCCTGGACCTCATACACTTATTAATGCTTTATCAGATAACCTGGTTCTGTGCAGTGAGCGAAAAACCTTTCAATGATTTGGCTATTATACATAGTGGTTAGCACAGTTTTCAAATCACAGTTTTCTGAATTTAATTTAATTTTACTGTTAGCCCCTCTTAATATTTGGCAGGCAAAGAGTTGTACACTCTGGAAAGCATCATGATGCAGGGTTACCAGATTTCTGAAAAATTAGCACTATTCTTTGTTTCATTGTGAAACAAAATAAACAACAACAAAGCTATATTTGAAAGTTAGCTGCAATAGCTACCTAAACTAAACATGATCAAAATAACACAAAAACCAAAACACAAAACCCATCCTCCAAACATGACAACACACATACACACACACAGAGGCTAGAAGTCACAAGGCAATAATTTGATTAAAAGTACTTCTATTAAAATTATACAACCCCAAAACAAAAATACCAGAAACAGAAAGGATATGGGTAAACAGGAACCTTCATTTACTGCCATGGAAAATAGAAATTGTATGATACAACCTTTTGGAAGAGCAATTTGACAATATCCAGTACAGAGATGTGGGACTCACAAAGCAGCAGTTTCACTTGTAATCAGACAAACTAGTGAAATTCTCAGACATGTGCACAAGGAGATATGTTCAAGGCAGCACTGTTTTTACCAGAAGAAAAAAGAATCTAAATGTTTATTAATTTAAAAATGGAAAATCAAATTCACAGAGGGAAAACTATTGAATAGATAAAATGAATCAACTCAAGCTATCCAATACATGTATCAACATGGATAAATTTTGAAGTCATGCTGAATAACCACGATGAGCCACAGAAGAATATGCACAGTAAGAGGTAATTTTTACAAACTTTACAATTTTACAAAGTTATGTTATATATATTTTAAAAGAGATCTGTGAAAAAAGTAAAAAGCCATAGAAGTATACTGTTTAAGACGCTTGTCAAAATCACCGTTGACTCCCTTGTTTAGGCTAAGCCTAATTTGTGATCTTTTAAAAATAAGCAGTGATGGGACTTCCCTGGTTAAGACTCCGTTCTCCCAATGCAGGAGGCCCAGGTTCGATCCCTGGTCAGGGAACTAGACCCCACATGCATGCCACAACTAAGGAGCCCTCAAGCCACAACTAAGGAGCCTGCCTGCCACAACTAAGACCCAGCACAACCAAATAAATATTTAAAAACTATTTATTTAATAAAATAAATCTTTTTAAAAAATAAACAATGAGGTAGAAGTTTCAGAATATTTTCAAAAGACTAGAGATTATTCAAAGATTTTTTTAAACTTTTAATTCTTTCTGCAAAAATGTTCAGACATGACCACAATGGTTTCATCACTCTATTTAAGAAATTTCTTCTTTTAATATGTTCAAATGAATCTGAACACCCCTACCCCCATGACCATCACTGCTTATACAGAGGGCTTTGACCCAAATTAATGTATGCTTCAAATGGGCAAAATGTGGTACTATGACCCCTTAAAAAATAAATTCTCCTGAAGTCAAAATAAATTATAGTATAATATATAATATATCCAATCATAACCTCATTTGAGTCAAGTTTGATGGGTGGATTCCTCTTTGTTCTTTATTAACAACCTTAGTCAGAAGGCTGGCACACTTTGTGAAGAGCTTCTCACGGGAACTTTGCAAGCCCTACTATTGGAATAATGTGAATTAATCTTAGAAAGATGCTTGCAGATCCTGATGAGATTTACTTGAGAACAACTGTTAACAGTCAATTTGTTATTGCTGTCTTTTTTTTTTTTGAATGACGTAGGAAAATATTTAAACCTTTGGTGCATAAGAGGGGGTTTTCAAGCATAAAAAGGGTCTCCAAAAACAGATGCACATCACCTTCAAGGTGGTGATTACCTCTGGGAAGAGGTGGAGAGGAATAGGATCAGTGAGAATATAAAATAAGTTTTGATTGTATCTGTAACATTTTATTCTTTCATTTTTAAAAAGTGAAACAAAATTGCAAAGGATAACATTTTAAAGCTGAATGGTGGGCATACAGGTGCTCATTACATAATTCTCTCCTGTTTTCTGTATGCTTGAAATGTTATACTAGAAAGAAAGAAAGAGAGAGAGAGAGAGAGAGAGAGAGAGAGGGAGGGAGGGAGGGAGGAAAGTAAAAGAAAGAAAGAAAGAAGGGGGGGAGGGAGAGAAATAAAGAAATGTTGAAGGACAAACAACAGACTTGGAAAAATATATTCAAACCATATGCTAGAAAAGGGTCTATTTTCTTTCTTTCTTTCTTTTTTGGCCATGCCCCACTGCATGTGGGATGTGGGATCTTAGTTCCCTGACCAGGGATGGAACCCATGCCCCCTGCAGTGGAAGCATGGAGTCTTAACCACTGGACCTCCAGGGAGGTTTCAAAGGGTTTATTTTCTTAATTTATAAAGATAAATCAATAGGGAAAAGACAGATGACCCAAAAGAAAATCGGCGAAGGATATGAATGGGGAATTTATAGGAAAATAGTTAATTTATAAAATAGCCTAAGTATGTATGGGTCTCTCCATTTGTGTTTTGTGTGTTATACATTCATTAAAGAAATGCATATCAAGAAAACAATACTGCTTTTCATTTTCGTATTGGCAAAATTTCTTAAATTTCCCAAAACGCAGTGTTCGCAATGGTGGGGAGAAACATTTTCTGTTTCTGAGAAGAGTGTGAATTTGTGTAATTATTCTGGAGGGCAAAATTGTTAACATACATTCCCTTTGAAAGAGCAATTCCGTTTCTAGAGGTTTTTAATAATTGCATAAATGCACAAAGACATGTATCAAGGTATTATTTATCAAGGTAAAAACTGAGGAAAAATTAATTTCTATCAGTGGAAGACATTAAATTGATGATGATACATTTACAGACTACTTTGCATCGACAAATGAAGATGTCCACAATACAGCGTAAGATTAAAAAAAGCAAGTGGTGGAATACAATCTTATTTGCTTAAAAAGGCAAACAAATGTCTGAAAGAAATGTAACAGTGATTATCTTCAGGGGATGAAACTGGATGTTGGGGAATAGGAAAGAAATCTTTAATTTCCTCTTAGACTTTTATTGTATCAGTTAGGAGACTCTATTACTGCAAATGATAGAAAACTGCAACTCAAACTGCCCTTAAAAATGAATGAATTGGGCTTCCCTGGTGGCGCAGTGGTTGAGAGTCCGCCTGCCGATGCAGGGGACACGGGTTCGTGCCCCGGTCCGGGAAGATCCCACATGCCGCGGAGCGGCTGGTCCCGTGAGCCATGGCCGCTGAGCCTGCACGTCCGGACCCTGTGCTCTGCAATGGGAGAAGCCACAACAGTGAGAGGCCCGCATACCGCAAAAAAAACCCCCAAAAAACAAAAAAGTGAATGAATTTATTGGCTCAATTTAACTGAAAAGTCTGTGAGGAGTTTCAGTTCATCTTGAATCAGGGCTCCACAGTGTCACCAGGATGCTTTTTCTGGAGGCTGACTTTATCTTTTACACCTGTAATTGATGCTCTCTGCGGGTGTGTATCTGATGGTCCTGATTGTTTGGATGGCTTCCCTCAAATTAGCAACATAGTGACCTTAACCAAAGGCAAGAGTGAATGCTTCACTTTTCCAAAAGCCTCTACTTAATGTCTCTCAGGAGTTCATCAGTTATAATTGAATTATTTGCCTATCCTTGAGTCAGTCATCATCAATTGTGGTCATGGGCTTGGGGTCAGTTCCACCCAAACCAAACAACATAGAACTGGGTCTGGTGATTTCCCAAAAGAAAGAGGAATGCTGGCCAGCAAACATCAGATATCCAATATTGCTAGATAACATTGTCCCTAGTGCACATAATTATCTATCTATCTATCTATCTATCTATCTATCTATCTATCTATCTATCTATGTCTGTCTTCCTGTCTGTCATCATCTTACAGTCCCTTAGGGCCTAGACACTGAGTTCCACAGGAAACGACTATGTCTGTGTCATTCATTATCCTGTCCTTTGGGTCTAAGTTGGGTTCTGGCTGTCAGAGAATATTTGTAGAACAAAAACAAAACAACCTCGCAACTTCACAATCCTACTAATCATTGCCTATGAATTAGAAAAACTTTAGTCACAGAATGAGCATCATCAGGGCTATCTTCCACAATATCTTCATCCAAAATCATCAGAAGAGATGCTGATGCAGTGAGAGAGATGCAATTTTTAGCAGAAACACTGGTGGCTCTATTAAATAGTTGCTGATATATCTTTTTGTTGGTAGAAATTATTCAATAGTTTATGTCGATTCATTGCTTTTGAACTATTGCAATAATGGTTAAACTCAGCACATCCATTACTCTGTTGTTCAGATAGGGGTTTAGGATCAGGCTAATTTATTTTAAGACTTTTGTTACCAGAGGGGCAGAAATAGAGACACAGATGTAGAGAATAAACATATGGACACCAAGGGGGGAAAGTGGCGGGGAAGTGTGTGTTTGTGTGTGTGTGTGTGTTTTTGTGTGTGTGTGTGTGTGTGATGAATTGGGAGATTGGGATTGACATATATACACTAATATGTATAAAATGGATAACTAATAAGAACCTGCTGTATAAAAAGAAAATTATAAAATTATAAAAAAAAAGGACTTTTCTTCCTCCTCTTCCCTTTCCTTGATCCTCCTCTGGTTACTCCACTCAATGGCCCACTGAGAACTGGTTCTGCCTGTGCAACTCGCCACATAATTAGTGTTGCCACCACATAATGGTGTTGCCAGATTAAGTAAGTATCCCAGATATTGCATGGGATCAGATATTGAATGGGGATATACTCATCCTAAAAAATTAGTCGTTGTTTACTAGAAATTCACATTTAACTGAGCTTCCTGATTGTTATTGGCTGTAGTTTCTTATTTTATTAGCTAAATCTGGCAACACTACATATAATGCCAGGTGCCTGTGACTACTTTCAGTTTGCCAGAAGATAAATCCCTGGGCTTTCTGGACTATAAAAAACCTGATTATTGGATTTTTACCTTTAAATCTACCTCTTTTGCACTTCAAGAGAAATTATAAAGCAAACCCCTGTGTAACCACCACCCAGGTGAAGAAATATAGCAGAATGATGCCAGGACCTTAGAAGCCATCTGTGTTCTCCTCTGCAGATGGCATCCTCCTCCCTCCCCTCAAGGGGTGACCACTATTCTGCCTTTTATAATCATTCTGGTGTTTCTTTAGGTTTACCACCTATGCATGCATCCATAAACAATATTGTTTATTCTGACTATTTCTGAACTTTATATAGAAGTTTATATGTAAGTGACTTTTGTGACTTGTTTCATTCACCTAATTTGTGTTGTGAGAGTTATCCATGATGATGCATGTAGCTGTGCTTCCCTAATTCTCATTACTGGATAATGTTCTAATATGTGATTATACCCATGATTTATCCACCCACTGTATTGTTGTGCTGTTGATGGTCCAGTTTTAACTGCAATTGACAATTTTAACGTTGACAGTTTCAGAATGTTTTAAATTTATTGCACTAAGTTAAAATAACTATTATTAAAACTTTCATGGCTTCTCTGGTGGCGCAGTGGTTAAGAGTCCGCCTGTCGATGCAGGGGACATGGGTTCGTGCCCCGGCCTGGGAATATCCCACATGCCGCAGAGCGGCTGGGCCCGTGAGCCATGGCCGCTGAGCCTTCGCACCTGGTGCCTGTGCTTCGCAACGGGAGAGGCCCCAACAGTGAGAGGCCCGCGTACCGCAAAAAAAAAAAAAAAAAAAACTTTCATAATGTTTAGGGAAATTGTTAATACATAGTACTCCTCTGAAATTTTTTTTTATATTTATTTATTTTGGCTGCGCCTGATCTCAGTTGCAGCACGTGGGATCTTTTAGTTGCAACATGCAGACTTCTTAGTTGCGGCATGCTGACTTCTTAGTTGCAGCATGCATGCAGGATCTAGTTCCCCGACCAGGGATCGAACCTATGTCCCCTGCATTGGGAGCAGGGAGTCTTACCTACTGAACCACCAGGGAAGTCCTCCCTCTGAAATTTTTTGTTGTTGTGTTCAATAATAGGGAAAAGTTTAAGGTGGCTTATATAAAATGTTTTTCATTTATAATCACTTAAAAATTTTTTATTGAGGTATAATATACATATAGTAAAATGCACAAATCTTAGCTATATAGCTTGATGAATTTTTATATATGTATATACCTATGTAACCACAACCCTGATCAAGCTATAGAACATTTTTAGCATTTTTATTTTTTTAAATAAATAAATATTTATTTACTTGGTTGTGTTGGGTCTTAGTTGCAACTCGAGGGCTCTTTAGTTGTGGCATGTGAACTCTTAGTTGCGGCATGCATGTGGGATTTAATTCCCTGACCAGGGATTGAACCCTGGACCCCTGCATTGGGGGCACGGAGTCTTAACCACTGCTCCAGCAGGGAAGTCCCTAGCATCTTCTAATACGACTGTTTCACAGCTCTGTTTGTTTCCTGTTGCTACCTACAAGATAGCTGTCTGCCTAAATTTTTAAATACAGGCCTGATACAGGTCTGTAGGATGCTGGTTTCTGGGCTTTCGTGTGCCACCACGTGGTCAGTCTGCTGTACTGCAACTTGGTTCCTTTAAAGAAGGACTCCAACAATTAGATTTCCAACATGAAAAGTGGTAACACAGATTCTGATGCAGTTAACAAAGTAGGTGAACTAACGTTTCTATTAAAAAAAAAAGATTTATCTTCCAAAATGAGGATTTAAGATCAGGTAGATAATGACATCACATATATTTATAGTTAAATTGAATATATAACTTTCTGCTTGTATATTTAGCATATAAAGAAAAAAATGACTTATTGCAAACAATATCAGCTGCTAGCTGTAAAATGCCTTGAAGCTGGTAATGTATGGAAAGTATAAGAATAAAATTATATGCAAGTAATTTATTCAAACCTTTGAACTTATTCATTTTTAAAAATTATTGTACTGTATTCTGACTATAGATTGCTGTAATTCCCTTTGGAGTTATGCCATTCTACAATGGCCACATAATAGTATAGTAATAAGTCTTAAAATGTATGCCGAAATTTTTGAAAGCTCACTAGAGATACATCATTCAAATAGGTCTTTCCAATATTTTACATTTTCCAGTTTTTACATTTATGGGGAGAAAAGAGAACTAAGGCACTGAGAATTTTAATGAATATTAAGGAAGAGCATACAGATGATAAACGATTTTGTGTGCATATGCAATGCATGTTGAAGAATAAAGGAAGGAGGAAGAAAATGGATGATGTTAAACAGTGTTATATTCCTATAAATTTGGTGTTTATTAAGACTCTCTAAGGGGGGATTTCCCTGGCTGTCCAGTGGTTAGGGCTCTGAGCTCTCACTGCCAAGTGCCTGGGTTCGATCCCTGGTTCGGGAACTAAGATTCCGCAAGCTGCGCGGTGTGGAAAAAAAAAAAAATCTCTAGGAAGAATTCCAGGTCCAGGTGTAGACTGTGACACATGACAAACCCCACACCCTCCCACTGGAATAAGACAGATATTTTTTAAAGCACAAAGCCACATCAGTAGAAAATGATTAGAGTATCATCAGTGTACCAGAAAATTTGAGGACTACCTAGAAAATAGAAAGCAAATGGGTTTGAATTTCATGAAAAAAATCAAAAGAGGAGAAATTGCATCTCAGGACAAAGGCAAGCCACGTTCCTTCTAAGAGGCTCAGCAACAGCAAATTCTAAGAGAGGAGCTGTCTGTGGAGCAACCATCAGTGAAATTCATGAAAGATGCTTTCTGGTAAGAGTATTGGCGCTTCAGAGAAAAATCAAAGCCAGACTTGTAGTAACTTCAGAATTTGGGCCAAAAAAGCATTAAACAAGATACTTTATAATACTGAAGGGGAAATTCACAATGGAGATATAAAATCTATCCACTGAAGAACATAGCATTAATATTCATAAAGCAAAAACTATAGGCGATACAAGGAGAAATAGAAACACACAAGAAATAGAGGCTCCAATTCACTTTTCTTAATCTCAAGCAGGTGGAGAAAAAGTAAGACTATAGAAGAAAGTGGAGGGGATTTCCTGGTGATCCAGTGGATAGGACTCCACTGCCAAAGACCGTGGTTCAATCCCTGGTAGGGGAACTAAGGTCCCACAAGCAGTGCAGCCAAAAAAAAAAAGAAGAAGAAGAAGAAGAAAGTGTAGTAATGTCTTCAAAGATCTAAGGGAAGATCTTTTTAAACTTAGCCTTATTATTAAATAAGCATGCGGACAAAATAAATATATCTGGGAATTAAAAATTTACCACTCATGCTCCATACATGAAAAAATTACTTGAGGAAGTGCTTCAGCACAAAAATAAGAATCCAAGACATCAGGTTATACAACAATGGTGGCAACTAAGCAGAAGCAGAAAAAATTAAGGAAAGATTTAAGCAGCAAACTTTTTTTTTTTTTTGCGGTATGTGGGCCTCTCACTATTGTGGCCTCTTCCGCTGCGGAGCACAGGCTCTGGACACGCAGGCTCAGCGGCCATGGCTCACGGGCCCAGCCGCTCCACGGCATGTGGGATCTTTCTGGACCGGGGCACAAACCCGTGTCCCCTGCATCAGCAGGCGGACTCTCAACCACTGCACCACCAGGGAAGCCCTAATTTTATTGATTTGCATCTTCTCCCTTTTTTTCTTGATGAGTCTGGCTAAGGGTTTATCAATTTTGTTTATTTTCTCAAAGAATCAGCTTTCAGTTTTATTGATCTTTGCTATTGTTTCCTTCATTTCTATTTCATTTATTTCTGTTCTGATTTTTATGATTTCTTTCCTTCTACTCACTTTGGGTTTTCTTTGTTCTTCTTTCTCTAGTTGTTTTAAGTGTAGGGTTAGATCATTTATTTGAGAGTTTTTTTTGTTTCTTGAGGTGAGATTGAATTGCTATAAACTTCCCTCTTAGAACTGCTTTTGCTGCGTCCCATAGGTTTTGGGTCGTCGTGTTTTCATTGTCATTTGTTTCTAGGTATTTTTTTATTTCTTTGATTTCTTCGGTGATCTCTTGGTTATTTAGTAGCGCACTGTTTAGCCTCCATGTATTTGTGTTTTTTACAGTTTTTTTTCTATAATTGATCCAATCTCATAGCATTGTGGTCAGAAAAGATGCTTGATATGATTTCAATTTTCTTAAATTTTCCAGGGCTTGATTTGTGACCCAAGATGTGATCTATCCTGGAGAATGTTCCATATGCACTTAAAAGTGTATTCTGCCACTTTGGGGTAGAATGTTCTATAAATATCAATTAAATCTATCTGGTCTATTGTGTTATTTAAAGCTTCTGCTTCCTTATTTATTTTCTGTTTGGATGATTTGTCCATTGATGTAAGTGGTGTGTTAAAGTCCCCTACTATTATTGTGTTACTGTCAATTTCTCCTTTCATGGTTGTTAGCATTTGCCTTATGTATTGAGGTGCTCCTATGTTGGGTGCATAAACATTTATAATTGTTATATCTTCTTCTTGGATTGATCCTTTGATCATTATGTAGTGTCCCTCTTTATCTCTTGTCACAGTCTTTATTTTAAAGTCTATTTTATCAGATATGAGTATTGCTCCTCCAGCTTTCTTTTGATTTCCATTTGCATGGAATATCTTTTTCCATCCCTTCACCGTCAGTCTGTATGTGTCCCTAGGTCTGAAGTGGGTCTCTTGTAGACAGCATATATATGGGTCTGTTTTTGTATCCATTCAGCCAGACTGTGTCTTTTTGTTGGGACATTTAATCCATTTACATTCAAGGTTATTATCGATATGTATGTTCCTATTACCATTTTCTTAATTGTTTGGGGTATTTTTGTTAGTTTGGTTTTTGTTTTTTGTGGGTCTTTTTCTTCTCTTGTGTTTCCTGCCTAGAGAAGTTTAGCATTTGTTGTAAACCTGGTTTGGTGGTGCTGAATTCTCTTAGCTGTTGCTTGTCTGAAAAGTGTTTGATTTCTCTGTTGAATCTGAATGAGATCCTTGCTGGGTAGAGTAATCTTGGTTGTAGGTTTTTCTCTTTCATCACTTTAAGTATATCCTGCCACTCCCTTCTGGCCTGCAGAGTTTCTGCTGAAATGAGAATTCCTTTATATGTTATTTTTTGTTTTTCCCTTGCTGATTTTAATATTATTTCTTTGAATTTGATTTTTGTTAATTTGATTAATATGTGTCTTGGTGTGTTTTTCCTAGGGTTTATCCTGTATGGGACTCTTTGTGCTTCCCGGACTTGGGTGACTATTTCCTTTCCCACGTTAGGGAAGTTTTCAACTATAATCTCTTCAAATATTTTCTCAGACCATTTCTTTTTCTCTTTTTTTTCTGGATCCCCATAATTCAAATGTTGGTGCATTTAGTTTTGTCCCAGAGGTCTCTGAGATTGTCTTCAATTCTTTTCATTCTCTTTTCTTTATTCTGCCTCTTTGCAGTTATTTCCACCATTTTGTCTTCCAGCTCACTTATTCATTCTTCTGCTTCAGTTATTCTGTTATTGAGTCCTTCTAGTGCATTTTTCATTTCAGTTATTGTGTTGTTCATCTCTGTTTGTTTGTTCTTTAGTTCTTCTAGATATTTGTTAAACATTTCTTGTATTTTCTTAAATCCATGCCTCCATTCTATTTCTGAGATTCTGAATCATCTTTACTATCATTACTCTGAATTCTTTTTTGTGTAGATTTCCTATTTCCTCTTCATTTATTTGGTCTTGTGGGTTTTTACCTTACTCCTTCATCTGTGACATATTTTTTTGCCATCTCATTTTTTTTTTTTTTAAATGATTGGGATTGTGTTCCTGTCTTACTGGTTGTTTGGCCTGAGGCTTCCAACACTGGAGTTTGTAGGCTGTTGGGTAGAGCTGGGTTTTGGTGCTGAGATGAGGATGTCCGTGAGACCTCACTCTGATGAATATTCCCTGGGGTCTGAGGTTCTCTGTTAGTCCAGTGGTTCCAACACAGAGCTCCCACTGCAGGAGCTTTGGCCCGATGCCTGGCTCATGAACCAAGATCCCACAAGCTGTGTGGGGTGGCAAAAAAAAAAAAAAAAAGAGAGAGAGAAAAATAACAAAGTAAAAAATAAAATTAGACTAGGAAACTAACAGATATGTTAGAAAGAATATAAAAATAAAAATATAGATGAATCAACAACTGGAAGGTACAACAGTACCACAATAGTAAAAAAGAGGAGAGGGAAAAGAGAGAAAAAAAGAAAAGGGAGAAAAGGTCTTGGCTATGGAGAGCGGGGCCTAAGCAAGGGTGAGGTTTGGGTGGTGGGTGGAGCCTATGCTTAGGACCCACAGGGCTGGAAAAGGCCCTGGGGGCTGTGGGGGTTGGGGCTTAGGCTCAAGGAACAGAAGGGGCCCAGGCATGCCCCCCACCCCTGGTCTCAGAGGACAGGGAGCCCAGCAGGCCTCCTGGACTCGAGTGGGTGGGGCAAAAGCCGTCCTCTCCTTTCCTGCTCCTCTGGGTCCCAGAGGGCCCCTCCCCCCTGCTTCTCCTGATCTCCTCGGCCTCCTTCCTATGCACCCAAGGACCCATGAGGCCTGGAGGGGTCTTTGGAGGGCGAGGGATCAGCCTGGGAGCTCAGCAGTCTCCCCGGCCTGAATGGGTGGGGCAAATGCCCTCGCTCCTCTCCTGCTCCTCCCGGCTGGCTCCTCCCACCTACCTCTCCTGATCTCCCTGGCCTCAGGGGCACCAATCCTGTCTGGCCTCCAATTCTCCTCCCCCCACTCCATCCCTCCATGTCCTACCGGTTCACTTGGGGGTTCCTCCCATCTCCTTGGGCATCAGGGTACCCCACCAGCAGCTGGCAGGCGCCCTAGTTGTGGGGAGACGTTAACTTGGTGTCTTGCCTAAGTTTTTTTTTTTTAATGTGGACCATTTTTAAAGTCTCTTTTGAGTTTATTACAATATTGCTTCTGTTTTATGTTTTGGTTTTTTTGGCCATGAGGTATGTGGGATCTTAGCTCGCCGACCAAGGATCGAACCCACACCCCCTTGTGTTGGAAGGTGAAGTCTTAACCACTGGACCGCCAGGGAAGTCCCTTAATTTTTAATTTATGTAATTCAATTATTTTCTAACAAAAATTGGATTAATTAAAGATAAATAAATAAGACTATTTAAAACACACTGTCTCATTAATATTTATAAGATGTATTTAAAAAGAACTCACACACTAAAATTCACCTGTGGGTACAAGGCCTTTACTCTAAAAATTCACTATTAAGTTCCTTCCCATATTATGAACACCTGCTAAAACAATCATGCTGAAACACAAATCTCCTTAGTTTTATACAGATGAACAAATAATTTACCCAAAAAGAAACACTTGGAAAATAATTAGAGGGAAATACTAATACAAAATAGCAAGAGTGACAGAGCAATGTTAAGGAACATGCAGCCTTTCAACAGAAGAAATCATTCAAAATCATTCATTTTCATTATCAAAATCACAAAAATAATTATATCCTTTGATCCATTAAAACCATTTTAGAGAATATATTCCAGCACTCTGTTAAATTAAATCACAGTTTCTCTATATATTCTCTATCAATATACATCACACTATATATTTAGTCATGAATCTAAACTTCATGTAACAAATAAATACATAAATCCTGAATCAATTTGGATTTATTCAGATAAATCCTGAATCAGAAAAAGTGTATTATAGTCATTAAGCACATGGACTCATCACCTGCATCACAGTGTAAATTCCTTTAGGAACTGGGCAAATTCCTTCATCTCTAGCTCTCATTTTTCTCCTCTGTAAAATACTTATCTACTGGATGCTAGTTATTGTCCAAAGAAATTTATTATCAGTTCTCTTATCTTTTAGATACCAAATTTCCATCTGACATGTTAATTTCAAGCATTTCCCCATTCCATTGGTCTTCTTTTTCTTTTTGTGTTCTTTCATGGAACTGTTTCTTATTTTTTATATATATGAAAATATATTTTATATATGTAGTATTTGAATTTTTCTATTTTGCCACCAATAATTTCCTTTACTGTTTCTATAATTTCTTTAAATTTTTTAAAATTTTATACAATTTTTAAGGGTTACTTTCCATTTACAGTTATTACAAAATATTGGCTATACACCCCATGTTCTACAATATATTCTTTAATCTATCCTACACCCAGTAGTTTGGGTCTCCCACATCCCCACTCCTATGTTACCCCTCCCCAACAATGGTAACTGCTAGTTCATTCTCTGTACCTGTGAGTCTGCTCTTTTCTGTTATATTCACTAGTTTGTTGTATTTTTTAGATTCCACATAAGTGATATCATTTCTATTTCTATAATTTCTATGTTATTAGATCCTTTATTACTCAGTAATTCCCTGTCTGGGATTCTCCCCTAAGAAGTGATCAGAAACTTGAACACACAGAAAGGGATCACAAGAAGATGGAGATGGCAGTGGTGGGGAGTTACAGGTGGGAATAGGTGGTAAATGTATAAATGTTGCATTGTTTGACAGGTATTTTTACTTCTTTCAGTTTAAAAAAAATAGTTTTTAAAAATGGTACCACTCCCCTCTCCCATTATAAAAACTAGGAAATAAAGAAATAATTTTGTGATATGAAAAAATAAATGGGGCTTCCCTCATGGTGCAGTGGTTAAGAATCCATCTGCCAATGCAGTGGACATGGGTTCGATCCCTGGTCTGGGAAGATCCCACATGCCTTGGAACAGCTAAGCCTGAGTGCCACAACTGCTGAGCCTGCATTCTAGAGCCCACGAGCCACAACTACTGAAGCCTGTGTGCCTAGAACCTGTGCTCCGCAACAAGAGAAGCCACGAAATGAGAAGCCCGCACACCTCAAAGAAGTGTAGCCCCCGCTTGCTGCAACTAGAGAAAGCCCATGCGCAACAATGAAGACCCAATGCAGCCAAAAAATAAATAAATAAAATAAATTAATTAAAAAAAATTTTTTAAGAAAAGAAAATTGACCAAAAATTGACATTTTAAAAGGTGTTAATTAAATGATTATTTAAATAGGGAACAAAAAAGCTTAAATAGTTCATAAGAATAGAATGATTGTAATATATAATATATATAAGACAATAAATTATGCAGCAATAAAATAAAACATTTTCTTTTTCAGAAAGAAGTGTTTTTGTTTTTTTAATTTATAAGTCTATTGTTTATTTTTATTTATCTATTTTTGGCTATGCTGTGCAGCTTACAGGATCTTAGTTCCCCGACCAGGGATTGAACCAGGCCCAACAGCAGTGAAAGCACCGAGTCCTAGCCGCTGGACCACCAGGGAAATTGCAGGAAAGGTGTGTTTCTTAAGTAACTGAAAAATTTAACATTTAATTAGCTCTTCAGGGACATATAGTTACAGTTAGCTATTTGCACGAATTTTTAAGCTATTATTTATTGTACAAAAATTATTACAGGGCTTCCCTGGTGGCGCAGTGGTTGAGAGTCCGCCTGCCGATGCAGGGGACACGGGTTTGTGCCCCGGTCCAGGAGGATCCCACATGCCGTGGAGTGGCTAGGCCCATGAGCCATGGCCGCTGAGCCTGCGCGTCCGGAGCCTGTGCTCCTCAGCGGGAGAGGCCACAACAGGGAGAGGCCCGCGTACCGCAAAAAAAAAAAAATTATTACAACACTGTTAAAAATTAAAATACAAGAAAGGTTCACACAGTCTTGCCACATCACACGGTTCCTTCCAGGCTTTGTCAGTGTGTATGTATAACTTTTAAATCATTGCAATCTGCCAACTCTGTATTTACACATTTTCAGAGATGATTTTGGAGGTGTGTGCTTAAATTTTACGGAGCTTTTAAAAAAAGTGTTTTCAATCATATTTTATAGGTTCACAGCACCATAGAAAATGAAATATTTGTCACTGTATATAAAAATCTACATACAAAAATCAACCTATTTATTG
This sequence comes from Hyperoodon ampullatus, assembly GCF_949752795.1. NCBI lineage: Eukaryota > Metazoa > Chordata > Mammalia > Artiodactyla > Ziphiidae > Hyperoodon > Hyperoodon ampullatus. Next base: position 134,407,752 of record NC_136916.1, on the reverse strand, counting down.
CATTTCTGCTGTGTTTTCTCAGTTTCTGAGGGAAGAATCATCAATAGCTTTTAATGATTGGTGGAAACAAAGCAGCAATAAGTGGAAACAAAGCAGCAATAAATGAATGAGTTCTTTTTTCAAATTTCAAAATGGCATCTAGGGGTGCAAGCAATGGCTTACAGTGTTATGAATTAAGTGAAATCTAACCCATCCTTTAAACTAGTAAGACTGATTGGGAAACATCTCTTATACTTGTTTTCTTTTTTTTTAAATTTATTTATTTAATTTATTTTTTTTGGCTGTGTTTTGGCTGTGTTTTATTTTTATCTTCGTTGCTGCACGTGGGCTTTCTCTAGTTGCAGCAAGCGGGAGCTATTCTTCGTTGCGGTGAGCAGGCTTCTCATTGCAGTGGCTTCTCTTGTTGCAGAGCATGGGTTCTAGGCGTGCGGGCTTCAGTAGTTGCGGCATGTGGGCTCAGCAGTTGTGGCTCGTGGGCTCTAGAGCACAGGCTCAGTAGTTGTGGCACTCAGGCTTAGCTGCTCCACGGCATGTGGGATCTTCCCGGACCAGGATCAAACCCGAGTCCCCTGCATTGGCAGGTGGATTCCTAACCACTGCTCCACCAGGGAAGCCCTCTTATGCTTGTTTTCTGGAAAGATTTTACCAGTTTATAGTTTTGACCAACTAACGTTAATTTTGTCATTCCTACAAATTTTTGATAGCAATACGTCTTGCACTTTATTTCTCAATATTTTAATCAGAAGTGTGCATAGTTTCTATTGGTAGATTCAAGGATACTGTTATTATTCTTATTTTTGTCACTGTTATTATTTTAAAGTACCATTCGTTGAAAATCTACTATTTGCCAAGTATTTTATACAATGTTTCTTTATCTTAAAATTCCATGAGGAAGGTGTGATCAAACAGAGGCTCTGGAAGGATTGAGTCTCTTGTCCAAGGCCATATGTGGCCTTTAACCTATGGATTGAAAACGTGGCAGTGTTGGGATTTAAACCCAAATCTATGGAGTCAAAGCCCATACTCTTTCCACACTATGCTATACTCATCTTGGTAGCCTGCTAATCCAAGGCCTGGTTTACATGGACCTTGGAGTCACTAGGGAGTAAAAGTTTAAGTTACAGAGTGAAGTAAGTCAGAAAGAGAAAAACAAATACCTTATGCTAACGCATATATATGGAATCTAAAAAAAAATGGTTCTGAAGAACCTAGGGGCAGGACAGGAATAAAGACACAGACATAGAGAACGAACTTGAGGACACAGGGAGGAGAAGGGTAAGCTGGGACGAAGTGAGAGAGTGGCATGGACATATATACACTACCAAATGTAAAATAGCTAGCTAGTGGGAAGCAGCCGCATAGCACAGAGTGATCAGCTCGTTGCTTTGTGACCACCTAGAGGGGTGGGATAGGGAGGGTGGGAGGGAGACGCGAGAGGGAGGGGATATGGGGATATATGTATATGTATAGCTGATTCCCTTTGTTATAAAGCATAAACTAGCACACCATTGTAAAGCAATTATACTCCAGTAAAGATGTTTAAAATAACGTTTATTAAGCATATAAAGTAAGAGCATCTTTAAAACCTGGGAAAACAGAAAAGGAGAAGTCTTTGTGTGTAATTCCTTCACCCTTTAATTCCAGTGGAGATTAGAGGCCCTTTCACCCTCCTTTCAACTTTAACTGTTACAGGCAAATTGATTAATTAGTCAATTAAATTCCATTTTCCACCCAACCCCTCTCCCTGCCTTGTCAGAAACAGGGCTGGCCCAGGGAACACAGGAATGTCCACAGGATTTGGTTCTCATCCTAACTTTTCCCCTTTGTGGTCAGCCAACCATAACAACCATTTTTTAAGTGTTCACTGTACGCTAGCTGCTCTGCTGAGCTCTTCAGACAGGGTATTTTATTTAATCCTCATGACAAACTTACCAAGTTGGTATTGATAGAACCTGCATCAATGAAGTTTGAGAACAGACATTGAGCAACCCAGGACTCAGCTCAGGTTGGCTGGACTCTAAAACTCCACCCTTTACATCATAAATGTTTCTTGAATCAATGAATGATTCATTCCTTTTTGGTAATCCAGTTTCAAGACTCCACTTCAAGAGGTCCACAGATAAAGCCCATCAGACGAAGACCACCAGGAACACACTTGTGGTTTAAGTTTGGTTAATTTACTTGCTGCTGCAAGAGAGCATGCAGCCTCTCCCGGGGATCCTGGGATGTCTGGGCAAGAGAGACTTGGGAGGGGCTTACCTCAGGGCATGGGCCAGTGCTGAGTGATGCTGAGGAGGGAGCAGAAGAAGTGGGGATCCACTGTGGACTGGTGCTGTCACGAACAGGGGCACTTTAGGTTTCTCTGTCATCTTTGTTCTGGAAGCAAAAGCAGAGCAGGCGATGTCACTGGTAAAAAAGCAGTGACCACTCCAAAGGAGAGGAATTGTACAGCCTGAGGAGGAACATTGTTTACGTGGCCTTGGCCTCCTCCTGTTGGAAACGTTTTTTAAACTTCTGTTAGACATATTCTGGTCTGATTACCTGTTTCCTTGGAAACTACCATTTAAAAACCTCTTTTCTGAATCCCTGGGTTGGAAATTGAGGCTCCTTCCCTGTGTCAAAGTAACCCACAGGGAGTGAGACGTTCCATTTTCCTTGATATTTCAGACAGCGAAGTTTCTCATAAACTACAATGGCATTTTCCAGTAGAAATGTAATGTGAGCCAGACACGCAATTAAAATTTTTCTAATAGCCACATTAAAAAGAAACAGGTGAGTGGCGAGGCCTTCGTGGGGCAGCCAGAGCTGTGTCTGCTCAGAGGCCAGCCTCAGACACCAGCTCTCAGCCTCCCTCTCAGCCTGTGTCCTTGAAGCCAGAGGACCAGGAGGCCACTGGCCATGCCCAGCGGGCCCAGCATGCAGGAGGTGGATGCTAGGCAGCAAGGCTGCTGCCAGAATCATTTCTCCAATCAGTGTTCAGTGTATTATCATTTTGTGAATTTGTGGTGGGGGGAAGGTAGGGCTAATTTATTTTTCAATAAGGTTGGAGAGGTAAGTTTGGTCCACTGGCCGTGCGGAAAGAGACCCACTGAAGGGCCCCTCAGGCAGTGTTACCAGTGGGTTCCCTGTAGAGTGGGAGTGCCAGGACTAGCCTGCTCTGGGGCTCTGGGAAGGGGGGGAGGATCTCAGGCCAGTCCTCTCCAGGTCATGACACAGTTTGGCTTTTTTGGGGAGCAGATGGGATATTCCCACTCAGCAGCCCCCAGCTGTCCCACAGGGAAACCCTGGAGCCATCCTTTAAGCCAACAAGATGCCCCTGGGCTTGAGCAGAGAGAACTTCAGCACCTGGGAGGTGAGCCCTGGCCCAGCCTGATGGGCCTCACCCCCTAGCTGCCACCAACCCCTAGGACTGTGCCCCAGGCCTGGAGTGACCAACTTGGCAGCTGTTCTGAGTTTCAGCAATGAGACTGCCAGGTCCTTGGACCTGGACCAGAGGGAAGTGAGGCTCAAGGACCTCACCCAAGCTGTGGCAGCCATCCTGGGCATCCATCATGGAAGCAATAAAGCTCTTCCCGGAAACAAACAAACAAACAAATAAATAAATAAATAATTAAGTTTAGTAATATATTTTAACTCAATAGATTCACAATTTATCCAAAATATTATTTCAACACAGTATCAACATATTAATAAAAAATGTTGAATTAGACATCTCACTTTCTATTATTCACATGAAGTCTCCAAAATCCAGTATAGCAGATCTCAATTTTGAGTTTAGATTTTCATTGAAACAGTTTATCTGTATTTAGATGTCATAAAATTTACAGTTGAAAAAGTGTACTCACGGATCCAAGTTGTTCCAAACATACCTGAGTTTTCTAATAACTGAATCAAGTACCAGGTTGTAAATTCAAATTTAGACTGATTAAGATTAAGTAAAATTTAAAATTCAGTTCCTCAGTCACCCTAGTTACATTTTAGCCACATGTGGCTGGTGGCAACCATGTTGGATAGGTCAGGTCCATGATTTTAGAGAACAAGTTTTCTCATCACCATGACCTTGATGGTAACTAATAAAAGCAGATTTTATAGGTTCACATTATCCTTAGTTCTTTCTTCTCCTATCCCACCTTTTTTGTACCACAAATTCTCTGCCACGCTAAAAGAACTCCCGATTTTCTTAGATTCCAGTTTTCCTCTTCAGCTGCAGGGCAGGCCCGGCTACCCTAAATTGAAGCTCAGGATGGCTGATCAGCCCTGTTTCCTCCCCTTTGCAGAGAATCTATCATTATTGTGAAATAGAGACATTATCTTCTACATCTTGCAAGTACATCCCTGACAGCATAAAGGGACTATAAAGAAGTTTTTCAAAGCTCTTCCCTGAAATTAGATGCTGTTACAAGTAAGACACAGCACAGGTTCCTTTGGACAGAAATAATTAGAAGTGCCTGGAGTCAGCATTAAAGAGTTTTGGCAGGGCTTCCTTGGTGGCACAGTGGTTAAGAATCCGCCTGCCATTGCAGGGGACATGGGTTCGAGTCCTGGTCCGGGAAGATCCCCCATGCCGCGGAGCAACTAAGCCCATGTGCCACAACTACTGAGCCTGTGCTCTAGAGCCCGTCACCCACAACTACTGAAGCCCACGCGCTTAGAGCCTGTGCTCTGCAACAAGAGAAGCCACTGTAATGAGAAGCCTGTGCACCACAACAAAGAGTAGCCCCTGTGCACTGCAACTAAAGAAAGCCCACACATCAAGGAAGACCCGACGCAGCCAAAAATAAATAAATAAATAAATAAATAAATATAAAGTTCCCTTTTAAAAAAAAAAGAGTTTTGGTAGACTATGGGCAGCCTTCCCCTCTATGTCCATCTGTTAGGATAGGGCCATATCTCACCTAGTTCCCAAGGACCAGGCATGTTTGTATTCTGTGATGATGTAATAGAGGTAAAAGTACACCCACAGTTATGTTTCCGTTTTGCCTTTGACTAATTATGAATCATTGGGTAAATAATTTTAATCAGCACATTTTCTTTTTTTTTTTTTTTGTTCTTAACTTCTGTCTCCCCCTGCTTCTTTTTAAAAATTTTTTATTTATTTATTTTATTTTTGGCTGTGTTGGGTCTTTGTTGCTGTGCAGGCTTTCTCTAGCTGTGGCGAGAGGGGGCTACTCGTGAGATCTTCCCCGGGAAGAAGTGGCTCTTCTACCAGGAAACTAGAACTGTGCAGGCCAGCTCTAGAAAAGTAGATAGGGCTTGTCTAGAACTGTAGGAGCAACTCTGGGTGGTGGGCTTAAAAGATATGCCCCAAATATGAAGGGAGACAAGAAGGCAAAGAGGGAAAAATTACGCAAGATCTCTTTATTTCTGGGTTCCCTTGGGTCTGTACCAGGTCTGTACCAAATCAGATTATCTCCAGTGCTTTGCACACTGAAAAATACCTAATCACAGTAAAATTATGGGGCTTCCTGGAGCATCTACCTTTGCTGAAGATTTTGGGAATAAAATACTAAATAAATTCCATGTAGAGTTCACGTTTTATGAAGAAAAATGCATCAAGGTGATTTTTAAGGAAAAATGGGAGAGTTTGACAGTTTTACAATGAGATGGACCACTTCGGGCTGCTTTTTCAGACCACTGGAGACACTATGAACTCCCTTCTACCCTTAGATCTATGCAATGGAAAATGTTTAAGAAATACAGCATGACAGGCATTATCCTTTCATAATACCCTAGCATTTAAACTAAAGTCCTGTTTGAAATAAACCAGCCTTGTTTCAGTTACAAGTAATCAATGGACTGACCATGTGGGCTAAAGATCCCTAAAGGATGGTATATTTCAGGGAGATTAAGTTGGTGCTGCAAAGACAAGCCGCCACCACTTACAGTGGGAAACTTAGAGGTTCTTGATTTTATTTTTAGTAAGGAAGATAGCATTCTTTATACCAACTTTCTTCCTTTTATTGAATTTACTGTGAACTGAGTTGGAGGAGGAATCTCTTAGAACTTATCTGTAAAACCATTTGGGCCTGCTGTTTTCTTTATGGGAACATATGTAACCATAGTTTTAACTTCTTCAACTGGTTATAGGACAACTTAAGCTTTCTATTGAATTTATTCATTAATCTAAGTTCTCAAAATTGGCATATTGGTCTATTTATTTATTTATTTTTGGCTGCATTGGGTCTTCATTGCTGCGTGCGGGCTTTCTCTCGTTGTGGCAAGTGGGAGCTACTCTTTGTTGTGGTGCACAGTGGCTTCTCTTTTTGTGGAGCATGGTCTCAGTAGTTGTGGCTCGTGGGCTTAGCTGCTCTGCAGCATGTGGGATCTTCCCAGACCAGGGCTCGAACCCATGTCCCCTGCATTGGCAGGCAGATTCTTAACCACTGTGCCACCAGGGTAGTCCTGGCACATTGGTCTTAATGGTATTCTCTTCTTGTTTTTTTAGTACTTTAACTGTAATTATGCCTTTCCTGTGGATTGCTAAAAATGGCTCCCAATGAATCATTCCTTCCTGTACCCACTCCTCTTTGAACATGACTCTGCTACCCTTCCCATAAGATTGAACCTCCTTGAATCTGGGTTGGCCTTGTGACTTTCTTTGACCAATAGAATGAGGTAGAAGTGACATTCTTGGACTTCCAAACCCAGGTCTTAAGAGGTCTTCCATATATGCTGAGAAGGAACTCAACTGCCATGTACAGAAGTCCAAAATAGTCTGCTGAAGAAAGAGGCCAAATGGAGAACCTGCTGGAGAATAAGACTAACCATGTAGAAAGAGTGGCCCCAGTTGATGGTCCGTAACAAGGCTCCACACAGGTGGGTGAGATCATCTTGAATCCTCCTGCTCTACTGGGACAAAGAGATGAGAGAATGAGAGGAGAGAGCCCTATCTATCCCTGCCAGCACCTAACCAAGCCATCCCAGCTGCGACTACAGGCGTGAAGCAGAGATGAACTGTTCCATTGAAATCTGCCGGAATTCCTGACCCATTGAATCAAGATCAAATAATATAGCTGTCATTGTATGCTACAAATTTTAGGATAATTTGTTACACAGCAGTAGATAACTTGTATAGTCCCCTTTGTGTATCCTCATTCATGATGATATCTGTGTCCTGTTTTTTTTCTTTTTTTTTTTGCGGTACGCAGGCCTCTCACTGCTGTGGCCTCTCCCGTTGTGGAGCACAGGCTCCGGACGTGCAGGCTCAGCGGCCATGGCTCACAGGCCCAGCCACTGCGCGGCATGTGGGATCTTCCCGGACCGGGGCACGAACCCGTGTCCCCTGCATCAGCAGGCGGACTCTCAACCACTGCGACACCAGGGAAGCCCATGTGTCTTGTTTTTTGAATTAGTCTTGCCAGAGTTTTATCTATTTTAATTTTTTCAAAGAATTAAGTTTTAACTTGGTTGATTTTCTTATTGTAACTTGCTATTTCACTGCTTTCTTTTCTTTCCTTTATTATTTGTTTCTTTCTATTTTTTTGACATTACTCTGTTGTTATTTTTCTAACTTCTTAAGAGGGACACATAACTTATTAATTTTGAGACTTGCTGCTTTTCTAACATAAGCATTTAAGGCCTGAAATTTCCCTTAAACATCTATTTTGCATTATCTCACAAATTTTGATTTGTATTCTTTTCATTGTCAGTTAGTTTTAGGCATTTAAAATTTTCCATCATAAGTTCTTCTTCGGCCAAGAAATATTGAACTGGGATTTTTAATTTATCTTTTTGTTCTCAATGACTAACTTTATTTTTTTTAATTTTTTAATTTTTAAATTTAGATTTATTTATTTATTTTTGGCTGCACTGGGTCTTCGTTGCTGTGCGTGGGCTTTCTCTAATTGCGGCGAGTGGGGGTTACTGTTCCTTATGGCGTGCAGGCTTCTCATTGTGGTGGCTGCTCTTGTTGCAGCACGTGGGCTCTAGGGTGAGCAGGCTTCAGTAGTTGTGGCACGTGGGCTCTAGAGCGCAGTCTCAGTATTTGTGGTGTGTGGGCTTAGTTGCTCTGTGGCATGTGGGATCTTCCCAGACCAGGGCTCGAACCCGTGTGCCCTGCATTGTCAGGCAGACTCTCAACAACTGAGCCACCAGGGAAGTCCCTCAATGACTAACTTTATTGTACATATATGCTTTGAAATTTGTTGAAGCTTTCTTCATGGCCTAATATATGATTATTTGTAACTGTTCCATGTATACTTGAGAAAAATATGTATTCTCTGATTGTTGGATGTTTATTTGGCTTAGTTGTTAATTGTTTTGTTGACATCTTCCATATGTCCTTGCTAAAATTTTGTCTGTTTGGCCTATCAGTAATGAGAGAGGTGTATTGAATTACTCACAATAATGGTGGATTTATCAATTTTTTTCTGTAGCTCTATAAATATTTGTTTCATCTACTGTGAAACTATTTTGTTAGATGCATACAGGTCTCAGACTGCTCTAGCTTGGTGAACTGAATCTTTTGTCATTCCACCATGACCTTCTCCACCCCTAACAATGTACCAGCTTTCTTCTGGTTAGTTATTGCCTGACAGAGTATACACCATCCTTTTATTTTTCACTCTTTATATCCATGTGCTTTGGGCATATGTCTTTTTTTTTTTTTTTTTTTTGCAGTACGCAGGCCTCTCACCGTTGTGGCCTCTCCCGTTGCGGAGCACAGGCTCCGGATGCACAGGCTCAGCGGCCATGGCTCATGGGCCCAGCCGCTCCGCGGCATGTGGGATCTTCCCAGACTGGGGCACGAACCCGTGTCCCCTGCATCGGCAGGTGGACTCTCAACCACTGCGCCACCAGGGAAGCCCTGGGCATATGTCTTTTAAACAGAATATATCTGGATTTCTAAAATCCCATCTATCTTCTGACTGGTGAGATTACTTCATTTATACTTACTATAATTATTGATATATTTGTAACTTTTTCTATCATCTTAATTTGTAATTTCAATTTATCTCACCTTTTTTATGTTTTCTACTTTAAAAATGATATAGTAGGCAAGAATTTTATGACATCTTCATATCCCTTGTTTTTCCTTCATTTCCACCTTCCATATCTTGTTATTATCTAGAGTGTTTCATTCTAGGTTAGTTTAAATATATGCTCTCCTTTTCCTTTGCTCATAGCAGTTTTTAAACAACAACAAATATTACAAAGGTATTTGCTCATCTTAAAATATCTGTTTGTCTCTCTGTACCTGCTGCTATATAGAAGCAGGTGCAGTTTGTCCCAAGAGAATAGCAGGGATGACACAAAAGCCAAACAATTTCTATCATATTTTATCCTCCTTTGCCTTATGCCCCATGCCAGATGCATTATCCCATAAACACCAGTTCAGAACAGCCATATTGCCCCAGAATTTTCTATTTCCTTGGTATTTAGGTGTTTACCAGGTAACCTGGATGATTTTTGCTTTTTTTCTCTCTCTGTAGCTCCTCTGAGATTGATCTCTGGGGAAGGAGCTAGTAACTTTATTTTGTCAGCATCTTGTAGGAAACTGAACAGGAACTAATTATTTCATTTCATTTTCCTAACATTCCTAAGAGGTAGATAAGGAAATGGAGATTCAGAGAAGTGCAGAAAACTTGCCAATGTGAAGTGGCAATTTTAAATGCCATCCATTTGACCCCAAAGCCTATGCCCTTTTCCATTCTCAAATCAACATGTTAACAAGCTATGTTTCCAGCCAGGAAAATGAAAATACCTCAGTTTGAGTCCTGATTCTGCTACTTAGTTAGCTGTGGGATCTTGTACAAGTCACTGATCTTCAAAGTTCTTTCCATCATTAAAGCTGCTAATTCCTCAGTTATACTCTCTGCCTGTGTTTCAGTAATTCCTAATGAAGTTTTAATTCATTGCAGTATGGTTTCTGCCGCCATCCTTCAGCTGAAATAATTCTCACCAAAGCTGCCAATCACACCCTTGCTGCTAAACGGATTGAACGTGCAATGCTGTGTCCTTCCATATGTTATGCTTTGCTTTATTATTTCTTATTATTTCTTTATTATTTCTTAATTATTTCTTTAGTTTTAGTTAACTCAAAAAAATCATCTGAGGCTTTGCAGGGGCAACTTTTCCCACAAACAGCTAAACACACGGGTTTTATTTACATGTGATGCTGGACAATGTATTAAAAAAGTGAGAAAAGATTGAAGATACCACACACAAATTAATTCAAGATGGATCACAGACCTAAACATAAGAGCTAAAACTACCAAGTTTCTAGAAAAAAAAACATAGGAGAATAACGTTACCATCTTGTGGTAGGCAAATAGTTCTTAGAGAGGAAACAAAGCACGAAAGATAAAAGAAAAAGTTTTAAATTAGACTTCATCAAACTTAAACCCTCTGCTCACCAGTGATGCTAAGAAAATGCAAAGGCAACCAACAGAGCCAGGTTTTCTACTGTTAGGGTGGGAGGTTACAGATAAGCAAAGGGAGGAGGCTAGAATGATCCATGTGGTAATGGATTAGAGTTGGAGACATCAGCATGAACTCATGATTAGCTTAATGTAGGTACAGATGTTTACATATAGAAATATTTATAGATCTGTATATACATATGTTAGTCTAGTTTCTCACCCCATCAGCTGAGAAACTCCCTAGTTGCAAGGAGCACACCTGCTGTCCAGATCTTGGTTTCTAGTACCATTCTCCAATAAGAGGAACCAGTGCTCCTTAGAGAAATGGCTCATTCTAGTACTGAGGCAAGGAAAATATAAGATGAACCTGGAGCATATTGTAGAGCTAGAAAGTAAAGTAATACTAAAACAAATAAACAAAAAGAGACAAACAACAAACAAAACACCCACAACTATGGGGACATGTCCAAGTGATGGAGGAACAAATTGAAAGAGCTACCAATGGCTGAAATTAGAACAATGTGAGCAACAAAATAAAGTAGTATTAGCATGTAACCCAAAATAGAAAATAAATATCCACAAGTTCTAATGTAAGTGATTGCATAAACAAATAATGGGGGAGAAGAGACAAATTTCCCATGCAGAATAATTACAAGTAGTTTTTATGTTCATATTTTGTGCTCAAGAAGATGGAGTATAAGTTCTCAGTCCTTAACTGTGTTCTGCCCATACTTCCTTCCTTCCAAAGAGTACAGTATGGAAAGGGAGAAAGAGAGTAATTTTACACTGGAGAAATCTGGCAAACACTCCCTCAGCCAAATAATCAAGGTTAACAATAACAGTAATAAATCATGTTGATAAGATATACTCTTGATGTGATATGAGAATGGCACTTCACCTCTATGGTGTTTCTCCCAAAAGCCCATAATCCCAGTCTAATTACAGGAAAACATCAGACAAATTCCTATTGAGGGGCATTCTACAAAATACCTGACTAGTACTCTGCAAAACTGTCAAGGTTACCAAAAATACGGAAAGGTCTAAGAAACTGTCATAGTCTAAGGAGCCTAAGGCAACATGATGACCAAATATAATGTGGTATCTTGGAACAGAAAAAGATCACTGGGTAAAAATTAAAGAAATCTAAATAAAGTATGGACTTTAGTTAATAATAATGTATCTGTATCAGTTCATTAATTGTAACAAATGTACCATACTAATGTAACAGGGGGAAATGGATGTGGGGCATATCGGAACTCACTTTACTATCTTTGTGATTTTTCTGTTAATCTAAAGCTATTCTAAAATTAAAGGTTTATTATTTTAAAAAGTCAACGCACAGACTGGGAAAATATACTCAAAATACATATATCTGAAAAAGGACTTGTACCCAGAATAGATAGAACTGCTACAACTGAATACTAAAAAGACAACCAAATTTTAAAAGATAACCCTCAATTTTAAAAACATAAGCATGACTTCCCTGGTGGCTCAGTGGTTAAGAATCCACCTGCCAACGCAGGGGATACGGGTTTGATCCCTGGTCGGGGAAGATCCCACATGCCATGGAGCAACTAAGCCCATGTGCCACAACGACTGAGCCTGCACTCTAGAGTCCGTGAGCCACAACTACTGAGCCTGCATGCCACAACTACTGAAGCCCATGTGCCTAGAGCCCGTGTTCCGCAACAAGAGAAGCCACCACAATGAGAAGCCCGCACACTGCAACAAAGAGTAGCCCCCGCTCACCGCAACCAGAGAAAACCCGTGCACAGCAACGAAGACTCAAAGCAGTGAAAAATAAATAAGTAAATTTATTTTTAAAAAATAGGCAAAAGACTTGAGCAGGAATTTCACAAAACAAGATATAAAAATAGTTAATAAGCACATGAAAAGATGCTCATCATCATTAGTCATTGGGGAACTATAAAATTAAAATGAGATACCATTTTACACCACTAGAGGGGTTAAAATTAAAAAGAACTCCAAACGTTGGCAAGCATGTGGAACAACAACATGAGCTCTTAAACATCACTAGTGAGAATGTAAAATAGTACAACCACTTTGGAAAACTGCTTGGCAATTTTTTATAAAATTAAGCATACCCAGAATGACCTAGAAATTCCACATCTATATTTCCCCAAGAGAAATAAAACATGCCCACAAACATGCTTGTACAAGAATGTTTATAGCAACTTTATTCATAGCCAAAAGATAGCCAAAGCAATCTTGAAAAAGAAGAACAAAGCTGGAGGTATCACACTTCCTGGCTTGAAACTATACTACAAAGATACAATAATCAAAATAGTATGGTACTGGCACAAAAAGAGACACATAGATCACTGGAACAGAATAGAGAGGTCAGAAATAAACCCATGCTTATATGGTCAATTGATCTATGAAAAAGGAGGCAAGAATGGGGAATGGGGAACAACAAAGGGGAAAAGATAGTCTCCTCAATAAATGGTGCTGGGAAAATTGGACAACTACATACAAAAGGATAAAATTGGGCCACTTTTTTACACCATATACAAAAATAAACTCAGAACGGATTAAAGACTTCAATGTAAGACCTGAAACTACAAAACTCCTAGAAGAAAACATAGGCAGTATTCTCTTTGACATTGGTCTTAGCAATTATTTTTTGGGTATGTCTCCTCAGGCAAGGGCAACAAAAGCAAACTTAAAAGTTTTTGCACGGTGAAGGAAACCACCAACAAAATGGAAAGGCAACCTATTGAATGGGAGAACATATTTGCAAAAGATATATCCAAAAAGCAGTTGATATCCAAATATATAAAGAACTCATACAACTCAATATCAAAAAGACAAACAATCCGATTAAAAAAGAGGACCTGAATAGACATTTTTCCAAAGAAGACATATAGATGGCCAATAGACACATGAAAATGTGCTCAGCCTCCCTTATCATCAGGGAAATATTGATACAAATCAAAACCACAATGAGCTACCACCTCACACCTGTCAGAATGGCTATTATCAAAAAGACAAGAAACAACAAGTGTTGGCAAGGATGTAGAGAAAAGGGAACATTTTTGCACTGTTAGTGGAAATGTAAATTGGTGCAGGCACTATGGAAAACAGTATGGAGGTTCTGTAAAAAAATAAAAATAGAACTACCATATGATCCAGTGATTCCACTTCTGGGTATTTATCTATAGAAAATGAAAACATAATTCAAAAAATATATACCCCGTGTTCATTGCAGCACGAGAAGCAACCTAAATGTCTATCAATGGATGAGTCGGTGGTATAATAAGATGTAGTATACACAGACACACACACACACACACACACACAGGAGTGATACTCAACCATTAAAAAAGAATGAAATCTTGCCATTTGTGGCAACATAGATGGAACTGGAGGGTAATATGCTAAATGAAATAAGTCAAACAGAGAAAAACAAATACCATATGATTTCATTTATATATAAAAACCAAAACAAACAAACAAACAAAACAAAACAGAAACAGACTCATAGATACAGAAAGCAAACTGTTCGTTGCCCAGGGAGGGAGTGTCAGGGAAAGGACCAAATAGGTGAAGGGGATTAAGAGGTAAAAATTTTCAGCTATAAAACAAATGTCACGGGCTTCCCTGGTGGCGCAGTGGTTGAGAGTCCGCCTGCCGATGCAGGGGACACGGGTTCGTGCCCCGGTCTGGGAAGATCCCACATGCCGCGGAGCGGCTGGGCCCGTGAGCCATGGCCGCTGGGCCTGTGCGTCCGGAGCCTGTGCTCCGCAACGGGAGAGGCCACAACAGTGAGAGGCCCACATAACGCAAAAAAAAAAAAAAAAAAAAAAAAAAAAAAAAAAAAAAACAAATGTCACAGAATATGGTAAATAATATTATAACAACTTTGTATGGTGACTGATGGTAACTGGATTTATTGTGGTGATCATTTCATAATGTATAAAAATATTGAATCACTATGTTGTACACCTGAAACTAATACTGTATGTTAATTAGAACTCAGTTAAAAAAAAAATTCCACACCTACATTTCCCCAAGAGAAATAAAACATGACCACAAAAAGACTTGTACAAGAATGTTTATAGCAACTTTATTCATAATAGCTAAAAATTGGAACAATCCAATATCCATCAACAGGAGAATGGATAAGCAAATTATTCAATGGAATACTTTTCAGCAATAAAAACAACGGCTGATTCTTGTAACAGTAGGGATGGATCTCGAAAACATTACACTGGGAGAAAGAAGGCAGACAAGAAAGAGTACCTACCACTCCTATTTTTAAGGTGATAGAAATCAGAAGAGTGATTGTCTAAGCTGTGGGAGATTTGGAAGGGGGCTTGAGAGAACCGGGTGATGGAAGTGCTCTATATCCTGACTGGGTGGTGGTTACACAGCTGTTTACATTTAGCAAAACTCATCAAATCATATACTAAAAAAACTACGCTTTTCACTGTATTTGATAATTTTACCTCTATTTAAAAAGGAAAAAAAAAGGACGAGAAAAGAAAAAAGACTGGTAACGCTGAAAGGTAACAGTAAAAGATGTAAGGAGAAATTTGATGTGGTGATAAGCCCTTTCTTTAAAACGTTAAGTGAAGAAAATATTCCAATAAGCTCTGCTGGATTTATGTAATTAAACAAGGACATTAAAAAGCCCTGCAGACTCTGAGTCCCCTCTTCTCCGTCCGAGTTCCTCTGTCTTTTCTCGGATACCCGCGAGGCCCCGGGAACTCCAGGGCGGTTTCAGGCGTATCCTCTGTCAACCGCCGGCAATTGTAGCTCCCCGTCAGCCCCAGCGTTCCTACCGCTCCGCCCCTCATCAATATCGCATCGCGGACCCGCCCATTGATTCAGCTCACAGCTACCCTTTGAACGGTCCGTTCACCTTTCAATCAATTCAAATATAGCAAGGAGCGAACCAATCGCAAGCCTCGTCGAAGGGAAGAGGCGCGTACTTTTACAGGAAGTGTTGCTTAAAATACCTCCAATCAGAAGTTCGGTGTGGGAAGTTTGAATTTTGCCGAGTCTTGTAGGCATTCCTTCTTCGGAGGCGGCGGTGGTCTTCCAGGCCCAGAGGGTTCCTTTACTTTTAGTTTGGTTGAGGTTTCACGCTAGAAGCTGCCTCAGGTAGGTGGATGCTGGGGAGCTGGGGGAGGGCGCTTCTCCGCTTCCTTCTAGAAGGTCTAGAAGGGTCGGAGGACCGGCGGCTGCGAGCTGGACGCCGCTCAGGGGAGACTCCTCTTAGGACCGTGTTACCTGTCCTTCCCGAAGCTGATGACGCAGTCCTTCGGAAGAGTAAATATTTGTTGCCATGATCTGTGTAGCAGCATCATTTCACCACCGGGGCGTTATTGGCTTTGGGCCCCAAAATTATGCCAGTGCCTCTTTCCAGGTTCTATGACAACTAAAAACGCCTGGGTTGACAACCTTGGCAAGCAAAACTAAGGCATTCTAGACTTTCAAGCTGGAAGAAACTCCAGTCAGCCAAAGAAGAGAACTTAGATGTGTGTGAAGAGCCAAGCTGCCTGGCTTGAGATTACAGCTCCACTACCTTTTAGCTGTGCAAATGTGGGCAGTTAATTTACCTCATCTGTATAACGGCAGTTATACTAAATACCTTTTAGGGTTTAGGTGATAATTAAATATGCCTTCGGTGTTAGTTCTCTCTCTCTCTCTCTCTTTGCCGTGTATAGTTCTATGCTGTATTTTAAAATACCTAATACGTAATTTTAATTTTTCTTTAATATTTGCGGGAAGTGGCAAATCAAATAGTAGAGGAGAGTTCTTGATTAAAAAAGCACAGTCCTTTGTCACTTCCCCTGGGCCCTTAAAGGAGAATGTTATTAGCATCCAGGTCAGATGAATTCTCATGTTTTTATACTCTGTTGATTGCCTAAAATCATACAACATTTTAATTTGTTGCATTTCTTGTGCAGTTTTTTTATTTGCATTTTTCTAGTGGACTCTTTTCTTGTTGTTGAAGGTATAGTGTGCTTATATATATATTCTTAAATAGACCTTTATTGGAGTATAATTGCTTCACAATACTGTGTTAGTTTCTGTTACACAGCAAAGTGAATCAGTCCTATGCATACATATATCCCCATATCCTCTCCCTCTTGAGCCTCCCTCCCACCCTCCCTATCCCACCCCTCTAGGTGGTCACAAAGCACCGAGCTGATCTCCCTGTGCTATGCTGCTGCTTCCCACTAGCTATCTGTTTTACATTTGGTAGTGTATATATGTCGATGCTACTCTCACTTCGCCCCAGCTTCCCCCTCCCACCCCATGTCCTCAAGTCCATTCTCTATGCCTACCTCTTTATTCCTGCCCTAACTTTCTAATGGCAGACCTCCATCCTTTTTTTCCCCCCTTCTCTTTTAAGCTGGCAAGACTTTCCCCTGGAGAATCAGTCCTCTTTTTCCAGTTTGGCTTGGTTGTTCTCCATACCAGCTGTGTAGGAGATGCCTTTAGACTTTCCACTTTCCTTTATTCTTTTCCTCAGTTGGATCCATGATTTCTTGGAACCCATGACATTGTCTTTCTTGTTCTCCCAAGGATCTTTCTAAGAAAAGAGCATATGCCAAGTAAACTGTATGATTTCTTACATGGCCGAAAAAAATTTTATTCTGCCCTCAGCAGGGCAAACTGATATGATTATCCTTCTGCATCACCATGGTACTTCTGAAAACCCTTCTTTTTCTCAATCTCGTATATCTAACTGCCTATTTATCATTCCTACCTACCTAATAAGCATCTTGTGTGTTTTGTTTGTTTTGTTTATTGGCTTGAGAAAAAATGCCAGCACGCCTGCATTCATCACCAGGGGAAAGTTAAGGAAACTATTCTGTATACTATATCCCTATTTTCACCTTTAGTTCCTACTCTATTTTGCAGTGTTCTCTATGGTAAGCCTAGACCCTCTTATTTATATTCTGGACTTTAGCTTCCTGGGCTTCACTTCATCTGTCAAGCAAGTTCCTGTTCAGAACCCCAAAATAGGTTGTAGTGTTTTATCTTTTGATAACCTCCTTCCCACTCTTCAGTCACATATTTATTCCATTTTGTATTTTTTATTATGTAAATTAACCCATTTATTATAGGCTAGCAATGTTTCAAATGGTGGCCTTCTACTGGTTCTTCAGTTCCTTCAGTCTTCTGATGACTTTACTGTGACGGCAGAAGTGGTGTTGTAGGTCCAGGCACCATCAGCCACCGTTTTCATGCAGGAAATGCCAAATGCCCACAGCTTGTCTCTTCATCTTGGTTTTGCCATAGGAGCAAGTGTGCTAGGCGTGCTGACTGATTTCAATTTTCTTCACCATTTTCCTGAGGGAGGCACCATAATGGGTCCTGTATTTACCCACGATTCTGACCTTGTTGGTGCGTTTAGCCATGTTGCCACAACCTAGGTCTGAGCCCAGAGAGCTGTATTTTAATATTTTTATTTCAGAAGACTCGGGTAGGAGGTGAACTGGAATCCTAACTTTTTAAATAATCAAATGAAATTTCATGCAAGTTGGTCTTTCTCTCTTTTTCCTGATAGGATGGCTTCATCACATTTTGCCAGTCGACACAGAAAGGAATTAAGTACCGACATGATTAGAACTAAAATTGCTCATAGGAAATCACTGTCTCAGAAAGAAAACAGACATAAGGAATATGAACGAAATAGACACTTTGGTTTGAAAGATGTCAACGTTCCAGCCTTGGAAGGTAGAATTCTTCTTGAATTAGATGAGACATCTCATGAGCTTGTTCCAGAAAAGGCCGATGTCAAGCCAAGTAAGTAAAAGTCTATTGTAATTTCAAGTGTTTGAAGAGTGAATAAAAGTTGGTTTAATACCTGAGGTTAAAAACAACCCTGACGAGAAGAATGGAGTTTTGAAATGCCATTCTAAATAACTTGGTGTTTTCTACAACTAAATACTGTCTATTTCAAGTAAAGGCTGTGTTGGGAATTCCCAGATGGTCCAGTAGTTAGGACTCCACACTTCCACTGCCAGGGGCCCGAGTTTGATCCCTGGTGGGGGAACTAAGATCCTGCAGGCTGCCTGGCGTGCCCCCCTCCCTCCCAAAAAAAAGCACTCAAGTAAAGGCTGTGGACGTCCTAGCTAGGCTAAAGCCATTCGCCTGTGGAGTATTATAACACTTTTTACCTATATGGCCTTACAGGAATCCTAAAGTTCTTATTTCTGGAGCTTGGATAAGATAAATATTGACAAGATAAATTGATAAGGGACATAAAAATAGAACTGATTGAAGTATCCATGAAGTAAGGGTACTTTGCCAATGGGGACACTTCTTAGAGGGAAGAGCAAAGGATTCATCCCTGTAGTTTGCCCAAAAGGATTTGGGGTAATTAGTAGGGAAAGAACCAACCAGAAAAGAGAATGATCTCAGCAAGAGATAAAAATAATAAAAATGAATGTCTTAGAAGGCAAGGGATGCTATAGAAAAGAAGGAAGAGAACTGGGAAATGACATGCATTTAATCGGAAGGACTTATTGGACTCCTGTTTAGCTGTGTTTATGTAGCAGGCACTAGGATCTAGATTGCAGTGAAATAAAGCAAGGATAAATTGTAAAGAAATGGCAGAAAGATGAAGTCTTAGAAGTTTTATAGAGAAAGAAATGAGATGTCAAGTTGTTTTACGTGTTCACTACTTCAGTTTTATCATTTTTCCAGAACAAGTGTAATGTGTGACATGTACAAGACACTCAACATATTCAGCTTAATTGCTTCTGTAAAAGGGGAGGTTGGGCTAAACTATTTCTTCCAGACTTGTCATTTTTGTGATTCTAAAGGAAAGTGAGAGAAAGGAATTGGATTAAAGTGTCGTAGGGTACTTTTTTGTTTTTGAGATGAAGTGATCAGTTTATGTTTGAAGGTCAAAGGAAGTGGGTTTGGTGGTTGAGGGGGATAGAGTAAAGAATAACATCTCTTAGGAGTTCAGAGGAAATGAACACTGGGTCGTAGGATTATATAGGATGGCCTTTGAAGGAAGAACTAGACATTTTCTGTCTGAGAAGAGGTGACATTACCTTCTGAGTTGTCTCCTTGCCTCTACTCGTACCCTCTCAAACGCTTCTTTCCTCGACCAAAATCTTTCAAACAAAATTTAACCTTGTCAGCATGCTATTAGAATATCTTTTATTCCTCATTTGCGAAGGCCTGGAGGTGGGAGTGGGTCTGGTATGTTCCAGAGAAAGCAAGTAGGTAAGCATGGCTAGAGAAGGCAAACAGGTTAGCTCCCATAGAGGACTGAGGGCCATCATTACAAGGACATTGGCTTTTTTTTTTTTTTTTTTGGCTGCACCGGGTCTTAGTTGCGGCACGCGGGCTTCTTAGTTGTGGCACATGGGCTTCTCTAGTTGCGGTGCCTGGGCTCAGTAGTTGCGGTGCACAGGCTTAGTTGCGGTATGTGGGATCTTAGTTTCCCAACCAGGGATTGAACCCGGGCCCCCTGCATTGGGAGTCTTAACCACTGGACCACCAGAGAAGTCCCTGTTTTGATTATTGTAAAGGATCTGCTTCTAAGGTGACTCATTCACATTACCAGCAAGATGATGCTGGCTTTTGGTAGGAGGCCTTAGTTCTTTGTCATGTGGACATCTCCATGGGGCCGCTTGAGCCTCCTTAAGGTTCCACGTGGCCACTGGCTTCCCCCCAGAGCAAGTGATCCAAGAGAGAGCAGGACAAAAGCTGCGATGTCTTTAATGACCTGGTTGTGGGAGTCGTTCTCTATCATTTCCACAGTACTTTCTTGGTTACACAGGTCAGCCCTATTCAGTATGGGAGGCAATGACACAAGGCATGTCTACCAGGAGGTGAGAATCGCTGGAGGTCACCTTGGAGGCTGACTGTCATAGAAGCTAATTAATTTAAAAGTGAAGTAATACATGCCTAGTACATAGTAAACAGTTATATATTTGAACAAATGAAGGTAAAAGAAATAGGAATTTTAAAATAGGGGTGGAAATAACTTGAAGTGCTAAGGAATTAACAAGAAGTTACTAAAAGTATTTCTTAGCAACAGTTGAAGTTAGAAGTTAAGATGTTTGCCTCACTTTTTATCTGAAATGTTTTATATATTGTTTTTTTCTTTTTTTCTTTTTCCTACTTAGAGTCAGTGAAAACTATTCTAGGTGATCAACGAAAACAAATGCTCCAAAAATACAAAGAAGAAAAGCAGCTTCAAAAATTGAAAGAGCAGAGAGAGAAAGCTAAACGAGGAGTATTTAAAGTGGGTCTTTATAGACCTGATATTCCTTGTTTCCTTTTCTCAAACCAGAGTACTATGAAAGCTGAGCCAAAAAAGGTAAGTTTAGTATCCTAACTTGATATAGAGGAATAGTTCCTTTTAACTGGAATTTTCTTTAGGAGATTAGATGACTAAAATAACCATTTCCCCTGAGTCCCTTTATTCATTTAATTAGTTGGTAGGAGGTGGGAATGACATAATAGTAACTCAGAAGATGAAAACAGGGTCTCTTGATGTAGCTATATTTAGGTTGAGATTGGATAAAACTAGGAAAGCTGGTAGAGCCAGGCTGAACAGTGAATGCTATACCAAAGTATTTGGCATTTATCCTCTAGATATGGAGAGTCAAGGGAGGTTTATAAACGAGGTTGTACCATTATCAAAGTCATACTCAGGGAAGATTAGCCTGGACTTGAGGATTATAGTCTAGAAAGGGAAGCATTTACAGATAGGAGGACCAGTTGTGAGTCTATATTGTGAATATTCTCTGTAGAATAGGTGAGATGAGATAAGTGGACTGAGCCATTGGTTTAAAAGAAGAAATAGGTGGCTTCCCTGGTGGCGCAGTGGTTGAGAGTCCGCCTGCCAATGCAGGGGACACGGGTTCGTGCCCTGGTCCAGGAAGATCCCACATGCCGCAGAGTGGCTAGGCCCGTGAGCCATGGCCGCTGAGCCTGTGCATCCGGAGCCTGTGCTCCGCAGCGGGAGAGGCCACAACAGTGAGAGGCCCGCGTACCGCAAAAAAAAAAAAAAAAAAAAGAAATAGGTTTAAGACATCATTTTTCTGGAGATATAATTGATATATTAGTTTCAGGTGTACAACATAATGATTCATTATTTGTATACATTACAAGATGATCACCACACTTAGTCTAGTTACCATCCATCACCACACATAGTTACAAAACTTTTTTTCTTGTGATGAGAACATTTCAGATATACTCTTAGCAACTTTCAAATATGCAATACAGTATTATTAACTGTAGTCACCATACTGTGTATTACATTCCCAGGACTTACTTATTTTAAACCTGGAAGTTTGTATTTTTTGACCACCTTCACCCATTTCACCTACCCTGCACCTCACTCAAGCGATGGACACTTGAGTTGTTTACAAGTTTTGGCTATTGTAAATAATGCTGCAATGTACATGGGGATACATATATCTTTTTGAGTTAGTGTTTTCATTTCCTTTGGATAAATACTCAGAATTGGAAATGCTGGATCATATGGTAATTCTAATTTTAATTTTTTGAGGATCCTCCATACTGCTTTCCATAGTGGCTGCACCAATTTACATTCCTACCAACAGTGCTCAGGGGTTCCCGTTTCTCCATATCCTCACCAACACTTATTATTTCTTGTCTTTTTGATAATAGCCATTCTAACAGGTGTCATGTAAGACATTTTAAGAGATAAATTTGATAGAACTGGTGACCAAATAGATGGTGAGGGGTGGAGGAAGTTGAAGAGTTAGAGATAAGATGATGATTCTGAAGATAATAGTTTGATCAATAATACAAATTTTGCTGCTACTAAAAGAGATGAGGAAGGCAAGAAAAGCTTAAGTGGGTGAATATTAATACCCTTTTTAAAAAAAATCCTATTTGGACCATCTAGACATCAGGTGGTTGGGAATAAAAATTTGGAAATCAGGATGGGGATCCATGCTAAGATGTGGATTTTGGATATGATATTGGGAGTATGAATGGACACTTAAGCTGTAGGACTAAATGAGACCGTTCCAATTAGGATATATAAAATTATGAAAGAGTGAGGTCTAGAGAACACCTTTAGGTGGGCAGTGATAGGCTGAAAAGGGCTGGGCAGAGTGGCAGCAGAGCTAAAATGGAGGATAGAAGCTAAAGGAGGGGTGATCTAAAGGGAATGGTTAGTGAATCAGGAAGGATGAAGTTTGAACAGGTCAGCTGGATTTGTAAAGTTGCTAGTCACTGGTGATTTGCTATTTATTTATTTATTTATTTATTTATTTATTTATGGCTGCATTGGGTCTTCGTTGCTGTGTGCGGGCTTTCTCTAGTTGCAGTGAGCCGGGGCTACTCTTCGTTGTGGTGCGCAGGCTGCTCACTGAGGTGGCTTCTCTTGTTGCGGAGCATGGGCTCTAGGCGCGCGGGCTTCAGTAGTTGTGGCACGCAGGCTCAGTTGTTGTGGCTCGCGGGCACTAGAGCGCAGGCTCAGTAGTTGTGTCGCATAGGCTTCGTTGCTCCGCAGCATGTGGGATCCTCCCGGACCAGGGCTTGAACCCGTGTCCCCTGCATTGGCAGGCGGATTCTTAACCACTGCGCCACCAGGGAAGTCCCTGATTTGTTATTTAAAGATATGTACAAAAGATCTCATTGACTGTATACTCATTTCTGATTTAAATAAGAACTGAATAATATAAAGGCCGAAGATATTGCTTGTTTTTCTAGGCTTCATGAATCTCAATGATTCATTTGACAGATCTTTGATTTATTTACTCTGTATGATCTTAGGACACTGTACAAGAGACAAAAATTAATAAACTGTAGTTCATGGTGGAAGGATACAGATAAATATGCTCTTTATATTAGAGGGAGGATAGATTGTTTATATTTGGAAGAACATCAAAGAAGACCTCTTGGAAGGGATCAGATTTAAGCTGTCTTTTTAGGAATATGTAGATACCAACCATTGGTCTACACTGTAAGCAGCTATTTTAAAATATCTTAAAAATATATGTAGGAGGAACAAGAGACACATCATTGTGTTTTTTTTAAATTTTTTAAATTTTGGCTGCGTTGGGTTTTCGTTGCTGCATGTGGGCTTCTCTAGCTGTGGCGCACGGGCGTAGTTGCGCCGTGGCATGTGGGATCTTAGTTCCCCAACCATGGATCAAACCCATGTCCCCTGCATTGGAAGGTGGATTCTTAACCTCTGGAACACTGGGGAAGTCCCTGATTATGTTTCTTAAGAAATTTTACAGAGTTGATAAATACCTTATAATTTTTTAGTTGGTCTTTCTCATGCTAAATTTTTTTCACATTTTGTGATTAGGTCTCCATTTTCTTACTGACAATGGACAGGTGTATAATCATGAGATCTGAAGGCAAATTGTCAAAGCTAGGGAAGTAAGCTGTACAGTATCTTTTCATAAACAGAAAACAAAAGATCCTAATACTCTAGTTTGTTCATCTACCCCCTTTCAAATATGTCTAGCTAATCATATTAATGAGGATCCTAATACTTGGAAAATATGCTTTGAAATTTCTTCTCTCTCCTCATTGAGAAATATGGGTAAGTTTTGAAGTTATTAACTTAAACATAATTTAAATCAAGCCAGAACCAGAAAAAACAATAACTTAGGGAATTCCCTGGCAGGCCAGGGGTTAGGACTCAGTGCTTTCACTGCCAGAGGCCCGGGTTCAATCCCTGGTTGGGGAACTAAGACCCGCAAGCTGCACAGCACGGCCAAAAAAATTTAAATTTAAATTAAAAAAAAAAATTAAGTTAGCACGTATCTTTTTGCCATAAATGATTAAGGATAAAATTTAACTTTAAAATGGAAACTTTATTTCATAATGAAACATGGAAGTAAATTTTGGAAGTAAAGTTTATTTATTTATTTTTTTAACTTTATCTTCTTTTGACTGTTTTAAGGCTGTTCCATCTTCTGTACGGATTACAAGGTCAAAGGCCAAAGACCAAATGGAGCTGACAAAGGTATAGTTGATAGTTAGTAGGTCATTGTTACTAAAATGACAAATTGTACTTTTTTTCCTCAGAGTAAGTAAATTTATTTTTAATCTAATACCGTCTTCAAGCATAATGTATTTCACTAGAGTCAATAGTACTACCAAAATCACTGTTTTGGTTTGGTGGCAGAGCAGATTTGGCTAGATGCTAAGGAAATAGTCACTTAAAATATTCTTTGCCCAGACATCCCTTATGAGATCTATACTAAACTCTGTGCCACACTCTTTTTTGTTTGTTTGTTTACCGGGCTTCTATTATGCATCCCATGTCACCATGAAGTGCAGATAGGAATATAAAGCATACAGGGTGAGTGTTATAAACTTATGGGTCTTCAAAACACGGTTATGGATAAACTTATTAGGAGGATTACTAAAATAAAGTCAAGTGGGCAACGAGGGAAATAGTATGCCTCTTTGTCAGGTGAGGAAGCTAAGTTTCATGTATTCAGTGAATCTGAGTCACTACCATGTTCCTCTAGGCTCTAGAATATAACTGAGCAAAACAAACAAAATTCCCTGTTTTCAAGGAGCTTACATGAGAGATAGCACTAAAAAAAGAACTATATAGTGTGTCAGATGGTCAGAAGTATTAAGTATTATGGGGGAGATTAAAAAAAAAAGAAGAGGGCTTCCCTGGTGGCGCAGTGGTTGAGAGTCCGCCTGCCAATGCAGGGGACACGGGTTCATGCCCCGGTCTGGGAAGATCCCACATGCCGCGGAGCGGCTGGGCCCGTGAGCCATGGCCGCTGAGCCTGCGCGTCTGGAGCCTGTGCTTCGCAGCGGGAGAGGCCAAAACAGTGAGAGGCCCGCGTACAGCACAAAAAAAAAAAAAAAAAAAAGAAGAAAGGAGGTGGGGAGTTTTGAAGTAGGTGTAGGGTGGAATTTTGATCAGGCCTCACTGAGATGGTGGCATTTTATTTTATTTTATTTTTAATATATTTATTTATTTATTTTTGACTGCATTGGATCTTCATTGCTGTGCACGGGCTTTTCTCTAGTTGCAGTGAGCAGGGGCTACTCTTTGTTGCGGTGCGCAGGCTTCTTATTGTGGTGGCTTCTCTTGTTGCAGAGCACGGGCTCTAGGCATGTGGGCTTCAGTAGTTGCAGTGCGTGGGCTCAGTAGTTGTGGTTCACGGGCTTAGTTGCTCCATGGCATGTGGAATTTTCCCAGTCCAAGGCTCAAACCTGTGTCCCCTGCATTGGCAGGGAGATTCTTAACAACTGCGCCACCAGGGAAGTCCCCAGATGGTGGCATTTTAAATGAAGTCTTTAAGGAAGTAGACGAGTGAACTGTGGGAAAGAGCTTTCTACCAGGAGAAGAATTTTCTAGACAAAATTCAAAGGTCTAGAATTGAAAACATGCCTGGTATGTTTAAGGAGTCTCAGAAGATTATAGTCAGTTATTTTTTAATAGCTTAGGTTATTAGCATTTTCTAAATTCTAGGATTCTGAAAAAGCTTGTAAGGAAATGTATATAATGGAAAACTTGTTTCTTCATCTCATTTTATTTGGGGTAGTGGGTTTTTTGCTGAGTCATTTACAATATCAGGTTTCAGATGAGGGGTCAATTTACACATTAAAAATGTGGTGGTTTGGTTCATTATGCAATTAAATCACATAGTACCTAATCTTTTGAATAGATTGATAATGGGAGTGATGTTAGAGCAATCCGACCTGTTCAAAGACAAGCTTCTGAAAAGAAAGTGTTGGACAAAGAGAAAAAAGGTAAGTTCTGATGTTGCCACAACAATAATTAAAAATTACCACAAACATTTGATTTTATTATTTGTTCCCACAGCTATACAACCTGTAATGCCACCAGTGAGAATGACTCGATCGGCTACTCAAGCAGCAAAGCAGATTGCCAGAACAGTCCCTCCTACTACAGCAAGAAAGCCAGTGACAAGGGCTACTAATGGTAAGAACATTTCTTGATCAGTGACTGAGCTAGGATGTTTTGGTACTTGAGGTTCTTTGTGTTCAATTTTTTTAAATTAATTAATTAATTAATTTTTGGCTACATTGGGTCTTCGTTGCTGCGCGCGGGCTTTCTCTAGTTGCGGCCAGCAGGGGCTACTCTTCATTGCGGTGCACGGGCTTGTCATTGCATTGGCTTCTCTTGTTGGGGAGCATGGGCTCTAGGTGCACGGGCTTCAGTATTTGTGACACGTGGGCTCAGTAGTTGTGGCTCTTGGGCTCTAGAGAACAGGCTCAGTAGTTGTGGCTCACGGGCTTAGTTGCTCCGTGGCATGTGGGATCTTCCCGGGCCAGGGGTCGAACCCATGTCCCCTGCATTGGCAGGTGGATTCTTAACTATTGCAGCACCAGGCAAGTCCCTGTGTTCAATTTTTAAAATCATCATGTACTTCTTTGAGTAGGAGAGGAGGAAATGGAGATTCTAATTCCCGAAGATAGGTTTTGTGCCCTGATATCCTGTTAGCACACAGTGGGTGCTCAAGTGTTGAAGTACTGAATTGGTGTAAGCAGTGCTTCAAAGTGAAAAATTAATGGCCCCAATAAGTTACAGTCCATCCATTTGGTGGAATACAATGTAACCATTTAAGAACAATGTATGAAAGAACATTTAATGACGTGGTTAATCATATTAAGTGGGCAAAGAAAATCAGCTCAAACTCTGAACAGTATGATTGAAATTTTAAGATATGTATGTGAATGTGAACATAGGAAAAAACTGGGAAAACGTACTCTGAAGTGTCAATAGTGATTACCACTGAGTAGTGTAAGCTTGGGTAAAATTTTTGATTGTTGTTGTTTTTGTGCTTTTTAAAATTTTTTCTAATTTTCTATAATAAATACGTATTTGATATTCAGAGGCAAAAGGTAAAATACCTTAACACTTTTGTTTTGTTTTGAAAACAGATGGCCTAAACTTGGCAGGAAATTTCATCTATTTTTTTCCTATTTTATAATGTGACTTTTAATCATAAAATTCTTTGAGACACACATTCCTATTGCCTTTTTTCCTTTCCCAAATTACCTAGTACTTTTTTTTTTTTTTTCGGTACACGGGCCTCTCACAGCTGCGGCCTCTCCCGTTACGGAGCACAGGCTCCGGACGTGCAGGCCCAGTGGCCATGGCTCATGGGCCCAGCCACTCCGCGGCATGTGGGATCCTCCCGGACCGGGGCACAAACCCGTGTCCCCTGCATCGGCAGGCGGACTCTCAACCACTGCGCCACCAGGGAAGCCCCCCTAGTACTTTCAATGCAGCATTTTTTATCTAGTCTAAATGGATGGCTTATTTCACTTTTATTTTAGATAATGAAGCAGAAACAGAGACACCAAATCAAGGAAGACCTGCCAAAAAGATAGAAACAAAACCTGACAAGGTAGAGTATAAACATCTGTTTATTTCTAGGTACTTTGAAAATCTCACAGCTACTTTCATAAAATTGAAATTAAGCATATAGAAGTGCTTCAAGAAGTTAACTTACATGTGTGTTAAAATCTCTTGAACCATAAAGAAGCATCAGGAGGATTTACTGTTGTTTTTCAGGTGTCTTATCCTCAGAGTTTTATAGGTAGAGAAAGCATAATTTGATTAACAGGAAATAGAGAAAAGTGATAAAAACACAGCTGACAGAAACCTTCATGTGGGAACTAGCTAAGAGATAGGATGGAGTAGGGTGAAATGCATTGACTCTGGATTCAGTTAGGCCTGAGTTTGAATATTGTCTCGGCGTCCAGTTAGCTATATAACCTTGGACAACTTAGGAATTTGTTTTCCCATCTCCAACCCGTAATACCTACATAGAGTAGTTGTAAGAATTAAATAACCTAACATTTCTGATAGCGTCTACCATAGTACATGGTAGAGTCTTCAAAAAAGAGCCACAATTTTGAGGCCCCAATGCCTTGTTTTATAATCCATGCTACACAGTTCCTTAACCTTAAGAAAAGTTAGGGACTTCCCTGGTGGCACAGTGGTTAAGAATCCACCTGCCACTGCAGGGAATACGGGTTCGAGCCCTGGTCCAGGAAGATCCCACATGCCACAGAGCAACTAAGCCCGTGCACCACAACTACTGAGCCTGAGCTCTAGAGCCCGCGAGCCACAACTACTGAGCCTGCATGCCACAACTACCGAAGCCCATGTGCCTAGAGCCCATGCTTCGCAACAAGAGAAGCCACTGCAATGAGAAGCCCACGCACTGCAACAAAGAGTAGCCCCCGCTCAACGCAACTAGAGAAAGACTGTGTGCAGCAACGAACACCCAATGCAGCCAAAAATAAATAAATAAATTTATTTTAAAAGAAAAAAAAGAGTTATGCCAAAGTATAAGAAATGTGGCTAGATTCTTAACTAAAAATTAAAAATCAGAAATGTAAAAACCTCTAAAAATTATGTTTATATGAGTGGGTGAAATCGGTGAAGGTGGTCAAAAGTTACAAACTTCCAGTTACAAAGTGAGTCCCGGGGATTCACTATAAAACATAGTGACTATGGTTAATAATACTGTGTTGTATATTTGAAAGTTGCTAAGAGGGTAGGTCATTAAAGTTCTCATCACAAGAAAAAAAAATTGTAACTTTGTGTAGTGACAGATGTTCATTAGACTCATCATCTAGATCATTTTGCAATATATACAAATATCAAATCATTATGTTGCACACCTGAAACTAATATAATGTTATATGTCAGTTATATCTCAGTTTAAAAAAAAACCAAAATAATTAAATTGACAGAAAATAAGCTTCACATTTTATAAGGTTAATCTCACTGTGTCACACTGAAAAATATTTTTCTCATATGATAAATTTATTTATAATCAAGGTTATTTTAAAAGAGGATTTGGTCCTTGACAATAGTAGTCATCCAATAAACATTGGATTTCTGATTCTCAACCATTGTAATTATCAACATAATTTAAATAAAAAGGTAAGTATTTGTTAGGTGGGTAATTTTTCCACCTTAGTTTTCATATATTTAATTTTAATACTTAAAACCTATTATTTAATCCTTTTAATGAGGATTGGTTCTGTCTCTCTCTGGATCATGACAGTGGTTTAGTTAGCTGGCTACTGATTCCATATTTATATTTAATTATATTTATTTCTTTCTCTTAAATTATGCACAAGGGACACATATCTCAACTTTCATATTTTCAGGCCTGTAAAAATTGGTTTGAATATATCCCCAGAAGAGAAATTCTTACTGCATTCTGTTTCCTCCCATCTAGGCCATTTCTTTTAAAGTTGATAGTGAAGAAAGTACTTTGGATTCACAAACCAGTACAACAATTGGAATGGATCCAGTTGGAGTCTTATCAAAAATGGAAAATTTATCTAAGACAAATAGTGCAAAAATGAAGGGGAAGAATTCCTTTGCACCTAAAGATTTTATGTTTCAGCCACTAGATGGTCTGAAGACCTATCAAGTAACACCTATGACTCCCAGAAGTGCCAGTGCTTTCTTGACACCCAGTTATACCTGGACACCTTTAAACACAGAAGTGTAAGAATTTAATGTTAATAATGAATTCCTTGCTAAGATGGTTAACAAATGCCTTTCTTAGATTTGTCCTGTGCTTTTTAAAAGTTAATATTTAGTTAGTAAATTATATTAATTATAAATCATGAAAACTTGGTCTTTTAAAATATTCTTCAGAAGGCTACAGTAATGTATTTGACAGTTTTGATATTTCCTATACATTGTTTTTATCATTATTTTCATGGTACACTTTGTGTTTTGCTTTTTATAAGTGACTTTATTATAATACTTAGAAATAAATGTTTAGAAGGAAGAAATTTCTATAATACTGTAGTTCAGACATGATTTGGGGTTTTTTTGTTTGTTTTTTTGCCGAGTATTACTTTAGAAAAACTACTTCTAAAGCCAAAAATAATTAACTTGCAAAGTGGGGGGAAAATCAGTTGGAATCTTTAAGAGAAACAGCAAGGTTGTTTTGCAAAGACTGGCTGGCGGCAAATTTACTAGAAACTGCTCAGCAGCATCCAAGACTATGAGTGCTTATGTTCCATGAAGAGATCTTCACAGTATTTGGATCTCATTATAATTAGTAAAGATGAACATTCCCACTATAGGTGTTTAAATTTTTTCCCCTCCAGAAAGACACATTAAAAAGAAATAGAAACATTTCTATTAAATCCCAGGTTTTTAAAAAGTAACATCATTTTGAAATCCTTCAATTAGATATATGAGGCTCATGTTTCATAAAGTATTTTTTTGCTATTGTTTTTAGTGATAAGACTGAAGCAACAAAAGAAATCTTGGCACAAAAATGTAGAACTTTCTCTGCCAAGACAGTACGTCAAGATTCAAGTAAATTACAATGTACTTTGGGTTCTCTAACAGTTTGGAGTAAAGGTATTGTATTTTAATTAATTTTTTACTGGCTTTTCTGGATTGTGATTTATCAGACATTTGTTTAGAGCCCTTTTCAACGTATAGTTCAGGGATGTGATCTCGGGGTCAGGAGAGATGGGAAAACATGGGGAAAGATATCTGGAGAGACAAAGAGTTGGAATAAGGAATACAGACTGAGAAGATGGGGGGAAATAAATGTAAATTTGAGGAGATGAATATAAGGAGACACTTTAGAGGATATGTGGTGAATGAAATCATTGAGTGAGAAATAAAATTTTAAAATTCAACATTGAAAAAAATTAAAGGATTTAAAAAAAATTTTGTCTTGTGGGGGATGTCATTTTATGAGTTGCTGCTTTGAAATTTATATGTAATATTTTCTTTAATCTATAGAACATGTTTTAAATAAAAATGAAACTACTAATAAAAATTCAGATGGCCTTTCAATAAAAGAAGAAGTCCCGTCACTTGAAGTAAATCAAGATCAGATATCTCAGCCACAACATGATGTGCCATATTTCCGGTTTGTCCATTTGTTCCTAGTGTAAGAATTTTGTATCAATGTCTAGACATTTAAAACCAAAATTACACTATTTTTTTTTTTTTTTTTTTTTTTTTTTGTGGTACGCGGGCCTCTCACTGTTGTGGCCTCTCCCGTTGCGGAGCACAGGCTCCGGATGCGCAGGCTCAGCGGCCATGGCTCACGGGCCCAGCCGCTCCGCGGCATATGGGATCCTCCCAGACCGGGGCACGAACCCGTATCCCCTGCATCGGCAGGCGGACTCTCAACCACTGCGCCACCAGGGAGGCCCAATTACACTATTTTTAACCTGAATATAATAGATGAGTTGGGGGAAATTGAATTTTGGTGATTTTCATTTATCTTTTAAATTTTAATGATTTTTTTTCAGTAACTAGTACATTCATATGGTTCCTAATTCAAAAGGTAGAAAAAGGTACAAGTGAGAAGTCTTTTTCCCACCTCTGCCTCCCAGGGGATAGTTTGAACTTACACGGAGGCAAGTGTTACTCATTTCTTGTGAATATTTCCAGAGGTAGATAATGCATATGTAAACTAATATAAACATATATATATATATATTTTAATATAAACAATACCATACTATTTTGTTTCATTTAATGTTAAATGTAGTAGACATTCCATTTTAGTACTTAAAGAGCTTTCTCATGTTGTTTTGTGTGTGTGTGTTCTTTAATGGCCACATAGTATCCAATAATATGGATGTACCATAATTAATAGGTCCCTGTTGGTGGTTATTTACATTGGGTTCAGTCTCTTACTATTACAATCAAGGCTGCCAACAACAAACTTGTATATGTTTCAATTTTCTCATGTACAAGTATATAAGGACCTCAATTTACATTCCCCCCAGCAAGGTATGGGAATTCCTATTTTCTCATACCTTTTTTTTTCCCCCACAAAGAACTAAATTAAAGTTTATTTATAAAAGAAGGATAATGGGAGATGGTAGGAGGCTCTTTGGCCCACCAAATTATGAGATAGGATTATGTTTCTCCAACTGAATTGAAAATTAACATCCTGTTTGGGGAACTTCAACATGTCACCTAAATGCCTTGGAAGCATATCAGAGGCCTGCATTTCGAGAAAGGCCTTAACATTCCACATCACACAGAAAATGATTACATTCTGTTATCTTTGAATGAATATAGCAAGAAAATTCCCATACCTTTTCCAATACAATGTTAACAATTTTTGAGCTTTACCAATCAGATAAAAAATATTAGCTTTCTCTTGTTTGTTTTATTTATTTATTTTTTATTTCTTTTTTTTTTTTTTTGGCTGTGCTGCGTGGCATATGAGATCTTAGTTCTCCGACCGGGGATCGAACCTGTGACCCCTGCAGTAAACGCTCAGAGTCCTAACCACTGGACCACCAGGGAATTCCCCTTACTCTAGTTCTAATATCCATTCTTTCTATTATGAATGAGTATCTTTTTATATTTTGGGGAACCACTTCAATTGTTTTTAGAGCATAACGTTTTAGAATTATAAAGTCTTTCAGAGATTAGCTAATCCACTGTGTTGTTCAACTGAGACATTGAGATGATAAACAGTTTATCCAACTAAATAATGTCAGATCTAAGCCAGGTCTCTTTCTCATTAATTAAGCTGTTCTCTGTTGCCACTGGACATAGGCAGCTAAATTATTCTTCTAAGAAAAACTATCCTCAGTTTTCCTGCTCGGATGTTTTTGTAAAGAAACAGTTTAAATTTTTAAGCCAGGGTTTCTTTTTTTTAATAAATTTATTTATTTTATTTTTAAAATTTATTTTTGGCTGCGTTGGGTCTTCGTTGCTGCGCGCGGGCTTTCTCTAGCTGTGGTGAGCGGGGGCTACTCTTCGTTGCGGTGCGTGGGCTCCTCATTGTGGTGGCTTCTCGTGGAGCACGGGCTCTAGGTGTGTGGGCTTCAGTAGTTGTAGCTCGCAGTCTCAGTAGTTGTGGCTCATGGGCTCTAGAGCGCAGGCTCAGTCGTTCTGGGGCATGGGCTTAGTTGCTCTGTGGCATGTGGGATCTTCCCGGACCAGGGCTCGAACCCGTGTGCCCTGCATTGGCAGGCAGATTCTTAACCACTGTGCCACCAGGGAAGCCAGAGCCAGGGTTTCTTAACATTGGTACTACTGACATTTTAGACTGGATAATTCTTGTTGTGGGGTCTGTCCCCTGCATCGCAGGATGTTTTGTAGCATCCCTGGCCAGTAGCACTCCTCCAGTTTGTGACAATCAAAAATGCTTCTAGATATTGCCAAATACTCCCTGGTAGGAAAAATTGACCCAGTTGAGAACCATTGCCTTTGGACAAGCAAAGCCTAATAGAATCTGTAAGGCCCTATCACTGTAATTTGAGACTTACAGTAATTTGAGACTTAACAGTTTTTAGCTTCATCTTACTCTTGGCAATTGAATTCGTCTTAGTTCCATGGAAAATAACAGAACTAAGGAATGTCCGATTCCTTCTGCTTAGCCACTGAAAAATAAGAACAGAAAAGACTAGAAATATTAGCTTGAAAAATGGGCTCTTGGCATTAACCATCCACTTAAGTTTTAGGTGTGGAAGGATGGACATACATAGAATATCAAATTGTATTTATGGATTTTAACATATCACATTTCATAAAATAATTAAGCATCAGCTCTGGGAAGTTAACATTGTATAATTG
Organism: Hyperoodon ampullatus; assembly: GCF_949752795.1. Taxonomy (NCBI): domain Eukaryota; kingdom Metazoa; phylum Chordata; class Mammalia; order Artiodactyla; family Ziphiidae; genus Hyperoodon; species Hyperoodon ampullatus. Next base: position 134,373,843 of record NC_136916.1, on the reverse strand, counting down.
TCATAGTGCTAATGTATGTCATCATTTTAGAAATACTCTCCAGTCAGAAACTGAGAAGTTAACTTCACACTGCCTTGAGTGGGACAGGAAGCTTGAATTGGACATTCCAGATGACGGTGAGGGAACATTTATATGTTTTTATGTCTTACCTTTATTTATTTTAATATGGTTACATTTATTTAAAAACAAAAATCCAGTGTTGTCCAACTTTATAATTTCATTGTTATTCAAAATAGCAAGAATTTTCCATATCTCACATATGTTCACTAATATCTCTGTGCTAAAATGGTACCTGACTTAAAAGATATAAGTAGTTAGAATATTGACTATGATTCCTGAGAGTTAGACATTTGCCTATTTTATTATTAAATTTTTTTTTTACTGTGACTTTATGAATGACAGCTATAGCTGGTATTGCTTAATTATACAAAAATATTTTCTGAACAAAAATTACCTAAATCAATATGAAATCAAATCAAAATCAATCAAGGGCCTCCCTGGTGGCGCGGTGGTTGAGGGTCCGCCTGCCGATGCAGGGGATGCGGGTTCGTGCCCCGGTCTGGGAGGATCCCATATGCCGCGGAGCGGCTGGGCCCGTGGGCCATGGCTGCTGAGCCTGCGCGTCCGGAGCCTGTGCTCCGCGGCGGGAGGGGCCGCAGCGGTGAGAGGCCCGCGTACCACAAAAAAAAAAAAAAAAAAAAAAAAAAATCAATCAAGTTTTCTGAAAAGTTCCAACCTTACCTATTCAGGAAAGCTATTTAGAAAAAAGTCATTTGTGTGCTGCCACATCAGTCCTTAGATACTGATGTGCAGTGAGTTGTTTGACGCTGAATTCTTATAAAATACAAGGAGAGGTAGAATGCTCTTTACTGTGTAGCAATATGTATGAGAATGTATATTGCTAATTTTTAGCAGGAATTGAAGCAGATGGTAAATGCTCAATATTTGTATGACAAAGTTTTGTAGTAGATATTTTTTGTTTTGCTTTAAAGTAAGAATTTGATTCTGTAACTGTAGGATATTTGGAATGAGGTCGTCTTATCAGCTGGTTGGCTTGCAGTAAAGGTCCTGTCTTGTCCTTTAACTTTTAAAAACATCATATTTCTTTTAGCTAAAGATCTTATTCGCACAGCAGTTGGTCAAACAAGACTCCTTATGAATGAAAGGTTCAAACAGTTTGAAGGACTGGTGGACAATTGTGAATATAAACGAGGTGAAAAGGAAACTACCTGTACAGATCTGGATGGATTTTGGGATATGCTTAGTTTTCAGGTATGTGGTCAAGTATTTTGAATATGTTAACTTTGAGTCTGTTTTTTTTGTTTTTTTTGTTTTTTTGAAAATGAGGTAACAGTAGTATAAAAGGGTTAGTATTAGCTACTTATGTGCCTGTAATATTATTTATGTATTTCTTTATTTATTTGTGGCTGCGTTGGGTCTTCGTTGCTGAGCGTGGGCTTTCTCTAGTTGTGGCGAGCGGGGGCTTCTCTTGTGGAGCACGGGCTCTAGGTGTGCGGGCTTCAGTAGTTGTGGCACGTGGGCTTCAGTAGTTGTGGCTCATGGGCTTCAGAAGTTGTGGCTCGTGGGCTCTAGAGCACATGCTCAGTAGTTGTGGTGCACGGGCTTAGTTTTGCTCCACAGCATGTGGGATCTTCCCGGACCAGGGCTTGAACCCGTGTTCCCTGCATTGGCAGGCGGATTCTTAACCACTGCACCAACAGGGAAGTCTCTGTGCCTGTAATATTAAATGAGATATTAGCACCTTTATAAACTGTAATGTGCTGTCTAAACTTTTTTTATTATTTTATTTATTTATTTGTTTATTTGGCTACGTTGGGTCTTAGTTGCAGCACACGGGATCTCTGTTATGGCACGCGGGGTCTTTTAGTTGTGGCATTCGGGAATTTTTCAGTTGTGGCATGCAGGATTTTTAGTTGCGGCGCATGAACTCTTAGTTGCAGCATGTGGGATCTAGTTTCCTGACCAGGGATCGAACCCGGTCCCCCTGCATTGGGAGGGCGGAGTCTTAGCCACTGGACCACCAGGGAAGTCCCAAGTGCTGTCTAAATTTGATGACTGATTTCTTCTTCTCCCCTGTATTGTCAGTATGATTTCTATTTGGGTTGGAAACTGAGATTATATTCAACTGTTGAATAATCTGTAATGATTCTACATGTGAGAAGATGAGTAAATCTAGTCTTTAGTAGTTCCGTTCATCCAGCAGTTACTGAGTTCCTACCGTGTGCCAGGCATTGTATTAGGAGTTGATAAAATAAGGCACATTCTCTGCCCCAAAGGAGTTTGTAGTTTGATTAGTGAGTTAGACAAAATATATAATTCCAATCTAATGTAAAAAAGTGCTATGAGAGAGGGAATCACTAGGAAGATCAGTAAGGGCATGGGAGGAGATGATACTTTGTAGATTTTTGAGCACATTTTAGAAATAAGCATATAAATTACTATTTCAACAACCTATAGTCAACACCTATTAGACATTTCAAGAAAGCCTCAAACCTGAAAGAAAGAAGCCAAAGCAAAAATAAGAAGAAAGGTATTTGGATGGAGGAAGTGGACCAATCTAGGAAGTAGTATCTAAATAATAGGAATTCCAGAAAAAGAGTACTGAAAAAATAGAAAATCATCAATGGAATGATTTAAAAATTTTCCCCAGTACTGCAGCACATGAGTTCCAGATTGAAAGAGCCCACTGAGTGCCTAACACTGTGAATCAAGAGTAGACCCACACCAATGTATGCCATTAAGTATAACTGTACAACTCTTGGGCTGAAGAGAAAACTGTAGAAGCTTCCAGAGAGAAAACAAGTTTCATACAAAGGGTCAAGGATCACAGTAGCCTTGGATTTCTCAACTGCAACATTTAAAGCTGGGAGAACAATGCCCTCAAACTTCTGAGGGAAAAAACTTCCAACCTGGATCTCTGTAGCCAACCAATCAAGTGTGAGGGTGGAAGGGCATTTTCCAAACACACACAGTCTCAGATTTTACCTCCCAAGCACTCTTTCTCAGCAAGCTAAGTGAGAAAGTACCTCACAAAAATGAGGGAGTAAGCCAAGAATGGAGGAGGAGGTGGGTTGGATCCCTAGCAAGGGGCCAAGAGAATTGAGGCCAAGGGGAGACAAGAATGTGTGAAGCACACTTAGGAAGCAGCACTTCCTGATGAGCACAGGGGGACCAGGGGTTCTACCAGACCTGTCTCTGGAAAGCTGAACTGAGTAAAATACCTGATTTGTTTTTTATTAAGAGGAGATTTAATGCATTCCTTTTTTTTTCTTTTTTTAAAATTCATTTTGTTTATTTATTTATTTTTGACTGCGTTGGGTCTTCGTTGCTACGCGTGGGCTTTCTCTAGTTGTGGCGAGCAGGGGCTACTCTGTTGCGGTGCGTGGGCTTCTCACTGTGGTGGCTTCTCTTGTTGCGGAGCACGGGCTCTAGGCGCATGGGCTTCAGTAGTTGTGGCACGTGGGCTCAGTAGTTGTGGCTCTAGGACTCTAGAGCACAGGCTCAGTAGCTGTGGCGCACGGGCTTAGTTGCTCCGCGGCATGTGGGGTCTTCCCGGACCAGGGATCGAACCCGTGTCCCCTGCATTGGCAGGCTGATTCTTAACCACTGCGCGACCAGGGAAGTCCTTAAGAGGAGATTTATACTTACTGTGCAGAGTTTAGACCGAATCGTTGATAGACGCATGAACAACTAAGCAAACAAAAAGCAAAACAATTATTAAGTCTAGAGAAAAGTGAGTAAGGGAACATAATAGTCTCAATAACTTAATGGCCTGGATGTGAATAGTGTTTATGTAGTCATAATATAAGCATTACTTTGTGAGCAGTTTTTATACATTTACCAGTTTTCATATTAATGAGTTAGTTAACTAGTATCCTTTGATGGTGATCAATTAATTCTGTGTTTCTTACTATCATTGTTAATTTATGGATTTAAAGATATTTGGTGTGTTTTCATTATTTACAGTTACTATCTTTATTGATGCTCATTTCTCAGCTTTGGCCAGTGACAGTCTCTTCAAACTGGCTGCTGGGGCCTTTTTTTTTTTTTTTTTTAAGAGTTGTATTGAAGTATAATCTGTGTCATAAAATTTGCCTGTTTTAAATACCGTATGCTAACACATATATATGGAATCTTAAAAAAAAGAAAATGGTTCTGAAGAACCTAGGGGCAGGACAGGAATAAAGACGCAGACATAGAGAATGAATTTGAGGACACGGGGAGGAGGGAGGGTAGGCTGGGACGAAGTGAGAGAATGGCAAGGACATTTATACACTACCAAAGGTAAAATAGATAGCTAGTGGGAAGCAGCTGCATAGCACAGGGAGATCAGCTCGGTGCTTTGTGCCTACCTAGAGGGGTGGGATAGGGAGGGTGTGAGGGAGATGCAAGAGGGAGGGGATATGGGGATATATGTATACATATAGCTGATTCACTTTGTTATACAGCAGAAACTAACACAACATTGTAAAGCAATTATACTCCAATAAAGATGTTAAAAAAATTTGCCTGTTTTAAGTGTACAATTCAATGATTGTCAGTAAATTTACAGAGTTGCACACTGTGACCATAATCCAAATTTAGAACATTTTTAGCACCACAAAAGGATCCTTCCTGCCTATTTGCAAGTCAATCCCCATTCTCACTCCTAGCCCCAGGCATCACTAATCTTCTTGCTGTCTTCGTAGATTTGCCTTTTCTGGGCATTTCACATTACGCAGAATAATACAATATGTGGTCTTTTGTATGTGACTTCTTTCACTTAGCATGATGTTTCTGAGGTTCATCCATGTTGTAGTTTGTATCTATATGCATCAGTTGATGGACATTTATATTGTTTCTACTCTTTGGTGATTATGAATAGTCTCCTATGAATATTCATATACAAATATTAGTGTGGATATATATTGTCATTTCTCTCGGGTAGATACCTAGATTTTGCTGGATTGTGTAGTAATTATGTTTAACTTTTTAAGAAACTGCCAAACTGTTTTCCAAAGTGATTACACCATTTTATGTCTCCACCAACAATGTGTGCTCCTGTTTCACCACATCCATACTTGTTATTGTCTGTCTTTTTTAATATAGCCATCCTAGTGGGTGAGAAGTGTCTCTATAGTTTTGATAATGATGTTAAGCATCTTTTCATGTGCTTATTAGCCGTTCATATGTCTTTTTTGGCAAAATGTCTAGTAAAATCTTTTGCCCATTTTTAAATTGGTTTGCCTTTATTATTGAGTGGTGTTTTTCATATATCCTGGATACAAGTCCTTTATCCGAAATATTATTTGCAAATATTTTCTTCCAATTTGTGGCTTCTGTTATAATTTCTTAATGATGTCTTTTGCAGTATAAATGTTTCTGATTTTTGTATTTTTTGGCCACACTGCGCGGCATGCAGGATCTTGGTTCCCTGACTAGGGACTGAACCCGTGCCCCTTGCATTGGGAGTGCAGAGTCTTAACCACTGGACCGCCAGGGAAGTCCCAAATGTTCTTGATTTTGATGAAGCTCAATTTATCAACTTTTTTCTTTTATGTTGTGTACATGTCTAAGAACTCTTTTTGCCTAACCACAGGTCACAAAGATTTTCTCATGTTTTCTTCTAAAAGTGTTATAGTTTCAGCTCTTACAGTTAGGTCTGTGATCCATTTGGAGTTTGTTTTTCTGTATGGTGTAGATAAGAGTCTAAATTCATCTTTTTTCTTGAGGATATCCAATTTTCCCAGTACTGTTTCTTGAAAAGATTGTCTTTTCCTCATTGAATTACAGTGGCAACTTTTTGAAAATCAGCGATCATAAATGTAATCCTGAGTCGTTTTGACATTTAAAGTTTTTTTTTTTTTGAGAGAGAGATTGAGAGTACATATGAATATAAATGCATAGTAAGGGGACTTGAAGCAAGTTTACCAAACTGTTGACAGTGGTTACCTCGTTGGAGGAGATTGGAAATACCAGAAGGATGGGGATATTATTTGAATCTTTTAAAATGAGATTGTGTGAAGAGAATGAGAAGGCATGCCACAGACTGGGAAATGAATGTTTGCAAAAGATGTATCTGGAGCTTCCCTGGTGGCGCAGTGGTTGAGAGTCCGCCTGCTGATGCAGGGGACACGGGTTCGTGCCCTGGTCCGGGAAGATCCCACATGCCGCAGAGCGGCTGGGCCCGTGAGCCACGGCCGCTGAGCCTGCGCGTCCGGAGCCTGTGCTCCGCAACAGGAGAGACCACAGCAGTGAGAGGCCCGCATACCACAAAAAAAAAAAAAAAAAAAAAAAAGATGTATCTGATATTTGATACAAACATCTGTATCAAAATATCCAAAAACCCTTCAAACAACCTAATTTTTAGATGGAGAAAAGACCTGATCAGACCCTTCACCAAAGAAGATATACAGATGGCAAGTAAGCATATGACAAGATAAGGGAATTGCCAATTAAAACTACAATAAGCTACCACTGGATACCTATTAGAATGGCAAAAATCCAAACCACTGACAACACCAAATGCTGGTGAATATGGAGAGTAGCAGGAACTCTGATTCATTGCTGGTGGTACATTGCAAAATGGTACAGCCACTTTGGAAGACAGTTTGACAGTTTTTTACAAAACTAAACATGCTCTTATCATACAATCCAGCAATCACAGTCCTTGGTATTTTCCCAAATGACTGAAAACATATGTCTACACAAATATGTGTACACAGATGTTTATAGCATCTTTATTTATAATTGCCAAAACTTGGAAGCAACCAAGATGTCCTGTAAAAAAAGAGAGAGAGATTGTATTCATATTTTGTAATTTAGGAAACAAAAACATTTAGGATATCTCTCCTACAATTTTAGTGATCAAAAATAATTTAGGAGAGTTATTCATATATGGCATTCTTTTTTTTTTGCGGTACGCGGGCCTCTTCCCGCTGTGGCCTCTCCTGTTGCGGAGAACAGGTTCCGGACGCACAGGCTCAGCGGCCATGGGTCACGGGCCTAGCCGCTCCGCAGCATGTGGGATCTTCCTGGGCCGGGGAACGAACCCGTGTCCCCTGCATCAGCAGGCGGACTCTCAACCACTGCGCCACCAGGGAAGCCCCCATATATGACATTCTTTATGTAGATTTTGAAGGTTTGTAAGACCAAAAATAACAATGAACAATTTTACTATAAGAGTTTTTCATTTGAATACTAAATTCAGGGTGATTTAGTCTAATTTTATGTTGCCATTCTCAATTTTTTTGAAGCTTCAGTTTATTAGTTTGTAATTTGAATGTGGTTAGCATTAATCTGATAAACTTGTGCTTTATTTATTAATAGATAGAAGACGTAAATCAAAAATTCAACAGTCTGACCAAACTTGAGGAATCTGGGTGGCAAAACAATAATAATACAAGCAAAAAAGTTTTTCGGGTAAGTTTGTGGGTTTCTAATATAGACTCTTCTACTCTAAAGAATTTTTATTTTCAAGCTTTATAAACATTTAGCTTCAGATTTTTTATCATTTTTTAAAATAAGTTTCATATATTGCTTACAATGTGCTGATTGTCTTTGAAGAAAGAAAGGAAATGAGCAATGCAAAATTCAGGATGGTTATTTCCGGAGGGAGGAAGGATAGGGGCTATGATTGAATTGGGGTTGTGGTTGATTGAGAGCTTCTGAGTTGCTACATAGTGCGTGTGTGTGTGTTTGTTTTATTCTTTAAATTGTGTTTATACTTTTTTTGTAATAATAATGGTAGAAGTAGATAATTTATGTAATGCTTAGTATGTGCCAAATGTTGTTCCAAATACTTTACATGTTTTAACTCATTTAATCCTCAACAATCCTACTGAGGTGGGTACTGTTATCCCCATTTTACAGTTGAGGAATATGAGGCCCAGAAATATTAAGTTACTTGCCCAAGATGGAGCTGGGTTTCAGGCCAGACTTTCTCATTCCAGAATTCCTATTCTTATCCAGTAGGCTGTGCTTTTGTGTGATATATTTCAAAATGAAAGATTTTGGGGGGCTTTTTTGGCCATGCTGAGTGGCTTGCGGGATCTTAGCTCCCCGACCAGGGATCGATCCTGGGCGCCCTGCAATGTAAACGCGGAGTCCTAACCACTGGACCGCCACAGAAGTCCTGAAACAATTTTTTAAATAGAAAAGAAAGAGGAACAATGGCTCTTTAGAATGTCTGTCTTCTTCCCTATACTTTGTCTTGTAAAATTTCCTATTACTCTACTTTATCATGATAGCTTCCATTCTTATCTATTTGTAGAATTTTTTCTAGTAATGTTTTAAACTCAGCGTTTTTGATTCAGATGAATGCTTCTCAAACCACAGTAGAGCATTGCCAGTTTTCCTTTTAGATTTTAGAAAAATGTCTGTGGTTATAAAATCAGGTTTCTAGATTGGTACTTTCTCATGCTATGTAATCTGTAGAAAAACTGTTTTGAATCCTTAGGAGTTTAAGCTGTTAGAGTATTAAAGAAACGTTTTAATAAAATTATTTTACTAATTGTTATGACAAAGACTCAAAGGACATTGACAAAATTGATTGAATGAGTTTTAAATCTACTAAACAATGAAGGATGCTTGAACATTTTGAAGCTACTGTGGATATTTCTTATTGAGTACTTAGTCCTGGAAACATTAATATCATCAGTGATGCAGATAATGGCTGTATCAGTACAGCAGTATATCAGAGCCTTGTAATTCTGCCCCTTATCACCAGGTGTCTCTCTTCTCCTACTTTATTTAAAGGCTGCTGTTAAGATATCGAACAAATAAAATAAAATTTATCTTTTACCTGTACTTTGTTACCATTCCCTTCGACCTCCTATTCATTGCCTCTCATTCCATCACTTATCCTGTTTTCGTCTTTCCCTCTTTTTTCCATCAGTTTTTAGATATGTTTAAGGGTCTTATCTCTGTTTACATAAGGAAAAAGCAAAACAACAACAACTAAACCTGTGAGGTCCACATCTCTTCCAGTTATCTGTACCTCCCCTTCCCCATTCCCATTTCTTTCTCCCCAGTCACAGACAAGCTTCCTGAAAAAGTTGTCTATACTCTGTCTTTACTATTTTGGTTCCCACTTACCTTTCCAACTCACTGCAATTCAGCTTCACCCCCTCTATGCTTCCAGAACAGTTATAACCAAGGTTATTGATCCACTAATTGCTGCAGTTATTAGGTACTTAATTATAAAATCTAGTCCCTCTGCAGTATTAAATACAGTCTACTCCCTCTTTCTTGAAATTATATTATACTGATTTTCCTCCTACCTCTGTCCCTTTTCTTCAGTCATGTTTGCAAGTTTCTTTCCATTCATCCCTTAAGTGTTTGTGATACTCCAGTTCCTACCTCGACTCTCTCCTCTCCTTCCATATTCTTCATGCGCAATCTTACCCACTCGGCGATGATTCCCATATCTGTATTTCAAGCCACTCTTACTGCTGACACAGTAATACTTTAAAATCTGTATATCCCAAACTGAAATCATCTGCACATACATCAATGTTTCCCTGTCTCAGAATGGTATTATCATCCCTCCAGGCGTCCAAGCTAGAAACCTGGCTATCTTCTGTGGTCCTTTCCTTTCTATATTTCACCACCTTCACCTGCACCTATCTAAAAGATTGCTAAGTCCTGTCAATTCTTCCTCGTAAATATCTCCTGAATCTGTTTACTTTTTTCCATTTTTTCCCTCCATGATCTAACTACTAGCATCTTTTTCCAGTATCACTGAAGTAATCTCCTTCCTAACTGGCTTGTAACCCTCCAATCCATTCTCCAGGCTGGACACAGAGTGACTTTTCCAGAATGCAAATTTGATAATGTTAACCTCCTGATTAAAAATCATCAGTAACCTCTGTTACTTTGTCCTCTGTGTAAATGTAGCTCCTCAAAATAGTTACATGTGAGGGATTATAATTAGCTGTTACTTACCTCTTGCCAACTCCTCTGTGCTTCCTTTCATTTCTGGTTTTGCAAACATGCTATTCTCTCTACCTAGCCCTTTCCTCATCCCATCTTGTAGCCCACCTAGCTGTGATTTCAGCTCAGGTGCTACTTCCTATAAGCCTTTCTTGATGCCTCTGAATTTCAGCCCTCTGAATTTATTTCTAACACGACATTTATTCTTCTCAGTGTCCTTATCTAGCCCTTCCACTGTGAAGCTGAGGACTCCTTGAGGGCAGGAACTTTGTCCTTTACCTTTTGACCCCCAGCATTTTATTTATTTATTTATTAAAAATGTATTATTTTTAAATTTTTGCCTGCTTTGGGTCTTCCTTGCTGCACGTGGTCTTTCTCTAGTTGCAGCAAGCGGGGCCCCTCTTCGTTGCGGTGCGCAGGCTTCTCATTGCAGTGGCTTCTCTTATTGTGGAGCACGGGCTCTAGGCACACGGGCTTCAGTAGTTGCAGCACTCGGACTCAGTAGTTGTAGCCCGTGGACTTCGGAGCACAGACTCAGTAGCTGTGGTGCACGAGCTTAGTTGCTCCGCGGCATGAGGGATCTTCCCGGACCAGGGATTGAACCTGTGTCCCCTGTATTGGCAAGCGGATTCTTAACCACTGCTCCACCAGGGAAGTCCAACCCCACCCCACCCCAGCATTTTAGCATGTATTAGGAGCTTGGTAAGTATATGATGAATGTGTTGAGTATTTCATGTATGCCTTATTTGTTTTTCTTATAAGATGGTAATGAATCCCTTTAATAAGTCATAATTTCTCTTCACAGAAAAAAGTTGTCTCAGGTATAGCGAGTAAACCCAAACAGGATGATAGTGGAAGAATTGCAGCTAGAAATCGCCTAGCTGCCATAAAAAGTGCACTGAGAGAGAGAATTAAGCAGGAAGAACATGCTGAGGCAGCAGCCTCTGCAATGCCAAAGGAAGTGGATAAAATAGTGTTTGATGCTGGATTTTTCAGAATTGAAAGTCCCGTTAAATCATTCTCAGGTTAGTTTTTCTGCTGATACTACTAAAGGGAAATATTTGGGTTGGATGGGAGCTTGTGTAAGAGGTGAAAAATAGTTTTCACATGAAGATTTATGTGTTTTCTGTGATTTCTGAGAAATAGCTTATGGAAGGTGGGTTTGGTTTTATTTTCATTTGGAGTAAAAATTTTCCTCCTATCTTTTTGAAATACAGAATGTACCAATTTCCTTATTTTATTTTATTAAAAAAATTTTTTAAAAATTTATTTATTTGGCTGCACCGGGTCTTAGCTGCGGCATGCGAACTCTTAGTTGTGGCATGTGGGATCTAGTTCCCTGATCAGGGATTGAACCTGGGCCCCCTGCATTGGGAGTGCGGAGTCTTAGCCACTGAACCACCAGGGAAGTCCCCCATTTTCCTAATTTTAAAATATTGCAGTGTAACCAGCTTTTACTACTTCAGGAAACCATTCTTTCTTATGATTTTCTAACTCTGGTTGTATTTTTCAATAGCTATTTTTCATAGGCTATCTTTATTAGATTGAATTTATTTACCTAGATTGAAATTATATATAAGCCATATAATGAGAGGTCATAGTTGAAGTAATCTGTTCCTTCAATCTTGATAGACACTTCTATTAATGCTTTAAGCGCTAGATGTTTATTTTCAAGGAGAAAGGGGCTAAGTCCTCTTTAACTACTAATCAGCAGAAGGGATTTTTTTTCCTATTATTTAACTGTGTCCACTTGGAAGATTTCTGACAATAAACTTGAGTTGCTATTTAATATTTGCATTAAAATGTAAATTTATCACCTCAAGTATATTATTACCTCCCTGTCAATTTAGGTATCACACCTAGTGTATGGTTTTGGCATGTTTCCTTTACTCCAAGCAGCTGCACTCCCTGGACTCCAGGAATTGCCTCACTGCTAATGGCATGGGTCCTTGTTACTTACTTCCCAAGGATCCTAGTGGTTTCCATGACTATGGGCCCACTGCTGTCTGTTCTTTCAGGGAGCCATCTGGGCACTTATGACTAGAGAGATCAAGGTTTTTGACCAAAATTGATCTTTCTGAAATTGAGTTTTAATTATAGAACTCAATAGAGTTTTAATTGTAGAACTCATAGTTTATATGAGGTTTGTTACAAAACAGAAGTCCCCCAAGAAGCCCCACTCCTCCCATTTGTCACTTCCTAAAGGCAACCACTTCCAGTGCTTAAAGGAGTCTTGGGGTATTGTTTACAGCCCTCTCTAAACAAGGTGTAGATTTTTTTCTTGAATTATTCCTTTGATGTACTTTCCTTGGTTTTCTCTGATCTTTCTTTCAGAAACTCTTATCTTTCTCCTGGGAAATAGACTGTTTTTATCATTCTTTCCTGTACTTGTCATTTTCTTCTACTTCCTGAATTTCTTCAACTTTCCTGTTGGCTATCATGTTTTTAATTCCCAAGAACTCTTAGTCTTTGAATGTTCCATTTTATAACATTCTGTACTTATTTCATAAGTGCACGTTTTTCTACAGACGTTAACGATAGCTTTTTTCTTTTTTTTTTTTTTTTGCGGTACGCAGGCCTCTCACTGTTGTGGCCTCTCCCGTTGCGGAGCACAGGCTCCGGATGCGCAGGCTCAGTGGCCATGGCTCACGGGCCCAGCCGCTCCGCGGCGTGTGGGATCTTCCCAGACCGGGGCACGAACTCGGGTCCCCTGCATCGGCAGGCGGACTCTCAACCACTGCGCCACCAGGGAAGCCCAACGATAGCTTTTATGTATTCTTCCCCTGGATAGTTTGTTCCAAGATACTCTCATCTGTTTGGTTTTGGTTTCTGTCTCTCGTATTAGAGGCTTCCATCGGGTGTCTGATGATCATTCACTGCCTGCTCATGGTTAAGAGCAGGACTCTGCACGGCAGCGTGTGGGTAATAAGGTCTTTACTGTGGGGTGATTTAGCTGCACCATTATGCTGGGAACCTGCACATCATCACTGTATTTAATTTAAGTCTTTTCTCATGGGCTAGATCCCCCAGAGAAGATCCTTCTGATCTGTTGCCTGGAGGGTATAATTCTGGCTTCCAGTCTTTCAGGAGCCACATGGGGGGAGGGAAACTGAGTGTATCAACAATTTGAAAAATACTCATTTAATCCCCCCTTTTCCATATAGTACCCATCTCTCAACCTTATCCCCTAAACCAGAGACGCCCTGTTTCACCTTTTTGGGGAGATAAGCCTCTAGTTTTTTTTATCTTGGTAGTGGGAGGGGGGGTTGTTGACAGTTTCCCAGCTGTGCATAATGAGGAAAGGAATCTGGACTCTAATTCTTCTTTAAACTGACTTTGAGCCAATCTTCCTGTTTTTACCTCTGCTTGCAGAGATTCTTGAGGCCACCAATTCTTTTGAGAGGTGCTGTGGTACAAACTGGGTTGATTCACATCTTTCCTGACTAGTGGCTTAGGATTTATTTTCTTGAGTCTACTGAGTAATATCCCACTCATCTATCTACATTACGCTTCCAAACTTTTCTGAGTTTTGTTGTTTCTGGTTTAGTTTCCTTTGTCCTTGAAAATTATATTTCAAATTTTAAAAGCCACTGACCTTAAAAAAAAGGATGCTTTGTCCTTGTAGCATTCAACCTTTCAAGGTTATCTGTTACTGTTTATAGTAGTGGGATGTCAAGAGGAAGCAGTTTAGTGTGTGTATTCAGTACTATCTTTAACTGAAAGTCCCAGGCATTGACTTTAACAAACATTATTTTATAGGGTAGGGGAATAGGAAGAATTTGCACTGTCTTCCTAGTTATAAAGAAAAATGAATGAAAGAGCTTTTTGGTATTAAGATGATTTCTCTCATCTTCTAGGACTTTCTTCTGAATGTCTTTCTCAACGACTTAGAATACCTAAGTCTGTCAGCAAAGCTGCGTCTGAGAGCAGGGCTGAGATGGGCGTTCTAAGACAAACTACATCACCAGAGAATCCTGATCCCCAGGGTACCAAAATTGAACATGTTGATAAGACTTTGATTTCAAATATTCCTGGAAACAGGTATTTCTTTAATATGTTATTATTAAGAGTGTAACAGATGCAGACATTAAATACCATTTCAGATTGTTAACCTGGTTAAGTATGCAAGATATGTATTGTTTATTAAATTTCACAATGACCCTGTAATGTATAGGCAATACTTCTATTTTTTTTTTTTTTTTTTTTTGCGGTACGCGGGCCTCTCACTGCTGTGGCCTCTCCCATTGCGGAGCACAGGCCCCGGACGCCCAGGCTCAGCGGCCATGGCTCACGGGCCCAGCCGCTCCGCGGCACGCGGGATCCTCCCGGACCGGGGCATGAACCCGCGTCCCCTGCATCAGCAGGCGGACTCTCAACCACTGCGCCACCAGGGAAGCCCAATACTTCTATTTTATAAATGAGGAAATTAGGGCTTCAGATTTCAGACTGGCAAATGGTCATATCTAGATGGGCAAAGTAAATGCTGCAGAACCAAGAAGAAAAGAAGTAATATAGTGTTCTTTGTTGACAAACGGCCTGAAACTTCGGTGCTTGACAGATCTGAGCTCAAAATCATCTCTATAACATACTAGCTATGAAACTTCAGGACAAGTTTAATTAACTCACTAAGCTTCAGTTTCATCATCCACAAAACAGTGCTGATACCTCCCTGCGGGGTCGTTGAGAGGTAGGCACTTTTGTACCGGCCATTATCGAAAGTACCTTGAGGTTGCTAACTTGACAGATGGCAGAGTGAGAGAAGGGGGAGCTAATATATACTGAACAATTATTATGGGCTGGACATTGTTCAAGGTTCCTATCATATATTATCTCATTTAATCCTCAGAACAACCATGTGAGGTACTGGATCTCCATTTTTAAAAAATGAGGAAACTTGAGAAGTTAGTAACTTACCCCAATTCAGCTTTTACAGTTGGTGAGAGTGGATGTTACCTACGTTCCTTATGCTACATAGTACTGCCTCCGCACAGATGCATCAAAATTACCTATATAGTCCTTGTTCGTGGAACATAAATGTACCAGAGATATGATAGGAAAAAGATACTTTAAGTAGGAAATAAAATTGTAGTCTGGAGCCAAGATAGGACTGTTGGATTTATTATTAATCTGGAGATGCGACAGCATTGAATATTCTGCTGTCACACCAAACAAGGTTGTCAAAAAATAAAGAACACCCTATGCGTTGACTATTTCAATGGGGAAACAAGTGAAAGTTTTTCTTCTTAAATATTTCATGGAACAAGTTATAAAATTTCTAGTTTTCAGTATAAACTAAAGAATATTTAGCCTTTGTAGGGATTAAATTATTTTAGATGTTTTAGAAATCTGTGGATTATAAAATACCAATTTATTGTCATTTCTTAAATTCAGGTTACTTTACTTTGTGTACCCTGTAGTTCATTATCTTGTACTAAGAAGATCCAAAATTGTATTTAAGTGATATTACAAGTACTCTTTAAAAATATTTTTTTACTTTATTTCCGATAATAGTCCTGAAAGAGCATCTTACAAATAAACAACTTCACACAATGAAGGCAAAGTGAAGCTGAAAACCAGAAAAATAGAGTATATATACATATTTTTATTTTTATTTTGGGGGGGGTTGGGGTTTTTTTTTCACGGTACGTGGGCCTCTCACTGATGTGGCCTCTCCTGTTGCGGAGCACAGGCTCCGGACGCGCAGGCCCAGTGGCCATGGCTCACGGGCCCAGCCGCTCCGCGGCATGTGGGATCCTCCCAGACCGGGGCACGAACCCATGTCCCCTGCATCGGCAGGCGGACTCTCAACCACTGCGCCACCAGGGAAGCCCTATACATATTTTTAAATGACTCCAAGAGGTTGAGACAAATGTTTCTAGTAAAATTCAAGTTAAGAACTTCAGGATTAGAATATATTGTGCTATCACTAGCTAACAAGTAAAGGTAGGCAAGTCCAGCCATACAATAATTGAGTTGATGCTTTAATCCCCCAGAAGTAAGCTTTATCCTGACTTTCTCTAGTATGTGGCTCTGGATTTGGCTGAGGTTCAAAAGATTGCCAGTAGACTGACCAGCATGGTCACAAGCTTGTGAGATTTCTGAGGAAAATGCGTTTGGTTTGTAAGGCCATCCTGCAGTAGCTGTCATCCAAAACTAATCTATTTGGATCAGGCCTGATCTTGGATGAGGCTCCATCTTTGACCCATAAAGGATAGTCTCAAAACACAAGTCAAAACATAGCAAAATGTTTATAATTATCTGAGTACAATGCTGCTTTTTTCTTTTTTTAGGAACAGCATAGTAGAAGATGCTAAGTGTCCTGGATTACAAGATTTAATTGAAGTAAACCATGTAAGTCCTATTCCAGTGCATTAGATAGCCCAGTATGTTATCTATTTATATCATTATATATAGTAACTCCATAAACAACCTCCTGAATTTCCATTGGAAATCTAAAGCAGTCATATAGAATGACAGTTCTTATTTCAAAGACCTTTGGCTTGTTTGAAATCATAGTGCCAATTTGGTTTTCAGCTCACATCAAGATTATTTTTGTAAATAAAGTTTTATGGTATCACAGCCACAGTCATTTGTTTATGTATTGTATCTGACTGCTTTCAAAATACAATGGTAGAGTGTTCATGTTTGTGCAGAGACTCTTTGGATCACAAAGCCTAAAATATTTATAGTTGGCTCTTGAACAACTATAGCATGAAGGGGGTGCCATCCCTCTGCACAGTCAAAAATCCACGTATAACTTACAGTTGGTGCACCCCTTATACTTGGTTCTTCCATATTTGTGGGTCCGCATCCGTGGATTCAACCAACCACAGATCCTGTAGTATTTACCACTGTAAAGATTCTGTGTATAAGTGGACCCTCGCAGTTCAAACCCATGTTGTTCAAGGGTCAACTGTACTACCTGGCCTATCACATGGAATGTTTGCCAATCTCTGAGCTGGACTGTTGGTACTTGCTGAGAAACTTTCCTTCATTTATACTATTGCTGTAATGTTATCTGGTCTAATTGTTCAAGAAGCAAGATGGTAGGATTTACAGTGTTCTTTAGCTTGTGCTCAGAATGTTATCCTTTTATTATTTCTTATTTTTAATAGCAATAAGACTTTTTCTGTTTATTTCAGTTTTGGGTAATTAAATGTAATAACATTTTTATTTCCAGGATGTAAATAAGATAAACTTTGAAATAAATTGTTTACCTAGTGAAAGAATGAATTGGGCTCTCCTTGCTGGCAAAGTGGCAGATGATGTTAATACTAATAAAAAGGAAGAAATTTCAGATGTTGTGTATGGAATGGAACTAAATTCAATTACAGCACAGGATGTTTTGATGATTAGCCCTGAAAAAAATGTACCATCACAAAATAACATCTCACAGGAAGAAGAAACAAAAATTTCTCAGTCAGGTAAAGTCTTTTAATGTATTTAAATGAGGCTTTGTTAAATAAATGAACTTGGACTAAAGTATAGATTATTATAAACACTTCGGGATACAGTTTCCAAGAATGAAGGTTGAGAAATTGGACACTTGCAATAAATATCTTGTGAGAATTAGTTTGTGTTGTGGTACCCTACTATTCACCCAAACCTTTTGAGGTAGACCCATTAAAAATCAACAACAGATACTAATCCATATTGGATGTCAGCAGCACTTTACATTAGACCTAACTATGTGGGATCCTTTGTTGTTTGTGAAGACTCAGAAAAATTCCCTGAAGTTTTTTTAGTTCTCTTCTTTTCCATCAAACATCCTCAAACCTTTCTTCAAAACACCCTCTTTTTCTGCCCTAATGCCTTTTCCTACCTATTGTGTTGTGATTGTTCAGTAGGAAATGGCTCTTGTATTTTTGTTATAATATAATGTGTGATGGTTTCACCTACTATTTTCATCTGCTACTGTATGGTGCTCTTCTGGGTGGGGTCTAAGGCAAAATAAACATTATAACTTTGGTCATTTAAGGCACTCCAGCTATGTTCTAGCATCTTTTGGGTACCTTTAAATTACAAGCATGAGATTTATTTATAGAAGCCTTTTTTTATACTGAAATTAAGGATGAGAATTTTACAAAGAAATTTAACTACATTTAAAAAAATATTATAGCATAAGATGATCCATATTTTTCTTAGCATATGATGTATGGAATTTTTCATATCTTTCAAGGCTTTGTTCCTTTCTAACAACACTTAACTGTGAGAATATTACTTTAAAAGTTAAAAATTATTCCTTTTTGTTTTTCAGTACCATTTGATAATAAAAGTCTCACTAGTGAATGCCATCTTCTTGATTCAGTAAGTTTTCCAACTTGATTTGAAAAGTTCTTTATATTCCAGATTTGTTTTATAAAATGAATATTACTCACTTTTCAATTTATGTGCAAAGTTTACATCTTGTCATTGTTTTATTTACTCTGAAATCCACTTTTATTCATTTTTTCTCAAAATGGGAAAAATTGTATTAAGTTATAGTAATACTTTAAAATATAGTGTGCTTTAGTATTAAACTCTGAAGATTTAATTCTCTATATGTTTTATGTATCAAATTTGTTGTGACAAAGTGGTTGAATACTTGAATATCTAATATGTAGCTTGGATTATGCTGGGTAGTTCTCAGTGGTGTATGAAAAATATAATGCAAGGTTTCTATCCTTTTGAAGCTTACAGTTGGGGAGATAATGTCTGTCCTACCTTCAGTCATTGCTTATTTTCTTTCTAGTTCTTTTAGATTACTATATTTATGTCCTGCTATTTTATTTGGAAGCTCCCCAGCCTTTACTTTTAGTGACCTCTTGCCTCTAAATCTAATTCAAACATTTGCCCATCTGTGAAGCCTTCCTGTAAAAGCTCTCATCTCTCGCATGTTAATTTCCGTATAGGCACAGGTGAACAATGCATACAGTGCACACACTGAATCTCTTATTAAGAGTATAATATGAATAAATGATACTGTATTCCTAAAACATATTGTACTTTCAGGAATCTATTTCCCTTATTAACTATAAATTCCTCTTTAGGCAGAGCTGTCTGATTCTCATTCATGGATGCTGGCACTGAATAGTAGGGCATGAATGGAATAGTGCTCTCTTGCCTACTAAGTGCTTACAGCATTGGCTTTCAGCCCAACTGCCAGATATTTTTATTTCAATGATCTGTATTAGGACGTTTGTCAGGCGATTCTAACATGTGGCATGGTCAACAACTCTGGTTTATAACCTTACCTTGAAATTTTCCAGGACCAATTGCTAAAATAAATCAGGGAGTGGCTTTGGTTTGCTAATCTTCGATCTCAGAATATAAAAAATTCATTAAGGCAAATGTAGGATCAAACAGAAACAATTTTTGTTAACCTCATGAAGGCTGGCAAATGCTTGGCTTCCTTAAGCCACTAATTCCTTAAGGACCTCTGAATATGTTGGCTTTTATTATCTTCCGAAGATGCCTTCTTTGTATTCAGCCTTCTGGGCTGGCTACATCTCAGGAGCTGAATGGAGTGTGTTACTGCAACCACACTGTTCGTTCTTAGTCTTGGCCTTCTTTATTTATTTATTTTAAAAATAAATTTATTTATTTTATTTTTGGCTACATTGGGTCTTCGTTGCTGCACACGGGCTTTCTCTAGTTGTGGTGAGCGGGGGCTATTCTTTGTTACGGTGCGCGGGCTTCTCATTGTGGTGGCTTCTCTTGTTGTGGACCATGGGTTCTAGGCGTGCAGGCTCAGTAGTTGTGGCACACAGGCTTAGTTGCTCCGCAGCGTGTGGGATCTTCCCGGACCAGGGCTCGAACCGGTGTGCCCTGCATTGACAGGCAGATTCTTAACCACTGCACCACTAGGGAAGTCCCAGTCCAAGTCTTCTTTTTTTTTTAAATTTATTTATTTATTTATTTATTTATTTTGGCTGCATTGGGTCTTCGTTGCTACGTGCGGGCTTTCTCTAGTTGTGGCAAGCAGGAGCTACTCTTCGTTGTAAGTTGCAGAGCATGGGCTCTAGGCGCACGGGCTCAGTAGTTGCGGCTCATGGCCTCTAGAGCACAGGCTCAGTAGTTGTGGCTCATGGGCTTTAGTTGCTGCGGCATGTGCGATCTTTCCAGACCAGGGCTTGAACCTGTGTCCCCTGCATTGGCAGGCGGATTCTTAACCACTGCGCCACCAGGGAAGTCCCAGTCTTGGGCTTCTTTAATCCTAGGCTGAGACCTAGAGGGACAGGGATTTCAGCATAAGGCCAATTTATATAAACCTGATTTAATCTTGTTCTCAGAGCTGAATTCTGAATGATTGGTTCTGATAATATGTGGTATTATAAGTAAATCTGGACGTTAATGAATCATAATATTCTATTTTTGATACATTAGTAATATGATTAAAATTGCTTCACAGTTATCATATATTATCTTGTTGATAAATCTTAGTATCTTAAAACTTAGTCTCCCTGTGAATTATTTTCCACTTCCATAAATTTTAGAATTTATATTTTTGGATTTTTTTTTTAATAGGTCCACCTGTCTATTTTAGACCCACATTATTACTAGCTCTATGCATCATTTGAACTTGAAGTAGGGTTTGAGAGGGAACAAAGAAAAGGATCCCAGCAGGATCACACTAGTAAAAGACCTATTAAGTACAATTATATGGACTAGGATTTGTGGAATCTGCATAAGTGGCCTCAGTTTTATTCATCCTGCATATGTTGCTAAAGTCCATTTACATATTACTAATCACCTTTTAAGGTGTATGTTCCTAATATGCTTTTCAGTTAAAAAAAACTATATGTTTGAAATTAGATCCATGGAAAGTAGCATAATCATGTTATTAATAATTTTTTATTGTGTATAAGAAATGTCATTTATATTATTAATTAATCCATTACTAATTTGCAATGTTGAAAACTTAGTTGGTGAAACTCTTGATGGTTACTTTAGTGACTTCTCTAAATTTATTCTCTAGCCAGGCCTAAACTGCAGTAACACATTCACTCAGGTGGAAAGAAGACATCAAGAACATACCAGACACATTCCCTTTGGTGGTAACCTGATTACGTTTTCACCTCTAAGGCCCCTCAGTGGAGATCAACCAGAAGAATTTTGAATTTAAAAATAAATCCAGACATTTTTCATGTTATCAGTGCTGTGGTATATTCTTAGTATATTGAAAAGTTGAAGAATATGTATTTGTGTTCACTTCTATTCAATCCATTTATATAGTGTCATACAGCAGCCCTCCGTATACTGAGGGCCTACTGTTGGGGACTTGAGCATCCTTGAATTTTGATATTCGTGTGTGTGTGCCAGGGGAGGAGGGGGGTCCTGGAACCAATACCCCCCACCCCAGGATTCTGAGGAACAACTGTATACTATTTCAATATTCAGTGTTCATCAAAGTATGTTTTAGATAGGATACTGTTTCTCAAAGGAAGTGGGGATATTTTGTATATTAACCATGCAGAATAAAAATGTACTGTGCCTTGCCTCTCTTGTTTAAAATGTATAAGCTTAAATGTTAAGTATACCTACTCAGAGCTAATGAACATTCTTTCATTTAATCAAAATACAATGTTAAACTCTGACAGAAATATTTGCATTCCTTTATACTTTATTCTTAATTTGAACTCTTAAATTTGTTGATGTTGAACAGCTTTGCATATTGCATTTTCCAGGGTGTGTTGAGTTTCTTTAGATGAGCTTTCTGGATTCTGAAGTCAGTTTACATGCTGCAGTTTCAAATGGTTAAATTATAAGCGGTTCCCATTAAATTCTTGTATTTTTTTTTTCATTTTCCCCTTGACGTGACTGACAGCCTTTGAAGGAAATGCTGCCTTCCCTTAAAGAGAATTATATCAATCACTTAATGCGTTCGAAATATTTTCTCTTTTATAAAACTCTTAACTACAGGATTTGTAGAAGACAGGGTGATCAGAATAACAGAGCACCAAGATGACTCATTGTAGCTAAAGCTTGTCACCAGACCTGGATCCAGTTATTTCTGTTTGCAAATGAGGTGAGTGTTCGAGGTATTCACCAAACAAGCAGCAACTTTATGGATAGTCCTTTAAGATGAGGAGTTTCCAAACAAGAAAGGAAAGCACATCTACTTTTGTTGTCAGAGGAGGCTTGTGGAAAAGACAGTATTTATTATCAAGCCCACGTGAGCAGTTAGGAGACTATGTGAGGTGCTGGTTTAGAAGCATAGTCTCAGAATGCCTAGTCTTAACAAAATATAAAAGCAGCTTTAACAGCCCATTTTTGAATAATTCAAGCAAGACATTCAGAACAAAGAAACATTTTATGCAAAAGTTAGCGTTTTCTAAGGGCCCAGGGCCATGAACATGTAAAAGAGATGGGTACAAAGCAACCCAAGACTTAGAATCTATATAAAGCAGTATGCAACAATTGGACTTCCCTGGTGGTGCAGTGGATAAGACTCCGAGCTCCCAATGCAGGGGGTCTGGGTTCGATCCCTGGTCAGGGAACTAGATCCCACATGCATACCACAACTAAGGAGTCCATGTGCCACAGCTAAGGAGCTGGCGAGCTGCAACTCAAGAGCCCTGGAGCCACAACTAAGGAGCCTGCCTGTCTCAACTAAGACCTGGCGCAACCAAATAAATGAATTTTTTTAAAAAATGCAACATAACAATAAAGTAATATTTGCCCTCAAGGATAAAGTAGATGAGAATAAAACAATGTGACTAAACATGATTTTTTTTGTAGGTTTAATAAGATGCACTATTGAATCATTTAGAAAGCTTTTGGCTATTAAGTGATAATGAATTGAACTCGAATTGGCTTAACAGTAAGGAAATTTATTATTTCACAAGTTGTCAGGGTGATTTCAGGCATTTTACAATCAACAGCTCAATGATGCCATCGAAGTCCAACATCTGTTCATAGTTCATTCTGGCATCCTTGGTGTCAGTGTCTCTAAAGCTGGGTCCTTTTGGAGTCACATGATGGTTGCTGGTGGTAATCAGAGCTGTGTCCTTCCCTTTAGTCTGGTTAGGCCAGCTAATGCCACATCTCCATCTGCAGATCAGCTGGGGTTTGCTTAAACTAATCAGGTTTCCCTATTTTATCTGGGATTATACCTGGGTAAAACCAGGACTGTTAGGAAGCAAGGAATGAGTTGTGTAGGCAGCCATCAGTGTGTCCTACAACTAGAGAGAGTGTCCTTGGGCTACTGGATTCTAGAATTACGAGGTATTAAGAAAATCTTTAAAGACAAAATGAAAGAAAACTGGGTAGAACAAGAGCCTTTCCAAAAATTAAAAAAAATGGAATTTCCATTTATTGAGGACCTACTATATGACAACCTCTTTGCAAACAATATTTATTCAATGGTCATAGTAACCCATTTTATAGACAAAAGATGTGTTATAAAATGTATTATACAGTTCATTTTACAGACAAAGGAATGAAGGCTCAGAGGATTTAAGTAATTTTGTGTAAACCAAATTCCCTTTTTTCTCCATAGCTTACTTTAATCACTGGAGTAGAACAGTCAAGATCAGAATGTTAGAATAAGGAATTAACATACTTTTTGAAATGAGCCGTGATATGCTGCTCACATCCCACTTTAGGACTGAAGGACTCATTTCTTTAGTTGCTATAACTGCTGCTAGCAGACAGTCCTTGGGAATCATCCTGTGTGAGAACTGTCTCAGGTGAAGAAAGCCACTTCACCCAAGATCAGACTGTTTCCTAGGTGGCCTGTATCCACTGACTGAAGTGAAAATATGAAGGCATCCCCCTCTCGACAGCTCTAAAACATCATCCCAGCTCATAACCCCTATAATGTAGGCTGAGGCATGGATGCTCAACTTTTACTCTGCCTAATTGCGTGCCTTCTCGTCTCCACACCTGTTGAGAAAAAGGTCACTCCTTCATAAACCTCTTGCATTCTAATCTCTTTGCCTCCTGGGGGACCCAACCTGTGGCAACAAAATACTTGAGAAGATGGTATTGTAGAAACAATAATAGATCAAATACTATTTGGTCTCCTATAACATGAGGTGATGTGAGCACATCCTGGTTTTGAAATTATATTAATCTTTGGCCTTGCTGGTAATGAGGAAGGGCAGAAAGGCATGGCTGAGAGTATTAACAATGGAAACTATTAACTTTTTCAAGCTGATTACATTTCTAGTTAAAAACCTACTTTTTTTTCCCTCTACAAATCTGGAGATTTCATAAAACCAAAAGAACCCACGGGAAGATTGTCTGATATTGGTATCAATTACTGATTTGAAAGCAGTGAAGTATAGTTTAGAGAGATGAAATAGTTAAAAGGAGTCCAGAGAAATATACCAGAATGCTAACAGTAATTGTCTATGGGTCCCCTATATGTAAACTTTTTCTTTCTGCTTTTCTCACTTCCTGCATATATTATGTTTCCTGAAGTAAGAAATAGAACGATTTCTTTGTAGCATCTGTTGGACAGGTTAATTTGGGGGTAGTATTTACTCCTATTTACTTTTATTTTTTTTGTCTTTATTGAATTTGTTACAATATTGCTTCTGTTTTATGTTTTTTGGCCATGAGGCATGTGAGATCTTAGCTCCCTGACCAGGGATGAACCCGCACTTCCTGCATTGGAAGGTGAAGTCTTAACCACTGCACTGCCAGGGAAGTCCCTCCTCTTTAAAAAATAGTTTAGCAAATATTGAAAACTTTGGGAGACTCTAATGCAGTATTAACATTGCTACATATTTCTTTTTCCATTGAGTCCTTTTCCATTGAGTCCACTGCGCATTATCAAGAATAAACTGCCCCAATTAAATGACATATAAAGACAGGTAACTCTTTATTAAATGGATGATTTGCAAGAAGGACATTGATGAATAAAGGTACAATTTTTCACTCATAGTGAACATGAAACTTTTAAATGTGTAAGGTTTACGTTCAATTTCATTTCTTTAAAAAGTATCTGCCCCTTTATATCATGGTGTGCGAAGCACTGGTGAGATTTATGTCACCAGAAATTCCCAGTTTGCTGATTTCCCTGAGATTTTTCACCCGATGATTGTACTGCAACAAGTGAGCATCATTGACCGCAACCTTGAAGTGGTCAGCTTCAACCAGGACTTGTATCTGAAATGGCACGAACACAAAACTGTTAGGAATGCCCATTCATCTCAAAACCAGTCTGGCCTGAGCTCAGGATGTCCAGCATTTCACCTTTATGATCAATTGTAGAACTAATTAAAGTCATAAAAAAGTAACTTTACAGCAAAAATAAACTCCAACTTATTCAAGATTTAAACAAAACAAAATGATAAAATTGTTAGAAGGATATATAGGTGAAGCCACCGAGGAAAAGATTAATAATTTATCTACATAAAAACCTAAAGTTTTTGTATGGCCTCAAACACCTAAGACTAAAACTAAAAATAAATGCTAAAATAGGAATCCTCTACTTAGAGTGGCAAATGTTATGAAGATGGATAATAACCAGTTTTGGCAAGAGTAAGGGAAACATACTCTCCCAGTAGTTAGAGGATGTGTTAATCCTTACATCCTTTTGGAAGCAGCACTTTGGCAATATCCTTATCTAAATTTTAAACATGTGTATTCTTTGAGTAAAGTTATTCTAGGAAGCAAAGATTTATAAGGATAGCTCTCACAGTATTTTAGTAAAATAAATAAAACTTTCCCGGTTTGATTTGTTTGGAATATTTCCATACACCAAATTTTCCTCAGTAGGGTACTGACTGAATTATTACACATCTGAACAATGAAGTACTATTAGGTGGCAATGTTCTCATAAGGAAAGATGTCCACCAAATGTAGAATATGGTCCCTGTTAGACCCTGCCCTTGAGGAGCTGGCAGTCTAGCTGTTTTATAACCCACTCTATAATCAGCCCTTACCCGATACTGTGGACCTAATAAATATTTGTTGAAGCAGTGCTTAAAAATAAAAAGTGTGGGCTTCCCTGGTGGTGCAGTGGTTGAGAGTCCGCCTGCCGATGCAGGGGACACGGGTTCGTGCCCCAGTCTGGGAAGGTCCCACATGCCAGGGAGCGGCTGGGCCTGTGAGCCATGGCCGCTGAGCCTGCGTGTCCGGAGCCTGTGCTCCGCAACGGGAGAGGCCACAACAGTGAGAGGCCCGCGTACCGCAAAAAAAAAAAAAAAGTGTGTTGCTTGTCATAGAAAACACTGGAAAGATACTCAAGTTGCAACCTTTGTGAGGATGGGGGAAGTGGTAAAGGATGGAGGACTTTTTAGTTAATTTTTTAAAAATCTATAAATTTTTCTTTTCATAAAACAAGTATGTATTACTTTTAAATTTAAACATTTTAGGTTTTTTTTTTTTTTGACCACGCCACATGGCATGTGGGATCTTAGTTCCCCAACCAGGGATTGCACCCACGCCCCCTGCATTGGAAGCACGGAGTCTTAACCACTGGACTGCCAGGGAAATCCAATAAAAATTTCATTTTGATAGCCGTGCTAACTATGTTGTTTTGAGGAATTAAGTCTCATCCCAACTGTACCATAAAGACTTTCTACTTTTTTAATTTAAGATGCTATTTTTCTCACTTCCAGAAAAGCTTAAACTCAGAAGGGTGGTAATGGGTGACGGTAAGGTGCCTGAATGGAGTTGGGGAGAGTGCCACTATTTCTGAGACCAGTCCCCTGGTATGGAGAGCACATGTACTGGTTAGGTGTCCCAGGACAGCTGATGAAAATTCATTTCCAGTGCATTGTGGTTTAAGAGTGATTCCCCATGAGAAATATACATTATCAATATATAATAATAGCAATAACTTACTTTGAAAGGTTTACCGCTTTCAAATGGGAAAACCGTCTGTCTTTCTTCCTTCCCCCAGTTATTATTCAGCTTCGAATTGCAAACGATGACTCTCCGGTTGTCCTCGTTGAAGCGTGGGTTAAAGTGGAAGGCGACATCACTCCCTGTCTTGAAATCTAAAGCAAGTCTGTTTTAAACCAAAGACCAGAGTTAGTAAAATTATTCAAGTTGTACATTTGCATCAAGTGAAGAACATAAAATTTTCTAAAGAGCAAATCATTTATAAAATACAGGGAAAATTTCTAAACAGAAAGCAAATAAACCAGAGAATGGGTTCAAACTGGAAAGTATAGTGGGCCAAGTACAGTAGTTCCACTTTATGTGCAGAGGGTATGTTCTAAGACCCCAGTGGATACCTGAAACCATGGATAGTACCGCGAACCAAATATCTGTTTAGCTACCTAGCTAGCTGGCTAGCTGTACACGCACACTTTTTTCCTATACATCTATACCTATGATAAAGTTTAATTTATAAATTAGGTACAGTAAGAGATTAATAATAAAATGGAACAATTACAGCAATATACTGTTGTAAAAGTCATGTGAATGTGGTTTCTCTCAAAATATTGTACACATTTAATGCCTTTTCCATATGAACTAAGCACTTATATGCACTGGGGCTGTAACTTTTGCAGTTTGAGGTATGACAGGAAAAAAAAAACTAGCATGAGTTTCCTTTCTCACAATTTCATGGACAGAATATTTGTACTTACTATAGATCTTAGCAACCTCAGCATACAATTTTTTTCTTTCCATTAAGTCAAGAACCTTCCCTTTTTCACTTAAAAGGAGCCTTTTATAGCTTCTCTTTGGCATATATGAATTGCCAGCATCACTACTCTTGCTTTTGGGGTCATTATTAAGTAAAATAAGGGTTACTTGGACACAAGCACCAGGGTACCATGACAGTGGATCTGATAACTGAGACAGCTACTAAGAGACTAATAGGCCAGATATGCTGCACAATGGGATGATTTCACGTACTGGGCAGGATGGGGCTGGACAGCGTGAGATTTCACCATGCTGCTCACAACAGTGGCAACTTAAAACTTATGAATTGCTTATTTCTGGGAATTTCCATTTAATATTTTCAGACCGCGATTGACTCTGGGTAACTGAAATCGTGGAAAGCGAAACCTCAGATAAGGGGGAACTACTGTATTCGATGCACTACCACAGTATCTCAAAGTAAACAAGACAATATGTGTTGAGTTTTTTGGCCTCGTTGTCTTTGGTGATATCATATTCAGCTATAATTCCCTTTTTACTCTCTACACATAAAAACAGTTAAGGTGCGCTCGCTTCGTCAGCACATATACTAAAATTGGAACGTACAGAGAAGATTAGCATGGCCCCTGGGCGAGGATAACACGCAAATTCATGAAGCATTCTATTTTTTTTCCCTGGTGGTGCAGTGGTTAAGAATCCACCTGCCAATGCAGGGGACACGGGTTCGAGCCCTGGTCCGGGAAGATCCCACGTGCCACGGAGCAACTAAGCCCGTGCTCCACAGCTACTGAGCCTGTGCTCTAGAGCCCACGTGCCATAACTACGGGTGCCTAGAGCCCGTGCTCCACAACAAGAGAAGCCACCGCAATGAGAAGCCCGCGTACCGCAACGAAGAGTGGTCTCCGCTCGCCGCAATGAACGAAAGCCAGCACGCAGCGACAAAGACCCAGTGCAGCCAAAAATAAACAAACAAAAAGGGTCAGGGTTTCCTTGTAGAGATTTGGGGCCACTTTGAGGGCACTTTATACCTGACATTGTGGAAATGATGGCTACCTTTTACCTGCCCTGCCAGGTTACTTTTAATCCCTGTTAAAAGTAAGGCAGTCGGGGTTTCCCTGGTGGCGCAGTGGTTGAGAATCTGCCTGCTAATGCAGGGGACACGGGTTCGAGCCCTGGTCTGGGAAGATCCCACATGCCGCGGAGCAACTGGGCCCGTGAGCCACAACTACTGAGCCTGCGCATCTGGAGCCTGTGCTCCGCAACAAGAGAGGCCGCGACAGTGAGAGGCCCGCGCACCGCGATGAAGAGTGGCCCCCACTCGCCACGACTAGAGAAAGCCCTTGCACGGAAATGAAGACCCAACACAGCAAAAATAAATTAATTAATTAATAAACTCCTACCCCCAACATCTTCTTAAAAAAAAAAAAAAAAAAGTAAGGCAGTCACATAAAAAAGTGCTATCAAATACCTGGCTTCCTCATAGTTAACCAAAAACCTAGTCCTAAAATAGCAAGAATGAGAAAATATAGTTAATATTCAGTATCCTATTGCTAAGTTGTAAAGTCATAATAATACATGTACTAAACATTCCATGATGTGAAGTGGAATTAATGGAAGTGCTGGATAAACTTTCTACCCTATTCCCTCTCCTTGGATGTTAATACAAACACAAGTTATCTGGCTGTTAAAGTATTACCCCTACCCCACAGTTTCTCAAAGTGTGCTCCCCAGAGCACTAACCTCCGAAGCAGCTGGTGCTCTTGTTTTAAAGCAAGGTCTGTGGGCTTCCCTGGTGGTGCAGTGGTTAAGAATCCACCTACCAATACAGGGGACACAGGTTCAAGCCCTGGTCCGGGAAGATCCCACATGCCATGGAGCAAGTAAGCCCGTGCACCACAACTACTGAGCCTGCACTCTAGAGCCCGTAGGCCACAACTACTGAGCCCATGTGCCACAACTACTGAAGCCTGCAGGCCTAGAGCCTGTGCTCCGCAACGAGAGAAGCCACCACAATGAGAAGCTCGTGCACCACAACTAGAGAAAGCCTGTACACAGCAACAAAGACCCAACGCAGCCAAAAGTAAATAAAATAAATTTTTTAAAAAAGAAAATTCAATTGAGTAAAATTTAAGAAAAAAAAGCAAGGTCTGCTTTCTAGACCTACTAACAATGATTCCTTGGGTATTTCATTCACCCAGTAACAGACACATACAACCACCAATGATTAAATTCACAGGGAAAGGACCAATATGGTCAAATGGCAATAGAATTTGTATTTGACTAAATATGCAATGCCTGTATTTTCTCAGCAGTGAAAAGGAAGATAATTGTCAACTCTACCACCGTAAGGATTTTTTTCTTCCATATAATTGCTCACATAGATTTTGCAGATCAAAGCAATATATTTCTCAGTTTACTACCACCTTAATCATTTCAACCAAAATTGGTTTTGACCTGCCACAGTCTCAGTCGACATCTCTATTGTTATTGGAACTAACCTTTTTAGTGCAACAGTCGTAAATAAGGCAAAGATACCAGTGTGGTCCTGCGTGACAGCAGCTGCAGCAGGAGGAGAGCAGATATTACCAAATCGTGAGTGCTGTCTGCAGAGGATCAGGGCGCTGGGTCCTATGTTATTTTGGGAGGCAAGATGGATAAGGACACAGGCAGAGAATATATATGTTGTGTAACTTGCTGTGAGACAAGCTTTATTGTGTAGGGAAGTATTGTGCTGAGAGAAGCTGTATATGCTGTGTGGAAGGAAGAGCTGGCTTAGGGTAGTGACTACCACGTAGAACCAGAGGAGGCTGGCTGGAGGTGGAGTGAACTGGTTAGCTGAATGTAAAATGATCAGATCAGAATCTGAGTCCACCTCCTGGTAACAGAGGAGGTTGCTCCTGCCGATTCCCGAGGATCAAGATGACAGGCACTCACAGAGGCTGTTTATAGATTCTTAAATAAACCTGTGTACACAGCTGGAATTTGTACCTTTTTTGTCCTGTCTATAAGACCCAGAAACAGATATTAATTAATCTAGGAGCTTTAATAGTACTACTAACCTCAAGGACAGACATACTGAACAGCTTCAGGATAGCCCTAGCCTGCTTGTATTATATATAAATATAACCAGTGGTGATAATATAATATAATATATTATATTATATATATAATATTATATATAATATATATTATATATAAATATATATTATATATAATATATATATTATATATAATATATATAATATAATATAATATAATATAATATAATAAATATAACCAGAGCCAGACATCCCAGGGCAGCCCGTAAATCAGCATGGATTTTCCTAAGTGAGCTCAAAGTCTTACCCACCCCTAGCTCACCTCAACCAAACCAGTACCAATGGCAGAGGCTGATTTATTTTTACGAAGTCTTTAACTTGCAGAGTCTTTTCAAACCTTTTAAGTAAACAGTGTCTACTCAGAAGACTGGGGTTCCCCACCTTGTCACTTATCATCTGTAGACCAGGCCAACAACGTGGGAATCTGTGGCTCTGCTGTTTCACCCAGTATGAAGACGGAAATGGCGGCCAATCTCACAAATCTGAGAGTGCACCAAGACCTGCACAACTGCAGGGAGATTTGTACCAGTATGAGGACAGAGAGGTATAATATTTAAGCTCTCAGATCAACTAGGCATCTTTTTGTCTTTGACCCTAGTTTTCTTTTTTTTTTGGCTGTACCGGGTATTAGTTGCGGCACGCAGGATCTTCGTTGCGACATGCAGGATCTTTTAGCTGTGGCATGTGGGATCTTTTTTAGTTGTAACATGAGAACTCTTAGTTGAGGTATGTGGGCTCTAGTTCCCTGACCAGGGATCAAACCCCTGCACTGGGAGCATGGAGTCTTAGCCACTGAACCACCATGGAAGTCCCTGACCCTAATTTTTTTTTTTTTTTTTTTGCGGTACGCGGGCCTCTCACTGTTGTGGCCTCTCCCGCCGCGGAGCACAGGCTCCGGATGCGCAGGCTCAGCGGCCATGGCTCACAGGCCCAGCTGCTCCACAGCATGTGGGATCTTCCCGGACTGGGGCACGAACCCGTGTCCCCTGCATTGGCAGGCGGACTCTCAACCACTGTGCCACCAGGGAAGCCCTGTGACCCTAATTTTTGATGGGCTTTGTTTTTTAGACAATCTATGGCTCAGAGGTGGAGGGATGGCCAAACATTACATTACAAAGGCTCTACTTTCCTTTAATCCTGAGGCTTTCACTGCCTAGAAGAACCAACAGAATGGGTTTTCCTGCTCTTCCTCTTTGTCCTCACAAAGTAGAACTCTGTTTTATTCTGGTTCTGGGAGAAACACAAGATTTAGTGAGGGAAACCCTGTCTTCTTGGTGGGAATGCATATTGATTTATGGGAAAATCCCAAACTGTGGTATAGCCAAGATTCTAAATGTGCAATTTTAAAAACTGTATCAAAATTCAAAACAGATCACCCTTTATTCCAAAAGCAATCAATAAATATGTTAGACTTGCTGACTTGGCTCTTTACCTGTTTGCATTGGGCTTTACTGTGCCCAGGATTGTTATCAGCATGCGAGGCATGACTCCTCCGGAAAAAGGCAGGTCATAAGGCACATTCTGGGAATAAAATATATATATATATATATCAATAAAGAGTCATGTTTTCTTGAGGGAAGAAAGAAAAAGATATCGCTAAAGTTCAACCACTTTTAATATGTGTGAATAACACATAACCCTACTTTAGCCATCTTTTCAGACTCTCAGGCCGCCTTGCCCAGGGCCTGAAGAGAGAAGGCTCCCTACACAACTGCAGCTAATAATCGAGAATAAGGCCATCCGTTAATTGGTGCCAAAGGCAGAACATATTCCCTTTCGGAGCACTGTTATCTCTCATGACAAGGCCCATTCCAATCTATGACTCATCCACTTGACCTATTTTTTGGAAAGATCCTTGTCATAGAACATTCTTTGTCAGGTTCTTCTGCTCCCTGTGGGCAGGCACTGTGGTACCTTCTGGGCTTCTGAGGCCCCCTGTGTTCCACACACACAAGGCCCTGAGGAGTGCTTTGAATGTGGCAGGTACTTGATATTTGTAGAATGGACACTTTCCAATTAATACCCTCCCCAGTTCATTTTACAAATATTTATTGACCTTCTATGTTCAAGGCACTGTAAATATTCCCAATGCTCTGTCCTTGGCCTCTTCTCTTTTTCCTGTAAAATTGTTTCCCCCTGGGTTCAACCAACCCCAAGTCTTTTCTCTCTAGAACTCTCTAGCACTGATCTGTCTGATCTGTACTAGTCCTGTGCTTCCTCCCGGAACTCAGCAGTCCTGTGCTATTGAACTCTTTCCTCATATCTGTATCTTTTCTCCCAACTACACCATCTGGAAGGGAAGGGTCTGTGTCTGAGATGTGGCTGGAGCCCCACAGAGTTTTATGCTTAGAATTCATTTATTAAAATGGGTTTTAATGTAAGTGAAAATTTAATCCTTAGATCACAAAATTATCTTTAGAAGGTTTTTAAAAACCCGATTACCGTGGTTCCCCCAAAGGTTCCCTCTATGACCATGGGAAGGTTGTATAACTCTTTATTGCCCCATTTCCTCATTTGTGAAGTGGGGATAATAACAGTATCTTAGAGGGTGCTTATGGGGTTGAATGAGATCATCCATGTAGAAGCACACAGCTAGCACATGTTATATACTCAGTGTTTATTAATAATAATAACCAAAACTTCCCCCATTGCTATGATCTTAACTTGATTTATATTAAAGCTGCTTTACAGATGCCTTCAAAAGATGCATTAGCTTCTCTTTACTCTAACAGCACACATACTGAACTCAACATGAGCAACTATTTTTTCTATTGGACCAACATACACTGTGGCTGGTCCTTGCAAAGCGGCTCTAAGCAGTGAGTTTAAAGCTTCAGTTCTCCCGGAAGCCCTTTGCAGGTCAGTACCCAGAGCCAGCTCCCAGCCACAGCACTACAAAGTGATGGCACCACCGCTCCAGACAATTGCTACGTGTTTCATTAGCTTTGTCCTGGTCACATTCAAGCATACGAAATGACTAACACCATCTTACCAGGGGTCCAGAAGGGATGCCATAAGGGCCAGCAGCAGGGTAGGCTCCAGGAGCACTTGGCTGTCCAGGAGGTGGGTAGACCCCAGGCCCGGGGTAGGCACCTGGTGCAGTTGGTCCAGGATAACCAGATGCAGTTGGGCCAGGGTAGGCCCCTGGAGGTGCCTGGCCTGGGTAACCCCCAGGAGGTCCCTGGCCAGGGTAGGGGCCGGGTGGTGCCTGTCCAGGGTAGGCCCCAGGATAGGATGCTCCCGGGTAGCCTCCTGCCCCAGCAGGCTGGTTTCCCCATGGAGCAGGCCATCCTTGAGGGTTTGGGTTTCCAGACCCAGCTAAGGCATCATTAAGCTGGAAAGAAAGACATAAACAATTACAGGATGAAAGACATTCACAACAAGAGAATTTTCAGGAATATGTGATCTAAGAATTAGAGCGATATGGTGAAGATATGAAATTCATATCAATAAAATTTTCCCCACCTATTAGTTTTGAGTTCCTAAGACTAAAATTAGACTTTAGGATTATACATGCTTTATCACTCTATTCTTGCTTTCCGTCATCTCAGATCATTAAGGGTTGCCTTTTTGTAATTTGCTAAAGTCAGGAGCTAGCCATCCTCTGTATAAAAAGCACATACTTTCTAACTGACATGAGAAAAACAATCACGAAAATCAAGATGCATTTGGGCTGGAAAACCTCCACCAAGCTGGAGCCAGTTGCCTTGGCCTTCCCTTTGCTGGATGTCTACTGCACTTCAGGTGCACCAGGTTAGTCACCACTTAGTGGCATCCAGGCTAGAATCAGAGAAGCTGCCTTGTACACAGGGAGGAGCCTGGGATGTGGAATCACAAGATTTGGTTTGAAATCCAGTGCCATCCTTCAAGAGCTCCAAACTCTTGGAGCCATCGTGTCACTTGTATAGGACTTAGTGTCTTTGTCTGTGTAACAGGGATAATGATCTTATCTCAAGTGATTGTTGTGACGAACAGATGAGGCAGCATTTGGGACGGCTCTTTATAGACCGCAAGATGCTGTGCCAGTGTTGGTTTGTGTCCTTTCTCTCCAGGAAGAGACTCTGCCTTCTCCCTCTCTGACTTCTACAGTATTTAGCAGAGTGCTAGGTGGTATATGGAAGATACTCAGTAAAAACGTCTATGTTGATTGAATATGATCTGCCAGGATTGTCTGACCCTTTGGTGCATCAGGAACCCAACCCCAGACCTGGTATTGGGGCAGCAGAGTGAGGCTGTGAAGGGAGCCCATAGGGTCTGGGGGAGGGGGAGAGATAAACAGAGGGCTGGATGATGACGGAAAGTAAACCGGATTTAGAAAACAACTCAAGCTCATGGCTGTAGGTGGTGTGAGTCATTCTGTTAAGGAATTTGAGAATACATAAGCATGCATGCTAATAGGAATTTATTTTGGCTGCTTCTTACTCCAGCATTTGGGAAAGGAGGAGGAGTAGAGGGCACTGCAGGATTTAAAAAAAAAAACAAAAACAATCAGGATGCTCAGACTGTACCACACTGCCCTTTGTTCAGCTGGTTTCTCAGCTCCTGCCAGTGGAATCCACCCACTTCTGTCCTAGGCCTTGGGTAAAGGGGTTACTGTTAGTGAGGCCCAGGCCTCTCTCTGCCTGGCTTTCTTCCCAAATCTGTTGCTGGAAAAACAAGACTCCAGCTAACAGGCCCTCATTGGAAGGGTGAGGCCAGAGGAAGCCACATCGTGGGAGAGTTAGGAAAACTTGAGTGGTTAAAAAAAAAACAAACAACCTTCAACCTGCATGACTGTATACATATTAGGGTAGGAAAACAGACATAAAACACTTACCGAAAAACTGTCTGCCATTTTCCTGAAAGGAGAAACAAACAAACAAACACAGGTTATTGATCCTAAAAGATTTCACTGGTTTCCGTATGAATTCAACATCACAAACAGCTCATTGTGCAGGTCTAGTCAAGGTACAGGCATTCTCCTAACACAAGCCAGTCTATTCGTCAAATATGCTGAAATCATTAGCGGGGAACCACAAAAATGTCTCATCAAAGGGTGGGGATGCATTCCACCTGGATCACCACGCCCTATTTAACTCATACCTTCAAACTCTAATCACACTAGCCTGTGGCCTGAATCCTGGGAGTACCCGGTGATCCAACGCAGGCGGGAGGCGGGGAATAAAATCTCTGCCCCTTTCCTAGGTAACAAATGTAAACAGTCCTGGGTTTTTGGTCCTCCTTCACCTTCCTTCCTGTGTTCTTTTTCTACCACCTCATAAAAAGTGTTCAGTGCATTAATCTCACCCACCTCCCCTCCGGTTCCCTCTAACAGCCCCATGCCCTCCTCTGGGTTTTGGGAGGAAGCAGTTGGTTCTTCCTACTGAGATTTGAAAGACAATCCTTGCCTTCCCAGCCCCACCCGCCAAGACCTAGTTGCTGCTGTTGATTTATTCATTCATTTGTACACATTTATGCCTACTCTGGACCAGGCACTGGGTGGCTCCTGTCTGGATTTGAAGATGAAATCGACCAAGATGTATGGCCAAAGGGTCCAGAGGCCAGAAGGGGGTGACAAGTGATGGACGCTGTGAGCCAGACTGCATGCTGTGGGAAGTCACAACTCGAAAGGTGACTTCTAACAGGGGAAGAGACAGTGTTGGGCTTCCCTGGTGGCGCAGTGGTTGAGAGTCCGCCTGCCGATGCAGGGGACATGGGTTCGTGCCCCGGTCTGGGAAGATCCCACATGCCGCGGAGCGGCTGGGCCCGTGAGCCATGGCCGCTGAGCCTGCACGTCTGGAGCCTGTGCTCCGCAACGGCAGAGGCCACAACAGTGAGAGGCCCGCGTACCGCAAAAAAAAAAAAAAAAAAAAAAAAAAAGAGACAGTGTTGCTTGAGCTAAGCCTTGAAGGAAAGGTGAGATTGCGATGTGGAGCAATAAAGAAGAAAGGCGGGCACAAGATTATTCCCTTTTTAAAAGATACCTGTTATTCCAAATGAAATGGCTGGCAGTATAACAAACAACTAAGGTTAAAAAAAAAAAGTCAGACAATGTGGAGGAAAATATTTTTGGGTAGGATGCTACCAGAGAGGGTTGGTCTTGCCCACAGCTGCCTCAAAGGGTGGCCCCGAGACATCATTCTTGCTTCTCCGGCTCCTCCCCCTGTGCCAAGGCCCCATCCAAACAGGATGTTTTACACCTGCTCCCGCTGCTTTCCTTAAGTTGCCTATTTGTGATAGTCACTCAATTATTATTCTTAAAATAATTGAGTAAGTGGTGGCTACTTGATAGGTCCTAAAAATGTAAAATATTAGATTTTATTGTTAAAAAAACCAAACAGGCAGACCTCCTCCTAGAACTTAATGTGTGCTTTATTTATACACCAGATATTTTATCCTACTCTGCTGTTATTTATAACACGCAAATATTATCCTTCACTAAATTATTTTTTTCTTTTTGCACATCTCTTTTAATCTGGGCATTCTCAAATATATTTGGAAACCCTCAGGTTATCACTGTTATCACTGTGCCCGTTTTCCAACGTGGAAACTGCTAGCAATTTGATTAGGAAGTCACGGTGACTCTCCCAGGACTTATATTCACTGTATTTAGTATATAGTATTTGATCTTTTAAAGCAAAAGTCAGGTGCTCTTCTGTGCTTCCTTCCCCAAAAGGCTACCACTGCCTTGAAAACTGTGCTGCTACCCCAGAGAGAACTTAAGAGTTGTTAAAGAGAAAGAAAGGACATTTCTTAAGTCAAGAAAATAAAGCTTCTCATTTTGGATGCCAGTAGGAAACAATCTTGAACTTCATAGTGGGCAGAAAGCTTAGTTACTTTGATTACACAACTTCTTCTTCCACTCCTGGGCAACGTATCAAAGCCTCAGCAATAACATTGTAAGTGTTTTGACTTCTTTTAAATATCCCCATCGTGTTCGGGCTTATTCCCAACCTCACACCACTGACATTTCAGGTGGGATACTTTGTAGGGAGGGGCTGTCCCATGCATTGCAGTATATGCAGCAGCATCCCTGGCTTCAACACACAAGATGCCAGTAGCACCCCTCCCCCCACATTGTGATAATGCAGAATGTCTTAAGACGTTGCCAAATAACCCTGGGGGAAGCGGGAAGAGGGCAAAATTGTGCCTGGTTTGAGAACCACTGGTGTAGACTAATTAGCATATGTATCCTCACATAAATGTACCTATGAAGGTCAATAAAAAACAGAAAGGTAGTTTCAATTGTTAAAACTAGCTAAATCTGTTCCATTGGCCTCATAAAGTGTCTTATTAACATAAATCCAATTAAACTTAGATGTGTTTAAAGGCTGATCATAACCAGAAACTCACACAAAGACATTTACATTTACATTTCCAAAATGTAACATTTATTCTTTTCAAAGTTTCTGTTCCAGCATATTCAGTTTATTTTCCAACTAGCCCCAAACAATTTAAAAAACAAAGCAGATTCCACTTTATTTCTACTGTGTTTCACATGACACCAAGGATGACAGTTTGGATTGTGTTGTGACGCATTAGACAAGCCCATTAGAATAATGACACCCTGCATTTATGTGGTGCTTTTCAGTTTACAAAACACTGTCACATACCTTACCTATTTTGATTCTGATAATAATCTTATGAGATTGACAGGGAAAAGTTAATATCCTCACTTTAAAGGTGAGGAAACTGACTCTCAGAGAGGTAAAGTGGTGACCCAAAGTCATTCTGTCATTGGCAGGCCAAGGACCAGGGTCCAAGCATCCTGACTCCTAATTCAGGCTGATTTTACATTAGTATAAAACCTCACACTTTGAAATTTTAAAGTATAGTCCTTCGAAAGTGTTAGTTACTTCATTTAGAAATTAATTCTCTGGCTTAAACATTCAGAACTGCATAAACATGCTGAAATTGTAAACAAATTAAAAAGAGATCATGGGCACTTCCCTGGTGGCACAGTGGTTGAGAATCCTCCTGCCAATGCAGGGGACATGGGTTCGAGCCCTGGTCCGGGAAGATCCCACATGCCGTGGAGCAGCTAAACCTGTAACCCTCAACTACTGAGCCTGTGCGCTACCACAATGAGAAGCCCGCCCATAGCAATGAAGACCCAATGCAGACAAAAATAAGTAAATAAAATGAGTAAATTAAAAAAAAAAAAAAAGATCATGTTTTTGTCAGAAAACTAGCTGGGTGACTCAGTGTGCAGTGATATCGAATACAAGGATGGCATTTTGCACAGTCACTTTGCTAATTATAACCACATTTAAACCGAAAAGGCTTATTTTTCCAAAAATTGGGTATGCATTGTTTTGATTACGTCAACTCCCAACCATCAGATCTCTGATGAAACAGGTTCTAACCAATGTTCTTTTGAAATCAAGGTTAGCAACCTTAGAACTTAAAAACAAAAAAAGGAACCAAAAAAAGAATAAAAAAAACAACAACACATCTATTTGGGTAAATATCTTCCTTACTTGCCTGGAAGTTTTCTTTTTTCTTTTTCTTTCTTTCTTTCTTTTTTTTTAGAGGAGTAGCTTATAGAGACAATCAAATGTAAAATTTAAAAAATCTTCCCACTCCACAGGTACTATAGGTTTGTGAACTCTGGCATTCCCAGAATCAGAGAATTTTGAAAAGCCAGGATAAAAACACTACATCAAAGACAAAAACATTTAAAAACTACATCAAAGACAAAAACTTTTAAAAACTACTATCTGAGTCTTCACATTTGGAAAAACCTACAGAAAGTAGTTCAGTATTGCTTTGGAATAAGGAATTTAAACATGAGTCAGAACGCAGACCACTTTAATCGGTTGTTAATTGCAGCTCTGCCCTTTAATAAAGAGTGGCTATCCACTGTACTATGCTGTTCTAGGCCCATGTAGCAATTAATTCAGTTGCCAGGGTTCCCAGGAGCACTTCTGAAATTTCTGCCCACAAAGGGCCCCAACTTTTATACGAGCTGTAAGGGAAGTAGATCCCAAACGTATTTCCTCAGAACCCCAAGCACTGCCCACACTCCTCCCCAAAGAACACAGGACAGGCAGTCTACGTCCTGGCCTTGCTGAAACACGGGACAGGCCTTGAGGAATGCCCACTTACCAAAGCCAAATTCAATGATGCTGGTTAGAATAAAGGAAACTGGTCCTTTACGAGGATTTCTTTTTCATCATTGTTCCTCAGCATCAAGGAAGGTAAAGTTACTTTGTGCCTCTCAGTTACTGATTTTTTTTTCCCTTATGGAAAAGCTGAACATCAGTCAAGAGAGAACACATGATACTTAGTCAGCAGCAAATTGGAATTACTGCCCTGGCAGGCTTACCACTCAGAATTTAATGAGAAGAACCCGTTCAGGCACCAGACACAAAATATTAACTAGCTGTCCTCAGCAGAAGCCTATGTCCCAAACTATCACAGGAAAGAGAGGCTAAGTTTTAGATCAGTTACTATGAGTCTCAGGTACATGAAGTTTACAAGCCAACTGGTATTTAAGGTAACATAAGAGTCTCAAGTTTTACTACATGAATAAATATCTCTATTACAGTTAAAATTTAGAGCCTGGCTGATGAAGGTTCTAGGCAAACAGTATCTAAATCATAGGTGAGACCAATATTGGCCTTTGACCTCACGAGCAGTAAGTAAGTAAAAAGTCTTTATAAAGCACTTCTGCATATTTGTGGCATAGCAAAATGTCATTGATTAAGGACCCCTCAACAGAGTGAGATCTGATATTCCATTTTTTAAAAAAAACTAGCTTTTGGACTTCCCTGGTGGCGCAGTGGTTAAGAGTCCGCCTGTCAGTGCAGGGGGCACGGGTTTGAGCCCTGGTCCGGGAAGATCCCACATGCCGCGGAGCAACTAAGCCCGTGCGCCACAACTACTGAGCCTGCGCTCTAGAGCCCGTGCTCCACAACAAGAGAAGCCACCGCAATGAGAAGCCCGCGTAGCGCAACTAAGAGTAGCCCTAGCTCGCTGCAACTAGAGAAAGCCCGCGTGCAGCAACAAAGACCCAACACGACCAAAAATAAATAAATAAAATAAATAAATTTAAATAAATAAATAAAAATTAAAAAGGCATTGGTGACTTACAAAAGAAAAGCATGTCTTAAAAAAAACCCAAAAAACTAGCTTTTGGGGTCAATCTATCAAGCAATGCTCCTTCTTTTCTGCTTCTTATGTAACCTGGTGAGGCACCACCTAATATTTCTAAACTCAAAACATTCAAGACCCATCATCAAACTTCTCCCAAGAATATGACGTAAATGCTGATTCTAAGTATAACGCCCACACATTATTAACTTAGGAAAGAGCTCCAATCTCCCATAGATCAAGGATGGGGCACAGCCATGAAAGGAATGAAAGACTCTCCTCTAGGGATTCAAAGTCAATGTCTGAAAAGGAGACTATTGTGCAACAATAAATTTTTATTATTAAACTTTAACTTTTATGGAAACAATTTCCTAGTATGGAAGATAAACTTGAGGCAAATGAGTCAGAATTTTGGAAGCTGGTGAAAATTTTCTCTCATGCTCTGTGCCAAGAGGTCAATTTTCATTGCTATCATTTTCTTCAGAACTAAATGAGCCTTTCTTCCATTCCTTTCCAGAATCCTAGAAACAGACTGGGTCACTGAGGTCCAACCGTCCTCATTGTCCAGCAACCCAACTCCCAGGAGTCACTTTACAAATATTCCACGGTATCTGGAATAGGAATCGCTAAGGGGAGGGCATGAAGCATAAGGCACAACCTCAAGCCCTGCGTCCCTGAGCTCCTGCTCCTCAAAGTGCATGCATTTTAGTGCTTTGATTTGAGCAACTCACAATCCAGAATAAATGCTCAAACATGTTTGAAAAGCCTCCCCACCCCCGCCTCAGCTAGGAGGCCTCTGCACCCTGGGACCAACATTCTGCCACACCCCACATATCCCCGGCACAGATGTGAGATCGTTAATGCCCAAATCTGGACAGGGATGAGTCACTGATTTGTAAAAACTCAGGGTGTACGGTCTTTGTCAAGCCGGGCACATGTCCACTCAGCCTTGGGGCAGCACCATTTTCTGCGGGATCAGCGTCCAGGGAGAGGCTGCAGCCCCTGACCCTGTTGGCCTGGTAGCAGAGCGCATTCCCATCCCACAGTAAGATCAAGTGGTCGACAGCCAAGTCAGGGGTCGTGGAGCCGCCCGACAGAGTCCGGGAGCAGTACCTTCTGTGGAATGGGGGCAGGAGGGCCTGCTTCCTCCCGCCCAGCTGGAGCGGGCGGCTGGGGTGATGCGCGCGCGCGCACCGCTCACCGCCGGCGGCCCTGGGCGGCCGGGGACGGGAGGGCGCGATGCCGGGGCTGAGCCTCCCAGTCGCCACAGAGAGTAACACACCCGTCCGCCGCGAGTAAATGCAGGTGAGTCCTTGTAAGGCGTTGCTAACTTTCCCCGAGTCTCAGACTCCGCTCTCCCTTCTCGGCGACCCCCTCCCGCGGGCCCCCGGGAAGTCAAGTCCCGGCCGCGCACCGAGCAGCGCCCGGGCGCCCTCGCCCTGCCAGGCTCAGCCGCCAGCAGGCCCGTGCGCGCCCCCGTCCCGGCGCCCCGCGCCACTCACCCGACGCCTCGGCACTAGCTCGCACGCCGCGGGGGTGGCTTCGGCAGAGGTGCTGTCGTCCTGGCTGGGCGGCGGCCGGCACTGCGCCTCAAATACGCCGGGCCAGGCCCGCCTTTCCCGGGGCGGGGCCGCCACCCCCGGCCTCGCTCTGCGAACCAGGCGGGGCGAGTCCGCGGTCCCGCTGGACACCCGGGCGCCCGGGCGCCGCGGTTCCAGGGCGCAGAGGAGACGCCTGACTCGAAACAGCGGTGGGTGGGACCCTGACCCGAGGCCTCCATCCCCGGAGCGTCCAGTCGGTCCCCTCCGCAGCTGCTGGAGAACGTGGTTCACCGCCGTCTCACGAGATTCACCTGCTAACTCCTCAGACCAAGATAGGGAGAGTCTGCGAAGCTTTTTGTGTGTGTTTCTTTGGGGAGTTTTGCTTGCTTACTTGCTTTAATCGTGTTTACTCTTTTTCTGCCTGAATCTCAGGCACTCTCAACCGTTCTGCATTTACTTTACCTAAATCCCTTCTCAGCATCAAAGCCTTCGCGCAATGACTTGGGTCACAGTTTTCTGAGATGCTAGGTGAGATGCTCCATGTTCTTGGTCTTGCTTTCATTCCCTTTATGAACTGTGATGTGGGTCCACACCTCAGACTAGGAGCCCTAAATTGTTTTGCTGTTTGCTCCCCACTGCATCCTTAGCATCTACCCTGTGTTTGGTAAATATTTGTTTAATGAATGAATGATTGAAATGGTGAATCACTTCCTATTGGGAAGAGCCCTGATAAAGGAGGGAAGAATTAAATAAAATAAAGCTATGGCTCCAAAAAGTTTGTTACAACAAGTAGTGATGCTTCCAAGAGAAATGGTATTTGTTTGGTAGCATTTAGCTGGGTAATAGCTGAGTGAAATGGCTAAGGATGTCAAAGATGAATTTTTTTTAAAGTTTAGACTCACAAAAATTAACTCCACTCACAGACATCGAAAACAAATTTATGGTTACCAACGGGGAAAGTGAGGGGGGGATAAATAAGAATTTGGGATTAACAGATACATACTACTATATATAAAATAAACAACAAGGAACTACTGTATAGCACAGGGAACTATTCAATATCTTGTAATGCCTATAATGGAAAAGAATCTGAAAAATATATATATGACTGAATCACTTTGTTGTACACCTGAAACATTGTAAATCAACTATGCTTCAAAAACAAATGATTAACTCAAAATGGATTAAAGACCTAAATGTAAGACCTGAAACTATAAAGCTCCTAGAGGAAAACAGGGGAAACCTCCTTGACATTGATTTTAGCAATGATTTTTTTGGATATGACACCAAAAGCACAAGCAATAAAAGCTCAGAGTAAACAAGTGGGAGTACATCAAACTAAAAAGCATCTGCACAGGGACTTCCCTGCTGGCGCAGTGGTTAAAGCATCTGCCTGCCAATACAGGGGACACAGGTTCGA
This sequence comes from Hyperoodon ampullatus, assembly GCF_949752795.1. Taxonomy (NCBI): domain Eukaryota; kingdom Metazoa; phylum Chordata; class Mammalia; order Artiodactyla; family Ziphiidae; genus Hyperoodon; species Hyperoodon ampullatus. The sequence goes on along the minus strand of NC_136916.1, from coordinate 134,330,230 downwards.
TCCCTGGTCTGGGAATATCCCACCTGCTGTGGAACAACTAAGCCAGCGAGCCACAACTACAGAAGCCCATGCGCTCTAGGGCCCGTGTTCCGCAACAAGAGAAGCCACCACAATGAGAAACCCATGCACTGCGACGAAGGGTAGCTCCTGCTCGCCACAACTAGAGAAAGCCCGCGTACAGAAACGAAGGCCAAATGCAGCCAATAAATAAATAAAAAGCTTCTGCACAGCAAAGGAAACCATCAACAAAGTGAAAAGGCAACCTACAGAATTGGAGAAAATATTTGCAAATCATATATCCAAAGAAGAGGTTAATATCCAAAATATATAAGGAATTCATTCATACAACTCAATTACAAAAAAAAAATCCGATTAAAAAATGGACAGAGGAACCAAACAGACACTTTTCCAAAGAAGATATACAAATGGCCAACAGGTACATGAAAAGATGCTCAGCGTCACTAATCATCAGGGAAATGCAAATCAAAACCACAATGAAGTATCACCTCATGCCTGTTAGAATGGCTATTATCCAAAAAGACAAGAGATAAGTGTTGGAGACATGTGGAGAAAAGAGAACCTTTGTTTACTGTTAGTGGGAATTTAAATTGAAACAGTATGGAAGTTCCTCAAAAACTTAAACCTAGAACTACCATATGATCCAGCAATTCCACTTCTGGGTACATATCCAAAGGAAATCAGATCACTATCTTGAAGAGATATCTGCTCCCCCACGTTCATTGCAGAATTATTAATAATAGCCAAGACCTGAAAACAACCTAAGTGTCCGTGGATGAATGAATGGGATAAAGAAAATGTGAGATATATATCTATAGCTATATACTGTATCTATATCTATACACATTCATACACACACACACACACACACACACACACAGTGAAATATTATTCAATCATAAAAAATGGCAGGAAGGAAATCCTGCCATTTGTGACAACATGGATGAAACTTGAGGGCATTATGCTCAGTGACGTAAGTCAGAGAAAGACAAATACCGAAATGATCTCACTCATGTGGAATCTAAAAAAGTCGAACTCATAGAAACAAAAACATAGTTTGGTGGTTGCCAGAGTCTGGGGGATGAGAGAAATGGGGAGATATTGGTCAAAGGGCACAAACTTCCAGTTACAGAATGAATACGTTCTGGGATCTCATGTATAGCAAGGTGACTATAGTTAACAATACTTGAAAGTTGCTAAGAGAGTAGATCTTAAATATTCTCATCACACACACACAGAAAGGTAACTGTGAAGTGATGGATGTGGTAACTATTGTGGTAATCATTTCATATATATATATGTATATATATCCATTATACATAAATATATCTCATTTTATATGTATATGTAAATGAAGTTTAGATAATATTAATGGCTACTATTCATCAAGCACTTCTTATGTGCTTTGTATTATACCTAGTGCTTTACATGCCTATATGGGGGGGGAGGTATTTTTATCCCTATTTTAAAGATGAAAAAACTGAGGCATAGAGAATTAGATATGACCAAGATCACAACACAGATCAAGTTGAAAGTATATCAGGGTCTAAGAAATAAGCCTTTGGAAATGGGATTTGCTATTCCACAGGTTGAGGCAAAGAATACACCAATGAACGAAGGAAGGAAGAGAGGGAGGGAGGGAAAATGCCACTGCCAGCAGGCCACCAAAAATTGGTAGATTTAGAAGTTGGAGGGGATCATTCAGGAAAGGAAAGAAGAATTGACCTCACAGTGAAATGATCTCTGAAAGAACAGAGGAGTAGACTTGCTCTTTTGATTCCAGTGTTTCAATTCTGAGGGACAGTTTTCTATCTTATAGTGGGATTCTGTGTCTGGCTGATAGCATATGTGAGAAAGCTTCTGTATTTGCTTGGCCTGTGTCTGGGAGCTTTTGGGTTTTTGGCTAGAGGAGGAAGGGACTTGGTGCTAGACAGTGGAGTAAGGACAGAGAACTAGGGAGGGGATGTCGAAACCAATTCCAGTCCAGCCTCTTTTGCTGGGCTGGAGCCCCAGGGAGAGAGGAATGGGGCCAGAAGCTGATGGGGCTGTCTTTGTGAAAGCTTTTTGAGAAGTGGCATCAAGGCCCAAGTGACAAAGTACAGCTCTGGGGTGTAAGGCATCTATCCTTTCCTCTTCTGCACACACCCCAGGACTTGCTGGCTCTTTGCAGATTTCCAGAACAGGCTCCCCGGGACCGACGTTAGCGTTCTCACCAGGAAGAACCACTGGCGCTGGGGGTTCCCTCAGGTAGGTAATGGACATTTCCCAAGGGGCGGGCAGAGGCTGCATCTGCCAGGGGCTGGGGTGGGGGGTAGGGGAGTGAGGTGAGGTGGCCGGCACACTGGTTTGTTAGCATGAGTGGGGTCCGCACAGGTTACTTCTTTGGGGTGCACTGAGCAGGGGAGGGGCTGCGGAGGGCTCTGCTCTATGCCAGAACAGACTATGGGAGCCATAGTCCCACAGTGGGACAAAGGAGGCCTCGCTAGAACTGGCCAACTGGGAGTTGTGATGTAACTTGGTGATAGTTACATGTGTTCTGTGTTTTGGGCAATGAGTTCACTCAGTAAACTAAAGTGGAAAATGGAAATGTGGCCTCGTGGTGTAATCTCTGATACAATAGGATCGAAGGGTAGAAATTTATGAAAAGTCCAAATTACATTTTATGCCCCCAAAATATATTTAGATATATAAATATTTATCACTCCATGTATCCGTAAATAACTCTGAAAACTAAGATACATTAATGTTTTTAAAATGTGTGATTCACGATGGGCTGCAACGTTCCTATGAACTCCGACATTACATTAGGGTGACCCAGGTAGCCTGACAATGTTGCTTGCGTGGGCCCTATGATGTCAGAGAATGAAGGATATGTAATATATAAAGCTGTATTGCCCCTAAGAAAGTTGAAGGAAGCAAACATTTATATTTGGAGTTTAACTCTTACTTCCCTCCTATTCTCCTCCCCTTGCTTACCCACTGGGGCCACAAGGGCCCCCAGCTGTTCCATCTCTGCACACAAGGTTCGCTCCGAGCTTAGCATCCTTGCCCGGCTGTCCCCATATGTGAAACTGTCTCCTCCCATTACCAACTCTGTCACCTCCTTCAAGTCTTTGCTCGCGTGGCGCTTCTCCAGGAGTCTACTATTCAGTATTTTAGCTCCTTATTCAAAATTGCAGCTCAAAAGTTCCCCAGTTCCTCATGCTGCTGATCCCCCTTTACCCTGCTCTAATTTTTCTTTTCTTCATGGTATTTATCAATTTCCAGCGTGCTATAGAATTGATTTATTTCTTATATCTACTGTTTATTGTTGGTTCCCCCTGACTTTCTTCTACTCCCCTCCCTGACCGCAGAGTTCTTTGCTGTATTATTCACTGACGAATCCAAGAGGCACATAGTAGGCACTCAATATTTGCTAAGTAAATAAATTCATAGTGTGGGCACTGGAGAAAAACCCCGTGGCTGTTTGATTTTATCACTTTCAGTGCTTTTCCCTCTTAGTTAACTATTTAATGCCTCTTAAAATGATTAAAATTTTAATAATGAAGAATTCAATTAATAGGTTGCTATGTTTGTAAAATACAAACAAAACAAAACAATAAAGAGCAAAAAAAAACTTTTTAATTTTTTTTTTTTTTTTTTTTTTTTTGCGGTACGCAGGCCTCTCACTGTTGTGGCCTCTCCCGTTGCGGAGCACAGGCTCCGGACGCGCAGGCTCATTGGCCATGGCTCACGGGCCCAGCCGCTCTGGGGCATGTGGGATCTTCCCGGACCGGGGCACGAACCCGTGTCCCCTGCATCGGCAGGCGGACTCTCAACCACTGCGCCACCAGGGAAGCCCCTCCTTAGTACATTTTGCACAGGAAAGTCAAATTATGTATACTCTCCTTTTAACTTTGTCTTATCCTTTTGTTGGAAGACATACATAAGTATTATCATCTCATTTTTACTGTCAGGGAAAGTGACAGTTATCCAAGCTCATCCATGTCTAGGAACAGAACAGAAGTCCTGACTTTTACAACTCATCTAGACAAACACGGAGCAGTGAATCCTTGCAGGGACTGGCTTATGTAAACTAGGGAGGAAACCAGGTATAATCTGCTTCCTAAATAATTCCTGTCCTCTCTAAAATAACCAAATAATTCATTGTGTAAAGATGAATTCTTTCATCCAGTCTTCTACCATAGGAGGGAAGTGTGCACATGAAGGACTCACTTGATGGAACTGGGAAGGTGTCTTGCATCCTTTAGGATACATTTGAAAGTGCCTTAGTGGCTGGTACTGTTTTTTCATTGCTGTCGTCTCTAGGCTTATACATAGAAGTCACTGTATGCTGGGGATTGTTTATGAAAATATAACCCCTTCTCTGAAGAGGGTGCCTGGCAACCAATTGACTTGAAAGAATCATCCATAGTACGTGACTAACCTATGAGTATTAAAAAGGAGTTACCCACAGGAATGGCCTTTGCCTCTTCAGAAAATGCTGTAAATCTTAAGACTTTGAGTCATGAGGCCACTGGGCGGGCGAGGAGTGGCATCGCTATCCTTAGAGGGCTAGCCTCTGGTAATAAGAAAAAGGGATGGCCAAACCAGTTGTTATGGAGACAAGAGATGAGTCACCCTCTTGCCTTTCTTTCCAGTAATCCTCGGTCATTTCAGGGATAGATAAAGCTCATGCCCTTGCTACTTAGTGGGCTCATCATGTGCTCAAACATCTTTTTCGCTTCACTTCCTTAATTGCACATCCCCAAGCACCACTCTTTGGTGTCAAATCCATGCCCCTTAGAGCTAACAAAAGGGTTTTGCTATGATTGGGTGTGCCTGGGAATTTATAATTTGTATACATGCAGTAAATGACTCAACAGTACCCTACCCAAAGCCTATAAAACTCTTCCAAGACAAGTGTAAAAAGCAATCTAATAACGTCAATAAAAATATCATTGAGTGACTACTATATACAAATCACTACGGTATTTGAAATAAGGGACAAGCCCAGTATTAGCCCTCAAGCAATAGTTTGGCTGATTTCTACTGATAAAGAGATTTTTAGGACCCTGCCATGAAAGCAAGGACCCTGGGAGAGGCCTCTCACCAGGATGGGGAGGAGGAACTTTGAGGAAGCTGGTGGCATGCCAGAAGATCCAGAGGGCATCTGGATGAGGGGAACTTTTGTTAGAGAGAGCCAGGGGAGAGTAGACAAAGAGGGGAGCAAAGAGGGTGAGTAAAGAAAAGAGAGAGGGCTTCCCTGGTGGCACAGTGGTTGAGAATCTGCCTGCCAATGCAGGGGACACGGGTTCGAGCCCTGGTCTGGGAAGATCCCACATGACGCGGAGCAACGAAGCCCGTGCGCCACAACTACTGAGCCTGTGCTCTAGAGCCTGCAAGTCACAACTACTGAGCCCGCGCGCCACAACTACTGAAGCCCGTGTGCCTAGAGCCCGTGCTCCATAACAAGAGAAGGCACCGCAATGAGAAGCCCCCACACCGCAACAAAGAGTAGCCCCCGCTTGCTGCAACTAGAGAAAGCCCGCGCACAGCAATGAAGACCCAATGCAGCCAAAAATAAATAAGATTAATTAAAAAATAAATAAAAATAAAAATGGTCTTAAAAAAAAAACACCACCAGGCACTGAATGAATACATGTTGAATAAAGTGAATAAATGGTTAAATAGCATCCCCTTTTCTTAGACATGAAGGAAGGAGTCACTAGGACTAATATTCTTGATAGCAAGGGGTGAAGACAATCTTTTTTTTGTTTTTTTTTTTTCAGAGAGAGCCCCAACTAGGGTGCATTTATTTCCTCCTGGGCCTGGCAGGCTGGGAGCAGAATACAGACAAAGGCACTGGGGCATGTGACCTGTTATGGCCTGGAGTTCAGCTGCCTGGGTGGTAACTGGGTGGGTGTGCCAGGGTGTGTAGGGACTGGAGTGATCCTCCCAGAACTGAGAGAAGGGCCCTTGGGATGTGCAAGCAACACAAATGTTGGGCTTGGCACAGATGCAAGAGAGGGGTTATGGAGCAGATGTGAGATGGGTGTGCTGGGGCAGGGTGTGTTGAAGCATGTTGGGCCCTGGCTGTTGACTGAGAATCCGGGTGCCAAGGGCTGGGAGAACAGAAAGGCCTGTGGGTCAGCAGGAGCCATGAAGATGTGACTGCAAACAGGATCAGCCCTGGGGGAGACTGAAGAGTCCAAGGTGACTCCTACATCGAGGCGATGAAGGGGCGGGTCTGGGACTCCCGTTCAGGAATACATGGTCAGCTGCAGCCACTCCTGGGTGTTCACCTGGGTTTGTCCAGTGCCATCTTTGTCAAGAGGTTTGAAGGCACGGAACATCACATCCAGTCTGATCAGGCAGCTGATGAAGTTGTCAGAATAAGTGTTCCCTCCCTCCTCTGAGTAGCGTCGGATGATCGTGTTGTAGAGATGCTCATTCAGGCAGAATCCTGCTGCCTCAAAGGCCCCCGGGAGTTCACTGCTGCCAATGGTCCCTGAACGGTCAATGTCAAACTGTTTGTATATGGCCTGCCACTTTTTGATGTTGTTCCACAAGTACGTGAATTCCTCGAAGCCCAGCTTGCCGGTCGTGTCACTATCCATAACGGCCACCATGCTGCGACATGTGTCAATGCCAAAACCATCAGTCTTCAGATCAGGATGTCGGGTCACGACTTTGTTGAGAATGTTCATGAGTTCTGTGGCACTGACCTCCATGTCCTCTCCAGCCAGCTGGGCAAAGAGCCTCCGGAACTGCTGGACCTTCTCACTCTCATTGGCCTGGATGTTGGAGTAATGGGTGCGAGGGGGCGGGGGCTCTGGTTTGTACTGCGCAGACGCCTCACCCATTCTGTTCTTGCTGGACAAGCGTCTTCCTCCAGGCCCCGAGACAATCTTTTTTAACTGGTGATAAAGAAGGTGGTGAAGAGTGCAGGTGTGGACAGAGAAACTGGTGGTCCAGTTATGATCAAATCCACCAGAATTCATATAAAAGCTATACCAGAATTTTCACTCTTAAAGACAAAGAAAGAAAGGCAACAGTCAATATTTCCTTTACAAATACACACTAAAAGTCATGTGACTAAGTATTTCTAAAGCTCAGTGACTAATGATGGATATGGTACTTCCTTTATACTTTTCTTTCAAGAGATAACACCCAGACAAACATAGAATAACCAGCTTTGTCTTCTAGCATTTCTCTGATAGGTGGAAACTTTCTAAAATAAATAGAAGTGCACTATTTTTTCAAATATAAGTGTGATCAGGTCTGGGAAAAAAGTGTTTCTTCCACTTGTGTCTTTTTTTCCCTTTGGGATTAAAAAATTTTTTTCAGTGTTTTCCCTTTGACATAGCCTGTGAGGAAACAAAATTGCATAGATTTCTTTTTTTTAAATACATTTATTTATTTAATTTATTTATTTTTGGCTGTGTTGGGTCTTTGTTGCTGCGCACGGGCTTTCTCTAGTTGTGGCGAGCAGGGGCTACTCTTTGTTGGGGTGTGCGGGCTTCTCATTGCGGTGGCTTCTCTAGTTGTGGAGCACGGGCTCTAGGCACACAGGCTTCAGTAGCTGTGGCACGCAGGCTCAGTAGTTGTGGCTCACGGGCTCTAGAGCACAGGCTCAGTAGTTGTGGGGCACGGGCTTCGTTGCTCCATGGCATGTGGGATCTTCCCAGACCAGGGATCGAACCCGTTTCCCCTGCATTGGCAGGCGGATTCTCAACCACTGCGCCACCAGGGAAGCCCCAAAACTGCATAGCTTTTTGCCAATAAAATCATAATTCTGGCAGCTACGTCATCATATTTGTACCTCCTTATAATTAAGATGAGGTTTGAAAAAAATATTTTTATTCCTTTAATGATACTATAGAGCCTATGTTATTCCTTCTGCTCTTTCTCATCTGCTGATCTGCTTTTTCGGAAGGGTAGGCACTTTTACATGCCAGTAGTTTCCAGGTTACTGAGATCTTTAGACAGCTCTCTCTAACTGCGTCACTCCCCGTTCCTCACCACCTCTTTATATTTTCAACTGTCAGTGAACTGTGGGACAGGAATCAGGTCTGCCACCCCAGGACACAGAACAGGCCTCAGGGCCTCAGATTTCCCACTTCTTGAAGAGACAGAACCCCTGTTTTTTTTTATGGGGACTGTACAGGTTGGTTGCTAACTCCCTAATTCTCTTGAAACGGATTTGAGATTCTTAGAGGAAAGGTCTGAGTGAGGAAAATCCAACGTGGTTTTGAGTTGGAGGTCAGTTGGCCTTGTAGGTGCCCCCAGGGTGGGTCCTCGCAAAGCTGGAGACGAGGCAGATTCAGCCATCCCAAAGAAATGGGTCCCTCTGACCATCGGTCCCTAAAGCCAAAGTCTTACGGAGTAGGTGTGTTAATGTTTTGGGTTAGGTCCCTTTGGCTGTTTTTAAAAAGAGGATGCTTGGTGGTTCCTCATGTTATCACAATGGCATAAAATCCTGTGTTCCTGTGTTTCTGTGTTTAGACATCAGGGTACCTCCTATTCCTGGCTCAGTGGGTTTAGAGGTATGTGTCATGTGCCTAAGCATAAGCGCCTCTCTGGGGAATCCCTTTGTCTCCTGTTGCTACAGGTGAGTGTGTCCAAGCATTTAGAAATAGGGCGTCCTCACAGCTTAAATGCATGTGAGAAAAACATAGATAGAACTCAAGCCAAGTAGCATGGTTTAGTGGCTGAGTTGGCAGTAGAGACTCTCATGACACAGGAGACATGCTTCAGACAAGGACAGAGTCTTGCATCTGGGTGTAGCCCTTCAGGGCAGTTCAAAGCTCCAGACTTGACTTGAAGTCAAAGGGAGCCTCTGTGGTTGAATGGAAGCAGTGGACGGTCTGATGTCAGTCAAAGCCATATGAACTGTGGTTCAGTCCTCTGTGCACCTGGGCCTGGTAGGCAACAAGGCAGGAGGCCTGGGGGTTTAGGGGCAAGAGATCCAGTTCCCATATTCATAAGAGCCTCAAATTTGGACTTCTGCACTACCTGCAAATGAGGTTATGAATTCAGACACAAAGCTGTAGTTACAGGAGGGAAAGAAGACAGTATTCATCATATAAGTTTAATTTTAAATACACAAACATTCAAACTTACTATGATTTTAAAATCTTATTTAGCCATTGTTCATTTCTTAAATATACTAGGAGCCTCAGAGATGGAATTGACCTGCCTTCACTCTGCCTTCTTGCTCTTACTAACAGGGGCTGTTAGTAAGTAAGTGTTGACTGAATGACTAGGAGGCAGGGAGTCTGAATAATCCATGATTATGGAGAGTTTACCAAGAGAAACAGTTCTACACCCTTTTCCTGGCAGTCATATGTCTCCTGTTCACCCCCGAGAATGTACTGCTCCCAAGGGACCACAGCCAGCTGCTACCACCCCTGCCAGGGCTGCCAGAGCTGCAGTGAGCTCCACACAGAGCCCACCAGCTCTAGCGCAAGGCTCAGCTTCCTCCCAACCCCTGTTGCTCCTCGAATGGCTCCACCCATCTACTGAGCACTTTGGGTGGTGGGGAGACCAAGATATATCTGGAAGAGGGCATGTGAAAAGAGACATAATAATAGTGCAGGTTTCTCCCACTGCACGAGGGGAAACAAATCTCATGATGATTTATAGTTCATGTTTTGCTGCAGAGCTGAGCTCTCTCTGCCCTGCAAAGCCTTTGGGATGAAAGAGGACACTAACGCTCATTTCTCCCTTGGCTGTTCACACAGCGTCAGTCGTTAAAGCCACACCTGAAGCCTTTCATCTAGAAATACATTTAGGTTAATGAATTCAGAGTATCAGTATAATCAGCCACAGAGCTTTGGTATTCAGGCTCTTTCAGTTAAACAGTGTAAGGCCCAGGACACCAAGAATCACCAGTCAAGACAGACGAACCAGCAGCAATATCCATGGGGTGATAGGAATGATAATCTCTTTTCAGTTCGATCCAACAAATATTTATCTAGGCTTACTCTGTATAAGCACTGCCAGGTCTCAGGAGGAGAGGGAATTCACTTCTTGTCCTCAGAGACATTGGGAGCAGTTTGGTGTCATTCCGACTTTAGGCTTTGGAGTCAGACCAGTGTGCAAAAGTGCTTGGCAGAGAAACTGTCACATACAGGATCTGAGTAAAGGGTGTGGTTCCTTTTCTTTTTCTGCCAGAAGCTTTGCTCACACCAGCCCCGTCAAGGACCGGCCTCCTGCCCCTGAGTCCCAGTTCTTGGCTGGGCCCCCGCACTGTGTTGCCAGAGCTGGTGGAAGCCAGGCACCTTCTTGGCCCTCTGCTCAAGTCTGCTCCTTATAACCAGACACCATATTCCTTCTGCTCTCCAGGATGCTTATCTGTGGCCAAAGCTGAACCTCCTTGATGCTGCCTGCCTGAATTTCTGGGATCCATCCCTGACCCGGCCTGTCATGAGACCAACTATATCTAGACTATGTCCATTTTACTGCTGAAAAACCTCTGATGCCCCAGCTCCAGGCAAATCAGTTTTCTTAAACGTCACCTTTGGTCATATCACACCTGTTCAGAAACTCCCAGTGACTCCCCATGACCTCTAAATTAAGATGAAATCTCAGCCTGAGGGTCTCGGTTTGGCTTAATCTAGCCTAGCCCACCTCTTTAGATTCATCTTTCTTCCCACCTGTGTGTAACATACCAGCCTTAGTGGCTCCACTCTTAGGGGACTAATTGCATTGCTTAAGTACGTTCTGACACTTCCTTCCTGTGTTCTTTGCCCTTGCTAGACTTTGATGGGATTTCAACATAGGAAGATAGAGGGAGATGGAGGAAGATGGCTAAAGGGGGCAATAGGAGCATAGATGACATAGATCTGGGAGTGTATGGAGACCAGAGAGGAGATATGTTTGGTTACTGGATATCGGGCACTTACAATCCCAGAATTATAACCCTTAAAGAGGAAACTTAATGTACCATCTGGTCTACCCCTGGCCTTAATGCTGGAGAAATATTTTTGTTCTTATTCTATATATTAGACCATAAAAGCTCAGAGAGGTTAAAATGACATAAATGGAGGTAGGGAGAGAAATGTTTAGGCAGACAAATTGAGGGCATCCTATAGAAGCCTTTGATGCCAGGTTAAACAGCTTGTACTAAATTCAGTCAATGATGGGGACTACTGACATCTTTCACTGGGGTAGTGACGTGATTAGAGCTCTGTGGGGGGCAGTGTTTCCAGACTGTGGGATATGATCCATTAGTGGCCCACAAATCCAATTTCGTGGGTCCCACGATAAAAAAAAAATATCAGAGTGCAGTATTGCTTTGTGTGTTTTGTATGTGTGTACTGGGTTGTGAGGTAAAAATATATATATATACATATATTTTTTTAAATTTATTAAAAAAATTTTTTTGGCTGCATTGGGTCTTTGTTGCTGCACATGGGCTTTGCCCTAGTTGTGGCAAGCAGGGGCCACTCTTCATTGTGGTGCACGAGCTTCTCATTGTGGTGGCTTCTCTTGTTGCGGAGCACGGGTTCTAGGCGGGCGGGCTTCAGTAGTTGCGGCACGAGGGCTCAGTATTTGTGGCTCACGGGCTCTAGAGCGCAGGCTCAGTAGTTGTGGTGCAGGGGCTTAGTTGCTCTGTGGCATGTGGGATCCTCCTGGAGCAGGGCTCGAACCCAGGTCCCCTGCATTGGCAGGCAGATTCTTCACCACTGTGCCACCCGGGAAGTCCCTAAAATATATTTCTTATTGTGAGTCATGGCCAAAAAATTTTGAAAGCCCCAGAGCTAGGAAGACTAATCTGATGACAAATCAGAGGCTGAATTAGGGGTGCGGAGGAGGAAACTGGAGCCTGTGAGTCTAGTTAGGATGCTCTTGTCATAGCCAAAGGGGGCAGTAAGAAGGACATGAATGGGAAGGAGAAGCCATGGGAAGGGCGATGAGGGGAGGACGTGAGGTATTCTGTGAGGTGGGAATGTAGGGTCTCAGGATGTTGCATTGTGGGGGGCTCAGGGAGAGGGACGAACCAGTCAGGGGTGACTGAAAGTCATATGCTGGTACCCACAGCCAAGGGGGGAAGTTGGAAGAAGGGGCTGGTTTGAGTCCTAGCACAAAAGACTGATGCAAAGACACACAACCACCATCAGGTACTGGATCAGTCAGGGTCCCAGCAGTAGAAGGAATCCACTGTCATGGTTCCAGTGCAGAGACTGAAGGAAAGGAGGATTTCCAGAGCTATGCTCAGGCTTAAGGGAACCAACCTGGGATGATGAGGTGCCCAGAGATTAACCACGGAAGGAAGCCCAAACCTATAGGGCACCACTCCCAACTTCTCTTCCACTCTCCCATCCCTGAAACAAGTCCCTGACTGCCTTTTTTTTTTGTCGCTATCATTACTCCTAGTGCTATTATTTCTAGCCTCATCGTCACAACGGGCAAATGTTTATTGAACCCTTACCCTGTGCCAAAGGCTCTACATTTGATTTAATCACATTTATGTCATGAGTTGTTTCTATCAATATTTCAGCTTCACAGATAAAGAAGTAGAAACTCAGGGACATTAAAAAAAAACTTGGCTAAAAACAAAAACAAAAATAAAAACAAAAAACCTTGGCCAAGACCACACAGTTAATAAGTGGCAGAGCTAGAGTATGAAGCCAGGCAGTCTGATTTCTTTTTTTTTTTTTTTTTTTTTTTTTTTGCGGTACGTGGGCCTCTCACTGTTGTGGCCTCTCCCGTTGCGGAGCACAGGCTCCGGACGCGCAGGCTCAGCGGCCATGGCTCACGGGCCCAGCCGCTCCGCGGCATGTGGGATCTTCCCGGACCGGGGCACGAACCCGTGTCCCCTGCATCGGCAGGCGGACTCTCAACCACTGCACCACCAGGGAAGCCCCAGTCTGATTTCTTGACCACTGTTATTCACTGCAATGCACTCCTAATTATTGAGAAATAGAAGATAGCAAAGGTAGCAAATGGCAGAGCAGTTGAGCAGCTTCCCTGGTGGCGCAGTGGTTAAGAATCTGTCTGCCAATGCAGGAGACACGGGTTCGAGCCCTGGTCTGGGAAGATCCCACATGCCACAGAGCAACTAAGCCTGTGCGCCAAAACCACTGAGCCTGTGCTTTAGAGCCTGTGAGCCACAACTACTGTGCCCGTGTGCTACTGAAGCCTGCATGCCTAGAGCCTGTGCTCTGCAACAAGAGAAGCCACTGCAGTGAGAAGTCTGCAGCACCGCAATGAAGAGTAGCCCCCACTCGCCGCAACTAGAGAAAGCCTGTGCGCAGCAAAGAAGACCCAACACAGCCAAAAATAAAAATAAATTAATTAATTAAAAAAAAACAACTTAGACTAAAAGACTAAGTCACTGGTCACGTGGGACTTACTCTAAATTTGATACAAGTCGGACTAGGCAACTCGTGGTCTCTCTTTCCTAATTCCTTCTTCAAAGCTCTAGTGGGACTTGTCAGTTCGTTTTTTGTTTTTGGCTGCGGAGAACGGGGGCTACTCTTTGTTGCAGTGTGCGGGCTTCTCATTGTGGTGGCTTCTCTTGTTGCAGAGCACGGTCTCTAGGCACGTGGGCTTCAGTAGTTGTGGCGCACGGGCTTAGTTGCTCCGCGGCATGTGGGATCTTCCCGGACCAGGGCTCGAACCCGTGTTCCCTGCATTGGCAGGCGGATTCTTAACCACTGCCCCACCAGGGAATCCCCTGTCAGTTAGGTTTTATCTAGAATATCATCCTCCCACTCACCCACCACCTACAGGGTCAGCTGCTAGAGTCATGATCTCCAGTTTTAGCTGGGAGCAGAATTGGGTTGCCCTAGTTGCCTGACCATGGATTCTGCAACCTCTTTCAGAACTTCCTCCTCAGTTTTTCCTCTGGTTAGGGCCTCCTGGTTGCCCTTTGGCCCTTCTTCTCTGCAACTGCTTGAATCAAGTCCAAGTTGGGAGCCCCGTGATTCCTCTCAGGGCCGCAGGCTGGTGCACTGATTGTAGAGTTGCCCCCTTATGCTCCCTCTGCCCTCTTGCACTTCTCACCTTCGAAGTCTTGCCTTTTCCCATGATCCAGTTCACATCCCCGTGCAGGGTGCCTGAAGTGTGTGTTACCTAACCAAGTGTTACGGCTCGGTCTATCCTAAGTCCAGATTCACAGTCCAAGCCACTCTGTGAACCTCATTTTCCAGCAGCTGAGTGGCCCCCGCCGAAATCCCAGGACCTGTCTGTCTGCCTTCCCCCTGTACCTCCAGCTGCCTCCAGCTGCCCACCATCCTGTACATCAGCCCCCTCTGGACCTCTCACGAGGCCCTCTTCTCACATCAGAAGGGCCTGATATCCTGCTCAGCTCACTGATCGGAGAGGCTTGTGCAGGGTTAAGCAAGGCTCCCCCAGCTCATGCCAGCAACCCCGTGCTCTCCCCAAGCTGCCTTCTGATGACTCACTGCCCCCCCGCCCATGCCTTCCCTCCCCACTTTATTTCAGGAAATGACTTTTGAGAACGGTATCACTTTTTTTTTTTTTTAAGAATAGAAAAATACTTCTCACTTACACGGGATAACAACAGCAATCCCTAATGCTGTTAATAACACACACACACACACATACACACAAATGTACACACACTCTCCAAAAGGGGCTTTCAAAAACCAGGCTTACATGGAAGGGGACTGGTAGGGTTCTCCTGGTGAAAGTGGTAGAATATTAACTACCTTGTTTCCACTGCTCCCACAAATAGAGAAATCACTTCAAGCTGGATAGGAAAAGCACAAGGGCAGTCCAAAAGAATGTAAGCCTGAGATCAACTGCATGTCAGGAAGAGAAAGTCCAGCTACTTTAAGGGCCATCAAGTTTCTATGTCCAGAAATATTATGTCCCAGGATGTGGATTGCAAATTTTTAGTATTATAACTTTTTCAGACAAATCTAATATGAACCCTAATTTTTTTAATGTTTAAATAATTTTTTTGTATACATTTAAAGTTAAAACTTATTTAGCATTCACTTCTTATAAAGTTAATCTATGAGGAAAAATTATTGTCTTGATGAATACCAAATTTGGAACAATTAATATAGGTATGACCATTGCAATCTTATATAAGCTCAGCATTTAATTTACTTCTATACATTATTTTAGTTGCAAAGAGTAAACAAATATTTATTAGAAAACAAAATAAAAACAGCTTGCCTTATCACCTATTATTTAAACTGATCCAGAAGTTTGAAAAAAGGAGTACTAGAACATTTAAAAATTTCCAGATAATCATAATCAAGACTATTGAATTTCTTGTCCAGGATACAAAAGTCAGACATGAACTACCCAACACTTTTTATAAGCAGTAGAACCAGGTGACAGGTTACGCATTCACTTGTGAAAGATCACTGAGGCCTGACAAGAGCAGGGACCAAATAGATGCTTCTGAGTCTGGTGTGACTGAGTGCTGCATTTTGGGGAACTTTGTTACAGGAACAGACATAAAAGGTCAGTGCAGACCCATAAGCTTCCTAATCAGTGGTACATGACTGACTAGTCTATGGTGGTAGAGTCAGATGGTGATGGGGGAAGGGTGCCAGTGACTTGAAAGGGCATAAGGGGACTCTCTGCAGTGCTGGACATTGTCTATATCTTGATATGGGTGGCAGTTATATGGAGTATATATGTATGAAAATTCATAAGCTGTATACCTAAGAATTGTGCATTTGACTGTAGGTAAATAATACTTCAAAGTCCTATTGGCTGAAAGAGAGAGGGAGAAGAGAGAGAAGCAGGGAGGGCCCAAGAAGCTCTATCCCAGGATTTGCTCATAAACTTGTCAGCAAAAGTTTATGTGCCACATATATGGAATCTAAAAAAATGGTACTGATAAACCTAGTGGCAGGGAAGGAATAAAGACACAGACATAGAGAATGGACTTGAGGACACGGGGAGGAAGGGGAAGCTGGGATGAAGTGAGAGAGTAACATTGACATATAATCACTACCAAATGTAAAATGGATGGCTAGTGGGAAGCTGCTGCATAGCACAGGGAGATCAGCTCGATGCTTTGTGAAGACCTAGAGGGGTGGGATAGGGAGGGTGGGAGGGAGATGCAAGAGGAAGGGGATACGGGGATATATGTATACATATAGCAGATTCACTTTGTTGTACAACAGAAACTAACACAACATTGTAAAGCAATTATACTCCAATAAAGATATTTAAAAAAAAGTTTATGTGCCAGTGTTTTCCATTGTGTTATGATTTGATAGCTAACACAGCTGCATGTTTGTGTTTTTAATTATAGTTTTAAAAAATAGTTTTAAATGTATGTTAAAAATGAAATCCAGGTATATTTAAAATATAAAATTCAAATCAAATATAGCTAGAAGGTGAAATTCAAATCAAATTCAAATCACTAGTGACCTCTCCATCATTCCCGACAATATGCAAAAACTCATGGAAGATTGAAAATGCTCTGGGTGACCAGAGATGACCAAATGGCTGAAGGTCAAGCCTGTGGAAAAGGCGAGCACAGCGTGCTCAGCCCCTTGGAAAGCACACAGGCCTCTGCATGTCCCACCTGGGTTCAAGTCCTAACTCTGCTGGTTACCTAAGGTCCTGCATCTAGTACCTTATCAAATACACAGCCTCAGTTTCCTCATCTGTAAAATGGGTATAACGCCATCTGCCTCAGAGTTGTTGCGAGGTTAAGTGAGACTATAACTAAAGTGTCCAGCACACTTAGCTGGCCCCCAACAAATGTTAGTTCTCATCTCTTCTGCATCCCATAATACACTAAAATATACTTGGTTTAGAGGGGGTCTGCCTACCTTGAGTAAGGCATGCCTTTGACTTGTTTTCCCAGAGGCAAGAGGGACTTGCATCTCACCATACACAGCCAAACCTGGCACCTCCTTGCTGCCAGCGACACATCTGCAGGACTATACACAGGCCCTGGACAGAAACATTCAACACAAGTGGAGGTGCTAGTCATCCTACTTTAGAAAGAAAATGACCAGAATGTGAGTGAGCAGACTATCCATTCCAGGCCCTGGCTCCACAGCCACAGGAGCAGAACAGAAATTTGTGAGAGGACAGGAGGAAGTTTCTTCTCTTTCGAGGTTTCTCCTTCCTTTTCTTTTCCTCAGCCAAGCTTGGGAAATGGGAGAAAACTAACCAAAGGCAAGAAGGCAGAAAGCGGGAATTCCCTGGTGGTCCAGTGGTTAGGACTTGACACTTTCACTGCCAAGGGCCCGGGTTCAATTCCTGCTCAGGAAACTAAGATCCAGCAAGTTGCATGCCATGGCCAAAAAAAAAAAAGGCAGAAAGCATCTCTCATCCTTTGATCATGAGAGTGAAAACATGTTTCATGTTTCTCATAGCATATTAAATGCTAGGTTCAAGATGTCCTGTTGGGGAGGTGGTGTCCATACCGGAGATGGGTGTGGCCATCACACCAGTGTGTTAGCCTCAGCATTCTGGGCTTGCATGGACTCCTACTATTTGGTCTATCGGAAATATTTCCTCGTAAGGATGAACGCTTAGTTTGGTCTCAGGGCCAGGTGTTCCCCTTCAGATCATTGCCTGAAAGAAATGGTTTTAAGCTACCAAGAAAACAAGTTAGGTCTGTCTCACTTATTCTATGTGAACCTTCAGGTTCCAGCAAACCTGCTTCTCAGATGTACTGGATTTTCATCTTCCAGTTTCAGAGATCTGAACCAATTATGCCCTGGAAACAGATCTCAGTTTCCAAGCACTCCTCTCTGCCTGGTATTCAGGGTATGAGGGGCTACATCCTGCTTTGGTAAACTCTGTCCCGGTAGGAGTTCAAGACCAAGAGTAGTTAAAGCTGGAGCCCAGAGGCTTGTAAGAGATTTACCAAGTTGCCCCGAGAGAGGTTGCTTCTCAATCTTTAGCCCTTTTTATTTTTAAAATCTTTTTATAAATTTATTTATTTATTTTTGTGTGAGTTGGGTCTTCGTTGCTGTGTGTGGGCTTTCTCTAGTTGCGACGAGTGGGGGCTACTTTTCGTTGCCGTGCACGGGCTTCTCATTGCGGTGGCTTCTCTTGTTGTGCGTGGGCTTCAGTAGTTGTGGCTCGCAGGCTCTAGAGCGCAGGCTCAGTAGTTGTGGCACACGGGCTTAGTTGCTCTGTGGCATGTGGGATCTTCCTGGACCAGGGCTCGAACCCGTGTCCCCTGCATTGGCAGGCGGATTCTTAACCACTGCGCCACCAGGGAAGTCCCTTTAGCCCTTTTTATAAGTAAGGCTTCATGCCCTCCCTCTGCTGGAGACTTCAGACCCCAAAAGGTATTTGCCTTTCCAGAGGCCTCTTCTTTCAGGTCAGCCCCAGGCTAACCTAACCTTGTGCAGTTCTGACCGGCTCTGTTAACCTTTTATTTCACTCTCACAGACCTGGTGAATGCCTTTGTGAACTGGCCTTGAAAAAGTTTTACAGACTCCACAGTCTGGATTTTCTCTGCCAGTACTCTGTTTGCTTGTTATGTTGCAAGAATGGGACCCAACAGCCTCCATACCCCACGACTCAGCCTCACTCTAATGAGCTGTGTGTTGCAGGCCTTCCTGGGGCAGCGCCCCCTCTAACTTCGGCCAGGTGCTGCCTAGGCCACCAGAGACCTGCCTGAGCCAGGACGTGAGTCAAAACACTCCCCACAGGCAGGCAGAGGGAAAGGGAAGGTGAATTCCGGTGTGTCCCACTCCCCAACACTGCAGCCACTCTTGGCCTTTCCCCGTCACAGCCTGGGAGGCACCAGTTAAGGGTTAGGAAGAACTTCTGTAGTGAGATCCTTTTTTTTTTTTTTTTTGCGGTACGTGGGCCTCTCACTGCTGTGGCCTCTCCCGTTGCGGAAAACAGGCTCCGGACGCGCAGGCTCAGCGGCCATGGCTCACGGGCCCAGCCGCTCCGCGGCATGTGGGATCCTCCTGGACCGGGGCACGAACCCACGTCCCCCGCATCGGCAGGCAGACTGTCAACCACTGCGCCACCAGGGAAGCCCGTGAGATCCATTTTGATCCATCCTTTTCTCAGAGTCAGAGATAGAGTGGCTATCTCTGACTCTGAGAAAAGGCAATGGTGATATCCACCTCAGGGTTGTGTGAAGAAGCCTGTCTTATTTTCAGCTAATTGGTCTTAGATTTGTAGGGCATCAATTTCCTGGAAAAAAAAAAAGTCTGACTGTTAAGCTTTTGGGGGCAAACCGGAGGAAATCATAGAATTAACAATTGAGATTCTCAGAATCTCTGGCCAAAAAAAAAAAAAGAGATGACAGAGAAAAAGAAATCACTGTGCTCTAGAGCTGTGGCAGAAGGCCAAACACTGGATAATGGCCACAGAAGAGATATTAATGAATTACGTTTAAACATATGCTTCTCTTTGGAAAGGAGTTGCTTAGTGGGAAAACTGCTAAATGGGAAAACCTTAACTGATTTTACCTTAAATTCTTTTAACCTTAAACTCTTTTACCAGATTTTAAAAATTCAGGCCTCCTTGCAAAAATGCAAACACATTTCTATCTCTAGATGGGCTGTAACAAAAGCAGAAGACTTAAACAATAGTCAGTTTTATGAAAAGAGATGAAATCTGACCACAGTTCACACATTTCCCAATGATTTTCTGTTTGCTACATCTTATCTATGAATCATCTGACACAAAACAGCTGTGAGGCCTCTCTGCTATAAAGACATGATGGTATAAGTTCCATGCTCTAACAGGAACTGCACCCCAGTTTGTGGTCTAGTCGATGACAAAATTTACATAATACGAGTTCCAGTCCACTAAGCCTACCCCACAGGGTGGCTACCCCTCCCCTCCTGCAATCCCTGGAACGGCCATACTTTGGACTGGCTCCCGCCCCAGCAGGAAACACAGGCCTCTTGGCTGCTAGTTCCAGAGTGTTGCCTGGTTCCTGACCACACCCGTAGATTTGTTTGCTTTCTTTCATTTTGGGGAGGGTCTTTTTATTTTATTTATTTATTTTAAAAATTTCATTGAAGTATAGTGTTGACTTACAATGTTGTGTTAATTTCTGCTGTACAGCAGAGTGACTCAGTTATACATATATATATTCTTTTTCATATTCTTTTCCATTATGGTTTATCACAGGATATGGAACCTAGTTCCCTGTGCTATACAGTAGGACCTTGTTGTTTATCCATCTTATATATAACATTTTGCATCTGCTAATCCCAGACTCCCAATCCTTCCCTTCCCCTCCCCCACCCCTTGGCAACCACAAGTCTTTTCTCTGTGTCTGTGAGTCTGTTTCTGTTTTATAGATATGTTCATTTGTATTGTATTTTAGATTCCACATATACGTGATATCATATGGTATTTGTCTGTCTGACTTACTTCGCTTAGTATGATAATCTCTAGGTCCATCCATGTTGCTGCAAATGGCATTATTTCATTCTTTTTAATGGCTGAGTAATATTCCACTGTACATATATATATATATATATATATATATATATATATATATATCACATCTTCTTTATCCATTCATCTGCCAGTGGACATTTAGTTTGTTGCCATGTCTTGGCTATTGTAAATAGTGCTGCTATGAACAAAGTGGCACATGCATCTTTTCATATTATATTTTGTCTGGCTATATGCCCAGGAGTGGGATTGCTGGATCATATGGCAACTCTATTTTTTAGTTTTTTGAGGAACCTCCATACTGTTCTCCATAGTGGCTGCACCAATTTACATTCCCACCAACAGTGTAAGAAGGTTCCCTTTTCTATACACCCTCTCCAACATTGATTATTTGTAGACTTTTTAATGATGGCCAGTTTGACCTGTGTGAGGTAGTCACTACCTCATTGTAGTTTTGATTTGCATTTCTCTAATAATTAGTGATGATGAGCATCTTTTCATGTGCCTATTGGCCATCTGTATGTTTTCTTTGGAGAAATGTCTATTTAGGTCTTCTGCTCATTCTTTGATTGGGTTTTTGTTTTGTTTTGTTTTGTTTTGTTATTGAATTTATGAGCTGTTTGTATATTTTGGAAATTAGGCCCTTATTGGTCGCATCATTTGCAAATATCTTCTCCCATTCCATAGGTTGTCTTTTCATTTTGTTTATGCTTTCCTTTGCTGTGTAAAAGCTTATAAGCTTAAAGAGGTCCCATTTGTTTATTTTTTGCTTTTATTTCTATTGCCTTGGGAGACTCACCTAAGAAAACATTGGTATGATTTATGTCAGGGAATGTTTTGCCTATGTTCTCTTCTAGGTGTTTTATGGAGTCTTGTCTTATATTTAAGTCTTTAAGCCACTTTGAGTTTATTTTGTGTATGCTGTGAGTGTGTGTTCTAACTTCATTGATTTACATGTGACTGTCCAAGTTTCCCAGCACCACTTGCTAAAGAGGAATTTTTGTTTTGATACAATTGCAATTTTACAGAAAAATTACAAGAACAGTACAAGGAACTCCTACAATCTTTGATCCATTTATTTGCATTTTTGCCTTATTTGCACTCGGGCACACACTCTCTCTCTCTGTCTCTCTCTCTCTGTCTCTCTCTCTCTGTCTCTCTCTCTCTCCCCCTCTCTCCTCCCACCCCTTCCTTCCCTCCCTCCCTTTTAAAAGTGAGCTGGAGATGTGGTGCCCCTTTACTGCTAAATACTGCAGTGTGCATTTTCCAGGAAGACATTCTCTTACCACAGTTCAGTTAACACAATCAGGGAATTAAGCATTAATCCAATACTACTATCTATTTCATCAATTGTTCCCAAAATGTCCTTACTTTTTTTTCTCTCTCTCCAAGTCCAGGACCAAATCCAAGATCACACACAACATTTAGTTGTCAGATCTATTTATTTTCCTTTATTCTGGAACATTCCTTCAGCTTTTCTTTATGTTTCTTGACCCTATCATTTTAAAAGAGTACAGGCCAGTTATTTTGTAGAATGTCTTTCAATGTGAGTTTGTTTCATGTTTCCATGATTAGATTCAGGTTATGCATTTTTGGCAGGAATATCACAGAATTGTTGGTGTGTCCTTCTCCAAGCATCCCAATCCGAGGCACATGGTATTGGATATTGGTTTATACTAATATAGCATTGTTAGGTTTGATTACTTGATTAAGTGCTTTCTGCCTTAATAATAACTCTGAAGTTATTATTTTTTCCTTTGTAGTCAATAAGTAATTGGGGGGCATACTTTGCAACTGTGTAATTGTCCTTTTTTTTTTTTGAGACTCATTCTCTTTTTTTTAAAATTTTTTTGGCTGTGTTGGGTCTTCATTGCTGCGCACGGGCTTTCTCTAGTTGCAGTGAGTGGGAGCTACTCTTCATTGCAGTGCACGGGCTTCTCATTGAAGTGGCTTCTCTTGTGGCGGAGCACGGGCTCTAGGCGCGTGGGCTTCAGTAGTTGTGGTGCATGAGCTTAGTTGCTCCACAGCATGTGGGATCTTCCCAGACCAGGGATTGAACCTGTGTTCCCTGCATTGACAGGCGGATTCTTAACCACTGCGCCACAAGGGAAGTCCAGTAATTATCCAATTTTCTGTCAAACTTTTCCCTATCAGTTTTCTACCTCTGTTATTTTGGTGTTCTAAGTGAAGAGGTTTCCCTTTACCTCCATTTATTTATTTGTTCATTTATTTATTTATATCAATATGGATTCTTATTTTATTTAGTGGGGTATAATCCATTACAAATATTATTTATTTTGATGTGAGATTGTCCCAGATTGGGCCAGTGGGAGCCCCATCAAGCTAGCTTCTGAGTCCTTTCAACATGATTCTTTGAGTATTTCTTTACTTTTTGGCTCAACAAGATGTTCCAGGCTCATCCTGTACTTTTCCTGCCCCCAACCCTGGAACAAGCCATTTCTCAAGGATCCTTGGTTCCTTCAGTGGGGAATGGTACTTAGAAACCAAGGTCTGGGGGTTAAATATGCTCATTCCCACTGTGTCATTGCTTCTAGTCCCTTTTAGCAGACAGAATTAGATTATATTACCTACATAAACACACAGAAATAGATTATTTTCTATCTATAAATAGATTATTATTTCTAATAATGTATTAGAAATATATTGGAGGCATATATAGAGATATTTAATCATATATAGTTATATGGATAACTCCAATTCCAATGCAAAAAACACCTTTTCTGTATCTGTACTTTCTCTCCCCAACATTTGGAAATCAGACTCCCACTTACCTCATGCCCAAGAATATACAGGTTGTAGTTTCAGAATTGCTAATTCCTAGCACTACTAAAAGTAAACCCAAGGTTTGATTTGTTTACTGTTTTTTTAGGTACAATTTACATACATTGAAATGCACAAATCCTAAGTATACAGTTCAATGGCTTTTGACAAATAGCTGTACCCACATAACCCACACTTCTTTCAAGATATGGGACATTCATCTCTGTATCTTCTCAGAAAGTCCCATCGTGTTTCTTCCCAATCAGTCCTCCCCCCACCTGAGGCAACCATTGTTCCAGTGTTTTGCTTAGTCTGAAGACATCAATTAGCTGCCCTGGTTTTGAACCCCCATCTTCATCTTGTGCTCTACTCTGGGCTCTCCCGCTCCAAGGCTCGTGCCACCTCAGTGCCTGGAGTTAGATTTTGTTGTGCTGCTCTTCCTTGGCAATCCCAGATTTGATTTCCAGTTCCTCTTCCAGTCTTTTGCAATCTCTGGTGCCAATGAGTCTGCTCCTCCTACAGGCTACACGCTGATTCGGTGCCTGCACTAGGCTACACTCCTCACTCCTATTGGACTTCTGACGCAGCTCCAAAGGATATCTGGCCTGGAATATACTTCCAGAATAACACAATTTACTAATGATAGTTTCATTAAAAGGCACAGCACCTCAACACTTGGTAATGTCTCCCTGTCTGGTCCTGCTTGATGGCTAGATTCTGAGCCACACCTATTTCTCTGTTCCTAAATCTTGCTTCCTTACTCCAGTTGGGTGACAGTCACAGTTCTCCCTTCCCAGTGACAGCTGGAGCCTTGTGAGCATGACTGTGATAAACAGAAACCATGTATCTTGTGCATGTTTAGTCAATGTGAAACCACTCAGCCCACCACCAAGACACGGCAAGTGGCCAGAGGTGGCGGCACAGGCAGAGAAAGTGGGTGGACCCCGTGCACCCTGTAAATGCTTAATGAATAACTCCCTTTAAGTAGCACTCAGCCTAGCCAGAGCTATAGGGTGTAGGGTAGAAACTAAGGTGAGGCCTCAGAACCAGAAAGTCACACTCGTGTTAATATTTAGAAAAGAGTGGGGTTATGATAGCTTATTTTCCAGGCTCCCTAATGAAAAGACTTAGTGTGATTTAATCATGAGGGTTTCTGAAAAGGCTATTTGACATGAAGGCACTTAGCTCCACTCTTCATGTTGGCCCTTGATTATCTTAGCAGTTTAATAAGCAGTTGCTTGTTTTGTCTCTTGTGTGCTTGGATTTCCCCAAGCAAGGTTAGAAGCTCCTTGAGGGAGGTAACGGTGTTGTTTTCCTCCTGTCTCAGCACCAGCTCCCTGTCCAGTGACAAGACATGTTCAGTAGATACTTCTGAATTAAATGGAGTCTTCTGGGACTTCCCTGGTGGCGCAGTTGTTAAGAATCCGCCTGCCAAGGCAGGGGACACAGGTTCGAGCCCTGGTCCAGGAAGATCCCACACACCGCGGAGCAACTAAGCCTGTGAGCCACGACTACTGACCCTGTGCTCTAGAGCCCACGAGCCACAACTATTGAGCCCACGTGCCACAACTACTGAAACCCACACGCCTAGAGCCCGTGCTCCGCAACGAGAGAAGCCACGGCGATGAGAAGCCCGCGCACTGCAATGAAGAGTAGCCCCCGCTCACTGCAACTAGAGAAAGCCTGCACACAGCAGCAACGAAGACCAAACGCAGCCAAAAATAAAAATAAATAAATAATAAATAAATAAAATAAATGGAGTCTTCTTAGTCACTTTAATGAGGTCTTCTTTCCACTGTATCCCAGTTCCCAGTGCAGTACCAAGCCCAGAGTAGGCATTCAAATTGGCTGAGTAAATCATGAGCTAATTCCATTAAATTGTTGCTGAATCAAAGTGTCGTTCCTTTTAGGAGTGCGCATTTTCAAAGAAGACAGCTATGAAGGGGCAATTCTTAATAACCCAAGTGGAATTAATCACATAGTGGAATTACAGGCAACAGGGAGTCTGGATGCCATAAAGGGGTCATTATATTCTGCTGATGGTTCCCTTTTGCTTTCTACCTTTCCTGAGTTTTCTCTCTCCTATTCAATTTTCATTTTGTTTCCTTTGGTCCAACAGCAAATTTGCTGTCACAGCTTCTTCTAAAGAGCCCTGTAGAAACCAGAATCTCCTAGTGGCAAATCTTCTAAAGCTTTCTGCTTTTAATCCTGCTAGCAAGACTGTGGAGGTTGACACCAGCAGGCAGGCAGCCAGGGGCTCTGTAGGGCTGCATCCCCTCCTCAACAGATGACATACATTACGGGATTTGGTTCCAACTCTTTTTTTTTTTTTTTTTTTTTTTTGCGTTATGTGGGCCTCTCACTGTTGTGGCCTCTCCCGTTGCGGAGCACAGGCTCCGGACGCACAGGCCCAGCGGCCATGGCTCACGGGCCCAGCCGCTCCGCGGCATGTGGGATCTTCCCAGACCGGGGCACGAACCCGTGTCCCCTGCATCGGCAGGCGGACTCTCAACCACTGCGCCACCAGGGAAGCCCTGGTTCCAACTCTTTAGCTCAGGTGCCTAGTTGTGGAGGATCTGCCTCTGCCATGCCTCTCAACCCATTCTGACCTCATGAATCTTACGGAGATTATCTGAACTATCTACTTCCTAATGAGTCTGCCGGCCTGCTGGTTGTGATAAAGTGTAAAGCTATTTGGCCCTAATCTCAAATTTATGATTAGCCTCCTACTGGGCGGGGGCACCACCCAACCCACTAGTCATTATATTTGGGGACAAGACCAGGGAAACATAGGCCATTCAGTGCCCCATGTAGAACTCCATCCAGTTGAGCTGGACTGGGCCACAACTGAAGTGGGCGGTCTCACTTTGATCTAAAGCCAATGGTTTTCTGTCACCCTTGGCTTCAGTTAGAGTCATCTGGGGAAACTTAAAAAAATTCTGATGTCTAGGCCCCGCTTCCTGAGCTTCTGATTTAATTAGACTGGGATGAGGCCTGAACATGTTTATTCTTTCTTATGAAATGAGCTTTTATATAAGTACAAAAGTACTTTTGTATAAAAAAAAAGCTACAAGGCCATCACTAGTACGTTTGAACTTATTATTACAAATTTTCTTTATAATTTTGATTTTTGTGCAATGTTCCATGGAGCACACATATCTTTTTTTTAAAAAACATAATCCAATGTATGTATGTATTTATTTATTTATTTGTGTCGGGTCTTCTTTGCAGCACGCGGGATCTTCGTTGTGGCATGTGGGATCTTTCATTTCGGCACACGAGCTTCTCTCTAGTTGTGGCGTGTGGGTTTTCTCTTCTGTAGTTGTGGCACACAGGTTCCAGAGTGCGCGGGCTCTGTAGTTTGCAGCACACGGGCTGTAGTTGAGGCGCGCAAGCTCAGTAGTTGTGGCGCGCACGCTTAGTTACCCCGCGGCATGTGGGATCTTAGTTCCCCGACCAGGGATCGAACCCGTGTCCCCTGCATTGGAAGCCAAATTCTTTACCACTGGACCACCAGGGAAGTCCCGAGCACACATATTTAACCAGTCGCCTGCTGTTTGTTGAACATTTAGTTTGTTTCCAATTTTTAGCTATAATAAAAGGAAACAATGAGAGCAATCTTCACATAAGTTTTCCTATTTGAGGCATTATGTATTTCATTAGGAGAAATTTCCAGAAGTTTTATTACTGGATAAAATAGTATGCAAATATTTTATTTTATTTATTTATTTTTTGGCTGCACTGGGTCTTTGTTGCTGTGCACGGGCTTTCTCTAGTTGCGGGGACCAGGGGCTACTCTTTCTCACTGAGGTGGCTTCTCTTGTTGTGGAGCACGGGCTCTAGGTGCGCAGGCTTCAGTAGTTGCGGCACGCAGGTTCAGTAGTTGCAGCCTGAGGGCTCTATGGCACACAGGCTTCAGTAGTTGTAGAGCACGGGATTAGTTGCTCTGCGGCATGTCAGATTTTCCCGGACCAGGGCTCGAACCCGTGTACCCTGCATTGGCAGGTGGATTCTTAATCACTGCGCTACCAGGGAAGTCCCTGAAAATATTTTAGACTCTTGATATTGTCCAGTTGCTTTTCGAAAGGCTTTTAACCAATTTACATTCATTCCAGAATGGGTGAAAATTTCCATTTTACCCAGCATGTGTCATTTGCTAACATAACAAAGCATTTATTCTATATTTCAATGTGTATGTCTATATTTGAGGCTTATATTTAAAAAAAAACCTCCCCAAGAGAACAACAGTAGGCTTGACTAAAAGTTGGCCAAGTGCTGGGGGCCCTTTTCCTCAGCCCCTGGAGATCTTGTCCAGTGGTGGCAAAGGCCCAGGAAAAGAACCCCAAGGAAATGTGCACCAAGGAGAAAAGGAGGTTTCCTCTGAAGGCCTCAGGCTAAATGGGCCCCAGCCATCCTCCCTGGGCCTTTCTAGGGAGGGGCTCTTCTCCTCCAGCTGCCTTGGGTTGGAAGTGACCCAAAGAGAACCAAGAGCACATGATCCCAAAGAGGGAAAACAGGACAAAAATCTATTATGCATAAACAGGAGCTTGGAGCCTCTCCCAAAATTCTGGGTGAATCTACTTCCCAGCCCTTGGTCCTGACCCACAGAAGCCTCTGGCTGTGCTGACCACCCCCATCAGATGTGCCTCCTCCATACCCCATTCCCATAGCCTTGGTTTTTTAGATTGCTTTTTTTTTTTTTTCCTTCGGTACACGGGCCTCTCACTGTTGTGGCCTCTCCCGTTGCGGAGCATAGGCTCCGGACGCGCAGGCTCAGCGGCCATGGCTCACGGGCCCAGCCGCTCCGCGGCATGTGGGATCTTCCCAGACCAGGGCACGAACCCATGTCCCCTGCATCGGCAGGCGGACTCTCAACCACTGCGCCGCCAGGGAAGCCCTTAGATTGCTTTTTAAATTACTAAAGAGCTACTGGTACAGCATAAACAAATACTATAGAAACAAAAAATGGCAAATTTGGAAAGATTCCCCCTCACCTCATACTTCCATTCCCTTCCCCAGAGGTAACCTGATAAGTGTGTATCCTTCTAGATCATTTAACAGTGCTAGCGTGTGTGAGATTGTATGTGTATGCATACAGGATGTTTAAAATATACAAATGGAATCATGCTATATGTAGTTATCGCCAACTTGCCTTTATCATTTAACTTTAAAGTGTAGACCACTTTCTGTGTTAGTTGGTATAGAGCTGCCTGATTCTTTTTCATGGCTGCATGATAATCCATTGTATATAATGATATCATATAATGTAACACATTTTGTTGTTGGATGCTTCACTTGCTTCTCATTTTTCTCTTGGACGACAGTGCTGCAGTGAACTCATTTGTGTGCGTGTTGTTGTGCCATCTACCTGACTTTGAGAAACTCCTGGCATTGGGCTTCAACTATGCATACCCTAGCGTGTCTCCGCTACGGCCAGTACTCATTTAGGCTTTGGAGGAGCTCGACCAGGCTCAGTCCTGACCTCTGCTGTCATCCTATTTTTCTGCTGTTGTGATCGAGAATACCTTATGGCCCAGCGTCCAGAGTTCTGACAACACCACCACATCATGCAAAGGTGCAAAAAGCATGGCTAGTGTCCCTCTGACCGTTGGAAGGGAAAAAAAGAAGGCCAGCTTTTCCCAATGCAATCCAGTTGGAGAAAGTCTGAAAGTGGCTGCCTATCAAAGTGGTTTTCAAGATCCTCACTCTTTTGCCCCTGGGAACTGACATAGGAGATACAGGGAGCTGAAGTGGTGTTAGAAGCTCTCCGAAACAGCAGAGGGAGCCAGGGAGTGTGTGTGTGTGTGTGTGTGTGTGTGTGTGTGTGTGTGTGTGTGTGTGTGTGTGTGTGTGTGTGTGTGTGTGTGTGTGTGTGTGTGTGTGTGTGTGTGTGTGTGTGTGTGTGTGTGTGTGTGTGTGTGTGTGTGTAGCCCTAGACTAAATGTCCTTGGCCCGTGGATGGAGATAGCCAGTCCTTGATCTAATGTGTTGTTGTACTTTTGTCCTTTAAGATTTTCAAGCCCCCTGGTCCTGTAAGAAGCAGTAAGGGCTAATGAGAAGCAGGCTGTACTCTGGGAAACAGGAAATCTGGTTCCATTTATGACTTCATCGGGCCCTACCATGGAATTTTTTTTTTTTTTTTTTTTTTTTTTTTTTTGTGGTATGCGGGCCTCTCACTGTTGTGGCCTCTCCCGTTGCGGAGCACAGGCTCCGGATGCGCAGGCTCAGCAGCCATGGCTCACGGGCCCAGCCGCTCCGCGGCATATGGGATCCTCCCAGACCGGGGCACGAACCCGTATCCCCTGCATCGGCAGGCGGACTCTCAACCACTGCGCCACCAGGGAGGCCCCCTACCATGGAATTTTGAACAGCTTCAGTTTGCTGCCCTGTGCTTTGGGTCTCTTGTCTAGAGGTGCCATCTGCATCTTTAGGATGCTGGGGTTAGAGTTCTTGTTTTTCCTGCAAGATAGTGCTAGTGTCATTGGCTGTTAAAAATGGGACAGGCAGGGGAGCTTTGCCATTTGGAGGAGATGTTTGCTGTGTTTGGCTTATCCTGCTTGCGTGTTTCCTTCTTTTTTACTTTCTGGACACACAGAATGAACATATGTTTGTAGTAGTGGAGGCAGGGGCTGAACTTCCCATGTGGCAGCCTCCTGAAATGTATTCTTGCACGCACAAATGCAAAGGCAGATGTTGACCTCCTCTCTCAACCCTTTGGGAACTCTCTGGGGAATGGTGGTGTGGTCACTGTCAGAGCAGAGCAACAAACAAGGCTGCTTTAATCAGGGATGAGCTACGTTTGAGCAGTACTAAAGTTGCTCATGGAAAAGTAATTTATTTAGACAAATCAGGATTTTAAAGCTTTTCATTGAAGTGTAACTTACATGCAGAAAAGTGCATGAATTATAAACATAAAGCTTAGTGAATCTGTGCAAAGTGAACACACCTATGTCACCCATGTAACTCCTACCTAGGTCAAGAAGTAGAATATTATTGGCACCCCAGTAGGCCCCTGTATCACCCCCTCCCATTTACTAGTCCTTTGAGGTATAACCACTAACCTTTCAACACTTTATATTAATTTTGCCTGTTTTGAACTTTATATATATTTGTGAAATTTATTCACATTTTGCATAGATTCTGTTCATTATTCTCATTACCACATGGAATTCATGATAGAAATATATACCACAGTCAACTTATCCATTCTATGTCGGTGGGATTTGGGGTTGGTTTTCATTTGGGGCTATTGCACATTATGTTGCTATGAACAGTTTTGCACATACCTTTTGGTGCCTGTGGGCACGCACTTCTGCTGTATACATTCCTACAGGTGGAATTGCTGAGTCACAGGGTTTGCATACATTCAGCTTTTTTTTTTTTTTTGCGGTACGTGGGCCTCTCACTGTTGTGGCCTCTCCCGTTGCGGAGCACAGGCTCCGGACGCGCAGACTCAGCGGCCACGGCTCACGGGCCCAGCCGCTCCGCAGCATGTGGGATCTTACCGGACCGGGGCACAAATCCATGTCCCCTGCATCGGCAGGCAGACTCTCAACCACTGCGCCACCAGGGAAGCCCTACATTCAGCTTTTAACAGACCTTGGAAACAGCAGTGGCGAGAGTTAGGAATATAGTGGGGTTTTTTTAAATTTTATTTATTTATTTGTTTATTTTTGTCTGTGTTGGGTCTTCGTTGCTGCATGTGGGCTTTCTTTAGTTGTGGCGAGCGGGGGCTACTCTTTGCTGCGGTGCGCAGGCTTCTCATTGCGGTGGCTTCTCTTGTTGCGGAGCAGGGGCTCTAGGCGTGTGGGCTTCAGTAGTTGTGGCACATGGGCTTCAGTAGTTGTGGCTCGTGGGCTCTAGAGCGCAGACTCAGTAGTTGTGGGGCACGGGCTTAGTTGCTCCATGGCATGTGGGATCTTCCCGGACCAGGGCTCGAACCTGTGTCCCCTGCATTGACAGGCGGATTCTTAACCAGTGTGCCACCAGGGAAGCCCAGGAATGTAGTATTGTTATGGGACAGAGCACAGGGCTAAGATCAGGCCCCAGACCTCTGGTCACCTCCCAGGCTTGGATTACAGGGGAGCCAGAGTAAACCACTCACCCTCTGTGTTTCCTCAACTGTAAACTGGAAATAATCAGTACCTGCTCTATTCCTTGCTGTGGGTGGGAAAGCCCTCTGCAAAGTCTCAAGCTGCATGAATGGAAGCTGTCATTAACATGGAAGCAGGGGAGGGAGACTTCTAATTATTAATGAGAACTAAAGAACAACTATACTGATGTGAATTTCCATTTCCAATGAAGAATCCAGAGGTTAGATTAACTGCTCTGCTAGACAGAGTGGTATTGCCAGAGGGGCCTGTAATATTATTCTCTCAAACCCAGACACATAGAGTAACCTCCCAAGCCTGTCCTCCTCTGTATGTTACCAGAAGATTCCTCACCTGCCTGGAGCCCCAGGGGTCCTCCCAGTTTTTCCTCTCAGTCCCCAAATGCCCAACTTCTTTGTTTCCTCTGCATCATCCTGAGTTGTCCTGATCTGGAAAAACTGTTTGGTTTGGCTCTGCCCAGCTGGACCAGTTTTAAGGCACCAGGAAAGCCAAAGGACATGAGCATTCCACACCCTCTTGCATTATTGAATGTCAAGTTTGAGTAATGTCAGGGAGGTGCTTTGGTCTCACAGTGAAGCTAAAAGTTCACAGCCATTTATTCTTCCAAAGTTTGTACTATGCTAACTCAGGGGCTGTAAAAATTAATAATTAATTGAAAGTCGTGTCAAAACCTCTTCCATCCTATTGGTTCCCAAGCAGATAGTCACACAAGTAGATGGCAGTGCCCTCTTCTGGCCAAGGCCACACTTGCATGGCTGTAGCTAAGGTGAGGGGCTTGTGACACGGGGCTGGTTGTTCATTCGGGAGCAGGCTCATCTTGGGGTTAGTCTTGGGTAAATCACATTTGGGGATCCACCCTTCCTTTCCTCTTCAAAAACGAAAGATCACAACTATGATGGTTAGTTTTATGTGTGGTTAACGTTTAAATCAGTACTTTTTTTACTCTCCGAATGTGGCTGGGCCTTATCCTTAAGAGCAAAAACTGAGGTTTCCCAAATAATTTCTCCTTCAAGGCCGCAACATAGGAACTCTGTGTTTCCAGCCTGCAGATTTTGAATTCAATACTACAGCATCAACTCTTCCCTGAATTTCCAGGCTGCCAGCCTGCTCTACGAATTCCAGACTTGTCAGCCCTCACAATCGTGTGAGTCAATTCCTTAAGATAAAACTGTGTGTGTGTGTGTGTGTGTGTGTATACAGTTGACCCTTGAACAATGTGCAGTTTAATCCAGTATATAGTCAGCCCTCGTATCCATAGTTCCTCCACATCCATGGATTCAACCAACCACAGACCGTGTAGTACTGTATTTACTATTGAAAAATATCAGGTAAAAGTGGACCCATGCAGTTCAAACCTGCATTGTTCAAGCGTTTCAACTGTATGTATGTGTGTGTGTGTGTGTGTGTGTGTGTATATATCTCCTATTGGTTCTGTTTCCATGGAGAACCCTGACTGATGCAAAACCTAGTCCGAATTCCATTTTATATCAGTGACATCTCATTTGAATATATTGAATGTAAAGAGACATGAAGTATATAGCAGGTGACTTTCTGAGTTCAGGTTTACGTTCCGGCCCCATTTCACGTACTAGCTTCATGAACTAGCTACTCAGTTATATTTAGCCTTGGTTTCTTCATTTGTAAAAAGGAGAAAATAGTAATATTTACTGAATAGGCTATTATGAAGATTAAATAAGACAAAACATGTGCGTAGAATAGTGTCTGGCTCAGAGTAAGTACTCAGTAAATGTTAGTTACTATTATTAAGAGTATTGAGGGGAGTTGTCAAAGAAGGGGATTTACAGAGTGAGGGGTACATGGGAGGGGAGCTAGTCTTGCTCACCTCCCTCCCTTCTCTCCCCAGACTCTCATGTACAGGCAGTCTGTACTTTTCACTACCTGTTCCTGGGGGATATTATAAAGCAACTTCTTATAGAGTGTCCTGTTTCTTCCCATCAGAACCCAATCAAGCTTAAAAGTTGTATTCCAATTTAATGGACTAAGCCATTATTATGTCACAAAAGCAAAGTACAATAAGTCTTGGTAGTTATTTAAAACAGCAAAATTATTCTTTTAAGTCTTAATATGGGGCTTCCATAAAATTTAATCTTCAGGCCACAATACAACTTACCATCAATTAGCAGTTTTGTTTGCCTTCTGACAATTTAGAAGGACTTTCACACGATGATTTAGTAGGTCAAAACCTGTGCTTTTGGGGGTTTTTTTTTTATAGGGAAAACTTTGGTATTTAGAATTAGCCAGCTGACCTCAGTTTAGATGATCCCAATTTTGTTGGCAATATCCAAAACATCATAGTCAGGACCCAGTTAAACATATGCCTTCTTCTCTCCATTAGGCTTGATCAGGGTATTGACCTTAGCCATGTCAATGTCATAGAGCTCCTTCACAGCCTGTTTAATCAGGTGCTTGTTGGCCTTGACATCCACAATGAACACCAGTGTGTTGTTGTCTTCTATTTTCTTCATGGCTGACTCAGTGGTCAGGGGGAACCTGACGATGGCATAGTGGTAAAGCTTATTTCTCCTAGGGGCGCCCTTCCGAGGATATTTGGGCTGCCTCCTGAGCCTCGGTGTTTTGGGCCATCGGAAGGTAGGTGACGTCCGGGTCTTTTTTTTTGTGGCTGTGGATGCCTTTCAACACTGCTTTCTTGGCCTTCAAAGCTTTTGCTCTGGCTTCAGCTTTGGGAGGGACAGGGGCTTCCTTCTTCGCCTTACGTGCCATCTTCGTGCAGTCAAAACCTGCTTTTAAAGTTAGCCAGATGATTATATCTAGGTGGAGGGATTTTGGTTTTAAATATATCTATATACATAGTTATTTTTAAATATATACATAAATATCTACATAGATATATTTGTGTTTCCTTCAGTGACTCATCAGAAGGATCCATGAGACCCAATAGCAGGTTATATACTCACTGAGATTTATGATAACAAAGGTACAGAGCAAAAGCAGCAGGAGAAAGACATGCATTAATGGCGTCCAGAGAGGTTCAAAACAGGCTTCCAATGTCCTTCCTTCTCTGAGGTCACACAGGAGTACTCTTTCACTGTTGACTACGAA
The DNA here is from genome assembly GCF_949752795.1 of Hyperoodon ampullatus. Classification (NCBI taxonomy): domain Eukaryota; kingdom Metazoa; phylum Chordata; class Mammalia; order Artiodactyla; family Ziphiidae; genus Hyperoodon; species Hyperoodon ampullatus. The sequence goes on along the minus strand of NC_136916.1, from coordinate 134,295,914 downwards.
CACGTGTGAAATGTCTTTTCCCATAGAAGCTGTTTGAGTCTCAGTGTCTAAAGCTTTTATGGGGAGCTCGTCACATAGGTATATCCTGTTATGCAACCAACCATGACAACCGAAACTCAGGACCTTAATAATGAAACCAGGTGCGGATCGTAGATTTTGATGTTTGTGCAAAGCAACCTGACAAGCAGGTATGATACAGTCCATTGCTCCAGGTGTGTATAACAGACCCATCAATCACTAACAAAAAGAACACTCTAAGCCCACATTCCCAGCGGTTGGCCGAGGGTTAATCATGGGTCCTTGAAGACAGGTAGGGAGTAGGCAACCAGACCTGCTGTGTTAACTCTTTCCTCACAGTCTGAATTTTCTTAAATGTCTATAATTCACCTCTGTTACTTTGGTAATCAGAAAAGTAACTAATAATATAAAGGCATCTGAAGTTAATGATTTTCCTTTTTAGTCATTTAATGATGCTGCTTTGTAATCGCAGTACATTTCCCTGTAATCAGCAGAGCTGCTGAGAGAAGTCAAGTCACCTTACTGGACACTTCATGGATGGCCATCAGAGCCTTCATATTCTTTGGGAAAACCATAATACAGGCTGGGACAGAGCACGTGAGACCTAGAAGGAACCACAGCAACACCTAGTTCAACTTTCCCATCTTAGAGATGAGGAAGTAGGAATACTGAGCAGTGAAAGGACTCACCCAAAGTTCTAAATCTTAGGTCTTTCAATTAAAAACCTCTCTTGGGGGGGAGGGTGTGTGTGGGGGAGGAATTGGGAGATTGGAATTGACACATATACACTATTGATACTATGTATAAAATAGACAACTAATGAGAACATACTGTGTATAGCACAGGGAACTCTAATGCACTGTGGTGAACTAAATGGGAAGGAAATCCAAAAAAGAGGGTATATATGTATATGTATAGCTGAATCATTTTGCTGTACAGTAGAAACTAACACAACATTGTGAAGCAACTATACTCCAGTAAAAATTAATAAAAAACAAACAAAACAGAAAAACAAAAGAAACATCTCTCTTGGTACTCCTGAAATGGGATAAGGCAATGTCTGCTCAGTTGTTTCTGACTGTCTTTAACTTGGGCAGAAACTGGGGGAGCCCTGCCTGGTAGGACTGCCTGCACCGAGTGTGCACGGTCCAATCTCCTTTGGTCTACATAGAGGCTTCGCATCTTTTGCCAGCCCCTTTCTTCTCCGGTGGCCCTACAGAAGCACCAGGACTCTGTATCTAGAGCCTTACCCATGCAGTGCCAATGGTCTGGTTTGGAACCTTGCAAGAGATTAGTTTCAGCTTTACTAAAATTTCTCTTTCTTTCCCCTTCAGTTATTCTCTTGTAGTTGGGGAGGGGTGGTGTCTCTCTCTCCTCGGTAGTTCAAATTCCTTGAAGGCCTCCTGGAATCATGTTATCAAGTGGTTATGATTGTGGGTAGTGAAGTCAAATGGTCCAGGGTTCACATACTGGCTTAGCATCTCACTGGCTTGTGTAATCTGAGTGAACTACTTAATGGAAACAATAGTACCTCCCTCATAAAGTTACAGGGAATGAAAGGAAGTAGTAACTCTTAACTAGCATAGTGTTTGGCATTTTAAAATGTTCAATAGGGCTTCCTTGGTGGTGCAGTGGTTGAGAGTCCGCCTGCCGATGCAGGGGACACGGGTTCGTGCCCCAGTCTGGGAGGATCCCACATGCCGCGGAGCGGCTGGGCCCGTGAGCCATGGCCGCTGGGCCTGTGCGTCCGGAGCCTGTGCTCCGCAACGGGAGAGGCCACAACAATGAGAGGCCCGCGTACCGCAAAAAAAATAAATAAATAAAATAAAAATAAAAATGTTCAATAAATATTGGCTATTATTTTTTAAGTAAGTACTCCATTTATTTTGGAAAACTCTATCTATTCTCTGATCTTTCTACTCCTTTTTTTTTTTTTTTTTGGCTTCGCCGTGAGGCATGTGGGACCTTAGTTCCCCCACCAGGGATCAAGCCTGCACCACCTGCAGTGGTAACTTGGAGTCCTAACCAGTGGACCACCAGGGAATTCCCTAAACAGTTTTATTGAAGTAATTGAGATGTAATATACACAGTACATGTTTAAAGTATATAATGTCATAAGTTTTAACATGTACACATCTGTGAAACCATAATCAAGTTAATGAACATATCCATAAACTCCCAAAGTTTCCTTATATCCTTTTGTAATCCATTTACTTGTCCTCAGGCAACCACTATGTACTCTCTGTCTCTACAGATTAGCTTGCATTTGCTAGAATTGTATATAAATGGAATCATATAGTATGCACTATTTTTTTTGGCTTCTTTCACTCAGCATTATTTTGAAATTCATCCATAGTGTTGAGTGTATCTATCAGTTGCTTAGTAATTTTCCATTGTTGAGTATATCAAATGCTAGGTAGATATACCCCATTTTATCCATTCACCTGATGGATATTTGGGTTGTTTCGGTTTTGAAATATTAGAAATAAAACTTTTATGAACATTTGTGTACAAGTCTTTATATGGGCACAAACTTATGTTTCTCCTGGGAGTAGAATGGGTGGGTCATAAGGTAGGTAAATGTTAAATTTTTTAAGAAACTGCCAAATTATTTTCCAAGTGGTTGTACCATTTTCCATTCCCCTTAGTAGCATATGAGAGTTGCAGCTGCTCCACATTAATGACAATAGTTGGTATGATCACTCTTTTTAACTTTGGATATTCTAATAGGCATGTAGTAGTATCTCTTTATGATTTTAATTTTAATTTCCCTAATGACTAATGATGTTGAACATTTTAAAATGTGCTTTTTTTGCCATATATATATATATATATATATATATATATATATATATATATTTTTTTTTTGGCGGTATGCGGGCCTCTCACTGTTGTGGCCTCTCCCGTTGCGGAGCACAGGCTCCGGACGCACAGGCTCAGCGGCCATGACTCACTGGCCCAGCCGCTCCGCAGCATGTGGGATCTTCCCGGACCGGGGCACGAACCTGCATCCCCTGCATTGGCAGGCTTACTCTCAACCACTGTGCCACCAGGGAAGCCCCATATATCTTTTTGATGAATTATCTGTTCAAATTGTTTGCCCAATATTGATGGGGTTTTGTTTTCTTATTTTTGAGTTTTGAGACTTTAAAAATATATTGTGTATATAAATCCTTTATGTGACTTACAAATATTTTCTTGAAGTCTGTAACTTGTCTTATTATTCTCCTAGCACTGTCTTTCAAAGAACAGAACTTCTTAATTGTAAAGAAATACAATTTATCAATTTTTTCTTTTATGGATCATGCCTTTGGTATTATGATCCAAGGTCACAAGATTTCTCCTATGTTTTTCTCTAGAAGTTTTATAGTTTTAAGTTTTACATTTAGGTCTATAAATGTTAGGTTAATTTTTGTGTATGGTGTGAGATATGAATCAAAGTAGTTTTTTTTTCCCCCTTGGATAGGCAATATTTCAGCACTGTTAAGACAATCCTTTCTCTACTAAATCACTTTTACATGTTTATTGAAAAATCAATTTACCATATATGTGTAGGTCCATTTCCACACTCTATTTTTCCCCCAGTGATCTGTCTTCATGCCAATACTATATTGTCTTGATTACTGTGTCTTTTCCAAAGTTGTTTAGCTATTAGATTTTTTTCATTTTCAAATAAAATTTAGAATTAGCTTGTCAAGTTTTATACAAAATCCTGCTGGGGTTTTGATTAGAATAGCATTGAATCTCTATGTAAACTCAGGGAGAATTGACATCTTAACAATACTGAGTATTCTGGTCCACAAATATAGAGTAGCTCTTTATTTATTGAGGTCTCCTTTAATTTCTCTCAGCTGTATTTTGTAGTTTTCAGTGTACAGGACATGCACTTCTGTCAATTTTATTGTTCTGCATTTGACATTTTTGATACTAGGGTAAATGGTACGATTTTTAATTTCAGGTTTCAGTTGTTTGCTAATATATTGATATCCAGTTGATTTTTATATATTGAACTTATATCCAGGAGCCATGCTAACCTCACTTATTATTTTTATAAGCTCTTTTTGTAGACTCCATAGGATTTTCTGCATCGACAATCATGTCCTCTATGAATAGTTTTACTACTTTCTTTTCAATTTGATTGTCTTTTATTTCTTTTCCTTGCCTTATTATACTGGCTTGAACCAGTACAATATTAAATAGAAGTGATGAAAGCAGACATCCTTCCCTTGTTCCTAATTTTAGAGGGAAAGCATTCAGTCTCTTACCATTTAGTATGATGTTAGCTATAGATGCCCTATAACAGGTTGAGGAAGTTCCTTTCTATTCTTAGTTTGCTAAGAGGTTTTTTTCTTTTAATCAAGAATTGATGTTGGCGGGCTTCCCTGGTGGCGCAGTGGTTGAGAGTCCGCCTGCCGATGCAGGGGACACGGGTTCGTGCCCCGGTCCGGGAAGATCCCACATGCCGCGGAGCGCCTGGGCCCGTGAGCCATGGCCGCTGAGCCTGCACGTCCGGAGCCTGTGCTCCGCAACGGGAGAGGCCACAACAGTGAGAGGCCCGCGTACCGCAAAAAAAAAAACCCAAAAAACAAACAAACAAACAAACAAAAGAATTGATGTTGGATTTTGCCAAGTGTTTTTCTGTGTCTACTGATACAATTATGATTTTTTTTCCTTTTTAGTCTTTAATATGGTGAATTACATAGATTTAATAATAGCTTTACTAAGGCATAATTCATAGAGCATAAAGTTTACCCTTTTAGAGGGTACAATTCTGTGGATATTACTATATTTATAGAGCTGTGCACCCATTACTGCAATCAAAATGCCATAACATTTTCTTTACCCCAAAGAGAAACTCTGTACCTATTAGGAGTCATTCCCTACTTCCCCCCCCTCCCCAGGCCCTGGCAACCACCAATCTACTTCTACGGATTTGCTAATTCTGGACATTTCATATGAATGGAATCATACTCAGTGTGGTCCTTGGTGACTGGCTTCTTTGACTTAGCATGTTTTCAAGGTTTATCTATGTTATAGCGTATATCAGTATTTCATTCCTTTTTATGGCTGAATAATATTCTATGGTATGGATATACCACATTTTGTTCATCTATTTATCAGTTGATGAACATTTGGGTTCTTTCTACTTTTTAGCTATTATGAATAATGTTGCTATGAACATTTGTGTAAGTTGTTTGTGTAGACATATGTTTTCATTTTTCTTGAGTATATACCTAGGAGTGGAATTACTGGGTCATATGGTAACTCTGGGTTTAACCTCTGAAGAAATTGCCAGGCTGTTTTCCAAGTGGCTGTACAATTATGGGAAGGTTTTAAACTACAACTTCAATTTCTTTAAAAGATAGGGCTATTTAGATTATTTATTTCATCTTGAGTGAGCACTGATAGTTTGTCTTCCACAGAATTTGTCACTTTCATGTAAATTGTTGAATTTATTGGCATGAAGTTGTTCATATTTCCTTATTCTTCTTTTAGTATCTGCAGAATGTGTAGAAATGTCATCTCTCTCATTCCTAATATTGGTAATTTGTGTTTTCTTCCTTTTTTTTTCCTGATCAATCTAGCCTAGGTTTACCAATGCTATTGACTAGATTAGCTAATTTTAAAAAAATCTATGTGTGTCATTCTATTATGTGGAAAATTACCTTCATCCAATAGTAGCCTCTAAATACACTACTAGGCAAGCTATCCCAGGGTTCATCGAATATAAAAGATCACACACCAAATCGAAATGCTTGGATCACAAAGTTTATTAAGTCAATGTAAAACACACTGTGAGAAACAAGGGAGTGGAAATGGCTAAGTTAAACACTTAGGATAGGCACAAGTGGAATTGATAGGACTGTGCTACTGAAATCCTGGGGTGTGCTATGTTCATAGGACTTCTGTCTTTCTCTTTCTGTGCTGTATCAGCTTTCCCTGCTTGCTGGCAATGCAGATATAAAGACTAGAGTTGAGGTTCAAGCTAGGGGGTCCTATGTCAGTGATACATACTTGCTCTGTTGGAGACATGAAGTTATAGCCACAGTTGTAGCTTGTCAAATCGTCTGTTGAACAGCCATGGACGGCACATGGAGCCAGACTAGGTATTACTAATGGGTGGCCGAAATAAGGACTCATGAATATTGATATTGAATGTATCGTTGAATATTTAGTGCCCAGGCACCCCTCATGTATGTTTATTACCTCATGTACTCTTGGTTCTTCTAGCCATTTTTCATCAATGTTTAACCCACACATGTTCTATTTACTAATTCTGACCTTTACTTGATGTATCTTATGAGTTTATCCATTCATTTCTTATCATCTACAGAATTAAATATATTAAAACTATACATCAAATGTACTAAACTCTCCCCATCTGTTATTCCTTCATCTCTCTGTGACACACTCACCTACTTTGGACATGGTGTACACTGAATAAATCTTAAAAAATAAGCAATACCCTCTTGTAGTCTTGCCATAGAAATATAATTATTCAAACAAAAAGTTCCTGTAGTTAAATACACGTGGGAACTATTGGGTTTCTTTACTGCAGGACTTGTTAGTGCCTTAATGCACTCATGTAAGGGTACCTTTCCATGAGTGATAGTACACACAGTGTCCCCAAACTTACTGACCCATGGAACTCTACTCGAGGTATATATCTAGCAATTAGTGTTCTATAGAACACATCCTGGGAAATGCCCCCTAGGGGACTGCTCTGTGCAAGTCCTTAAAGAGGGCTGGGAAATGTAGATGTTTCCTAAGGCAGCCATAGACTAAGCAGTTGATTTGAAATTCCCTTGTGTACCTTATAAGGTATAGACATTCAGCTTTTCTGGGTTAGAAATAAATCTATGGGGACTTCCCTAGTGGCGCAGTGGTTAAGAATCCGCCTGGGGCTTCCCTGGTGGCGCAGTGGTTGGGAGTCCGCCTGCCGATGCAGGGGACGCGGGTTCGTGCCTCGGTCCGGGAGGATCCCACGTGCCGTGGAGCGGCTGTGCCCGTGAGCCATGGCCGCTGAGCCTGCGCGTCCGGAGCCTGCGCATCCGGAGCCTGTGCTCCGCAATGGAAGAGGCCACAACAGTGAGAGCTCGCGTACCACAAAAAAAAAAAAAAAAGAATCCGCCTGCCAATGCAGGGGACACGGGTTCGATCCCTGGTCGGGGAAGATCCCACGTGCCATGGAGCAACTAAACCCGTGCGCCACAACTACTGAGCCTGTGCTCTAGAGCCCATGAGCCACAACTACTGAGCCCGTGTGCCACAGCTACTGAGCCTGCACTCTAGAGCCTGCAAACCATAACTACTGAAGCCCTCCCCTGCCCCCTGCACCCTAGGGCCTGCATGCTGCCACTACTGAGCCTGCATGCTGCAACTACTGAGAGCCCATGAGCCCATGTCTGCAACAAGAGAAGCCACCTCAATGAGAAGCTGGCACACCACAACGAAGAGTAGCCCCCACTGGCCGCAACTACAGAAAGCCCACGCACAGCAAGGAAGACCCAACACAGCCAAAAATAAAAAAGAAATAAATCTATGGCAAGAAGCAAGATAGGGAAATTGGGGTTGTTCAGGTGTGAACTGACCAAATTATTCAGTGAAGGATTTCTCTAATTTCTCCTTTGGGATAAACCCAGGGATGGACTCCCCATCCCCCAGTCAGCATAGTGCTGACAATAATTCTTCCACTACTGGCTTATATAGCTGCATAGGCAGGCACTTTGAAAGATATTAAGATTATAAAAAGGAAGACCAGGACTTCCCTGGTGGCACAGTGGTTAAGAATCCGCCTGCCAATGCAGGGGACACGGGTTCGAGCCCTGGTCGGGGAAGACCCCACATGCCGCGGAGCAACTAAGGCCGTGTGCCACAACTACTGAGCCTGCACTCTAGAGCCTGCACGCCACAACTACTGAACCCACATGTCACAAGTACTGCAGCCTGTGTGCCTAGAGCTTGTGCTCCGTAACAAAGAGAAGCCACCGCAATGAGAAGCCCGCGCACCTCAGCAAAGAGCAGCCCCCGCTCACTGCAAATAGAGAAAGCCCGGGCACAGCAACCAAAGACCCAACGCAGCCAATAAATAAATAAATAAAAAGATAAAGTTGAAGAAATTAAAAAAAAAAAAAACGAAGACCTCATCTTCCACCAGGCTGGGAAAATATTAGTTTAATGAGATGTCAGGGAACCCAGATGTCTATGAAAAGGATCTCCCTGGTATGGTTACCCCAGACTGTCAAGGGATTCTAAAGACTTGAAACTGAGTCTATTGGAGTCTCTGCATTTGTCAATAGGAAGATAGCTGACTTAATCTAGTAGACAAGACGGGGGAAAGAAGGAGAGCCGATCACAAGGCTTCCACCCTATTGTGTGTGCTCCATTTCACACCCTCTGCCCCAGCACCATCAACATGGAGGCAGGTACCCCCACTCCTGGCCCTCCCTCCCTCCCTGTGCAGAAGGACTGCCTTCTTGCCCCTCTTATATTGTCTTCCTGGCACCCTTCTCCCAATTTGTCTCCTGCCTAAATCCTGCTCACCCCTCAGATGGCCGTTCAAATGTTGTTTCCTCTGGCGAGCTTTACTTGACTCCTACAAACTAGGTTATGCTTCTCTCTCCATCACTTATCACAAGTGCAATTAATGTTATCTAATGATTGCCTCTTCCACTAGCTTGTGAGCTGCGTGAGAGCAGAAACTGACTAGTTCACTGTTGACTTACTAGCACATGGCACAGTGCAAGTGGTTAATAAAAATACCAGTTGAGGACTTCCCTGGTGGCACAGTGGTTAAGAATCCACCTGCCAATGCAGGGGACACGGGTTCAAGCCCTGGTCTGGGAAGATCCCACGTGCCACGGAGCAACTAAGCCCGTGCTCCACAACTCGTGAGCCCGCAAGCCTAGAGCCCGTGCTCCTACAACAAGAGAAACCACCGCAATGAGAAGCCCACACACCTCAACGAAGAGTAGCCCCCGCTCCCTGCAACTAGAGAAAGCCTGCGCACAGCAATGAAGACCCAACACAGCCTAAGATAAATAAATAAAATAAATAAATTTAAAAAAATACCAGTTGAATGAAAAACTCTATGTGCTGATACATTTTTGCTCATTTAAGTTAGGACTGTTCTGTCTTCCTGTGTTAGGTCAAAGTCTTCTCAATTCTCTTTATCCAAGGCTCAGATCCTCCCATATTCATTCCAAGAAATGCCTCTCTTATCTATTCCCTGATCAAAGTAGTAGTTGGCATCCCTGTATATGGGCTAAAGTCTCTCATGTAATCTGGAGCAAAGCAGCCTTGGAAAAGCAGGGCTCTCTGTTTAAAAATGAGGTGTTCAGGGACTTCCCCGGTGGTCCAGTGGTTAAGAATCCACCTTCCAATGCAGGTAATGCAGGTTTGATCCCTGGTCGGGGAACTAAGATCCCACATGCCATGGGGCAACCAAGCCTACGCGCTCTAGAGCCTGTGTGCCGCAACTAAGACCCGATGAGGCTAAATTAAAAAAAAAAAAAAAATGAGGTGTTCAGAGTTCCTAGTGGCCTGAGACTCTGTAATGAATAGGTCTTGTGTACTCCCAAAGGCCAGCAAGAAGGAATGGTGTAGCTGTGGGCAGCCATGAAGCAAGCTGTGTTCGCAGGTATGCTGCTGACGTCACTGGGAAATAAAGCTGAGAAAGCCATTCCAGGGTGGGGCTAGCTGTTCTCTGGAATGTTGGGAACACAGGCTCTATTCTACTGCTCCTCAGTGGCAGAATAGTTACACTCAAGCAGCTTCAATCAGCTCCACCCCAGAGTACCTGCCTGCCTCACATCCCTCCGGAAACTAACTCACATACCCATTCCTTAGCCTACCCAAAGTCAGCTGCTTTCAAACAGAGTATGGATGTGATTAGGAAAATGTGGCCAGGGGCAAACAGGCTGGAGGTGAGGACAGCCTCCCTCTTGTATTCATTTTCTCTGAGACAGGACTTTTTCTGAAGTGCCAGATGCCTTGAATCACTAATGGAGATCTGCATTGCAAAGGGGAAAGAATGCAGCTCTGCATTCACAGGGCTGAATTTTACCCCCTGACTCAACGGGATAATGGGATTCAAGCCCTTAGGAGGCTGTAGTGCTCAAAACATGGTAGCCACTTAACTCTCAGGTGCTGCTTGGGTCTTCTGAGTCATTTGCCCCTCCTGCAGTTGGAACATCACACCGAATGAAAACGACCTGTTCACTTTTCTCTTTCTTCTGCTAGACTGTTAACACCTAGAAAAGTGCCTTCCAGGTCCCATGGTACATTCACATTTGTTGAGTGGTTATGACATCAAGCACTGCGTGCTTTACCTGGATTACTTCATTTAATTCTCAAAACCCTATGGAGTTAGGAATTATTGTTATCCGCCTTTTATAGCTGAGGAAATGGAGGCGCCAAGAGGTTAAGTAACTCACCCAATGTGATATATCTAGTAAGCGGTATATATGGCTGGTCAGGTTCCAGAACTTGTGCTCTTTACACGCTCCTGCACCACTTCACCCTCAGTCTGTGTTTTCCTCGTTTTTCTCCACTTACCTTATATCACCATGGAGCGTACCATCCCTATCATCTCCTCCTGTGTGGGAGGGGCTATATTTATTCTGTGATTCTCTTTGTACTAGCCTAACACAATGCCTTATAAACTCGAATGCTTTACAATCGCCTCTCCACTTGTCTCGTGCCGGGTTTAGGTACCAGTTATGCTCTTTCACAGAACATTTCTTGTTGTCATTGTCAGCCTGGATGCTAGACTGAATGGACCACTGTGCAGACCCTTTATGTTTTGTGTTCTTAATGACAACCATCTGTCTCCTAAAGCAATTGAGATCTTCAGTTATCAGGACAAAGGAAAAACTGACGCTAGGCACGGCCCTGTGCTAATGTTACATGTCTCAGGAATCAAGTCACACTGAAGCCTGGCCTTTCTACCTTTCTCAAAGAGAGTCTGGGTGAAACGGGGGTTTCCTTTCAATATTAGGTGCTCAGGCCCCATATGCTTTAACAAGTAAATTGTACATACAAAAGAGTATTACATATCTTTGGAGTTAAATAAATAGAACGAATACTCATGTATAGCCCTCACCCCACTCAATAGAACATGATCAGACTCTAACAAGTCCTCCATGTACCCAATCCCAATTGCATCTCCTTCCAACCCTCCCCCCCGGTAATGCTAATATGCTTTTCATTATACAGAGTATGGGCTGTTTGAGAGCAATAATTTTCTGATGAATAAGTCAGATGTGATTCCCAAGTACTTTGTTATGAAAGGTACTAGCAGCAAATGGATATTCAAACTTATTTCGAGGTTTCACTTTCTATTCAAACGGATGTTTTCAGTGAGCTGTTTACGATTCTAACTTCACAACCACTGCAGCATAATAGTGTGCTGAGAACAGATGTGTCACTAAATTGTGGTCAACATGCAAAACTGATTTTTACCACCGTGGGGGACGTGTACTTTTATGGCAATGCTGTCGGAATGCTAAGCTAAGAATCCGCTGCCTGTGGTAAAGGGCAGGATTCAAACTGCAGGAGGGACGAGGGAGTGTGCTAGCACACCAGCACCGAGGTTTCCAGCAACTCCAAGTACTTCGCCATGCAGCCATGTGAGAGAACTTGATCGTTCTGAGAACTTGGTCGTGGCAGCAGACATTATACCAACAGCTTGATGAAGACTAGCGTGGCAACCCCTGAAGCACTGAATCCTTACAGGAGATCCCAAGTTCTAGTATTAAAAAATGTGCTTAGGGCTTCCCTGGTGGCGCAGTGGTTGAGAGTCCGCCTGCCGATGCAGGGGACACGGGTTCGTGCCCCGGTCTGGGGAGGATCCCACATGCCGCGGAGCGGCTGGGCCCGTGAGCCATGGCCGCTGAGCCTGCGCGTCTGGAGCCTGTGCTCCACAACGGGAGAGGCCACAACAGTGAGAGGCCCGCGTACCGCAAAAAAAAAAAAAAAGAAGTGCTTAAATAGCAAAAAATGGAAAACTATTACTACAGCCAGCAGATAATTCTGAAATGGTTTAAGTTTTCATCATTTATTTCCTGCCACTAATGGACCCTATGAAATAATAATTTCACTGTCCCCTCCCCTCCACCATTATTGTGAATTAGAAACACTCATGTCAGCCCAGGACTGGAGGAAATGAAATGCAGTTCTACCAGAGATTTGGTGATGTTTGTATGTAGCAGCTAAAGACCCCCAAAATTGGACATGATTTTCAGTGCTACTGAGTTTGTGAGAAGATTAAGTTAGGAAAGAACTTGGAGCTTTAAGGGAAATTGCTTTCAGAATGGGGGGCAAAAAAAGACACATTTGAGGCTATGAGGCAAGAACCTTTGGACAGGTGCCCAGAAAAGTAGGAAGCCTTATTCCCATCTCCCCTTCTCTATCTAGCTTCTCTGTTTAAAAAAGGCATGGCTTCCTGTTCTAGGACTAGAATGTGCTCTCTTCTTTGGGGATTTTCTGAAGACAATTGTGGCTGCAATTAAGTGATTGGGATATTTTTCTTCACCTTTGTAAGATGCAGTATAAGTTGCACCCTAGATAATATATGTGAAGGAAAGGTTAATTCTATGCTAAAACATGTTTAGGATGTTTTTTATCTCAGGAAACAAACATGGAAAATCTTCACTTGCATTCTATTTTGTTATAGTTAAGATAACCATATAATTTATCCTTAAATCCGGGACACTTTTGAGAATGCAAGGAGGGTACTGTTAATAATTACGCCTGGACAACATAAACCAGAGTTGTCCCAGGCAAACTGGCATGTATGACCACTTATAAGGCAATCTTTGTGTTTAATAAATATATCATCACATTGTGTAAATTTTAACTTTCAAGCTTGACAATCTGATTTTTTTAAAAAGCATTAACAGTGATACTATATATTAAATATGTAATCTTTTTTTTTTTTTTTTTTTGCGGTACGCGGGCCTCTCACTGTTGTGGCCTCTCCCGTTGTGGAGCACAGGCTCTGGATGCGCAGGCTCAGCGGCCATGGCTCACGGGCCCAGCCGCTCTGCGGCATGTGGGATCTTCCCGGACCAGGGCACGAACCCGTGTCCCCTGCATCGGCAGGCAGACTCTCAACCACTGCGCCACCAGGGAAGCCCTAGATGTGTAATCTTTTAGTTAATGCTAATACACTAAATAGAATCCCTCCAAGAAAGAATGTTCCATTTTTCCCTCCTGGTGCTTTGAGTATTTTGAGCATTATTATCTGTTTTATAGATAAAGTAAATCAGCACAGGAAGCTAGTCAATTGTACCAAATCACACTGCCAGGCTGAGCTCAAAGCTAAAAACTCTGCCCTTGAATCCCCAGCAATTGTGCTGCTCACTGAACCATGAAAAACTGCATTCTAGAATTTGATCAGATTTCTATTAGGGACTCGCCAGAGGTGGAGACTCGTTACCACCTTTCAGATAAGAAGTCTTGTGAAGTTTGTCAACAGGCTTCTCCTAGTTTACATTAATCGTCTTCACCCCCTTCTATAAAGAGCCCAAGTACTGAGTCCTCCTGATCGTTAGTCATGTAGTTTGGGCTTTTTTAGTAAAGATTTCTTTGAGCAGTCAAGAAGGGATCCAGGTATTCATTAAGTTTAGTACTTGGGATTTTTCTGTGTTGCAGTAACTAAGCAACAATTTAGATGTTTTAACTTAGCATGTCCTGCATCAGCAAGTTTAAAAAAAGAACTGTCAAGCCATACTTGGTAGAACCTCCCTTGGACTCTCCCACCCTCTGTATAGTTCCTGTACATCTTGGCTGCTCATCTACTACTACTAACAGAAACCTCTTTTGTCTCAGCCACTCTGACAGCCTTGTCCAAGCCTTTCCCACTTTGGGGCAGCTGGATAACCAGTGTCTTCAATAATCGGTAGGGCTGAAACCAGTGATTTGATCATCCAGTACCTTTTGTAACAATTCTCACATCCATATTTTAACCTACTCTGCAATGCTACACCTTTGAATATTATTTGTCTGTTTGTGAAAATACAACTCTCCAAGTTAGCAGTTTAAGAACTGTGCTTATTCACCAGACACTAAGGATATACATTTCAAACAAACACTAGATTTTTAAAGTGAATAGCTAATGAAACTTATTCAGTGACATAAACTGTGAAAGGTCTGCTACATAACATTCAATACATGTTAGATGGATTTGACTTTCCAGGTATACAATTTTGGAAGCAGAACTACAGCATTAAGGCAACCATGGCAGGCACGGGTAAGATGGAGAACCTGTTCTTAGGAAAGCAGCATTCTGTAGCGAAGTGGAACAGAGCAAAGCTTTGTTATTGGTCACACCTAGGATTCTCAGTTCCATAACATACCAGCTGTGTGATCTCTACCTCTTAGCTGTAGTTTCATTATCTATAAAATGAGGATTAAGAACTGTCCTTGTCTTAGAGGTCTGTTGTGTCTTAATTGGGACAGTGCATTTAAACAGTCAACTAGACTTGTTTCTGTCTTCTCCTAGATTGTGTGTATCTCAAATGCAGGGTGTTAAGAGTTCCATGAGCTAAAGTATGTAAAGTGTACAGAAGAGCTATAGTTACTAGCTCCCAGGAAATGAACCTGGGTAAGAAGTAGGACAATACACGAAGCTCAGTTTAACTTGGCCTCTTTATCTAAAAAGTTAACCAGTTGAGTGTTTTCCTAGTTTTCCCATAGCTTTGGAATCTACTCAGTGGTTAAGGGGACAAGAACAAGTCAGGATGTCTTGTGGAAGAGAAAAGGCAAGGGTCTAGATTGGTAATCAAGGAACTGCATATAAAGGGTACTGGATATCTGAGCAAAATATATCTAGTGGACAAACCGTTTTGATGCCATTGTCATGTAAGGAGACCTTGGGATTTACTTAACCTCTTTTAAAGATTTCCTTATCCCTAAAAAAAGGCTTTTAGTTTAGTTTTTTTTTTTTTTTTTTTTTTTTGCGGTACGCAGGCCTCTCACTGTTGTGGCCTCTCCTGTTGCGGAGCACAGGCTCTGGACACGCAGGCTCAGTGGCCATGGCTCACGGGCCCAGCCGCTCCACAACATGTGGGATCTTCCCAGACCGGGGCACGAACCTGTGTCTCCTGCATCGGCAAGCGGACTCTCAACCTCTGCGAAAAGGCTGTCTTTTAAATCTACCTACCTATCTTTAAGGAATGCTCGTCCAAATGACCATCTTAAAAAATAAGGCCTAATATAAAACAAGGCAGAGCAAAAACTTAAAATGTTAAATAATCCTCTTTTCTTGTGTGACACTAACACTTTAAGCATAGCTTAGAATTCTAGATGGATGGAGATTCTATTATACTTGTGAATCTGATTGATTTTAGCTAACCTCAACTAGGAGATGTGGACATCTACAATAGTTTTAAGAATTTAAAAGCAGCAAAGCTTTTTGTCCCCTCAAACACCTTATCTGTAAGTGCTATGAACCAAATTGTGCCCCTGCCACCCTAATCCATGTTTTAAGTCCTAACCTGCAACATGATGGTATTTGGAGATGGGGCCTTTATGATGGGATTAGTGTGTGTATAAAAAGAGACAACTGAGAGCTTGCTTCTCTCTCCATATGGGAGGAAACAGTGAGGAGCCGTCTGCAAGCCAGGAAGAGCTCTCATCGAAACTGAGAACTGAACTAGCTAGCAGCTGGATCGTGGACTTCCTAGCTTCCAGAACCATAAGAATTTCTACTGTTTAAGCCACCCAGTCTATGATATTCCGTTATGGCAGCCCAAACTGCCATACAGTGGAACTGTGGAATTGCTCTAGAGAAAGCAGAGAGGAACTAAGCTGAACCTGCTTTGTCTCCTCCTTGTTCTGGGAATCCCAGAGAACTGCAAGATATAGTATGAAAAGAAATTGTTTAACGCATCAACATAAAAACCTGCCCTCTGGGCTTCCCTGGTGGCGCAGTGGTTGAGAGTCTGCCTGCCGATGCAGGGGACACGGGTTCGTGCCCCAGTCCGGGAGGATCCCACATGCCGCGGAGCGGCTGGGCCCGTGAGCCATGGCCGCTGAGCCTGCGCGTCCGGAGCCTGTGCTCTGCAACGGGAGAGGCCACAACAGTGAGAGGCCCGCGTACCGCAAAAAAAAAAACCCTGCCCTCATTGAGAATACTGTTCAAATGCGATAGGAACAAACTCTATAAGAAGGCCCAAATTCTCTTCTGGTATTAGAATTCTATTGCCTTGTCTTATCTAAAATAAATGAGCTTATAGTTAGGATTCTATTTTGCAAAAGGACTGTTGCAAAAGGACTAGTGCTAAGTTTTAAAATGGTGGTAAAAAAAGAACTTGCTTATGTCAGGTACCCAGGCAAGAATGTGTTTGTCAGAGGAATGTCATTTCACGATGGGAAACCCCCAGCCCTGCTCCAGAGTGATCTTATATTTCACTACCTATTTCACAGTTCCACTTTAGGTGGGTACTTTTAGGAGCTATGTTAAGACATCAAATGCAACTTTAAAAATTTATGTTTTTTTTGTCCAAAGGCAAAAAGCAGAAATCCTTTCCAAAAACAGAATATACCACAAATTAGTCACTTGTTTATAGCCCCACTCACACTGGGTTTCAAGAAAGGCTAGCAAACCCCCTGTGGAAAGAAGACAGCAACTATACACCAAGTTTGATAATGTGACCCTTACTACAGGCACAGCAGTATCTTTCGTAAAAGAAAGCGGGGTGGTGGCAGCAGGGGCAGATAGGGATAGTTCCCTGACTTCATGTGTAGATAACCTGGTTACAAAGCAAGGCTAGCCTTGAAGGGAGAAGAGGAAATCCTCACAGCGGACAATGTGTTGCTGAAAGGTGGTTTGTGGAGGAGGGGCTGTTCCCAGGCAGCCTATTTAAATGCCTTAGTGAATGGCAGATCACATACAGAGGGATGTCTCGGGCTGTTTTTCTTTCTCTCTTTATGACAACAAATTTGCAGTTAATCAAGCTCTGGACTTGCTCTGGGAAGCCCAGAATTGGGCCTAAAGATTAAAATAAATGGAAAAACTGTGAAACCATGAAAATACATTAAAAAAAAAAACTTTTCAGGTGTAATACACAAAAGCAAACAAGTTTATCTTAAAAAATATCAAGTATCACATCCATAGACTATTCCTAATTATAATTACGTCTTAAAGCAACATTTGTCTTTGTTTACAAATACAGCAGCAGGTGATAAAACCTAACATCTCAAACAGATTGCTTACAGTTCATAATACAAACAAATGTGTGTCAAATCACATTTTAGGCAGTTTAACTTAAAATGCATAGACAATTACATACATTAAATTTGTCATTATTAAGTCAATGAAAAAAATCACAATATCAAGAAAAAATACAAAAATATCAAGGAAAAGAATGCTTTATAGAACGCGCATAAGAAGTCAAGTTTACTTAATGGCAATAAATCAGGATCTACTAATCAGTGACAGGCAGTGAAAGTGCCTTTATCCAGGGGAAAATTAGAGGAAAAACATCCCATTACTTTGCACTCTTGATAGTTGCACTGACAAACACTACAGTCTTGAAAGCATTTTCTTACTTTAAAAAAAGTTATGCTCTACTTTGTTCTTTAAATGCCCAAAGGCTAGTCTATAAATTCCACCAGCGGCAATACTAAAATATGTTTGTCCAGGTAAACTAATACTGGATGTACTCATCAATTCTGTAATGCCTCCCCCTAGGCTGTAAGCCTCTGAAAGACAGGCATTCTCTTCGTCTCTGTATCTCTGGCATCTGGCAAAGCATCTGGATCATTGACATCTGAGTGTCTGCTGAATGAATGCAGTTTTCAGATGCTGTCTATTGCCAGAAGCTTGCATGGCCATTTCTTTAATACTGATTATTTTATTGGCAATTTTTGTTTTACTTGGCAGAATTCTGAAAATAAAACAGTGTCTGTCTTCAATACTAAATATTGCTTTATTAAGATAAAATTATAGTCTTCCCTGAAAGCCACCCACCACTTTCTATGCACAGTACAGTGGATCAGTGTGATTCATCTGAATCAAGCCTTACGCTTTTCAAAAACTTGAACACTTGAAGGTCTGTGCTTAGGTTTAATTTCCAAGGTTTATAAACCAGGCATTTTATAAATCTAGCACTAGATTATTCAGGGTGAGGAAGGAAGACATTGGCACGAATCTTTTGGAAGTGTAGGCAACTGACTGATATGCAAACTAGGCACGGTATTTTAACTGAAACTCTGAGTAGAGCTATGTTGATACACACAAATAGTTTCAAAAGCTGTACATCTGACTACAACAGGTAGCACTAATAACTGTGAGGTAAAAAAAGCAGGGGAAAAACTGACTTCTTTCCTAGAAAATATTCTAATATCCCATTGTAGTGGTATGACAGACCAAGGCCCAAAATTCACCCCCTTTCTTCTCTGCCCTTTTATTATTCTCTACTGAAAACAATAAACAGTAAAACTGACAAAGAATGAAGGAGGCCCTTGGGTAATTAAAAAAATGTATTGTCTATTCCCAAATAATCAATATATTACTTTACAGAAAACAGGGCTATGGAGTCACAGCTGTAAACAGCCATCTTCAAAAGCATGAACAAGTGTCAGGCCGGGTCCAGTTGAGACAACCCATGGCATTGTAAGCACTCCTTTAAGGAGCCTTCATTCTTGAGGACTGAGTGTGTGAGTGAGGACCTAAGGTCTATACTTTAAATTTTCATTGTCGTCTTTAGGCTCAAAATTTCAAAATCTAAGATTCTAACTTCAGAAACACTATTTCTCAACACATCTCAACTATCTCCATCAAATTTATCTTAAAATTCCTGCTCTGAAAGTCCAAATGCCAGCATATTCCGTACTTCATATTCCCTTAAGACCAAACATACTTTCTAACAAGCAGTCTCTTCCACAAACCAATCTCAGCCTAGCATAACTTGTTTTAAAAGCAACATTATTCCCTTGTAAAGACAAAAACCTTCTTAGATGCTTTCCTCCATTCCTCCCTTGAAACAACTTCTGCTTTTCTTAACTCCACCCTGAACCTAAAAATACCTTTTGCCCCCAAGTACCCACAAGAATTGAGATGCCCCTCCCTCAAGTTGAGAAATGATGCTTGAAAATTAAAAAGAATGTAAAAGCGAATTCTATTCCCTTTGATTTCAATTATGTTTAAAAAAAATTTCCCAAAAATCAGTTGGAAAATCCTCGAAGAGCCAAGTTTAAAACGGCAGTATCATCTAGGACACACTGGGCAGTATGGGTCACCAGCAGTTAATATACTTATAAGGGGTAATAATTCCAAATCTTGTATTCATGGCCCTTCAAATCCTTTAGCATAAGATTTTCTCTGATAGTAAATGGTCTCCACAATAAGAGATTCCCAAACTTGCTACCTGTTTTTCTTGTAGTCAAATGTTATCCTCTCTAGTGTTAAATATTTTATCTGAAACCAGAGTTGTCAACTTATTCCAAGGTAGGACAACCAAAATAACCAAAAGGAGAGAGATCTTTGCTGCCATCTCACTTTGCCTATCATCCCTCCAGAGTTAGCTGACATTATGATATTGATTGATAAGTTAAACTATGACACCTTCTAAGGCTACTGCCTTATAAACTGAAGGCTACAACAGATTCCAAGAGTGTTGCAGATAGCTGCCACTTGTCCCTGCAAAGAAGTGAAAGAAAAAAAGACTGTGCCACTATGAAAGGGCTGTCTAACATTCCCCAGTCTGAAAATATCTAAACAAATTAGTTTCAATTCTGAAAGCCTGAATCTATCATCTACTTAAGGGAGGCCTAAATACTGAATGTTCCTCTCAAAGGTGACAATCTTGCTTTCTTAAAAGGAGGTAGCTATCAAACCATTATATTGGCAGCATTTGGCATTCTTGACATTTTAACTATAAGAGAAACTACTAAATATTTTATTTCTAAGCAAAGGTAAGAGCTCCAGCATAAATCTCTCATATACTGGTCAAGAAAGTCACAATACATTTTAGTAACCTAATGGATACATTCAAAATTTGACAAATAACATGGTCAGTTCTATCCCAAATCTAAAAATCGGATTTAAAGATAAGGTGCCAAAAAGCTATTCTGGAGGTTACAAACAACACTTATTTTTAAGTAACACAGTCACACTGCTTTAAACTCAATTGCAGAGATCTACACTTTATGATTATTCTCAGTGTTACAGCTAGAGAATAATTTTTGAGGATGGCACTCATTCTTCTACCTATATACCTGTCTTACCTGTCAACAAATACAGAACTGAACTGTTAGCCATAAGCACGTTACAAACAGATCCAGGAAAACTATGCAAGAGACGATGACATAGCTTAACCACTCTGAAAGACGTAACGTGTTTCGATCACACTTGTACAAAGAGAACAGTCATGTCTGTATGACTAAGGTTCTCTAAACATAACTTCTGTGTTTGTGATAGACCCCTAGAGTGTGCCAGCTTTCTGCATCAGGATGGAATGAAGGGAAGTGCTCCTTCTAAAGAACCAAGGGAGAAGGCGCTACAGGAAGAGTCCTGCAGAAGAGTGTTTTGTGGGAAGGCAAATTACTTGTTACTATGAAGCAGTTCCTAGGGTCTCTCCTAGTTTGAGGTTCAAGACAAAGGAGAGAAATATTTCCGTCCTTGAGCTCTTTCCAAAGTAATATGGACACATCATAATCTATTCTACAAGTACAAAGAGATCACCAATTCTCTAAGAATATAATTTACATATACATGTTGGCCTGCATTAAAAAGAAAAGTTTCCATAAAGGGCAGATTTTAGAGCTGTATGACCCATATGGCTAAAAATACATCAGGTGGAACTCAAAATGAAGTAAAGTTTTTACTAAAAGCTCAAGGATAAAAATGAACTCAACATCTGACAATAATTACCAACAGTTTTAAAATGTATATCCAAAAGATAACCTCAGAAGGACCAGGTTTATTTATCCTATAGATAGAGCAGCTCAAAATGTTGAGAGGCATCATTTGTTTAAATTATGACAATGTGATTGTTTTCAAAGTGTGTTTATTTAGGGGAAAAAGTGATAATATAAGTATTTAGTTTCATAATTTAAACAAATCGAAAATTTGTTTTAAACAAATTGTATCAAAGAGCTATTCAATATACTTAATTACTTTAACTTTCCATAAAAACCGAATAAAAATCACATTTGAATGATTTACTTTTACATTTTTATCTGATTGTTTCCATCAGATGTACTACACATCCAAGCACAAGAGGCAGATATCTTCTGAGAGGTGCAAGAGTTGTTCTTTCATGAATGCCCTCTAAGAATAGTGAAACAGCAATTTTTATATATGCATTCAAGTGCATATATATATATGTACTTCAAAAAGCAATGCGTCATCTCTTCATCCATTGTTAACTTAATGGTAAGACTGCAATAGAAAAAAGAAAAAGTAAACTTCTAGATTTTGTAAATGGAGTTGATTAACTCCTTGCTGTGGCTTAAAATAAACTTATTGCTTAATAAAGCCAAACAGCTAATCATCTCACTTATTCTGGCATACAATTTACAAAAATAATTTTTTAAGACAATATATATAGAGCAAAAAGTTACACTAATGAAAAGAAGTTTTAGGGGCACTTTATTAAGGTATTTCTCCTTTACAATTGAGGTGGATGTTTGGTTAATCTGGTTGGAGATCTGATTAGTACTTTGTTAAGAATAAATAGATTTTTTCGCCCCTATGGAGCATCTGACTTGGCTCAGTTCATGGGGAAACAGGGTGCTTTTCTATTTGGTCATACGCCCAAGAAAGGGTCCTCGACTAAGATGTCAACCCTACTCCAGCTTGGCTGACAGTAAAGCACACAGCATTACATATAATTGGCAATGCAGAGATTGGTATAATCTTGAGATCAGTACTGTTAAGGAGCTAACAAAACCTTGGCTGAGAAACACTATGGACAGTTGCATGGAAGATGGGCAACGTTACACATTCACTGCCCTGGATTCTCTAAAAATCTACCTCTATATCTAGCCAGACTGGCAGAGATTACTTTTAGTGAACTTGTGCTTTGGTGTGATGCTATAAAACAGTACCGAGAAATGTTAAAAAAAAATCCAATGAAACACATCTTTGAGTTTACCTCAAGGATGCTGTTGAGGACACTGCTTACTACATTACAAGGTCTTTGGGGATATTTGGGGAATTCTTCTACTTTAAGTACCAGGAATATTGTTTTCATCCTTTTAAATGCTTTACCTAAGTTTACCTGAAGTTTGAAAGTTACTCTTTTTTAATATACACACACCTTTTTAAAAAAGGTTTAAAAGCTTTCTAATCTTCCATCCGAAACTGGAGACAATCTTTCAGTTGTGCTTATGGGACTATTACTGCATGTTAAATAACAAATTAAACACTCACATGGGGGCCACCGGGCATCGGTGGAGCACCGGAAGGTCCTGAAGGCACTTGAAAAGGATTACTGGGACTGGGATAGAGTCCTGGTGTGGGATATGATCCTGCAGGGGCAGGATATGGCGCTGGTGGTCCCCAGGCTCCTGGTGGAACAGTGCCCCATGGAACAGGTGGTGCAGCCCCTGGTGCTTGGGGAGGAGGAGGAGCGGGATATGGCCCTGGAGATGGATATGGCATATTAGGGGTAGGATACTGCCCTCCCATTCCTGGTGCCCAAGGTCCAGAAGACATGGATCCCCATGGACCTAAAGGACCAGCTGCAGCTGGATCTGTGGGCGCACCATAGGGTCTCGGAAGCTCTGGAAAGGGCATATTTGGTGTAGGATATGGCCCTGTGGGGCCAGGGCCTGGCACAGTTGGGGCTGGATAAGGACCACCAGGTGGGGGGCATGATGGTCCAGAAGGAGGAAAGGGTGCAGGGGGTCCTGGAGGTGGTCCGGTGGGAGGCACAGAGGGATACATTCCTGTTGGTGCTGGTCCAAAAGGCACAGTGGAGGGTGTTGCACTTGGTGGGAGTCCAGATGGCACAGAAGGTGGAGCACTTGGGTTATTCCAAGGGTTGGAACCTGGCCAGCCTTGAGGAGGTTGGCCGGGTTTTGTATTGCTCACAGCAGAGGTTTTGGCAGGGGAGTGTTCAGGTAGCGCATCTGCCAACTGGAATACAAAACAGGCGTGTCTTATTGACCTTATTCAGGGACAAGCGATGCCAAACATAATTACAAACCCATAAAGGATAGTAAGCTATAGGGTCAGGGATTCTTCAAAAGCCAAGCTGTTCAGTTTTTTAAAAAACAACTCATTTAATACAAAATTTAGGAGTTACCTCGAATAGCAGCTTTACAATGCAAATTCCTCAGAGAAGCTCAAGTTTTCTAAATACAAGTGATTAACAAAGTGTGATCTCGATCCTAGCTTTACCTCAAGTAAGTTACATACCCTCTCTGAGCTTCAGTTTCCTCATTTTCAAAACAACAGTTTAGGGTTAACCTGAGGCCTAAATGAGATAACTCATTTAATGCACTTAACACAGTGCCTGGTATGTAATTTTCAATAAATGTTGGCTATTATTAACACTATCAGGTTAAAAGAGAACAGAAGTAACCCTTTAAAAAATTTTCTACTTAAGGATTCATAAAGAAATAAATACAACAGAATGCATTTTCAAACATAGCTCAGTAAGTTAAGGCAAATCATCTATCAAAATCACATGCTAAAAAAACAAAAACCAAGAATCACAAAAAGCATCTCTTTTACATTGGAAGACTCAGGGCCCACAGTTAGGACCATGTCTTTTTTCTAAGAGCCAAAAAACTTATGAAGAGTAAAAGCATCAACTTACCGAAAATTCATCAGACATTTTCCTAAAAACAAAACCAAACAAAAAAAAAAAAAAAAAAAAAGAAAGAAGGAATATTTCAAAACCAGTGTTTAATTTCTTATATATTCTTTAAGGAACTATGCATACACTATTTTTACTTAAATGGAATCTTAATCATTTATATAATGATTTTCTTTATACAGGAAAAATTTCCATAGTAGTTCATACACCTCTGTAAACTTCATCCCTTTTTACTGGCTGCACATCATATAAAAGTGATCCATAATTTAGTTTACAGTATCAAGTTGGTGGCGGTTTAGACTGTTCACAGTTTGAATTGTTTTAAACAATGACACAGTGAACATCTTTAAACACCTATCTTTTCGAGTCTATCACCAGGAAAAAGTACAGAAGTGAAATACATAGTCAACAGGTAAAGTCATCTAAGATCCATCTCAAAAAGTCCATGCCAGTTTACACTCTACCTTTTTAAAACTCCTCTTCACCACTGGATGTTATTAAATTTATAAATCATTTTCCATTATAATAGGTTAAAAATTGGCATTGTTTTAACTTACATTTCTTTAATTAAGTGGAAAATAGAGCATCATTTAAATTTACTACCACATTTAGACTTCTTTTTCTGCGAATAAGCTCATGCCCTTGGACCACTTTTATCAATTTTTATAATTGAAGTATAATTAACTTTCAATAAAATGCACGGATCAGTGTTCAGGTAAACAAGCTCTGACAGTTGCATATGCCCCTGTAACCATCCAAGACAGAACATTTCCTTCACTCCATAGGTTTACTCGTGCCACATTCCAATCAATTCCCCTTTGCCACTCAGCAATCACTTTCTTAGTTTTCGCTTGTTCCTTGACTTCATATAAATAGAATAACACAGTATGGACTCTATTTTGCCTTTGATCATTTTACTACTTAGTAGTACATCTTTTTTTTAATGCTTTGTAAGACATTAAGGAAATTAGATGTCTGTCATATGAGACAGAAAAATTCACCTATGGGGCTTCCCTGGTGGCACAGTGGTTGAGAGTCTGCCTGCCGATGCAGGGGACATGGGTTTGTGCCCCGGTCCGGAAAGATCCCACATGCTGCGGAGCGGCTGGGCCCGTGAGCCATGGTCGCTGAGCCTGCGCGTCTGGAGCCTGTGCTCCGCAACGGGAGAGGCCACAGCGGTGAGAGGCCTGCGTACCGCAAAAAAAAAAAAAAAAAAAAAAAAATCACCTATGCTTTCTAATAGTACTTCTATGGTTTAACTTGTTTAAAACCTTTCTGTTCTTTCAAACAACAATTACTGAATAATCTATCTTATTTCAACAGACTTGACAAGCTACCTTTTAAAATAAAATTTATTTATTATTTATTTATTTTTATTTTTGGCTGCGTTGGGTCTTTGTTGCTGCGCACGGGCTTTTCTCTAGTTGCGGCGAGCGGGAGCTTCTCCTGTTGCGGAGCACGGGCTCCAGAGCGCAGGCTCAGTAGTTGTGGCGCACAGGCTTAGTTGCTCCACAGCATGTGGGATCTTCCCGGACCAGGGCTTGAACCCATTTGACAAGCTACCTTTAATACATTCTACAGTTGCTATTGACAACAAACACTGAATATATATACATACATACACACATATATGTAAATATATCATGGAACAGGCACCATGCTAAGTGCTTTAGGTGTATAACCTCGTTTAATAGATGCAGATTCTATTACCACTCCCAGTGTATAGCTGGAGGAAAGGAAGCTTAGCAAGTTACCTTGATTAAAGTCAGAGCTAGTGACAAGCAGAGAAGAGATTCAAATCCAGGTATCGTCTGACTGCAGAGCCAAGGCTCTTTTTTTAAAAATATATATATTTTTAAAATAAATTTATTTATTTTAGTTATTTATTTTTGGCTGTGTTGGGTCTTCATTGCTGTGCGTGGGCTTTCTCTAGTCGTGGGGAGCAGGGGCTACTCTTCTTGGCGGTGTGTGGGCTTCTCATTGCGGTAGCTTCTGTTGTTGCAGAGCACAGGCTCTAGGCGCGCAGGCTCAGTAGTTGTGGTGCACGGGCTTGGTTGCTCCACACCATGTGGGATCTTCCTGGACCAGGGCTCAAACCTGTGTCCCCTGCATTGGCAGGCAGATTTTTTTAAAAAAATAAATAAATTTATTTATTTATGTATTTTTGGCTGCATTGGGTCTTCCCTGCTGCGCGCAGGGTTTTCTCTAGTTGTGGCGAGCGGGGGCTACTCTTCGTTGCGGTGCACCGGCTTCTCATTGTGATGGCTTCTCTTGTTGTGGAGCACGGGCTCTAGGCGCGTGGGCTTCAGTAGTTGTGGCGCTCGGTCTTAGTTGCTCTGTGGCATGTGGGATCTTCCCGGACCAGAGCTCGAACCCCTGTCTCCTGCATTGGCAGGCGGATTCTTAACCACTGCGCCACCAGGGAAGCCCCCAGAGCCAAGACTCTTAACCACCAAGTCATAGAGCCTCCATCATTTCCCAAAGGTATTGTGAACTCTTATTCTTTCCTACTGATCCACACTATAACATCTCATCTTATCAGGGCAGTTTTAAATTTTAAACAAATTTTATGACCTACTATTACTATTTATTTCAGATTTTCCTGAATATTTTCATGCTTATTTTTTTCTAGATCATTTTGTAAAAAAACAAAACAAACAAACAAAACCCAACAACACAACAAATAAACACATTAAATTTACAGATTACTTTAGGGGACATTTCATACATTTAAAGTATAAAATATTCTCATTCAAGAACAAGGTATGTCTTTCTAGTTCCCATCACTGTCATTTATTATCACTCAGTTTATTTAAAAAAATAAATTTATTTATTTTATTTTTGGCTGTGTTGGGTCTTCATTGCTGCGTGCAGGCTTTCTCTAGTTGCCGGTAGCGGGGGCTACTCTTCTTTGCGGTGCGTGGGCTTCTTATTGCGGTGGCTTCTCTTGTTGCGGAGCACGGCCTCTAGGCACGCAGGCTTCAGTAGTTGTGGCACATGGGCTCAGTAGTTGTGGCTCACGGGCTCTAGAGCGCAGGCTCAGTAGTTGTGGCACACAGGCTTTGTTGCTCCGCGGCACGTGGGATCTTCCCGGACCAGGGCTCATACCTGTGTCCCCTGCATTAGCAGGTGATTCCCAACCACTGTGCCACCAGGGAAGTCCCCACTCAGTAGTTTTTAAAAATCAAGACTCCTACACATCTTTTGAGTTAGATTTCTAAATGGTAAACGTTTTCTTGTGGTTGTAAATTGGTTCTTCCATTATATATTCTAATTGGTTGTTCATATATGGGAAAGCCTTTCAAATTTTAGTGTATTACTTTTGTAAGCAGTGACATTATTGAATTATTTTATCCTGAAAGTCTCTCAGTTGACTCTCTGGAATCTGCAGATAAAGAATTACGCCATTAGCAAAAAATAATTTTACCTTCTCTTTGTAGTATTTACACCTCTTTTCTCTTTTGCCTAAGCTAGGACTTAAACAACAATGAAATATTAAATAAGATAGTGTGAGCACAGTAGTCTTCTTCTCAACTCTCCTGGCAATACTTCTAATGTTTATATATGACTTATTTTTAGTTTTGAGATTTAAAAAAAAAATTACAGTAAGGAAGTTTCTATCTATGCCTATTTTGCTAGACTTATTTATTCCTATTTTGCTAGTTAAAAATAAAAAACCCAACACTGAATTTCTTCAGATGATTTTTTTTGGCATCTAATGAGTTGATCTTGCAGTTCTTCTCCTTTGTCCCATCAATACACAATATAGTTACATATATATTGCTTAATATTGAGCCATCCTTGCATTTACAGTTTTATTATTTATGATTTGGTTATCATGAGGAATGAGAAAGGAAATGAACAGGAAGCCTACTGCTGCAACTGCTATAACCCTGCTCTTAATTCATAATATTAAAAAACACATCATGAATGTATAGCAATACAATTATCTAGTCATTCCCATGTTAAGGTTTGTTTTATACTAAAATGTCACATCACACAACAGTAAATTCTTAGGACTAAAGTTTATCCATGCACAACAAGTTTAAAGTTTACCTAAGACTAACATTCTTTTCAAACAGGGTGAGCCTTTTCGAAACAAAAAATAGTTCTGTATCAAAGTTCACACTAATTCTGGAGCAGAAAACCTAACCAACTAAGCAACTCATTGAATTTCACATGGTCTTACAGTTTGGGTTTTCAAAATTACTCATCTCCCTCTTAGTTTGTGAAAAACTATGGTTAGTTAATCATAGCA
The DNA here is from genome assembly GCF_949752795.1 of Hyperoodon ampullatus. Classification (NCBI taxonomy): domain Eukaryota; kingdom Metazoa; phylum Chordata; class Mammalia; order Artiodactyla; family Ziphiidae; genus Hyperoodon; species Hyperoodon ampullatus. The sequence goes on along the minus strand of NC_136916.1, from coordinate 134,267,861 downwards.
TTACATTAAAATATTGTATTCCATTAGTTAATAATATCAAACTGATTCACAACTCTGGCTTTCAAAAGTTTAAATTCAAAATCAAATCCTGGAAGATAGAGGAAATAATAAAGCCCCGACCAAAGGGATTAGAAATAAGTCACTTCCTGTTCTACAGAACTGCATAGTAAAGTGACCTGCTCTCCATACCTAGAATAAACAGTGTTCATATTAATTGGAAACATTCCAATTTATTATTTGGAGAATACTTTCATCATAAAAAGTTTAAAAAATAGAGTTGGACATCACTATTCCAATATGAGAAGAGTTGCAGAATGTAAAAAAAAAAAACAAACCACGAAAACCCCTAGGTTTTCTTTTTTTATTTCTTTTTTTTGGCTGTGCCACATGGCTTGTGGAATCTTAGCTCCCACACCAGGGATTGAACCTGGGGCCCCAGCAATGAAAGTGCCAAGTCCTAACCAATGGACCGCCAGGGGATTCTCCAAACCCTAGATTTTCTAAAAAACGATTCTCAAACATATGGATTATGCTAATTAAGATGAGGCCAATGCAACCTTGAACTAGGGGAAAAAAAGTGTAAAATCAAGGAAGATTTAAATTTTTCTTTTCAGAATAATCTAAAGCTATCACTTCCAAACTTTCTGTTAATACTTTATGGCAGTACACATTATGTGAAGAATAATCACTGTATTTTTATTTTTAAAAATTTTTGGCTGTGTTGGGTCTTTGTTGCTGCGTGTGGGCTTTCTCTAGTTGTGGCAAGCAGGGGCTACTCTTCATTGAGGTGCACGGGCTTCTCATTGCGGTGGCTTCTCTTGCTGCGGACGATGGGCTCTAGGCGCGTGGCATGTATTTGTGGCATGAGGGCTCAGTAGTTGTGGCTCGCAAGCTCTAGAGCGCAGGCTCAGTAGCTGTGGCGCACGGGTTTAGTTGCTCCGCGGCATGTGGGATCTTCCCGGACCAGGGCTTGAACCCATGTCCCCTGCAATGGCAGGCGGATTCTAAACCACTGTGTCACCAGGGAAGCCCAATCATTGTATTTTCTGAGGAGCAATTTTAAAACAAGAGTACAAAATTTCTTTCAACATGCACTAGAAAAGTAAAACATTTCTGTAAGCGTATGGCCTTTAGAGTAAAAATGGTAATTCCATCATGGGGAGGTTTAAAAAAGTTGAACTCCATAAATTACTAGTGACTATTGGAAAAGGAATATTTCAATAGGCCATCAAATTGTAGTGGAGTCATAAACAGTATGGGACTACACAGTTATGAAACATGGACACCAATCCTTTTGTCTGAATCTTTTGACAAAGGCAAACTTTTTAACCAGAGACCACCTTCCCATCAGCAAAACAGTTATAATTCCCGACTACTTCACAGATAAGTAAAATATTTAATAATCTACAGTTATAAACAAGTAACATATTTATTAAGAGTCACTAAGGGAAATCAGGATTTTTGCATGGTTTTGTTTAGTATGGAGAGAGGATACAGTAGTGGTAATATATTGTACTGAAAATATAAATTTTGAATGAACGTATAGGATAAACTTTAGTATTGGCGTTTATCAGATACACTCTAATTTACATTTGGGCAACTCAAGAAATTGGGGATCTGCAAGTTTTTGAACATTTTAAATTACTTAGAAACATATAATTTAAAAAAATTTTTCCCCCACAACCTCATGTCAGCCGTATTTTCTACATTCAGATACTTATTGGAACATAAGTGCCAGGTACTGCGTTGGGCCTTGGGGAAATGAATAGTATTGCGTGGAATAAACGCTTAAAGGCGTTCACAGTATGGCGGAGAACTACCATTTAAACAGTAGGTTACCTGGGGTAAGCGCAGGGCTCTATGGGAGCTCCTCGAAAAGCTCCTATAGGAATCAAGGAAAGGAGTATCAGACAAGGAGTCCCGAGGAGTGGTGCCTTTGCAGTCTGGGAGAATGAGGTGAAGAGCTGCGATAGGCCCTAGGGAAAGGAGCAGTTTGTGCAAAAGCTGAGAGGGGGACAAGAGATCTGTGGGAAGTGTAAGCCAGCGGTGCCCAACCTTTTCGGCACCAGGGGCCGGTTTCACGGAAAACAAATTTTCCACGGAAGCGGGGGTGGGGGGAGGGGGATGGCTCAGGCGGTAATGCGAGCGATGGGGAGCAGCAGATGAAGCTTTGCTCGCTCACCGCAGCTCACCTTCTGCAGTGCGGCCCGGTTCCTAACTGGCCATGGACGTGCGGGTCCGTACGGGCCCGTGGCCTGGCGGTTGGGGACCCCTGGTGTAAGCAGTTCAGATTGGTTAGAATGTAGAAAATGGAGGAATATGAAAGCCTTAGCAGAGAGTCTCTAGACCAAGGTTTGAATGTCTCTGAGTCAGCTTACCTGAATGAACCTGTTACTTCAACTATAAAGAATGGGCCAGTAACAGGAGAGACTAAATGGGACTGGTAAATCAAGTGCCTATAATAAAAAGTGCCCGGAAAACAGACACATCATCTTGTCTTCCTCTGTGTATGGGCATATTGCTTATGGTTAAAAAGAGTGAACACCAATAGTATGACAGACTACGTAACGCTGCACTTCACTGGCTGGCTCTGCACAAGCTGAGCTGTGCAAACCCCAGAGGTGAAAGCAGACAGGAGTAGCATCCACTTCATAGATTTGCTGTGAGACTTACATAATAAACAACTCTCTTGGTCACTGTCTGGCACATAGCAAAAACTCAACAAATGTTAGCTTTTACAAATTGCTACGATAGGTCCACAAACCTTTATCTACAGTTCTCAGTTCAGAAACCTCTAAAAATGAAAGAAATGCTCCCAGGTTTGGCATAAATTGGTGGCAAAACCTGACCTGAGGCTATTTTACAGTTTCCATTAATTCTCCCCTATTCGCTGCACAAATATTACTGTTGGATTAGGGGATGCTGCCCCGACTCTGCTGGTGTGATCTCTCATCTTTGCACCTTATTGTCTTTCTAAAATCTAAAGATAAAATCCAAAGATTTCTGAATTCCAAAACACACTGGTCCCAAGGATTTCGGTTAAGGGGTTGTCTCTGGGTCTCCGTTCCTCCTGGAGAGTGGAAAAGGACATTCTAGTACACACAGCTCAAGTTTCTGAGACAAACTAGTTTTGAATAGGAGGTTCAAGACACCAGTAGCAAGAAAAATGTCTGTTCTCCCTGCCCAAAGAACACTCCTAAACAAAGAACTTCTGAAAGATTTCTGAAGGCTACCTTCCCCTGTAATGAGGCCCATACAACCACCACGTGTACGAGTGTGTATTTCTTTAGTAGCAATGCTATAAAAAATTTTTTTTTCAGTCAGGTGAGTACGGTTCGATGCTTCAACATTAGAATCCTCATTTATTAAAAGCACTACTCTTGGTTTTCAGAAGAAAACGGTCCAAAGCCACCAAGCGCTCCTAAATCCTACAAAAAGGGAGTATTACAGAACTCAACACTTCCCATCGTTTCTGTCATGGGTATTCGTCTAAGGTATCTGCTAGCAACTCCTCTAGAAAATAATGACCAAAACGTCACAATGAGAAAAATCTTAAACTAGCGTCACAGACTCCACCAAGAATCTGTTTAGGCCTCCCTCTCCCTTTCATTGGAAATTACTGAGTGGGGGAGGGGGCCAGGGCCAAGGGGCGGGAGGCCGGCAGCCCTAAAGGGCCAAACGAACAAAAGGAGTCCGGGATCAACCGGAGCGAACCGGCCTCCGAGCGGGTCGCGCCTGCCCGGGAAGGGGTGGGGGAGGGGCCAGGCCGCTCCCCGCCCCGCCCCCAGCCAGGCCTGACGTCACGCGCGGAGAAACCCATCGGGCGCGACGTCACCCGCCTCCGACGCCTTCTCCTTGGGGGGCGAGAGAGCCGACATCCCGCAGCCGGGAGGAAGGCGACGGGGAGAAACCCTTAGCCCCCGGCCCCCAAAGAGGCGACTCAGGCATCTCCGTTACTGCGCCCGCGTCCCGCTTGGGCGTGCTCCTTTGCTCCCCTCCACGACCCCGCCAGCACCGAGGCAGCCTCACCCGGCAAGATCCGAACCCGCAGCAAGGTCTAGAAGCGGCGATGGGTCCGAGGGAACTGAGCGCTGAAGAACTGAGCGCAGCCCGACCGACGGCAGCGGCGACGGAGACCGGGGCGGCAGCAGCACCAGCAGAGCGCGGCTCCTCCTGGCGCCGGAACAGGAAGCGCCGAGCTTCGAGCGCGCTGCCCCCGCCCGCGCTCCGCCTCTCCTCTGGTCGGCCGGGCCCGGACGCGCGCGCGCCCCCTACAGGGCCCGGGTGGCACTGCGGCCCGCCCGGCCCCGGCGGCGCGGCTGTTCCTTGCGCTCGCTCCCGGGCGGCTGTTTTCTCTCGGTGGGCGGGAGGAAAACGCCCCGATGTTCCGGAGTTCTGAGCAGTCTGGAGGAAACGCCAGTGGCCGGTGGCGTTCTGGGCAGCCTGGCGGAAATTGTTAACTTGTCTCCTTAAGAGAAGGCTGAAGTCAGGTTCTGGATTCCCTACGCTTGCGGTCTTTAGAGCCAGGCCTCGAAGCTGGTGTGAATGCAGCCTAACCCCGGGACACGGATCCGTTGGCCAAAATTGGAGAGAGCTAAAAGCAATACAGGAAGGGGAAGACGTTTGCAAATGGCTTGACAAATCGATATTAACTAAAGGAACGGATGTCTTTGCAGATTTTTTTCTGATCAGTATTTCTTCTCCCACAGTTCAGTTTTTTTTTTTTTTTTCACAGTTCAGTTTTGAATAAACCTTTACCTACCTACTCTGTCAGGCCCAAAAGATGATGGATTGACACATGGCCCCAGCCGTCAGGAAACGTGCTAGCTACTAATGAAGATGTCATAATTACGTGGTGTACAAAATATACACACATAACATACATATATTTTAATGTAAAAATATGCAATATTCTTACAACATTTTACTTCATTGTTTTCATTTGCTGTTAGTGGATCGGTGGGTGGACATTTTACTATAAACTTCTTAAACGAAGACTTGTTTGGGTTTACTCCACAGCACACATAATTCTCATTCTGAAAAATGAGCAACAGAGAAACTTCAAATACCTAAGCCTGGGGAAGACATGTTTTTGGTTAGGGGCAGTGGTCTATGGAAAATAATACCACTAGTGTGAACTACCTACCCTGCCCTAATGGGAGGCAGTGAATCAGCAGTGCCTTGTGGCACGGGAAGCAGTGCCATAGGAAGCCTGAAGCAACAGTAAGTCAGCAAAATAGTACTATATTTAAGTTTTTGATATTTTGCTCATCATAGGGCTTTTTTTGCATTAATTCTGATTTTTAAATGTTGCACAAAAAATTTTCATTACTGAGTTTATGGTCAAAAAGAATTTGTGCCCACGTTGGGTGTCTCACTCTACTCCTGGTCACGTGCATTAGAGTGACCAACAACCTCCAGCTTTTCCCATGTTCCCAGTCAATAACCGAGCATGGCGGGAGTTCTAGAGGTAGGCCATTCCTGTCCCATGTAGGCTCCTACAGGTAACCTGTTGGGAACTACATCCTCGCCTAGCATTTTTAGAACTACACTGCCCACCCTACCCAATGCTTCCTTCAGTTTCTTTCACAGATGTCAGACCTGCAGTTTGGTATGATTTCCCCACCTTCTCCTGCTCTCTTCCCCTTTATTCTTTTTGTGTGTGTGTTTATGTGTGTGGAAGCCCAGAGTCTTAACCACTGGACCACCAGGGAAGTTCCATTCTCCTTTATTCTTCATAGGTGTCCATCCCCCTCCAATATATCTCTTGCACATTTAATCACATCTTGACATGTTTCTGGAAGACCCAAAATGACACAAAAAACAAAGGAAAATGTGTAATACAGATTTTAAAATTTCTCATATATAAGTTGAATGTGCCAGGTAACATACAGTACAATGTTTTTAAAACTACAAAGCCTTTGGATTTTATATATGAAGTTTTAATTAATAAGAAACGAAAATTTATTCAGATCAATTTATTTGAACTCACATCCAAGAAGAAACATTCAACTTCAGGATTAGAAATAAAAATGGGAACACTCTACTTCTTTTTGGGTAAGGGGTGGATACAAGCCTGATAAGAGTACTAATAGCTTTGTGAAGTTACTACTTAAACTCTGTATATTCAAGTATATATCGAGTGCGTACTTGGTTTATACAGAATTTATCCAATTCTAGCAAAGTCAGCATAATTTAAGTAAATCTCCTTGAGTTTTACACTCTCAAGTCTGAAAGCTTAGATTTGATTATAACCATGGCAAAAGTGATTATCTTTACTTCCTGCAAATGTAATCAACTTTTAAAATAACTCAGGCAAACATCAATTTCACACAAACCTTATTAAGGGTAGGAGGAAATTGCAACTGTTCATCTAATTGCAGAGTCTAAACCATAAATTCAAATGTACCATTATCTTTATTGTCAAATCAAGTCAAGAAAGCCTATTACAGGCTAAAAGAAGTGAATGTGAATCTGCAGGGTCCACTAAGGGAATACGTTGAAAACCTATCATCACATTAGTACTTAACAGCTGTACAGAAATTATTTTCAAGTATGCTCCAAGGGTCACCTCTTAACTGAAGAATTAACCTTCAGGAAGTCAAGAGACAAGTGTTATTATCTATATTTTATGTGCTAGGAAATGAAAGTAAAGAAAGATTTAGGATTGAGTAATCTATTCAAAATTAAAAAGTAACTCAAAAAGACTGGCTTTATTTGAAACAGGAGTCATGTGCCTTAAATTCCTTTCCATTGGGTTATATCCATTCGTCTACTATTCTATTTAGTCTACATTTCTATTTAGAAGCCAAACCGTTTTCAAAAGTTACCTCCATTTTGTCTCCAATATCTTAATGTGTTAAGAATAGTATAGACAGACTCTTGTAGTGTTGCTCATTTCTAGTAGACCATTAAAAAAGAAAAACCTCTTGTGCTTTCTGTTCATTCTTTAGAAATAAAAATGGATGTAAAACTGATTATGTAAAACTAAGACTGTAAAGATTTTCTTCCAAAGTAGAAACAATAATCTGCTTGACTTAAAATCTTTTATTCATTTGGGCATTAAATTACCTAACACACAATCTATTTTACATTTAAACAGTTTTCCTTGTGTTATCTCCAGGAATGTTATATAATTAAGTCCACTTCCTGTCAAATTTCCTCTACCAAAATCAATATATAACCTATTTGACTCTGATTATAGCTATAAGTGACAAAAAAGACTTTTAATGAAAACTAAGAGTATATTTGTAAGAGTTAGGTCTCAAGGCTTTTGTTTCATAGGAAGGAAGCTCTCTATTACATGGATCTATAAAATGATCCAAACTTCAGGGAGACAGGAAGCTGATAACTTGATTTATCTTCCTAATGGCTTTGGCTCATGAATAAATGATAATGGTTTGTGTTTTTCTTATAAAAAGAAATGTAATTTGTATAATGATATGAGTCCTATTTGCCACATTTGCTCTACTTTTTTAAAAAGGATTTCTAATTACTTAGACATTCTTTATATTATTTACAATAAGAAGTCAAAATTTTTAACTGAAAGCCATTTTTTTGACCACAGTTTGCCATTAGCTGACATTCAGGAAGGAACACAGGTCTGATCACCAAATCAATAAATCTAGCCAAAGACTGACTAAAAGCTTCCTTTAATCTTCTTCCTATTAGGTCTTCCTTTAAATTAAACCATTCCCTCTGTGAATTATTTAAGTGAATGGCATGGTTATAGAAAGATCAGATATGATTCTTCATACAAAAATGCTCAAGGAACCTAAAAAATCCATTCAGCATGTTTCAGGAATTATAGTATGAATCAAGATGCTGTAGCTTAAAAAAGGAGAGGGGGGGCTTGGGGGTATTCCTGAAAGCTTCAGAGAGAAATAGAAAAGTCAAGTTTATTTCCTGGTTAGGGCAGGATGATTCCCAAAGCACATTTAAGTGTCTGGTCCAGACTAGCTATTAGTGATCAAGTAGTCCCCTTTCACTGTCAAGGCTTTCCCCTGAGGTAATGCCTAAAGTCTTAATTTTAATATTTTATCTTGTTTCTTTTAGCCCCATCCTCCCTCATCAATAAGTGCCACACATTCCCACCATGCTGAATGCTTTCTCAACTCTGCAATTTACACTTTTCAAACGCTCACCATGTCCAACTTAGTTACAAAATTTATTGGGTTGGCCAAAAAGTTCGTTCGGGTTTTTCATAGCATACCGAAAAACCCGAACGAACTTTTTGGCCAATCCAATATATTTAGATATATTTGTATCTTCCCACATTGGTCCTTTCAAAACTTATACTCATTTACTTACACATAATTTCTGTAATTACATTTTTAATGAGTTAAGTTTCTGAATACCGAATGCTCTTCCAAATGTGTCCACAAGTCACTGAGAAAGGGTTAAACCTTTCTAAATTCCAATCCCTTCACGCTTTAAAAAATTTATTATTACTCTTCTTTTTCCTTCATGGTAAACAATTCCTTTCTCAAATCTTGCATTTCTACTTTCCCAATTTCTTTTCTGTAGCAAATACCAAAGGAAAAAATACAAACCGTTTCAGCGTAAATGAGTCTCCTTCCTGCTCTCATTTATTAGATCACCTACTTCAAGGCTATATAAATGGCAGTATTTTGAAAATGTTAACAGCTATCAATACCTTGAAGTTGAAAAAATAAGAAAGCCAGAGAAAATATATCACAAGCAACCAGTCTGAATATATGAAAGGCTACTTAGATCTTGATTTTCATATAAATACTATTTTTTTACCATTATAAAAGACAACGTAATATTTCATTTTTCTTTATAAAATTACCTTTTAACAGAATATTCACTAGATAGTCATTCCTTAGGTTTTTCTGTATTGATAAAAAGTTATTTTTAAAAGAAAAATATTTAAAACAATATTGTTTCATAGAAACAGAAAGTCTCAATATCAAATTCTGATAAAAAACTATAATTATGGGTAGAGCCTTACCATACTATTAATTTTCTTTCACCAAAGATGGACATTTAGAAGTGCTATATTGGTAAATAAGATAAGCTTCTCAGTGATCTACAAAAGCGCCACAATAAAGATGAGGTAGTATGAGACTGTCCCACTTTTGTAAAAGGGAAATATCATCTTTAGAAGAGATATTTATCCTGACATTGGTGTTGATATCCCGAGCCTCATCACTGCTAAGAGAGGTGCCATTTTAGTAGCTAACCCTCACTGGAACCAAGACAATCTTGAGATCACTGAGAAAAAAATATGCTAGAAGACAATGGTAACAGATTTTCTTGTTTAATTTTGTGATAATTGCTAAAAATTTATTTTAAAGCAATTATTTTTAAATGCCATCTTTATGTTATCAGCAGAACTGCAGGAAAGGGAAATGCTACTTCAACATAAAAGCAATGATACTTAAGAAACATCTATTCTAACGTGGAAATCTGAGTCAAATTTCTTTCAATCCAGGTAGAAGCAGCTTCCTACTAGAGCTAAACTAGCATCAAGAAATCAGTTACTATGATATTAAAAATGCCAACTTGTACAAAGGGGTAGACAACTCACCAGAAGGAATAACTGTCTAGGAAATTTATTATTCACTGATTCTTTAAAAAAGAAGAGTAGGCTATCATTCCATCTATCTTATTTATATAACATTTCTAAAAATACTTCCCCGTTCTGGGGATGTTAAATTCAAAATATTACGCCTGGTGCCCAGTATTGTTCAGTATGGCATAAGCCATGTAGCTCTCAAAATGTTTCCCTTTTTTTGAAGCCATACTAAAGACATGTTAGTTCTGAAAATAGGAATAATTATCTGAAACCTGAAGATCAAAACCAATATTAAGCTCCCTGAATACTGAGCTCCATGTTTACTTCTTGAATCTTTATTCAAGCTCAATTTAAAATAATGAAAAACTACCTAGGTCTCTTTGGTTACCAATGGAAATTTGTGGCTGTTTATATAAACTGTGGCATCTCTCCAAACTAACAGGCTCAGAGTTTCTAAAACAGAGCTAAGCAGAAGCAACAGTTCATAAGTAAATACAGAAAAACCTCAGTTGCTTTATTACTTTAGTAACTACTAGTTACTAATAGTGTTATCATTATTTTTAAACCTTCCAGTGAGAAAGGAACAATACTTATGTTCTTAAGATGGTAACTCTTCCAAGTTTGAGAGAAAGATCTACTCAAGGAATAATAAATGACCATGCCACATTATAGAAGAATAAATTCACCCCAAAAATATCATGTCCTCATTTGATTCTTACTGACCTGATTAATCAAATTTAGTAATTCTGCTTTACAGTTAATATTTAAAATGAAAACACATGAAGTTTGATTTTAAGCCATTTTGCTAACCTTTAACATCCCTATTAGTAAATTATAAAAGTCAATTACATTACTATGGATTGTAAATTACAACACACTCAGCTTTACTGAAGACTTTTAAAACAACTGAAAAGGCTGATGGGGAAACTATATCTTATGTATAGGAATGCCAATGGCATAGGTTAACAAAGCATTTTATATGTAAGGACAGGATTATTTTTAAAGAAAAGTATGAAATACAGATTATTTAACTGTGTTTGCAATGCCTACCAAACTTCAAATATCCCTGGATCATATGCAAATTACAGTTAAGAAAAGAAAAAAATTAAGTATACAATCTACATGGTAAAAACAAAAACCAAACACCTAGTCAAAAATATCCATTAACTCCTAGTGTGTAACAATTATTAAACAATTATTATTGTTAAACAATTATTGTATCCTAAGAAAAATAAACTGATCTGGAAGTAAAATTTAGGGCATAAGTTTATTTTGGACTTCAACTGCCCCTGTAGAAAAATTCAAAGTGGCATAATAAGAAAAATAAAATATTAAATGAAAATATGTATATAATCACTCCCGTGTTCCTACCCTTTTCCTAGCATTGTTGTTCTGGTGCATCAATCCTGAGTACTCTAACTTTTGATTTATAGTGATATTCTTTCAGATATAATTTCATGGAAGAAGGAATTGGAAGGGCATCAATGCCATCATAAGTTGTACAGTTACAAATAACTGTTCTGCATATATGCTGCAGGGGAAAGGGGAAAGTCCGAATTAAAGGAGTGGATAAAAGTGGTTCAAAGAACATACAGGCACTCGGGTCCTTATAATGCTCTAGGAGCCCAGTAATGTCGGGAGAATGGAAGACACAAGGATCATGTGCATCAAAGCTAAAGTTGTGATTCCACTGTTCAATTCTAGCATGAAGAGAACGACTATAGCGTCTAAAACTAACAGAGAATAAATAGTCTTCCTGTGCTGAATCTCGCAGTAAAAAGGTACCCTCTGGTTTTCCTTCTAGTAGAGCTTCAGCTGCATATTTATCCATAACGCCCCAGTAACATGGATTATTATTGATCTGAAGGAGGTCTGGTACAAGACAGTGGACATAATCAATCTGGGTATGGTACTTAGGAGGTGTTTCCAGTTGCAGGGTTTCTTCATCAATTTCCCATTTGGGTTTGTTTCTTTTCCTGGAACTTGTGCAAAGTGTTATAATTTCATCATCTGAATCCATATCACTATCTTCTATACTGTTATCTGAAGCCAGGTTTATTATAGAGCCAGTCCCAGGACCACCTCTACCCGAAGAATCGTTATTGGTTATGACACAGGGCTGAACACTGGTATGTGAGAAGCAGTTGACCTCTTCCATGTTTCTTCGTTGTTTTAGTTGACCATCCCTCAATTCAGTCTGAGACAAGTCTGTGCTTACCCATTCATCTGATTTGGGACTTATAGGAGCAGTGTGTCGTTTAATAAAATGCCACCTAAAGGCTAAATCTGATCGAGGTGGGAAAGGACACTTATCTAACATGAGTTCACTGATATGAATTTTTCTTTTAGACGGAAGCCCTGAAGAGTGCCGACTACTACAATTTTTTATTGGAAAACACTGCCCCACAGCATCTTGCAGTTTCTGTTTAAGAGATCGGCCTAAAAATCTATGCCCACAGGAATGATCTAAATCCAACTCGATAGATGAACAGCTGTGCTTCCTTTCTTGGCTCCTTAAAGGAACTTCAGTTTTCTCTATAGCACTCACTGTTTCAGCATCTGAACAACTTTCACTCTTTTTTGACCAAGATAACTTCTTTCCACTCCATACATAACCATCCTTTCTGTCAGCACTTCGACTCCGACTAGTTTTGGGCCTTACATCTACATTTTTACTATTACTTTCACTATTTTCTGCCATTTTAACAAACTGTCCACAAATTCCAGTGTTATAAATACTGCTCTTTCAGTTTTTCCGGTAGAATGTTTCTTCTGGGCATTTTCTGGATATATCTAAGGAAGAAAAAGATCATTAATCGTTTGTCATTAACATTGTATAGATTATATATCAAGCCCCAATTATACATAAGATGAAAAGATGAAAAAGGACAATTAATACATTAAAAACAAACTACTGGAAATGTTGGAAGGCAGTTCCAAGCTATTTTGTTCCCACTTAAATAAACTACTTTACCTTATGCTAATAATTCCATAGTGCCATGGAGTCAAGAATCTGAGTACCTTTCCCACAGCTAGTTTCGATGTGAATCAAAAAAGCTAAGCATCCTCTCAGCTAAAAGATATGTCTGAAATGTGAACAATTTCCAGTTTTGAGGTACATCTTATGCCAATCTCTCCTCCCCTTATTTTTTAATTTCACAGCAGACCAGGAAATTCTTTGTTAAGAGATGAGAAACCTATGAGCTGGTGTTTGATGACCACTACCCTCCTTCTCTCTCCTTGTTTTCTTTCTTATTGATTGAAAATATGAACAGTTTTAAGTTATAAAAGCTGTTAAGAATTTATTAAATAAATAATCACCACTGAATAGTAGGAATGTCATGCAAGAATTCCCAACGCAATTTTTGTCAACTCATTTAAATATTTGGTCAACTTCACTATCAGTCTAGGCAGTTTGTAGAAAATTTGGAATTGGATAAAAATTTGTTATTTTATACACACATACACATCCTTATATTCTTCTTCTTCTTCTTCTTCTTTTTTTTTTTCGGTACGCGGGCCTCTCACTGCTGTGGCCTCTCCCGTTGCGGAGCACAGGCTCCGGACGTGCAGGCTCAGCGGCCATGGCTCACGGGCCCAGCCGCTCCGCGGCATATGGAATCCTCCCAGACCGGGGCACAAACCCGCGTCCCCTGCATCGGTATGCGGACTCTCAACCACTGCGCCACCAGGGAAGCCCTATTCTTGATAATTTCAAAACACAAGCAGATAAAGTTCTATAGGGCAATGCCTTTCCTATGAAATTGGCTAGATATACTAGAATTTATAATGTAAATAAAATTTTATTAAGACTAATAGTAATGATTGGTCGTAGGTAGAAACTACTTAACTATTCTTAGATGGAAAAAGATTTAAGCCCAGAATTGGGGGGAGGGATTCTATAATCTCAAATATTTTACAAGTGAAAGTTGAATTTTGAGACTGAGAAAATCAGTTGTACTCAACATTCTGATCATGATTAAGCTTCTGATTATATCAGAGGAACATTAACAATCCCAACAGTCAGGGGCTTCCCTGGTGGCGCAGTGGTTGAGAGTCCGCCTGCCGATGCAGGGGACACGGGTTTGTGCCCCGGTCCGGGAAGATCCCACATGCCGCGGAGCGGCTGGGCCCGTGAGCCATGGCCGCTGAGCCTGCGCGTCCGGAGCCTGTGCTCCGCAACGGGAGAGGCCACAACAGTGAGAGGCCCGCGTACCGCAAAAAACAAAACAAAAAAAAACAATCCCAACAGTCAAGTAAATGTTTAGAGCTATGTGAATCTATTTTCATAGCAGTAGGGTTTGAAACAAGCATCTGCAGAGGCAAATATGATTGGGAAGTGCTTAAAAGTGTGAACTAATGACACAGGCTTGCCATATAAAGTACCCCATTACTAAACAATGAATAGCATCGGGTGATTATACTTATTATTTTGATTTAGTGAGCTCACTGGTACGTAATCATTTAAAATCCACAGGGAAAAAATATTTGAAAATCTAAATTTTAAAGAAACATCATCACTTAGTATACCAAAATTATATTCAACAGCATGCTTTGGTTGTTCATTGACTAAATTCCACTGAACAAAAATAAACTGGCAGAAGCTACAAAGTAGGCTGAAGTATATGAAGAGTCAGTGATCAGGAGAGACGCTTGTTACTAACAGCTTACACTTGTATTTTTCAAATAAAAAATTAAAAAGGAGCCCCAAGCAGATATTTTTTTGTTAACACTACATACTTTCAACTTTTTTATTCAGCATAATAATGTGAAAAGTATATCATGTAAGGTTTAAAATACCTGGTGTTTTTATTTACTTTAAAAATATGAAAGTAGCAGATTATTAACTCTATGATCAACTTTACTCCACTGGGTGTGAGCATCTTCATCTTCCTTTATTTCTATATCAGAGCTAAGTCTGTACCTCTGCTCTCTCTCTTTTTTTAAAAAAACATCTTTATTGGAGTGTAATTGCTTTACAGTGGTGTGTTAGTTTCTGCTGTACAACAAAGTGAATCAGCTATACATATACATATATCCCCATGTATCCTCCCTCTTGCGTCTCCCTCCACCCTCCCTATCCCACCCCATACCTCTGCTCTTGATGACATTCCCACCTTTACCAGGGCCTGCTTCCATTGCTAGCTCTTAACTTCTCTCTGCCTTCAAAAACAACCAAGTCTCCTATAAACTGTTTTAGTGATTCCAATGCTTCCTTTAGTTATAATTGCTGCTTTCCATATTAAATTTCTTAATGAGTAGTATAACTTGATTTCCTCTCAGAAAGAAAATAGTTTTGTTTTTCTCTAATTATAAAATAAATAATGATCCAGTTTAAAATGGCTATGTGAAAATCTTTTTGCTCCATTTTTCTCTCAGAAGTCAGCCCATAACAAGGGAAAATGAGAAATAAAAACAAACCTCATCTTCAATGAAACTAGCAGATATGTATAACCTGAGTGACAAAATAAAAGGACAGAAAATGAACAGAGGAGCAATGACTGACTCAGCAGCAGAGAGGAAGGTGACACCAGGCACAAAGGCAACGTTGATGAGAAGCAAGCCAACAGAGCAGGCAAAGTCCAGGACACCCAGAGGTACCAGGTGCTACAGAAAGTATGGATGGAGAACAGGGCAGAAAATGGGGAGGTAGGTTGAAAATTTGCATACATGCAGTTAGATGTCTCTAATTGTTACTCTCATACTTAGAGGAGATGGGAAATTTATCAATATTATTTGGAGAAGCTGAACCAGAGAGGCTCAGGACTTTGGATACTAGGCATGGTGAGGATAGATGGGAGGTTTGGGACTAAAATCAGAAAGAAAATTCCCTGCTCCCTTCTTCCATCCAGCTTCTAGAACTCCAGCAGCCAAACTTACACCTCCTAATAGGAGACTGGAAGATACTATGCTGGAGAAACAGAATGGCCAAAGAGAAAAGACCTATAGATGCTGATAACTGGAAATCCTCCAATAAAAAGCTGGAGGGCCACCCAAGCATGCTGTGAAGCTCATCCATCCATAAGCCCAGCCTACTTACATAGTGCTTCCAGGCAGCACTGCTGTGCTTCATTTACTCTAGAATATGACATGTCACCAGACTTTTGAGGAAAGCCTCTAAAATAAACAAGCGAATAAAACAAATAACTTGGAGAAAAAAGTAAGCATGAAAGCAGCAGGTAATAAAATAGATCTCTTCCAAGTTAAGAGAATATATTATACCAATGAATAAAATGAGGTAGGGACAATCAGAGAATAAGAAAAATTTGGAAATTAAAACCATGATTGCAGGAAAAAAAATATTCAATAGGAAAGTTGGAGGTAAGCTGAGGAAATAATAGGAAAGAGGAAAAAAATGGTTAACTAGACAGAGAAGATAAGAAAATTAGAGGATCAATACAGACACTTCACAGAATATAACAAAATGGAGAGGGAAATTATAAAAGAAAATATATTAGAAAATTTCCCAGAACTGAAGGCCATGCGTCTCCATACAGAAGGAGCACAATGAGTGCCCCGCACAAGGGAAAATACACACCAAGTTACATTATTCTAAAATGTTAGAACCCTAGAGATAAAGAGGTGATACCGAAGTCTTCCTACCTTATAGACAACAATACTCTAAGTATTGTATGCTTATAAATCTGTTAAAGAGAGTAGACCTCGTGTTAAGTGTTCAATCAATCGATTTATGTATGTAACCCAGCCAAAAAAAAAAAAAAAAGGCTTCCTGAGGGAAAAAAGTCACAAAGGACTGAAAATAAAATAGCATCTGTTTTCTCAACAGTAAGTAACAGTGGAAGCTAGAGGATAGTTTCCAACCTTGAAGATCACCAGCCTAACAATCAATCAAATAGGATAAAATAAAGAAATTTTCAGACATGCAAAGTAACAACAATTTTACCTCATATTGGAGGATGTGCTCTTCTAAAATAAGAGTGTAAACCCAAAACAAATGGCATAACAAAGGAAACAAGGTATTTAACATATGAGAAAGGAAATGTGAATTCCTGGGATGCTTAAGAAGGGAAGTTTCCAGACAACAGGGTGTTTGGTGCTGCTAGAGAGCAACTAGTTCATATAACCACATAAGGAAGTAAGGCTCTTTGTGTACTAAGAGAATGGAAAGAGACTAAGGAGACTAAAAGAGAGGTAAATCCTCATCTATCAGAAGAGGAACTCAACCAATAATGTCTAATAATTGATGCATCAAGAGAGAAGTATAAGCATATGATTTAGAAATGTGAAGATAAATATCAGAAAAACAAATTATGAAAGTAGAAGCCTTTGAGATGGGTAGGAGAGGAATGCAGCATTTCTTAGCTTATCTAAGCTTTTCAGCTTAATTTAACTTGAACCTACGTACACATATCATTTTGATGACCATAAATAAAAATAACAGTACTTTATACTCACTGTGAAAAGTTCAAACTTAAAGCTATGAAGAAAAAAGTAAAAACTATCCATAATCCTACCACCCAGCAGTAACCATTGTAACATTTTCAGTATCTCTATACATGTACATGACAAGGATGCAGTTCCATAGCACAATGATGGCAGACATTAGAAATATGGTTTGAGCCCAGTTTATTTTGTACTAGCCATATGACCTTGAAACCTCAGTTTCTTCATCTGTAAAATGGAGATACTGATGCTATCTATTTCATTAGGCTGGTGGGAATTAAATGAAATAATGTATGTGAAGTATATACCTAGCTCAGATTCTAAATGTACCAAGTATAAAGATTAACATATTTTTTCTTTTTTAAAAAAAGAAACAGATATTACATATGTTTTATTATAGCACCCAAGCCAGTTTTATAGAAATAGTTCATAAAGGAAGAAATCACAGAAATACCTCTGTCTCTAGCCCATGCTAACTGTAAAGTTTACAAGCAAATATAATTTTCAGGATGATAACTAATGTTTCAAAATGAAAAAGGATCAATACACTAGGTATAGCTGAAACTCAACAGACCATGAAGGTATAGAACAATTTGACATTTTCCCTCAGAGAACTGATTTCCAGCCTTACTCTATACAAGTTTACATGCTAACATAACAGATTTACTTTAGCAAGGCTTACCAACTTGTACATAATAGGTAGCAATCCATCAAGTATCTCTGGACTTTAGGTTAATTGTTCTTACATATGCTAATGCTGCAGGGATCCATAAAATAAAGCAAAAAATACCATTGCCCTAGATGAATTTTCCATACATTTACCTGTACTTAAAGAGTTAATGCATAGAAAATCTTCTTTTGACTGGTTATCTTTTTGTATCTAAGAACTACAGCCTTATATAAATTTTACATAGCATTCTTGTGATAGAAAACTGAGTTCATGCTTCAGAAGTCCCACTTTTATCAACTGTTATGGTAAAAAATATATTTGGTAAAATATACCATATCACTATATGGGCCAGAATGTCACTTAATGTTGTAATCTTCAAAGCAGGAAGAAAATTTAACTTCTATTTATACTTGTCTAAAAATTAGAAAACTTAAAATTTATGAATATTGAATATATGGTTGACAATGTTCCCATCACTCATTGTGAGATGGTTATTTGTCTGATGAGGTGCTATTCCTGAGGGAAGAGTGGGAGCTCCAAAAAGCTAAGGACTCGATGGCAACCCTCTCCATTTCTTTGTGCACTTTTAGTGCACTGCAACTGATTCCATGTTGCTGGAATACATTTGTGGATTATATTATCTTAGGTAAGAGAATCTTTACAATACTTTGTCAATAGACATGATCACGAAAATTTTATAACACACGAGGTTTGCTAGTTATTTCAGGGCAAAGTACTTAAGTTGCTGAAATTTTAAGACAAGTTATGTATTTTTCTTTTACAAAATGACAAATGTTCTAAGTTTGATGACCTTTATTGGGATAATAAGTGGCTCTGAGAAGCTACTTAGCAGATACATTAAGAAAAAAGGCAAAACAAAACATATAACTGGTCTCTTCATGGTTCAGGTAACTTAAAAAAAAAACTTATGCTATGGTGACATCTTTTTAGAAAAAAAGATATTCAGAATTTCCTTCACTATCACATGATTTTATTACAAAAATGATAAAAATGCATCATGCATATAACTCTCGCATCTTTACACTTTAAACAGATGGCAAAAGATCTTCTAATCTCTTCCAAAAGTTGCATTAAATCAAAATTCATAAAATTAAAAAAATTCAATCACATTGCTCTCAATAAAAATAACATTTTTTTAAACATCTTTATTGGCATATAATTGCTTTACAATGTTGTGTTAACATTATTAATTTTCAGTGAAAATTTTTTTTTATTTTTAAAGGCTAAAAATGAGTTTTAAAAAAGTGCTTTTGGTGTCTTGCCTATACATGTAAAATCTGAATGTTAAAAAAAAAAGTGTAAGGTTCTCAATCTGAATGAGTCCTTTCAAATACCCCATCATTAATTGTTGGAATTTTATACAAACTTCGTAGAAATGCAGTAGAAGATGAGATACAAAATGGAAAAAAAGTGACTTTAGTACCATCTTTATGTAGTATAGAAATCAATGATTATACTTTGAAAAGTGTTCACAAATCAACAATCTTTGTTAGTAACTGCAAAGAAGGTTTTTTTTTGTTTTTTTTTTTAAGCCGGTGAAAGAATCACTTGGGAGAAAGTGCTTTGACTCTTGATTCAATTATTAATTTTTTAAGAAGGCATCTAAGTTACAATGCCCTGGGGAATACACAGTGACTTTTTTTTTTTAAATTGTTATTTCTTAATGAGCAAGAGGCAAACGTCTAAAGCAAGTTTATTTAAACCTTTTTCAAAAAATCAAGTTCTCAGATTCACTAGCCATTTGATCCCAGGTTCTATAATCAATTGCACTGAACAGTGATAAATGAATGAATACCCAATGTGACCCTTCTATGCTAACAACAGATTTAAATAACATTTAGTTAGTACTCTTGAATAAGGTTGGGAAGGTGATTTTAATTCAAATTCCCATTGAAAACTTTTTAAAAAGCCAGTAGTTAAAGGGTTAAACTTCATTCATCTAGAAACTTCATTGTATTCTCTATGATGTTGGATAACAGAGCATTATTGTACATATTAATCATTCATTGAACTACTGTGTCTACAATGCTGATGTCTACCTAAGGCCAGAATTCATGTAAATATAAAATTTGATGTTATAAAGAATAATTTACTATACTACAAAGAATTCACAAATAAATTATTATTCTGGCAGTTATTTATCCCTGGGAATTTCCTTATCAAATCTATGTTTCCAAAGTTTACCTGCCATTATGTGTCCCAAAACTCCTTGAATGCATTCTGATCATAGTCCATGTTATTTGAATTGGATTCTGTGGGTTAGAGTCCTTGATGTTTGATCATAGACTAATATTTGAGTTGGATTCTATGGGAACACTTAAGAGTCCATGAATGGAATATACTGGATAGTACAAGAGAGGTAAATTCCTTGGAATGTTAATGAAAAAACATAAAAAATGGGTTTGTTCAAATGAGAAACATCTCTGAACTATAAAGTGTTTTTTTCTCATTACGAAAGCAATACAGGTTCATTTTCCAGTAAATATTTTAAAATATCTCCTTTTTCATGCTACCAAGCCATGGCTCATGGGACTTAACTGGATTTATTTGGGAAAACAAACATAAACACACACACACACACACACACACACACACACACACACACACACTGATTAGCACCACTACACCCTTCCTTCCCTTCTCCAAACTTTCTCCACTTACTTTCCTAATTATATTTTGCTTATGTCAGTGTCCCCCAATCTGAACTCCTGTGTACACTAGTGTTAAAAGATGTTAATATATACATGTTCTAGAGAAACAGAGGTTTCCTTATTAAACAAGTTTGGGAATCACTTCCCCTCTGAAAGATTACAAGGCACCTTCAGCAAAAGGTTCCAGGAGGTCCTTCAGTTAAGAAACCTGCTTAAGCCACAGTTTCCTTTATTTAACTCATCAAGAGCCGTTTTGTGGAAGAAACTGTGGGAGAAACATTAACTTGGGCTAACATTAAAATAAGTGTACATTCCCTGAGCATGCTAGCTAAAGATAAAGAGAAATGTCCAGGACCTGTCACTGAAGAGGGTTAATTTAGTGTAAAGAGGGAACAGAAAACTAAGAGCTGGCACTATAAACTTCTAAAAGCGCAAGAACCAGGACTTCCCTGGTAGCACAGTGGTTAAGAATCCACCTGCCAATGCAGGGGACACGGGTTCGAGCCCTGGTCCGGGAAGATCCCACCTGCTGCGGAGCAACTAAGCCCGTGTACCACAACTACTGAACCTGCTCTCTAGAGCCCACGAGCCACAACTACTGAAGCCTGCCCGCCTAGAGCCTGTGCTCCGCAACAAGAGAAGCCACTGCAATGAGAAGCCCATGCACCACAATGAAGAGTAGCCCCCGCTCGCCGCAACTAGAGAAAGCCTGTGCACAGCAATGAAGACACAACGCAGCCAAATATAAAAATAAAATAAATAAATTTATTAAAAAAATTTTTTTTTTAATTAAAAGAGCAAGAACCTTAACAGAATCTTAGAAACCAGAATATTTAAGATATTCGATTGTGACTCTTAGAGAATAAACTGGATTGTACAGATGTACTTCTTCCTTTCAATTTGTAATTTTTTAATTATAAAAATTATATATGCTCATTATAAAATATATGGAACATTCAGAAAAGTTCAAAAAGGAGGAAAAAAAACTGTAATTCAATTACCTAGAGGCAATCAATTTAGACATTTTGGCCAATTTCCTTGTAGTCTTTCTTCCTAGTACAATTTAGTCTAAAGAGGAAATTTTTAAGTTATAAAGATCTATAAAAAATTAACAATCTAGTTTTTCACTATACCATATTTAAAAATGAAGCATGGTGCAGATGAAACAACAGCATGAGTTGCTAAATCATCAAACATGATCTAAAATTTAGACTTTGTCACTTACTAGCTATCTCTCCTGATTTTTAGAATCTCATTTAGCTTCAGTGTTCACATTGTTAAATCTGGATACTGTCAGCTGCCCCATGTTTTTACTGCCAGGATTAAAATCTATGAAAACAGCATACATTGAGCTTAATGAGAATACATACTACGTTCTGTAATACGTTCTGTCTTCTCAGAACCTTCCATGTAGAATAAGCTAATTTCTAAAAATGAGAGATGGGAAAGTGGCAAAATTAAGGGAAAAGAATGAAAGGAAACAAAGGCTATATATAAGGCTAGAAAATCCAGACAAAAACATATCTCAAAAACCTGAGGCTGAGGAAGCTTTGGCATTTCTGAAATATCATAAAGCACTTTCTATTACTCCTGATACTAAACATGCTCTTTTAAAAAGTGTTTTTAAGCTTTAAATTCTTGAAAAGTAGTATGGGTGTAAATAACCAAACTTAATTATAAAAAGTTTGTAATTTCTTACAAGCTAACTTAGTAAATAAACAGGTTTCAACAGTAAGAGTAGGCAAAGTTTTATTTAAAAAAACGATCATAGATTATTCTTTTCATTGCTTTATGATAACTACGTATGCTTACATTTAAGCTTGGGTAACAAGTTTTACCTACAAACTAGTATAATGTTATTCTAGAATTAAATAAAATTGTTTTTATGTTCTGATAAAACTAAATTCTAAGTTTTATGGCAACAGTTATGACTTGGAGAGGCAGTATGGTAGACTACTTGGATCAGAAGTTAATAGACCTGGGCTCTATTTCTAGTTCAGACAGTTGGTTAGGTGTGTGACCTTGGACAACTCACAACCTTTCTGAGCCTTGTTTTTTTTCATTCATAAAACAATGATTATATCTGTCTCACTGTAGTAAGGATCCACTGCCACTGTAACAACACAAGAGTCAAATATTAGCTGTCTTTGGCCAGCGGAACTGGGTAGGTTGAGAATAGGACTTTCCTGTATTCCCTTTTATACCTTAGAAAGTTTATACACGCACAAGTATTATTTACCCCAAAAATCAATTAAATAGGCTGGTAAGATTCAGGACACTTTCAGAGATATAAAAATTTTCAGATTTCTAAACTGCCTTCAATGTTTTTTTTTCAATACTCTGTTCTCAGTTTTGTTATTACTCTCTTCTTCTAGCCTTATCTTTCATAGGATTAATAATTTTTACATCAAATAGCAATACATATTTTATTAAAAAGGAATTTAAAAAACTCCTCTCATAAAGCAATACTGATATGCCTCCTGGATAAAGTAAGATTATATGACATTATTATTTAGATAGATAATACTGCCACAAGTAGAATGGTAATATATTCATGCTTTCTCACCCTATTGTCCTTGAGAACAACAATATTTGTGACCCTAAGGGTACTATGAATGGTCACAACAGAGAAACGGTAACTAACCTTCACTGCAATGGAAGCTGCGACCTTGGCATGATTTTCAGTGAGTTCATTCAGCTATCCACTCCTATGAGACATGCACCTGACACCCACATTGGTGACGGAGAGCTACACTGGTTTCTTTTTAAAAGCTATATTATCTTAAATAACCAGGCAATTTAAGATTTAAGTTACACATTTCATTACCACACTATTGTCTTGTACATATTATTTGAATGTCTGTTTCCCTCACCAAGATTATGAATTCACTGAGGACATTAAAATTTGTCTTTTTAAAATCTGACTGAAACAGAAATGGACATGTGAAAACATACTGGCAAAAGCAAGAATACATCTTTTAACAGTTGAAAAAATTTACTGGATAATGATTCAAACAACTCCATTTTAAATGAAACCATTAAATGCCCACCCAAAGTACCCCATTAATAACACAAGACAATTAGTTTTATACATCCATGAGTATCTTCTATATACTATAACAATTCGATGGAAGAAGGTGTCATCTTCATTTTAGAGATGAGGAATCTGACATTCAGTAAAAGTAAAGAAGTATATTCAAGGTCACACGAGTAACTGTCAGAGTCAAAATTAAAATCTAGGGTTGTTCAACTCTAAGGCCCAAGCTCTTTCCATACATGTGAAATTTGTAAAAACAAAAACAAAAACAAAAAAAACCCCTCAAAAACAAAACAAAAAACCCTATGAATCAAACGTGTTCATTGCTAAAGCAGAGTGACAGGAGAGAAGCGCAAACACCATTCATAGTTTTGAAGTCACATGGTGTTACATATTTTATAGTTACAGCATTTTATAGCTATAAATCTTGTTCCAAATTGGCAGATTCTTCTTATGTTGAGCTCTGAAAAGCACTACACTGAAATCTCATGATGATTTATTTGATGTATTACCGGACTTCTTCTTGAACCCCAGTCTATCCAGTGATATTGGATTTAAAAAAAATTAGAAATCAGTCTATCTAAACAACGAATGCTATCCAAATAAAATTAAGCCACTCGGAAAGAATCATCTCAGGTATCTTTTGCTCTTGTGGGAAATCAAGGATAGGTTGGTTATTTTCCCACAAATCCCAAGTTCTTTTTCAGCCAACCACTCTTCCTCTTCATTCACGTACCAAACCTGTGTCTAGCAAGCCTATTTGGAGTACTCAAAGCAACACCTTTCACAATGCCACCACGGTAAGAACTATACCATGGTTTGTCTAAATGTGTTTGCAACTTTTCCCAATGGAACTAGACTGAAAAACAATGGGGAAAACTCTACAACAGAAAAACGTTTCTCTTATGTCATAAACAAGTTCCGATTGAGACTAGAAAGTGGGTAGCAAGAAAAAATCATTGTGCAGGTTTTCATCAGAGACCGGTCTCCCAACATGGAGAACGTGAAGACCCAAGCAAAGCATAAACTTAATGGCCAAGACCTTAGCAAAGATTGTAAAGATCGAATGAAGTATTCAACAATATACTTTAGTTCTAGCTCTTCTTTTACATCTAAATATGCACTTCAGTGAACTTTAGGTGGGGTTTGAATAGGGAAACCCGAATTACTTTCTTAAGGGATATATGTAAAATGTCCTATAGAATAAGCATTAATGTACACGCCAGACCTCCAGGAACCATGAACTGAGATTAAGTCTTCCTTCCTTTACCGGTATAGAAATGACAAGATGAAGGCGCCAAGGATGCCAAGATTAAAGGCTTGAGAAGGGTCTCGGCTTCCTTTTCTCGAAAGAACATGCCCAAACATCTCGTTCTGCAGCCGGGTCCCAAGGAGGGGCTGGACCCGTACGGGGACCCGGATATGGCTGCCTGTGAGGAGGGCCCGGAAAGTAGAAGCAGACCCCGCTGGGCAAGGCCAAGCAGCAACCACCCTTCCCCCACTCACCTCTCGGAGCGCAGTTTAACTGGGTCTGTCCGAGTAACTGCCGCCATCACCACCGCCATCACTCTGGGTGCTCGCTAAGCTGGAGAAGGGAGACCCAACCACTCCGGCACCTCATGTAGGTCCTCTAAGACGGATGCCTGCCTGCAAGCCTCCACCCTTCGGTGCGGGGTTCTCATCTCAGACATCGCAGTCACCGCCTCCACCTGCTTCGCCGGCGCCGCCACCACTTCCGTGTTCGGGTCCCTCCCTTTCTTCCTCACTCCCCCAGCAACCGGCTTTTTCCCTGCCAGCGGGCGCGCAGCTGACGCCACCGCCCAGCGACCTGGGTCGGGACCGCGCCGGGCGTGGGCGGGCCAGCGCAGGCGCAGAGTGGGAGCACGCCGAGCGCGGGAAGCGCCGTGCACCCGTGCTGCTCCTCCGTCTGTGTTGCTCCTCGTCGCCTTTCCTCAGTCGCCGAGCTTCGGTGAGTGCTCCGTCCCGCTGCCCGCGTGCGTGCGGCCTAACGAAGAGAAGCGTGTCCTCTTCCCGGCTTAGTGTCGGACAGACCCACCCCTATTCCCTGTTTGTGCCCCTCGGGTGGGGGAAAAGGGGCTGCCGAGGGCGTGTCCCGCAGGAGACTAACCTCCCTTCTTCCTGTTCAGTCCCCGGCTTTCCTGTCCTTTAAAATAACACTGACTTTTATAAAACATTTTCAGATAGGTAAAGGAAAAAATGCCTGCTACACAGAAGCCGATGAGATATGGGCACACAGAGGGACACACAGATGTCTGTTTTGATGATTCTGGGAGGTAAGGTATTTTGAGAAACAAAAAGAACGTTTCAGGTGTGAATGTTAGAACAGTTGTTCTTGTATGTCATGTAAGCAGTTCTGCCTAAAATTACTCATCCAGATAGAAATAAGGTTGATATCTAAAATGGCACATAAATGTTCTTAGATTTACTGTTTAATTCGGACCAGCATGGCAGTTTTAGTATATCAGGAAAGCCAACGAGTGTGAAATCTTACTTCCAGAGGAGTTGGAATGATATGAGCTTTCCCCCACATTTCCCCTTTGTTCACTTCCTTTCTGCATCTCACATTATCAGTTATTTTGTCAGAACGGTAGCTGCCTGCTTGTCAGATTTAGTGGCCCGTTCTAACTTTTCGGTATTTTATCCTCCCTTGCCTTTTGTGATGCTCTTCCCTTTTTAAAATTGTTTTTAACTTTCTGACAGCTTTTTTTTTTTCTAATTTATTTCCTCTGCTTGATTCCTAAATGGTGATATTTTCTCAGGGTTATTCTAGTCCCTGTGGAGGGGTATAATCAATAAACAATCTGTGCGAGGAATAGAAAAGAGTTTTATTTGAGCCAAACTGAGGACTATAGCCCAGGAGACATAGATTAAAGAAGCACTTGAATTGCATTCTGTCGAACTACAAAATGGGGGAGGCTTATAACAGCACAGACTGCAAAATTACATAAGTTGTTTGTGAGAATTATAATTGGAGTTGCAAGAAGTCAGGGTGCTTGTTAAGTAAGGATTAGGGTCCAATATGGTTGTCTAGTTATAAGGGGAGACCTTGAGACCATAAGGTTGCAGTTGGCAGCTGCTCTCAGATATTGTTTTGAGAACAGCTTGGTGGTATCCTTGAGTATGATACAGTTCAGAAAATTCAAGTTCTCAGTAATGCAGGAACGTGTCTAACACTGTATCCACAATGGCCTCCCAGCTCCATTATTGAATGCCTGAACTGTAGTTACTCCTTTTTGATTTTTAAGTGTATTCTTTTCTTTTATGGTTAAAGCAGGTGTGTGGTGTATGTTTGACAGGCCATAAGACAGGCGGATCTAGTTAGCATAACATTTAAGTTAAATCATGTATAAGCCACAGTGATTTCCCCATACTTCAATATGTGAATATTTTTTCCATCATCCCTTTTGTCTTTCTAAATCCCATTCCTATGCAGTACTGTCCAGTTGTATGGCTTCTGCTGTCACTCCTATATTGATTCATTCATTGAACAAATATTTGCATGTCTACTCCACCGGGGCTAGAGATACAATAGCGCAAACAAAGCACAACCTTTTCCCTTATTGACCTTAAGGTCTTTGTAGATTGACAGACATGGAGTACAGATTAATCGCAAAAATAAATGTACATTTAGAATTACACTTAGAAATATTAAGTGATAATGCAGTGATAAGCATATGTGAGGGGAAGTTGGTCGAATTTGAGGAGGCAGGGAAGGCATCTCTGAGGAAGTGTTTCTTCAGATGAGATCTGAAGATTGAGTTAGACATTAAGAAGTATAAAGAGACAGGTGATGGTGGCAGTGGGGTGGTGATGTTGGCATTCCAGCAGAGGGAACACTCTGCAAAGTTCTAGTGGGGTTAGGGATCATGATATTCTCAAAGGACTGAAAGAAAGCTAGCCATGCTTAAGTGTAGAGAGTGATGCACAGATTGGTGAGAGATAAATTTGTGAAGGTAGGGAGTGGGCATCCTATCCAAGGCCTTCTTTCTTTATTAAGGAATCCTGTTTTTATCCTAAAAGCAGTAGGAAGGTATTAAAGATTTGAAGCAGAGAGACGTGATCAGTCTTGTTTTTGAAAAGATACATAGAGAATGAATTGGAAAAGGAGCAGGAATGGATGCAAAGAGACTATTGGGAGGTATCTGTATTAGTCCGGTTGAGTGTGATGGAAGCTTGGACTAGAGTAGACATGGGTATGGAGAGAGAGGATATATTCAGGAAATATTTAAGAGGTGAAATCAGTAGAATGGATCAGATATTAAAGATGAAGAAGAGGGAGGTTTCTGGCATAACATCTGCATTTCTGGATGTTTGGGGAAGTAATTGGCCATTAGGAGATACCTGAAACATTGGGAGAGGAGCATATTTCAGAGGTAGAACAGGGGATGGAGATGATGAGTTTGCATTTGAACCTAGTTAGTGTAAGATTTCTTTGAGAAATCCAACTAGAGATGTAGACAGTTAGATAAATGGGTCTAAAGATCAGAGGAGAAACTTGAGTTAGAGATAGAAATCTACATCTTCAGCTGATACCTCCTGGAATTCAGGATTGAGGTACTGGCTGAAAATCTGAATAGGGGAGATGTCAGTATACACGTGATATTTAATGCTATGAACTTGGATGAAACCACCTAGGGAGGGAGTGAATGTATTTTTAAAAAAAGCTTCGAGGGCTAAACCCTGGGTACTCCAGAATATTTAGAGATCAAGTAAGAGAGGGAGGATCCAGCTAAAGAGAATAAGAAGGGATGGCTAGAAAAGTAGAAAACCAAGACACAAGAATGGTATCAGTAAGCCAAATATAAAGTATTTTAAGGAGGAGGAAATAATAAACTATTGCAAATGCTGCTTGTAGTGATGTGGAGGCTATGGATGAGCTTGAGCTTTTTTTTTTTTTTTTTTTTTTTTTTAACAGAGTGTTAATAAAAGCTTTGTTGCAGTGGATTCAGGAGAATGGAAAGGGAGGAATTGGAGTTTTATGAGGATGACACTCAAAGAATGAGGGTAGTCGGATAGGAATGTGGAGTCAGGAAAGGTGATTTTTGTTTTAAGGGGAGAGAGATTACAGCATATATGTGAGTGGAGATGATCCAACAGAGAGGGATAAGCTGTTGTTAGAGTAGAAAGAGGGAGAATTGCTGGAGTGGTGTCTTTGAGTAGATGAGAGGAGCTATGATATAGTGAAAAGCAGGAGAGATTGGCCAAAGATAGGAACATGGTCAATTTTATAAGTAGAGGGAAGGAGCACCTAGGAGGAATAGGGAGAACATGTGAATAATATCTATAGATTGCTTCTGTATTCTGAGTGAAATAGGAAGTAAAGTCATTAGTCGAGAGTGGACAGGAGGTAGAGGTTTGAAGAAAGAGGAGTAGATATGAGATAGAGGGTTAGTAGAGAGGGAAAGTTGAATGGACTAAGAAAATGTAATTGGATTCCAGGGCAGGACTAAAGATCTAGTTCAAATTAGTGATCATGAATTTAAAGTGAGATCAAACAACCTGGTTATGTGTTTTCTCCAGCCCTATTTAGCTCTATAAGTGCAAATTTATTAATAGGCAGAGAGTTGGATTTAACCAGGGTTCGGGTTTTTCCGGGTAAGTATGACAAAGTGAAAGAAGGGCAAGGGATTCGAGAGTAATGCGAAGGAGTGATTTTAATGACAGACTATGGAATATAAACCAGATTAGGAGGGATGTGAGAATTTGAGGGAGTGAGAAACAGTGAAAGGTAGTTTCCATAGATTGTAGATCCTCATAGAATTTAAAAATTGTTGGAGTTAGGATATTAAGGGTATAAGATGAAACGATAAGTGATTAGGATGCTTGAAGTTGAGATTCTGAAGCAGTTGCATTGTTGGTAAAGACAAAATCTAGGCTGTAACCATGGGAGTCTGAGGTGGGGTGGAGGGCAAGATCGAGTGTCAGAAGGTTTCATCTACATAGTTATTGAAAATACTAAGAATTATGATAGGAATAGTGTTGTTAGAGAAGGAATAACAATGAGCCTTGTGCCAAAAATCTTTAGGGAACAAGGGGATTTCTCTTGAGGAATTTGTAGCTGGTCTGATGACAGTTTCAGGCCTTTTTTTTTTTATTGCGGTACGCGGGCCTCTCACTGCTGTGGCCTCTCCTGTTGCGGGGCACAGGCTCCAGACGTGCAGGCTCAGCGGCCATGGCTCACGGGCTCAGCCGCTCCGCGGCACATGGGATCTTCCCAGACCAGGGCACGAACCCATGTCCCCTGCGTGGGCAGGCAGACTCTCAACCACTTCGCCACCAGGGAAGCCCCAGGCCTTTTTTTTTAAAGAGAGAGTAGGGTGTGGCAGTAGAATGGAAGTGGTAATGAAGTGCAGGAAAGGCCCACCTCCAGATCCCAGAGGGATGTAGAAAAGAAATCAGCCACCACTTAAGAGGGCTGAAGAGGAAATGGTGTCCTCAGAGGAATGTTCAGAAAAAAGTTGATTTTGCTGGTGCCTGACGATGAATCTCATGAGGCCCAGTGGAAGGGTTAGGGAGGGGTGGTAAGATTAGGGAAAGAACATTGCTGTGGGAGGATGGAGGATCCAGATAGTGAGAAATGCCTTGGTAATCATTGGCTTCTTAGAGTTATGTCATAAAGAGGATAAAGGCATGATAGAATTAGCCCTTTGCTGGGACTTCCCTGGTGGTCCAGTGGTTAAGACTTCACCTTCTAGTACAGGGGGTGTGGGTTCGATCCCTGGCCAGGGAGCTAAGATCCCACATGCCTTCAGGCCAAAAAACCAAAACATAATACATAAGCAATATTGTAACAAACTCAATAAAGACTTTAGAACTGGTCCCCATCAAAAAAATTTTTTTTTAAAAATTAGCCCTTTTCTCTGAAACTTACTGTGGATTTCTTAATTTATCACCTAAGCCAGCACACCTTTGAGAATGGGGAGAAGGATTTCAAAATAATTAAAAGTACAGTTTCTTAAAAATTATTTTTTGATTGGCAAATTATTCTGTTTTGGTAGGTCTGTAACATATTTCTATTCAAAAACTATTTCAAAACAATTTTTCCTAAAAAAAATTTGTGACATTAAGAAACTTCTTTACATTGAATGTATAATCTAAACATTAACATAAGTAAAATAGTCATTCTTGGCACGTATTCATGTACTTTAATCAATTTTTTTAGTCTGTCTAACATGATGTAGCTGATATTTTTCTGAAAAATGTTTTTTTCACTATACTCATTTATTTTCCTTATAAAACTGGCTGTAGTCTTCTTCAGAGTTGCATTTTATGGTTAATAAATTTGAAGTGAGACCTTCAGTTAATTCTTTTCTTTATATCATAATATTTTTCAATGAGAAAACACTCTTTTTAGGTTCTCAATACCTGGTAAGCTTAGAGCAAATTCTACTAAATGGAAGAGTCTCAATTTTTTAAAATTTGCCTTACCTGAAATGGATAAATATTTCACCTTCAGTATTTTTACAGGTTCTGTCTTTTCACCTGTTTTTAGAATACCCTTTTTCGATAATTAGGCCTACAATATTTTTAAAGACAAAATTCATCAAGTAAGTTCTCTCTACTTATGACTCCCTTAAATGTTTCACAAATTTTAACCCTACTTCATTTCATTTTGGCACAGAACATAAATTTATATAATTAAAAAGAAGAGGTCTATCAAAAGATTCTTCCCAAAAGTCAAGATTTTCCAAAGAGCAATCACAGAATTTAAACATTAAATCATTCACCATTTCACCTTTTAATATACAACTTGTTCAATTCTCATTTGCTTCTGTAGAGATTAAATTTCAGTGTCTCCTCTGTATAAGCTCTGTTTTCTTTCTTTTCTTTTTTTTTTTTTTTTGCGGTACACGGGCCTCTCACTGTTGTGGCCTCTCCCATTGCGGAGCACAGGCTCCGGACGCGCAGGCTCAGCGGCCATGGCTCACGGGCCCAGCCGCTCCGCGGCATGTGGGATCTTCCCGGACCGGGGCACGAACCCGTGTCCCCTGCATCGGCAGGCGGACTCTCAACCACTGCGCCACCAGGGAGGCCCCCCCCTTTTTTTTTAAGTACCAATGTTTTATTTGGGTGATGCAAATGCAGAGCATTGAGAGTGAGAAAAGGGACTCGACGCAAGGAAGAATGGGAGGCAATGCCAGGTGATAGGTTGAGTCTGTTTCATGACAAGCCTGGAAGAGGCACAGAGGTGTGTCCACTGGCTAACTGGGAGGTCTCCCCACTGGGAGAAATGGTGTCTTGCACCAGTTCAGAAAAGGGAGGGAAGAAGAGGGAATTTATCAGCCTGGATTTCTCCCATCTCCCATTAGTCAAATGTTACCCTAGGAGCACTAACTCTTCCACATTCCTGGGTTGCTAGTGGCTACTTGAGGTGCCAGATCCCATGTCCTGTGGGGGCATTCCATCCAAGTCTGGAAATGATGGGAGGAGGCAAACTCTGGGCATGAGGCTGGTGAGTGCCGGAGAGAATCTGATTTTGTACATAAGATGTGTTCACAACAGTCCAATACTGTTTTTCTTTTACCAGAAGAGGGAACCTGACATAATGATCAAAGACCTTTCCCAAAGTCACATGGCTAGTTAAGTGGTAAATTCAGGATTTGAACATAGTCTGTCTCTGGAAACTGTCAAAGATCAAGATAAGGAACTTGGATTTTATGTAGCAGGCAAAGGAGAGTGGCTAAAGGGTTTCAAGCTGGGAGTGACATAGATAGAGAGCTTTTTATAAAGCTCCCAATCTACTTTGCTTCATCTTCCCATGTGGCTGAACTTGGCACAAAAGTAGGTGGCCCCAGAGATGTGAGGACACCCAAGACAGTTTTTGAGGAGCCCGACTAGGTCCAGAGCTATATGGGGTTCCACACTGTCTCATAATCTTTCTGTCTTCATCAAAGCCTATACCTACCAAAGAGACTAGCTGGTCAGAGGCAGGCAGGATCTGAGCAGAGAAGCCAAAATGAGGGGAAGAGCAGATTGACCTAAAGACCAGGAGCAGGAGGACCAGCCATACGTCCACTGTCAGCCGGTGGGTCTAGGGATGTTGGCACCCGCATATGAGTCCTTTGATGTTGCCTGAGATGGTCAGATCTCATGAATTGTCGGCTGCACTGGTCACATTTATGCGGTCGGTATTTGGTGTGTATCAGAGTATGTCTTCTAAGTTCATTGGAATGGAAGAAGGACCAAGTACAGTCTTCTCACATGCATTTATAGGGCCTTTCGCCTGTGTGTTTGCGTTGGTGACTCACGAGGTGGGAGTGCTTAGTATAAGCTTTTTCACAGTTCTCATAGTTGCAGCGGTAAGGCCTTGAAAGTGGGGTTCTCCTTCTGGGAGCCCTTTCTTGGGCCCCGGAGTACTGCTCTGCTCTCCGTGGAGCAGGTAAGGGCTGCTTAGGTAGGAAGGGGTCTTCCTGGGAGACTGGCTGGCTCACAAAAGAGCCCTGGGATTCCAAAGCCAGCAATAATGGGGATCCAGCTGGGGGCATCCCAAAGTTGTGGGGTTTCTAGGAGGCAACATCTGATCCAAAGAGGGGAGCATTGCCGGGGCCTCAGTGGAAGGCATGGTTGGATCCAATAATGTTTTAGGTGTTAAAGGCCCTCTGTTAAGAAGTTACTGTTGGGAGGCCAGAATAAGGCATGGTTCACATTCTGATGTGGGACATCATTGGGATTCCACTGGCAAGTGAGAACTGGCGGCCCATTGGGGGGCATCCTTAGATTCCCACCAAAGGTCGGGGCCACCCCTGGAATACTGGGCTCTCCTAAGGGCATCGCCTGGGGCCACTTGAAAGTCATCATTCCTGGCTGGGAAGGAGACATTCCCTGAGTGTAAATCATCTGGGAAGGAGTGAAAGTCACTTGAGGGTAGTAGCTCACGCCGTGGTCAGGCAGCGACATACTGAAGTGTGGCCCGATTTCACTAGCATTCTGCCTGGGTGCCTCAGCAGAGACCAAGGGGATCCTCTCCAGCTCTGTGCACTGAGGAACGTGTTGAATGCCTGATGGGCCATGATTCCAAGAGGTGTGCACTCCACTGCTTCTGGGAGATGAAGACACGTCCAAGACGACATTGACTTCTCAGTATCCTGAGTGGGAATGCTGTGGGCAGGTCTCTGTGAACTGGTGCAGAGCCACATGCCACTGGCTTAGGCCCTTGGCTCCCTGCTCCATCTTAACCTGGGATCAGTTTCACATCGAGACTCCACCATTTACCATTTTATTTTTGTATTTTATTTGCTTTTGTATGTGCCCAGAGAGGACACATACCGAATGAAGAAAAGCACTCAGAAAACGATTTGGGAGTTGACAGATAGCCATTTGAATAATCAGCTTTGGATAATTGAGCTCTTCCATTCATCCATTTATTCATTCAACATTTATCAAAGCTTCTATTTGTTAGAGACTACTTTGTGCTAGAGACACAATGGTAAGCAAAGTAGACCTGGTCCCTGTTGTTAGAGAGATTACATTCATTTTTCTTACATTGTTACAAATATATAAGGAACTTTATGCCAAGGAGAAACTGTAGAAAGCATAAACTTACCTTTCATTTTACAGAATAGGAAGTTAACAGTCCTTGTTATTGAGGTTTATGTATGTAAGATGAGGAAACATATTGGCTAATACCTTGATTTTATTAGAAAAGAGATAAAGTAACATTCCAAAAAAATTAATAAGCCTAAAACTGGGTGACTTTTTAACGAGTGTGTTTCCTTCACAGTTGTATTGTAACTTGTGGAAGTGATGGTGATGTGAGGATTTGGGAAGACTTGGATGATGATGATCCTAAGTCCATTAATGTTGGAGAAAAAGCATATTCATGTGCTTTGAAGGTATTAAAACAATTACAGCAATTGATATGAAATGATACTACCATGTGATGTTTTGTACTTGGAGAAAAATATTTTTATAGAAGTTTTGAATACAGATAAACTTTTTCATTTCTCTTATGAAATAATAATATTTAAAAATGTGTAATAATGCCATAATTTGCCCAAAACTTTTACAGGTAACATCTGAATGGTTTATTAAAGGTGATTAATGGATAGTAATGATGAGCCAATTAAAATATATGCAGGAAATTATACTTTATCTTTTAAGAGATTTAAATGTATCTTTTTTTTTCTTTGAAGGAAAAATCAGTGAAGGAAAACTCAAATTTTTAGCTCACTAATTCAGATAACTTGAGGAATTGTACTGGAAAAAAGGACTGTTTCATTAACTTTTTCAGGATATATACTTATTTCACATTTCTAATGTTTTATGTAAAGTAAATATAGGAATGAGATGTAGATTACTTGGAGAATGGAGATATGTTTTCAGAAGGACTTTGCAAACTAAGTGTCTAACCTTTTTATTTGTGATGAATTTTAATTTGAGTGTATTGTATTTAGATAGGAAAAAAACATCTTTCTACAGAATTCATATTTTTTTCAAACCCAGACTCATTAAGGTAGATGAGATGGTCTTTAGATACTTTAGATACTTTTTAAAAAATGGTCATATATAATGGAAAATGTATTCCTAGGAGAAAAAATATAAATGACTAATGTACATTAAATATGAGCTAAATCTCACTAATAAGCAAAGAAATGCAAATTACACAATTGGACTTTTTTTCCTGTAAGATTGGCAAGGATGAAAAATATTCCTGATCCCAGTAATAGTGAGGGCTTGGAGAAGTATTTTAAAGGAAAAACAACTCTTCTCCTGTGTTTCTCCTTTACTCTCACACTACCATGCTCACAACACTTCTGACACCAGATATATGGGGTTTTCCCCATATCAATAAGTTCTTTGCAATACTGGGTGTCCTACAATTCAGTTCAATTTTGACATTAACTGGAGTTAGCTCAGACCTCACAGGTTAAGCTCTCAGTCCCACAAGACTATCCCCCACTTCAGACACCAGTCGCGAGTATTAGGTCCCCAGATTACCTACAACTTGTGTTCAGCTTGGCTGCAAATGGGGAGTTCCATGACCCCCTCCTTGGATAAGATCATTTGCTTGAACAGCTCACAGAAATCAGGGAAATAAGTTTACCAGCTTATTACATAATAAAGGATACAGATGAACAGCCAGATGAAGAGAACATGGGGTGAGGTCTGGAGAATGGAGATGTGGAGTTGGGGTGCACCACCAACCTGGAAGCTCCTTGAACCCCATGTTATTGGGATTTTTATGGAGGCTCATCACATGGGCATGACTGATTATTAACTTCATTTCCAGCCTCTCTCCCCTTCCTGGATGATAGGGGTGTGGGGCTGAAAGTTCCAAGCTTCTGATCATGACTTGATCTTTCTGGCGGCCAGCCACCATCCTGAAGCTATCCAGGAGCCCACCAAGACGCACCTCATTAGAACAAAAGACATTCCTGTCACCCAGAAAGTTCCAAGGGATTTGGGAGCTTTGTGTCAGGAATCAGTCAAAGACCAAATTTTGGAACAAAAGTTGCTCCTGGTGCTCTTATCACTTAGGACAGTTCAAGGGTTTTAGGAGCTCTGTGCCAGGAACTGAGGGTAGAGACCAATATATATTTTCTGTTTCACAGTATTTTCACACAACAGTTGCTGGAAGTATAACTGATGAACTTTTTTTGGAATAAATTGATAATGATGTATCACAGTTAGAATGCACACAGGCATTTCTGGCTATTTACCCTAAGGAAGTACACACATTCATTTTTGTGGACAAGAATATTAGTAAAACCATTGTTTATAATAGCAAAAGAAGCAATTGAAGTGTCCCTGAATAGAGAATACATTTTATAAATTTTGGTAGTCATATAATGTAATACTATGCAGCCACTAAAAAAATGCGGGAGTGCTGTATACCTTCATTTGGGAAGTTGTTTACAATTAATTGAAAAAATGAAAAATAGAGTGTCATAGTCTTCTGTTTGTTAAAATAAAGGATTTAAGTACATAAATATTTATAATTTGCATATGTATAGAATAAAGTTAAAAAGACTTAACCCCAACATGTTAATGGATATTACTTCACAAGAGTAGGGAAACTCACTGTCTGCTCAGGACAGTTTCGTGTTTTTTTTTTCTACAATAAGTATGTACTGCTTTTGTATACGAAAAAGACTTTAAAGAGCTAAAAAATGAAAGTGGGCTTGTGGTAGTTTCCTAGGGCTACGGTAACAGGTACCTGGGCTTAGGATTTAGACATGTCTTCTAGGGGCCACTATTCAACTGACTACAAGGCTCATATTCAGTGCTAAAATGTTTGGCTTTAGGAATGGAGTTTATAATTCTTCAATGAAATGATGTTACCAAATAGCCATGCAAAGTTGACAATTTCATTTAAAGCATA
The DNA here is from genome assembly GCF_949752795.1 of Hyperoodon ampullatus. Taxonomy (NCBI): domain Eukaryota; kingdom Metazoa; phylum Chordata; class Mammalia; order Artiodactyla; family Ziphiidae; genus Hyperoodon; species Hyperoodon ampullatus. The sequence continues at coordinate 134,231,195 of NC_136916.1, read as the reverse complement.
ATTGCTTATAAATACGTAAATACGTACTTTATGGATTCAGTGCTATAGGGAAGTACAATTAGGTGCTTTATTTGAGAACAAAGCAGAAAAAAAATCACCCTCCAAAATAGTGAAACTGGGATATATCAACATATTTGTAGGTAGTAATAGTTAACGCTTGCATAGTATTTTACGTTGTCTTTAACAAAGGTAAGGAGAGGTACGTGGAATTATCTCCATTTTATTCTTGGGAAAATCAGAGCTCAGAGGAAAGTCAAATGACATAGTAAGGAACACAGTGGGCCCAAGTCATCCTGTGCTGGGTTCCATTCCTCCCTATCCACCGGGGAGAAGGATAGTCTAACCAGATCCAGACCACAGCTCTGATCCTTTGCATGGTTTCTTTTTTTTAAATTTTTAGTAGTTGACACTATCAAATCACTGGTAGTGATTTGATTTCCCTGTAGATTTGTTTGAAAATGACTTCAAAGCAAGGCCTTTATTCAGGTCTCCCAGGTGAGTTAGTGCTGTTATATACTTTAACATTTTCACATGAATAGAGGGCTAGTTAAAGTTTTGTTAAAGAATTACCAAGATTCTTTACTAGAGCTAACTGAGGGTGCTTAGTATTCTACTAAGAAATCTGTCTGCGAAGTAAAGCACAGCCAAGGTTGCAAAATTTCTGTACATGCACACAAATAAATAGTTGGTGTTTCTGCAGTTTTGCCAAAGAACACTTAGCAGCATCAGTGTTGTATTGAGTTGGTTATAGCATTTTGTTGATTCTCTTCTGGTTTTTACATTTAAATTATTGTTAGCTTAACTTCAACATTATGAATTTAGTTTATTATGGATTTAATTATATACAGTAGTTGCAATGTAGGCATAAACAGTATTTTTCACCAGTTTTCCAGTAATTGAACTTGAAGGTGTTTATCACAGTTCAAATTTGAATCATCTATACTGTTATTTGAACAGATGTATACATTTCCCCAAATATTGCTATATGGTAACATGTCGTTGTATTACCAGGTTCTTTTCCCATTAGAATGGGAGAAGATGCTGTAGATAAGCTAAGGGTCCTAAGTGCACAAATACGGCTGAGACCTATTGCTATAGGGTAAAGTATGTTCATTAACAAACTTGAGTAGTTTGTTTCTTTTGGTAGTTATCATTTAATATAAATTAATAAGTTGACCATATGATATATCGAATTGTGTATGAGGTTGGTAGACTATGATTTAGTCCATCAGGACTTAATTCTTCCTGGGTAAGTAATAAAATTAAAGTGGTAGGGCAGATCCCTGACCTTTTATGATTCTTAGCTAAAAGCTGTGCAAAACAACGGTGTTTGGAGATCATTTTCGGATCCTAAAACTTTCTATTTAGTGTTTTTAAAACACTAAATAAGCACTGCGCTTCCACTGCAGGGGGCACAGGTTCGATCCCTGGTTGGGGAACTAAGATTCCGCATGCCCTGCAGTGCAGCCAAAAAAAAAAAAAAAACAGGAGCCATGGATTCGTGGATTCGCATTTAGACTTTACCCAATTCTGAAAAGACATCCAATGATTGTTTTCTGGAAACACAGGGCAATACTAATAGTGTCTATTGTGCTCTTCCCTCATTGAGATTAGCTATGTTTTCTTGTTCTGAGTCTCCTTCTTATGACATTTGGGAATCCACAAAAACACTGTTTAACTATTTTTCTTGCCAGAAGTACAAGAGAAATCAGAGGCTAAAAGTTTGGCTGATGAAGAGGGAATTAAATGTTCTAAAGGCAGCAAGTAAATTTTTCTTGCTAATAGCCATTTCAGAAAAATTATATATTGATTATTTTTCTCTTGACGTGAACTACATTTATAAGTTTTTTTTTGTTTTTTACCGGATTTTTAACTATGGAGAGACTCCCAATTAATTAACTAATTTTTGCCAATGTTTCTTTCATTTTTCTTTTAGAATGGGAAATTGGTCACTGCAGTATCTAACAATACTGTTCAAGTGCACACATTTCCTGAAGGAGTTCCAGATGGTATATTGACTCGCTTCACCACAAATGCAAACCATGTGGTCTTTAATGGGGATGGTGCAAAAATTGCTGCTGGATCTGGGTAAGGCTCTTTGATATCAGAAAATGAAATAATATTAGAACAAAATGGCCTCATTCATTGGATTCAGGGTAACATTTTCAGGACTCTGTACCTTCTTTGTTGTTGTTATTTAATTATTATATTCAAGTCTTCTTTCTGGTAAAGGTTTTTGATGACAAACTTGTGCTTCTTTGTGAATTGAGGTATATTGCTTTGCCGACAGCCTGCTCAGTAAATGCTGGAAAAGATTGGGGAAAGATGATAGTTGGATACAAAATTTTAAAAATTATTTTTGGTACAACCTAGACTGTACAATCAGGATTTTTGTTGTTTTTCTTGTTGCTTATTTGTCATAGGAAAAAAATGTAATTGGTGAATTGCTGAGTTGGAGTAAAAGGCATAATGCTTTTAAAAATGGTTGTGGCTGTAATTAGATTAGCAAATAATAGAAGCTTAAGATCTAACTAAGGAAGCCACTTTCTAAAAGTATTTATATTTTAACATATGGGAAATCTTGAGTTATGTTTTTAGCAACTTTATAGACCAAAACTAAAAGGTAATATGGGTGCCAAATTTCACATGTTGCTATAAAGAAATTATGGCATTTACTCATTACTTTGAAATATTTGGGTCATAGCTTTTGAGAGCCTTTTGTATTGACATTTATTGATGTACGTTACTCTTGTTCTTAGTGATTTTCTAGTCAAAGTTGTGGATGTGGTGGATTGCAGCCAACAGAAAACATTTCGAGGACACGATGCCCCTGTTTTAAGTCTTTCCTTTGACCCTAAGGACATCTTTCTGGTAATCATTTTTTTCCCCTCTCTTTTTGCATTTTTTGCGAATATGTTTAAAACTGTGAGAGAATTAGCAGAAAGTTTCACACAATTGTTAAAAGCCTCTTTAATTTATCAGTTGAACCAGTCTCCATATAGTATTATGGCTGTAACTATAGAGAAATCTATTGTTTTATTCTGCAGGCATCAGCTAGTTGTGATGGATCTGTCAAGGTATGGCAAATTTCAGATCAGGTAAGCTCATCAATTTGAATTTAAAACTTTTTGCCTATTTCCATCATATATTGGGCTTTACATAATGTATTATTGGACCAAATTAATAATTCTTCTTCTTCATAGTTTGTTTCTTTTGAGTAGCATTAAGTACTGGTTTTGTGATCAAATTCCCCAACAATCTAAGCAAAAGTAAATATGTTGAAGACTAATTGATTCTGTATCTAATCACAAAGGGAAATTCAATCATTATATATTTATAAGCTAACTACCATATGTTGGTCCCCAGATGTTGGGGATAAGAAAGTAAGGCATGGGCCACACTTGATTTGGAGAGTCACATAACTTACTCTGACTCAGCCTGGTAATAGCTTTAAAGGAGGTATGAAGAAAATGCTTTCTGGATTGGCAGAGGGAACAAGGAATTCTTCCTGAGGCAATCAGAGAAGGCTTGGCATTTCTAGGAATGATGTGGCTGATGAGAAAAACATCCCTCACAGATATGCTTCAGCTCACAGCCACAGTTTCTTCCCTCACTTTTGAACTATTTAAAAGGATTGACTTTGACACCTTAACATTTCGTAGTAGATCTCAAGTTTATTTTCATAGTTACTTTAAGATTTTAATGTATTGGGTTTTTTTTTTGTTTGTGTACGTTTATTCAGTGAGTATACTGTTTGCTTATTCTACATAGGAAATACTCCTATTTGAGTTAATTATTTAAGACTTGTGCTCTTTATAACTGTGAAAAACTTAAAGTAACTTAGGTAAATCAAATATTATAATTAGGTTAAAGTGAATTAAGTTGCTTTTTTCCAAGCTATCAGTTTGAAGAAACCACTTATTAAATGTACTCAGTGCTGCATATCTTTTTTTGGGAGAATTTTCATAAGGGGAAATAAATTTTCTTTTTTTTCATTTGGCATTTTATTTTTCATTTTTATTTATTTAAAAAGATTATTTTTCAGTCACAAGACTTACATTTTCTTTTTTTTTTTTTTTTAAATCAGACATGTGCTATTAGTTGGCCACTGCTGCAAAAATGCAATGATGTGATAAATGCAAAATCAATCTGCAGACTTGCTTGGCAGCCAAAAAGTGGGAAGGTGAGTAACTTTTATTTTGTTTTTTATTTTGTTTTGTTTTTTTAATATTTATTTATTTACTTCTTTGGTTGTGCTGGGTCTTAGTTGCGGCACACAGACTCCTTAGTTGTGGCATGCGAACTCTTCAGTTGTGGCATGCATGTGGGATCTAGTTCCTTGACCATGGTTGGAACCTGGGCCCCCTGCATTGGGAGCACAGAGGCTTAACCACTGCACCACCAGGGAAGTCCCTTATTTTGTTTTAATTATATATTCCAGTCCTTGTTATCTTTGTAAGAATAGATTTTTTAATTGTAACTATTTCATTTAGATTATAAATTTTAGAGCTCCAAGCAAATTAATTATTGAAATGCTGGAAGAAACATTTCAACTTTTTAAAGGTTCTTTTTTGAAGAGTACATTTGGCAGGAATGAATTGATTTTACCTTTTTCTTTACATTCATGTTTAATGGGACAACTTTGGAAACAGTCTTGTTATATCAACTCTTACTACTAGTGTTTAACATTTTGGAGGTACTAGCTGATACAGTTAGACAATAGAAAGATATGAGAGGTTTGAAGGAAGGGAAGGAGAATGCTCATTATTTGCAAATGCAATGCTTGTATACGAGGAAATCCCAAGAAAATCAACTGGGGGAAAATATTACTAATAAGAAAATTCAGTAAGGTAGTTGGAAGCAAAATTAATAGGTGAAACCTATAGTCCTATATATAAACAATAGCCATTTAGAAAACATGGTGAGAGAAAATAATGCACTAACTGTGAAATCAAAAAAGATTTAAACTTTTAAGAAAAGATAAAATAACTAGGAATAAACTTACCAAAAAATGTGAAAGAGCTATGTAAAGAAAATTTAAACATGCTACAAAGAAGAGTAAAAGAAGACTTAAATAGAAAAAATGTATCCCATTCTTTTTTGTTATTTATTTATTTATTTATTGAGGTATAGTTGATTTACAATGTTATATTAGTTTCAGGTGTACAGCATAGTGATTCAAAATTTTTATAGATTATATTCCATTTAAAGTTATTATAAAATATTGGCTATATTCCCTGTGCTATATAATATATCCAAAAGGATAAGCTAAAAAGCTTATTTATTTTATACATAATAGTTTGTGCCTCTTAATCCCCCACCCCTGTTTTGCCCTACCCCCTCCCTTCTTCCCATGGTAACCACTAGTTTGTTCTTTATATTTCTGAGTCTGTTTCTGTTTTGTTATATTTATTCATTTTATTTACTTATTTTTATTTTATTTTTTAGATTCCGCATGTAAGTGATAACATACAGTATTTGTCTTTCTCTGACTTATTTCACTAATCATAATACCCTCTAGGTTCATTCAAGTTGTTGCAAATGGCAACATTTAGAAAAACACATAGAAAAATATATCCTATTCTTAGAAATGAATTTTTGTTATAAAGATGTCAGTTCTTCCCTGAATTATCTATAGTTTTGAAGCATTCAATATAAAATATCAGTAAGATGTTTGGGGGGACCAAATAGAACTGATTCTAAAGCCATATGGAAAAGCAAAAGTCTTGAAAAAGAAAAGTGGTAAAGTCTAATTCAATCAGATATAACATTATAATGCTATGGGAATTAAAAGTGTGATACTAATTCATGAATAGACAGATATCTATTAAACAGAGAGATAGATCCAGTATATATGGGAATTTAGTGTATTATAAAGGTGGAGAAAAGGAGATTTAATAAATGTACTGGCAAAGGGCATGAATACCAGGGGGTGAGAATTACCAAGAACCATCTTGGAGACTTCCTATCACATGGTGAATCTCATTGTATAGGTATTTGCTGTATCATCTTTTTAACTTCTCTGTATATGTGAAAATTTCCAGAAAAAATTTATAAACTCGACAATATGAAAAGTAAAAAAAATAAATATTTCAGTGTCAAAGAACAAATGATAAACTGAGAAAAAGTTTGAAACGATATGACAGAGCTAATTGCCTTAATATTCAAAGAGTTCTTATAAATCAATAAGATCCCAGTAAAAAGATGAACAAGGACATGAGCAGACAGTGTACAGAAAAAGATACACAGATGGCTTTTAACATATGAAAATACATGCAACCTTTCATACTAAAAGAAATACAAATTGAAATATGATTGTCTAGTTTTCATTTGTCAGATGGTCAAAGATCAAAAGTTTGGTACATACTGTGTGGAAGAGGATGTGGCAGTTTTTATTAGAATGAATGACCAGTAGTACTAGTTCGAGGCATATATTCTATAAGCATATTTATACATATGCACTACAGAGTATGTATAATGAAAATGTTGTATCATTGTTTATAGTAGCAAAAGATTGTAAACATCCTGAATGTTCATTAATAGAGAACTGGTTAAATAAACTGTGGAATTTATTCCTGAAAATGGAATACTCTGCAACTGTTAGAATGAGGTATATCTGTGTGTCTTCACATGGAATAATCAGTCTTTAGATATATTAAAAACATCAAGCTGTAGAGCAGTAGGTATAGATAGTAGATAGAATGCTACTGTTTAATTGTGTGTCTACTTGTATATAAGTATGTATGCATTCTTATATGGTCTATGCTTATGTTTTTTGCCTTTGGGAAGTAGGAATAGGATTTAGGGATTGGAGGGAGACTTTCTTTTTAATGTATGACCTTTATGTCATGTAAACATTTAAGGGTACATTCTGCACTAAAGTGATAGTTGGGAAATCCAGTATGTATTTCTTCTTTGCTTATGAAACATTAATTAAACTAATTAATTAAAAAAATTTTAAACATAGTTTTACTATTCATAAATAATACATTTTTCTTCTTTTCTTGATAAGCATGGAAAGAATATGTCAGTTTTATTTTTTCTACTAATCTGTTTTTTGGAAGTGTATATAAGAAGATAAGTTTCCTTTTCCAAAGATATTCAAAGTATTCTGGCTCTGTTTCTCTCCTGCCAGCAAATAAGATGAATTTTTAGATCCAAAGGGCTTATATTCCTTAAGAAATAGTATTAAAAATATTAGTGACTATAAGTTCTCTGTCTTTCAGTGCAAGCAATACAGTGACCATCACCCATTCTTTATCAAAATTTTAAGTAGCTTTCTGAGTTTTGTTAGTTGCCAATTAAAATTCAAATTTGCTTTTATGTTTTGTAGTCTTATTTAGATGAATTTTCTGCTTTTTTTTCTCTTTAAACTTAATTTAGTGTAAACTTTTGTTTAAATCATTTATCTTTCCTAATAGTTACTAGCAGTTCCTGTGGAAAAATCTGTTAAGCTATATAGAAGAGAAACTTGGAGTAATCCATTTGATCTTTCAGATAATTTCATCTCTCAGGTAGGTTTTGTAAGTGATACTTTCAGTAGGCTAATGGGAATATTTAATGCATACTTTGCTTTAATACAATTACAGCTAAATATTGTTGGAAATGGAGAACAACTCCGGACTGCTGTGCATGTGTCCACCTTCTACCCCTCAGCCTTTCTTCACTTAGTGAATGACTAGTAGATAAGTCTTTGCTAGGTCCTATCTGACCTTTCTCCTTTGTGAAATTTGGTAAGAAAAATCTTCTAATTTATAAGAAGTCAAATTTAACCCTAACATAGTATTAGAATAGGTAATTCTCACATTATTAGTAATAATTTATTGTTAAGTGAGTTTTATTGAGACTTGTGACTATGGACACTGGAGTTTTAGAGCAGGAAAGGTTGTTAGTCTGTGTTTCTTTCTCTCTCTCTCTCCCTCCCCCCGCCCCCTTCTCTCATGTATACCCATTTTGCAGTTAGGAAACAGAGGCCCAGTAGGTCAGCAATGGCTTAGTATGATTCACTTCACTTCCTAGTTCTCTTCATCTTGATGGTGACTGCTAAGAGGATAACTTGTGTTGTCTTTCTTTCTAGGATAAAAACATTTTTTAGCTTTTGCTTTTAAAATTGTGCTAGTGTAATTTTCTTGTGATAAAGTAAAAGCTGCTATTACTTTGATTGTTGAATATTATTGAAAAAGTTAAAAAGTAAGCAGACTTTGTCTTGCTGTTTATGTATCAGATTTAATTAGAAATTGCATACAATAAGGGTTATAAAAATTTGAATTTGGTAATAAAATGAGTTTTTAGTTTTAAATTATATGAAATTATTAATTTATTGTTTTTCTTTACTAGACCCTAAATATAGTAACCTGGTCTCCTTGTGGACAATATTTAGCTGCAGGGAGTATTAATGGTTTAATTATAGTTTGGAATGTGGAAACCAAAGATTGCATGGAAAGGTATGATTCAGTAAATCTTTTGTCTCTTTTTTGCTTATTTCTATTAGATTTTTAAAAATTATTATTAAACATTTCAAATCTGCAATCATTAGATTGTTAAAATGCAGACATATAGCTATGTTTATCAAAACTTTTTCTAACTAAAATTTACCTAAAGAAATGTATAGCTTAGGGGGCTTCCCTGGTGGCGCAGTGGTTGGGAGTCCGCCTGCCAATGCAGGGGACACGGGTTCGTGCCCCAGTCCAGGAAGATCCCTCATGCCGCGGAGCGGCTGGGCCCGTGAGCCATGGCCGCCGAGCCTGCGCGTCCAGAGCCTGTGCTCTGCAACAGGAGAGGCCACAACAGAGAGAGGCCTGCGTACCGCAAAAAAAAAAAAAAAAGAAAAGAAAAAAAAAGAGAAATGTATAGCTTTTATTTTTCTTGACAGTGTTTTAAGAATTCACTTTTTAATTTTTAGGGTGAAACATGAAAAAGGCTATGCAATTTGTGGCCTGTCATGGCATCCTACTTGTGGTCAGATAGCTTATACTGATGCAGAAGGAAATCTGGGAGTCCTGGAGAATGTTTGTGACCCCACTGGAAAGATGTCAAGCAGTAAGGTAATAATAGGGTAGAACAGTCTCTTCAAAGTCTTTCTGTGGTCATATGAATTTGGGAAACACCACAAACTACATTACTTTCTTGGAAAATTATAATTTATGTTATTAGATGCTCAGTAATGCTCTATCACAAAGAACATTTAAATTTGTTTAACCTAATGTTTCCCAAATACGTTTTACTAAGGAACTTCTTTCTCTCCATATAATATCCATTAATATTTCATGGCTTTCCAAGGAATACCTTTGTGAAAAACTGTAATATTTTAGTATCCTGGTGTTCTAGGTGTTTTTTGTTAAATATTTTATAGATGAAAATTAGTTAATAACTATAACTTAGTTTAGCCTGTTTTTCTGTCATGAATTCCCTTAACTCTTAGAGCTAACTATATACTTCTTATATACTTATATAGCTAACTATATGCTTCTTAAGCTGCACAGCCTGACTGAACTGCTTTAAACAGGCTGCCTTATTTTATACTTCCTTGTTTTTGTTCATTATTTCCCCTGAGGTGCCACTTAGCTTGCCTGAGTCCCCAAAGATTCAGAATTTGGTAGTAGTAGGTACTTAAAAGTGGGGCCGAAGGGACTTCCCTGGTGGTCCAGTGGCTAAGACTCCACGCCCCCAATGCAGGGGGCCCGGGTTCGATCCCTGGTCAGGGACCTAGATCCCACATGCTGCAACTAAGAGTTTGCATGCTACAGCTGAAGATCCTGCGTGCTGCAACCAAGACCCGGTGGAGCCAAATAAATAAATAAATATTAAACAAAAAAAAGTGGGGCTGAAAACAGGAGGGTTGATTTAACAAGCAAGTAGATCCCTCCAGTCTCAGCAACAGTGGGCACAGCTAGGTAACTGCCCTCCCTCACCCCTGTATACATTCTGGCAGAAAGCTGGAGATTTATTCTCTAAGATAAGGGAAAACAGAGGTCGCTGATCCAGGGACACTGGGTACAATTGAGTGGTGTTGGGTGAAGGAGGAATACTGTACTGAAAAGGATTAAATGAAAATGTATATACTTGAACGTTGAAATTCCCAGCTCACTTTTCATACTTGGCTCCCAGAGCATTGTCAGCCAGTCTTATGTTTTTCAGGCAGGAGATTGAAGATCTTTGGGGAATCCATGTAAGAAAAAACCAAACCAGAGAGATTCTTCTTTTTATTTTATTTTTATTGAAGTATAGTGATTCATAATTTTTAAAGGATGTACTCCATTTATAGTTATTATAAACTATTGGCTGTATTCCCTGTTGTACAACATATCTTTGTAGCTTATTTTATACAGTATAGTTTGTGCCTTTTAATCCCCTACCCATATATTGCCCCTCCCCCCACCCCTCTCCCCTCTAGTTTGTTCTCTGTATCTGTGAGTCTGTTTCTTTTTGTTATACTCACTAGTTTGTTATATTTTTTATATTCTACATGTAAGTGATATCATATAGTGTTTGTCTTTCTCTGTTTGACTTATTTCTCTTAGCATAATACCTTAAGCTCCAAGTTCATCCATGTTGTTGCAAATGGCAAAATTTCATTCTTTTTTATGGCTGAGTAGTATTCCAATATCTATGTATCTGTCTATCTATATCACATCTTCTTTATCCATTCAGCTGTTGATGGACACTTAGGTTGGTTCTATAACTTGACAACTGTAAATAATGCTGTTATGAACATTGGGGTGCATGTATCTTTTCCAGCTAGTGTATTTGGTTTTTTTCAGATGTACACCCAGGACTGGAATTGCTGGGTCATATGGTAGTTCTATTTTTAGTTTTTTTGAGAACCCTCCATACTGTTTTCCACAGTGGCTACACCAATTTACATTCCCACCAACAGTGTAGGAGGGTTCCCTTTTCTCCACATCCTTGCCAATATTTGTTATTTGTGTTCCTTTTGATAATAGCCATTCTGACAGGTGTGAGGTGATATCTCATTGTGGTTTTGATTTGCATTTCCCTGATGATTAGCAATGTTGAGCATCTTTTTGTGTGCCTGTTGGCCATCTGCATTTCCTCTTTGCAAAAATGGCTATTCAGCTTTTCTGCTCATTTTTTAATTGAGTTTTTTGGTTTTTTGATGTTGAGTTGTATGAGCTGTTTATGTATTTCGGATATTAACCCCTTATCGGTCATATCATTTGCAAATATTTTCTCCTATTCAGTAAGTTGTCCTTTTGTTTTGTCAAAGGTTTTCTTTGCTATGCAAAAGCTTTTTGGTTTAATTAGGTTTCATTTATTTATTTTTGCTTTTATTTCCTTTGCTTTAGGGTTCAGCTATGAATAGCATTTACATGGTCATAATAAATCTAAATACTGTAAATTGATCCAAGCAAAATGAGAATATATCTATATTGGGTGGACAGGAGTAGGAGAATGGTGTATATGCATACAAGGGGAGTAGTGGTGGTTGAAAAATGGCACCAAATCCTCATCTTTCTTAACAGAAAGAAGTTAGTAACATCTATTAAATAGATAATTAAAACTGAAAAATCAAAAAATTTCACTGGAATATGATTTACAAGTGTGGAGGGAAGTATAAAAAGAAACAATTGAGAGCAGAGAAGTAAGTCGGAGGCTGCGCAGAGGATTGTTTTCATTTTTGTATTAAATCTTATAACACTGACTAATTTATATGCATGACTAACGTTGATAAAAAAGAAAATTAAATTGAGAAATAATTTTTAGTTCAACAACAATGTCCTGTTGTATAGCACAGGGAACTATATTCAGTAACCTGTGATAAACCATAATGGGAAAGAATATGAAAAAGAATACATATATGTATAACTGAATCAACAGAAGTTAATACAACACTGTAAATCAACTATGTCAATAAAATTTTTAAAACTTAAAAAAATTTTAGTTTAAAGGTCACCTCTTATAAAACCTTAACCCTTCTATCCAAAATTGCCCACTCTCTCCTTTTTGCTTTTACTCCTCATAGTACATGTTTCTGTTACAACACCTCTCACCGTAAGTTAAAACCCTCATTTTTGATAAGAAAGTCCAAAAAAAGTTTTTTTTTTTTTTGTGGTACGCAGGCCTCTCACTGTTGCGGCCTCTTCCGTTGTGGAGCACAGGCTCCGGACGCGCAGGCTCAGCGGCCATGGCTCACGGGCCCAGCCGCTCTGCGGCATGTGGGATCTTCCCAGACCCGGGCACGAACCCATGTCCCCTGCATCGGCAGGCGGACTCTCAACCACTGTGCCCCCAGGGAAGCCCCCTCCCGAAAAAAGTTTTTGACCGACTTGAGTACATAAACTTTTAGGACTATGGATAAAATAGTTAAATATCTTCTTATAGCATTTATCAATAGTTATTAATTTAATTATTCAAATCATTTGTTTAAACATGAATTTAGAAGTATTTTTTTCTGTTCTCTCATTTCTTTAAATGTCAACTTTCCAGAACACAGTTATATGCACTTCCATCTAAAAGATTTGTGATATAGTCCCTTTTGAATCCATTAGTGGTGTTCTCATTAGACTTTTATACCCAACTATAAGTTTCCATTGACTTAACATTGTACAGTTTTTATTCATTCTATAGGAATAATTGTGATCCTTACAATGTATCTGCTTACTATTCACTTTTTAAAGTGATCTCAAAAATTGTTTACAGTGACATTCAGTACTTGCAATGATATGTTCATATTCCTAGGAATCAATGATTAATGTTGGATTTATTTGCCACTTTTGTTTTTCTTTTGATTCTATTTGTTTACTTCTGTAAGCATCAAAAAATACCCCAAAGACGAGCTTTAACTGAGATCATTTAAAGTAAACATCTTACCTAAGCAGTATCTTGTTCAAAATAAAAGTAAATGAGAGAATATCTTATAATGAGAGACTTTGTAAGGACTCATAGGTGACTTCTTTTCTGGAGAATGATTGTGAGGAATAAAATCTTGCTTTATATTTGGGTATACACATGTATTTCTTTACATGTCTGTCTTATACTTCCACCTTATCCGTAGACTATAAGGCATTTAAAGTAAGGACTATGTCTTATATAAATATAAATACAATCTTCATAAACATATTTGCTAATTATTTTTACCAAGGCACTTGCTTACTTGGTAGAGTTTATAGGAGCATATTAAAAGATCGCCTTTTGAATAATTGTGTTTATCTAAGTAGTTCACTAATACTTTCTAATTTGTATTAATTTGTTCAAGGTATCTAGCAGAGTAGAAAAGGATTATAATGATCTTTTTGATGGAGAAGATAGAAGTAGTGCTGGTGATTTTCTAAATGACAATGCAGTCGAAACCCGCTCTTTTTCAAAAGGGATTATAAATGATGAGGAAGATGATGATGACCTCATGCTGGCTTCAGGTCGTCCTAGACAGCGAAGTCATATCCTAGAAGATGATGAAAACTCAGTTGGTATGAATTGACTTTGTGAATGTGATGATCCATCTTACTGATCAATATTTTCAATTTTTTATTAAAACTATTATTTAAAGTCAGTACTGGATTGGTAGAATGTAGCTATAGCATTAAATACGTATGTTGAAAAAGGTTTCAAAACAATGATCTAAGCTTCTGCTTTAGCAAACTAGAAAAAGAAGAAGAAATTAAACCCCAAGCGAGCAAAAGGAAGGAAATGATAAAGAACAGAATTCAATGAAATTGACAACCAAAAGCTATAGAGAAGTCAGTAAAACCGAAAGCTTATTCTTTGAAAAGATCAGTAAAACTGATAAATCTCTATCCTGATTGATCAAGAAAGAAAGACACAAATGACTAATATAAGAAATGAAAGGGGTATCATCACCGTGTATCCCATAGACCTTCACTATCCAATATGATAGCCATTAGCCACTTGTGGCTTTTGAGCACTTAAAATGTGGCTAGTTCAAATTGAGGTGTGTTTTAAGTATAAAATGCAACCAGATTTTGAAGACAGTACAAAAAAGAATGTAAAATATCTTGGTCGTTTTTTACATTGAGTACATGTTGAAATTATATTTTAAATGCAGTATATTATTACAATTAATTATACCTGTTTCTTTTTACTATTTAAAATATGGCTACTACAAAATTTTAGATCACATATGTAACTCACATTATATTTCTGTAAGATAGCACTGCTATTAATAACAAAAGTTTAATAGGTGAATATTATGAACAACTTTGTGTCCATAAATTCAACAACTTAGATAAAATGGACAGATTCTTTGAAAGACACAAACTACCAAGCTAACTCAAGAGATAGGTAACCTGGCCGCAACTAAAAAGATCCTCGTTGCTGCAACTAAAGATCCCGCACGTGGCAACTAAGACCCGGTGCAGCCAATTAAATAAATAAATAAATATTAAAAATTTTTAAACAAAAAGAAATAGGTAACCTGAATAGTTTGGTATCTGTTAAAGATATTGGGATTGTAATGAAAAACCTTTAAATAAAGTGACTATTACAACTTATATGCTAAAATTAGCACATTTGAACATTACCAAGTGAAATGCCAGTGTACAGTGATAAGTTGTGCTTCATTTAAAGCATATAGGGTTTATAGGATAGCACTCCTCAAATGTTTGGTTTCAGGAGCTCATTACATTCCTAAAATTTTTTGAGGACCCCAAAGAAAATTGTTTGTGGAGTTATATTTATTGTTATTTACTATGTTAGAAATTAAAACTGAGAAATTTTTAAAATATTCATTTTAAAGTAACATTAATAAACTCATTATATGTAAATGTAAATAACATTTTTTAATGAAAATAAAACAACTCTAGAAAAATGATATTATTTTACCCTTTTGCAGATCTTAGCATAGAAGACAGCTGGATTCTTTCATGTGCTTCAGGATTCAGTCTACTGCCATATATTTGTTTTTGTTTGAAGTATGTGAAAAAAATTTAGCCTCACACAATATGTAGTTTGAAAAAGGAGAAGTATTTTAATAGCCTATTGAAAGAATGGCAGATATTCTTCTTTGATGTTGCACCAAAACGCAACAAATGATTATTTCTTAAAGATTACTTGCAATGTGGAATCTGAAAACTTTTTGGTGAACTTTTCAACTCTATTATTACATTAAAATCCATTGGTCTAACTTGAATGGATTTTTTTTTTTTTTTTTTTTTTTGGTGGTACGCGGGCCTCTCACTGCTGTGGCCTCTCCCGTTGCGGAGCACAGGCTCCCGATGCACAGGCTCAGCGGCCATGGCTCACGGGCCCAGCTCTTCTGCAGCATGTGGGATCTTCCTGGACCGGGGCGCGAACCCGTGTCCCCTGAATCGGCAGGCGGACTCTCAACCACTGCGCCACCAGGGAAGCCCTTGAATGGATCTTTTATCATGTTTGATTTTTTCACCTATGCATTGGTAATTTGGAAAATACTGTTTCCTGAGCTTTGCAGACCTTCCTAATATTGACACGTTATCTAGAATAATATTTGTTAGTATCATCGCCAATCTCATCAGAAGTTTTTAAATATTACAAAGCAGTCAAGCTCATGGTGGCAGATACACGTTTTTTCACTATTCTGATTTTCGCTTGAAAGCTCCAATTTTATCATTGACCACAAATTCTGTCAGTTATTTTTCTTAAATGACCAGCTCACTTCATTTTTAAGAAAATGTTTGCCACATACTTGATAAACCATAGTTTATCTGGTATTTCCAATAAAAATGGTGTTACATGAAAAAATTAGCTAGTTCAGCTTACAAGTCAATTGCAGAATTGCTTTTTTTTTTTAGACAACCATCACAGTTCTTTTTTTTTTATTTTAATTTTTTGGCCGCACTACGCAGCATGTTTTTTTTTTAAATTTTTGACCATGCTGCGCAGCATGTGGGATCTAGTTCCCTGACTAGGGATTGAACCTACAACCCCTGCATTGGAAGCAGAGTCTTAACCACTAGACCACCAGGGAAATCCCCCATCACAATTCTTTATGCACACTTCCCATTTTAACACAGAGAACATTTTTAAAAAAATCTATGCAAAGATCAAGATTTAATAAAATTAATATTTTTACTGCAATTGGTTAACAATACACTGACTACTAATACAGATTGGTGCCACTGCTTTGATTCATGCTAAGGTACCAGCAGTTTTACCCTCCATTGCTTTTGAATTATCACTGCAGATGTTAACACAGTGAAAGAGGCAAATAGTATTAAAATGTTAGTATTACTAAATATGAATGAACAAGGTTATTAGATTTCATAATGCTTTTCTTTTTCAAGGTAATAGGTATTTATGATTCTCTAATTATAATTCTTTGTTTTCTAGATGTTACAATGATAAAAACTGGTTCTAGTTTTCTCAAAGAAGAGGAGGAGGATGATCAGGCAGGCAGCATTCACAATCTACCAGTTGTAACATCCCAAAGGCCATTTTATGATGGTCCTATGCCAACGCCCCGGCAAAAGCCATTCCAGTCAGGTTCTACACCCTTGCATCTCACTCACAGATTCATGGTAAGCCTTGCATCTACATGTAACTTTAAAATAGTCTTATCTCACTTTTAAGCATTTTATCTCACTGTAGTTAATTTTGTTTGGTAAAAATATTTTTTAAAAACCTTGGTTAACTGGCCTGGAACACTTTGGTTGATTATAATTTTGTGCTTGATTTATTTTATGGTTAACTCACAGTTTTAATCTTATTTCAACCTTATTATTGAATATTGTGTTAAATAAAATTCTGCTTTGCAAAATGGCATATAATGAACATAATAAATGTGACTGTATATCTTGCAGTACCTCTTGGCTATACTTCCAAACTTTACTTCTCATATTAGTTTTTATATAGGAGATTGTACTGATTCCAGAACACTAGTTAGAAGGTGTTTTTTAGAAAGCAACCACTGGTATGGTATACTATCAGAAGGTGATAGGTGCTATGAAAAAAAAAGCTATCTGCCTCTTTCCCCATGCCAATGGAATATATTCTCCAGAGGCACAGAGATTTTTCTGTTTTGTTTACTGATAGCACTTAGAACAAGGTATGGCACAATAGGCATTCAATATATATTTTTGGATGAATGACTATATTAACTTTTTGTCTTAAGTTTGAGAGCTAAAAAAGTTTAATATTTTTATTTGTTGATTACTTGAGGTTTTCCACTGAGGACTTTGACAGTTGTCCTTTTTAAATGGTATGGTCCTGGCATAAATTTGTAGATAAATATTAAAGGTGATGTTTTATTTTAAAAAAAAAAAACCTTTTTATTGCCATCAGTAATCATCATCAAGTAATAGATCTTAATTTTTGAATATTGTCAAATACTTTATAGTTGTATTTGTGGTAGGGGAAAGGAAACACTAGGGCCTACCCTGCCTAGTGTGAGCCTATAGTGTACGTGAGTGGAAGACAAGTTTTCCAAATGGTATCAATTTATGCTGCCTTTTTTTTTTTTAAATTCCTGTTGTGTGTGTGTGTGTGTGTGTGTGCGTGATTTTTATTTAGTTTTGGCTGTGTTGGGTCTTTGCTGCTGCGAGCAGGCTTTCTCTAGATACAGCGAATGGGGGCTACTCTTTTGTTGCAGTGCGCGGGCTTCTCACTGCGGTGGCTTCTCTTGTTGCAGAGCACAGACTCTAGGCATGCAGGCTCAGTAGTTGCAGCACATGAGCCCTAGAGCACGTGGGCTTCAGTAGTTGCCACGCGTGGGCTCAGTAGTTGCAGTGCACAGGCTTTAGGGTGTGTGGGCTTCAGTAGTTGTGGCACGTGGGCTCAGTAGTTGTGGCACACGGACTTAGTCGCTCCGTGGCATGTGCTATCTTCCCAGACCAGGGCTCGAACCCATGTCCCCTGCATTGGCAGGCAGATTCTTAACCACTGAGCCACGAGGGAAGTCCTGTGCTGCCTTAAAATGTATATATGCCATAACTATAAACCAGTTAGTTGGACCAAAAGAAATATGCAGTCATATTTGTAAGTAAATACATTTTTGAAATGTTTTGTTTGACGAATTTAATGGTTCGGTTGTCCAAAGGTGAATTGTAAAGTATTTTTTTATGACAGTAATATAATTTTTAAAAATATTAGGTAAAATATTCCATTTGCTAATAAATAAGTATATATGTACCTTCTTCTCATGAGGAAAAGAATAATTAGTGATTGTTGCTCCGATGTTACTACTGTTACCTGAAACTATTTAGAGGTAAATAAGCTGTGGTTGCTCCCATAACTTAATCCCTGATATAGACTACATTATTTGTTAATTTGTACTATTTTAGTCTATTGATTCTAAGAACTTTACTCTTTCTCAGACTTGTATTTAACCTTACATGTTTGTAGGTGTGGAACTCTATTGGAATTATTCGCTGCTATAATGATGAGCAAGACAATGCCATAGATGTGGAGTTCCATGATACCTCCATACACCATGCAACACACTTATCAAACACTTTGAATTATACAGTAGCAGATCTTTCCCATGAAGCTGTTTTGTTGGCATGTGAAAGCACTGATGAACTAGCAAGGTAAATTCAAGATTATTAGGAAGAATTTGTTACTGTTGAACCTGTTGTACTAAAAACGTTGAAATTCAGTACAAAAAGTTTATAAGACAAAAAACAAAATTATGTCTTTTATAGTATGGAATTTCAGAAGGAAGAGTTTAGTACAAATAGCAGCACACCCGTAATACCTCAGAACATATGTCTGTTTTTGCTTATTTGTCCCCTTCTTACATAAGAGTAATACACGGATTAATTGTAAACCAGCAAGCTTAAGTAGTACAGAATTTTTAGAAAATGAAAATTCCCCCCAGAATTCTACTCTCAGATATAACTACTGTTAACAATTAACAGTTAATCTAATCCCAGCCTTGGACAACTACTGATTTGGGTTTTGTCACTATAGATTAGATTTGAAACTTCTCTTTAAAAAAAAAAAAAAGGAAAAACACACTAAAAATGTTATTAGTATTATTTGTCATTTTGACTTTTTAACTTAAAAAACTTTAGACTTTAACTTAGATATATTGGTTGGTTGCTAGATAGGTAGGTAGATATAGAGACAAGAAAATTATGATGGAAAAGCAGTGGATGCAGAATCTGTATTTTTTTTAAAGAAGAAAAAATATTTTATTCAGCTTTGTTATTTCAGCCAGCTTGCCCTGTTAATTTTTTCAGCTGATCATAATGCTTATACACTTGATCATAGATTTAACTCCCAGATGATTTGAATAAAATCCTTCTGACTGGATACATTAGTTCCTCGCTGCTCAAATTATGGTCCACAAACTAGGGGCATGGGTCACGTGGGAGCATGTTGAAAACACAGAATCACAGACCCAAACCCAGACCTTCTGAGTCAGAATCTGCATTTTAACAAGATCCTCAGGTGATAGAGTATGCATTAAAGCCTGAGAAACACCAAATTGGGTCATTTTAATATTTTAATTGGTTTCCTAATTTACACATTGTAAAATCAACTCAATACTTTATTTTTTTTAATTTTTTTTTTTGCGGTACGCGGGCCTCTCACTGTTGTGGCCTCTCCCATTGCGGCGGATGTGCAGGCTCAGCGGCCATGGCTCATGGGCCTAGCCGCTCCGCGGCATGTGGGATCTTCCCGGACTGGGGCACGAACCCGTGTCCCCTGCATCGGCAGGCGGACTCTCAACCACTCACCACCAGGGAAACCCAATACTTTATTATTGTATTAAATCAGTTTACTAAAATAATCACTGTTGACTCAGTGTCTCTAACTCAGAATATTTTACATAATTAGAACATTTATTTCCATGGCAATTTTTTAAAATTGAAGTATAGTTGTTTTACAATGTTATGTTAGTTTCTGCTGTATAGCAAAGTGATTTAGCTATACATATGTATACATTCTTTTTTATATTCTTTTCCATTATGATTTATCACAGGATATTGAATATAGTTTTCTGTGCTATACAGTTGGACCTCAGTGTTTATCCAATTCTGTGTATAATAGTTTGCATCTACTAACCCCAGACTCCCAATCCATCCCCCCACATCCCCCTTCCCCCTTGGTTCCATGTGCAACTTTGATTTCGGATTGTTAAGATTGTTATGATTTCCTGTTTGATCATTGTTCTTCTCTTTGTTTTCCTAGATATATTATTTCAGAGTCATATACAATGTTATCCTTTTATTTATTTTATTTTATTTTTTAAATATTGAAGTGTAGTTGATTTACAATATTGTGTTAATTACTGCTGTACAGCGAATTGATTCAGTTATATATATTCTTTTTCATATTCTTTTCCATGATGGTTTATCACTGGATATTGAATATAGGTCCCTCTGCTATACAGTAGGACCTTGCTGTTTATCCATCCTATATATTCTAATTTGCATCTGCTAATCCCAAACTCCCAATCCTTACCTCCCCCACCCACCCTCCTGCTTGGCAACCACAAGTCTGTTCTCTATGTCTGTGAGTCTGTTTCTGTTTCTTGGATATGTTCATTTGTGTCGTATTTTAGATTCCACATATAAGTGATATCATATGATATTTGTCTTTCTCTTTCTGATTTACTTCAATTAACATGATAATGTCTAGGTCCACCCCCCCCCCTTTTTTTTTCTGGCTGAGCTGCGTGGCTTGGGGATATTAGTTCCCTGACCAGGGATTGACCCGCATCCTCGGTAGTGAAAAAGCGGAATCTTAACCACTGTACCGCTAGGGAATTCCCATCCCCCTTTATTTTATTATTTATTTATTTATTTATTTATTTATTTTGGCTGCACTGGGTCTTTGTTGCGGCATGCGGGATCTTTTAGTTGCAGCATGTGGACTTCTTAGTTGTGGCATGCATGCCGGATCTAGTTACCCAACCAGGGATGGAACCCGAGCCCCCTGCATTGGGAGTGTGGAGTCTTACCCACTGGACCACCAAGGAAGTCCCTCATCTCCCTTTATTTTAAATTTGAATTTAAAATTACTGTTTAGGAAGTCAGTAGTGCCTCTGATTCTAAATGCTATGGTATCTACGTTTTGAAGCTTAAATTTCATAATAACTTGCATGTATGTAAATATGCAAAGAAAAAAGACTGGAAACACAAATCAGATTGTTAGCAGTGGTTGGTAATCTTGCTGGTGGGATTATGATTTTTTTTTTCTTTTTCTCTTTGTTCTCCCATATTGAATTTTCTTTTTATTTTTGCAATGAGAGGACTCTTGCCTAACATTTTGATGCTTTCTTCCTTTTTAAAAATTTGGTTGTGATTTTTGTGTGTATTTGCAGCCTAGGATGACACTCTGCTGATTTTATCCTGCTTTTTTTCATTTAACATTATATTGTGAGCATTTTCCCGTATCTTTAAATATTCTTCAGTAACATGACTATTAATGGTTTTAACATAGTTCATTTTAAGGATATTTCATAATTACTTTCTTAAAGCCGTTTTTGTCTTATTTGTGTGTAATAGAAAAATAAACTATTTGATTGTTACTGGGTGTAATGATTAGTTATATATATGTAAAAAATGTCAAATGTGAAAGTTTGATTGTTTCTGTCTTGTTTTAATTTTTAGCAAGCTTCACTGCCTGCACTTCAGTTCATGGGATTCAAGCAAAGAGTGGATAGTAGACATGCCTCAGAATGAAAATATTGAAGCCATATGTCTTGGTCAGGGATGGGCTGCTGCTGCCACTAGCGCCTTGCTCCTTCGCTTGTTTACCATTGGAGGTGTTCAGAAAGAGGTCTTCAGTCTCCCTGGGCCTGTTGTGTCAGTGGCAGGACATGGAGAACAGCTTGTCATTGTTTATCACAGAGGTAGATTTTTTCTATTATTTTATAGTTTTACCATGACCTGAAGTAAAGTGGAAATTACTTAAGCTTTTTTTCTCTCTGTTTTGGATTGTATCTCCTTTTGCATTTATTTTAGTATTTGAATCAGTATAATCTTTGTACAGAATTTTGTTGTATTCACTAATAGCAATGAAAATGAAAACATTTTATTTATAGAAAAACTGTACTATAGAAAGAATTCTAAGGTAGAGTTTGGTTAATTGCTTCCATGTCTATATCTTATAAGAATTATCCGAGTTTAAATGCCTCAAAAAGTAAACTAACTCCTTGTGTGAAGGACCAAAGCAACTTTGAATGTGACTTAAAAAGTTGTTGCCTCCTTTTCCTCACTTCATATTCTGTCCTCAGTCCCCATCGCTGTGCTAAGGCTGGTTTTATTAAGGTTACCGATGATCTTTTTATGCTTATTTATTTAAACAATTCCACCAGAAATACTTTCTTCTCTTGGCTTCTGTGACGTCACTCTCCCATTTTTTTTCCTTAGGAGCTGATAACTCTTTCAGCTCCTTTGCTGGCTCCTATTCCTATGCCCCCCTCTTAGCTGGAGTACTCCAGGGCGCAGTCACAGCCCCCTTCTCTTCCTTTCACTAGGTCAGGAGCTATTAGTCTTTCGACTGCTTAGCCCTAGTGAGAAATATATTCTATGTTGCTATTCTATACATACCTGCAGATATAACTAGAATGAAAGTCTCATGGACAATATTTACTCTTTGATTTCATTTTTCTTTAAATTCTGGTTGTAACTCTGGATTGATTTCATGACTCACAGGTCAAAAAATGCAGTTTGAGAAACTACTTTGGGATATCTCATTAACACCCATGGCTTTAATACATCTATATGTTCATGACTTCTACATTAGTATCACCAGCCCTACCCACTCCTTGTGTCTCCAGACTTACATATCCAATTGCCGACTTGAAATCTCTATGTAGAGTTTTGATATTTATCTCATACTTAACTTGGTCACAATAAAGCCTCTGGGCTTTCTTTTTCCCTCCAAACTTGCTTCTTAGTTTTTCCATTTCAGTAAACGTCATACTATCAATCTAGCTACTCAAGCCAGAAATGTTAAGAGTTATCCTCTTTTTCCCTCACGTCCCCACATCACTCTGTCAGCAAAGTCATTATCATGTCAGTTCACACAACGCATTGTACATCTGTCTCTTTTTATCTCCACTAAAACCCTGGTGCAACCCAGACATCATCTCTTGGACTGTTGGAATAACCTCCTAACTAGCTTTTCAGCTTCAATTCTTGCCTGCCACAATCCATTCTCCACATAGCAGCCTAGGTGACTTTTTTTTTTTTTTTTTTTTTTTTTTTTGCGGTACGTGGGCCTCTCGCTGCTGTGGCCTCTCCCGTTACGGAGCACAGGCTCTGGACGCGCAGGCTCAGCGGCCATGGCTCACGGGCCCAGCCGCTCCGCGGCATGTGGGATCTTCCCAGACCGGGGCACGAACCTGCATCCCCCGCATCGGCAGGCGGACTCTCCACCACTGCGCCACCAGGGAAGCCCCCTAGGTGACTTTTTAAAAACATAAATCCAATCACTTTCCTCTTCTGCTCAGAATCCTCTGATGTCTTCCTATTGCTTTGGAATAAAAATCAAACTTGTTATCCCAGGTGGCAAGGTCCTACATGATCTGACCTTTGCCTGCCTCTTCAACCTCATCTCTTACCACTTTTTTTCTTGTTACTGGTTCTGGCCCTACTGGCTTCTTTGTGTTCTTCAAACTCACCAAACTTGTTCCCAGCTTAGGCCCTTTTCATTAGCTTTTCTCTGTCTACTGTAGTGCTCCTCCCCCTATCGTTTGGATGGCTGACTCTAACTTGCAAATCATATCTCAGTTTAAATTTCACTTTCTCAAAAGGCCACTTTTGTCTGTCCAATCTAAAGTAGCCACTCAGTCTGACACTCTGTATCACATTAGTATTTTAATCTTTGATAATGACACTTAGTATTTTCTTTCTTTTTAAATTAGTTTTTCCTCTCCTACCTGAATATGAGTTTCATGAGAACACTGACTTTGTCTTGTTTACCATTGTAGCCTCAGTACCTGGTACAAAGTAAGCTCTCTTTAAATACTTCTTGAGTGAATGAATTACCACTTATAAACACTTTATATAAATAGTCCATGTAACATACTGTTCTGCTTCTAATCCCTGAATGGTGCCTCAGGTAAGTGGCTTATCTATAAAAAGTACTGCTAACTTAGGAATTTATCACAAAATAAAATTCAATTCAGAGAAAATAATTTAGACTACATCATAGCTAAATAACCTTTGATACCTGATTTATATTTACATTTTCTCACTAGGTACAGGATTTGATGGGGATCAGTGCCTTGGAGTTCAACTGCTAGAGCTGGGGAAAAAGAAAAAACAAATTTTACATGGTGATCCTCTTCCTCTTACAAGGAAATCCTACCTTGTATGGCTTGGCTTTTCAGCTGAAGGCAAGATAAATTCATTTATATTTAAGTCATTTTTCAAGAAGAAAATTGCTTCATTATTTATTCCTAATTAATTTGCTTAAAGATAAATTGTCTATATTTTATGTTTAAATTTATTTTAATATATTGGCCGAACTGGAAACTGGAATTTCCAGGCGAGGTAGCCACTGTTTTATGTACAAGATCTCTTCTTCATCAGAATTCTGATTAGAACACTTACAAAGAGGGAAATAAGTTTTTCTGAAAGTTTATTAGCTAGCAAAAAGGAGATACAAATCACTGTTCAAGTTTTGGCTTTTTTAGCAGATTCTACGTGAAAATCAGGAATTTTCTACTGATTTCCACTATAGTAACCACTAACCACATGTGGCTATATATAGAGCACTTGAAAAGGGGCTAATTTGAGTTGAGATGTGCTATAACTATAAAATACTCTCCAAATTTTGAAGGCTTAGTATGAAATTTAAAAAGTGTAAAAAATTTCTATAATTCTTTTACATTGATTACATGTTAAAATGATAATATTTTGGATATATTGGATTTAATAAAATATATTGTTAAAATTAACTTCACTTTTTTTCCCCCTTTTGTCATGTGGCAGGAGGAAATCAAAAATTACATTTGTGGCCCACATGATATTTCTGTTGAACAGTGTGCTGTTGTAGACTCACTAACAGTGGGTTATGACAGATGATTTGAAGGACACTGAGGAGTACCTTATTTTAAGGCACTTGTTAACCCTGTCTTCTGGCTTAAATATTTCTATTATTGGAGATTCATGCCCTTTAATTACATCATTGGAAACTCTAGTTTGTCTTTAAAAAAAACCCAACCATTTCTGGATGTGTTTTCTATTGGGATATTAATTAGTCACTTATGCTTTTTTTTTTTTTTTTTTTTTTTTTTTTGCGGTACGCGGGCCTCTCACTGTTGTGGCCTCTCCCGTTGCGGAGCACAGGCTCTGGATGCGCAGGCTCAGCGGCCATGGCTCACGGGCCCAGCCGCTCCGCGGCATATGGGATCCTCCCAGACCGGGGCACGAACCCGTATCCCCTGCATCAGCAGGCGGACTCTCAACCACTGCGCCACCAGGGAGGCCCAGTCACTTATGCTTTAATAATGTGACCATTACTAACTTCCATTCATATAGCTTTATTTTTTTCTCCCAGTTACCAATCAGATCTAGACCCTGAGAAAACTGCTGTTTGCAGAGTAAGAGGGGTGTGAAGTCACAGATAAAAAAAGGGTAATTAGGGAATTTGCCATGTTCTTCCTGAAATGGGAGCAGAGTAGGTGGGAAACAGGGATGCTTACTTGTTTCCTAGGTAAGTCTAGGAGCAGAACAGTGGGGAACTGTTGGGGAACAAAACAGTGACAAGGCCAAGAGATGGGGGAGGAAGAAGAGTACTAAAGACAGATTTCTCTACATCATCACCTTGCATTAGGTTCTCCTCATTTTTCCAAGTCTCTCTTGACCAAGGAAACTTCAGATTCAATTTTAACTTCTTTACTGAAATTGGCTTTGAAAAACTGCTGTATTCCAGCAGGTGGCATAGTTTTCACTGAATTGATCAGGGTTTTTTTTCCTCTTTTTTTGGAATAAATTTTAGTCACATCACATGCAATTTTTTTTTTCCTTTGATTCAGTTAGGTCTTACTCTATGTGGTTAGTGAAATTTTATGGGAAATAATCTTGGATTATTTGCCTTTTGGGTTTGGCGGAGGTTTTTTTTTGTTTGTTTGTTTTTGTTTTTTGTTTTGCTTTTGAATTGAAAGTTGATTGATTGGTGTGTGTATTTGAAAAAGGATTTATTTA
This sequence comes from Hyperoodon ampullatus, assembly GCF_949752795.1. NCBI lineage: Eukaryota > Metazoa > Chordata > Mammalia > Artiodactyla > Ziphiidae > Hyperoodon > Hyperoodon ampullatus. The sequence continues at coordinate 134,205,135 of NC_136916.1, read as the reverse complement.
ACAAATATGTAGCTATGTTTCCAGGTGATTTGTTTTTCTTTTGGTATATAGGTACCCCATTTAATGTGGATTCAGAAGGCATTGTTCGAATGCTTAACAGAGGACTTGGTCATACATGGACTCCTGTATGTAACACAAGAGAGCACTGCAAAGGAAAATCTGATCACTACTGGGTGGTTGGTATCCATGAAAATCCCCAGCAACTGAGGTGGGCTATTAGAAAATGCTTAGTTGACTCTTTTAAAAAGTACTTTGAAATTCTTTATTATGCTTATCTTTAAAGGTATTTTTAAAATCTTTAACCTTAGCTCATTTACTTGCTTTCCATATTCACTAAATTAGGAATTTGTTTACATTCACTTTGAAGTTTTCAGCCAGTTGCTTGACTTGGAACCTATTGAGCAAAATAGAAACTAAGGGAATTCCCTGGAGGTCCAGTGGTTAGGACTCTGCGCTTCCACTGCAGGGGGCATGGTTTTAATCCCTGGTCGGAGAACTAAGATCCCGCAAGCCGAGCTGCATGGCCTAAAAAAAAGAAAACAAGTTTATTAGTGTGACTAGCATTATTTCAGCCAGATAGGGAGGGGAGTTTTGGGTAAACATCACATTTCATCTTTTATTATAGGCTTTTATTTTAAACTTTGATTTAGAATTGAATATATAATTTAGTTGCTTTTTGAGATTTTTAGCTTAATTGTTGTTATAGGGGAGTGGGCTAGTAGAAATTTAGTAGTTGACTGCAAGTGTAGAATTCTCAGTACATATAGTCTCTATTCAGTATTGTGTTGAGTATTTACCTCTTTTTTGACACCAGATATCTTCTTGGTCTGAAAGACTGTCAGTGACATTGTACAGATACTTGGTGAACAAAGAAGTCTCTGCTTTCATGGAGCTTATAGTCTGATTGGGGAGACAGATAACAGAAACAACTAAATATTAATTACTACTTAGAATAAATACTACCCGTTAATCTGAGCAGACCCATGATGAAGAATAACAGAAGAGCATTTTCTAGATAGTATGGTCATAGAAGATTCTTTTTTTTTAAAGAAATTTATGTATTTATTTATTTATTTTTGGCTGCATTGGATCCTTGTTGCTGCGCACGAGCTTTCTCTAGTTGTAGTAAGTGGAGGCTACACTTCGTTGTGGTGCACAGGCTCTAGGCTTGCGGGCTCAGTAGTTGTGGCACATGGCTCAGTAGTTCTGGCTCGCGGGCTCTAGAGCGCAGGCTCAGTAGTTATAGCGCACGGGCTTAGTTGCTCCGCAGCATGTGAGATCTTTCTGGACCAGGGCTCGAACCCGTCCTCCCTTCGTTGGCAGGCGGATTCTTAACCACTGCGCCACCAGGGAAGTCCCAGTCATAGAAGACTCTTAATGGAGGTAGTACTTAGAATGAGACCTGGAGGCCAAGGGGGTCTGTTATGGAAGAATGGATTGAAAAGCAATCCATGAAGGGTAAACAGCATGTACAAAGACTGTGAGGTCAGAAAGAACTTGGTGTGTTTGAGGAATTAAAAGGATGTAAACATGGCTGGAGTACAAAGAAGCAAGGGGTAGCAGGGAATATAAATCCAAGTTGGTATCAGTAAGTTAGACATAGGCTGCATTATAGGCCATGATAGAGAAGTTTGGATTTTCTTTGAAGTATAACAAGAAGTCATTCAAGGGTTTTATCCAAGGGAATGATATAATCTGATTTATACTATAAAAAGACAAATGTATGTGGTAAATGGATTGGCAAGGGTAGGACTGGAAGCAGGGAGACCAATTTTTCAACCAGGGATTTCTCCACTCTTCTGGGGATGTTTGGAAATGTGGGGTATTGTTTTTAGTTGTCACAAGGATTAGGACTTACTCTATCATTCAGAGTAGGCTGGAACTAGTGTGGGGCAGTGGAAATGAAGGGAAGCAGGTTCAAGATAGAAACAGGATTTGCTGGTAGTTTGGGGGTTGGGAATGAGAAGAATCAATGACACCTACATTTCTAGTTAAAGCTACTAGATAAATAGTTGTACCATTTATAGAAATAAGGAAGATAAAAATGAATACTTTCTTGGGTGTGTTAAGCCTGCACAATATCCAAAGGAAGATATCAAGAAGGTGTTGGGGGCTTCCCTGGTGAAGCAGTGGTTAAGAATCCACCTTCCAATGCAGGAGACATGAGTTTGGGCCCTGGTCTGGGAAGATCCCACATGCCACAGAGCAACTAAGCCCGTGTGCCGCAACTACTGAGCCTGTGCTCTAGAGCCCGCCAGCTACAACTATTGAGCCTGCATGCCACAACTACTGAAGCCCACGCACCTAGAGCCCGTGCTCTGCAACAAGAGAAGCCTCCGCAATGAGAAGCCTGCGCACCACAATGAAGAGTAGACCTCGCTCACCGCAACCAGAGAAAAGCCCGCTCGCAGCAACAAAGACCCAAAATGGCCAAAGATAAATTAATTAATTAAAAAAAAAAAGAGAGAGAAAATGCTTAACTTTAAAAAAAAAAAAGGAAGGTATTGGAATATATGATTCAAACTCAGAAATTTTGGCTGGTTATATACATTTGGGAATCATCAGATTATAGAAGGTATATAAAGTTATAGTAATAAATGAGAAGAAAGAGACAAAAGGTATCAGTCCAACCCCAAAGAAATTCCAGCATTTAGAGGTCAGTTATTGGAGTAGAAGCTTTTGAATGAGAAAAAGGAAGATTAGCTAAGCAATTAAGAGAAAAATTGCCTGAAGAGGGTCATGTCATAGAAACTGTAAGTGGAGACTATTTCAAGAAGCAATAATCAGAAAGGGAAATTAAAATGGCTTTCAAATATATGAAAAGATGATTGATGTCACTTGAAGTAAGATTAAACACAAATCAGAACTAAAAAGAGATTTCTCTTTTTACCTATTAAATTAGAAAAATCTGAAAATTTGATAACACTCTTAGCTGGTGAGGCTGTGGGGAAATAACCATGTTTATGTATTGCTGACGGGAGTGTAAGTTGGTCACAATCCCTGTGGAAAGCAATTTGTCAAGAACTATCAGAATTAGAAATGCATATGCCCTTTGACCCAGTGAATCTGTCTTTAGGATTTATCCTGCTGAAAAACTAGTACTTGCTATTTGAAGTATAATCCATGGAAAAGAACACATATAATAAATGTTGGCAAGGGTGTGGAGAAAAGGGAACCCACATATACTGTTGTTGGGAATGTAAATTGGTACAGCCACTGTGGAGAACAGTATGGAAGTTTCTTAAAAAGCTAAAAATAAACCCAGAAATGACCCAGAAATTCCACTGCTGGGTATATATCTGAAGAAAACCAAAAACACTAAGTGGAGAAGATTCATGCATCCCCGTGTTCGTAGCAGCGTTATTTACAGTTGTCAAGTTATGGAAGCAACCTAAGTGTCCATCAACTGCTGAATGGATAAAGAAGTTGTGGTATATATACATGATTTTTTTTGTTGTTGTTGTTGTACGCGGGCCTCTCATTGTTGTGGCCTCTCCTGTCATGGAGCACAGGCTCTGGACGCGCAGGCTCAGCGGCCATGGCTCACGGGCCCAGCCGCTCTGCGGCATGTGGGATCCTCCCGGTCCGGGGCATGAACCCATGTCCCCTGCATCGGCAGGCTGACTCTCAACCACTGCGCCACCAGGGAAGCCCTACATGATTTTTTAAAAGATATTTTATCAGGTGTAATGAGAGGGAAGAAGATAGGTGCAAATGCAGATAGATTTAGTGGATGAAAGGTGACAGGAATTCTTGTCTGATGCCTTCTGTTTCGGTGGCAGATTTTGAAGCAAGATAGAGGGTATTTTTGAAGGCATTGGTAGGCAGTGTGGATGTTTGAGAAGACAGTCTTCTTAAAGAATGTGAAATTGAACTTAGTAGAAAATCATAGAGGAATTGCTGGTTATTATTTCTGTATGTCATGTGTTTTCAAAGTCTCCAGATAGTCCATTATTGACATATTTAGTATCAGAAGGAATTTATTAAACTTTTTAAAAATTCTAAGTAATTAAGTTTTGGCTGCGTTGGGTCTCTGTTGCTGCACACGGGCTTTCTCTAGTTGGGGCAAGCGGGGGCTACTCTTCGTTGCAGTTCACTGGCTTCTCATTGTGGTGGCTTCTGTTGTTGTGGAGCACAGGCTCTAGGCACTCGGGCTTCAGTAGTTGTGGCTTGCGGGCTCTAGAGCATAGGCTCAGCAGTTGTGGTGCACGGGCTTAGTTGCTCTGCAGCATGTGGGATCTTCGCGGACCAGGGCTCAAACCCGTGTCCCCTGCGTTGGCAAGCAGATTCTTAACCACTGCACCACCGGGGAAGTCCCTAGTTAACTGTTTCTAACAGTTCTTAGAGTGTAGGTTGTTCTCAGGGATTTTTTTACATGTCTGTTTCCAGGAATCAAGTTTTTAGTAACTTGAATGAAAGAATTCATATTTTATCTTAATCAGAGGTTTAGTTTTTAACCTAGAAAGATTTTTACTGTTCCATCTAATGTTTATTCAAGTAAGATTATTCATTTTGTTTGTTAATATTATTATCTTAAGGAAGTATGTGAAGTTATTCATTTGCAATGAATAATTTTGGTTTTTTTTTTTTTTTTTTTTTTTTTTTTTTTTTTTTTTTTTTTTTTTTTGTGGTACGCGGGCCTCTCACTGCTGTGGCCTCTTCCGTTGTGGAGCACAGGCTCCAGACGCACAGGCTCAGCGACCATGGCTCACGGGCCCAGCCGCTCCACGGCATGTGGGATCTTCCCGGCCCGGGGCACGAACCCGTGTCCCCTGCATCGGCAGGCGGACTCTCAACCACTGCGCCACCAGGGAAGCCCAATAATTTTGGTTTTTCATTTAATATTAAAACTATTTTATCAAGTTCAGTTTTTACACCCCCTAATAATTTGTACAGCTGGCTTTTTTTTCTTACTTGCTTTATAGTTAAGATCTGTGAAGAGTTTTAACTCTCATTAAAAGACATGATAATTACAGCTGGTAACATTTAACTTAAGTTCAACATGGGAGGGCTTCCCTGGTGGCTCAGTGGTTAAGAATCCGCCTGCCAGTGCAGGGGACATGGGTTCAAGCCCTGGCCCAGGAAGATCCCACATGCCACGGAGCAACTAAGCCCATGTGCCACAACTACTGAGCCTGTGCTCTGAAGCCCGTGAGCCACAACTACTGAAGCCTGCATGCCTAGAGCCCATGCTCCGCAGCAGGAGAAGCCACCGCAATGGGAAGCCCGTGCACCACAACAAAGAGTAGACCCCGCTTGCCACAACTAGAGAAAGCCCGCGTGCAGTAACGAAGACCCAACACAGCCATAAATAAATAAATTAATTAATTAAAAAAATTTCAACATGGGATAAAAAAATAATGGACTTCAAATTACAGTTTTTAGACTTGGAAGGATTTTAGAAATTGTCTAGGCCAGTGGCTCCTGACATTTTTAAGCATAAGAGTCCTTTTAAATGTCAAAGCATTTCATGGCCAACAAATGATAGCAGCTTATACAGTGAGTATCAGTTGATAGAGAAAATCCATAATAGCAGGAAGTTTCTATAGACGTAAAGATTATATTTGAACCTAAATTTGTATTATAAGTTACATCATGTACATGCATGTGAAAATTCTAGTACATAAAGTGGAAACTCTTTTATTCATTCTACAGACAGTTCATGGTGCCCGTGTGAATGCATGGTCACTTTGCAATAGCTCAGCAGCCCTACAGGGATAAAAAAATGAGAACCACCAGTTTCTTTTGGTCTAGTTCCTGTGCTCTGCCTTTACTCCTGGTCCTTTTTCCCAATTTTTACAGGTGAGAAAACTGAGGCCCAAAAAGATTAAGTAACTTGGGATCACACAGCTAGTTAGTAACAAAAAAATTACTATATTTTCTCTGTTGAAATACAGGAGCAGTGGAAGTTGAGTTGATAAATAGATTGAAAGAATAAACTTATCCCTAAGGACTGGCTTATTCTAGGGGAATAATTGAATTACTGAGGGGAATCTCATACTGCTGACATTTGAAACACTGAGAAGATAATGCTGAAAAATATATGTACTTGTATATACTGTGATAAATTGATCAGAATGTTTTTCATTTTTTCCTGGCTTTATTCTGGAAGAATCAACTTGAATAAGACTGTTTTTCAAAGATTGGAAGTTACATTTCTCAGTATGGCCTACTGTGCTTCTCATACCAGCTTTCCTTACATTTAGACACATGTAGAGGATGATTAATTTCCTTCCTATTGATAGAGAGGTCCGTGAAAGCCCAGGGAAGAAAACTGTACAACCATCTTTAGTAGCCTGCTGCTGTGTTTAATGAGACTTAATTATCCTTGCTATCAAGAAATTCATTCTTATATTTATTTAAATCTCACACTTCCGTTTGCTCTCAGTGTTCGTGGTAAAGATAGCAAACCACTTGCTCCTCTGGAAAGGCAGCATTTCGTAATGGTCCAGCACTGGAACCTGCTGCAGTATCCTGGCTGAAATGCTCACTGTGTAGCCCTGGCCATGACATTTAGACACTCTGTGCCTCTGTTTCGTTTCCTCATTTCTAACACCAGGATGAAGCTAGTACCCATCTCACAGAACTACTGTGAAGATGAAGTGATGTAGTACTTAGAACAGTGCCTGGCCCTTAGTGAGTGTTCATTGAATGTCAGTTGTTAATAACAACAGTAGTTTTCTTACCGTCACTACTTTAAGGCATTTAGCCTTGTATTTCATGGTTAATGATTATCTGTTTTTATAATCTTTCCATTTAAAATACATTTTCTAACCCAGATTCAGCAGTATTTTTGCTTTCTTTTTGGTGAGGAAATATATTTTGTTAAAAATAATTTTTAAAAAATTCATTTGAATCAGTACAAAACACCTGCCTTTAATTACTGATGTGTAGCGTATCTGATTTCCTACCTCTGTTTGAAATGAACTTCAGTTTAGCAGAAATTGTCTTTATGGTTTCCTCTGAAGATTTTTTTTTTATTGTCACCACTGGTTAATACATAACTGAGAGTTTACTAATTTTCGTGCCACAATCTAATTTGCAGTCTACAAACATCAATGTTCCTTTTCTCTTTAGTTTAGTTTAGTTTTTTACCTTATTCTGCTTTATTTTTTGATATTAGAACATATTTATTTAATGATATTTTATGCAGGCACTTCATATCAGGCATTCTCTTTGGTTTTTAAAAACTCTAAAGAGTTATTTAATGCACTTGAAAACAGACTTTTTTTTGCAAGTTATGTTCATTTAACAAGCATTTGCTAAAAGTACTGACTACATGTCCTATGCTACATGAAGATAAATTGGGCCAGCAGCCTGGAAGAGTTGGCTGGTAAAATCATTATCTGCTCCTGAGTCAGTGCTCTAAAAGAGTTAAATCCCCTCGAACACTGAAAAGAGTCCCATGCAACACAGAAGACAAGCAAAACTCACTAACTCTTAGAAACTTATTCTGGACATTGGCCCCAGTTTTCTCCAGTTTGATATTTTTCAACTCTTTAATATAAGAGAACAAATTTTGTGATTTGTTTGGAAAGGAATTGAAGTAATTTTGTCTCCTTAGTAAACTGTGGTTTATTTTTTCACATTTTATCCTCCAAATGGTTTAGCCACAGTTTCCAGGAAACTCATTCATTGTAGGCAAAACCCATCAAATTAGCAGTCAAATGAGTTTGTTTTTTCCTCTTCTTCCATGAAAGAGATACCCAACAGAGAAAAGGTCTTTTTACTTCAAGTCTTTAAAGCTAAGAAAAGGATAAGAAATGTGAATTGATGCTCTGCTTTGATGTAAATGTGGCTTTAAAAAAACTATTAGTAAAATCCTCATCAATTTTTCTTTATGATAATCGCTTACTATGACTAAATAAAGTATTAGAGTTGTAAAATGTTTTTAAACGGGAGAGTCTAAGTCACTTTATAGAAAAAAGAATGTTAAAGCAATTAAGATTACTCCCAACGTTCCTCCTAGTTCTGTTAATGTACATATATGCATATGTAATTGCACTCGTCCTTTCTGAATGCACATGTTCTGTCTTCCGTTTTGCATGACTAAAATGGTTTTGTGAATAGGTGCATAACAGAATTGCTACAAGAGGTGTTTCAAACGCTGAGTATTCACATTGCCACCTCATACTATGTGGTGAAAACCACTGATTTATGTGAAATCATAAAAGGGGAGGAGGTAGAAAGAAATGAGGATTTATGTTAAAAATATCGGAACTCTAAAACCATGTTTGTTTTTATTATATTGTCGCAAAAAGAAGGAAAGGGAGTATTTAAATCTTACTAGAAAGGGAGCCTATGTAATATTCCTGGGTAATGCCACTTATTTATTTTTTAACTATTCTAGTGGACATTTGATAATATTAGAAGATATTTATGAAAAAAATTTTAAACCTGAGGGCCTGATTTCTACTTAGTATTTTCCTTCAAGAAAGTCATAACTTAAAGCCCTGATTAAAAGGCTGTATTACCGGATGGCTGTTAGTAAGCATTGAACAAGGGTCTATGTTTTTTAAATGACTTTATGAAAATTAGAAAATTTGTCTATAGTACTTAGAGTGTGCAATTATGTTTTTCTTATAAATAATTTGGAGTACATACATTAAAAGAGTATTCTGCATATATAAATCACTCTGATGAATGGATACTTTTTAATTCATAAATTGCATTAGTACTCATCCTGATGGGTATATATGAGTGCCTTACATATTCTAGTCAGAAAAGTCCTTGCCAACTGAACTATTACCGCATAAGGCAACCCTTCATTTAGCAGAGCAGATATACAGTATAACCTTTTTATAATAATGGATTTTCAGCTTCACTCTCACCAATATCTAATAATAAACACTTATTGGACATTTCACCCTCTTTTTCTCTTACATGACACTTTCTACCAACAGTACCAAGTGTTTTCAAACTGATGAATGAAAGTGAATATGCTTTATCAGCATTTTATCTTAGGGCAATCTGTTTTATAACATGGATCCCATGACAAGTGTTTATGGCACAATTTCTGTATTTTGGAAGTGGGCATTTTGCTAAGGAAAATCTGAAAAGCTGATTTCACTATTAGTGATTGTTCATTTAATAAAGCTGATGTGAGGAGGAATTTTTGAAGTTCTTGAAGTACGTGGAGGGGTAATTTTGATACTTAATCAGGCCTAAAGTACTTTTTTAAAAGAGGAATCTTTTGTATATTATTAAGCCAGCTATTAGAATAATATTCCAAGTTACTAACTTTTGGAAAATTTATAATGTAGCAGTTTTTATGATATTTTGGAAAGTTTTTATGGTGAGACTGTTTCTTTCCTGACAGGTGTATTCCTTGCAAAGGTTCTCGATTTCCTCCCACCCTTCCACGCCCTGCTGTAGCTGTATTACCCTTTAAGCTTCCTTACTGTCAGACTGCCACAGAGAAAGGACAAATGGAGGTATGCACAAATCTTACCTTGACACTCTGAGTTTGATAATACCCTGCCTGTGACACAGGCATTTAAAATTATTCTGATGACCAGTGTTGAGTATTCATTACTTGTATAATTAAAGAAATGGCAGTAGCTGTGAGGGAGAGGGCTGCTTCCAGGGACTTTGTCTAAGAGGTAAATGGGTGTGACTGTCAGGACCTCACTAGGGTAAGGCACTCACTCTCGGGCTTGGACAAGTGCCTAAGAGGACGTGCCTTCATGAATTTTGTACCCTTAGGCGCCAGGCTTGCCTCACCTTACTCCTAGCCCTGCGTCATCAAAAGTCATTTGATATCTTGCAGTTAGTTATTCTAAACAAGAAACAAATCAGCTTATAAAAATCTAGTTTACCAAGTTCTCTGAGCATCAACTATGATAGCTAGGAAACTTTAAAATGCTATATACAGTTGACCCTTGAAGAACATGGGTTTGAACTGTGTGGGTCCATTTATACATGGGGTTTTTTCAGTAGTAAATACTACAGTACAGCACCATGCAAGATTGGTTGAATCTGAGGATGCCGAACCTCAGATATGGAGGAGCCACATATATATGGAGGGCTGACTATAAGTTATATGCAGATTTTCAACTACACAGAGGGTAGGCACCTCTACCTGCTACATTGTTCAAGGGTCACTGTATTTCCCTTTTTTTTTTTTTAAGGATAGAAGATAAAGTCAAGCCATAATATCACATTAGAATTGTAAAATAAGCTGTAGAAAGGAATATTTCAGAAAATATTTTATTCAGAAACTGGTATCATATGATAAATGTTTAACACTTGCGTGGTTTTCAGCTGATAGTTGGCTCTAAGCAGTTTTTCCATTTTTGCAGGAACAGTACTGGCGTTCAGTTACGTTTCACAACCACCTAGATTATTTAGCTAAAAATGGTTATGAATATGAAGAGAGCACTAAAAATCAAGCAATAAAAGAACAACAGGAACTTTTAATGAAAATGCTTGCGGTGAGTAAAATAAGTATAGTGGGGAAGAAAAGTTAATTTTTTTTCTCTAGGTTGAATTTCTTAATGGTATGTGAATTAGCACCAGGTTCCACAACCTAAAATTCCTAAGTTGTATCTGGTGGTGTTTTTCTCCCTTAAAAGTTCTGTTTCCCAGTTCACGTTGCAGATAAAATATTTAAGACATTGCCTTGTATCTAAGATCATAGGAAGAAATAAACTCTTCTGGTGCTACCTCCCTTTTTTGTTTTTGCCGACTGGTCTGTGTTTTAATAGGCCCTGTAGGTGATTCAGATGCTTATTAATAAAGTTTGAGGACTGGCTCTAGCTCCTGCTCTTATCATGTGCAGCAAATAAAGTTTGAGTGTAGACTTTTAGGTCTGTAGGCTGAGCAGTCTTAAGAACTTTGATCAGGCTTTTAGGTATGCCTGCCTTTTGTTATCCTCTTAGGTAAAAGTTTGTCTGTAGCCAGTGACCAGGTTTGGTCCCCTGGATATTTAAGTACATTTATCTTTAAAGATAAAAAACTTTTTGAAACATAAGATTCATAAGTTTGTGTCCTCATTCCAGGTTGGTTTATGAGGAGGAGTATAATGTAATTTCTTCTGTGCTCTTCTTGCACTAGACTGTAAACACCTTGAGGGCAGTGACCATGTCCTGTTCACTACTTTGCCAGGCAATGATGTAGTGTCTGATACATAGTGCACCTCAGTATTTCCTAAGAGAGTAAATGGCCCAGACTTTCCATTTTAAAGTTGAGGAAAAAAACTTCTGAGGGAAAAGTGATATCTGAGACCACAGAGCTTATTGTAACTTGTCTCCAAAAGGTGATATTCACTACTGTCACCTCTATGCAACACTGCCTTGCATTTAGTATTAAAGAAATTTAATTAGTTTACTATAGAGTAAGTTTTGTTCCATTCACAAAGTCCCATTTGTACACGAACATGAACTAGTAACCTTTTTATTTCCTACAACATATGTAAGGAAACATGTTTGATTTATTTACCATTTAGCCTTAGAGGAGCTTTTCCGCTGGAGTGCAGTGTTCCTCAGCAGGGTGCTAGTAGCACCCTGTTAGTTCTTTAGCATTCCTGCCCCCAGGCAAATGCCCATAGTTCCACCTAATTACTGGGAAAACCATACTACTTTCATTTCCAAATGCCCTCTGAGGCAGAGTACCACCCTGATTGAGAAGTACTGCTTACAGATAAGTGATTCTGGAAAACTTGAGAAGGACATACAGGTAAATATCTAAAGCGTCTGTGCTGATGAATCAGACTTGACATGCCTAAGTAACAAAGTAATACTTCTGTGAATTATAAGACCTTTAGTAGTCTTCGAAATATTCGTTTTCCTCACATTGTACTTCAGTTGCCTCACTTTGAGTCGTCAAAATTCATACCAAAAGAAAAAGTCATGATAAATGAATGTTTTTCATTTTATATTGTAAGTATAAAAAATAGAGCAAGAGAAAGGAGGTTGTTTGCTAATTTGGAAGTTGTATAACTTTCTGGTAGTTAGAGATCATACAGTCATACTTAAAAAGCTAATGGGTAAATCTATTTGCCCACCCACATTCACTTAGTAGCATTTGTGTGCCAATTCTAGGCAAAGTAATAACAAATCATTTACAATTTATTCTTTCTTTCAATTTGCTACCCTGTTTTGTGAGTGCAGGTGGTGGAATGGGCAGGAAAACAAATTTAGGAGAACCATTTTTGAATTTTTAAATAAATCTCTTACTCTCCTTGCAATCAATAACTTGAAATGATATTTCATATTTCATTGTTGATTGTAAAATGCACCATTATTTTACTTACTTAAGTCACTTTACTTAAGTCACTTTACTTATTTAAGTCACTAAGACAGAAAGAAATGCTGCCAATTAAACTGACTCACCATCAATTGTAAGATGCTTCTCAACTTCGGAGAGAGATGTTAAAATGTGTAAAAATGTGCCTCTTAGAATCAGGTATACAATATCTAGAAAACTTTTCTCAGTTCTACTAGTAGTATCATTCTTTTATTTTTAAAAAGTTTTACTCAACATAATTTGACTTTTTTCCCCCTTTTTTTCCTTTAGCTTTCTTGTAAACTGGAGCGGGAATTTCGTTGTGTGGAACTTGCTGATCTAATGACTCAGAATGCTGTGAATTTAGCCATTAAATATGCTTCTCGTTCTCGGAGATTAATATTGGCCCAGAGACTTAGTGAACTGGCTGTAGAGAAAGCAGCAGAATCGGCAGCCACCCAAGCTGAAGAAGAGGAAGAAGAAGAAGAGGATTTCAGAAAAAAGTTGAATTCTGGGTAAGAAATGTTTGAGTTTTACCATCCTGAATATTGACTTGGTCTTTTTATAGCCCTTTATTGAATAATATCATTGTCTTTTAGTTACAGTAATACTCCTACAGAGTGGAGTCAGCCAAGGCTCAGAAATCAAGTTGAAGAAGATTCAGAGGATCCCGGAGAAGCTGATGATATAGAAGAAAAGCCAGAAATACATAAACATGGTAAGATAACATTTTTAAGGCAGTTTAAAGATGAGATGTGTCATGTGTGTGACTTCTCCCCTTTTACTTGGCTGAGGGAAATTGAATACCCATACTTTTTCAAGACATCTTTCCTGTCTGATTGTTGATTACAGAAGATGACTTTATCTTCCCATTTACATTGTATTGTTTTATCTTAATTATTCTGTAGGAGAAAACCCATTTTTCAAAAGTGTAAATTCCTCTGATATGCCAGCTATTAAGTCAGGTAAGAAAATTTTGATTTTGTAATATCGAGAAAATTTTGAAGTAGTCTTTACAGTGATACATCTACTCAAATATACCTTACTCTTCAGGGCCTGTTTTGTTGTTGTTTTTAATCAGAAATGTTTGTGAAACAGTGGTCATTTAACAGATACTTATTAAATGCAGTGGTCAAGTAGACATGCATGTTTGATCCCTGCATAAACCTTATAGTACCAGCTGGCTTTTAAAAGTAAATATATATATATATATATATATATATAAGTTTGATTTTAATATACTTTTACATGTGTACAGATTATTAAAAGAGCATACAACAGGTGGCTGTAATCTAGTCAGTGGTGGGGGATGGTTTGGGACCCCAAGGAAGGCCTCATGGAATGTTTATTTTATTTAATTTATTTATTTATTTATTTTGTGGTACGCGGGCCTCTCACTGTTGTGGCCTCTCCCGTTGCGGAGCACAGGCTCCAGACACGCAGGCTCAGCGGCCATGGCTCATGGGCCTAGCCGCTCCACGGCATGTGGGATCTTCCCGGTCCAGGGCACGAACCCGTGTCCCCTGCATCGGCAGGCGGACTCTCAACCACTGCGCCACCAGGGAAGCCCTATTTTATTTTTTAAGTTTATTTATGGCTGCGTTGGGTCTTCGTTGCTGTGCTCAGACTTTCTCTAGTTGCGGCGAGCGGGGGCTGCTCTTCGTTGTGGTGCACAGGCTTCTTATTGTGGTGGCTTCTCTTGTTGCAGAGCACGGGCTCTAGGCCCGCGGGCTTCAGTAGATGTGACACGCGGGCTTAGTAGTTGTGGCATAGGGGCTTAGTTGCTCTGCAGCATGTGGGATCTTCCCAGACCAGGGCTCGAACCCGTGTCCCCTGCATTGGCAGGCAGATTCTTAACCACTGCACCACCAGGGAAGCCGCCACGTGGGATGTTTAAAGCAGAGATCTAAAGGATGAATGAGTCAGCCAGGCAAAGGTGGGTGGGAGCAGAAGCAGAAGAAAAGCATGTGGGCTTAAGGAACAGCATTTGTGAAGACTATAAGAGAGGCTTGAAGAGCACAGAGAGCAAAGAGAAAGTGATGCTGAATGGTTTTGGAGCAATGAGCAGGAGCCAAACCGTGCAGATCCATGTAGGCCAGGGTAGGATTTTGATCTTTATTCTGAGGTTGCTGGGAGGCTGTTGTCTGTTTTAATCAGGAGCAGAGTATGGCACACTGTGAAGAGAACTGCATATAAGGAGACTTCTGAGGTAGTCCCAAGTGAGTTGAATAGACTGGGGTGGTGGTGATTGCTGATAGAACGAATGGGAGGAATTGAAGAGGTGTTTCTGAAGATGATATAGAGAGTATGGAAGTTCAGGGTGTGAAGAATAACTGTCAGTTTCTGGCTTGAGTACTTGAGTGAATGATGTTGCCATTTACTGAGTCAGAAAACACTAGGGAAACATAGGTTTAGATAGGAGGACGATGAATTACTATTGGCTGTTTGGGTCAGGAGCTCAGGAAAGTAGTATCTCTGGGATGGAGATATAAAGTGAAAATTGTTGACATAAGTATAGCAGTTTAAGCCATGGGTATGGGTGAGTGAGCACTGGGGGAGGATCAAAGTGAGGAGAAAAATGAGGTTAGGCCTAGAGAGGAGGAGGACGAACCATCAAAAGAAAGTGAGGAAGGAGATAAGCCAGGGAATGCAGTATCTCAGAAGTCAAAGGGGAGATAGTATCAAGAAGAAAGGAACACTCCGCTATGTGGAGTGCTGTTGAGAGGTCAAACAAGGTGATGGCTGGAAAAGACCCACCAGTTTTGGCTGCATAGGGTTTACTGAGTTCTTAGCAAGAGCAGATTCTGCTGGGTAGTAGGGCTGGAAGCCATGTATTGGATGGAGGAACATATGAATAGTGAGGAAATGGGAATAGCTGTGTAGACAACTCTTGAGAAATTTGGCTGCTTAGGGGAGGTGAGAGAAAATTATGTGGGGGGCGAGAAGGGGATGTGGCAGAGAGCGTGTTTGGTTTTTGTTTGTTTCTTTAAGTTGGGAAACTTGAGCCAATAAAGAAGGAAAAGTCAAAGATGACACGTGTAGCCATTGATAGCACAAGTTTCTTGAAAAGCAGGAGTGGGTGGGATCTAGAGCATTTGTAGAGGAATTATTAACTAGCTAAAATAAGGCACCATTCTTCCCTGGTAACAGGAGAAAAGAATAATCTCTACATATTGTATCTGTCTATCTCATAGTGGCAAATTGGGATAGTTCCCATCATCTAATAGCTTTTATTTTGTCTTAGAAATAGGAAGGAGGTCATATATAGTTATTAATAGTTTTAAAGTTGCAAAGTACATTATTTTCATATAATACAGATTAAAATATTCCATAATTTTTATAGAAGTCATAAGTCTTCTGAGTTTTACCACTATTAAGTGAGGGTTTCTTTCTTATGAAAGGTGCAGTTACCTCTAGCAACCAAGGACGAATAAACCCCTTCAAGGTAAACTCTTTCCAGTGATGTTTTCTATTATTTAAATACATTTCCATATAGAAAAATATTTCCAAACTACCAGATGACCCTTCCCAGACTTAAGAGGCATTAAAGACTGCAACAGATTAAGTTTTAAAATATTTAAATAAGTAAATATTTTAAAATAAACAAAGATGAAAGCAGCACTAGTTCCTGCTTGGACCAAGAGTTACATTTTCTACTTATCTTCTGAGAACCTACAGTTTTGAAGGTTTTCAAAGCTTGGGGATGTGGTATTTGGGAATATGCGCATCAGTCTTAATTTGGATTATACCAAATATATTCAATTCCAAAGGTGAGACTACAATACAAACTTAACAGAAATTTAAAGGAAAAATAAATCTCTTGGCATTTTTTTTCTTCTTTAAACATTAAATGCTAATATTAGTTTGCTTTTTAGGTATCAGGCAATTCCAAAGAGCCATCCATTTCAGTGAATTCAGTACGTTCAACTAATATTTTAGACAATATGAACAAATCATCCAAGAAATCTACTGTACTTAATCGAGCTACAAATTATGAAAAGTCTCCAGTTATAAAGCCTCTGGTTCCAAAACCAAAGTCTAAGCAGGTATGATTTCACCTGCCCCCATCTGCAGTACACAACTCATAGTCTGTTTGTCTTACTTTAGTTTTGTTCACTCTTTCAAGTATGAGACAGGAGGCTCCAGTTGTTTATAAGTGATTGTCTAGTGAGGGCAATGGTTCTCAATTCTGGTTTTGCATCAGAAACACTTTTTAAAAATATGTAGACCCAGGACAGGGACTCGTGCATCTATCTGTATTTTTTTCCATTTTCCAAATGATTCTGATGCATGTCCCTATTTAACGACAGCTGGTTTAGTACCTAGCCCTAATCTTTCCTTGTTCTGTATTCTGATTTTGCCTCCCAGATTTTGTCCCAGTTTTGGTATTTTATCACAGATTTGTCATCAGTAAAATAGACCTACCATTTGTATTTCCATTTCATATAATTTTATTCATCTAGAATACATGAAATTTGAGGTACAGTTTTTTGGGGTTTTGTGTGTGTGTTTATACATGTTTATTTTCAACAGAGAACCTCTTGGGACTTCACATGTTGGTGTAAGAATTCTAAATAATTATAAATATTTCTTCACATTTTTCAAAATTTGCTTATAACATATAAAATCATACTAGATTTTGTTGCGGTATTCATTATGTTTGTTTTTACAGGCATCTGCAGCATCCTTTTTCCAGAAAAGAACTTCCCAAGCTGATAGGACTGAGGAAGGAAAAGAAGAAAATCCTAAAAATCCATCATCTGAAACCCCAGCCATGTGTCCTCAAAACACTGAAAACCAAAGGTCGGTACATAGAGAAATTTAGTGTTCTCAAGATGTAGTATTCCAATAAAAGGCATACAGAAGTAGCAATACAAAATTATGTGGCCCTATTATTCATTCATGTAAATAATACATTGGCACAGGTAGTAGGCATTCTGAACACTTGTAACTTTAGGGAAGCCACAAATATTGATTAATGTCTATTTATATTACTTATTAAAGTATGCTTTGATAAACTGCATACATGTTTTAAATTGTGGATACGTTTTGTTGGGACACTATATTTTATAATTAGTTCATTTTTTCATTTGTTTGTTTTTAAATCGTTAGTATAGTTACATGGGAGAAACACAGTCAAAAGATAGAAAAAGATGTGTGATGAAGAGTAAATCTTTTCCCTACCCACCCAGTTTCCCCTCCACAAATAGTCACTGCACAAGTTTCTTATATAGCCTTCTGGAATTATCCTATGCATGTACACTTAGATTTATCTATTTTTTTTAGTTTTACAGAAATGGTAGTATACTCATTGTTCTGTGCCTTATTTTTTTCATTTAATAGCTTTTGCAGATGATTTCTTATTACTACATGAAGAGTTTCTTCAACCTTTTTATTTCCATTGAATGACTATACCATAATTTATTTAGTTCTCTACTGGTGGACAAAAGGTAGTTGCTGGTCTTTTGCTAGTACAAATAGTAGTACAGTGAATAACTTTATATGAATATTATATACCTATAGCTATAAGATGGATTCCTGTATGGTTCAAGCTAATGTACAATTGTAATTTCGATAGATATTGCAAAATTGTTCTGCATGGATGTTGTATTATTTTATACATCCCAGCAATATGAGATTTCCTATTTGTCCATATCCTGTTTGTCCACCAACTCAGTGTTACCAAATTTCTTGATCTCTTGCATGCTAGATTTATTTAAAATACATCAGCTAAATTGAAAAAGTCACCATTTCATTTTTAGTGTTATGTATCTCATTTAACCAATATCTCATGTTAACCAATTTAATTTGAAGGGATAGCCGTGGTTTTTATTTTTCCTATTTTGTTCTGAATTTAATTTAGATATTAAACAGTGAAATTTTTATTTAAGAAGATTCCATTTTTTATACTATCAACAGGCTATACAGAAAAAAAGTGCTCAGTAAATATTAAATGTTTGCATTAAATCTTCACTTGTGATCTAAAGACAGTTTGTGTCAGAACTGAAATCTAATGAAACTGACAAGTATGCTGTGTCCATGCTTTACATAATAATGGTACAAGAAAGGACCCACACTCCCAGGTCAGCTGTGAGGGCAGGGGTGAGGAGCTTGAGAGAAGTCGTGACAATTTTAAATAGCTGGTTTGGGAAATGGAGAAAGGCTACCAAAGATACATGGAAGGATTATATTGGGCTAGAGGGGCTAAGTGGGAGTGGAGGCCTTGAGCCTGTCAACATTCATAAAAGAGTTGAAAGTTCAGAGTTTTGCTGCACTTGGAAAATACAAATGTGAGTAATCCCTTTGAATTGATCTTATAAAGGATTTTTTCAGCTCATTATTCCTGAAGTCTCTAGGCAGCTTTAAGTAATATGTAATTATGAATATTAAAAAGTGTAATTAACTGTCTCTCTTACTTTATATATAGGTATGCTAATGGTTAATCACTAACCTGAAAGATCATGAACCACTTTAAGACCGTGTCTTAATTATAAAATTTTTTTACATAACTGCTATTTTAGGCCAAAGACCGGGTTCCAGATGTGGCTGGAAGAAAACAGATGTAATATTTTGTCTGACAATCCTGACTTTTCCGATGAAGCAGACATAATAAAAGAAGGAATGGTTCGATTTAGAGTATTGTCAACTGAAGAAAGGAAGGTAAGTAAGGATAATTGTACTGAGATTGAGACTTTAGTGAATTCTCAGGGGGTTTTTTTGGGGGGGGGGCGGGTATAGTTGTTTTACAATGTTGTGTTAGTTTCTACTGTACAGCGAAGTGGAGTTCCCTGTGCTATACAGCAGATTCTTATTAGTTATCTATTTTATACATATTAGTGTATATATATCAATCCCAATCTCCCAATTCATCCCCCCGCCCTCACTTTCCCCCCTTGCTGTCCATACGTTTGTTCTCTACATCTGTGTCTCTATTTCTGCCTTGCACACCAGTTCATCTGTACCATTTTTCCAGGTTCCACATATATACGTTAATATACGATATTTGTTCTTCTCTTTCTGACTTACTTCACTCTGTATGACAATCTCTAGGTCCATCCACGTCTCTATAAATGACCCAATTTAATTTGTTTTTATGGTTGAGTAATATTCCGTTGTATATAAGTACCACATCTTCTTTATCCATTCCTCTGTTGATGGACATTTAGGTTGCTTCCATGACCTGGCTCTTGTAAATAGTGCTGCAGTGAACATTGGGGTGCATGTGTCTTCTTGAATTACGGTTTTCTCTGGGTATATGCCCAGTAGTGGGATTGCTGGGTCATATGGTAATTCTATTTTTAATTTTTTAAGGAACCTCCATACTGTTCTCCATAGTAGCTGTATCAGTTTACATTCCCACCAACAGTGCAAGAGGGTTCCCTTTTCTCCATACCCTCTCCGGCACTTATTGTTTGTAGATTTTCTGATGATGCCCATTCTAACCTGTGTGAGGTGATACATCATTGTAGTTTTGATTTGCATTTCTCTAATAATTAGTGATGTTGAGCAGCTTTTCATGTGCCTCTTGGCCATCTGTATGTCTTCTTTGGAGAAATGTCTATTTAGGTCTTCTGCCCATTATTTGATTGGGTTGTTTGTTTTTTTGATATTGAGTTGCATGAGCTGTTTATATATTTTGGAGATTAATCCTTTGATTGTCCGTTGATTCATTTGCAAATATTTTCTCCCATTCTGAGGATTGTCTTTTTGTCTTGTTTATAGTTTCCTTTGCTGTACAAAAGCTTTTAAGTTTCATTAGGTCCCATTTGTAAGGATAATTGTACTGAGATGGGGATTTTAGTGAATTCCCAGGTTTTAAAAATTCGTAAAGAAAGTGCCTTTTTCTGTTTTTATAAATTGAGTACATTCTGATAAGCTCTTGGTAGAAAGGAAATACAACAAGCAAAATGTCAGCTTTGAACCTATGGATATGTAATAATTATTATTTAGTGCTGATGGTTAATTTTTTGGCAGATGTACTGCTTACATCTGTATAAGTTTCTGCATATTGTAAGTTAGGGGAATACCCCAAGAAAAAGTGCATTATTTATCAAAAGCAAAAAAGATTAATAAGTAAAAGTGAAATTAATTCACATTTTTGGACTACTACTCTAAAGTCCTTGTAAGCAGAATTTCTTAAAATGCTATTTACTTACACATTGAATACTAAATGAGAATACTGCTTTGTGGGGGAAAATCTGATGTTCTGTTCTAGCCTTTCGTGTTTAAATTAGGACAGGTGGCTTGTACCTATTGCTCCGCATGTCAGTTTCTGCCATGTGAAAGAAGGCTAAGAGCAGCTTTCTTTTGCAAGGGGAAGGATTGTGTGTGTTGTATCAATAAATCTCAGACTTCCCTTCCCTAGGAATGACTGCATGCAGCATGGGCACCTTGTGACATAGTTACTTACCTTGATAAGCTGGTTTTTACGAATAAAAGTATTGCAAAATGAGGAAGCTAGAAACTGGTCTTACCACCTCTAGCCTCCTTTAGAATCTCATTAGCATCTTTGTATTTCTCATTTTTTATAAGTATTTATAAAAGGATAAAAATTGTAAAGAATTAGATAAAATGACATCTGAATGAATAAGACCTTATTAGGAAAAGAGGAAGAGACTTGTCAAAAGTTGTGATTGTGTTTTTGAATACTTAAAAATGTAATCAACGTTTTTAGTGTAAACCTTAAACATTTCTTAAATCCAGTCTGTTAATGTGAAAAATACTACAGGTCAAATGGTCCCTTTTCAACAATAATGACTAGGAAGGAAAATAAAGGAGGAGGAGGAGGAATTGTTATAGATTAAAAGAGGTTTAAGAGGTAAATGAAATGAGTGAAGCTTGTTAGGTTCTTGCTTAGTGAGTAGCAACCAATCCCAAAAGAGTGTATACTGTATATAACGTTCCTGATATGACAAAGTGATGGGGATGAAGAACAGAGAACTGATTGCCAGGGGTTAGGACCCGGGAGAGGAGTGGGGTGGGGCAACATGTGGGATCCTCACGCTTATGGAACTACTGTTCTATATCCTGAATGTGGTGGTAAATACACAGCCTACAATAGAATTATACACACACACACACAAACAAGTAGAAATAAAAAAGGGGATTTTATCAATGTCAATATCCTAGTTGTAATAGCGCACTACAGTTTTGCAAGATGCAACCATTGAGGGAAACTGAGTAAAGGGAACACAGTGGCCTTCTGTATTATTTCCTACAACTGCGTGGAAATCTATAATAATCTTAAAATAAAAGGTTTTCTTTTTTAAAAAGTACCTGCAGTTATAGTGTTTTGCACTTAATATGTTTAAATACAAGCAGAGTTTAGATTGAAATATTATAGAGGTAGAATGTAAACTTTTTAACGTGCCCTGCAATTAAGTAATAAGAGATTTGTTTAAAAAAACAAAAACAAAAACAAAACGAGAACCTTTAATGATTAGTTTAACAATTCAAGTGCTAATTATGCTGCTTTACATAAACGAATGTTGCCTGCAAAAGTAACGAAATCATGTCCTTCGTATTTCTTTGTTAGTGCCTAAAAACTTTTCTCCTGCAATATTTTTATAAAGGCATGGGCTGCCAAGGCCAAAGGAGGAACTGCAAGTGATGGAGCTGAAGAAAAGAAACGAAAACGTGTGGTCGATGATAGTCACGAAACTGAAAACCAGAAAGAAAAAACGAAGGAGAATCTGAATTTGCCTAAAAAGCAAAAACCTTTAGATCTTTCTACGAATCAGAAACTGTCAGCTTTTGCATTTAATCAGGAATAGAGTAAGGAAGTGTACTTAGGAAAGTAATGGATTTTTCACTCATCTTTGATGAATCTAGACCTTTTAAAAAAAATCTTTAGGAAACTCTTTATATATTTTTAAAAGAGTTTAAAGACTGCTGTTTGTCTTTATAAGATAATGTAGTAATTATATTGGTGTAGGTAGCAGGGCATCTGCAAAAACTATCATCTCTTCAGATTGCTCTGCCCCCAAATGGAGGGCCATTCAAAAGCATTATGGTCATGGTCACTGACTGGAGGCCACTGTCATGTCCCATTGGAAGCTGATTTGTTTTTGTTTCTTACCTTAAAAATCATCAAAGCCAAGGTCTTAAAACCTCTGAACATTGAAGTACCTTGTAGGGTTTTCCTTGTTTGGTTCATGTCATGTACTGGGAAGTACTACAGAAGTCCTCTTCCCAAGTGTGCTGCCATAGACTGCTCTCTATGTCTATACTGGCCCCAGGGGACCATGTTTTTTTTTAGTATAGGCCCTAAACATGTAAATAATTTTGTAGCTGAGACCTTTTGTTTGTTTTGGCAGTTTCTTCATATATTACTTTTAATTATTTGTGTAGCCTTTTTTTAAAAAATAAAATGTTCACATTTCCATATTTAGCTTGATATGGTTTTCACATTGTATTTCCATGAAATGGAAGCGTTTCTAGAAAATATATTTTATATTTATTACCGTAATTTCTACCACCACCCCCCCCATCCTATTACACAGTATACACACAGAAGAGAATTGAAGATACTGTTTGGATAGCATTGCAGCTCAGGGCATAATGTGCTCCTAGTAAGCTACTCTGGTTATCAGCATCAGCAGTGCTTTTCTGAGCAAGTCTTTGAAGCCTTGATAAGAGAGTGGTTGAAGAGTAATGGGAAGTGTTTAACTCCTCTTTTATTTTGAACAAACAAGATTTAATTAAGTAGTTCATACATTTTTTGGTTAGTATTCTAAGCAGAACTTAATACAAATGCAGCCACTTAATGAGGGCAAAGTACAAGGGGTGGGGTTGGGGTAGGGGGATAGTAGTAAAATAAAATCAGGTGGCTCAAAATCTAGGGTAGTTTTATAGGTTGGAAGGAACAAAATATGTCAAAAATTTAGATGTATATGAGCCAAAGGATAATCCTTGTCTCATGATGATTAAGGTTGCGAAGGAATACATTTCTGATTTTTTAGTTAGTAGCTGGTATTGAGAAACATTGTAGCATAGAGGTTAGGGGCACAGATTTCAAAGCCAGACTACCTGGGCTCAAAGGACCACTGCAATACTACCAGCTAAATAACCTTGGGCAAGTTCTAGCCTTTGTCCACTCATCTGTAAAATGGGTATATTAATAGTAACTACTTTAGAGGGTTGTTATGAGAATTAAATGAGGTAAAAGCACTTACCTGGCACACAGTAATGTTTTATATACATATCAGCTATTACTATGCTGTTGGCTGGTTCATCTTGCTTTGTCATTAGGTTTGATTCTGAATTAATTATGTATGAATTAATTTTGATTTCAAGATCCTGACATAAAAGTTTATATTACTTTGGAAAGCATGTTTATAGACATGTATTTTGTTTTTACTTCCTCAACTTGCTTATTACCACAGTGTATAATACTTAAGGATATAATCCTTGAGTGTTATATTTCAGATCCATAGGAACCTGATAACACCAAAGATTTTCAAAAGGTTTTTTCTTTCTTTTGTTCCTTTGGCCACACCGTGCGGCATGCAGGATCTTAGTTCCCCGACCAGGGATCGAACCCGTACCCACTGGAATGGAAGTGTGGAGTCTTAACCATTGGACCACCAGGGAAGTCCCTGCAAAAGGTTTTTTTAATCTCCTACTTTTGTTTGGTTGAAGGAAGGTTTTTGTATTGACCTGGTTTAACTTACAAATCAGAACTTTGAAGCCAAGAAATATCATACTTATTCCTTTTCCATATAATATTAAACTTCTTTTTTTTTTACAACTTTATTGGAGTATAATTGCTTTACAATGGTGTGTTAGTTTCTGCTGTATAACAAAGTGAATCAGTTATACATATACATATGTTCCCATATCTCTTCCCTCTTGCATCTCCCTCCCTCCCACCCTCCCTATCCCACCCCTCCAGGCCATCACAAAGCACTGAGCTGATCTCCCTGTGCTATGTGGCTGCTTCTCACTAGCTATCTGCCTTAACGTTTGGTAGTGTATATATGTCCATGCCTGTCTCTCGCTTTGTCACAGCTTACCCTTCCCCCTCCCCATATCCTCAAGTCCATTCTCTAGTAGGTCTGTATCTTTATTCCTATCTTACCCCTAGGTTCTTCATGACATTTTTTTTCTTAAATTCCATATATATGTGTTAGCATATGGTATTTGTCTTTCTCTTTCTGACTTACTTCACTCTGTATGACAGACTCTAGGTCTATCCACCTCATTACAAATAGCTCAATTTCGTTTCGCTTTATGGCTGAGTAATATTCCATTGTATATATGTGCCACTAAACTTCTTTTAAGAAAAAAAAATCTTTGGGACTTCCCTGGTGGTTCAGTGGTTAAGAATCCGCCTGTCAGTGAAGGGGGCACATGTTTGAGCCCTGGTCCAGGAAGATCCCACATGCCATGGAGCAACTAAGCCCTTGCACCACAACTACTGAGCCTGCACTCTAGAGCCACAACTACTGAGCCCGTGTGCTACAGCTACTGAAGCCCGTGCACCTAGAGCCAGTGCTCCGCAGCAAGAGAAGCCACTGCAATGAGAAGCCCGTGCACTGCATCGAAGAGTAGCCCCTGCTCGCCACAGCTAGAGAAAGCCTGCATGCAACAACAAAGACCCAACGATGAAGACCCAATGCAGCCAAAAATAAATAAACAAACAAAATATTTTTTTAAAAAAGAATATTGAATTGTATTTAATTATTAGAAGTATATACTTTTTAATACAGGAAAGAGTGAGGAAGAACATCATCCCTAATCCTAATATCCAGAGATAACCACTGTTAACATTTTAGTGTATGTCATTAGGCTTTTTTCTGTATATGTGGTTTTTGTTTGTTTTTTTACATAGGTGTGCAGTCCAAATTCATGCTGAGTAGAGGCGTAAAGGAAAAAACGAAACAACTCAAGCATGCAGTTTAAAGTGTGGCCTTTTGGGCTTCCCTAGTGGCGCAGTGGTTGAGAGTCTGCCTGCCAATGCAGGGGACATGGGTTCGTGCCCTGGTCCGGGAAGATCCCACATGCCGCGGAGCGGCTAGGCCCGTGAGCCATGGTCGCTGAGGCTGCACGTCCGGAGCCTGTGCTCTGCAACGGGAGAGGCCACAACAGTGAGAGGCCCACGTACCACAAAACATAAATAAATAAAAAATAAAGTGTGGGGGCTTCCCCGGTGGCGCAGTGGTTGAGAGTCCGCCTGCCGATGCAGGGGACACGGGTTCGTGCACCGGTCCGGGAGGATCCCACATGCCGCAGAGCGGCTGGGCCCGTGAGCCATGGCCGCTGGGCCTGCGCGTCCGGAGCCTGTGCTCCGCAACGGGAGAGGCCACAACAGTGAGAGGCCCCCGTTCTGCAAAAATAAATAAATTAAATAAATAAATAAATAAATAAAGTGTGGCCTTTTGCTTGTAGTGTTCCTGTAATTGACATCAATTTCTACCTACTCTGGAGCTGTGTCATAAAGGGCAAAAATGTATGGAGTAGAAAGTAAACATAATGGAATCAGAAAGCCAAAAGTTGGTTCTTTGAAAGACTGATAAATTAGAAAAATATCTGACAAGATTAATCATGATACAAAGAGAAAAGCATGAATAAGTAATATTAGGAATGAAAAGGAAATTATTAACTACAAAAACAGTACAGATTTTTTAAAGGTAAGAGGCTTATGATGGTCAGTTTTATGTGCCAACTGGCTAGGCTACAGATGTTATTCAGTCAAACACTAACCTATGTGTTGCTGTGAAGGTATTTTATAGATTGTTTTAAAGTTCATAATCAGTTGACTTTAAGTAAGAGATTATCGTAGATAGTCTGCGTGGTCCCAACTCAATCAGTTGAAAGGCCTTAAGAGCGGAACTGATACTTCCCTGAGGGAGAAGAAGATAACCACACCTGTAGATCGCAGCTTCCACTCATGCCTTGAGATTTTTCAGCCTGCCTTTCCTGAAGGTCTCCCCTATGGTTTGGGATTTCAGACCTGCCTTCCAGCCTCCATAATCATGTGAGTCAATTTCT
The DNA here is from genome assembly GCF_949752795.1 of Hyperoodon ampullatus. NCBI lineage: Eukaryota > Metazoa > Chordata > Mammalia > Artiodactyla > Ziphiidae > Hyperoodon > Hyperoodon ampullatus. The sequence goes on along the minus strand of NC_136916.1, from coordinate 134,178,918 downwards.
TGCAATAAATCAATATATATATTCCTACCGGTTCTGTTTCTCCCGTTGGACACTGACTAATTCAAGACTTTTAAACAGCTTTCTGACAGTAAGTTGGAAAATTCCGATGAAATGAACAAGTTTCTACAAAAAAGACTAAAATACTTAGGAATAAATTTAACAAGTGCAAAACTTATTCTTTGAACTACAAAACATTGTTGAAAGACATACAAGAAGACCCAAATAAATGGAAAGATCCTGTGTTTAGGGAACAGAAGACTTACTAGTGTTAAGATGGCCATACCCCCCAAATTGATCTACAGATTCAGTGCTTTCCTATCAAAACCCCAGCTGGCTTCTTTGTAGAAAATGACAAACTGATCCAAATGTTCATATAGAAAATCAGGGGACTTGGAATAGCCAAAATAATATTGAAAAAGAACAAGTTAGAGGATTCATACTTCCCAATTTAAAAACTTAACTACAAAGCTATATTAATCAAGACAGTGTGGTATTGGCATGAGAATAGACCTCCAGATCAATGGAATGGAGAGTCCAGGAATAAACTCTCACACGTAGAGTCAGTTGATTTTTCACAAGGTGCCAGGGCAAGTAAATGGGGAAAGGATAGTCTTTTTCCACAAACAGTGCTGGGACAACTGGAAACAAGCAAAAGAATGAAGTTGGACCCCTCTCTCACACCATATAAAAAAATTAATCCCAGATGTATCAAGACATAAATGTAAACTAAAACTACAAGTCTTAGAAGAAAACATAGGTGTAAATCTTTGTGACCTTGGACTAAGTAATGGTTTTTTAGGTATAGCATCAGAAGCACAAGCAAAATAGATGAAGTCAACATCAAAATAAAAAATGTTTGTGCTTCAAAGAGCACCATCAAGAAAGTGCAAAAAACAAGCCACAGAAAGGCAAAAGTTTTTTGGAAATCATATATCTGATAAGGAACTTGTAACTAAAATGTATCAACATCTCTTAAATGTTAAAATATATCAACATTTCTCCAAAAGACAATATACAAATGGCCAATCAGCACATGAAAAGATACTCAATATCCTTAGGCATCAGGAAAATGCAAATCAAATCACAAAGAGATACAACTTCACATCCACTAGGATGGCTATAATGAAAAAGATGGGCAATAACAAGTGTTGGTGAGGATGTGGAGAAATTGGAACCCTCAGACTTTACTGGTAGGATGTAAAATGGTGGTTTGGCAGTTCTTCAAAAGGTTAAACACAGAGTTATCAAATGACCCAGCATTTCCACAACTAGGTATAAACCCAAGAGTAATAAAAACATGTCCACACAAAAACTTGTACATGATTGTTCAGAGCACCATTAATCTATAATAGCCAAAAAGTTAAAACAATCCAAATGTCCATCAAGTGACGAATGGATAAACAAAAGGTGGTATGTCCATACAATGGAATATTATTTGTCAATAAAAAGAAATGAAGTACTGATACATGTTACAACATGGACAAACCATGAAAACATGCTAAGTGAAAGAAGCCAGTCACAAAAGATGATATTTTATATGAGTTCATTTCTATGAAATGTCCAGACTAGGCAAATCTATAGAGACAGAAAGTAGATTGGTAGTTGCCTTGGGCTGGGGGTTAAGAGGAAAGAGTGGGTGGCTGACTGCTGATCGGTACAGGGTTTCTTTTTGGAGTGACAAAAATATTCCGGAATTGGATAGTGGCAGTGATTGCACAACTCTAAATTTACTAAAAACCACTGAATTGTACACTTTAAGCAGGTGAACATATGGTATGTGAATTATGTCTCTATAAAGTTGTTATAAAAAAAACTGAATCAAGGTACAAACTTCCAGTTGAAAAATAAATGAGTCATGGGTATGAAATGTACAGTGTGAAGAATATTGTCAATAATTATGTAATATCTTTGATGATAGATCATAACTAGATTTATGGTGATCATTTTGAAATGTATAAAAATATCAAATGACTACATTGTGTTAAGGGGAACCAACAAAGTACTGTAGGTCAATTATACTTCAAACCAAACAAACTTACAGAAAAAGAGATCAGATTTGTGGTTACCAGAGGCAGGGGTGGAAGGGAGGGGAATTGGATGAAGACAGTCAAAAGGTACAAACTTCTAGCTGTAAGATACAAATAAGTACTAGGGATGTAAAGTACAACATGATATATATAATTAACACTGCTATATGTTATATCGATATATGGAAGTTAAGAGAGTAAATCCTGAGTTCTCATCACAAGAAAAATATTTAATTTCTTTAATTTTTTATCTATATGAGATGATGGATATCCACCGAACTTATTGTGATAATTACTTCGTGCTGTAAGTCAAATCATTATGTTTTTTTTGTTTGTTTTAATTTATATTTTTATTTTTGGCTGGTTGGCTCTTAGTTGCTGCACGCAAGCTTTCTCTAGTTGCAGTGAGTAGAGGCTACTCTTCATTGCAGTGCGCAGTCTTCTCATTGTGATTGCTTCTCTTGTTGCGGAGCACAGGCTCTAGGTGCACGGGCTGCAGTAGTTGTGGCACACAGGCTCAGAGTTGTGGCTTGCGGGCTCTAGAGTGCAGGCTTGGTAGTTGTGGCGCACAGGCTTAGTTGGTCCGCGGCATGTGGGATCTTCCTGGACCAGGGCTCGAACCCATGTCCCCTGCATTGGCAGGCGGATTCTTAACCACTGTGCCACCAGGGAAGTCCCAAATCATTATGTTTTACACCTTAAACTTATACAGTACTGTACATCAGTTATGTCTCAATAAAACTGGAAGAAAAAAAACTGGCTCAGAGAAATAGAAAATCAGAATAGTCTATAACCAATTTAAAAAATTAGTCTATATTTAAAATTCTGGGTGAAAAGTCAAGTTCTATCACAGTCAAGTAAAAGTTACAATCTTCTACAAATTATTTAGTATAGCATCTGTCATAACCTTCATGTTGAAACCTGACAAGGTTAGTTTTAAGAAGGAAAATTTTAAACCAATCTCACTCATGAACATAGAAGAAAACTCCTAAGTAAAAATTTTAGTAGGCCAGATCCAACATTGTATAAAAAAAGATACTATTTAGTTACCCCATTGACTTAATCACAAGAATACAACATTGGTCTAACATTAGAAAGTCAGTTAATGTTGATTAAAGGACAAAAAGTGTCTTGCATAAAAGCATGTATCTTGTTTAAAGGGATTTGTGCCATTCTGGTTTTTTCTGACACTGTATGGAATTAACTTTGTATGTTACTGAACCATTTCACCCAAGGGCTCATAAACACACTAATATATTTTTATAATGAGGGTAATATAAGCATAAATTTAAACTACTGCCAAACTTTTTAAAAAGAGAAGAATGCTATTGTTCTTTTAGTTGTAAATTGTATTCCATTTAATAGACCTCTGTCTTCTGTTTTCTCCGGGTATATTTTTCTGTCGGATTGTATGTGTCTCTAGTATATCAATAATTGTAGATGCTTCTTGATCTCACCAAGAGACCCAGGTTTTCAAGGGCAAGAACTGTGTTGGTGGGGGTGATTGGCATAGTCGATACAGTATAATCTTTGGAACTCGGTAGGCTTAGGGTTTATATACTGCCTCTACCACTGGAGCTATGTGGCTCTGGGAACCACTTAATCTCTCTAATTCCTATGGTCTTTGTAATAAAAATGACAGCAATTTTTTGCTCAGACCTCCTTCTCAGAGAACCATCCCAGGATAGTCACATATCACTTGCTGTCACTTCTGCAGGCCACACTGCACCAGAATTGCACGACTGACCCGAGTATTCAGTGATCCCATCTCTCTCCCTGATATTTGGAATTTGGACACAGAAGCAGAATCGTTTAATCTGAGGAACTGAGCTGCACAGGGATGTAGAAGCAAGTGTCATAACAGCAGGGGAAAACTAAAGTTGTGGGAAAGCAGAGAAACAAATGAGCAGAAGAAATACATCTACTGAAAGTGGAAAAGTGAGGAAAAAATTAAAAACAAACAAAAATTGTCAGGTCAACATTATCTCAACTGCTTTTGTGGCCCTGATAACAAAAATCCTAGAGAAAGGAAGATGAAGAGTGGCACTCCAATTCTTCAAGAATAGTGTGGAGCAGGTTAGTGGCAAATAAAGTGTTCACCGAAGGTTGGAAACTGGCCCCCACAAAGAGTGTTCCTCTCTGAAAACAGCTGGATTGGAATTGATATAGATGGTTTTTCTAAAGAGGGAGGAGTATTAATGTGCTTCAGTGAGATAAAGACTCTTCATGACATCATTTTTCCCTCAAATGTTAGAGCAGCTGATTAAAAATAGTAGCTGGGCATATCTAGAATATATAAAGAACTCATAAGCTCAGCATTAAAAACAAAACATATAATCCAATTAGAAATTAGGAAAACACAAATTTCACTAAGAGGGTACACAAAAGGCAAACACATGAAAAGATGTTCAAGAGCATTAATTATTAGAGAAGTGCAAATTGAAACTACAGTGAGATTTCACTACACACCTATCAGAATAGCTTAAGTGAAATATAATGATAACACCAAATACAAGTAAGGATGCAGAGAAACTGGATCACTCATGTTGCTGGTGGGAATGTAAAATGGTACAGCCACTCTAGAACACAGTTTGGCAGTTCCTTTCAAAACTAAAAGGGACTTACTGTATAACCAGCAATTGCCCTCTTAAGCACTTATCCCCGAGAAATGAAAACTTATTTTCGCACAGGAACTTGTGCATGATTGTTCATAGCAGCTTTATTTTTAATAGCACCAAACTGGCAACTACCCAAATGTCCCTCAATGACTAGTTAATCTATCGTACATTCATACCATGCATGCTATACTACTCAGCAATGAAAAGGAACAAACTATTGATACAAGCAACAATTTGGAATAACCTCAAGAAAATTAAGCTGAGTGAAAGAAGGCCAATCTCAAAAGGATGTTTTGATTCCATTCCACTGCATGATTCCATTTATATAACATTCATGAAATAATACAGAGATGGAAAATGTATTAGTGGTTGCCAGAGTTAAAGATGGGGAAAGGAGGGATGTGGCTATACAGGGATGAATAAGAGCAAGTCTTGTGGTGATGGTATAATTGAGTATCTTGATTATGGTGGTGGTTTCACAAGGATTTACATGTGATAAAATTGCATAGAGGTACACACACACACAAATAAGTCTGTAGTGGTAAAATCTGAATAAGTTGTACAGATTATTTCAGTGTCAATTTCTTGATTTTGATATTATACTATGGTTCTGTAAGATATTAACACTGGGAGGGGATATCTGAGGATATTCTACAACTGGAAATGAAAAACCCTAATGAGGCATTTGTAGCTAATGGAAGAGAATTTATATTCCTGACCCCCAACAGGGTTATAAGCTCTTTAAGAGCAGACCTGGGTTTCTTTGTATTGTCAGAACCTGGCACAGTGCCTCTCCTAAACAAGATAATCAGTATGTTTCTCTTGTCCACACTGATGAAGGATTTTGAGCTCACAACTGAGAAATCTGAATGTTCTTTGTCAATATACCAAGAAAAATATTCATTATATTTTTGAAGTCATTTTATGATTAATTTGCAGAAGAATAAAGGGTTAATAAGAAGAAAACTTTATTAGGAATGTCCACAAGAATTAAAACATAGCAAAACTCTTCAACTCAAACACCAGTGCACAGATAATAAAAAAGATTAAAGAATATCATCATACATCATTTTGGCAAAACAAGATGGTCCAAGTTCTTGTCACAAAATATTGCATGATGACATGCTTCCTGTCAAATGACTAACTGGATGAAAATACCACATTGCTTTTGTGTCCTTAGGAATATATAGGTCACATTAATTCTTGAGTTTGAGAAAAATTCATCTACAATAACTTGATCTGAAAACTCATAACCTGAGATTTCATTTATATGACCAATTCTACCATCATTAATAGAGTCTAGAGTGCTGCTATTTGTCTCCTTGCATTTATCTTCTGATTCATCTAATAACTTTGAAACATCTTCCCCTGTCAGTTTCCTTTTCTTTGCCACTATGGATGGAAAATGAAAAATTCTAAATTCTCAACTTGTTCTATGAAATCTTAAAGCAAACTATAAAGATAATCCCTCCAGTCTTCTTTTTTTCCTTCTTGAAAATGAGGCAATACTTTGGGCATTATAATAAGAAAACTGCAAGATAGCATTTTTTAAAACATTGCATCATCCTTTTAGGTGATTCCATCATTTTTCCATTTTCTTATAATTTAATTCTTTTTTTAAATATAGCTGGGAAAAATTGAAGTGTATAATAAAAAAATTTCTTAGGGCTTCCCTGGTGGCGCAGTGGTCAAGAATCCGCCTGCCAACACAGGGGACACGGGTTCAAGCCCTGGTCCAGGAAGATCCCACATGCTGCGGAGCAACTAAGCCCGTGCACCACAACTACTGATCCTGCGCTCTAGAGCCCACGTGCCACAACTACTGAAGCCCACATACCTAGAGCCCGTGCTCTGCAACAAGAGAAGCCACCGCAATGAGAAGCCTGAGCATCTCAGCAAAGAGTAGCCCCTGCTTGCCACAACTAGAGAAAGTCCGCACGCAGCGGCGAAGACCCAACACAGCCAAAATAAATAAATAAATTTATTTTTTTTAAAAAAGAATTTCTTAAATGATGAAATAGCAAAACCTGAAGTAAGAAAAATGAGATCAGTAAAATCCCCTAACATATCTTAGATTTATAAAAGTGTCAGTGGCCCATATAGTAATCACCAGGATAGAATGAATTTTATTCTATTTTTTTAAATTAAATTTTCCCTTTGTTTTTTGGAAGACCTCTAAGAAAGAAAAAGTCAAAAGATTACTCCTTACAAATAGTTAGAACTGCTCCAAAAGGAAATTTAAAAACTAGTATCAGGTCCAATGGAGCCTGATGGTATTCCACGGGTTAATGATGAATTACATCATTAACATATGAACAAGTTCCCTACATATGAACGAGTTCCGTTCCTAGAGCATGTTCGTAAGTCCAGTTTGTTCATAAGTCCAACAAAGTTAGCCTAGGTACCCAACTAACACAATCAGCTAATTTGCTTTGGATAACAAGGCTACAGAGACACTGTTGGTTGCCTACCTAACAGCCTTTCCCTCTTTTTACTTAGTTTAATGGCACCCTCATTTTGTTTTGTAACAGCAACAATTGATGTAAGCTGTTCTTTGCCAGCAGTTGGTCTTTGGGTGGCTGTGTTTTAACCAAAGAAATGAGAAATCTCCTGGGTGGCGGTGGGGAGCTTCTTAGAAAGTCTTCCTCTCTGACAAAGAAAGAGGAGGAGGCGGTTTCACTTTCCCTGCTGTGTTTGAACATGTGATGCTCAGGGCATCAAGCCATCTGTGTCTGGAAGGGCAGGCACTGACAACATGCTGAGAATGACTAAGGAGAAAGTCGGGAAGAGCCTGGGTCCTTGATAACACTATTGAGTCTCCCAGCCATGCCTACAATGCCATCTCCAGGACTCTGGTTAAGCGAAACAATGTGTCTGAATTGTTTAAGCAGGTGGTTCTCAACCTTGGCTGCACTTGAGAATCCCTCTCAAGGCCCAAGTCATACCCCAGACCAATGAAATCAGATTTCACCATGTAGGAGTCAGGTTTCCCAGGTGATTCCAATGTGCAGCCAATTTTGAGAACCACCAGTCCAGGCCACTTTTAGTTGGGTATTCCATTTTTGGCAGGAAAAAAATATCTTTCATGATACAGTTTCTGATTGAAAACATTTATTTCAGCCAGATAAAACTCAGATTCCCCAAATGGTGAAAAGATCAGAACCAGTTTGTTTTCTCATCAGTTTTGGTTCATCCATCTGTGAAACATTCATAACATTGCAGTTAATTTCCACAAATACTTGGATGACTGGCTGGGACAAATGTACAGTAGCAGTCATGATGCTAAAAATACAAATACACTCAGAACAACAAAGAAACATGGCTTTGCACAGCTCTGCTAAGCTGTCCCATTCCCTTTGTCTTTATTGTAATTTCCAGTTTGCTTTTTTTTTTTTTTTTGCAGTACGCGGGCCTCTCACTGTTGTGGCCTCTCCCGTTGCGGAGCACAGGCTCCGGACGCGCAGGCTCAGCGGCCATGGCTCGCGGGCCCAGCCGCTCCGCAGCATGTGGGATCTTCACGGACCAGGGCACAAACCCGTGTCCCCTGCATCGGCAGGTGGACTCTCAACTACTGCGCCACCAGGGAAGCCCTCTAGTTTGCTTTTTTAATGCTGATATCTTCTGGCAAAATGGTGGCCACCAGTGTTACAGGCAGCAATGTCTCTGAGTTTTTCAGGTGTAAAGTAATCAGCTGAAACCAGGTCCCCCTAAAACCGAGCTCCCCTGAAGAGTTTATGGTTAACCTCTCTGTACAAAACTTTATTCCCTGTCTTGTCCCCTCTGACCTCAATCCCGTGCATACTGAAGACTAATCAGCCAGAGTCAGAGGACTAAAATTGCTGTTGTCAATAACATCGTTAATGTGCTCAAGTTGCTATTGTCAATTACTTATCATTAACATACAGGTTGTTTTCTCTAGGGCAGGATGAGCTAACAGATCACCCGGGCCATTGGACAGTCAGACCAGAGACTCATAAACTGTAGGCATCCAGACTCTTGAAACTATGATTAAGAAATGTCACAGGGACTTCCCTGGGGGTCCAGTGGTTAAGACTCTATGCTTCCAATGCAGGGGGTGCTGGTTCGATCCCTGGTTGGGGAACTGGGATCCCACATGCCACGTGGTGCAGCCGAAAAAAAAAAAAGTCACAAGACAGAGAAAGACAAATATCATATGATATCACTTATATGTGGAATCTTAAAAAATGATACAAATGAACTTATTTACAAAACAGAAATAGACTCAACAGACATAGAAAAATAACCTCTGGTTACCAAACGGGGTAGAAGGAGGGTGGGATAAATTAGGAGTTTGGGATTAGCATATACACACTACTGTAATATAAAATAGGTAAACAACAAGGACCTACTGTATAGCACAGGGTGCTATACTCACTATCTTGTAATAACCTATAATGGAAAAGAATCTGAAAAAGAATATATATATGTATAACTGAATCACTTTGCTGTACACTTGAAACTGACACAACATTGTAAATTAACTATACTTCAATTTTTAAAAAAATGAAAAATGTCACAAGACGATGCTTAATCCCAGTTTCTTTGTTCTTCCCATTAAAAAACCCCCTAACTCAAAGACCAAGTGGCAACGGATCTGAGGTTTGTCTCCCACTCCCTTGCTTGGCGCCCTGCAGTGAACCCCTACTTTGCTGCAAACACCTGCTGTCAGACTTTGATTTTCTGCCCACAGGCACACAAGCCCTTGCTCAGTTAGTCAACCAAAGGGCATCAGGAGACTCTCACATGAGGAGCTGTTCCATCAAGATCATAAACATCTATCATCCCCTCTCACATCTGTGTTCTTACTGAGAGAACAGCTATAAAACACAACCGAGCCAACAAAACAAAACAAAAACAGGGCATAGCAACATTTTCTATTACTCTAGTGTTTTAAGACCTGTGTCTGAAAACTGTCAAACTGCTTGCTGAATTACTGACCATGCAAAAATTTTTTCCCTTTGCCTCCAGAGATCCCACAAAACAATGGAAAAGAAATGAATATAGAAAGTAAATAAATCCACAAAATTGATGATGAAGTGAAAGGGATGAGGGACATCCATGCATGAGAGAATTCAGTAAATTTAGGAGGACAAAAAGAGAGGGATGCCCAATGAAGCAAGGCAGGGAAATTATAACCTAGGCCAGCTCTTTTCTTAACTGGCCTACTAATCACCAAGAGATCTCATTAAAATGCAGATTATGGTTCAATAAGTCTAGGCTGGGGCATGAGGTTCTGCATCTCTAAAAAGCTCCCAGGTGATGCCACTGAGGCTGTTCTGGTCCGAGGACCGCCTGTTGAGTAAGTAACAAGGGAGAATATATAAGGAGAGGCTATGGCCCAGGAGGGCACAGCCTGCCCTGTGGAACATGAGAGAGGCTTCTGATCAGGGCAGGAGTGAGACGTAGGGCTGGAGCCAAGGAGATTAAGTCTGTATTTCAAGGGTTGAGAACCCATTACCATAGGGTCCAGACAGGTAAAGGGAAGAAAGCTAGTACAGTTGCACCCTAGGCCATTGCTGTAGAATTTGAGCCCAGAGTTACCCAATCTTAACAATTTTCGGTAGAAGACAGAAATCTAGAATTTGTGTGAAGTCTCCTGAATTGGTTTCATTTTTGGCAACTAATTAAAATAGAAGGCTATTCTAAAGAAAGTGAGCAAATTTCCTAGGGGGAACCAGAGCAGTGAGTTCTGGTATTCTGAAGGCAGAGGTGGGGGGCTGAGGGGGAGGCGGAGGGTAAGGGAGTGGTGTTCCTGATGGTCACAAAGACTGAGAAGGAAGGAATAAGCCAGAGACAAAACACAGATGCCAGGACAATGACTGATCAGGTAGTAGCCAGGAGTTGGAAAATCACAAAGATACGATTCAGGGATTTCGTGGAGGTAAAAGGTAGAATCCCACTTCAGTTTGACACAGGGAACTTCTCCACTAAGTGACCGGTGGTCATGATCCCACCCTGTGGAGAAGGACTCCTAGCATGCTACTTGGTCACATCGTCATGGAAATGTAAATTATTAGCTTTCCACCTTGTAAGGTGAACTCATAGACAAATTATGGACGTTTGAATGGTGCTTCTAGAACAGAACGAAAATGTTATATATTGACAATATAAAAGAAAAGGTACAGCCTTTAGGTGAAGGGAAGAGGGTAAGGAATTAGAATGCTAATATCCTCTGCTTACTAAGCGGGTCATTTCACTTTCCTTGGTGACTGGAGCCAAAGTTGAGACTTAAGTATGTTGATTGAAGATACAGAGGTGACTAGAGTAAGAACTAAGAACAATGATATCACTAAAGGAGAGAGGGATTAAGTGGGCTAAATTCTTGTCTTTCATGGTGGGAAGTTAAAACTAAAGGTCCAAAGTTGATTAGTAAGAAATAGCAGTAGAAACATATTGTTTTGAGATGTGTGGGTTTGGGAAAAACCCAAAGCAAAAAGTGTTGCTTAAAATACGCCTCTGGGCTTCCCTGGTGGTGCAGTGGTTCAAGCCCTGGTCTGGGAAGATCCCACATGCCGCGGAACGACTAAGCCCGTGTGCCACAACTACTGAGCCTGTGCTCTAGAGGCCACAAGCCACAACTACTGAAGCCCGCTTGCCACAACTACTGAACCTCGCACACCTAGAGCCCGTGCTCCGCAACAAGAGAAGCCACGGCGATGAGAAGCCCACACACCGCAACCAAGAGTAGCCCCCACTCGCTGCAACTAGAAAAAGCCCGCGTGCAGCAACGAAGACCCAACACAGCCAAAAAAAAACTAAAAAAAAAAAAAAATATATATATATATATATATATATATATGCCTCTGATGAGCAGAGCTGAGGGTGGAACTGTGGCTTCCCACATCATAAGGTAATCTTTTCTATTTGGTTTTTGGACTACATGTGTGTATCACTTTAATTATAAATGTGTGTGTGTAGATATAGATAGATATTTTTAGGGCATACACCGAGTGGTAAATTACAGGACAAATATCATAGAGAACATCTCAGTTCACATGAAGGAAGTGGCTGGAAAGGAAATGTGTTGAACTCATACAAGTACTGAGTGACTTTAAGAAGGAAGGAAGGAAGGAAGGAGCAAGCGTGGTAAAACGTTCACAGGGGATCTTGTAGAAGGGTACAGGGGAATTTTTTATGCTATTTTTGTGAATTTCAATATAAAATGATTTCAGAATAAAATGTTTTTAAAAACTCTGAAGGGCTTCCCTGGTGGCGCAGTGGTTGAGAGTCCGCCTGCCGATGCAGGGGACACAGGTTCGTGCCCCAGTCCGGGAAGATTCCACATGCCGTGGAGCGGCTGGGCCCGTGAGCCATGGCCGCTGGGCCTGCACGTCCGGAGCCTGTGCTCCGCAACAGGAGAGGCCGCAACAGTGAGGGGCCCGCGTACCGCAAAAAAAAAAAAAAACTCTGGAAATCAGGTAGTTTTTCTTCCTCTTCCCCATAAAAGGCATTTCAGAATCTTTGAAAAGTAGCTTTCAATAAATTCCAAATGTGGGCTCCAAATTACAAAATTGTGTTTGGGATAACATCTAGATATTTGAAAGCTAAAGAGAAATAACAGGTCCTGTGCTTTGCAGGAAAGTATTAAGATCTGCTTGATAGCTGAGAGGGACAGGATGGGCAGGCTTGGTGGGAGGCACTGAGCTGACCAGTGCAGAGCCCCGAGGTGCCGCTGTGCTGTGGTCTGTGACTCTGCCAGAGACAGAGCTGGCAGGGGCTGAGGAAGGCAAGCTTGACACTGCTGGATCAGGAGATAACATTCTCCACTGACTGTACAACTTACATTCCTTTACCTGCCCCCTACACATTGGGCAAGATCGAAACCTAATTGGACATCTGTTAGGAAAAGTCCAACTGTTCCTTTCCCGTTTATTTTGATGGGAAATGAATCCTGTTTAAAACATACATTTATCAATAGCATTTATTGATTGCTTAGCGTATGAGAGGCACTGATCTCACATCTTCTTGAGCTGGGTTCTCTTATTCCCATTTTACAGATAAAGACGCTGAGTTTAGAAGCTAAATAACTTACACAAGGTCACATTTCTTGTACTTTAGATTTTTATGTAAGTACAGAATAAGGAAAAATACCTTACAAGCAAACAGTAATTTACTTATCAATACAAATTGAAGACCCTTCTGCTGTACAGTGAAGTGAATCAGCTATACGTATACATATATCCCCTCTTTTTTGTATTTCCTTCACATTTAGGTCACCACAGAACATTGAGTAGCGTTCCCTGTGCTATACAGCAGGTTCTCATTAGTTATCTGTTTTATACATAGTGGTGTACATATGGCTGTCAGTCCCTATCTCCCAATTCATCACACCCCCTTTTCCCCCCTTGGTGTCCATACATTTGTTCTCCCTTTTTTAAAAAATTTATTAATTATTTATTTTCGGCTGCTTTGGGTCTTCATTGCTGCACGCGGGCTTTCTCTAGTTGCGGCGAGCTGGGGCTACTCTTCATTGCAGTGCACGTGCTTCTCATTGCGGTGGCTTCTCTTGTTGCGGAGCACGGCCTCTAGGCGTGTGGGCTTCAGTAGTTGTGACACGCAGGCTCTGTAGTTGTGGCGCACGGGCTTAGTTGCTCCATGGCATGTGGGATCTTCCTGGACCAGGGCTCGAACCTGTGTCCCCTGCGTTGGCAGGTGGATTCTTAAATCATTGCACCACCAGGGAAGCCCCATACGTTTGTCTCTTAAAGTGATTGTCCTTGAGTGATAGTCAGTGATGAAGTACTCTATTGTTAATAGATTTTATCAAATTAACTGGGTAGTAAGCCAGTTTTTTTAAAAAGTAGCTATGAAAGTTTTGTTGTAACATGGAAAAATTAATATAGTGGCAAAAGAAAAAAGTAGGTTGCCAATGGAATATAAAAATACAAAATAAAACCACCATTTGTACATAGGAAAACTATTAAAAAGAAATATAGCAAATTGATAACATGGTGGTGAGATTAGGGAATATTTTAATCCTATCAAAAATAATTGTCATCATTATTTTTCAAATTAAAAAACCTATACATCATTATTAAAAATATGATATGTTTGCTTAGCAATCACAAAAACCTATTTAATGAATATTAAAGTAAAAGTCTTGCCTGCAGGGATTCAAACAACATAAAAATTTTTTTAAAAAATCAGACTTGGAAGGATAAACAGAATTTAAAGTGAAGAATATTTACACTTAAAACATGGAAAATTCATATACTGTTTGCTAAATGGTTTAGCAATAACTTGACTGTTATTTTGCTTTAAACGTATTTGCCAGCCTGCTCCCAGTGGAAAGAAAGAGAAAATGTCAGGGCAGACCCTTGTTCAGGAAAATCAGATTATTTCCTGTGTCTCTCCTGATCATCAGCAATAGTTGTTGAGGATTCACTGAGGGTACTCCTTTTCCTTCTGGTCAGAAATCCCTAGGAATATATCTGTTCTGCTCTGTTTGCATGGCACAAAAATACCCATCGCGCTGCTTTCAAAGAGACTGTGGTGGCCTCAGCTGATGGCTCTTTGCTCAGTGTTGTAAAACCCCAAGAGAAAGATGGTGTATAAACATAACCTTTGCTCAGTTTCCCTCTAGCCAACATAATTCTAATATTTATGGAAGGTTTCAAGGAGCCGCTTGATGCAGGAGCCAGGTGACCATAATGACAGAGAAAATTCACCTGAATTGGCTCAAGATGTGTGTTGCCGGGAAACTATGTCCAGGGGCAAATAATCATATTGATTCCCAGGAAATGATGACACTAAGTAAGTGAATAGACAGGTGCAGCCACACAAACACCCTTTAGGCTTTTTTTTTTCTTTGAAAGACGAAAGCCTTGGTCTCATTTTGTATTAAAGCTGAAGGAAAATTTTGAGGACAAAGAGGCATAAGGAATGATCATTTACTATAATCATCATCATAATTATTACTTATGGTACTTTTGCAAGGTCCTTTGCATACGTTATTTCTAATTCTCAGAACAACTTTTCCCTTTTTGCAAATGAGGAGATTGCAGCCCAGAGAGATTATTTCCCCAAGGTCACACAGTAAAGGGCAGAATTAGGATGTGGTATCCAGGTCTGTCAGACATCAGCCTGGACTATTTTTACCATATCTGCCAAATGGTCATTTCCTTGTGGTCAGAGGAAAATATTAAAATAAACTAGGGCTTCCCTGGTGGCACAGTGGTTAAGAATCTGCCTGCCAGTGCAAGGCACACAGGTTTCAGTCCTGGCCCAGGAAGATCCCACATGCTGCGGAGCAACTAAGCCGGTGCGCCACAACTACTGAGCCTGAGATCTAGAGCCCGCGAGCCACAGCTACTGAGCCCACGTGACACAACTACTGAAGCCTGCGCGCCTAGAGCCCGTGCTCCACAACAAGAGAAGCCAAGACAATGAGAAGCCCGCACACCGCAACGAAGAGTAGTCCCCGCTCACCACAGCTAGAGAAGGCCTACACGCAGCAAGGAAGACCCAACACAACCAAAAATAAAAAATAAAATAAAATAAATAAATAAATTTAAAAAATAAAAGAAACTACTTTGTGGGCCCAAAAGGATGTTGAATATGGCTTTAAATTTTGTTTATGGAAATGAGTTGGATGTATGTTTGCCAGTGAAAATTTTTTCTGATGTTTTCCTGATAATACGAGGGGAAAATATTTTGGGTCCCAATTAGATTTCAAGTGTATAGAGGGTAGGATCACATCTCTCTTTGTCCATGATGCCTATTGCAAAATGGGAGCAGATGGAAATAGCAAAGCCTCCAAGGTTGAAGTCAGCTAGGTGTCACTTGCTAGCTGCATGACCTTGGGGGGGTCCCTTACATCATCTGAGTTTCATCTACATATAAGGATAACAGTACCCATGTTGCAGAGGTGTGTAAGGGATCTGAATTTTACTTCACAATCCTGGAGGCAGAAATCACGTCGTTTGGGGCTTCCCTGGTGGCACAGTGGTTAAGAATCCGCCTGTCAATGCAGGGGACACTGGTGCAAGCCCTGATCCAGGAAGATCCCACATGCCGTGGAGCAACTAAGCCCGTGTGCCACAACTACCGAGCCTGCGTGCCACAAGTACTGAAACCTGTGTGCCTAGAGCCCATGCTCTGCAACAAGAGAAGCCACTGCAATGAGAAGCCTGCACACAGCAACGAAGAGTAGGCCCCACTCGCCACAACTAGAGAAAGCCCACGTGCATCAACAAAGACCCAACACTGCCAAAAATAAATAAATAAAATGAATAAATTTATTTAAAAAAAAAGAAATCATGTTGTTTTCTAAATCAAATTTAACCTGACTTCAACCCCTATGTCTAGGTGGGGCACTCTTTTCTTGGAGGACTACACCAGAATGGGGTGTTGAGGTGGGTGTTTGAGGGGGTATGGAAAATAAAGAAAGGTCTTTATTACTCAGTCCACCTGATTGCTGCTGAGATGCTTGCCATCTAAGCTGTCTGAATCCCCATAAGAGAGTCAGCTCCACGCCTCCTCGGAAGCTCGGATCCCACTCTGCCTCACTGCTGCCTCCAGGGCCACGGCTCGTGGTGGCCAGTCTTTGGGTGGCCAGAAATAGCACTGCTCAGGAGTGGGCCTAGAACTTCTACCACCCGGGGAGATTCCCCCCAAACTCCTCTTCCTTCGTCCAGGGAAGAGTTTCCCAACACATGTGGGTCTGTTAGTACCACATCATAACATGATTTCAGAGGTACACCGAGACAGAACATTTCTTTTTTCTTTTTTGGACGCACCACACGGCATGAGGGATCTTAGCTCTCCGACCAGGGATGGAACCCATGCCCCCTGCAATGGAAGGGTGGAGTCAACCACTGGACCACAAGGGAAGTCCCAAGACACAAGCAATTTTTATTTTAAGGGTTATATATTTACTTAATGTGTATTAACAACTTGAGCTCATATATTAAGCCCATGATATATATAGCTTCCTTTAAAAATAACTTTAAGTAAAAATGTGAGTCAATATTAAGTACATAATAATAATACCACCAGTAATAGCAGATATTGCAAAAATCTTGCAGGGCTCTGGGGATGCCTGGGATGTGGGAAACATTTGTCTAGGCACAGAGCTGTTCAATAGAAATATCATGTGAGCCACAAATGCAAGTCACCTATACAATTTAAATTTTTCTAGTTAGCCACATTAAAAAAGAAATAGGTGACATTAATTTTAATAATATATTTCATTCAACCCAGTATATCCAAAATATTATCATTTCAACATGTAATCAATATAAAAATTATTGATGATATAGTTTACATTTTTTAATACTAAATTTTGAAACCCAGTATGTATTTTACGCTTACAGCATTTGTTTCTTATTCAGACTAACGATATTTCAGGGGCTCAAGAGTGATATTGGCTAGTAGCTACTGCACTGCACAGCACAGGTTGAGGGGAAGTGAGGGTACATGCTGCCACTTAAGTTTCCAAATCCCACAGTGGTTGTCACCAAACATTTTTGCTCAAGTACCTCCAAAAGAATTTTAGAAATCTATGTGTCCGTCTACCTTTTCCCTGCCTCACACATACACTGTTAGACTGATTACTAAAAGTTTTATAAGATTGTAGTTGTAAAGGATATATTTGCAGTGTATTTTACTTTTTATTTTTACTTTATTGAAGTATAGTTGATTTACAATGTTGTGTTAATTTCTGGTGTACAGCAAAGTGTTTCAGTTATATATATATATTCTTTTTCATATTCTTTTCCATTACAGTTTATCACAGGATATTGATATAGTTCCCTGTGCTATACAGTAGGACCTTGTTGTTTATCCATCCTATATATACTAGTTTGCATCTGCTAATCCCAAACTCCCAATCTTTCCCTAGCCCTCCCCCCTCCCCCTTGGCAGCCACAAGTCTGTTCTCTATGTCTGTGAGTCTGTTTCTTTTCATAGATATGTTCACTTGTGTCATATTTTAGATTCCACATATAAGTGATATCATGTGGCATTTGTCTTTCTCTTTCTGACTTACTTCGCTTAGTGTGATAATCTCTAGTTTCATCCATGTTGCTGCAAATGGCATTATTTCATTCTTTTTATGGCTGAGTAGTATTCCATTGTATATGTGTACCACATCTTCTTTATCCATTCATCTGTCGATGGACATTTAGGTTGTTTCCAAGTCTTGGCTATTGTAAATAGTGCTGCTATGAACACAGCAGTGCATGTATCTTTTTGAATTATAGTTTTGTCTGGATATATGCTCAGGAGTGGGATTGCTGGATCATATGGTAATTCTATTTTTAGTTTTCTGAGGAACCTCCCTACTGTTTTCCACAGTGGCTGCGCCAACTTACATTCCCACCAACAGTGTGGGAGGGTTCCCTTTTCTCCACACCCTCTCTAGAGTTTATTGTTTGTAGACTTTTTAATGATGGCCATTCTGACTGGTATGCGATGGAACCTCATTGTTGTTTTGATTTGCATTTCTCTAATAATTAGGGATGATGAGCATCTTTTCATGTGCCTATTGGCCATCTGTATGTCTTCTTTGGAGATGTGGTGTATTTTAAACATGGACTTTAAAACAAAACCAGAGCAGCGTTCTGAGAGTAGCCAATGGACTGTAAATACATAGTAGTTTGTTACCACCATCCAGTTAAACAAATTATTGAATAAGCTCTTCTTTTTCTTCATTTTTCTCCTTAAATTTACATTTCCATTTCTCTTCCCTCTACTGAACTTTATTCAACATTCTTTTTTGAAAGTCTCTTGTTGATTGCCCTTGTCAAGCCTCTGTGCAAAAAGAATTTGTGTATAATTTTTAAAATAAATTTATTTATTTTTGGCTGAGTTGGGTCTTTGTTGCTGTGTGCAGGCTTTCTCTAGTTGCGGCGAGCAGGGGCTACTCTTCATTGCAGTGCATGGGCTTCTCATTGTGGTGGCTTCTCTTGTTGCGGAGCATGGGCTCTAGGCATGTGGGCTTCAGTAGTTGCAGCACGCGGGCTCAGTAGTTGTGGCACACGGGCTTGGTTGCTCTGTGGCATGCGGGATCTTCCCGGACCAGGGCTCAAACCCGTGTCCACTGCATTGGCAGGCTGTTTTGAACCACTGCGCCACCAGGGAAGTCCCTTATTGATGTATAGTTGATATACAATATTGTATTAGTTTCAGATAGTGATTCAAAAATTTTATAGATTATATTCCACTTAAAGTTACTATAAAATATTGGATTGGCCAAAAATTCCTTTGGTTTTTAAGTAAAAATAAAAGACACATTTTTCATTTTCACCAAGAGCTTTACTGAACAACGTATTCACTGTTTGTTCCATTACCTTCTGCAGTTTTTCTGGCAACTTCATAATTCCATCTTCCCCAAACTTTTTTTTTTTTTTTTTGTGGTATGCGGGCCTCTCACTGTTGTGGCCTCTCCCGTTGCGGAGCACAGGCTCCGGACGCGCAGGCTCAGCAGCCATGGCTCACAGGCCTAGCCACTCCGCGGCATGTGGGATCTTCCCGGACCGGGGCACGAACCCGTGTCCCCTGCATCGGCAGGCAGACTCTCAACCACTGCACCACCAGGGAAGCCCAAACTTTTTATCTTTTTGAGCAAAGAACTGTCCCAGGTACCTTTTTCAGTCTTCCAGGTAATTTACATTTTTTCCATTAAGAGAATTTTGTAAAGACCGAAATAAATGGATATCCAAAGGTGCAATGTCTGGTGAATAGGGCAGATGAATCAGAAGTACCCAGCCAAGCTGTAACAGTTTTTGCCTGGTCATCAAAGAAACATGCGGCCTTGCATTATCCTGATGGAAGATTATGCGTTTTCTGTTGACTAATTCCGGACACTTTTTGTTGAGTGCTGCTTTCAGTTGGTCTAACTGGGAGCAGTACTCGTTGGAACTAATCATTTGGTTTTGTGGAAGGAGCTCATAATAGAGGATTCCCTTCCAGTCCCACCATATACACAACATCACCCTCTTTTGGTGTGGCTGGTGGTGGTTCATTTCACTTGCCCATGATCTCTTCCACATTATTGTGCGGTATCCACTTTTCATTGCCCGTCACAATTTGTTTTAAAAACAGAACGTTTTTGTTACGTTTTAAGTAGAGAATCGCATGAGGAAATATGGTCAAGAAGGTTTTTTTCACTTAACTTATGTGGAACCCAACCATCAAAGCGATTAACATAACCAAGCTGGAAAAATGATATTCAATGCTTGATTTGGATATTTTTAGTATGTCGGCTATCTCCCACATGGTATAACGTTGATTGTTCTCAATTAATGTCTCGATTTGATTGCTACCAGCTTCAACTGGTCTACCGGACCGTGGAGCATCATCCAGCAAGAAATCTCTAGCATGAAACTAAGCAAGCCACTTTTGACATGTTGAATCAGTCACAGCACCTTCTCCATAGACTGTACAAATCTTTTTTAGCGTTCCAGTTGTTTTTACCTTTCTTGAAATAATAAAGCACAATATGCAGAAAATGTTGCTTTTTTTCTTTCATCTTTAATAGTAAAATGGCTACACAAAGGTTCACCAACTTTGATAATTTTTTTTTAATGCACGCTGATATGACAACTGTCACAATACAATCTAACAAAATTGTTTCAAATGAAGTTACAGACAACTAGCGCTACTAGGGCCATCTTATGGAAAAAGCTGAATGAGCTTTTTGGCCAGCCCAATACTACAAAATATTGTCTACAGAGTCCCTGTGCTGTACAATATATCCTTGTAGCTTACTTGTTTTATACATAGTAGTTTGTACCTCTTAGTCCCCTACCCCTATTTTGCCCCTACCCCATTCCCTCTCACACTGGTAACCACTAGTGTGTTCTCTATATATTGGAGTCTGTTTCTATTTTGTTATATTCATTTGTTTGTTTGATTTTTTAGATTCCACATAAAAGTGATAACATACAGTATTTGTCTTTCTCTGTCTGACTTATTTCAGTAAGCATAATATCCTCCAAGTCCAACCATGTTGTTGCAAATGGCAAAATTTCATTCTTTTTTATGACTGAGTAGTATTCCTGAAAAGACTGGATTAGACTGGTACTTGGCTGTGGGCTTCTCCCGTACCTCGAGCAAGTGTGGTGAAGGGACCTGGGGTAAGGGTTGAGTTTCTCTGCTTTCTGGTCATTTGGTTATTTCTGTCTCATCCTTGTTCAGATGGATACCATTCTCCGGCCTGGCTACGAAAGGGCCTGTTCTCTTTCATGGTTTGAATCTATTTAAGTTTGGTGATTATGTTAGGGGAAACACTGACTGAAACCGCCCACCCTGGCCAGGCACTATAGTAACCATTTGCATGAGTTATCTTACAACAGGAGGTCCTGGTAAGGAACGCGGAACTGACAAGCTACCACCAACCAGAAGAATTCGGGAAAGGTCAAAAGGAGAGAGGAGACACCAGCCTATATGTCCTACCAACCTCCCAGGACCCTTCTCGCTGGAATCCATCTTGGCTGAGCAATGTGCGTGCCACCAGGAAAGACCCTGAGTCAGAATGATTGGCCAGAGACAACCCAGAAACTAACCCCATCACCATAAAACCCGAGACTGTGAGCCAGGTGGCAGAACAGTCCTCCTGGCTTCCCTTGCCCTCCCCCTCTACTCCCAGGCGCCCCTTCCCAATAAAGTCTCTTGCTTTGTCAGCACGTGTGTCTCCTCGGACAATTCACTTCCGAGTGTTAGACAAGAGCCCCCTCTCGGACCCTGGAAGGGGTCCCTCTTCCCGCAACAATTATAACATACAAGGCTGGGAACATTTTTGTGCTTCCCTCCAAGTGTTTGGTTGTATGGGGTGGATCCCGGAGCTTTTTAAAACATCCTGAGAAACAGGGACAATCCTGACAGCCAGATAGTATTTGAATGAGTGAAGCTTGGAATATACAGTTTAAACACATGCTCCTATCATGTTAACATTCTGGAAAGTCTCACTGATCTTTCAACTGTATCTTTTAAACTATACCTCCCAAATGCATTCACAAGTTTTACAAATGCCTGCTTCTATATTATTCTATGTAGATTTCAATAAGAAAAAATATGTATATGTATACACACACACGCACACACACACACACACATATATATAATCTTCTCACCAGTTTGGAAATCTTTCATTTTTTAAAATAGTAATTAATATTATGTATATGATAAAAGTGAGAAGAGCAGACTTTGGCAGGTATGAAAGAAGCCAAAAGAAGAAAAACAGGTCAAGGAAAACCGGGGAGTTAAGAGAAGGAAAATGAGGTGACCTTGGAGACGAAAGTTTCCACAATTTTCCTTTTATTTTATTTATTTAATTATTTACTTTTGGCTTTGTTGGGTCTTCGTTGCTGCGCGTGGGCTTTCTATAGTTGCGGCAAGCGGAGGCTACTCTTCGTTGCAATGCGTGGGCTTCTCATTGCGGTGGCTTCTCTTGTTGCAGAGCACAGGCTCTAGGCGTGTGGGCTTCAGTAGTTGTGGCACGTGGGCTCAGTAGTTGTGGCTCTCCGGCTCTAGAGTGCAGGCTCAGTAGTTATGGTGCACGGGCTTAGTTGATCCGCAGCATGTGGGGTCTTCCCAGACCAGGGATCAAACCCGTGTCCCCTGCATTGGCAGGCAGATTCTTAACCACTGCACCACCAGGGAAGTCCCAGTTTCCACAATTTTCCTTTTAGATTCTCCACAACTTTGCAAATACACAGACCCACCTGGTGCTATTTCCCAAGACCTAGGATTCACTGCTCTTGCTAGGATATCCCTTTGTCCAATTCCATTGAAGTGTCTCTCATCTCCCCTATACCTCGCAGTACATGGAAGCCAAAGACAGATCTATTCAGAGGCTGAAGGTCAGGGGTACTTCTTGTACATTGGAAACTGGGGCGGGGGGGGACTGAGGCTTACCTGCTTAAAAATACCTCCTTACCAACCTAAAATTTTAACATTTTTGTCTCTAGGTTTCATCAAGAAAATGTAAGACTGATACATTAATAGGACTGCACATTAACTCAGAATTTTTTCTGGGACGTGATGGGTATGTCATATTTCTTATCACATTTCTGAGATTTAGAAAAGAAATTTGTGCTATGCAGATGGAGTGTGGAGAAATTGTTAGGGCTTTGGATTGTTAAATTAATTAAACAAGGAGGTCATTAGACTGAGGAGGCTTTAATACCTTAGTAGCCTAAGTAAGAAAACCAAATCCTAAACCTGTAAATGCCTCAAGGTTAAGAAATCAAAACCTAAGGACAACCAATCACAAACAGCCAGCTAATCTTTCCCAAATAAGGCAGCTGCTTAAGGTATAACCAATCAAATAAATTCCTTGCTTTGCTTCTGTGACTTCTCTATAAAAGTCTTTTCGCTGGCTCTTTTCTGTGGTGCACCCAAAGCACTTTTGGTTTAGCACTGCCCAACTGGAATTGATTTTTGCTTAAATAAACTTAAAATTTTAATATGCCTCAGTTTATCTTTTTTTTTTTTTTTTTTTTTTTGCGGTATGCGGGCCTCTCACTGTTGTGGCCTCTCCTGTTGCGGAGCACAGGCTCTGGACGCGCAGGCCCAGCGGCCATGGCTCGCGGGCCCAGCCGCTCCACGGCATGTGGGATCTTCCCAGACTGGGACATGAACCCGTGTCCCCTGCATCAGCAGGCGGACTCTCAACCACTGCGCCACCAGGGAAGCCCTCAGTTTATCTTTTAACACGATAAACTCAATCTATACATTTTTGGTTAGGAGTTTCCTTCATGGACCAAGCTTTTCCATGGATAGTAAATGACACAGGACTTCAACAAATAGGTAAAAATTGGTTGAGTAAGCTTTGGAATTTTTGAGATAATATATGTAGTAGAGGAGGGACTTCCCTGGTGGTCCAGTGGGTAAGAATCTGTGCTCCCAATGCAGGGGGCCTGGGTTCGATCCCTGGTTGGGGACCTAGATCCCACATGTATGCCGCAACTAAGAAGCCCGCATGCCGCAATGAAGATCCTGTGTGCCAGAGCTAAGACCAGTGCAGCATAAATAAAGAAATATTTAAACAAAAAGTTTAAAAAATATATAGGTAGTAGAGGAAAAATATTAGTTTAATACAATATTCTTATTTATTTATTTTTTTGGTTAGAGTATAGATGATTTACAATCGGAATTCTTTTTAGGGAGGAAAATGACCTACAATAAGCAAAATATCTTTTGGGAGTAGAAAGTCCATGTTCATCAGCGCTGAGCTAGGCTGAGGTCTGGAGTGGTAGATTGACTAATTCACAGAATAAATGGACAGGAACGAGATGGTTCAGGTGGTAGGCAAACAGAGCTAAACTTGAGAAGAGGGGAAGTGGTAGGAGAGGGATCCAGCATCTGGAGGGAGATGTGAGCCCAAGTGGGATTGAAGAGGATTATGGCCAAAGGTTGTCTGCTATTATCTACAATGATGTCTGCATATTTTGTACTATGTCAGAAAATTCTTACTCAATAGTAGTTGTGGGTATATGACTGTTAATACACTAAAGTTATCACTAAAAATTTGACTTGTTACTTATAACCGTTGTGTTTAGGTTTAACTTCACACAACCCAAACCCCTAAATAGCAATGGTTATAAATACACAAAAGATTAGTTTCCTCTCTTGTAAAAGGTCTGAGGTAGGCAGTTCAGGACTCCTGTGGTTGCTCCACAGTTATCAGGGACCAGATTCCTTTTATCTTTCTGATCTGCCACCATTAGTGCACTCATTTTGAAAGATGCCTCATGGTCCAAGATGTCTGGGAGTGCTAGTCATCACCTCCGAGATCCAGCAAAACAAAGAGGAAATGGCAAAAGGGCTTGCCCAGCTGTCTGTCCCTTTTTTTTTAATAGACAGCCAATATTTTATTTTAAAAGATATATTTCTATTCACTTACTAATCAGTCTCCTTGAATTTGACTATTTTTTATTTTAATTTTTTTAACATCTTTTTTTTTTAATTAATTTTTTTTTTGGCTCTGTTGGGTCTGTTGCTGCACGCTGGCTTTCTCTAGTTGCGGCTAGCAGGGGCTGCTCTTCGTTGTGGTGTGCAGGCTTCTCATTGTGGTGGCTTCTCTTGTTGTGGAGCACGTGCTCTAGGTGCATGGGCTTCAATAGTTGTGGCATGTGGGCTCAGTAGTTGTGGCTCACAGGCTCTAGAGCACAGGCTCAGTAGTTGTGGCACACGGGCTTAGCCGCTCCGTGGCATGTGGGATCTTCCCGGATCAGGGCTCGAACCCATGTCCCGTGCACTGGCAGGCGGATTCTCAACCACTGCGCCACCAGGGTAGCCCAATTTTTTTAACATCTTTATTGGAGTGTAATTGCTTTACAGTGGTGCGTTAGTTTCTGCTTTATAACAAAGTGAATCAGCTATACATATACATATATCCCCATATCTCCTCCCTCTTGCGTCTCCCTCCCACCCTCCCTATCCCACCCCTCTAGGTGGTCACAAAGCACCAAGCTGATCTCCCTGTGCTATGTGGCTGCTTCCCACTAGCTATCTATTTCACATTTGGTAGTGTATATATGTCCATGACACTCTCTCACTTTGTCCCAGCTTACCTTTCCCCCTCCCCAGCTCGTCAAGTCCATTCTCTACGTCTGCAACTTTATTCCTGTCCTGCCCCTAGGTTCTTCAGAACCATTTTTTCTTTCTTTCTTTTTTTTTTTTAGATTCCATATATATGTGTTACCATACGGTATTTGTTTTTCTCTTTCTGACTTACTTCACTCTCTATGACAGACTCTAGGTCTATCCACTTCACTACAAATAACTCAATTTCATTTCTTTTTATGGCTGAGTAATAATCCATTGTATATATGTGTCACATCTTCTTTTTTCTTTTTTTGGAGATGATCACGGCCAATATTTTATTTTATTATTATTATTTTTTTATTAGTTTCTGCTTTATAACAAAGTGAATCAGTTATACATATACATCTGTTCCCATGTCCCTTCCCTCTTGTGTCTCCCTGCCTCCCACCCTCCCTATCCCACCCCTCCAGGCGGTCACAAAGCACCGAGCT
Organism: Hyperoodon ampullatus; assembly: GCF_949752795.1. Lineage (NCBI taxonomy): Eukaryota > Metazoa > Chordata > Mammalia > Artiodactyla > Ziphiidae > Hyperoodon > Hyperoodon ampullatus. The sequence goes on along the minus strand of NC_136916.1, from coordinate 134,153,268 downwards.
GATCTCCCTGTGCTATGCAGCTGCTTCCCACTAGCTATCTACCTTACGTTTGGTACTGTATATATGTCCATGCCTCTCTCTCACTTTGTCACAGCTTACCCTTCCCCCTTCCCATATCCTCAAGTCCATTCTCAAGTAGGTCTGTGTCTTTATTCCTGTTTTACCCTTAGGTTCTTCATGACATTTTTTTTTCTTAAATTCCATATATATGTGTTAGCATATGGTATTTGTCTTTCTCTTTCTGACTTACTTCACTCTGTATGACAGACTCTAGGTCCATCCACCTCATTACAAATAGCTCAATTTTGTTTCTTTTTATGGCAGAGTAGTATTCCATTGTATATATGTGCCACATCTTCTTTATCCATTCTTCTGATGATGGTGTGTCACATCTTCTTTATCCATTCATCTGTTGATGGACACTTAGGTTGCTTCCATGTTCTGGCTATTGTAAATAGTGCTGCAATGAACATTGTGGTACACGACTCTTTTTGAATTATGGTTTTCTCGGGGTATATGCCCAGTAGTGAGATTGCTGGGTCATATGGTAGTTCTATTTTTAGTTTTTTAAGGAACCTCCATACTGTTCTCCATAGTGTCTGTATCAGTTTACATTCCCACCAACAGTGCAAGAGGGTTCCCTTTTCTCCACACCCTCTCCAGCATTTATTGTTTGTAGATTTTTTGATGATGGCCATTCTGACTGGTGTGAGGTGATACCTCATAGTTTTGATTTGCATTTCTGTAATGGTTGGTGATGTTGAGCATCGTTTCATGTGTTTGTTGGCAATCTGTATCTTCTTTGGAGAAATATCTATTTAGGTCTTCTGCTCATTTTTGGATTGACTTCTTCATTTTTTTGATATTGAGCTTCATGAGCTGCTTGTAAATTAATTAATTTAATCCTTTGTCAGTTGCTTCATTTGCAAATATTTTCTCCCATTCTGAGGGTTGTCTTTTCATCTTGTTTATGGTTTCCTTTGCTGTGCAAAAGCTTTTAAGTTTCATTAGGTCCCATTTGTTTATCTTTGTTTTTATTTCCATTTCTCTAGGAGGTGGGTCAAAAAGGATCTTGCTGTGATTTATATCATAGAGTGTTCTGCCTATGTTTTCCTCTAAGAGTTTTATAGTGTCTGGCCTTACATTTAGGTCTATAATCCATTTTGAGTTTCTTATTGTGTATGGTGTTAGGAAGTGTTCTAACTTCATTCCTTTACATGTAGCTGTCCAGTTTACCCAGCACCACTTATTGAAGAGACTGTCTTTGCTCCATTGTATATTCTTGCCACCTTTATAAAAAATAAGGTGACCATATTTGCGTGGGTTTATCCCTGGGCTTTCTATCCTGTTCCATTGATCTATACTTCTGTTTTTGTGCCAGTACCCTACTATCTTGATTGCTGTAGCTTTGTAGTATAGTCTGAAGTAAGGGAGCCTGATTCCTCCAGCTCTGTTTTTCTTTCTCAAGATTGCTTTGCTATTCGGGGTCTTTTGTGTTTCCATACAAATTGTGAAATTTTTTGTTCTACTTCTGTGAAAAATGCCCAGTGGTAGTTGATAGGGATTGCATTGAATCTGTATATTGCTGTAGGTAGTATAGTCTTTTTCACAATGTTGATTCTTCCAATCAAAGAACATGGTATATCTCTCCATCTGTTTGTATCATCTTTAATTTCTTTCATCAGTGTCTTATACTTTTCTGCATACAGGTCTTTTGTCCCCTTAGGCAGGTTTATTCCTAGGTATTTTATTCTTTTTGTTGCAATGGTAAATGGGCGTGTTTCCTTAATTTCTCTTTCAGATTTTTCATCATTAGTGTATAGGAATGCAAGAGATTTCTGTGCATTAATTTTGTATCCTGCTACTTTATCAAATTCATTGATTAGCTCTAGTAGTTTTCTGGTACCATCTATAGGATTCTCTATGTATAGTATCATGTCATCTGCAAACAGTGACAGCTTTACTTCTTCTTTTCTGATTTGGATTCCTTTTATTTCTTTTTATTCTCTGATTGTTGTGGCTAAAACTTCCAAAACTATGTTGAATAATAGTGGTGAGAGTGGACATCCTTGTCTTTTTCCTGATCTTAGTGGAAATGGTTTCAGTTTTTCACCCTTGAGAACGATGTTGGCTGTGGGTTTGTCATATATGGCCTTTATTATGTTGAGGTAAGTTCCCTCTATGCCTACTTTCTGGAGGGTTTTTATCATACATGGGTGTTAAATTTTGTCAAAAGCTTTTCTGCATCTATTGAGATGATCATATGGTTTTTCTCCTTCAGTTTGTTAAAATGGCTTATCATATTGATTGATTTGTGTATATTGAAGAATCCTTACATTCCTGGGATAAACCCCACTTGATCATGGTGTATGATCCTTTTTATGTGCTGTTGGATTCTATTGCTACTATTTTGTTCAGGATTTTTGCATCTATGTTCATCAGTGATATTGGCCTGTAGTTTTCTTTCTTTGTGACATCTTTGTCTGGTTTTGGTATCAGGGTGATGGTGGCCTCATAGAATGAGTTTGGAAGTGTTCCTCTCTCTGCTATATTTTGGAAGTGTTTGAGAAGGATAGGTGTTAGCTCTTCTCTAAATGTTGGATATAATTCTCCTGTGAAGCCATCTGGTCCTGGTCTTTTGTTTGTTGGAAGATTTTTAATCACAGTCTCAACTTCAGTGCTTGTGATTGGTCTATTTACATTTTCTCTTTCTTCCTGGTTCAGTCTCAAAACACTGTGCTTTTCTAAGAATTTTTCCAATTCTTCCAGGTTGTCCATTTTATTGGCATAATAGTTGCTTGTAGTAATCTCTCATGATCCTTTATATTTCTGCAGTGTCAGTTGTTATTTCTCCTTTTTCATTTCTAATTCTATTGATTTGAGTCTTCTCCCTTTTTTTCTTGAGGAGTCTGGCTAATGGTTTATCAATTTTGCTTATCTTCTCAAAGAACCAGCTTTTAGTTTTATTGATCTTTGCTATTGTTCCCTTCATTTCTTTTTCATTTATTTCTGATCTGATCTTTATGATTTCTTTCCTTCTGCTAACTTTGGGGGTTTTTTGTTCTTCTTTCTCTAATTGCTTTAGGTGTAAGGTTAAGTTGTTTATTTGAGATGTTTCTTGTTTCTTGAGGTAGGATTGTATTGCTGTAAACTTCCCTCTTAGAACTGCTTTGGCTACATCCCATAGGTTTTGGGCCCTCGTGTTTTCATTGTCATTTGTTTCTAGGTATTTTTTGATTTCCTCTTTGATTTCTTCAGTGATCTCTTGGTTATTCAGTAGTGTATTGTTTAGCCTCCATGTGTTTGTAAATTTTTTACAGTTTTTTTCCTCTAATTGATATCTAGTCTTATAGCACTGTGGTCAGAAAAGATACTTGATAAGATTTCAATTTTGTTAAATTCACCAAGGCTTGATTTGTGACCCAAGATATGATCTATACTGGAGAATGTTCCATGAGCACTTGAGAAGAAAGTGTATTCTGTTGTTTTTGGATGGAATGTCCTATAAATATCAGTTAAGTCCATCTTGTTTAATGTATCATTTAAAGCTTTTGTTTCCTTATTTATTTTCATTTTGGATGAGCTGTCCATTGGTGAAAGTGGGGTGTTAAAGTCCCCTACTATGATTGTCTTACTGTCGATTTCCCCTTTTATGGCTGTTAGCATTTGCATTGTATATTGAGGTTCTCCTATGTTGGGTGCATAAATATTTACAATTGTTATATCTTCTTGGATTGATCCCTTCATCATTACATAGTGTTCTTCTTTGTCTCTTGTAATAGTCTTTATTTTAAAGTCTATTTTTTCTGATATGAGAATTGCTACTCCATCTTTCTTTTGATTTCCATTTGCATGGAATATCTTTTTCCATCCCCTCACTTTCAGTCTGTATGTGTCCCTAGGTCTGAAGTGGGTCTCTTGTAGACAGCATATAGGTGGGTCTTGTTTTTGTATCCATTCAGCCAGTCTATGTCTTTTGGTTGGAGCATTTAATCCATTTACATTTAAGATAGTTATCGATATGTATGTTCCTGTTACCATTTTCTTAATTGTTTTGGGTTTGTTCTTAGGTCTTTTCCTTCACTTGTGTTTCCTGCCTAGAGAAGTTCTTTTAGCATTTGTTGTAAAGCTGGTTTGGTGGCACTGAATTCTCTTAGCTTTTGCTTGTCTGTAAAGGTTTTAATTTCTCTGTTGAATCTGAATGAGATCCTTCCTGGGTAGAGTAATCTTGGTTGTAGGTTTTTCTCTTTCATCACTTTAAATATGTCCTGCCACTCCCTTCTGGTTTGCAGAGTTTCTGCTGAAAGATCAGGTGTTAACATTATGGAGATTCCCTTGTATATTATTTGTTGTTTTGCCCTTGCCGCTTTTAATATTTTTTCTTTGTATTTAATTTTTTATAGTTTGATTAATATGTGTCTTGGCATGTTTCTCCTTGGATTTATCCTGTATGGGACTCTCTGTGCTTCCTGGACTTGACTGACTATTTCCTTTCCCATATTAGGGAAGTTTTCAACTATAATCTCTTCAAATATTTTCTCAGTCCCTTTCTTTTTCTCTTCTTCTTCTGGGACCTCTATAATTAGAATGTTGGTGTGTTTAATGTTGTCCTAGAGGTCTCTAAGACTGTCCTTAATTCTTTTCATTCTTTTTTCTTTATTCTGCTCTGTGGTAGTTATTTCCAATATCTTATCTTCCAGGTCACTTATCCATTCTCCTGCCTCAGTTATTCTGCATTGATTCCTTCTAGAGAATTTTAAATTTCATTTATTGTGTTGCTCATCATTGTTTGCTTGCTCTTTAGTTCTTCTAGGTCCTTGTTAAACGTTTCTTGTATTTTCTCCATTCTATTCCCAAGATTTTGGATCATCTTTACTATCATTACTCTGAATTCTTTTTCAGGTAGACTGCCTATTTCCTCTTCATTTGTTTGGTCTGCTGGGTTTTTGCCTTGCTCCTTCATCTGCTGTGTGTTTCTCTGTCTTCTCATTTTGCTTAACCTACTGTATTTGGGGTCTCCTTTGAACAGGCTGCAGGTTTGTAGTTCCCGTTGTTTTTGGTGTCTGCCCCCAGTGGCTAAGTTTGGTTCAGTGGGTTGTGTAGGCTTCCTGGTGGAGGGGACTGGTGCCTGTGTTCTGGTGGATGAGGCTGGATCTTGTCTTTATGGTGGGTAGGACCACATCTGGTGGTGTGTTTTGGGGTGTCTGTGACCTTATTATGATTTTAGGCAGCCTGTCTGCTAATGGGTGGGGTTGTGTTCCTGTCTTGCTAGTTGTTTGGCATAGGGTGTCCAGTACTCTAGCTTGCTGGTCATTGAGTGGAGCTGGGTCTTAGCATTGAGATGGAGATCTCTGGGAGAGCTTTTGCCATTTGATATTACATGGAGTTGGGAGGTCTCTGCTTGACCAATGTCCTTAACTCGTCTCTCCCACCTCAGAGGCACAGGCCTGACACCCAGCCGGAGCACCAAGACCCTGTCAGCCACACAGCTGCTAGTGTTGGAGGGTCTCCTGCAGAGGCAGGTGCTGGCTGTAGCTCACCGTGGGGACAAGGACACTTTGTCTGTCCCTTTTAATCAGTCTTCCCACCCATCCAACAACTTCTGTTTGCATTTCTTTAGCCAGAACTACTAGAACTTGTTTCTGTGTGGGAGAAAGATTCAGATAAAAATTTCATAAAAGATAAGAAATCATGAATAATGAGCATCCTTTTCCTGGATTTGTTTTATACTGATCTTCTGTTCAGATGAAAGTTCCATTAAAAAGGAAGGATTCAGAGGCAACTACTCAGCAACTTCCCTGCTTGATGAATATCTAATCATTTTTAAGATGCAGATCAAATGTCCCCTTCTCTATGAAGCCCTTTCCTAAATCACCCAGTACCTTAAATTACTTCTTCTTCTGCATTCCCAAAATATTTCACACTTACCTCTTCAACTGAATGTACTATACTGTATTATAATTAGATTTATACATCTGTCTCCTTTAGTAGATGAAAACTTCCTGATCCGACTACTCTTTGTACTTCTCCAACACCTAACATTATACTTGACACATACTGGACAACAAATGACACATGAGAATGAAAGTAGAAAGGTAGCGGTAGATAAAAACTGAGAAGCTCTGAGAAAAGAAATAGGATAACATATTTTAAGTGTAACAGTGTGACCAACTATCCCGGTTTGATCAGGAATCGGGTTTTCTGTGATTCCAGGCTTTCAGTGCCTTTTTGTTTTTTAAACATCTTTATTGGAATATAGTTGCTTTACAATGTTGTGTTAGTTTCTGCTGTATAACAAAGTGAATCAGCTATATGTATACATATATCCCATATCCCCTCCCTCTTGCGTCTCCCTCCCACCCTCCCTTATCCCACCCCTCTAGGTGGTCACAAAGCACTGAGCTGATCTCCTGGGCAGATCCCAGGCAAACTGGGCTGGTTGTCACCTAACACTAGAACCTGGTTGTCAACTCCAGAGATTCGAACCCTGAATCAAGCAAGAAAAAAACAAAGTCAAAGAGAGTGGCAAGATCATTTCTCTAATCGTGGTAGACGGAGTCCTTGACAGCTACAGAAAGGAATCTGGAGGCTTTGAGACTATAAGTCATCAGGAAGGGGTCTGATTACAGGAAAGATTCAGGGTTGTTTTTATTCAAATGTGGGATTTTCCCTATTCAACCCAGAGTTATACAACAGTGATGGATGTCAAAGATTGCTGAGTCAGGTAAGTCATGCAGGATACGAACATGATTTGATTGACATTTGCATTTCTTTAGGTCTGGCTCTGATTGTATACCTCAGTTGTATTAATTAGAATTAATTAATAGGCTCTGCTGCCAATAATAGCGGTCCAAAATACCAGTGACTTCGGAATTCCCTCACGGTCCAGTGGTTAAGACTCGGTGCTTTCACTGCCATGGCCAGGGTTCAATCCCTGGTCTGGGAACTAGGATCCCACATGCCATGTAGTATGGCCAAAACCAAAAAAAAAAAAACAAAAAAGGAAACAAAACCAGAAACCCCCCAAAACCCCAAAATACCAGTGGCTTAAACAACAGAGGAGTTTATTTCTCTCTTGAGTATATGACTGGATTAATAAGGTGGCTTTGCTCTGTAATGTCACTAAAGCTCCAGGCTCCATCCATCTGGTTGTTCCACCATCTCTAGGGGACTGCTCTTTCTACATGGTCCATTATGTTCCCATTCCAGGGCATGAGAAATGAGATGCAACCTGGGAGTTGTATACATCCCCTCCATTCACATCCCACTGACCAGGACTCTGTGGCCTCATCTAAGTGTGAGAGTGGCTGGAAGTGTCATTATTCAGAGTGGCCATGTGCCCAGGTTAATAATAGCATCTGTTACTTTAGAAGAAGGGGAGCAGGGATACAGGAATATCTAGAATTCTCTGCCACACTAGTCAACATAGTACCAGCAAATGATTATGCCTCACTGTTATAATAAACACAAAAGCAAAAAGATTTTGCTTTTCAAAAAGCATCAAGTGTAAACATTAATCATCCCTACAGAGAACCTGCCTCCAGCGGACTATGAGGTCTGAACCCAGGAATCACCTCCTCACAGGTGAGAAGAAGAAGAAATACACAGCCTGGCAAAGCAAAGACTTTAAACACCCAAACTCACAGGGTGATAGCAACTATCACAGAAACCCAAAGGCTGGAGTGAGGAGGAGGATGAAGAATGAAGAAAAATATACTAAAGCAAAGTTAAAGTGTGGTTGTTAAGAGCTAGAACACCTGGATTAATCCTGGCTCTGCCACTCACTAATCCTGATTGTGTGATCTTGGACAAGTGACCTAGCTTATCTGTGCCTTCTGTACCTAGAAAACTACTATAATAATAGTTTCCCACCTATGGAATTATTATCATAATAATCATATGTTATAGGATGGTAGTAAGAATTAAATCAGTTAACAAATTTCTTAGAACAGTGACTGGCACATAGAGGGCATTCAAAAACTGTTAGCTATCATCATTGTCTTATGGTTTCGTCGAGGGCTAGATATCACAAAGTCCAACCTAATTTTTTAATCAATCTGTAAACTGTTTACTTTCCTGGAACAAGGCATAATAAATTGGCAGATAAGTAACAGTAAAACCAACAAAAGCAAGGTTCTCATTTATGTACATTCTGAAGTGAGACGGATAGAATGATAAGAGTTTCCCATTTAGTTATTCAACAAATTTTTTAAATCTTTTTTTAAATTAAGTTAAGTTTAATTTTTATATAGTATGTTCTTACTAGTTATCTGTTTTATACATATCAGTGTATACATGTCAATCCCAACCTCCCAATTCATCCCAACACCACCCCCCCCCAACAAATTTCTATTAAATAGTTTCCATATTCCGGGTACCATGCAGGGTATTTGGAATTATTCCTTTCATTTATATGCCTTAAGTAGAATGCACTCTATAACGTGAAATGCAAAGAAAATATAAAGGATCATTCTTCTTACCCAATAAGAGGTCTGGGTGTGGCAGAGCTGGTCTAGAGTGACTTGGCAATACTATCAATGAACAAGGTCCCATCTCTCTTCCTCTTCTGCCATCAGAGTGATGACTGAAGTACTGCAAGAAAGGTATAGCAGAGAACAGTTTGACCAAATGCTTTGCCTTGCTGAAACAGGGACCACTAGCCATCCAGGCTCCAGTAGGTGGATCTTTAAAGCCCTCTGTCAAACACTTAGTTTCCCATTTTACTTGCAGCATTCCACTACAGCTTAGGAACTGGCGTTTGGCTTCTAATGACAGAGACTCAAACACCAGTGGCTCAGTAAATTGTTTCACTTTTCTCAAATAATGGCAGGCTGGGGTGAGGTGATCCAGGGCTGGAACAGAGGTTCTGCTGTGTCACTGGGGACTCAGGATCTTCATATCTTTCTGCTCAGTTATCCTGAGCATGTGCTTGTGGTACAAGATGGCTAATCCACTTCGTGACCTCTGCATTCTTAGCAAGAGAAAGAATGTGAAGGGCAGGAGACACCTATAGGCTGAGCACCTATCTTCCCCTTTCAAAGGCCTTTCCCAGAAGTGCCACCTAGCAACGGATACCTCATTGGACAGAATATGTGATCATTGCAGCTCCAGGAAACTTGGACAGTATATGTGATCATTGCAGCTCCAGGAAACTTGGAAAATTTGTGTTTTTAGCCAAGTCCAGGCACACTGCCTCTCTGAACTAAGTTGGAGATATTTCAGTAAAAAAAAGAAGGGGAGAAATAATATTGGGTAGGCATCTAGCAGTGACTTCCAGAAACCAATGGTCCACCAAGTACTGGGCTTCATCTCACTATATGAAGATGCATGACTGGCTTTTAAGATTTGATCCTGCAAAGGACCAACCATGGTCTTGAAAACATCAGATCAATACAGATTCGCCTATATCTTCCCAGACATCTCTTCTGGTAATAAAGATGTTTTCAATTTATATAAGATTCTTTCTCTGGTTATTTAACAAGTTAGTGGGATTTAAAAATGTATGAAAGTTGCTTCAGATCCATCACTGTCATGAATGATGTTCGGAAATATTTGCCAGAAGCCAAACATTTGAACAGCTTTAAGCATGGCATCAGAAAAACTACAATTACATTCAGGAAAGAACTGCTTGACATGTGACATTAAAATGCAGTTCCCCAGGCAACTGAGACGGAGATACATTCAATAACTCAGAGCTTCCAAGAATTGCTAAGATCATCCAGAATTTGCAACACTATTTATTTATTTTTCATTGACAGTTAAATTACCACTTGAAAGCATCTGCTGACTAGCAAACAAATCCTTTACTCCGGATAAACTAGGCATCCTCCAGAAGTAACTCCCACACTAACTGATAGAGGGGATCAGGGAGAAGGCATGAGCAGTGGAAATATGTGGCTGGATGTACAGCCTTGCCATCAGACATGGCTGTGTTGGAGATGGCACTCTTTGCAGATAAATGTTGGTCAGTGTTCAGATCATCTTTGTCTCAGATGACAGAACGCCAGCCCAGTGTTCTCATCATACATGAGTCTGACAACCTTTTACTGAACTGTGCCATTTCAGAATGCCTGGTTGGGAACTCAACAAATAGGTGTTTACTAGGAAACAATATTCAGCAAAATGCATTGTCTAAAGTATAATTCTGTACTTCCATGATCAGGGGTTGCACAAACTGTGCTTAAAAAAAAAAAAGAAAAAAACCAAACTCACAGTATTTACAATACAGTTTTACCTCACTTAACACAATCTATTACTGAAAAGCTTGAAACAAATCATATTCTTATGGATTTACATTATAATTTCAGAAATATTTTATTTCAACTTCTGATTAGTTTTCAGTTAATAAGAGATAACACTAAGTTTTTTCTGGTCTGTACTTAGGTTCCCTTAAGTAAATTAGCAGTTAAATACTCATTTTCCAAGGGATCTTTCTATAATCAGAATATTCTTTTTGTATTTTAAACACTCTTGCCATTAACAATGGCTAACATTTTTCACCCAATTGTTCTGTCTCTAGTACTGTTGCTAAATTCTCTACATAGATTATCTCAAACTCCCACAACAAGCCTATGAAGAATATTCTATTATTAGTATACTCATTTTACAGATGAGGAAACTGAGGCTTAAAGAAGTTAGGAAACGTGCCCATGGTCAACAAGCTGATAACGGATGGAGGCAAGGGCATGAACCCAGGGAGTGTGACACCTCAAATTGTTTCTTAACCACTACATGACATGGCCCTTATTTTTTCTAATTTGTGAGCTTACCCGGTTTTACTTTTTTTTTTTCCTTAATAAGTTTATTTACTTATTTATTTATTTTTGGCTGCATTGGGCCTTCGTTGCTGTGCCCGGACTTTCTCTAGTTGTGGCGAGTGGGGGCTACTCTTCATTGCAGTGTGCAGGCTTCTCGTTGCAGTGGCTTCTCTTGTTGTGGAGTGTGGGCTCTAGGCACGCTGGCTCAGTAGTTGTGGCTCATGGGCTCCAAAACGTAGGCTCAGTAGTTGTGGCCCACGGGCTTAGTTGCTCCGTGGCATGTGGGATCTTCCAGGACCAGGGCTCGAACCCATGTCCCCTGCACTGGCAGGCGGATTCTTAACCACTGTGCCACCAGGGAAGTCCCAACTTATTTCTTTTGCTACATGCAAAAGGATATACAATTGTCCCAGTACCATTTGTTGAAAAGGCTCTTTTTTACCCCCATTGAATTGTCTTGGCACCCTTGTTGAAAATCAGTTGAGATTAGGAACCAAGATGGCGGAGTAGAAGGACGTGCTCTCACTCCCTCTTGTGAGAACACCAGAATCACAACTAGCTGCTGGACAGTCATTGACAGGAAGACACTGGAACTCACCAAAAAAGATACCCCACATCCAAAGACAAAGGAAAAGCCACTTTGAGATGGTAGGAGGGGCGCAAACACAGTAAAATCAAATCCCATAACTGCTGAGTGGGTGACTCACAGACTGGAGAACACTTATACCAAAGAAGTCCACTCACTGGAGTGAAGGTTCTGAGCCACACGTCAGGTTCCCAACCTGGGGGTCTGGCAATGGGAGGAGGAATTCCTAGAGAATCAGACTTTGAAGGCTAGTGGGATTTGACTGCAGGACTTTGACAGGACTGGGGGAAACAAAGACTTCACTCTTGGAGGGCACACACAAAGTGGTGTGTGCATCGGGACCCAGGGGAAGGAGCAGTGACCCCAGGGGAGACTGAACCAGACCTACCTGCTAGTGTTGGAGGGTCTCCTGCAGAGGCGGGCTGTGGCTGTGGCTCACAGTGGGGACTAGGACACTGGCAGCAGAAGTTCTGGGAAGTACTCCTTGGCGTGAGCCCTCCCAGAGTCCGCCATTAGCCCCATCAAAGAGCCCAGGTAGGCTCCAGTGTTGGGTTGCCTCAGGCCAAACAACTAACAGGGAGGGAACCCAGCCCCACCCATCAGCAGTCAAGCAGATTAAAGTTTTACTGAGCTCTGCCCACCAGAGCAACAGTCAGCTCTACCCACCACCAGTCCCTCCCATCAGGAAACTTGCACAAGCCTCTCAGATAGCCTCATCCACCAGAGGGCAGACAGCAGAAGCAAGAAGAACTACAATCCTGCAGCTTGTGGAACAAAAATGACATTCATAGAAAGATAGACAAGATGAAAAGGCAGAGGGCTATGTACCAGATGAAGGAACAAGATAAAACCCCAGAAAAACAACTAAATGAAGTGGAGATAGGCAACCTTCCAGAAAAAGAATTCAGAATAATGATTGTGAAGATGATCCAGGACCTCGGAAAAAGAATGGAGGCAAAGATCGAGAAGATGCAAGAAATGTTTAACAAAGCCCTAGAATTAAAGGACAAACAAACGGAGATGACCAATACAATAACTGAAATGAAAGCTACACTAGAAGGAATCAATAGCAGAATACCTGAGGCAGAAGAACGGATAAGGGGCCTGGAAGACAGAATGGTGGAATTCACTGCTGCGGAACAGAATAAAGAAAAAAGAATGAAAAGAAATGAAGACAACCTAAGAGACCTCTGGGACAACATTAAACATAACAACATTCTCATTATAGGGGTCCCAGAAGGAGAAGACAGAGAGAAAGGACCTGACAAAATATTTGAAGAGATTACAGTTGAAAACTTCCCTAACATGGGAAAGGAAATAGCCACCCAAGTCCAGGAAGCACATGCCATACAGGATAAACCCAAGGAGAAACACACCGAGACACACAGTAATCAAACTGGCAAAAGTTAAAGACAAAGAAAAATTATTGAAAGTAGCAAGGGAAAAATGACAAATAACATACAAGGGAACTCCCATAAGGTTAACAGCTGATTTCTCAGCAGAAACTCTACAAGCCAGAAGGGAGTGGCATGATATACTTAAAGTGATGAAAGGTAAGAACCTACAACCAAGATTACTCTACCCGGCAAGGATCTCATTCAGATTCGATGGAGAAATCAAAAGCTTTACAGACAAGCAAAAGCTAAGAGAATTCAGCACCACCAAAGCAGCTCTACAACAAATGCTAAAGGAACTTCTCAAAGTGGGAAACACAAGAGAAGAAAAGGACCTACAAAAACAAACCCAAAACAATTAAGAAAATGGTCATAGGAACATACATATCGATAATTACCTTAAACGTGAATGGATTAAATGCTCCAACCAAAAGACACAGGCTCGGTGAATGGATACAAAAACAAGACCCATCTATATGCTGTCTACAAGAGACCCACTTCAGACACATACAGACTGAAAGTGAGGGGATGGAAAAAGATATTCCATGCAAATGGAAATCAAAAGAAAGCTGGAGTAGCAATACTCATTTCAGATAAAATAGACTTTAAAAGAAAGAATGTTACAAGAGACAAGGAAGGACACTACATAATGATCAAGGGATCAATCAAAGAAGAAGATATAACAATTATAAATATATATGCACCCAACATAAGAGTACCTCAACATATAAGGCAACAGCTAAGAGCTATAAAAGAGGAAATTGACAGTAACACAGTAGTAGTGGGGGACTTTAACACCTCACTTACACCAATGGACAGATCATCCAAAATGAAAGTAAATAAGGAAACACAAGTTTTAAATGACACAATAGACCAGATAGATTTTATTGATATTTATAGGACATTCCATCCAGAAACAGCAGATTACACTTTCTTCTCAAGTGCGCACGGAACATTCTCCAGGATAGATCACATCTTGGGTCACAATTCAAGCCACGGTAAATTAAAAAAAACTGAAATCATATCAAATATCTTTTCTGACCACAGCACTATGAGATTAGAAATGAATTACAGGGGAAAAAACGTAAAAAACACAAACACATGGAGGCTAAACAATATGTTACTAAATAAACGAGATCACTGAAGAAATCAAAGAGGAAATCAAAAAATACCTAGAGACAAATGACAATGAAAACACGATGATCGAAAACCTATGGGATGCAGCAAAAGCAGTTCTAAGAGGGAAGTTTATAGCTATACACCCCTACCTCAAGAAACAAGAAAAATCTCAAATAAACAATCTAACCTTACACCTAAAGGAACTAGAGAAAGAAGAGAAAACAAAACCGAAAGTTAGCAGAAGGAAAGAAATCATAAAGATCAGAGCAGAAATAAATGAAATAGAAACAAATAAAACAATAGCAAAGATCAATAAAACTAAAAGCTGGTTGTTTGAGAAGATAAACAAAATTGATAAACCATTAGCCTGACTCATCAAGAAAAAGACGGAGGGCTTCCCTGGTGGCGCAGTGGTTGAGAGTCCGCCTGCCGATGCAGGGGACACGGATTCGTGTCCCGGTCCGGGAAGATCCCACGTGCCGCGGAGCGGCTGGGCCCGTGAGCTATGGCTGCTGAGCCTGTGCGTCCGGAGCCTGTGCTCCGTAACGGGAGAGGCCACAACAGTGAGAGGCCCGCGTACCACAAAAAAAAAAACAAAAAAACAGGGAGAGGACTCAAATCAATAAAATTAGAAATGAAAAAGAAGTTACAATAGACACCGCAGAAATACAAAGCATACTAAGAGACTACTACAGGCAACTCTATGCCAATAAAATGGACAACCTGGAAGAAATGTACAAATTCTTAGAAAGGTATAGCCTTCCAAGACTGAACCAGGAAGAAATAGAAAATATGAACAGACCAATCACAAGTAATGAAATTGAAACTGTGATTCAAAATCTTCCAACAAACAAAAGTCCAGGACCAGATGGCTTCACAGGTGAATTCTATCAAACATTTAGAGAAGAGCTAACACCCATACTTCTCAAACTCTTCCAAAAAATGTCACAGGAAGGAACACTCCCAAACTCATTCTATTAGGCCACCATCACCCTGATACCAAAACCAGACAAAGATACTACAAAAAAAGAAAAGTACAGAACAATATCCCTGATGAATATAGATGCAAAAATCCTCAACAAAATACCAGCAAACAGCATTCAACAACACATTAGAAGGATCACACACCATGATCAAGTGGGATTTATCCCAGGGATGCAAGGATTCTTCAATATATGTAAATCAATCAATGTGATAAATCATATTAACAAATTGAAGAATAAAAATCATATGATCATCTCAATAGATGCCAAAAAAGCTTTTGACAAAATTCAACACCCATTTATGATTAAAAACTCTCCAGTAAGTGGGCATAGAGGGAAACTACCTCAACATAATAAAGGCCATATATGACAAACCCACAGCAAACATCATTCTCAATAGTGAAAAACTGAAAGCATTTCCTCTAAGATCAGGATCAAGACAAGGATGTCCACTCTCACCAATATTGTTCAACATAGTTTTGGAAGTCCTAGCCATGGCAATCAGAGAAGAAAAAGAAATAAAAGGAATACAAATTGGAAAATAAGAAGTAAAACTGTCACTGTTTGCAGATGACATGATACTGTAAATAGAGAATCCTAAAGATGCCACCAGAAAACTACTAGAGCTAATCAATGAATTTGGTAAAGTTGCAGGATACAAAATTAATGCACAGAAATCTCTCGCATTCTTATACACTAACAATGAAAAATCTGAAAGAGAAATTAAGGAAACACTCCCATTTACCACTGCAACAAAAAGAATAAAATAACTAGGAATAAACCTACCCAGGGAGACAAAAGACCTGTATGCAGAAAAGTATAAGACACTGATGAAAGAAATTAGAGATGATAGCAACAGATGGAGAGATATACCATGTTCTTGGATTAGAAGAATCAATATTGTGAAAATGACTATACTACCCAAAGCAATCTACAGATTCAGTGCAATCCCTATCAAATTACCAATGGCATTTTTTACAGAACTAGAACAAAAACTCTTAAAATTTGTATGGAGACACAAAAGACCCCGAATAGCCAAAGCAGTCTTGAGGGAAAAAAATGGAGCTGGAGGAATCAGACTCCCTGACTTCAGACTATCCTACAAAGGTACAGTAATCAAGACAATATGGTACTGGCACAAAAACAGAAACATAGATCAATGGAAGAAGATAGAAAGCCCAGAGATAAACCCACGCACCTATGGTCAACTAATCTATGACAAAAGAGGCAAGGATATACAATGGAGAAAAGACAGCCTCTTCAATTAGTGGTGCTGGGAAAACTGTACAGCTACATGTAAAAGAATGATATTAGAACACTCCCTAACACCATACACAAAAATAAACTCAAAATGGATTCGAGACCTAAATGTAAGACCCGACACTATAAAACTCTTAGAGGAAAACATAGGAAGAACAGTCTTTGACATAAATCACAGCAAGATCTTTTTTGATCCACCTCCTAGAGTAATGGAAATAAAAACAAAAATAAACAAATGGGACCTAATGAAACCTAAAAGCTTTTGCACAGCAAAGGAAAACATAAACAAGACGAAAAGTCAACCCTCAGAATGGGAGAAAATATTTGCAAATGAATCAACAGACAAAGGATTAATCTCCAAAATATATAAACAGCTTATGCAGCTCAATATTAAAAAAACAAATAACCCCATCCAAAAATGGGCAGAAGACCTAGACATTTCTCCAAAGAAGACATACAGATGGCCAGGAAGCACATGAAAAGCTGCTCAACATCACTAATTATTAGATAAATGCAAATCAAAACTACAATGATGTATCACCTCACACAGGTTAGAATGGGCATCATCAGAAAATCTACAAACAACAAATGCTGGAGAGGGTGTGGAGAAAAGGGAACCCTCTTACACTGTTGGTGGGAATGTAAATTGATACAGCCACTATGGAGAACAGTATGCAGGTTCCTTAAAAAACTAAAAATAGAATTACCATGTGATCCAGCAATCCCACTACTGGGCATATACCCAGAGAAAACCATAATTCAAAATGACACATGCACCCCAATGTTCATTGCAGCACTATTTACAATAGCCAGGTCATGGAAGCAACCTAAATTCCCATCGACAGACGAATGGATAAAGAAGATGTGGTACATATATACAATGGAATATTACTCAGCCATAAAAAGGAACGAAATTGGGTCATTTGTAGAGATGTGGATGGATCTAGAGCCTGTCATACACAGCGAAGTAAGTCAGAATGAGAAAAGCAAATATCGTATACTAACGCATATATGTGGAACCTAGAAAAATGGTACAGATGAACCGGTTTGCAGGGCAGAAATTGAGACACAGATGTAGAGAACAAACGTATGGACACCAAGGGGGAAAGCTGCGGGGCATGGGGGTGGTGGTGTGATGAATTGGGTGATTGGGATTGACATGTATACACTGATGTGTATAAAATGGATGACTAATAAGGACCTGCTGTATAAAAAGATAAATAAAATTTAAAAAAAAAGAAAATCAGTTGAACATAAATACAAATGTTTATTTCTGGTAGAGAAATATGCTTATATTATATCTTTGACTACATTCTTTCATTTGTTGGGTTCTCTACCTCAGAAACACTGATTATTCTTATGCTAGATCATCCTTGTCTTCTCTAACAGCTTTCATCTTTGTCTTTTATTCTGCATTCATTCCCATGCCTTTCTTCATGTCAACAATTACATTTTCAACAGTGTCTATTTTGTACATGGTTCTAATTAATCCCATAATAATGATGGTCCTCTATTTCCTTAGATCTGCAACTTCTTTTTCAATTCTATCATTTTATTATATTGGTTTTTATCTTTTTTTTTTTTTTTGCAGTACGCGGGCCTCTCACTGCTGTGGCCTCTCCCGTTGTGGAGCACAGGCTCCGGACGCGCAGGCTCAGCGGCCATGGCTCACGGGCCCAGCCGCTCCGCGGCATGTGGGATCTTCCCGGAGCGGGGCACGAACCCATGTCCCCTGCATCGGCAGGCGGACTCTCAACCACTGCGCCACCAGGGAAGCCCTTGGTTTTTGTCTTATTGAACTCAATGTTTTTATTAAGTTTTTCTGTAGCAGAAAACATTTGTGAGCCTCCATCTCCCGCCCTGCGCCAGCTGTCAGTGCGACCATAGTCATGTTCCATCATCGCTCTGCCCTTGCAGCACCCCAGCCTGCAATGTTGGGCCCCAGTGGGGACCTGGGCATGCCGGTGGAGGCAGGCGTGGAAGGCGAGGACAATGACTTCGGGGAAGCAGAATACACTGCCATTAACTCCATGTTGGACCAGATCAACTCCTGTCTGGACCACCTGGAGGAGAAGAATGACAACCTCCATGCCTGCCTCCAGGAGCTGCTTGAATCCAACTGAGGAGGCCCCCAGTGATGCCAGCCCCTAAGCTCGGGAGCCCCCAGCCAGGCCCCAGCCCTGCCTCTGTGGGCCAGGCTCTGGCCTGAGCACTCATCCTCTGGCTTAGACACCTTCTCCAGGGCTGGCCTATGGGTCTCCTTGTGGGTCTGCCTGCCTAGGCCACCCTCTGGTACTTCCCTTGGCGTGCCTGGGTCAGCCCCCACCTCCAGCATCCCCTCTTGGGGCCAGGCGTGGGCCAGTGACCCACCCACTTTGCCCACCTGCCCAACTCCTGCGTGCTCCCTAGTCTGCCCAGGCCTTGAGTGTCTGCATTAAACGGGTGTCAACACCAAGCAAGCAAACAAAACATTTGTGAAGAATTTTCTTCTATTCTGTGAGTTTGTTTTCAGTTGTATTTTTTGATGTTGTGCTTTTTACATGCTACATTATTATCTTTGTTTAGTTTTGTTCCATCTGGCCATTGTACAGTATGTTTGCACGGTTGCCATGCTGCTTCTCTGCCTCCTGTCCCTGCCTCAGATTATTGAGGGTGACTTCTTTGTGTTTCCTATTACAGTGGAAGCCTGTTTGTTTCCCTCATTCTGCTACAGTTTGGGGCTGGAGGAGATTATGTTGTATCTCGTTTTCCCTGAGGGATTTTGACGATTAGGACAGAATTCAGCTGTGGTGGCTGGACTCTCCATTAACATCCCCTTTTTAGCATCTGCCCTTTCTTCCGAGATGGTATTAAAGATCCTCTACCAGGGGCAGGTGACTATCTGGGGTATGTCTATTCTTCCCTTGTGAGGTACCTTTGGGCTGTGGATAGTTTTCTCAACTCAGTGAGGTGCCCTCGAGCCTTCCCTTCCATCTCAGAAAGTCAGCTCAGTGTTCACATCCTCCCATTTTCTCTCTTGTTCCATTCCTCCTCATTCAGAAGAGAAGAAACATAAGGGCTTCCATTCACTTTGCTTCTCCCTACACTTGGGGGATTTAGTGAGACATCTCAGGATTGCATTGACTCCACAGGCTAGCTTTTGGAAGTTAGGAGTGGAACAAGGACACTTTTCTTGTGTCCACCTTGTTATTATCTATGTCCAATCTTTAAATTATTTTTATTTATTTATTTATTTTTATAAATTTATTTATTTATTCATTTATTTAATTTTTGGCTGCATTGGGTCTTTGCTGCTGCACGCCGGTTTTCTGTAGTTGCTGAGAGCGGGGGCTACCCTTTGTTGCAGTGCATGGGCTTCTCATTGCGGTGGCTTCTCTTGTTGCGGAGCACAGGCTCTAGGCACGCGGGCTTCAGTAGTTGTGGCACACGGGCTTCAGTAGTTGTGGCGCGCAGGCTCAGTAGTTGTGGTGCACGGGCTTAGTTGCTCTGCGGCATGTGGGATCTTCCCAGACCAGGGTTCAAACCCATGTCCCCTGCATTGGCAGGCAGATTCTTAACCACTGTGCCACCAGGGAAGCCCTATGTCCAATCTTGATCCAGAATCTCCTCCAAAGTTTGGATTTCAAATAAAGAACCTTCATCAAGCACACTTAGAGAACTTTGCATTTTTTCCAATTACCATTGCCAAATGCCTAATGTTAGTTTACCTGTTACCCTTGGCAAGTGACTACGTATGTCTGTAGCCCTGCAGTATTTTCAGTCTTTGGTGCTGTGTATCTCACTCATCTGCCTCTCTGTTTTGCTACTGCCCTAGAAATGGGAGAACTTAAAAAAAAAAAAATTCCTTGGCTTTTTGACAGAAAGCAACTCACAGGTTGGGTCCAAGGTGAAAATGAGTCCCCTTACTGGGTTAAAAACATGAATGCTGTTGTAATTCCTGGGTGAATGCTCATAGTTTCACTGCTGAACCATTTTATGCTAATTAATTCTGTGGGATATATCCCTCCTCTTTTAATTTATTCCCTCTTCTTCTTCCTGCCAACTGCCAACTACCTACCTCCCAACCATCCCTGCCAACTACCTACATTTCACTGTTAAACAGTTTGCATAGTGTTCATGATTTTAAAGCTTCCTCGTATTGCCTTTGGGCATTTGGCTGAAATACACTGCCTCTAATTTACAAGTAAATATGGAACAAATCCAGAGACCTTGTACTAGTAACTGGCAATAAAAATGGTAATGCCTGGGCCTCCCTGGTGGCGCAGTGGTTGAGAGTCCGCCTGCCGATGCAGGGGATACGGGTTCGTGCCCCGGTCTGGGAGGATCCCATATGCCGCGGAGCGGCTGGGCCCGTGAGCCATGGCTGCTGAGCCTGCGCATCCGGAGCCTGTGCTCCGCAACGGGAGAGGCCACAACAGTGAGAGGCCCGCGTACCACAAAAAAAAAAAAAAAAAAAAAAAAAAAAAAAAAAAAAAATGGTAATGCCTTAGTGGCAGTGTTTATAAGAAAATGTTAATTTTTAGGGTAAAAATTTCATTAGAAATTGCTTTGGGAAATATATTAGTTAATGTTTACAAGTGTTTTTAAAGGAAGGCAAATGATTGCCACTAAAAAGAAAAATCTCATGGAAAGCATCTCCATTGAATCCCTCTGTTTTAAAAATGCTTCACTTGGTATCTTTATTTTCATTTGTTAAATACAAGGCCATCCTTTAATGTTGTCTCCAGCTTGAAATAGTTTGAGACCCAGTGGATAATTCTGACCAGGAAGTATCATTGGACAGTGGGCAGTGCAGTTAGAGGGAAAAAATATTATAGGACCTTGACGATGGGGATGGGTTGGAACACTGACAATAAATAGTAAGAGAGTGACAAAGAGTGACAAACATCCCTTTCCAAGGGATGTTCATATTTCTTGATCTATGTAATTTGATATTTAATGTATATAGAAATCCAATAACTATTTTGAAAAACCCCACTTACACCAATAATTCTTCTACTGCAGACTAAAAGTACCTAGGAGGCTAGGTATTTCCCATATTTCTTTCCTTAATGTTTAGAACAGGAATATGCCTGGAGCAGACATCCAATAAATACAAATTACTAATAATAATGACTGAGCTACTTTATTAGCATAGAATAATTCCAGGGGCTTCCCTCCTGGTTTGTCTGATCCTAAGCCTTAAATACGTGTTTATATGTCAGAAAATCAGCATTAGAAACTCTCTGGGGCAAATCATAAAATATTAATTTGATACATGTTTTAAAACTCATCTTTGGTGTTATGAAATAAACCCTCTAGTAAGAAAAAAAAGTCCATTTAAAAAATCTTAAACAGTCATAGCAGATGTCACTGGTTAAGAGTCCAGTTGATCAATAACATTTCACAATCTCTATCAGCATCAGGAGAAAGGCACTTAGCATGTCACTCTTAAAACGATCAGCACCAAATTTCCACAGCTGGGTTTCCACAAAGCGCAAATTGGTTTTTAATGAGACCCCTAATTTTTCTTCGCTCGCAAACCAATTTCTGCAGGGTCAAAGTTCTGGCCACCACAGATACCGTCCTCCTAGATATAGGGACTCACTTAAGGACCACTTGGTGTAACATTCCTCCTGACAGCGGCTGGAGGCAGGTGCGTTGGACATGTTTTTAACTAACGAAGCAATCGTTTCAATTCATATTATTCTCCTGCCCTAAAAGTATGAGTTGGTTTCCATACCTACATTTTAACCCAGTCTCTTCCCCGGCGAGGCCACCTGTTTGCTCATCTTTCACAGGGCGAGGCGACCAGAACACTCTTGATGCAGTGTACTCTTTGCCCTAAGAGGAGAGGGCTGACGGGGCACCCAGCCCTTGCCTCCCCTCGCCGAGGTTTCAGCTCCGAACACCTGCCCCCTTTAGGATTCGGTTCATCCGGCAACGGCCAGAGGGGTCCAACCCAATCCTCCTGCCTGGCGCGGGAGGGACTCGGACAAGGTCTGCGCCACGGACTCGGACAAAGTCCACGCCACGGACTCGGACAAAGTCCACGCCACGGACTCAGACAAAGTCCGCGCCACAGGAGCCGGCTTCCAGTGTACCCGGCGGAGGGCAGGGCGAAGGGGCGGAGCGAGCGCCATGACGCCAGGAGCCTCGGCCAATGGAAACGCCCCGCGGCGCCGGCCGAGCCGCCAGCCCATAAAAAGGAGGCGCTCCGGCACTCCTCAGTCTCTTCTGTTCCGGGCTCGGAGCGTACCCCTGTCCCGAGGCCTGCCTTATTCAGGTGACTGCGGTCCCAGCTCATTGCCCGCCGGCGAAGTTCAGTTGCAGCCCCTGACGCGTCCGAGGGTCCCTCCGGGGCGGCAGCGGCAGGTCCATGGAGAAGGGCCCGGGGAGGGTGCAGGCGAAGCCGCGGGACGCTCGGTGCAGCAATGGGTTCCCCGAGGGGGAGCCGCCGCGGCCCAGGCCCAGCACGCCCACCGAGAAGCAGCCGCGGCCGGAGAGCAAGAGCGTCCAGCCGGCGGACGGCTGGAAGGGCGAGCGGCCCCGCAGCGAGGAGGACAACGAGCTGAACCTCCCCAACCTGGCGGCTGCCTACTCCTCCATCCTGCGCTCGCTGGGCGAGGACCCCCAGCGGCAGGGGCTGCTCAAGACGCCCTGGAGGGCGGCCACGGCCATGCAGTTCTTCACCAAGGGCTACCAGGAGACCATCTCAGGTCAGTGCGCCCGCCGGCCGGCGTGCTGGGCACTGGGGAGGTGGCTGCAGGAAGCGCGCGCCGGCTCCGGGAAGTTTCCGGAGTTCCTCACTCTTGGCGGAGGAAGCCGAGTGCTGTCACTTTCCGAACCCCGCCCTCGGCCCTGGCCCAGCCGTCCGGCCAAGGAGAGGGCCCTGCGTGGGACGCATTTCGGGCGCGGTGGGAGTCAGCGGCCTCTCCACCCGGGGACTGGTTCAAGCGGCCCTCGCGGGGTCCTCCCCGCTCGCTGCACGCGGCCCTCTCCTCTAGCCTCGGGTTGGCGGGACCGCAGTCACAGAGCCTCCCCACGCCCCTTACCCCCGCCCCCGGGTGGGAGCCTGGACCCCTTGTCGCCTGAGCGCCCAGGGCCGGATGCCCGAGGAACGTGCACCTGGGCTCGTTGAAGTGACGGCTTCCTAGGTCATCTCTGCTCTGGAGGTCTCATTTTTGGTAGGTCTGGGGTGAAGCCTTGGCTTTGTGTGTCTGAAGCCGGGGGTGATTCTTTGCTGCAATCTCGGGGACCCTCACTCTCGCTGACTTGCCGGGGTACCCGGGTGTTCCGAAAGTCGTAGTTCTCTTTTGTTCACATCCAGTTCACTCGAGCTCAGGACTTTGCAGAATTTGGCATAGTTCTGGGCATGGGCTTTCCTGGAGTTTGAAGTGTGAGGTTTTTGGGGGGTTAGTTTGATGCTTAAAGCCTTCTCCGCCTTTTCTCCCCCACTCCCTAAACCCCAAAGCAGGAAAGCGGCTTCCTGGGAGTCGGGGAGTTTCGCTGGGCTGTGGGACCCGGAGTCCCTCTATCACCCACTTCCCACCCACGCATCCCAAAGGAGCCGGGTTGGCCCAGTGCTTTCGGCGCCTGAGGAGGGTCAGGCTTTTGCCCAGGAGGCCGGGAAGTAGGGGGCGCGGGGTGGCGGTAGAAAATGATTGAGGACTTCGCTGCCTAATTGCTGGGTGAGCGATGTTGGTCATTAATTAGAAAAAAAAAAAAATTAAAAAAGATCTGACTTGCACAGCTCGGACCAAGGGCGTTGTTTACCAGTTCACATCTTCTGTACCTCTTGGTGACATTTATTCCTTTGGCCTAAGAAGCCTTCTGCCTTCACCATTTCTCAAAGAATAACAGTGCTGCTTTGCAAGGTAACCTCCCTGCTCAGGTTATTTCCCCAATCAAGTTTCTGGAGACTTCCTGAATAGATTCTGGGAAGAACAGTTATTTTTGCCCAGTCTCCCCCACCCCAAAGGAAGAGTGAGAAATCAGTGTGAGAGGGGTGAGGCACATAAAGGAAATGACACTACATCTTAAAGCCAAGAAATGGGTATCTAGTTCTGTGTCCAAGTTTACTTTTTAAACCTTTGTTGGTAAAAGTTTGGAGCCTCAAATATAGAATTTCAAAATACAAAGACTGAAGAATAAACATTCTTCATTTGGTGAATATTCTACCATTTGGTGATATTCCACGATGTAATGAAGAAACATCTTCTTAGGGCCTTGCTCAGTCTGCCCCTTGTGGACACTGAAAGTGTCCACCGCACTTGGTCAGGCTTTGGGAATCGCCCTAATAGAATTCACAGGAGAGAGGGATTTCTGACCTCGAGAGTCAGGTCCTCCTGACTTTTGAGACCTAAAGTGTCTCAAAAGGTTTACTTAAGAAATGATTAGCAGAAGTTTGTCTCATGAGCCATAGGACTATTGACTGCAAAGAACACTTCATTCTACCTTAGAAGACAGTTCTAGTCAAGTATTAATTTATTATTTAAAAAGTCCATGGACCTAGGAACAGAAATCAGATGAGGGGGTCTCTAATCATCTCCCTACCCAAGAGGACCTGGGGGACAGGGTGGAATGGGGAGTGACTGCTTAATGGGTTCCAGGTTTCCTTTTGGGAAGATGAAAATGTTCTAGGACTAGAGAGTGGTGATGGTTGCACACATTGTGAATGTGCTAAATGCCACTGAATTGCACATTTTAAAATGGTTAAGGTGATGAGTGTTATATGTATTTTACGATAGTGAAAATGTCACACACCATTTAAGAATTATTAATAGCCATTAATTGAATATTTTTTATGCTCTAAGTGCTTTATGTGGATTGTCTTTGGTTAATCCTCATTTTTGAGGTAAACACTATTCTTTTACCCCATGTTAAGGAAACTGAGGCAGAGAGGTTGACAGCTTCAGATGGTAGAGCTGGTGTTGGAATCTAGGCAGCCTGAATGCAGAACTCTTACCTGCTTCCTTATGTTGCTACTTGGTGAGATATGTCAGTGTATCTTCTCTACTAAGCATTTCACACTGAGTTTGGACCTAATACTTGGGTCACCAGCATTAAAATAAGGTGGAGTAGAATGGAGAAAATCGGTCTATCATATGTAGTAAGGGTAAATGTTTTGAGAAGCTTACAAGTAGGTTTTATAGGTATGATTTTTTTTCTGTTATGTACTGGCTCCAGTGTAGAATGTAGTATTTCTTGTATTTGTTGTGGTCAAAAGTTTGAAAGCCTCTGTCTAGAGGATCACACTTAAGGGCTTAATATTGATTTCTTAGAGGTACATAAATAAAAGACAGAGAGGAGAGGATGACAAGGATGATGCTGAACTTAAAGGAATGAACCTGAAATGGTGGTGGTCCAGGCCTTGGACCAACCTGGGTGGGAGAAGGAAGGATACTTTAAATCTATAGAAAATACAGAAGTAAGTAATAGAGAAAACACTCCTATCCAATCCCTAATTTTTATTTCTTTAGAGAGTATAAGTCAATGACCACTATAGATTTTTTTGGATAGAAGCAAACTTCTTTGAAACTGTCACTTTTCTATGCTTGTAGATAAGATACTTAACATCTTTTATATCTCTGTATATTAATTAGTTGTTACTAGTGTTGACTTAAGTTTTGTAAAACATAAAATAAGTTGGTACTTTACATTCCCCAAATTATTTTTTTTAGCTCCTCTTGAGTGAATTGATGCTAATTTCTGGTGTTTGGGGAATTTGTCAGTTCTCCCTGCACTGCAGTGTATTTTCATGACCCTTGCGTGGTACACCTTTCTTTACTTTCCAGTATGTACCTTATTATGGGTGCATCTATGGTCACCTGTAATGGGGCTCTGTCAAGGTTGTGCAAGTCTCCTGGTTACTGTTCACCACTGAGCTGTAGCTTGTAGTAGAGGGAGGGCTGGAAGAGACACTATTCACCTCTCCCAGGAATGGCTGTCCTTTGAATAGCATCACAGGGTGATCCTTGGACCAGCTCATCTTTATCTGTTGCTATCCCATTTCAATTTAACCACATCCTAGTTCTCTTACACATTCAGAGAACCTTTGATGAGGTCTTCTTTTCTATATATTTCCTGTATTTCCACTATTTTTTAAATTCAGAATCCTAATTAAATCGGAGGGTCTGCTGTTGCCTGAGGTCTTTGATCTTCATGTTCTTGTGTCTGACCCTTCCCTTTCCCTGTCCTCTCCTGGGTATAAATGGGAACAACCTCTTAGATCGTATTATCCATCAAAGGTTAAGTGAATGTAACTTGTCTCATCAGTTGTCCTTTTTATAAGTTTATGGGAGTACACAAGAGTCTTGAGTCTTCTGTCACATTTCTAGTTGAAGTAGATTTTAGCTTGTCTTATCCAGGTTGCCAAGGCAGTTTTCATGAGTCAAGTTGACAGTGTCCCAAATTTGGGAAGCCTGTGAGCCTGTATATAATGCAGGAAGAGGGGATGGTATCACAGGTGATGGACTTCTTATAAATTTATTTATTTTATTTTTTAAATTTATTTTTCGCTGTGTTGGGTCTTCGTTGCCGTGCGCGGGTTTAGTTGCTGCGAGCGGGGGCTACTCTTCATTGCAGTGCGCGGGCTTCATTGCGGTGGATTCTCTTGTTGCGGAGCACGGGCTCTAGGCACGCGGGCTTTGGTAGTTGTGTCACACGGGCTCAGTAGTTGTGGCGCACGGGCTTAGTTGCTCCGCGGCATGTGGTGTCTTCCTAAACCAGGGATCGAACCCATGTCCCCTTCATTGGCAGGCGGATTCTTAACCACTGCACCACATGGGAAGTCCCAGTGATGGACTTCTTGACTGTTTCCCCACCCGCCTCAACCATGTTCACTACAAGATGACAACTATTCTCTAAAGCTAAAGCGAGGCAATTAGATAGTTTATTTACACAAAAATGAGCCTTAGCCACTTCATACTGAAATGTGCTAGCACTCACAAAAGGTTTTTCTTTTTGAATCATGAACATCTGTGATTTACCAAATCATACTGCCATGATGAACTAAGAATTGTAACAACTTCTAAGATGTGATAATACTTATTTATCATAGCCTCCCATATTGTGGCCTAAAGATGAGTTTATGTCCCATGTTTTAAAGTAGGTTGTAGAAAAGTTAATCTCATTATTGAGAGGTGCTATTTTAGATGTGTATAGTTCATTTAAATCTTGATTCACTAATAAGTTTCATTTCCATTTTGTTAATGAATACTTCTTACATAGGACTTAGTTCTGTGTATTGCCAGAAAAGGTACTATGAATAAAGAAGAAAAAATAACAAGACTATTGAAGTTTATGACTGGAACTTGGGAGTAGTCAAAGTTGATTAAAGCTGTTAAGAGTCATTGAGAATGGAGGAGAAAATCTGGTCTTACTAGTTTCTTTTAAAAATGTATTCTGTTAACATTTTTTTCTGGCCTGGGAGGAAAAGTCCTACACATAACTTTGCAATACTAAACAAACTGGTACTTGTTTTTGTTTCACTGGACTGCCATAAGAAAGTAAGTACCACATGGGGCTTCCCTGGTGGCGCAGTGGTTGAGAGTCCGCCTGCTGATGCAGGGGACACGGGTTCGTGCCCCGGTCCGGGAGGATTCCACGTGCCATGGAGCGGCTGGGCCCATGAGCCATGGCCGCTGAGCCTGTGCAGAGCCTGTGCTCCGCAACGGGAGAGGCCACAACAGTGAGAGGCCTGCGTACCGCAAAAAAAAAAAAAAAAAAAAAAAAAAGCAAGTACCACAGACTGGACTGTTGAAACAACAGAAAGCTATTGTCTCACAGTTCTGGAGACTAGAAGTCTGAAATCAAGGTGTTGGTGGAACCATACTCCCTCTGAAAATCACAGGGAATGGGGAGGGGAGTGCGGTCCTTCCTTGCCTCTTCCCAGCTTCTGGTGGTAGCTGTCAATCCTTGGTGTTCCTTAGCTTGCAACTGCATTACTCCCATCTCTGCTTTTGTCGCTGTCCAAATTTCCCTCTTTTAAGGACATCAGTCACATAGGAGTGAATCCACTTTATGCCTTATCTTACCATACGGTATGCCTTATCTTAAGTTAGCTAATTACGTTTGCAGTTACTCTATTTCCAAGGTCACATTCTGAGGTACTGAGCTTTAGGACTTCAACTTAACCTTCAACACAGTTTAACCTATACCAATGTTAAATGCTATTATTCATAAGACTGACTGGGAACTTTATAATTTCATTTAATTTATTCACTGAGTGCCAACCACTAAACTGAATGCTGGGAAACAGGCTCAGCAAAACCAGATATGGTTCCTTCCCTCATGGAACAGAGTCTTTTAGACTAAAACAGATATTCATCAGAATCACATGAATGACTGTGATTATAGATGGAGAAATCTAGTGATAAAAAGAACACAGCGGGGCTTCCCTGGTGGCGCAGTGGTTGAGAGCCCGCCTGCCGATGCAGGGGACATGGGTTCGTGCCCCGGTCCGGGAAGATCCCACATGCCGTGGAGCGGCTGGGCCCGTGAGCCATGGCCGCTGAGCTTGCGCGTCCGGAGCCTGTGCTCCGCAACGGGAGAGGCCACAACGGTGAGAGGCCCGCGTACCGCAAAAAAAAAAAAAAAAAAAAAAAAAAAAAGAACACAGCTCAGTGAGAGCATTTACCAAAGGAACTTGATCTACGCTAGGAGATGGGAAGTGTGGATGCTTGAACTGACATCTGAATAACAACAAACACTCCTGATTACTATGTGCTGAACACAGTTGTGAGTTCTTTACATGTATTGCCTCACTGATCCTCACAATAACCCTACGGGGTAGGTAATATTAGCCCTGTTTTTAGGGATAAGGAAACTGGGGCACAGAGAGAACTTGCACAAGATCATATCTGAAAAGTAGCAGCACTGGGAGAATGATAGAGAATGAGAATCATCATAATGTATTTAATTTTAATCATAGTATTGTACTGATTTATTTGAATCACCTCCCCTCCCCTTCCCTTTTTGTATCTTCTCTGCTGTTTTCTTCTCTTTTCTTTTCATTATTTTTGGCTGCGTTGGGTCTTCATTGCTGCGTGCAGGCTTTCTCTCATCACAGGGAGTGGGGGCTACTCTTCATTGCGGTGCGCGGGCTTCTCATTGCGGCGGCTTCCCTTGTTGTGGAGCACAGGCTCTAGGCACATGGGCTTCGGTAGTTGTGGCACGTGGGCTCAGTAGTTGTGGTTCGTGGGCTCTAGAGAGCAGGTTCAGTAGTTGTGGCGCATGAGCTTAGTTGCTCCGCGGCATGTGGGATCTTCCTGGACCAGGGCTTGAACCCGTGTCCCCTGCATTGGCAGGCGTATTCTTAACCACTGTGCCAGCAGGGAAGCCCTCTGCTGTTTTCTTTGTCCAGCTCTAGAAACTCTTCTATGCCTGGGCATTCCCCCACTGACTCATTTGCAGTATACCTCTATTTGTGTCCAGTATTTGGTTGAGTCAGACTGCAGTAATAAAATTTGCCAGGAGAGGGCAACTATCTAATCTTTGATGAATCCTAGGTTATGAATCCTAGATTATATGAACAATTCATAACTCCAGCTTATGTAATGAATATGTTCCCTATGGTTATACATTCTCTACTGAGTTTATGGCAATTAGGTTGAGGGATAATTTAGATTGGGGTTAATCAAAGATTGTCTGAATCAAGGTAAATTTGTTATACTCAAGATTGAGAGGACATTTACTCACTAGAATTTGGTTGTTATAGCCTCAGTCACAGTTTTTTAGAAGAGGGACTGTCTGTACTCACCTTTGAATGCCTAGCAAATTGCCCAGCACATGTAGATGACTTGATAAATGTTTGAATTAATTTCTTAAAGACAAGGACCCCTTCTTGGGACTTCCCTGGTGGTCCAGTGGTTAAGACTCCGTGCTCCCAATGCAGGGGGCCCGGGTTCGATCCCTGGTCAGGGGACTAGATCCCCCATGCCGCAGCTAAGAGCCCGCATGCTACAACTAAAGATCCCGCAGGCCACAACAAAGATTCCGTGTGCAGCAACTAAGACCTGGCGCAGACAAATAAATAAATAAATAAATATTGAAGGAAAAAAAAGACAAGGACCCCTTCTTAACACTTGTCTTTCTTCTACCACAGTGCTCTGTGCGTAGATGCTCAATAAATGCTGGCTTTTTTATACACTGAAGAAAAACATAGGGGATTAGCTTTATGGAAAAGCCATGGAAGTTATCTCTACTGGATCTCCTGAACACTTCTATTCTAGGCCAGAGGTCATCCTTTAGACATCTTTGTGTCCCTCATAGAGTCCTGTGCCTGTAGAAACTCACCTGTTTGGCGAAATGGCTTCTTCTATATCCAGTCAACATATTATTCCAAGGTATCAATTGAAGCAATTGGGGGGTTTCCCTGGCACATCAAAATTCTCATGGGGAAGAATCTCTAGAAAATCTGTCAGGATTGCAGTCAGTTTTTAAATTATTGTAGAAGTGTTCAAATGTACACAAAATTAGAATAGTATAATGAGTTTCTATGTGCCCATCACCCAACCTTTAACATAAACATAGGTCTTGCTTTGTTCCTCTTGTCACACACCTTCCCCCACTGAATTATTTTAAAGCAAATCCTAGGTATGTCACTTCATTGATAAATACTTTACTATATCTTGAAAATAGAGACTTAAAAATATTATCATACTTGAAATCAACAGTAATTCCTTAATATCAAATATCTAACCAATATTTACATTTCTTTGATTTTTCTCACAGGTATCTCTTTACAAATTGGTTTGTTTGAATAAGGATTCAGACAAGATTCACGTATTATATTTGATAAATGTTTTCAAGTTTTTTTTAAATTTGTTAGTTTGGTATTCTTTTTTATCCCCTAACAATTTGTTGAAGAAACAGGGTCATTTGTCCTATAGAATTTCCCACATTCTGCGTTCTGCTCGTTATTTTTCTCACGATTTAATTTAACATGTTCCTTTAGCGCCTGTGTTGATTATATACTAGCAGTTAGATTTAGACGCTTGCCTTCCTGCTTCTCCCCACTTCCTCCCCCACCAAATAACTCTTAAATTTAGTCAAGAATACTTCATAGGTGGTGGCAGGTGCTTCCATTGGTAAGCAGTTAAATATCTAGTTGTCTTTTTGTGATGTTATAATCGATTAGCTTTAAGTGTTATCGGTCTAAGTTGTCCATTACAGAGCTTTTCACCGGCATTTCACTTCACTTTAGAAGCCATTGGTGATTGCCTAGATCCAGTATTTTTTAGAAATTGAAAAATAATGATGTTTGGTTCTTTAATTCCTTCTGAATTTATTAACTGGAGTTCTTCTATAAAGAAGATATATGGGAACTCTTTAGGCCATCTTTGCAACTATTCAGTAAGTTTAAAAGTATTTTAAATAAAGCTTAAAGATATATAAGGTTGTTAATTTCTCTAATATATTTCCTTAATTCTGCACTGGAGATTGACCTAATTATGCCTCAATCTAGAACCCATAAAAGAAAATAATTGTTACTTTATATAAAAACTAAGAACTTTCACAGGTCAGATACCAACAGAAATGACAAACTGGGAAGAAATATTTACAATTCATATTGTAGACAACAGGATAATCATACTAATATAAAAGAGATGCTAGAAATTAATGTGAGAGAAAGGCAAAAAACACAATTGAAAAATTGGCAAGACATGTAAGCAGAGAATTCACAGGAAAGGAAATACAAATGACTTTTAAATACATGGAAAGATGCTTGACCTCACCTTCAATAAGAGAAATGCACACAGACCACCCAAAGATATACTTTTTCCTTGTTTGATTGGCCGAAGTCTAGAAACTTGATACTGCATTACATTATGGAAGTTATAGGGAAACAAATATTACTGTTGAGAGTGTAGCTATCTTTATGGAGGATAGTTTGGCAACATTTATTAAATACAAATACACATATCCTATTTGAAAATCCTCCCTCTGGGAATTGCATACACGAAATGACATATGCTCAAGGTTAGTCACTGCCGCCATGAAAAGAACCATCCTATATGTCTAGTCCCTTAGAATGGCTAAATGATGCAGAGGAGTTATGTTGGGGGGGACAATAAAATGTTTATATTGACATTAAGAATTGGAGGATACACAAGTGGTTATATGTCAATCAGAGATATGAACTGGGCAGATGGCAGACCAGAGTAGAAGCAAGACTTTTCACTATATTTTCAGTTTTTTATTTTTGAAGTATGTACGTGTATTTTCAGATAGATAAATTAAAAACATTGTGACAAAGTTGTTTCAAATCTAGAAGCAAAGGAAATACAACTTTTTAAGGGCTAGCTAATAAGAAAAATCTGGTTACTGAAAACCTTTACCCTGGAATTAGAGAAAAATAGTTAAATGTATATATTTGCAAGCTTGATCTTCATTGTGATCCATATAGTGTAAAGAAAGAGACTGAGTCTGAATGTGACCTTGTCCCTTAACTATCTGTATAATTACTGGCATGTCTCCAAACTTAATTTTCATCTTTCTCTTTTTATAAAGAATGGTAATACCTGCTTTGCCTGGGCTCTTACAAGAATTAAGAAGGTATGCGAAAAGCACCTGATGCTTAATATATTCCTTCTTTTATGATGAGGAAGAACTATGGGGTTGGATTAATTGGAAAGTGTTTTAAGAATGTGGGATACTCTGGAGCCCTGAGCCACCATGTAAAAAGTCCAGTTACTCTGAGGCTGCCATGCTGTGAGGAAGCTCTGCCACATGGCGAGGCCACAACTGGGTGTTCCAGCTGATGGCTTTAGCTGGGGTCCCACCCAACAGCTAGCACCAAACACTAGACATATGAGTAAAGATTCCTCCAGGTGATTCCAGTCCCCAGCCAACTGGTCGTCCCCACTGAGCCCCAGACGTTGTGGACCAGAGACCAGTCATCTTTCCTGTGCCTTGTCTGAACTCCTGACCCACAGAATCCCAGGACATAATAAAATAGTTGTACACCACTAAATTCTGGGATGTTTTGTTATGCACCAAAAGCAACTGGACCAGATTTTGAGATGAGGGTGGTTAGAATTTGCATTTGTGCAGAGGAAAAGGGAGTGACTTAAACAGGCCAAAAGATGGCATGGTGGTTTAAGGATAGAAATTCAAATTTGTGAATTATCAGTATAAAGCTGAGAGTTAAGCTTGGAGAGTGCCTGAGCTCCTCAAAGGAGTGAGAAGAGGAGATGTCAGCATTCCGACACTAAGGAGAGCGAGAGGAGAACCAGCAGAGACCGCCCTAAAGGGAGATGTGAGAGGCAGGAGATCCAGGAGTGTAAGTGTTGGCAGAAAATGGTTTTAAAAGGAACGTGGAACAGGAGGAAAAGGTCCCGAGACATAGTAGACTTGAGTCAGATTGCCTGGCTTCAAATCCTGTTACTGACCAGCTGTGCCTTAATTGCTTCATCTGTAAAATGGGGCAGTTAATAGTAATCATCCATCTTATAGGGTTATTGTGAGGATTAAGTGAGTTAGTACATATAAAGTGCTGAGAGAAATGCCCAGCATGTATGAAGTGCTATAGACATTTTGTCTGTGTTAGCAATGAGTACTGAGATTTTATTTGAAGGTGTTGTTAGTAGTTTCAATAGCTTAATGTGCTCAGAAACCAGATTGTAGGACTTTAGGGAGCAATTTAACAAATTACAGAAAATAAAATTTTTGAGGTGTTTTTTCCTGACTGGTAGGATCATGTGAGCTTCCCCTTGGTGTGTATCAAGGCAGCAATGTGCTGGTTGCTGGTGAATGAAAGTGTTAGGTGTTGAAGAGAAGAGTATGGGCACCCAAGCCCTGGGAAGTGGGCCAGGTTGTATGCGTGTGATCTCATATGATCCTCCTGTCAACTTGGAGGCTGTACTCATTATATAATAAGAGTTGGAAACTGAGAGGCCTCTGGTCAAGTCACTTGCCAGAGGGCACAGAGCAAAACCCAGGTGTGTGTGATGACAGTGCTCATGTTCCAATGGACACCGTGCCCCCTCAGGTTTTAAGTGCCTATGTTACATTTTCATATGAGGATCCATTTAAGATGTGAGCAGTGTAATCCATAGGCATTCTGTTTTTCTTCTTGAATTCTAGCAAACAGAAAGCCAAGTAGTTTTAGTTTTGAGGCATTTCTTAACATCCTGACTTTAAGATAGTTCATGAAATTTTTAATCAGGGGAATTTGTGAATAATTGCAAAAAATTTAGCTAAATTACATTCAGTTCAAAGGTGGATTAATACCTAACAGACTTTTCCCCACTTAATCTTTTGAGGGAGATATTTGAAAACCAAAATTTTATACATTTTGTCTAAAGCACATTTAATTATATTTTGATCATTTATACTTTACAAATGTGAGTCTGTTTTAATGGTTTTACTATTTGGAAACTTCAGTTCTGTTTTAAATCTTTGTTTTTAGGGTTTGTACTTTTTCTTAAATGCAGTTATAAATTCTTAATCTTTCCTTTTATTTAAAGTAATTTTTTCTGTAACTACAATGGTATGTAAATTTGAGATACAATTTATTTTATCTTCTCTGAATAATTAGGCAAAATAATACAACATAATTATGTTGCATCTCTACCAACTTACCCAATTGTGTTTCCTACTGCATGTTTGCAACTGTGTTGAAGTGCATACAGTTGAATGTTGTATATTCCTTTTTTTTATTTGTTTGCTTTAAAACATACACGACATAAAGTTTACCATTTTTAAGTATATAGTTCAGTGGCATTAAGTACATTCGCATTGCTGTGCGACCATCACCACAGTCTATTTCCAGAACATTTTCGTTATCCCAAACTGAAACCATATTCATCAACCAATAATAACTCCCTGGTCCCCTTTTCTCTCAGCCCTTGGTAACCTCTATTTTACTTTCTGCATTTGAGTATTCTAGGGACCTCATATGAGTGGAATCATACCATTTTGTCCTTCGTGTCTGGCTTATTTCAGTTAGCATAATGTCTTCAGGGTTCGTCCGTGTTAAGAGCATCTTTTTAAAGTTAGAAAAGAACCGTTTGGTCCTTGTTTGAGCCAGTAACTCATCTGTAGAATGTTGTATGTTCTTAAATTTGTAAGGATTTTATTTTCTTATTTTAAGAAATCTTTAGAATTGAAGATATATTAACTGTGTGCATATTTTTTATTTATCAAACATCAGGCCTGTGAATGACCCTGAGCTAACTGTTAAAAGGGAAGCAAAACTGGTTGGCCTTGGCTTGGCCCTCAGGGAGCCTCTGGTCTGTGCTAGCTGGGACCAGACACTAAGTTCCTGCAGAGAGGAGCAAGTGGGGTCCTGTGTGGTCAGAAGCAAGGTGGGTTCTTATGGTGGAGAGACTTGAAATCACAGATGACTATGGACGAGGTAGATTTTGAGCTGAACCTAGAAGGAAATTCATTTTGAATTTTTTTTTTAAACAAATAGTCCATGATAGTTAAGAGAAGATTATGCTTTTAGCTGTTCTGGAATAAAAAGAATACACTAATATTCATAGTTGTCTGTACCATAGAGTTAAAATTAAATGAAGCTTTCAAAGCAGGTTTACTTTAAACTTTTTAAAGATCAGCATGGGAAGGCATTAGGGCTGGCTTCTTTCTCTGATGTTTCTAAAGTCCATTTTGACCAGTCAGCCCTTCTAATGAGCAACTTTACCTGAACACATGTTGCTTGTCCAGGCTTTATAATCTGGTCGTTCATTTCCTCTTGCAATTCTTCCTTCTCATTAATCCCCTTGGTCACTCATGCCCCAAGTCCTGACTCTTATACTTCCTGAATATCTCTAGACTCTCTTACCTTCTCTTGCTCTGACTCTTAGTCATCTCTCACTTCTTTACTGGCTGTCTTGCCTCCTAGCTTGTCCTGCTCCCATCCATCAGTGCCACAGTGATTTTACAGACATCGAGTAGATCTCTTCCTTCCAGAAACACTTGACTGATTTCCTCCTGTCTTTCCTCACCACGGCTGTAATGTTTTGTTGTGTTCCAGCCTCTTGTCTGCATTTTTAAATTCTCTTCCATCACCACCTCCTCACGAGGGCAAGTGAGCATTTTAGTTTAGTGCATAGCTTAGTGCATAGCTTAGTGCATAGCCTGTTTTGAAAATCCACTCTGTCTCCTTCTCACACTGGAACTGGAGACTGAGGCAGAAGTCCTACATGAAGCTTGTTCTGCAATATTTGGCCCTTATGCCTGCTCTCTTCCTCTAATTGTTCCTCTTTTTTTTTTTTTTTTTTGGTTTTGGCTGCTAACCATGAGAATCCACCCCCCTGCCACCTCCACCAGTCAACACCTTTTGCCTCTCTAGAGTTCTGTGAACAAGCATCCAGGTTTAGGTGAGGGAATTGGCAGTTGCTAAGTTCTGGGTTGAATTTTTTTGAGATCTGGTTGGTCCAGATGCTGTTTCAGTGAAGTTCATGGCTATTGATGTGAGGCATGATCATACATGTATTAGTTTTTATTCTAAATAGGAATCAGAGCCCAGTTCAACAGAGGCCACTGACAAATGTCCCAAACAAGGAATTTGTCACTAAAATAGCTTAAAATACAATTATACCGATGGTATAGTTTGTGCGCTCGCAGTAAGATGTTCATGAGCAGTGATGAAGGTATTGGGTGCTGGAGTTCAACTGAGAGGCTGCTGACTCCGCGAGGACTCTGCAGAACTCCAGACCACTTTAAGGTAGAGCTGCTGTAGATCACACCTCTCTAGCTCACCACCCCTTCAAGATATAAGTGCTTCTGTTAATGCACAGGCAACTGTGGAGGAGTGCCACTCTGGTTGCCCATCAGAAACAATTTGCCTTTCAGCGATAAGGGTAAGGTGCAGTTAGCTGACAGCCTCCAGCTGTCAGCGCCTTCAGGATTTGCCTCAGTGGAGGCCAAGCTTAGCCCATGCTGTTTTTTTCTCTCATTTTAATATCTAACTCTTTCTTTCTATACCCCTCCAGCACAATAAACTGAGCCTTTTCAAGGGTGGCCCTTTACAAGTGAAGTAGTTCATAAGAGGGAGACAAGTCTTTTAGCTACATATTTAGCATGTTAGAAATGTTCACTGATACAATATTGATGCTAAGGGTCCGTTTGGTGTTTCTCAAACCATTTTAGTGTTAACAAAGACTCATCCTGGTATAGTGGGAAGAACAACTACTCTGGACTAGTCACAGCATCTGCACTAACTAGTTTATGACCCTGCACATGTCACTTTCAAGACTATTGTGGATCTGGTCTGCAGGGAAAGGCAGTTAGACTAGAGTTGGATTGTCTCGCCGAGGTCTCTGTAGTATGGGCACGCTTGTCGGCATTCTCTCTTTGCTCAATCTGTTGACTTCCAGCAGCTGACAGGTGAGGTCCTAGCAAGGACCTTAGGCTTCTTTTGTTGCTAGAGGTGCTGTTTTCCTTTGAAACATTCAAGCCACACAGATGGTTTCTATGGTAACAGGTCTCTCTTATTTTTCTTGTGACGCAGATTTTTTAAAAGGTTCTTCATTGATATGCTCTTTAGGGTTGGTGATCTTCTAACCTCTAGCCCCTTTGCTTGGACAAAACATTTATTTAAAGACTTTCCCCTCAGGAGTATTGTAGACATTTCTCCAAGAAGAGTAAGTAGTTGCTAGTCATACTAGCACTTGAGGTTTCAGTCTATTAATAAAGCTTTGTATCAATTAGAAGAGGAACTGTTGGATTCGTTGGTTAAACAGTAATACCAAGAAAACTGATACTCTGTTAGAATCATGACATTTTATTTTACTTTTAATTTTTATTATGTAAAATTTCCAAACACAAAAGTAGACAAAATTGTATGAGGGACAACTGTATACTTACTACCTAGATTCAAAATTAACATTTTGTCATATTGGTATGGTCTGTTCTTTTACTGAAAGCAAATCAGAGATGTGTATTTAGAGGTGAAATGTCACCCTTGGAGGTGTTTTTCTTCTTAACCGTTTATACTATCCTTAGTAAAACTAACTATTAATTCCTTCATATCATTTAGTACCTAATCTACATTCAGATTTCCCCAGTTGTCCCAAATGTCTTTCACTCATGATTTGTTCAAACTAAGACCCACTCAGTATCCATACATTTGCATTTGATTGTTAGGTTTAAATCTAGAAAAGTTCCTACTACCCTCCTCTCCCCGATTTATCAGAGGTTGTCAGCTATCCGGTAAGGTATTCCACCTTTGAGATTTGTGTGATTCTTTTCTTCTTGTTTTCATTTAATTTGTTTCTTTATCCTTCATATTCCTGGAAACTGGAAGTTAGGTCTAAAGACTTGATTAAATTCAGGGAAAACATTTTTATTAGGAATGCTGTTTTCTTCATGCAATATCACAATCAGGAGAGACACAATATTTGGATCTTGAAGATTGTAAGAGTCTAGTTGGTTTGAAAAGCTATCTTTTACTGGTTTCCTAGGATAAACTTCCATAGAGAAGTTCCTTTTTTTAAAAAAAGCCTTTTTATTAGTTTGAAGATTTAATGTGATTCTCCTTTCCCCTGAAACTGTTCCAGTTTGATTTCAGAAAGTAAAGGTCAAAGTAGCATTAAATTACTGAATTTTCCTGCATATAAACCAAATAAATAGTTGGTTAAACAGTATTTTGCAGCTGAGGTGCACCAGCTCTGGGCTCTAGCAGATGGTTGTTATCAGGCCACTCTTTGTAACTGCTCTCCTGGGCTGGCAGTTAGCTTGACCCTCTCTTCTCCTTCAGCCTCCGTATACATAACTATTGATATTTTATATTTCTTTTAGAGAATCTGATTTGCTCTCTTCATTTCCTTTGCTGTTCTAGGCCTTGTCACCTCATGGCTGCAGCAACTCCTGATTTGGCTTTCCAGCCACTGGGCTCACCAGGTTCAGACTTCTGGTGGCTGGTGATCAGGCTCTCATCTGGAAGTCAGAGGACAGGGGTCAAAGTCCAGCCCTCAAACCAGCAGTTGGCTCTTCTTCAGCAGGCACTTAGTCTTTCCAAATAGAGCATCCGTTTCCTCATCTGTCAAATGAGGATAATAACTTTTGACCAATGCAGAGTGTGGCAGGACTTGAAAGAGGTTATGAACTAAATGTAAATTTTAACTTGAACAATGCTCTAAAACAGAGGGGAATTTGGTTTCTGCCCAGTGCATGACCCATTCAGGCAGTGTACCTCTCCTTTTATTGTTTCTCACCTCTGTATTTCATCTCATATAGTACCTCCTTCCCTCACGCCCTCTAGAAAACCCTCTCTTCCTTTCCTCGTATCCATCCTTAAGGCCTGGCTCAAATCTTTATCTTCAATTTAGCCGTATTTCTTCTCCTGGCCCTTATTTTTCCCTTTATGTAAACTATTGCTTTTGTAGTTTAACTATAGTCATTCTCCAAATATTTTTACACATAGACGTCTTATTTCCTCAGATCTTAAGGTTCTTGAGGTCACAGTCTGACATATTTGTGTCCAGCTTGGAAATTAGTACAGGACTTCTATGAAAACATGATCATGTTACCTTTGAAACTGATTTCTAGTGCATTGGCTTTAGGGGCCAATTGGTTTCTTAAATGGCTGATGTTTTTTCTGGGAGATGGGTACAACTTTCTTGTGTGAGGTCCTCCTTCCTCTATTTTTTGCTGGGCCATGTGGTCCTCTCTGTCACCCGCTCTGAAGGTGGCTCCAGCTTCTTCCCTTTGTCTCTCCTTGTCACTCACCCCACCACCTCCCACCTCAGTCTCTCTTCCAGGCCTCCTGTGCAGAGCTCACAGTGTTCCGTGCAAGTTGTCACCCTGTGACTTGGTGACTGCAGTGAGGGTTTATGGTGAGGAATTATATTGCCCACTGTTTGGCCTTGCTGAACAGCAAATTAGAGCCAGTAGTGGGTCCATTTTCAACCTTCATCCACTCTCACCCCTTAAAAACCTACGCTCCCAGCTTGACTGGTTATCGGAATCATTTGGGTTTTTAAAAGACGTAATCCTGGGGTCATCCTGACACCCAGGGAATCAGACTTTGTCAGGGTGGCTTGGGAAGCTGTATTTTCCAAGGCTCCCTATGATTGGCTGCATTTGGGAGCCACTGTTCTAAAAGATGATCCCTTGTCCCTTAATCATTTGTCATGAATGATAGAGACTTGCACACCCTGCTGGGACTTATTTGTCGGATAGCATTACAAATGGTTCCATAACATCCGTCAGTGTGAAATCTCATGGCATAAGTGAAAGTAGGATGATAAGGGATGAGCCTATTAAAGGCTTTGAAGCAAATGGATAGTTTATCAGATTGGTGTGCTCTTTCTTTAGAACTGCTGCACACCAGACCTTGTTACCACCGTCTGTTTCGTAAATTTCATTTTCAGTGAAACAGCTGGATTGTGAAAGGTATACAGAATTATCCAATTAAAAAACTAAATTTGACAGGTGTGTATTTTTTTAATGATTCCTTGAATACACTGTGTTTCTTTCTTTAAACAGCCTTTTAAGGATCTTATTTTCCACAAATAAGGAACTTTTACCACAGATTTTCAGAGTAGTAAACTGTGACCAGAGTGAGAGTTCTTTGGCTTAGGTAACTTTGAGAGTTAATAGTGTATATGATTGGGAACCTTCAGTTTTATCCATGAATAAATCTGAATAGTTTAAAACAGGTGCTTTTCTCTTCCTCAGTACAGAAAGCCACTAGCCATTGCCGTGCACATCTCAGAAGCTCACCAGTGGAGTGGGAGGGGTAATTCTGTTGTAATTTGGCATCGATTTCCAACACTCGCAGAGTTGTGCAAACCAGGAACCTGAGAGTCATGTTGAATTCCTTTTTCAAAACCATCCTCTTACTTGTGAGGACCCTGCCACCCAGGTCACAGACTGCACAGAGCTTGAAAGAGAACTCAGGTCTCTGGACTCTTTTAACTCATTCCTTCTACTTTACCATACTACTTCTTGAACTACTGTGCGTGTGGTTCCCTAAGACCCAGTTAAGTAATTTTGGGTAGAGAGATTTTATGTGCTTCCATTTTCTCATTTCAGTGTTTTAATGTCTTATAGATAAACTGTAACAAACATTACTGTTGTGATCAAGAAAAAGGTCTTAATTAACTTCATATATGAAACTTGTCTCTCAGGGAGAGATGTTGTGTTCATAAAAACAGCTGCTGAGAGGATGGGAAGAGCATACTGCTACTGTATTTGCTGAAACATGCATATCAATACTCTTTTGAGGGCAGCCATCACATTTATTTCCATAGCCTTGGCTATGTATTTTTTCCCCAGCTTCATTAAGATATAATTGACATGTAACATTGTATAAATTTAAGATGTGCAACGTATGGATTTGCTAGACTTATATGTTGCAATATGATTACCACCCTTTTAAGATCTACTCTCTTAGCAACTTTCAAATATTTAATACAGTATTGTTAATTATAATTAAAAAGCTGTGTGTTAAATCCCCAGAACTTATTCATCTTCTGACTTGAAGTTTGTACTCTTTGACTAACCTCTTCCCGTTTCCTCCACCCTCCAGCTTCTTGTAACCACCATTATACTCTCTGTTTCTACAGGTTCGGCTTTTTTAGATTTCACATGTAAGTGAGATCATACACTGTTTGTCTTTCTCCGTCTGACTTATTTCACTTAGCATGATGCCCTCAAGGTCCATTCATGTTGTCTTAGCTATATTTTAGTTGCTTAGTGCAACATGGGAATTTATCTCTGCCAAGGATGGCAGGAAGGGAAATTTCCAAAATAACCGAACTTTGACTTTCTTTGCAATGCACTGGATCTTTCCTGCTGACAAACTTGCAGTTTATGAAGTCAGTTCATGGAGCATATCAAAGCTGTGCAGCTGCTCCGCCTACTTCAGCAGATGGTGCGAATGGTTGTCTAAAGTCATCTTAGTTTCTGTCATTATGTCAGTCTGTGGAATGTTCGGGTTCATGCTTATTTTGGCCAGTTTACAAATGTTAGCTCTGTCTTGTTAAGTGCAAAAAGCTGTGCCTGTTGGAATACTAACAAGAGGTGTATTACCGTGATGGAAATGAAAGCAGAGATAGTGATTTTCTTTTCTCTTTTAATTTGCTTTAATGTTGCTCTTACTCGTAGGACAAACTTTTCAAACAGGAGGTAGAAAACAGAAAGCTTCAGTGCCACACTCAGGGCAGAAGCCTTTGCTTTAATTGCAGAGTGTGATTTAGGGAGGTTTCTGAAGGCGTTTGCAGCATTGCATGAAGCAGGCTGTGTCTTCCCTGTGGAATCCTTCTCTAGTCCCAGTCCTGTGCAAGGGTAACCTCAGTTGCCTGCTTTTTTTTCAGGAGAAAAACAAAACACCAGCCTGTGTATGAACTCCTCAGTTTAAAAAATCTTTTTTTTTTTATTAATGAAATATCTCAAATATACAAGAAAAAGTATAAAGAACTAATTTAGCCAACATTCATCCTATTTTAGCAAACCTTAATATTTTACTATAATTGCTTTTAAAAATACAGATAAAGCTCATAGTTATCTCTCTCTGATCCTGCTAGCCTCCCTCTGCAAAGTTCACCCCCATCCTGAATTTGATCTCTTACTCTCATGCCTATTTTTATACTTTCATTTTATG
Organism: Hyperoodon ampullatus; assembly: GCF_949752795.1. Taxonomy (NCBI): domain Eukaryota; kingdom Metazoa; phylum Chordata; class Mammalia; order Artiodactyla; family Ziphiidae; genus Hyperoodon; species Hyperoodon ampullatus. Next base: position 134,110,630 of record NC_136916.1, on the reverse strand, counting down.
TGTGTGTCCACAAACAACAGGTAGTATTGTTTCTACTTCATTTAAATGGACATACTCTTGTCAATGAAAAAAATTAATCAAGTCAATCTAAGTAAGAAATGGAAAATTTTATTTGAGCCAACCTGAGGATTATAACCTGAGAGACAGTCTCTCAGAGAACTTTGAGAACTGTTCTGAAGCGGTAAGCGGGGAGGTCAGTACATATGTGATTTTGACAAGGATAATCAAGCACACATCTTGGTCGAAGGTTACTGCTACTCACAAGGAAGAGATACCTTAGTTAATGGTTTTAGTGCTTTTCTAAGTAAGATGTATAATTGTCCTTCTGATGCACATTTAAATTCCTATTATTTGTTATTACCAATAATGTTGCCATGAGAAGTCTTATGTTCCCTTGACCATGTGAGTTTCTTTGGAGTCTTCTATTTTAAGGAAGTAAATCACAGGGTAAAGACTGAGATATTAATTAGATAAAATGGAAGATGTCAGTTTAGCTCTGGCTCTGTGCGTGGTGTGTAGGGTACTGTGTGGAAACTCCAAACTCAGCTACAACACTTACCTCCAAGGTTGGGAGAAATCAACCCAGATAACAGTGGTACCTGGAAGTACAATGAAGTAAGTACTCTATGCTGGTTGAGGCAACTCTAATGTTAGAGGGTTTGGGCCAGTGATTCAGATCTTTCTCCACAAAATCAGGTGGGCTTATCTTTGTTAGCCCCTTGAGTTGATTTAATTCCAGCCAAGAGTGAAGAGGCCTGATGCCTTGTTAGGTCTCACTCTCTGCATCTTGTTCTCTCTTAATTCGAAAACCAGTAAGCAGACCCCATTCTCTCTTTCCTGTCCCTTGGGATGGACGCATGTTCAGCATTCCAGGTCTTCTTCCATTGTCTTTAAATGCTGTCCTCCAGCAAGATGGATCATCTGTGCAATTCTGACTTCCTCAGAGATCTCTAATTTTTGGTGCTGATCACAAAACATCCAGGATAGTGCTAATTACTGTTAACACTCATGCAAAAGAATGTTCCTTAGATATAATTTTTCTTTTGTGTGGAATTTCCCCTAGGAGTTTCCTTTTATCCCAGCAGAAACAGCTCTGTGTTCCTTAATATATATGATGTATCAGTAGGAGCATTTTCAAGGTGTAAAGATTCTATGTAGCAGCACAGAACATGGAATACCTCAAAACAGCAGCTCTCAAAGTGTGGTTCCCAGACCAGGAGCATTAGCATCTTCTGGGAACTTGTTAAAAATGCAAATTCTCAGGCTCACCCAAACCTCCTAAATCAGATGCTCTGGGGGTGGGGTCCAGGGATTTGTGTTTTAACAAGCTCACTGGGGGAGTCAGAACTTCTGCTTCAGAGGGTGCTTAAATACTTACTCTGGGTCATTTGTGGGCCTGCCTTCATGCACTTTCAGGAAGGGACAAAATGCTTGAGGGATGGCTGCCCAGCAGGGTTGTTTGTTGTCATTGCTTAGTCATGAATGACATGAGAAAGGTATACTTTTATACTTTTTGTGTGTGGTGTTGTTATAGATAGGCCTTCAACTTTTGGAGGTGGCTTTGGTTTCTTTTGTTGGTTATGACCAACAGCAGGAAATAGAATGCCATAAATCCTTGTTTCCAGGGTTACCTCCTTGCTGCTGATAACAGACAGGAAATTAAAACAATCCATGATAGTGTTTTGTTCTTATTAGCCACAGATGGTAGCTTTCAGATATGTTGGAGCAAAACATAAATAAATACAGCAGGGAGACTTCATTACTGAAGAAAAATGATTAGGCTGGGTCAAGTTTATAGTCTGGGTCCATTTTAATGAAATGGGATATAGGCAAAGCATCAAGGCTCCGTTATCACACAAAGCATCACAGCGTATGGGGTCGCTAGTTGTTTTCTTTTTAGTTTAGTTTTGAGTATGTAAAACATTTACATGATTTCAAAGTCAAAATTATGTAACAAATTTTATTCAAAGATGTCTCATTTTATCATATCCCTTTTTGCCTGTTCTTTTAGTCCTTTATGGGTAATCATTTTTATTTGCTTTTTGATTTATTCTTCTAGTGTTTCCTTTTGAAGATAAGTGTATATATGTCTGTATATGTTCGTATCTCCTTTCGACTTTTACACAAAAGGTTTCATAATATACCACAGCTTTTAAACTTTTTTTGTTTTTTATTATTTTTTTTGGCCGCACTGCGCAGCACGCGGGATCTTACTTCTCCAACCAGGGATAGAACCAGTGGCCCTGGCAGTGGAAGTGTGGAGTCTTAACCACTGGACTGCCAGGGAAGTCCCTGTATGCCAGTTTTTTTTTAAAGTTAGCTCTATTAAGGTGTAACTTATATTCAATAAAATTTACCAACTTTATGTGCACAATTTGAATTTTGACAAACTCATAGCCACCAGTACAACAAAGGTTTAGATGGTTTCCATCAACCAAAAAAAAATGTCTTTATATCCTTTTGCAGCCAATCCTCTGTCGCACCTCTGTGGTCTCTGGTAAACTTTCTGTCTGCTTTCTATCACTATATTTGCTTTTCCTAGAATCTCACATAGTTTTTTGTGTGTGTATGTCTTTGACTTCTTTTACTTAGTATAATTCTTCGGAGATTCAACCATCTTAGTACATGTATCATTATTTTATCCCACCTTATTGCTGAGTAGTGTTCCATTGCTTATATATTCCAGTTGATGGGTATTGTTCTGTTGTGTGTTTTTTTTAGATTAATTTATTTTTAAAAATTTATTTAGGGCTTCCCTGGTGGCGCAGTGGTTGAGAGTCTGCCTGCCGATGCAGGGGACACGGGTTCGTGCCCCGGTCCAGGAAGATCCCACATGCCGTGGAGCGTCTGGGCCCGTGAGCCATGGCTGCTGAGCCTGCACGTCTGGAGCCTGTGCTCCGCAAAGGGAGAGGCCACAACGGTGAGAGGCCCGCGTACCGCAAAAAAAAAAAAAAAAAAAATATATATATATATATATATATATATATATATATTTATTGGCTGCATTGGGTCTTTGTTGCTGTGCACAGGCTTTCTCTAGTTGCGGTGAGTGGGGGCTACTCTTTGTTGAGCTGTGCGGGCTTCTCATTGTGGTGGCTTCTCTTGTTGTGGAGCACGGGCTCTAGGGGCACGGGCTTCAATAGTTGTGGCTCGTGGGCTCTAGAGTGCAGGCTCAGTAGTTGTGGCGCATGGGCTTAGTTGCTCCGCGGCACATGGGATCCTCCTGGACCAGGGCTTGAACCCGTGTCCCCTGCATTGGCAGGCAGATTCTTAACCACTTCGCCACCAGCGAAGTCCCTCTGTTGTGTTTTTTAAAAGTTTTTATTCTGAAATAATTTTAGACTTACAGAATAATGATAAAAATAGTAAGAGAGATTCTCTATATACCCTTTCCCCAGCTTCCTCTAATGCTAACATCTCCCATGGCCATGGTGCAATCATCAACACTATGAACAAAACTACAGGCTTTATTTGGATTTTAGTTTTTCTGTTGCTTTTAGTTGTCATGTGTCTTTAGTCTCCTCTAGTGTGGACAGTTCCTTAGTCTTTCCATGTCTTTTAATTTTTTAATTAATTAATTATTTTTTTGGCCACGCCGCGTGGCCTGTGGGATCTGAGCTCCCCGACCAGGGATTGAACCCAGGCCCACAGCAGTGAGAGTGCGGAGTCCTAGTCACTGGACCACCAGGAAGTTCCCTCCACGTCTTTTTAAAAAGAGTTCTTCTTTAGGTATTTTGTAGAATGTCCCTCAACTTGTGTGGTGATTAGACTGCAGTTACAGATTTTGGGGAAGAATTCCACAGAGGTGATGTGCCCTTCTCATGGTCTTATGTCAGGAGCTACATGATATCAATATGTCTTATTACTGGTAAAGTTAACCTTAATTATTTGATTAAAGTGGTGTCTGCCAGGTTTCTCCATAGTAAATTTATTACTTTTCCTTTTCTGCAGTCTGTTCCTTAGAAGCAAATTATTGCTTTTTAAATTCTGGTGTACATCAATGTGTATGGGAACATAGTTTAGCAACTCTCTTAATTATAGTAATAGTAATAATATTATCTGTTGCATACCCCACCTGCATATTTCTAAACACAAGTGGATTATCTCATTTAATCCTCAGGATACCTCTTTGAAGTAGATACTTTTTTCATGCCCCTTTTTTTTTTTTTTTTTTTTTTTGCGGTACGCAGGCTTCTCCTTGTTGTGGCCTCTCCCGTTGAGGAGCACAGGCTCCAGACGCGCAGGCTCAGCGGCCATTGCTCACGGGCCAAGCCACTCGGCGGCATGTGGGATCTTCCCGGACCGGGGCACGAACCTGTGTCCCTTGCATCGGCAGGCAGACTCTCAACCACTGCGCCACCAGGGAAGCCCCCCATTTTTTTTTTAAATATTTGTTACTGTTTTTCTATTTCGCTGTCCTTATTCTTTGTTCCTATTTTTTCCACTTTTTCTGCCTTTTGTGGTTTTTAAAATTTTTTAAGATGTTGGGGGTAGGAGTTAATTTATTTATTTATTTTTGCTGTGTTGGGTCTTCGTTTCTGTACGAGGGCTTTCTCTAGTTGTGGCAAGTGGGGGCCACTCTTCATCGCGGTATGTGGGCCTCTCTTGTTGCAGAGCACAGGCTCCAGACGTGCAGGCTCAGTAGTTGTGGCTCACGGGCCTAGTTGCTCCGCGGCATGTGGAATCTTCCCAGACCCGGGCTCGAACCCATGTCCCCTGCATTAGCAGGCAGATTCTCAACCACTGCGCCACCAGGGAAGCCCCTCATGCCCATTTTATAGCTGAGAAGATTGAGGCACAGAGTGCCTTGCCCAAGGTTCAGCAGTTAGCAATGGAGCCAGATGCTAACATAAGCCTAACTTGAGGGCCAGCATTTAACACGTGCCACATGGTTGTTGTCAGAGCTTAGAATGGGGTTGCTCTCATTTTTTGCCAGAGAAAACAAATGAACACTTCCTATATTTGACAATTCTCTTTTGTTCTTTAAGAAAAATTTTTTTGTTTTTACTTTCAGGAAGATTCCTTGTGTGACTAAAGATTTTAGTCAGCTATGCATGGCAGTAACATTACATTAAAATCATGGAAAACTCCAAGATACTTCAGGGAGCATTGAGGATCTATTTTTGGACTTCTTTCAAAAATAGGACTGAAGGTTAGGACAGAGTATTCAGAAGAGAAAACTGCTTTTGGAGGAATATTTACTTAAAGAATGGCCCTGAGCCTTTTCCTCCCTGGATTTTTTTAGCCTTTCTTAACCAGGGTGTCATGTTTATCTGTGTGTCCAAACCCCACATGTTCACTTTTGTTTACCACACTAATAACTGCTGTATTACACAGTCAAATGTGTCTCTGAATAGCCTAAATCGGGGGATGACAACTGCGGTTAAATGATAACTCAATATCTGTGAGCCTCTCTTCTGGTAGCAACGGAGCCACTGAAGGTCAGGCTGTGTGGGTGTACATTTGCACATCTTCCCTGTGACTCACTCAGCAGCTTGCCTTTCCAAGGGGAAATAGCAGTATGTGGCTACAAAGCTCTGTTCTTCTCCTCCCTTCTGTCTCATGCTGTGTAGATTGGGTATCCCTAAATCACTGAAATCACATACCTAGATGACTTGAATGTATCTAGTCTGCCAAGCTGTTCAGATATGAGTGCAGTTTTTAAAAATAAAGTTTTTGTTTCTAAATGTGTGTTGTAAGCCTGGCCATATATGACAGAGTCCACAGGTTAAACAAGACACTGTTCATCACCCAAAGCCAACCTGGACAGGCACACACATAAAAACTATGGAATTAATTTCCTTAGGAAGGGAGGAGGAAGGCAACTGTTTAGAATGAGTCTATGCTTGCATACAATAACTAGAAAATTTTATAAGAATAGAAAATTATTTGGGGTGGTAATAACAGAGGTCAAGTTTATGGGTATCTGGATCTAGCTTCAAAAATCAGAGAGGTAAGAATTGGTTTTATCTCAGATATAGTTTTCTACACATTTGTTATAGAGAAAGTGTTAGGTACAGGAAAATGTAAGGAAGAAAGTGAAAGTAGACCATTCCTATCACCAGAAATACCCACTCTTTTGTTTTGCATAATCTATCTCCTTTCTTCCCTCCCTCTTTTTCTCTCCCTCTCCTATGCTACAAATACATTGGTAATCCTGCATTTTCTATGTAATACCACATCATAAGGATTTTCCCCACCACTTAAAGAAAAAGACTTTGCTAATGTGGTGGGAGAAAAATAACTAGTTTTAATTTGCATGCCATTAATATTTTAGTTAGGATTAACATTCTTACGTTATTCTTATGTTGACTGTCAGTTCACACGTACCTACAGGGTGTTAGCTTTTCTATTCTTTATCTTACTATAAAATTGGAAACGTTACTAAAGCAAGCCTCTGATTTCAGATGTCCTAAATGATGCTATATTTGATGAAGATCATGATGAGATGGTGATTGTGAAGGACATAGACATGTTTTCCATGTGTGAACATCATCTAGTTCCATTTGTTGGAAAGGTAAGTTTTTCTATGTTGTCTCCTAACAGTGTTTAAAAGCACAATGACAGTTTTAAAGTTAGGATAATTATATTTTAAATTATCACCTGCTAATTCCTAATATCCCAGATATTTAGAATTACACATAAACATTTACTCTTTATCAACCCTACTAATCTAATAGCTGGAAATTAACAAAATAAAAACAAAGTAGCACAAGGCCCTCTGGGCAAGCATTTCACAGTAAATACCATGTTAATAGGTTAAAATAATGAGATTAAAGACCATCTTTTTTTTTTTAGGTAGCTGCTGCAGGCTCTGAAAACCTTTGCCCTTTATTTTGACTTGATCCAAGATATACTTTTGTATAATATGACATGAGCAGTAATGATTGCAGAATATCTTGTGGCAGAGGTTATAGTATTAGTGGGTTTAATTTGTTTCCAACCCTTTCTATTTTAGGAAAAATGAATCTGTGAGCTAGATAATGTTATCTAGTCTGCCGTAGTTAAACATACCTTTTGAGAACATGTGGGTTACCAAGAGTTGTCCTTTTCTCTTCCCTCCCCCATATCATAATTTTATTTTATTTTGGCTTTTTATTAACAATTTTCAAATAGAAGACTTACAGGAAATAGTGGTATGAATATCTAAACACCCATCACCTAAATTTAATGTGTTAACATTTGCTTCATATTTTTTTGACCGTAATGGCTTTTATTATGTTGAGATATATTCCCTCTATATCCACTTTGGTGAGAGTTTTTGTCATGAGTGGATGTTGAATTTTATCAAATAATTTTTCTGCATCTATTGAGATAATCATGTGGTTTTTGTCTTTCCTTTTCTTAACGTGGTGTATCACATTGATTTGTATGTTGAACCATCCTTGCAACTCTGGAATGAATCCAACTTGATCGTGGTGTGTGATCCTTTTTATGTATTATTGGATTCAGTTTGCTAACATTTTGTTGAGGATTTTTGCATCTATATTCATCAAAGATATTAGCCTGTAATTTTCTTTTATTTGTAGTGTCTTTGGTTTTGGTATTAGGGTGATGGTGGCTTCCTAGAATGAATTTGAGAGTGCTTCCTCCTCTTCAGTCTTTTGGAATAGTTTGGGAAGGATAGGTATAAGTTCTTTGTATGTTTGGTAGAATTTCCCCAGTGAAGCCATCAAGTCCTGGACTTTTGTTTGCAGGGAGGTTTTGTTTTTAAATTTTTTATTACAGATTCTGTTTCACTTCTAGTGATTGGTCTGTTCAAATTATCTTTCTTCTTGACTCAGTTTTGACAGGCCATAGGTTTCTAGAAACTTGTCCTTTTCTTCCAGGTTGTCCAATTTGTTGGTATACAACTGTTTATAGTATTGTCTTATGATTTTTTTTTTTTTTTTTTTGGTATTTCTGCAGTATTGGTTGTTATTTCTCCTCTTTCACTTCTTGTATATTTGGGTCCTCTCTCTTTTCTTCTTGGTGAGCCTGGCTAGAAATTTGTCTGTTTTATCTTTTCAAAAACCAGCTCTTGGTTTTATTGATCTTTTCTATTTTTTTTAAATCTCTATTTTGTTTTCTTTCTGATCTTTATGATTTCCTTCCTTCTGCTTACTTTGGGTTTTGCCTGTTCTTCTTTTTCTAATTCTTTAGGTAATAGGTTAGGTTGTTTGAGATTTTTCTTATTTGAGGAAATCCTGTATTGCTATGAACTTCTCTCTTAGAACTGCTTTTGCTGCATTCCATAGATTTTTGTAAGGTTGTGTTTTTATTGTTGTTTGTCACAAGGTATTTTCTGATTTCTTCTTTGATTTCATCATTGACCTATTGGGTTTTTAGTAGCATATTATTTAGTCTCCATGTGTTTGTTTTTTTGTTTTGTTTTTTCCTGTGTTTCTTTGTGGTTGATTTCTCATGTCATACCATTGTGGTCAAAAAAGATGCTTGAAATAATTTCTGTCCTCTTAAATTTGTCGAGGTTTGTTTTATGACCTAGTATATGGTCTATTCTAGAGAATGTTCCATGTGTGCTTGAAAAGAATTTTTTTTTTTAATGTAGTGTCCATCCTATAGATATCAGTTAAGGCCAACTAGTCTAGTGTCATTTTAGGACCTCTGTTGCCTTATTGATTTTCTGTCTGGAAGATCTATACATTGATGTCAGTGAGGTGTTAAAAGTCTCCTACTATTATTGTTTTCCTGTCACTTTCTCCCTTTGTTACTATTTTTATATATTTAGGTATTCCAAAATGGATGCATATATGTTAATGAGTATAATATCCTCTTCTTGTATTGATCCCTTTATTATATAATGTCCTTGTCTTTCTTTATGGACTCTGTTTTAAAGTCTATTTTGTTCAATATGAGTATTGCTACCTCTGTTTTCTTGTCATTTCTATTTGGATGAAATATCTCTTTTCATCCCTTCACTTTCAATCTGTGTGTGTATTTTGCCCTGAAGTGAGTCTATTGTAGGCAGTGCATTTTAGTTTCTTGTCTTTTTATTCAGTCTGCCACTCTATGTCTTTTGATGGGAGCATTTAGTCCATTGACATTTAAAGTAATTGTTGATCGGTATGTACTTATTGCCATTTGAAACCCTGTTTTCCAGTTGATTTTGTAGTTCTTCTTTGTTCATCTCTTTATGTTTTTCCTTTTGTGGTTTAATGGTTCTTTTTTATATTATGCTTGAGTTCCTTTCTTTTTGGTTGTTGTGAATCTGTCATGTGTTTTTGATTTGTGGTTATCCTGGTTTTCAAGTATGTTGACCCATAACTATATCTACTTGCTTTAAACTGATATTCATATCATATAAGTTTGAACGTGTTCTAAAAGATCTACATTTTTATACTCTCCTTTCCCATATTTTATGGCTTTGATGTCCCATTTTACATCTTCATGTTTATTCTTTTGCTGTTAATTCTAGTTATAATTGCATTTACAAATTTTTTTGATTTTTTTGCAGTGTAAATAATGTAAACATTATTTACAATGTCATCTTAGTTTCAGGTGTACAGCACAGTGATTCAGTTATTGTTTTTTAATCTATGTACTGGCTTATTTAAGTGATCTTCAGTCCTTTTATATATTTGCTTTTCTTTTTTTTTATATTTTATTTTTGGCTGCATCAGGTGTTAGTTGTAGCATGTGGGATCTTTCATTGTGGCATGCAGGCTCTTCATTGCGGCGCTTGGGCTTCTCTGTAGTTGTGGCACACAGTCTCCAGAGCGCATAGGCTCTGTAGCTGTGGCACACAGGCTCATTAGTTGTGGAGCATGGGCTCAGTTGCCCCATGGCATGTGGGATCTTAGTTCCCTGACCAGGGATCAAACCCACGTCCCTTGCATTGGAAGGTGGATTCTTAACCACTGGACCACCAGGGAAGTCCCATATATTTGCTTTTCCTATTGTGATTTTCCCCTATCCTATAGATTCTTTTTTGTTTTAATTGAGAACATTTTTTTAAATTAATTTAATTTTGGCTGCATTGGGTCTTCATTGCTGCACACAGGCTTTCTCTAGTTGTGGTGAGTGGGGGCTACTCCTTGTTGCAGTGTGCGGGGTTCTCATTGCAGTGGCTTCTCTTTGTTGTGGAGCACGGGCTCTAGGCGCGCAGGCTTCAGTAGTTGTGGCTTGTGGGCTCTAGAGCACAGGCTCAGTAGTTGTGGCGCACGGACTTAGCTGCTCCGCGGCATGTGGGATTTTCCCAGACCAGGGCTCGAACCCGTGTCCCCTGCACTGGCAGGTGGATTCTTAACCACTGTGCCACCAGGGAAGTCTCCCTATAGATTCTTGCTTCTCTGCTATTTAGAGAAGACCTTTCAATATTTCTTTAAGGGTAGGTTTAGTATTGCTGAATTCTTTTAGTTTTTGCTTGTCTGAGAAATTCTTTCTCTCTCCTATTCTAAATTATATTCTTGCTGGGTAGAGTTGCAGGTTTTTCCCTTTCAGGACTTTGAATATATCATGCCACTCACTTCTGGCCTGCAAAGTTTCTGCAGAGAAGTCTGCTGCTAGCCTTATGGGGGTTCCCTGGTAACTGACTGTTTTTCTCTTGCTGTCTTTAGAATCCTTACATTAACTTTTGCCACTTTAATTATCATATATCTTGGTCTGGGTCTGTTTGTGTTCATCTTGTTTGGAACCCTCTATCCTTCCTGTACCTGAATGTATTTCATTCTTTAGGTATGGAAAGTTTTAAGCCATAATTTCTGATACATTTTTGATCTTCTCTCTTTTCTCCATCTGAAACCCGTTACGAGTTGGTTGGCACACCTTATATTATCCCATAGTTCTCATATGGTGCTTTCATTTTTTTTGTTTGTCTTTCCTCCTGCTGTTCTGATTTCCATTATTCTATCTCTCAGATCACTTATTTGTTCTGTTTTATTGCTTCTAGATTGGTTTTTGTCTTGGGAATTGAGTTATCTAATTTTGATTGGTTCCTCTATAGTTGCTAGTTTCCCGTTACAGTGATCTGCATTTCTATCTATAATCCTTTAGCATTTTTATTACCTATATTTTCAACTTGGGGTCTAGTTGACTGGTAAAGCCTGTTTCATTATTAGTTCTTTCAGGGGATTTCTCTTGTCCTTTTAATTGGGAGTAGTTCCTCTGCTTTTTCATTTTACTTAACTGTTTCTCCTAAATTCATAAAGTTAATCTTCTGTGGTCTTGAAGGGGTGTTTTAATGTGGGAGTGTCCCTGTGTAGACTGTGTGAGTCCAGTATTTTTTGATGCAAGGGATGTTTTTGGTATGCATGCCAGCCACGTCTTTCCTCAAAGTGTACTGGCTGTCATCCTCCTGATAGCGGATGTGATTGGTGGTGTGTCCAGAGCCTGAGCTGGATGTCGGGTAAGGCCTCCTCTTTGCTCCGTGGCTGTCACACATGGGGTGGGGTGTGCTCCCCCATTGTTGGAGCAGAAGCCCAGAGGGCCAGGTTCAGTAAGGCTCCATGGCCCTTGAATGCATGCCCTGTCTCAAAGCATGTGACTGCTGAAGCAGGTGAAGCCCACATGGTCACAGTGAACCCAGGCACCGCCCACGCAGGTGTCCGCACCTCTGCTCAGCAGTAGCCCAAGGCCATGTCCCTTTCTCCGTTGTGTTCATCCCAGGCCTAGCTGTAGGCTGTGATGTGGAGTGGGCTGGTGCAGGGGGCCAGGGTGCGATGACTGCAGGAATCCAGGTGCTTGTGCTGCTGCCTGGGACCTGGGCTGCCTCTGTGGTGGACCTCTTCCAGGACCTATCTGCCCCAGATCTGGCACCGAGCTGTAGTGTGGGGTGGGCGGACCTGGAGTGCTCCTGGCAGGTAGTGAGCCACTGTTTACTCCTCCCCAGAGGCTGTCCACCCCAGACGTTTCTGTGGTGCCACCCAGTGTGTGTGCTGACCAAGTCTGCCATGGCTGGACTGCCCCTACTGTGTGAATGCTGACAGTGGACTTTGAGTTTTGGCCCAGACCACACCCCAGGCCCTCTGGACTATCTCTTTGCAGCTAGGCTGGGTCCTCTCTCAGGACTTGTCCATCCGGGATTCAGTGCCTAAGCCCTGTGTGTACTAGCAGCACCCCTCCCGGCCCTGGCAAGCGTTTTGGACTGGCAGTGTGGCCAGGTGGAAGCCAGCGGTGCCCTCTCTCCCGATTGCTGGCCAGCCAGCTTGCGCACTCCTTGCAAGCAGAGTCCAGGCCCCTCTAGCCCCTCTGTCTATTCCAGCAAACCTCCCAGTAGGCAAGGGGGCCCCTCAGGGCTTGGGCCTGCCCCTGTGGACCTTCCCTCCTTCACAGATCCCTCCCAGGGGCACCGGTCCTGTCCTGATGCCTTTTTTTTCTCATCTTACCCGGTTACACAGAGAACTTTCTTATAGCTTTGGTTATATAAGAAATCTGCCAGTTTCCAGTTGGTTTTCTGTATGAATTGTTCCAGGTGTAGATGGATTTTTGATGTGCCTGTTGGGGGAGGTGAGCTCTACATCCTTCTGCTCCGCCCTCTTGATCCTCCTCTTGCATGCATTTCTCTTGGAATATACCTAGGAGTGGATGTACAGGGACACAGGGTATACCTGTGTTCAACTTATTAAATACAGACTTTTAGTTTTCCAAATTGGTTGTATCAGTTTACATTTCATATACTCTCATGAGTCCTAGTCACTTCACATCCTCATCAACATTTGGCACTTTCAGTCTTTTTAAGTTTAGTATTCTGATGTGTATGTAGTGGTATCTCTTTTTAAAACCTTTTATTACAGAAAATTTCAAACATATCTAAGAATAGGTATATTAGTATATAACGTTCCACATTCCCATCAACCAGTTTCAACAGTTATCAGTAAAGGACCAGTCTTGTTCTTTATACGTCCCCACTGGACTATTTTGAAGCAAATCCTAGATAACATTGTTTTTTTTCTATAATTTCTTCCAGCATATTTCTCTAAAAGATAAGGAATTTTTTAAAGAAACATAACTGATTTGATTATCAACCTAAAAAGTTGGCAGTAAATCCTTCAATATATTGAAGTATGTTATAGACAACACGACTCTTCATTACTAATCATTAATACCTATCTCTAAAATATTCTTACTTATCCTCAGTAGCACTACCACAGACAAAAGTAACAGTAATTCCTAAATAGCATCTAATAACTAACTGCTATTTACATGTTTCCAGGTGTCTCAGCTGTCTTGTTGGTTTAAACCAGAATCCAAATAAGGGTTACACATTTGCACTCGCATTGCATTTGGTTGTTATTCATCTTAAGTCTCTTAATCTACAATAATCTCCTCCGCCAGCCCCACCTCCAGCCCCACCCCAATGATGTTCTTTACTGGAGAAACTAGTCCAGTTGTTGTCTAGGCCAGTTGTCTGTAGAGAGTCTCAGTTTCTGTGTTTGCTCCATTCAATCTCTGCATTTTTCTATAAACTGGATTAGATCTAAAACTTCCTAAGTTTAAGGTTAAACATATTTGACAAGAGTAGTTCATCAGGGTGGGGGTGCTGAGGATTCCGTATTCCATCACATGAGGAGGCATATATGATCTGGTAGTCATACAACTAATGATGCTGGGCCGTGACAGCAGGGTTATGTATTTTCAGAAATGAGGGAACCTTTGAGCTCATGGCTACCTTTTATTTTAAGTGAGAATATCAGGCTCAGGAAGCTGTGAATTGTCCAAGAGGACATAGGGAGTTAGTGACTTGGCTGGGGTCAGACCCAGGAACTTGATCCTATACTCAGCCTCTCTCCACTATATCCTCCTACCTTCTGCTTTGATTACTTCTGTGTCTGTGTTCTTACTAAGTCGGTTTTTAAACATACTGTTCAGTGATGATTGCCTAAAGCGGCCATTTACAGGGATTCCCTGGTGGTCCAGTGGTTAGGACTCCGTGCTTTCACTGCCAAGGGCCCAGGTTCGATCCCTGGTCAAGGAGCAAAGATCCCACAAGCCGCATGGCATGACCAAAAAAAATTAAGTGACCATTTAAATGACACGATCTTTGGGAAGACTAAAAATAGTATAAACAAATAAATTATAGCTCTGTATATAAGTGTATAAATTTCAAGTGGTACTTCTGTACCTTGGTTCTATGGGAAAGTTTGAACTCTAATTTTTCTTTGAAATACCCAATGTTCAGGTGCTACTCACCTTTCTCCTTCTGCTGAGCAGGAAGGCAATGAATTGGTATTCTCAGACTCCCAAAGCATAGTGCCTAATAGATGAAAAAAAACCCCCCACTAATTACTCCTGGATTATTCAAGTGTACAGTAAATATTAGGTGAACAAATGCAACAAATGCTGGCAAACCATGATGCAAATGAGTTGATCATTTTATATTAGGTAAATTGATTGCCTATAAGTGACCATTTATTAATCTTTTTGGAGAACTAATATTCTCTCATACTTAACACTTGGCTGAAAGACATGTAACTTTTTCATATTAATCATTGCTTTTTAAGATTATAGAAATGGCTTTGCCTTATAGTAGGTCCTACAAGAACTTAGGTCTTAGGATCCAGATTCTTTCTGAGTCACAACTTGTAGCTGTGTCCTTTTCTTCCTGTCAGGAGGATGGTGTTCTCTAGCAGCTTAGAAATGGGACTGCTCAGGATGACAAAGAGCACAGAGACCCTCTTTCTGTGCAACAGGGCAAGATTTTTAAGGCCACCATGATGAGTAGAATGGCAATATTTATCCCTACAGTTTCAGCCATTTAAAGGAGGTTTTCTTAGCTACATTTTAATGTTGCTGTGGGATAATTAGCACTTTTCTGAGAAAGTTTCCCCTCAACAGAGGAAAGATTTTAAGAATAGTATCAAGAGTTTAACTTCACCAGGAAATACCACAACTATACTTCAAATTTGTCATTTTATTAATAGTCATTCTTATTTTCCTTTTACTTAATTTATGTGATTTTTTAACTGCTTATGTAAGCGCTTCATTTTCTATGTCTTAAAGCTTCTAGATGTTTTAAGAATATGTTTTCATTGTGTTGAACTGCACTGTAAGTATACTGTATTATGTTTCCTTTCATCACAAAGAAGTACTGTGTTTTCACTTAGCTCATGATTTCTGTCTCTTCTCTGAAGGTCCATATCGGTTATCTTCCTAACAAGCAAGTTCTTGGCCTCAGCAAACTTGCTAGGTAAGTATGACTGTGTAATGAATAAGAGGACAGGTTTATAGGACCTGCCCCTACATGGTGAGAATCTTATCAGGCTTTGTCTCTTGATCAATGTGGATCTAACTTGGAAGGTACATTCCAACTTACTTTATAGTTGCAGAGACAATATATAGACAATAAGTATAATCTAAGACAGACTAAGAGGACCTGAAAACACAAATGCCCTTTCCTTCTCGCTCCCCTATTGCCTGCCTTCCTTCTCCATCTCCCACCTGCACATCCTTGAAGCCTTACCTCATACTTCTCTCTGTAGAGCCTTCGCTGACTGGAGAGGACCCGAGGGTGCATTCAGTTCAGCCCCCATTCTTTAAGGGTGTTTTAGCTAACTGCGGGGGAGAGGAAACTGGAACAGAGGTCTAACTGCACTGCTCTTTGATGTGGGGCCCTCAACCCTGCCTTCCACTGTACCTGGGTACCTCCACACATCTCTTCATCCTGTAGGACCAGTTGGTTCACGTCTGGTTCCGTTGCTTCTACAGACCCAAGACCATGCCTTCCTTGGCTTTTTCAGCTTTTTTTTTTTTTTCCCCCCTCAGCTTTATTCTGAGACAATACTAACTCTCTCTATTTCTCTTTCTGCTACAGTCTTTTTTCATTCTTTATCCTGTGGGTTCTGGCCTTTGCTACCATTTTTGAGTTTTAGGAAAGAGTGGTGATATATACAAGCATGGTCTCCTGTGTTTAACTAGAAGTCAAATTGAGGGTTAGTGTTCATATATCTCTGATAGGGACAATAAAATATTGGAGACTAGACCTAAATACCCTTTCGTGTAGTTTCCTTGTATAGAGTTAGCGAGTTGTGGGTGATGGGGAAATATTGGGAGGTGTCTGTGTTAAAGGAGAGTTAAAATGAAGGAGTAGGTAATGAAATGCTAGCAAGAGTCCCCCTCCTTCTAAAAATAAACCAAGCTAAGTTTGGATAACTTGACTGAGGTAAAAGTGACCATATCAAAATTGGAATAAACATACCTTTGTGATCAACTGACTATCTGTGGCTCTGATATGTTCCTGCTTCTTCTCCACTTAGACGGTCCTGAAATGGTGGTCCAGATCTTTTTCAATTCTGTGTTGGACTCTGTAAACACCGCCCCTGCAATCTGACGCCTGCTCTCCACAGCTGTTCTTTTTACTTTGTTTTCACTTCCACTTTCTTACTCATTTCTTCTAGGGATTAAGGAGAAAGTAGGTAGAAGAGACAAATTTAACTTCCCTAGTTTCTGACTAGTTTCCCTAGTTTCATTCCTACTTGGCAATCTCACTACCACACAGGACTACTTGGTAGCATGAAAGGATGTTCTTACATCATAAATATAATTGCTTCACTGCAATCAGGCTCTTAATACAAATGCAAACATGTTGGTGCCTTTCAGTGATCTGTACCCAATGGCAGTGCCAAGGAGTGGCTGAAAAATAGTATTGGTGGTGATGGGGGTAATCAACCTTATTATAATTTCTATTAGCGACCTCCTCTCCAATAACTTACTCCCAAGCGATAGTTATATCAGCTGCATACAAGTGTCTTTATTATAATTGGTTATTCTTACCATTTTATAATACATAGTCTAAGATCAGCAGGCGTGCTGTGCAGACACAGCTGTAGGCTCACTCCCCTGGTTCCCTCTCTTCCAGCAAGATTGCCAATCCTCCACCTTATATAGAAATCCTGGCACTGCTCCTGCCTGTATCAGACTGCCCATGTGTGAAAGGTGTAGCATAGACAGTTTTCATATTATAAAAAGCTTGGCAGACCACACTAGGCCATGGTCTTAATGTAAGCAGTCTTCTCTAGAAGACCATACTGTGTAGGCCGTGGGTAACACTTTATAGAAATGGATTCGAGAGTGATCTAGTGAGATCTTGGAAAAAGTGGTGACTTGGAGGTGGAAGGGAATAGTCTTTGGTTATTTCCTTTCCTAGTGAAAGGAAAAGCTCTCCAATAATTAAGCTTTTATGAGCAATACAAAGGAGTTAATTATTAGCATGGGGATTTGTCCTTACACTAATAGGATTAAAACGTAAGAAAAAAAAAATGGAGCAGTAAACCAAAGAACTGAACTCAGATATTTTGTAAAAATTTTGAATAAAGGGTCTGTTAAATGAAACAGGAGACTAAGATATTATCCAACTGCTTATTCCTTATAAGAAGTTGGAATATTTAGGGAATGAAGAGGAATAAATAAGGCTAAATGTCTTGGCAAAACTTCACTGCTCATTTTAATCTTGTATGTGAAGTTTGTTATATGCTTGCCTTTAAACGAATGACCTTTCAGTGCCAGGGAAGTCAAATATCAAACAGTAAAGCTTTAAGTAACAAGAAAATGCCAAAAGTGAGTTGATCTGGTTTAACTCTAGTAGAATTCTAGAGTAAATTTAGTTTGAATAGAAATTCCTTCTGCTGAAAATCCATTGAACATGTATTTTCTTGAATTAGAAAATTGAGTGAACACAATTAAATCTTGAATATAGAATTGTAGTGCCTCAGGTAGCCATGGTTCAACTGTTGGTCACCTACTGTGAAAGGACAATGTGCCAGTTATCATGGCTGCTAGAGAGAAGTAGGACAGAGCCACTGACCTCAAGGAGAGTGGACAGTACTCGGCAGCAGGTGCCACAGACGTGCCTGGTTAGGAGGTCTGAGTTCAGAGAAGCCAGGATGGCTGTGGCCAGGCAGGACTGAGGAGACCCAGAGGTAGAGGGCTGAACAGAATTCTGAACAGAAGAGAAATTCCTATAGGTATAGTTAATGCATAAACAAAGGCAAATCAGAGGGTAGGAGCAAGACATCTCCCAGTGGATGGGGAGCAGGTTGATTGATACAAGAGATTTAGGCAGAGGTGACTGGGAGATAGTTAACAAGGGTAGATTAGATCACAAAGGGAACATTAGATTACAAAGGGAACATTGTTTTCTTGTTTCTCTATGCTATAAAAGTGACATACCAGTTAAACTTAAATACAAGTGAGTGCGTAAAGGGAAAACTTTTCTTTCCTATTTCCATTCCCCACTAGAGATCTTTCACTATCCTTCTGGAAGATTTCAGTGCAAACACAAACATGTAGCCTTAAAACTACTAGCTAAACAAGGCAAAAGGGGATCATATCCTATATTCTATACTACTTTTTTTTTAAAACTTAAAATACCTTGAAATTCCTTGGACATCTTTTAGTCTAAAAAAGTTCCTTTTAATGGCTACATAGTATTTCTTTAATATAATTCATTTAACCAGTCTTTGATATAAGTATAGCCTACAGTTTGAGACTACTGTCAAAAATGGGAAAAAGAAGAACTTTGGTGAACACGTCCTTATCTATTTCCTTACTCTGAGTCTGTAAGATTGGAGTAGGATTTGCTGGGTTAAGGGTAGCTAAATTTTTGATATTACCAAATCGCTCTCCAGAAAAGATCATACTGATCTATACTCTAATAATAGATTAAAGGTGTGTGTTTCTCTACCCTTTTGCCAACACTGGCAAACACTGAAGAGTGTGAAACCCAAACAGGTAAGTAAAAAATGGTACCTGTTGTTTTAATTTTCATTTAATCGGGTGAGGCTGAATTTTTTCAGGAACTTCCTGCTCTTAGTCTTTGCTAATTTTTCCATTGGGTTGCTTGTCTTTTTATTACTGATCTGTATGAGCTCTCTGAATATTAAAGCTGCAAATAATTTTTCCAGGCTTGTCATTTGTCTGTTTTCTAGTAGTAGTTTTCATGAAGTTTAAAACCTATGTAACCATAAACTCATGTTTTTTGGGGTTATTTTTATGGCTTTATTTTTATATTTAGATCTTTGCTTCATCTGGAAATGTATTTTGGGGCAAAGAGTAAGGAGGAATCCATCCATTGCTGTTGTATGCTCACTGACCCCCTGTAACACCTCCACTTCCCTCACATCATCACCACGCTGCCTTCTTGCTATCCTCGCTGCCACTCTCTGGGCCTTCATGTTCCTCCTGGGTTATGTGTTAAATTCCTAACTCCTGTCCTCTCATATGCTCCTGTCCTCCTCATATGCTGCTAGGATGTTCTTTCGCAAGTGTGGATTTGACAAAAGCTATGGAGCTGCGAAGGGGCAGCATTAATAAAGTTCAAGCTTCTTACCTTAGCTGACAAGTCCCACTGTGATCTGGCTCTATTCTTGCTCTTCTTTCACTTTTTGCTCTAGCCACACTTGAGAATTTGCAGCCCAGTGTCAAGTCTAGCTTGTCAAGTTATATGAAGGCATCAGAAATACTTCTAAGGTTTGCAAGGGTTAAATTATACCATCCATCCATGGGTTCTTCCTGCAAAAGTATCACCAGATTACTTTCCCAGTTGCCAGAGGAGGAAGAGGAGAGAAAGCATAATGCAAGAGAAAACAGAGGATCGAGCACAGATGTTATAAGACCAGTAAGTAGGCTATTGAAATAAGCTGTCCACTGGGTTAAATCTAGTATCCAACCATGTCCCCCTTTTAAAATAATAAAATGTTAATAAAAATCAAGGCAAAATTTGTCAAAGGGGATAAAGTGAGTTCTCTTATTTTGAGAAGGTTGTATAATAAAAGTGGTCATGAATCTTCATCAAATGGGTTCAAAACAAAACATGAACTGGCTGAAATGCATAGAGAAACTGACAAACCTGAAAGGAGTAGGAACACTAATTACCTCTCAGTCTTTGAAGTGGACAAAAAGGATATACACAGCAGAGTAGTAGAATTTTGGCCAAAAGGTAAGCTTAAACTTAAAAAAATTGAACAGGCTGTTGTGTAACAAGATAACTAGAAATTCAAGATTAAAAACCCAACTATTTAGAAGTCAGAATTTTAAAAAATTCCTTAGACATGATAAAAAATCATGATGCTAACACTATATAAATTGTATACAGTCTTTACTACAAAGCCATTCTTTGGAACTAACACCAACCCTCCCCAAACTCTTCCAAAAGATTTAAGAGGAACCCTTCCAAACTCATTTCAAGACATTATCCTGATACCAAACCAGACAAGGCCACTATAAGAAGAAAATTACAAGCCAATACCCCTGATTAATATAGATGCAAAAATCCACAATATATTAGCAAACTGAAATCAGTAATTCATTAAGAGGATCACACACTATGATCAAGTGGGATTTATTCCAGGGCTGCAAGGATGGTTCAACATTTGCAGACCAATCAATGTGATACACCACACTAACAAAATGAATGATAAAATCATATCTCATTAGATGTAGAAAAGCATTTGACAAAATTCAATATCCATTCATGATAAAAACTCAGAGTAGAAAGGCAACCTACCTCATTGCCTGTGTAATAAAGGCTATATATGACAAGCCCACAGCTAACATCTTACTCAATGGTGACAAGCTGAAAGCATGAGCATCTATCATAAGTTGCTTATAAGTCTGAGAGAATAATTCTATTTAGAAATGAGGGGTTATGTAACTAAGAATATGCTTTAAAAACTTTAAAAAACAGGTTAAAGAAAAAGATGGACAGGAATGAAGCAAGCATTAGAAAACCTGGATCAGCTAGTAACCATTAGAAAAAGTAAAATTAATGTTGGGAGAGGGGTGGAGGGGAAGGGGCTGGACCCAGTCAATTTACTAGGCATTCCTTCAAACTTCTAAGTAACCACTAGTTTTCATGTTGTGTAAGTAATTCAAGAGCATGGAAAAACCTGAAAAGCTATACAGTTAATTAGATGAAGCTGTCTGTCCCTGATAACAAAGCCTGATAAAGCTGTTAATTAGAGACTACCCTCAATTATGAGTAGTCATAAAAATCCTAAATATCAAAAAACCTACTTCAGTAGGCTACAAGTACAGTTTTCATCATCCGAGGAGCTTTACTTCAAGAATACAAAAATAGGTTACATTAAAATTTGAGAACTACTGATTCCAAGAGTATGGTAAACTAGATTGTAATGATATCTTGGTATAGCATACTAAGATATAATGTGTTAACATTTCACACATTAGGGGAAATATGAAGCAGTTATTGTAAGAATCCACAAGAATTACCCAGCACTGGGGCCAAAGTCAGGGTTTTGTCCTCCCTATTTTCCCCTAAATATTCTGGGGAGAGCAGGAAGAACCACCCCTAGGCACATAGTCACAGGTGTGGGGTCAGAATTCACCTGTGTGGTCCTCAAAAAACCCAAGGCAGTTATTTAAGATGTCACTAAGGAGGTAGCCTTCTAGCACCTAGCAGAAACAGTGCATGTTTGGATACTTTTATCCAGGCTTCAAAGAATTCCCACAAATGTTCCTAAGAGCATGTGTTCACTGTAAGAAAAAGAAAGTCACCATGAGCTAGATTCAGCTAAAACAATTGGTCAAATAGGGCAGATACCAGAGTTATCAGATACGGAATATACCAGTGTGTTAGAAAAATAAGAGTACTGAGGGGGCTTCCCTGGTGGCGCAGTGGTTGAGAATCTGCCTGCTAATGCAGGGGACACGGGTTCGAGCCCTGGTCCGGGAGGATCCCACATGCCACGGAGCAACTAGGCCCGTGAGCCACAACTACTGAGCCTGCGCGTCTGGAGCCTGTGCTCCGCAACAAGAGAGGCCGCAATAGTGAGAGGCCCGCGCACCGTGATGAAGAGTGGCCCCCGCTTGCCACAACTAGAGAAAGCCCTGGCACAGAAACGAAGACCCAGCACGGCAAAAATAAATAAGTTAATAAACTCCTTAAAAAAATAAATAAATAAAAATAAGAGTACTGGAAGTTTGACAAAGGGGCAAGAAACTTTCAGAATTAGCTAGGCAGATTGGAAAAGGAACCAAATATAACTTGTAGGAAGAATAGATGTGATAATGGAATCTGAAGTCCAGTACACTCACATCAAACAGATTTGGCACAGCTGCAAATGAGTTAACACGAAGAAAGGTCTGAAGAAACTACGTGGAATACAACACAGACAGGTGGGAAGTATGAATGAGAGTGTAAGACATGGAAGACTAAGAAGGTATAATATGCCATTCATTGAAATTCCTGGGGGTAAGAGGCAATGGGGTAGGTGTAGTATTAGAGAAGTTAACAGCTGAGACGTTTCCAGAGCATATGCAGCCTATCAGTCTTCAGATTCAGCAAGCCTAATGGATCCCAAACAGGACAAATGAAATTAACCCCCCATCTAGACACAACATAGGCAAGAGTGCACATACTCAAATACCATAAAAGCAGCCACACAGAAAAGTGTTACCTACAAGGTAACAGCAACTAGACTGACCGGTGATTTGCCTATGGCAGTATTGAAAGGCAGATAAATGTCGGTGTCAAACTAGAATTCTATTCCCAATACTTACCTCTCAGCAAGTTATCTTGACAGATGAGGGCACAATAAAGTTTTTTTTTTAATTCAGTGAAGCTATATGTTGGGCTGCACCTTACAGGCCTGCAAGCCCTGTAGTTGCCCAGCCGCAAAACTGAAGAAAGAACCTAGAAACATCAACAGTTTAGTGGACAGAGGGATCTTCCTAGTCCGAACAAAGGTCCTGGAGCGACACCTCACCGTGCTCGGCAACAACCTTCTCTACTCGGGGTAGAAGGCTACCACTTATAGGGGAAATTGATGTCAGGTTGGCTCATCAGTTACCAGGGAAACTAGTGGCTAGGGCAGGGGGCAAGCACAGAGGCGGAAACTGATGAAGCCCTATAAGTAGGAGGATTGGATAGTCATGTGAGTGAAGCAGGGACTGATCAAGCAAGAGGACAGCCATCTTGAATGGCCTGACCATACCCTCTACCCTTACATACCCTGCACGACCCTTACAATCTTGGTCCACCCCTCTTCCGCAGTGTCCCTGGGGTAAGGTATGTAGAGGGGCACTGCAGCCGGATACCACAAATGCAGTACAGACAGCAGCAGCTAAAGAGTAGCAAGAGAAAGCAAGGTGCTTAGCTGGTCCATTTACCATAGAAGTCCAGAGGAGGAGGACAACGGCATCTCACCGTAGACCCAGCAATCAGACTCATTTTGCGGCGAGCCCACTGTTTGCCACCCAGCCCTGGAACAGATACCCTCCCCTCAGGCAAGGGACAAAATATAAGATGTTTAACAGGCACAACACAGGGGAGGTCATGACCATTAAGCAAAACATAAGCAATAATAGCATCCTGAGATAACGTGGTTTTTGTCCTGGCCTGCGGGACCACACCGCCTGTCCACCCTCAGTCCCCACAGCCATGCCTAGTATTGGAGAGGTGGTGTAACAACCGACCACAGGGTTAATATAAATGCTGCCTTTCTCCAGTAGGGGCCCAGATTAATTACCTCAGCAGTCTTAGGTGGGGCTGGGTAGGAGACAGGTGAAATCACTAAGTCCCTTTCTAATCCTATTCCCCAATGGAGCGGCAAACCCAAACCACCTGGGACTTACTGTCAGTTCCAGGGCCATTTTATAATGTGTTCCCCTTGGGGTTAGATCCTGTGACAAGGGCAAAAATGAGTTATTGTCCTTCTGTGGTCAACAGCTGAACTCGGATGGTGTTGACTAGTTACCTCTGGGTGAACATGATGTAGGCACTGGGACCACTGATCCTGGGATGTTCAGTTATAGTTTGTAGGGCTTGAGTTAGCCTCCTGGCCCATGCATTGAGAGAGCCGGTTTCCCATCTCAGTTGTTAAGTAGTCCATTCAGCCTTTCAATTAGCCGGCAGCAGTGAGGTTGTAGGGCAGGTGAAAATGCCAGTGTGTCATTTCTATCAGCCCATTCCTGAACTTCACAGCTGGCAAAGTGGATTCCTTGGTCACTATCGATGTCCACCAGGGTCCTGTATGTCACAAGCAGCTGTTCTAGACCCCAAATCATGGTTTTGTGCATTACTCAATGACTCGGGTAGGCCTTTTGTAGCGTCTTCCACCTACTGTAATGCACTGTAGACTGCATATGGCTGTTCCATGACACTATATGGTTGCTCCGCCCCCTTCCACAGCTGGGACCAGAAGCCCATGGGTACTCGTATTAGTTTGCCGTTGCCACAGACCCCAACCAAATCCTCCCAGGTAACTGGCCACGTCCAATTCGCAAGCCTGCCCCTGAGTTAGTATCCCTAAAGCCTGTGTCTGTAATTGTTTAGGGATGGTGAGTTGGGGTATGCTTGTATATTCTAGATATTCCAGGTCCTTGAGTTTTGTCTATGTTCACCAGCCAGCCCAGTGCAGTCAGATGAGCTATGAGCACGGGGCTGCTACTTTTAAATTGGAAAGAGACTCTGAGGATAACAGGCTATCATCAATATAATGGAAGAAGAAGGCATCTCTCATGGTAGTCAGCTGCCACAGGGCCCCACATGGCTAGTGGACAGCCACCTCGCGATTCCCGCCCCCCCGCAACTTTCCGTTCCCCACCCGTATTTCCTGACACCTCTGCATTCACGGGAGTTTCCTCGGCCTCCTGGCTGGCTCAGCAATTATTGGGCTGCCCCTCGAAGGCCTGCAAGCCTTATGATTTACCCAGCCTCGAGACTGAGGAACGAGCCCCGAAACAGTGACAGAGACATCAAAGGTTTAGTGGAGAGGAGGATCTTACTAGTCCAAAGCCAGGTCCTGGAGCAACACCTCACCGTGCGCGGCAACAACCTTCACTACCCGGGAGGAGAAGGAGGCTACTATTTATAGGCGGAATTGACATCAGGTTGGTTCATCAGTTACCAGGGAAACCAGCGGCTGGGGCAGCGGGCAAGCATGGAGGCAGTTACTGATTAAGCCCTATAATGAAGAGAATTGGATAGTCATGTGAGTGAAGCAGGGACTCAACAAGCAGGAGATATAGAGAGAGCAAGACAACAGCCATCTTGAATGGCCTTCATACACTATGTGATTATCTTTAATGCTGAGAAGACAAATCCAACACCTATTCTTTACTTGAAAAAGAAAAACTAGGAATAAGAAATGATAAACTGAGCATAGGGACCCTGTTCACCACATAATCATATACACAGTAGGCACTCAATAACGAATGACCCTCTTCTGGCACGGTCGCCAGCAACAGGCAGGCACCCGGGCTGGCAGTGAAATATTAGAGGCATTGCTGTTAGGGTAGGCAGCCCACCTGTGACTGACTTCATTGGCTGTCGCAGGTATAAAGAAGCAAGTCATCAGTTCTGAGTGGCACAGTGGGGGAAAGGGCCATAACATACCTCACAGGTAAGCTGATACTTAAATTGAGTCCAAGTTCATGACTAAAGGGCCAAATTTTAAAGAAAAGACCCTTCCTGTGAATTGCGATCCTCAAATGTGTAATTCTGTAGCCATCTTTACATTTTACAGCCAGAGTAAAAGACGTTGAAAGGGGAAATTCATCACTTGACAGATTGTGTTATGAGCTAAGATCAGGGGCTTTTATTTGGAGGGGGCAGTTAATCCTACTGAGTGCTTATGCAGACCTGTATTATAAAGAGATGTCTGAAGAAGTCTGTTTAACTCTAATCTGATTATCCTAATAGGTTTAGTTGGTACATAGTTGATATTTGTCTGCTATTAATTAACAAATAGTCTTTATTTTTAACGAGCTTTAAGCTCTTATTAAACAATATGATTAATTAGAACACATGAGATGTGACCTAAAATTGATGACATGGGAGCTTGAAAATTACTCACCTCTAATTGTTGTTTTTCCTAAGTGAATGTTACACTTAATTCTGTCTGTCTTTGGAGACTTAGGGAAGCACCACTGTGTCATGGTTGGTGGTCTCCTTTAGACCCTTCCTCTTCTCATTTACGTGTAGTTTTTGTATCTTTCTGTCCTCCTCCTATAAGCATTTATCTCCTGCCCAGACCCTACAATTACTTCAATAAAGCAATTATTCTTTAGACTTATGGGGAAGCCTTGCCAATTTCACTTCAAACAATTTATAATTAACTAAAACAATTCTTTCTTTTCTAGGATTGTAGAAATCTATAGTAGAAGATTACAAGGTAAACTTTGAAACTACTTTATTTACAGAAAAACATTTTTTATTAAGGAAAGAGTATTTTTTGTTCTTATTACAAGTGTAATACATATGGCTTATAAAAATCAAGGGAATTCCCTGGCGGTCCAGTGGTTAGGACTCGGTGCATTTGTTGTGGTGGCCAGGGTTCAATACCTGTTCAGGGAACTAAGATTCCCCCAGGCCGTGTGGTGTGACCAAAAAAAAAAAAAAAAAAAGAAAGAAAGAAATTAAAACTTTATAGGAATATAAAACAGAAAGTCTGCTGTGTTTCAAGCCTCCAGAACAAATCATTGTATTTGCACATTCCTTCACATTTTATTGCATATAGCAACATTTAAAAAATCAATCTACTTTTATTATAGTATTTGAAAATCGGTGTCACCTTCTTTTCCTCCTACTTTTTCACTTACCAAATCTTAAACATTTTTTCACATACATGTAACCATCTCATTCATTTTGCTGGCTGTTCAGCATTCCATTGTACAGCTACGCTGTGGCTTGATTTAACCAGTTCCTTCTCTGATATTTGGGGATTTTGTCAGTTTTCAAATAGAAGCAGTGCTGAACACTTAATGTTTTCAAAGATGTTGTTTATTCAGCACAGGAACTACATTATTTAGGTTAAATCGTTGATTTTCAACATTGCTCTAAGTACAATTCAATAATTGGACTGTAGCTCCTTTGTTAACCCTGCTTCAAGCTATTTATTCATTTACTTTACTCTGCCTCCACGGGGTGCTTGTTATCAATATTTGGTCAGTCTTTCTGCACACCTAAAGAGACATTCATCATCCTGATCTGTTCCCTTCAGTGATGCTGGTGGGCACCGGGGGTTCCTTAGTTCCCCTTGGCACGTGTACTGCAGGTGAGGGGACTGAACAGGGGCATCCTGTGGCCCAGACAGCAGAGCAAGCAAACTGGTAAAAGGTGGTGTGTCTTGGCTCTTAAACCTCACCAAAGTCTTGCTTTTTAAGATGTCAGATATTCTAGAGACAACAAAAGCTTCCAGGTCTCTGTTCGTGTCAGACTCTTAAACTGAGCTCCTTGTCACATCCACAGTTCAAGAGCGCCTTACGAAACAAATTGCTGTAGCAATCACAGAGGCCTTGCGACCTGCTGGAGTGGGGGTAGTGGTTGAAGCGACGTAAGTCCGTGTTTGCCTTTAATAATGTCCCAGTGGTGTTTTGGGCTGGAGGTGTAGAGAGTCATAGACTTAGGTGTAGTGAATTTGCACAACAGTGCAAATCAGTCTTCTCTTGATTTCTTCTTTAGCTCTTTGTTGCTACGAGCAGAGTTTTCCCAATATTTTGTGACACACTTGAAAAATAAAGAGTTGTACTTAAGAATAGGTACACGGGGCAACTGAAGACACTTCTTTAAGTTAGAATGAATTATGAGAATTGCGAACATCTTGTGGGCAGTTTTCACCCATTCTTTTGTCATGGCGTGAACTGTGCACTGTGGGTGCCGTCCAGCTTCACCCACTGGGGTCACCGTTCTCTGGATTCTGCCTGGTGAGACCAGCATGCCTCAGTATTTCTCGGAACACCTAAGCTAGCTTAGTGCTGTCTCGGTCCTGAAGATGGATCAAGTGAGAATCCTGAATTTCTTTTTATCTAGAAGTTGTGTATCTCTGTAGACACTTTGTATTAGTTTCACCCAGGAAGAAAATTCTATTTTTCCCCCTCCGACTGGATGCCTTAAGGACTCAACCACTGATAAGGATAAGAGCTGTAAGGCTTAGGAACTTAAAAAAAAAAAAGTTTTAGACCAAATTTGTCTAAGAAGTGACATTTTGATATACTTGGTAACTGTGAACTCAGTTGAATCAGATTTAATCTTTCGGGCTGCTTGTATTTTAAAAACCAAACCAGCAACTGTCTACTCCTTGAAGCCACGTTTGTTGCCTTGTTTTGTAGACACATGTGTATGGTAATGCGAGGGGTACAGAAAATGAACAGCAGAACCGTGACCAGCACGATGCTGGGGGTGTTCCGCGAGGACCCGAAGACCCGGGAAGAGTTTCTGACTCTCATTAAGAGCTGAACCTCAGCGTGTGCCACATGGTTTACAGATTGTGCAGCTCGTAGCATCATTCGGTCTTAACTGTTTGTACATTCCATTTCCAGTTGTTGCTTATCCCTTGTCATTAATTGTATTTAATAATTATTTAAAGCAAGTCAAATAAAGATAATTAATAAAGGGGTAATTAATCTACTTTCTTCTTGCCACCTTTTAGTGGCAACCTTCAAGCAAACTGCCAATAGTGTAAGTTACTTGCATAAAACCACTGTCTTTCAGGTAACCTGAGGGTGCTGGGAAGGGAGAAGAATTCATGTGTTTTGTTCAGAGTATGGTAATTTGATTCAGAAGCACAGGTGTGTTGGGACTGGGAGAAAACTATGACCAATATATTTATTTTATTCTCCCCAAACAAAAATGGCATAGTGCTTAAAATAATTTATGTACACTGTGCAGCATGGCTCCACTTTAATCATGTTTATTTAACTGCCAGTGATACTTTATTTTTTATATATTTATTTTTTAACTATCCAGTTGTAACATATGTCACCAAGGGAAGGTGGTGGAATATCTATGTTTTTTAATTTCACTGTGAGTTAAAAAAAGCAATTTCTACCTTCTATTCTTTTTAAAATTCAAGTACAGGGAATTAGTTCCTGGAGTTGTTTACGAGTGTATTCTCATGTCAGTATACAGGGATTTAGACATTTAACTCTCTGTGCCTTGATGAGAATATCACACCATTTAGAGTGTAGATACCTTTGCCTTTTTTTTTTTTTTTTTTTTTTTTTTTTGTGGTACGCGGGCCTCTCACTGTCGTGGCCTCTCCCGTTGCGGAGCACAGGCTCCGGACGCGCAGGCTCAGCGGCCATGGCTCACGGGCCCAGCCGCTCCGCGGCATATGGGATCCTCCCAGACCGGGGCACGAACCCGTATCCCCTGCATCGGCAGGCGGACTCTCAACCACTGCGCCACCAGGGAGGCCCACCTTTGCCTTTTTTAAAAAGCCATTATTTTATAAGGCTTAGTACTGACATTGCAAAGCTCTCACAGTTCTACCTTTACACGTTTCTTGGGAGCTTACTTTGTGAGTTCCTTGTAGATGCCTCAAAACTTTTTTTTTAATGTATCAAATATTTTTCTAAGTATTTACAGAAATTTTGAAAGTGTCCATCATTTTCAGGGCTGCAGAACCATAGCTTCCGTGAATATGAGAGAATGCAGAATTGCACTGTGGACTGCATTGAGCTATGTCCCATGTCTAATGAAAGCTGTATTGTTCGTGTCTGTAAAAAATGCACCGTCATTATCTGGAGTGATTGGAAGCTACTGGAAGTCGGTGTTCTGGTTTCCCTTGTGGTCCATGTGGATCTTGTCTTCTGTGTAACTGTTCAAGTGGGATAGGTCTTTTAGTCCAGGAAGCTGCTGCCTTATTAATGATTATCTTAAAATTTCCTCCACTGGGGCAGTGTGGGCCAGATTAAAACAAACAAACAAACAAACCCCAACTCTCTGCAAAAACAAACACAATTATTCTATGGAGAAGTCTCTTATTTGGTTGACATTGTGCTCTTCAAATTTATCCTGTTACCTTAACAAGGATTAACTATAATGCTTGCTGTAACTCTGGTGGTCCTGTCTCTGCCACTCTGATGCCATTTGGCTTATGCTAGGGCCAGATGGCAGTTTTTTTGTTTGTTTTTTTAATTTTAAATCTTCCCTACTTCTAGTTCCTATATATATATATTTTTACTTGGAGTTTCTAAAGTAGAGTGGTGGTTGATTCTGAGTTCCTTTTAAAATCTAACCTGATATAAACATTATCCTGCTTAACATTTAGAGATAGAATTAAACATTCAGCTCACGTTTGGTATTTTAAAGTTTTTACACCTGTGACTTGGAGGACCAAAGAAATTGTTAGCTGTTAATTCATCTTTCTGAGATCAATTGTATTCCTTTTTAATGACTATTTATTCTAACATTCCTTAGAAGTGTTCTCATAGAGGTCTACAGTATCCACAGTATTGGTCTAGAGTATTGATAAATGCAAAGTAATTACCTTGTCTGTTTTACTCTGGTCTGTAGTACTTCAAAATTACCTTTTCATATCCGTGGGCTTGAGTTCATTTTGGGGATTTTTAAGAATTTGATGGATTTAAATACACTGTTCAGTTTAATTGTTCAAATTGTATGTATATTGTTCCTGAAGTTGGTTTTATTCAAATTATTAAAGTGTTAATGACTGTTCTTGTGAAAGTAGTTTCTTTTTGAACCACTGCTATAGATATATCAATCAATTCAATTATTTTTACTACATTCTGTTTTAGCAAAGATACCATTTGTAAGGGCTTCTCTCCGCCATCAAGCTATTAGAATATAAATCCCAGACATAAATTTACCCCAGGCTCTCTGTTTCCCTTTGGTATTCAGTTTGGGTATTTCTGCCCTCACCCTATTGCAGTAATGGGAAGGACAGATCTGGGTTAAGAGTAAGGAATCGGAATGGCCCACGTGTCCCTGTTCTAAGCCTAACTTTGCATAACTGCAGCTCCTGAGAACTCCACTGCTTTCTGTGTGGGAGCAGCTGAGGAGGGAAGAGCTGGCTGGGGCAGGGAGCTGGGCAGTGCAGGGAGTGGAAGAGTTTCCCTCCCTTTTATAGGGAAGAGCCTGCCTGGGCAAAACTTCCAAGTAGGAGGAAAGGTTTTGCTGCCTCTTTTCTGTCCATGCCTGGTGACCACATCATTCCCTCTATTGGGTGGACTTCCCATTCCCTGCTCCACCTAGGCAGAGGCCCCAGCCGTCACTGATTGTCAGCCTGTCCAGGTGCTGGGGCCACTGGAGTGGCCTGCTGCTCTTTGAAGGACCCTGTAGCCTGTAGGTAGTGAACCTAATCACCTAAACTAGGAATGCAAGAAACATTCCTTTTCGTTTTTTGCCCCACCACGCAGCTTGTGGGATCTTAGTTCCTCAACCAGAGATCGAACCCATGCTTTCAGCAGTGAAAGCGCAGAGTCCTAGCCACTGGACCACCAGGGAATTCCTAAAACATTCCTGAAACCACAACTCACATGTCAATAAAACAATGAGCTGCTCAATAAGCCCAAGTTGCTGCTCCTGAGTTTTTTCACTAAAGAGTGAATTGGTTGAAAGAAGAAGAGAGCTGGAGAAATTACACTCCCTGACTTTGGACTATACTACAAAGCTACAGTAATCAAAACAGTATGGTACTGGCACAAAAACACAAATAGATCAGTGGAACAGAATAGAGAGCCCAGAAATAAACCCATGCACTTATGTTCAATTAATTTATGACAAAGGAGGCAAGAATATACAGTAGAGAAAAGACAATCTCTTCAATAAGTGGTGCTGGGAAAACTGG
This sequence comes from Hyperoodon ampullatus, assembly GCF_949752795.1. Classification (NCBI taxonomy): domain Eukaryota; kingdom Metazoa; phylum Chordata; class Mammalia; order Artiodactyla; family Ziphiidae; genus Hyperoodon; species Hyperoodon ampullatus. Next base: position 134,079,146 of record NC_136916.1, on the reverse strand, counting down.
ACAGCTACATGTAAAAGAATGAAATTAGACCATTCTGTAACACCATACACAAAAATAAACTCAAAATGGATTAAAGACCTAAATGTAAGACTGGATACTATAAAAACTCCTAGAGGAGAACATAGGCAGAACACTCTTTGACATAAATCGCAGCATATTTTTTTTGGATCTGTCTCCTAGAGTAATAGAAATAAAAGCAAAAATGAACAAATGGGACCTAATTAACTTAAAAGCTTTTGCACAGCAAAGGAAACTATAAACAACATGAAAAGACAACCTATGGAATGGGAGAAAATATTTGCAAACCATGCAACTGAAAAGGGATTAATTTCTAAAATATATAAGCAGCTCATACAGCTCAATATCAAAAAAATAAAAATAAAAAAATGGGCAGAAGACCTAAATAGACATTTTTCCAAAAGACGTACAGATGGCCAACAGGCATATGAAAAGATGCTCAATATTGATAATTATTAGAAAAATGCAAATCAAAACTGCAATGAGGTATCGCCTCACACCAGTCAGAATGGCCATCATCCAAAAGTCTGCAAATAATAAATTCTGGAGAGGGCGTGGGGAAAAGGGAACCCTCTTACACTGTTGGTGGCAATGTAAATTGGTGTAACCACTATGGAGAACAATATGGAAGTTCCTCAAAAAATAAAAGAGTTACCATGTAATCCAGCAATCACACTTCTGGGCATATATATCCAGAAAATATGAAAACTCTAATTCAAAAAGATACATGCACTCCTATGTTCACAGCAGCACTATTTACAATAGCCAAGACATGGAAACAACCTGAATGTCCATGGACAGATGAATGGATAAAGAAGATGTGGTGTATATATATGAATATTACTAAGCCATAAAAAAGAATGAGATGATGCCATTTGCAACAAGATGAATGGACCTAGAGATTATTATACGAAGTGAAGTAAGTCAGACAAAGACAAATATATATCACTTATATATGGAATCTAAAAAAAAATGATACAAATGATCTCATTTACAAAACAGAAATAGACTCACAGACAGAAAACCAACTTATGGTTACCAAATGGGAAAGAAGGAGGGAGAGATAAATTAGGAGTTTAGGATTAACATATACACACTACTATATATAAAATAACAAGGACTTACTGTATAGCACAGGGAACTATATTCAATAACTATAATGGAAAAGAATCTGAAATATATATATATGGATCACTTTGCTGTACACCTTAAACTAACACAATATTGTAAATCAACTACAATAAAAAATTTTTTTAAAGATTAAATTGGGTGAGTTCCTTGTTTTATCACTTAATGGAAGAGCAGTTGCAGACACCAAAGGTTTTAGAGAAGGGTGTCCATCGACACAGAACACCAAGATTCACCATGATAGGCCTGGTCCTGCTGATGGTGAAGAGGAAACTCTCAGTAGATGAGCTCAAGGGCACAGTGTAGATGCCTGACAGCCCCAACCCTTCCAGGGGCACTTGCTTTGTGTTTTAGTCTTTATTATGGAAAAAACGTACAACAGTAGACAGTACATGAGTACATGAGCCTCGCGTACCCATCATCCAGCTTCAGTGAGTCTCAACTCATGGTCATCATGATTCCTCCATCTGGATTTAAAAGCAAATCACAGACATCCTTTCACCCATAAATATTTCAGATTAACTAAAAGAAGAGGAGAGACTTCCCTGGTGTTCCAGTGGGTAAGACCCCGTGCTCCCAATGCAGGGGGCCCGGGTTGATTCCTGGTTGGGAACTAGATCCTGCATGCATGCCACAACTAAGAGTTTGCACGCCACAACTAAGAAGACTGCACACTGCAACTAAAAGGTCCCACGTGCCGCAATGAAGATCCCGTGTGGCATAACTAAGACCCGGCGCAGCCTAAATAAATATTTTAATTAATTAATTAATTAAAAGAAGAGGAATCACATAACCCAAATACCTTCATTATCACACAAAACAGTGCTTTAATATAAAATATTCAGTTGGCATTCAATTTTTCTCTATTGTCCCATAATTTAAAAAAATAGTTATTTGAATCAAAGTACAAATGAGGTCTATACACTGCAATCGCTTGACCTGGGCTTTTAAACTGTGGTTAAAGACACATAAAATTTACCATCTTAACCATTTTTAAGTGTATGGTACAGTAGTAACTATATGCACATTGTACAATAGATCTCTAGAATTTTTCATGTTGCAAAATTGAAACCCTCTACCCATTGAACAACTCCCCCCCTTTTCCCCTCCTCCAGACCCTGGTAACTGTTATTCTATTTTCTAAGAGTTTGCTTCAGATTCCTCATATAAGTAGAATTAGCAGTATTTGTCTTTTTTTTGTGACAGGTTTATTTCAGTTAGCATAATGTCCTCAAGAGTCATTCATTTTGTAGTATAAGGATTTCCTTTTTTTTTTTTTTAAAGAATTTCCTTCTTTTTAAAAGTTGAATAATATTCCACTATATACATATATACTATATTTTCTTTATCCATTCATTTGCTGATGGACATTTAGATTGTTTCCACCTCTTGGCTATTGTGAATAATACTGCAGTGAACATAACTATGCAAATATCTCAAGATCCTGTTTTCAATTATTTTGGATATATACCCCAGAAGTGGAATTGCTAGATCATATAGTAATTCTTTAAAATTTTTTGAGGTAACGCCATACTGTTTTCCATAGCTGCTGTACCATTTTACATTCCCACCAACAATGCACAAGAGTTCCAATTTCTCCACCTTCTTGCCAAAACTTGTTATTTTCCAGTTTTGTGATAGCGGCCATCGGAATGGGTGTGAAGTAGTATTTCATTGTGGTTTTGATTTGCATTTCCCTGGTGATTAGTGTTGTTGAGCATCTTTTCATGTGCATATGACCATTTGTGTATCTTCTTTGGAGAAATGTCTATTCAAGCACTTTTTTTTTTTTTTTTTTTTTTTTTTTTTTTTTTTTTTTGCGGTACACGGGCTTCTCACCGCTGTGGCCTCTCCCTTTGCGGAGCACAGGCTCCGCGGCCACGGCTCTCGGGCCTAGCCGCTTCGCGGCACGTGGGATCTTCCTGGACCGGGGCACGAACCCGTGTCCCCTGCATCGGCAGGCGGACTCTCAACCACTGCGCCACCAGGGAAGCCCAAGCACTTTTTATAAATCAGGTTATTTGATGTTTTTGTTGTTGAGTTGTAGGAGTTCTTTATATATAAATCCCTTATCAGAGAAATAGTTTGCAAATGTTTTCTCCAATTTTGTAGGCTTCCTTTTTACTATGTTGATTGTTTCCTTTGCTGCCCAGAAGTTTTTAGGTTTGGTGTAGTCCCATTTATCTTTTTGCCTTTGTTGCCTATACTTTTGGTGTCATATCCAAGAAATCATTGCTCATTCCAATGTCATGAAGTTTCCACCTCTGTTTTCTCCTGGGAATTTTATAGTTTCAGTTCTTAGGTTTAGGCTTTTAATCCATTTTTAGTTAATTTTTGCATATGATGTAAGGTAAGGGCCCAACTTCATTCTTTTGTATGTAGCTGTCCAGTTTTCCCAGCACATTTGTTGAACAGACTGTCTTTCCCCCATTGTGTAGCACTTGTACCTTTGTCAAAGGTCATTTGATCATACACTTGAGGATTTCTTCTGGACTGTTTGATTCTGTTCCATTGGTTTATATGTCTGTGCTTATGCCAGTACTACATTATTTTGACTACTGTAGCTATTTTTTTTTTTTTTTGCGGTACACGGGCCTCTCACTGCTGTGGCCTCTCCCGCCACGGAGCACAGGCTCCGGACGCGCAGGCTCAGCGGCCATGGCTCACGGGCCCAGCCGCTTCACGGCATGCGGGATCCTCCCGGACCGGGCACGAGCCCATGTCCCCTGCATCGGCAGGCGGACTCTCAACCACTGTGCCACCAGGGAAGCCCTGATTACTGTAGCTTTATAATATGTTTGGAAACCAGATGAGGCCTCCAGCTTTGTTTTTCTTTCTCAAGATTGTTTTGGCTATTTGGGGTCTCAGAGGTTTCATATGAATTTTAGGATTTTTTTTCTATTTCTGCAAAAAAAAAAAAAATGCCATTGGCGTTTTGATACGGATTGCAGTAAATCTGTAGATTGCTGGACATTTTAGCAATATTAAGTCTTGCAACTCATGAACATGGGGTATCTTTCAATTTATTAATGTCTTTAATTTCTTTTATCAATGTTTTATAGTTTTTCAATGTACAAGTCTTTCACCTCCTTAGTTAAGTTTATTCCTAAGTATTCTATTCTTTTTTATTAGCAAACTTTATTTTCTAAAGCAGTTTTAGATTCACAGTAAAATTGAGTGGAAGGTACAGAGATTTCCCATATACCTCCTGCCCCCCCCACATGCCCAGCCTCCCCGTATCAACATTCCACACCACAGTGATACATTTGTTACAACTGATGAACCTACACTGACACATCATAATCACTCAAAGTCCATAGTTTACATTAGTTTTCACTCTTGGTGTTGTACATTCTATGGATTCAGAGAAATGTATAATGATATGTATCCACCATTATAGTGTCCTACAAAGTAGTTTCACTGCCCTAAAAATCATTCATGTTCCACAACCATCACCTATTTTATTCTTGCTGATGCTATTGTAAATGAAAGTATTTTCTTAATTTCTTAATTTTTTATTTTTTTATGAGTTAACTGCATATTTATTCATAGCAAATTCAAGGACATTCAGTTGCAGTTGCCATTCATATAGATGTCAAAAATGCCACTTTTTGTTGTGTATACTGTGAGAGGTTAATTTCCTCTGTAGATTGTTCATTGGTTGATGTGTTTTCAAAGCCTTTAAAAAAATATTTTATTTATTTATTTATTTGTTTATTTGGCTGTGTTGGGTCTTAGTTTTGGCATGCGGGATCTTTGTTGCAGCATGCAGGATCTTTTCGTTGCGGTGCCCAGGCTTCTCCCTAGTTGTGGTGTGGGCTCCAGGGTGTGCAGGCTCAGTAGTTGAGGCATACGGGCTCTCTAGTCGTGGTGCACAGGCTCTAGAGCGCGCGGGCTCAGTAGTTGCAGCACGAGGGCTTAGTTGCCCCATGGCATGTGGGATCTTAGTTCCCCTACCAAGGATTGAACCCGCGTCCTCTGCATTGGAAGGCAGATTCTTAACCACTGGACCACCAGGGAAGTTCCTCAACGCCTTTTTTAAAGCTGTAGATTCACTTCTTGCTCCCTCAGTCCCACATTCTCCTTTACAAATTATTTGGTCATTTGCTTTTGAGAAGCCCTATGTTTACCCCCAAGGAATGTCAAATGCTGGAATGTCCATGGCTGTCCAACTAAGTGAAACTTCAGCTGACCAGAAGACAAAAGGGTTGTTCTCTTCTACAGTACTCCTCCATGACCTTGTATTCCTACTCCTGAGGCAGCCCCCCTCAGCCTGGTCCTGCTCAGCCTTTACCTTAGACACAGCTCTCCTTTGTTTTGTAACTCAGAGTCACCCTCCGAGGTATGGAACAGAGTTCTCTCCTTTTTTGGGAGGGTTTGTCCTTTCTGGACAGGCTTCAGTTTTAAAACATCTACCATGTGACTTCCTTGGCTTCACTGTGGTGTGTTCCTTAGCTGTCAAGATTTGGGTTAAGGAAGAATTGTTATTGTAGGACTGGAATTGGTGAATCCCACAAGACTGGACATCACTTTGTGGGCCTATTCCTGGGGAATTCCAAGGTTTGGGGGACGGTCGGAGTGTTTGGTTGCCTGACTTCAGTTACATGTCCATGGCCCTCTGAGTAAGAAGACCAGGCTCTGGCTGACTGGGGTGGGGAGGGAAGTGACACACCCAGTCTTGTATTTAAGTAGCTTCTTTTATGCTCTCCGTAACAGTGTAGTTATGACTTGCTTACAAATCCTGTTGGGATGACTCCTAGCACATGCAGTACACAGCCCTAATGCATCCATCTGCTTTTCCTCTTATTTCTACATTCTCCTGTTTGGTTTAAGCAATGTGTCCACAACTCTGACCTTTTGAGAAATCCTTGAACTTCAGGCACTGACCGTGCTGCCCAGAGAGCCATGGTTTGGCTGTTGATCAGTGTTGAGAAGGCTGTGTTGAGGGAGAGCTGTGATGAAATGCCAGGGCATGTATGAAAACTTCCTCTGAGGCTGTCACACTTAGGCTTTGTTGAGTTTCTCCTGATTTTAGAATGAGTTTCTTCTTCTTTCTCCCTTTCCTGGATCTTTTCATGTTTGAAAATGTGCCAAATGAATAGACAGATGAGATACTTTTCTTTCTAATTTGTCTTTTCACGTGGTTTCCAATGTCACCCATGTGATGACACTAATCTTTAAAGTCATATTTGATCTTGACTGGTAAATTTCTTTATGGGGATTTTTCTTTTTTGCAGGGCCATTTCACTTCTAAAACCCAGAGATAAACTGAATAAGAAACAGAAAATCTAGTAGATAAAAATCAGTTTAAAACGATCAGGGACCACAGAATTATTTCATAGTGGCCATTTGGAAAGTACCTTTAACTAAGGACAGCTAATTTCAGAGAAAAATTTCTCATTTCTGGGTCCTTCTGAAAGCTGATTCATCTGTGAGCAAGGAACATGTGAGCTTGAAGTTCTCATCCAAATCTTATCTGACCTTGTCTTGCTTAACAGTTGTCAAAATCACCATTTAATGAAGGGGTAGGAAAGAGAGACTTCTTATGTCAGTGCTTGATTATTTTAACAGAATTTCCATATAAATTTAATATTTAGAAAATAATTAGAACATTAAAAGTATCTGGTGTGCTTAAAGTATCGATAGGTCAACAATGAATTCTCGGGACTTCCCTGGTGGCACAGTGGTTAAGAATCCACCTGCCAATGCAGGGGACACAGGTTCGATCCCTGGTCCGGGAAGATCCCACATACCGCGGAGCAACATGCCCATGCGCCACAACTACTGAGCCTGTGCTCTAGAGCCCGTAAGCCACAACTACTGAGCCTGCATGCCACAACTACTGAAGCCTGTGTGCCTACAGCCCGTGCTCCACAAGAGAAGACACCGCAATGAGAAGCCCAGGCACCACAACGAAGAGTAGCCCCTGCTCGCCACAAGAGTAACCCCTGCTTCGCTGCAACTAGAGAAAGCCTGCGCATAGCAATGAAGACCCAATGCAGCCAAAAATAAATAAATAAATACATAAATAAAATTTTAAAAAACCAATGAATTCTCATGGCCTTTTTAACTAGAACACTGTAAAAGAGTGTTAAATTAAAATCAAGGGACTTCCCTGGTGGCACAGTGGTTAAGAATCCGCCTGCCAGTGCAGGGGACATGGGTTCCAGCCCTGGTCTGGGAGGATCCCACATGCCACGGAGCAACTGGGCCCGTGTGCCACAACTGCTGAGCCTGTGCTCTGGAGCCCACGAGCCACAGCTGCTGAGCCTGTGTGACACAACTGCTGAGGCCCCTGCACCTAGAGCCTGTGCTCCAGGCTCAATGAGAAACCCCATGCACCGCAACGAAGAATGGCCCCCGCTCACTGCAACTAGAGAAAGCCCGCGTGCAGCAACAAAGACCCAACGCAGCCAAAAAATAAATAAATTAATTAAAAATATATAAAATCAAGGTGAAACCCTGAATCCTGAGAACTGATAATTTACGTTTCCTGCATTTTAGTTTTTTTGAGGATGGAAGAGAAATCTTCCAGATTTAATGTTTTGTGTGTGTGTGTGTGTGTGTGTGTGTGTATGTGTGTACATGTGTACGTGTGTGTTTGTACCCTACATTAAATCCGGAAAAATTGTTATAAAGTGCTACTTCTTTTATGGGATGTATTAAACTTTTAATAGTACTTTCCACAAGTAGTATTTCCTCAATAGCTTTCTTAAGAATATTTATTTCATTTTATCGGTGAGCAAGTTGGGCCTCAGGGAGGATTAAATGACTTGCGTTCCTGCCACTGGGTTAAAGAGTGGAGGTTCCTGTCTTGACTCTCCATCTGTTGGTCATCTTGTTAACCAATGGGCCTAAACCATGAGGTCACCTCTAGCTCACCATTGTAGCTGGTTAATCTTTTCCAGTTGACCTCTGTAACTCTGAGGCCCCACTTTTTTGAATTGGAATCAGATTTCTTTTTAAATTTTAGATTGTATGATCATGGCGCAGCCACATTTAATTATTGTGCGGTATTTGCTAAAACTGAATTTCCTGCCCACAGAATGTATTGGCCTCAATCTGTGGAATCAGATTTTTGAAGATGTATGCAATTGGCTTTGCCCTTTGAACTCAAAAGTGCTGCTGGGAGTAATTTTAAGATAGGGGTGTGAACTGGCCACCTGTAGTTCCATCTGATCACACAGTCTTAAATGTTCATATTTTAAAAATACTGTGTAGAGATTTTAAACTGGTAATATGTATACTTAGCACAAAATTCAAACAGCACAAAAGGATGTTAAGGAGAAGCTTACCCACCTCCACCCTTGAGTGAGCCAGGCAACTGCTATCACCAGGGGTATTTTATGAAATGCTTTACTATTACTGCACAATGAGAACCCTTCCCTTCTCCAGCCAGCTGACTGTATGTTCTTCCCGATGGTAGGCTGCGTGGCTCTAAAGTGGTGAGTGGTCTCCGTAACTGTCAGAATGTAAGATCCATTACAATGATTATTTCTAGAGTTCTTTTTAAGTCAATGTTAGGTGCTTTCTCAAAAAAATGTTTAGCAAAAACTTCTGCCCCCAAAATGTGTTCATTTTACAGAACTTTGACTATCTTAGCAAAAGAAAAATGCTTCTGGTGAACTGAGTGTCTGAAGCAGAGACTCTTAAAATTTGGTTTTCTTTCACTTTTCACCCTTTTTTTTGGAATAGGCAATACATTCGTTTGCATAAAATGTGAACGCACAAAAGGATATACATTGAAAAGTCTCTCTCTTTTCCCAGCCACTGCTGGGGACACCCAAAACCACTATTTTTGTATCACCTTCTTAAATATACTTCCAAAAATATTTAAGGCACATGTAAGCAAAGTCATACACACAAAATTATTTCTATATTATATATATTACATATCTGTTTGCTTATTTAAATCAGGGGTGCTTGACCATGTGTGTCCATCAAAATCACATGGGGAGCTTTCAGATAATCCATGTGCCTGCACCCTAGGAGGACTTATTCACTATTTGTAATTGTTATTTTGAAATAAATCACAGGACTTCCCTGGTGCACAGTGGTTAAGAATCCACCTGCCAATGCAGGGGACATGGGTTCGAGCCCTGGTCTGGGAAGACCCCACATGACACGGAGCAACTAAACCCGTGTGCCACAACTACTGAGCCTGTGCTCTAGAGCCTGAGAGGCACAACTGCTGAGCCCACGTGCCACAACTACTGAAGGCTGAACACCTAGAGCTCGTGCTCTGCTACAAGAGAAGCCACCGCGATGAGAAGCCCGCGCACTGCAATGAAGAGTAGCCCCCGCTCTCCGCAACTAGAGAAAGCTTGTGCACAGCAACCAAGACCCAATGCAGCCAAAAGTAAATAAATAAATTTATTAAAAATTGCCCTTGATTATTGTGGTGGGCTCCCCCAGTTGTGAACCACCAGCCTAAGATACAACCATTCAGACCTGTGGAACCCACCAGGAAGCTACTGGGCCCATACCTAGGCGATTTGGGCAGGAGAACAGCTGCATGGATCACTCTGTGAGAGATCGGTTCCACCACCCAGGGTTAAGGGCATCTGCAACCACTCAGTTGATAAGTTTAAAGGTAAATTGCCTCTTAAAAGGGACTGTCTCCAGATTAATATGATCAGTGCTGCAATTACCTGTGTATAAATCACTTAGTTCTCTGGCCTGATTTTTCTAAACATATCCTACTTTTCTTCCTCTGATTTTTAGTTGTTCATCATACAAAACATAGAAAATATAGTAAGGCATAAAGAAAAAGATGAGGTACCCATAATTACGTAGCCCAGAAAGAACTACTGTTAACACTTGTTTTATTTTACTTACTTTTTAAACTGTGCAAATAATATATTGACACTTCTGGAGTATTGAAGCAAATCTATCCAGATATTACCTGTATGTGCTTCAGTATGTAACAGTAATGGATAAAGGGTAAGGAAAGATTTAAAACACACACACACACACACACACATTATTACACCCAACAAAAATCTACCATGATTACTTAATAACATACCCATACTGCATTGACTCCCTGGATTGTCTCAAATTTCCTTTTAGCATTCATTATTAACACTTTGATGTCTACTCTGCCAGTCTTTGCCTCCTGCTTCTCCCCATGTAACTGTCTACAATACTTGGATACTGTAAAGTACACATAGCCTTTCCCTCTCTTATCTTGGTATCTTATCCTGTAGATTTGTTTAAATGGTTACATGACATTCCATGGTAGAAATGTCCTAATGTTGTGATCAATTTCATAATGATGGACTTTTAGGTTGTCTCTGGTTTTTTATTACTATAAATAATGCTACAGTAAACATCTCTATTTCTCAAGAATAAAGCTCTAGATATGGATTTACTGGGACAAAGAAGTCACCACCTTTTCTCTCTTCCCTTCCCCTAAGTGACAAGAATAGATGGCTTAGGATGAGCTATTCACTGCTCATCCCCTGCAATGTATAGCTACCCTCTGTCTTATAGATAAAATTTTTATAGCACACAAATTAATTTCTTTCTTTACCTAAAGGTACTTTATACCTCATTTATCTTGGCAGGTTCACATTTTTAAATGGAACATTTTATCAAAACGATTGTAGATTTACATACAGTTGTAAGAAACACTATGCAGAGATCTCTTGTATACTTTGCCAGGTTTTCTTTCCCCAGTACTAAATTTAGCAAAACTATCATACAACCTCTCACAACCAAGATGTTGACATTGATAGAATTCACCAGTCTTATTCAGTTTTCTCCACTTATACTTGTACTGACACATGTGTGTATTAAGTTTAATGCAATTTAATTTTTTTATTTATATATTTTTAAATAAATTTACTTATTTTGGGCTGCATTGGGTCTTCATTGTTGCGCGCGGGCTTTCTCTAGTTGCGGTGAGCGGGGGCTACTCTTCGTTGTGGTGCGTGGGCTCCTCATTGCGGTGGCTTCTCTTGTTGTGGAGCACGGGCTCTAGGCACACAGGTTCAGTAGTTGTGGCTCACGGGCTCTAGAGCGCAGGCTCGGTAGTTGTGGCGCATGGGCTTAGTTGCTCCGCAGCATGTGGGATCTTCCCCGACCAGGGCTCGAACACACATCCCCTGCACTGGCAGGCAGATTCTTAACCACTGTGCCACCAGGGAAGCCCAAGTTTTATGCAATTTTATCACACGTATGGGTTGGTGTATCCACCACCATAGTCGATATTGAATGGTTCCAATGCTGCAAGTCCAGAGATAAAGTCACGCACCTATGGTCACCTAATCTATGATAAAGGAGGAAAGAATATAAATGGAGACAAGACAGTCTCTTCAATAAGTGGTGCTGGGGAAACTGGACAGCCACATGTAAAAGAATGGAATTAGGACACTCCTTAACACCTTACAGAAAAATAAACTCAAAATGGATTAAAGACCTAAAGGTAAGGGCGTATACTATAAAACTCTTAGAAGAAAACATAGGCGGAACACTCTGACATAAATCGCAGCAAGATCTTTTTCGATCCACCCCCTAGAGTAATGAAAATTAAAGCAAAAATAAACAAATGGGACCTAACTAAACTTAAAGCCTTTTGCACAGCAAAGTGAACCATAAACAAAACGAAAAGACAACCCTCAGAATGGGAGAAAATATTTGCAAATGAAGCAACCAACAAGGGATTAATCTCCAAAATATACAAACAGTTTGTGCAGCTCATTATCAAAACAAAGACCCCAAATAACCCAATCAAAAAATGGGTGGAAAATCTAAATAGACATTTCTCCAAAGAAGACATACAGATGGTTAAAAAGCACATGAAAAGATGCTCAACATCACTAATTATTAGAGAAATGTAAATCAAAACTACAATGAGGTATCAGCTCACACCAGTCAGAATGGCCATCATCAAAAAAATCTACAAACAATAAATGCTGGAGAGGGTGTGGAGAAAAGGGAACCCTCTTGCACTGTTGGTGGGAATGTGAACTGGTACAGCCACTATGGAGAACAGTATGGAGGTTCCTTAAAAAACTAAACATAGAGCTACCATATGATCCAGCAATCCTACTCCTGGGCATCTATCCAGAGAAAACCATAATACAAAAAGATACATACACCCCAATGTTCATTGCAGCACTATTTACAATAGCCAGGACATGGAAGCAACCTAAATGTCCATCAACAGAGGAATGGATAAAGAAGATGTGGTACATATATACAATGGAATATTACTCAGCCATAAAAAAGAATGAAATAATGCCATTTGCAGCAACATGGATGGACCTAGAGATTGTCATACTGAGTGAAGTAAGTCAGACAGAGAAAGACAAATATCATATCGCTTATATGTGGAATCTTAAAAAAGGCTACAAATGAACTTATCTACAAAACAAAAATAGAGTTACAGATGTAGAAAATAAACTTACGGTTACCAGCGGGTAAAGGGGGAGGGATAAATTGGAAGATTGGGATTGACAAATACACACTACTATATATAAAATAGATAACTAATAAGGACCTCCTGTATAGCACAGAGAGCTCTACTCAATGCTCTGTAATGGCTTATATGGGAAAATAATCTAAAAAAGATTGGATATATGTACATGTATAACAGATTCACTTTGCTGTACACCTGAAACTAACACAACATTGTAAATCAACTATACCCCAATAAAAATTTTTTAAAAAATCCTTTGTATTCCCTTATTGTAATCACACCCCCTCCCTTCACATTTTAAAAAGACTCTTGATAAATATTCCAGATTACTTCCTGGCAAGGTATTACCAGAATTGGATATCATTTAAAAATGTAATATATTACTAGGGAGACAATATTTTCACTGTCCTACCTTTATTTAACATAAAAGACTTTAACAGTCTTTTAATGCATTTATTATCAAATTGGGTCTCAAAGAGTATTACAAATCCTCTCCTAGAGAATATGGGACAGCCGTTTCTTTCATTTCTCTGGTTATCCAATACTTTGAAACATTATTTTCAGCAAAAATCAAATCACTGAAGCTGCCAAATGCAATAAGCATACAGACTTCTACCTTCAACAAAACTGGTACTAACTTTATAGAAATACTTTTCATGGAGTTGAGACAATAGTATTTTGCTTAATGGGGTTTTCTGGCTAAGGACAGACTGGAAGACTTTGCTAAAAGTATTTCTAAAAGGAATTTGATCTAAGTCAAAGGATATTTACCTTTTCTAAGTACATCTTAATGAAAAATAATTTTAGTTTCTTCGAGTGGGAGGTAATCTCTGGGAGGAGGGGCCCTCACAGTCTCTGTCTCTGAGAAATGAGCATATTCTTTCTGCTTGTTACTGGTCAGGGTAATCCAAGTAATCATGGCAGCAGGCTCCTTTTTTGGGGGTCAGAATTCTTACTGGTCTAAAGTGAATCAGTGGGGATCTACCTTGTATTATAAGCTATCATTTCTCCTAAAGGCAGAGCATTGCTGAACTTGGAATTGAGGCGATCATAAACCACAATATAGGGATGAAATTGGACTAGAAGGGATCTAAAGAAGAGTGTAGGGGGGGATAGGTGGAATTAGAAGGGACTGTCCTCAAACAAATACATCATGGGGAGTTATGTGGGCCAGAAAGGCAATTTAGGATAAATCATTCCCCAGTTAGCCTGGAAAAATGAACACATACAATGCATAGAAGATACAATTTAATTTTAGCCATGTAGTCGTACACATTTTAGATCTAGAAATCATATATGGAATATAAGCAAAGAAGATCTGACTCTGAAAGAGTCTCTCTCTCCATATAGATATATTCAAATTTAAAATATTAAATGCATATATCCCTTGCCTCAACAATTCTACTTTTGGGAATTTATCCCCTACATGTATTTGCATACATGTGAAAGTGACATTTGTGTACAAGGTTATTTGTTGCAGCATTGTTTGTAATAAGAAAGCTCTTATTTATAAGTCAGCTCTGAACCCAAAATATGTGAAATGACCTCATGAAGTTTGGGTTGTGATTTTTAACATACTTCTACCCAGAGATAGATCAGAGTTTGATCCACTGTCCATTTTTATCCCTTGGGCTCCCATGGAACAAAGTTCTGAGGTTGGGCAGGACTCTTGGTTGGTTCTTTTTGAGAACCCTTCAAGGAGATAGTTAGCTTTTCATTATAAGTGTAGCACGTGTCCGGGAGCTGTGGCATTCTCGACTGTATTTTACACTAGAGATTCGAGCAGGGAGGTTTGGGGGAATTTGTTCTTTGATAAAATGTTCTGTAAGCAGAGGAAATGAGGGCTGCAGAACTGTCTTCATCATCATTTCCTTCTTACTCTTTTCCCTCAGGATCAGAAGCAAAAGGCCAAAATCTACCTTATATAAATGCCACATGAGATATTACAATTTGGAAGGGAAGTTCAGGCCTGAGTTCCTGTAATTTTGAACAGACTGTTTATTTTTTTAAGCAACATCTGTGCTTCATAGTCTGTTTTAAAGACATGTAATTGCTCTCATAATTTGCAGCGTCCTGAGTTTGGGGAAGATCATTGTTAGAGGTCTAGAACTTCTGATAATATTGGGACACAGCGTTCCCCTTCTTAGCTTTTAAATACATGGAACAAAACAAAATGAGGTATAACTTAGAAATATAACCATGGAATACTACTTGTCTCTGTGGTGAGAAATATTTACATACTCATCATGTAAACACTGATTACTGAGGTATCTAAAAATTGTGAGAAAAACTCTCTTAGAGGAAGGAATATGAGTTAAATCCTCATCTGTCATGACGCAGCTTAGATAACATCTAAATTGAACAATCAAGAAAGAGCAATTATGCTCAATTTTTAAGTAATAAATACAGGAGAAACAGCTAACTTTTCAACTATTAAGATTTAACAGCGACTTTTAAGGTGTTGTCTGTTTAACTGGGGCGGTGGGGAGGACTTTTGCTTAATTATAAGCCTTCTGTCACTATTTGACTTTTTAAAAAATCATATGCCTGTACTTAATTAAAAGTTAAAAATATATCTATATCTTTATCGACATATATAGAGCCAAGAGAATAGGGTGACTACAGTGTCTGTAATGATTATTTGAAATATCTTTGAATGTTACAACTAAAGTAAAGTTTTTGGGGAAAAATGATAGAAGTGAAGTATGTGAATTCTTGGATGAAATAAAGGGGTCATTGCTTTCATCTAACCTTAGTTGGCCTGAATTTTCACATCTTTATTTCTCTGTAATTCATGGGCCTTCTGTGTTTGAGATCAGGGCTTGGCAAACTTTTTCTGCAAAGGGCCTAATAGTAAATATTTCAGGTTTGGCAGGTTACATGGTTTCTGTTGAGGCCACTCTTTATAGTATGAAAGATACCCTAGACAATACATAAGTGAATGAGTGTGGTTGTGTTTCAGTATAACTTTATCTATGGACACTGAAATTTGAATCTCATATCATTTTTATGTGAATATCTAATATTCACATATAACTTAGTGTTCTTTTGGTTTTTCTTCTTTATCATTAAAAAATGTGAAAATCATTCTTAGCTCCTGGACCTTACAAAAGCAGGTGGTGGGCAGGATTTGGCCAGCAGGCCGTAATTTGCTGACCTCTGCTCTAGCTGTAACACAGTTGTGTGGTTCCCCGCAAGCATAGCAAAGAGCTGTGGCCATCTGGGCTTCAAGGAGGAATTGGCATGGAATAGGTCAGCATCGGTTCCCCAGCATTCACAGTTATGGAAATTATCTTTAAATTCCTCACTGGCTGTAAAGAGTTAAACTCTGTTTCTTGTCTCCTGCTCCCTTATTCTCATTTATTTTTAATGTCTAATTATAGAAACATCTCTGTGAATGAAGCTATATTTCAGTGAGTCCATCATTGCTGGAAATTTCATTACCAGAGATAGGAATAGTAAGGTGGTCATAGATGTAGAGCCCTGAGTTCCCTTTGCTCCAGGAGAGCTGGATTGGGCCACCTTGGCTCCAGCAGCTTCTGAAGGGTTGGGCAGAAAGGAGGCTTCATGGATGTCAGGCTCTGTCTCCACCCACAGGTGACCAGCCCTGGTGAGTCCTGGGAGTGAGGTCCTGCCTGCCCTGAGAAGACCTCCCTAGAGACAGCACATAGCCCCCTTCCTTGTCACCATAGTTGCCATCAATGGGAAGGACACAGATCTTTCCTACATGGCTTTGTTCCCTTCAGTCTGTGTTGTGTGTTGGAATATAAAGATGAGTGAGACTGCCCTGTCCTCAAACCTAGTGAAGGATGCATGTCAATAAATATCTGAAGCACATAAAGAGCTCCAATATAATGTGGAACCCACAATGGAGAGGGGAGAGTGGAGAAAGAATGTGGAAGAGGTAGGCAGAGGCCCAATCACAGAGGTCCCTGCCTATGTCCTGCCCAGGAACTGATCTGGAAGCTGTGGAAAGCTGGCAGAAATGTGGATTGTCATCAGAGTTGGAGGACAGTGAGGTGAGCTATTTCATTAATTCAGAGAGGATAATGAGACCTCAACTAGATCAGTGACAGTGGAGGCTGAGGAGGGGATAGCAGACAGATTTAGGAGGTAGAACATGAAAGAGCTTGTCTGCAAACAGCTGAAGACAATTAGTGCAGGACAACCCCCAGTTTGGGAGGCTTGAGTGTCTGGGAATCACAGCATCACTGATTGCTGAGGTAATGATAATAAGAGAAATGGGCTTCGGAGGGTACTGGGAGTGGGGAGAAAGGTGGCTGTGGAGCCTTTGCTTAGACATGACCATTGAGATGGAACATCCAAGGGCAGATGTCTAGTAAATAAAGTTTAGGAGTGAGGTCTGGGCTGGAGGCAGAGATGTGAAAGTCAAGTGCAGACCAGTGGAGCCGAGGTCAGCCAGGGAGAGGATACAGAGTAGGGAAACTGGAGATGTGAGAACTCCCCAGAGACCATCCACAAAGGGACTCAGGGAACCCTGAGAGATGGGTGTGCCCAATGCAAAGATGGGGTTTCCAAAAAGAGTGAAAATGAGGAAATCAAGATGGATGTGTGCATAGATATGTGTCTGTGAGTATGTTTATTCTGGAGTTGTTCATAATATTGAAAAGTTGACATTGCTTAAATATCTAACAACAGGAACTAAATCATGGCATGACCCTATGGTAGACTACCATGCAGCTGTTAAAATATGAAAATCTATATGTAAAACATCAGCAGCAAATATACCAAAGTGAGTAATAGAAAATTCTCTTTTATTATTTATTTAGTACTCATACAAGTTTTCCTATTTGCCTCTTCTCTTTTTCAAATTATATACCATGAACTTGTATTGCATTGATAAGCACACCCATGTAAGTAGGCAGGACCACACTGCAGAAGTGCTCTTTGGGTCCGGTACCGGGGAAATCATTAACCTGGTAGCGCCAACGCTGCTCAAGGAGCGGATGGGAACAGAGGAGGTAGAGGCTGCAAGTGTAGATTCCTTTTTGAAGAGGGTCGGTTCTAAAGGGAGAGTGAGATAAAGGGGCCATATCTAGAGTGGATGAGGAGTCAGGGAGCTACTTATTCAGGTAGGAGAGTCTTGACCAGGTTCATAGGTTAAAGAAAAGAATTAGTCTCTAGGGAGATGTTGAGGGTTACAGGTATGAGACGGGATTATTGATGGGCTAGGGGCTCAAGGAGAAGGAAGGAGGAAGGGTCTAGAACTTATTTTAGGGATGACTTGTGGGCAGGATATGGGAAAGAGGATGGAAAGCATGCAAAGACATTTGATGGTGTATGAGTATGGGGAGCAAGGGTGGAGCCGGGTGCCTACTGAAGCGTTTCTGGGTGAGATGACTTCATGTCTGGGATTTGCTTTTAAATACTCTGTTGCGGGTGGGGTCAGGATGGGGGGTTGGGATAGATGAGACAAGATTAGCAAATTATTGATAATCATTGAAGCCGGATAATGACGGTTGACCATATAGTCCTAAATACTTTTGTGAACTTTCAAAACATTCCAAAATTAAATATTTAAAAAGCAGTCTTCTTACCCGAGGATAGCTGCTGAGTCTGATCTGACTCCTACCTGTGGCTATTAACCCAACTGTTCCCATTTACCTACCCCTGCATCCCAAAGAGTAGATGCTTCAGCTTCCTGGCTGCCTCATTCTTGTCCCAGCCCCTCTGGGCAGAAAGGGGCCCAGGGAAAGTCCCTGCTACAAATGGCTGGCTGTTTCTGAAGCAAGGGTTCAGTGGCCAAACTAGACACCTTAAAAAAGAAGGGAATCTTGAATGCAGAACCCCCAAGTAATCTTGGGCCAATAACATCGAAACATGCAGTAAACAGTGGGCTGTGGCACCACTTGAGCCCCCCTTTTACCCCCCCACCCCTGTATTATGCTGTCCAGAGGTTCTGTGGGCTGAGGGGTCTCTGGGCTTGAAATCACAGTAGAATGATAATTTGGGGAAGAATCAGCACATTTGTGCTTTGCTCAGATGTCCAATTCTCCGCCCCAGCAGCCGGGCATCATTCTTAGAAACTCATCTTCTCATGTAATTATAGTATCCAGAATAAAAACTTTAGACCTTTTTTCTTGAGATGATGCTTTTAAAGATTTTGTCACAGAATGAACATTCAGTGAATGCTACCTCATCACCATCATTCCCTGACTGCCTAGAATAGAACTTTCAAGCATCATAAAGTTTTAGGGCCGATACCTCAGAGCTCATTCCTTCCAGATCACTCATTTTGTAGATGAAGAAACTGGGGGAGCATGACTGACTTGTCCCAGGTCACACAACTGTTAGTGGCAGGTTTGATGACAAACTTTTCTCCTTGAACATCCCGGAGTGAGTAAATCTGTTTGTAATCCTTTCAAAGCCTGGGCCCAAGTGAAGAGTGATATGGTAAAAGAAACAGTGTCCAGGATCCCAAGGCAACTTACAAACAGCTCAAGTCCATTGCTTAGCCTTCTTTACAACTGTCAAGAGCAATACTACAAAGATACAGTAATCAAAACAGCATGGTATTGGCACAAAAACAGACATATGGATCAGTGGAACAGAATAGAGAGCCCAGAAATAAGCCCACACACTATGGTCAATTAAGCTTCAATAAGTGAGGCAAGAATATACAATGGAGAAAAGACAATCTCTTCAGCAAGTGGTTTTCGGATAGCTGGACAGCCCTGTGTAAATCAATGAAGTTAGAACACACCCTCTCACTATACACAAAAATAAATTCAAAATGGCTTAAAGACTTAAATATAAGACATGACATCATAAAACTCCTAGAAGGGAACATAGCCAAAACATTCTCTGACATAAATTGTATCAATGTTTTCTTAGGTCAGTTACCCCAGGCAATAGAAATAAAAGCAAAAATAAACAAATGGGACCTAATCAAACATAAGCTTTTGCACAGGAAAGGAAACCATAAACAAAACAAAAAGACAACCTACTGAATGGAAGAAAATATTTGCAAATTATGCGACCAACAAGGGTTTAATTTCCAAAATATACAAACAGCTCATATAACTCAATAACAAAAAAATGAAGCAAAACAAAAATCAAAGAACCCAATCGAAAAATGGGCAGAACACCTAGATAGACATTTCTCCAAAGAAGACATACAGATGGCCAACAGGCACATGAAAAGATGCTCAACATTGCTAATTATTAGAGAAATGCAAATAAAAACTATAATGATATATCACCTCATACCAGTCAGAATGGCCATCATAAAAAAATCTACAAATAACAAATGAGGGAGAGGATGTGGAGAAAAGGGAACCCTCTTACACTATTGGTGGGAATGTAAATTGGTGCAACCACTATGGAAAATAGTATGGAGGTACCTCAAAAAACTAAAAATAGAGTTGCCATATGATCCAGCAATTCCACTCCTGGGCATATATCCAGAGAAAACTATAATCCAAAAAGATACATGCACCCCTATGCATAGCAGCACTATTCACAGTAGCCAAGACATTGAAACAACCTAAATGTCCATCGACGGATGAGTGGATAAAGAAGATGTGGTACATAGATACAACGGAATACTACTCAGCCATAAAAACAAATGAAATAATGCCATTTGCAACAACATGGATAGACCTAGAGATTATCATACTAAGCGAAGTAAGTCAGAAAAAGAAAGACAAATACCATATGATATCACTTATATGTGGAATCAAAAATATGACACAAATGAACTTATCTACGAAACAGAAACAGACTCACAGATATAGCGAACAGACTTGTGGTTGCCCAGGGGGCTGGGGGCTGGGAGGAGGGATGGATTGGGAACTTGGGATTAGCATATGCAAACTATTATATATAGAATGGATAAACAGCAAGGTCCTACTGTATAGCACAGGGAACTATATTCAATATCCTGTAATAAACCATAATAGAAAAGAATATATATACGTGTATAACTGAATCACTTTGCTGTACAGCAGAAATTAACACAATATTGTAAATCAATTATACTTCAATAAAATAAATTAAAAAAAATAAAACTGTCCAGAGGATTCCATAAATCACATAATAAATCATAAATCACAGAAACAATGATAAAACCCCTTGCCTTCATCTACCATGTGTGCAGCGTTTCCAACTGCCCAGGAACATCCCTCCCTGTAATTCAAACTGTCCCCAAGTACTGCTCCTCTCTCCCTCCTCTCACCCATTCCTCCAGGAGAAAGGACCCTCCCTGTTTGGGAGGGGGAGGCAGAGGTGAAGTCTCTTGGCATTTGCAGGCTTGGTTTTTGCAGGCTGGCAGAGGAGGCAAGGCTGTGGACACTTTCATAATAAGATCTTATCATATCCTTAGAAGAGCAGCTGGGGGTGAGAAGGTAGTGATGATGGGTGGGGCATACATGCCCAAAGTGAGACCTTTTCAACAAACATTCAAGGAAAAAACATTGACTTGCAAGTTCTGAGACAATGATGAAAAGATGTTGAGAGAGCAAGACTGTGGGATACAGAGAAGGTAGTCAAATGGAGTTGCTTTTTTCACATGCTGGGTCCCTCAGCAAAATGACAAATGGTCCAGTGCATCCCCCAACCATGGCTTAGGACTAAGCTACACATCTATACACCTTCCTAGATCCTCTTCCATCAGCTTTAGAGTTGGTGCTGCTAGATGAAGCCTTTCCCTGCCACACATGGGCATGTCTTATTGGGCCTCTTGGCTATGCTTCCTTCCCAAGTAAACTTGAGATTTGGGGCTGGTCATCCTGATGTCCTGGCTTACCTTCTTGTTGAGCTGGAGCATTTAGTGGCCAAGGAAGGATGAATATCCAAGACATCACCTATGGCTAATCAGGGCGGGCCCTGCCCTCTAGGGATCCTGTGGAGGGCTGACCATGCCATGCTGGGTTCATGGAGGTCCGTGGAGGGAACATGTGTTGAATTACTGCAGCTCTGTCCAGGCTTTCCGGAGGATTTGGATGGAGTTGGAATCATTCAGTCTATAATTCTCTGTTTCTGTCTATGTGAAAGAAATATGAAGGGCTGAATCATATTCAGTCCTTCCTAGAATATATGTGCTTTCAAATAAATATGAAATGAAATTAAGGCCAACAAAGAAATACACACATTCTGCAGATAAATGAGTAAAGAGCGGGCTTCCCTGGTGGCGCAGTGGTTGCGAGTCCGCCTGCCGATGCAGGGGACGCGGGTTCGTGCCCCGGTCCGGGAAGATCCCACATGCCGCGGAGCGGCTGGGCCCGTGAGCCATGGCTGAGCCTGCGCGTCCGGAGCCTGTGCTCCGCAACGGGAGAGGCCACAGCAGTGAGAAGCCCGCGTACCGCAAAAAAAAAAAAAAAAAAAAAAAAAAAAAAAAAAAAATGAGTAAAGAGCTTTTATCTAGTCTTGTAATTAAGGATTAAAATGTTCTACTCTCACGCAAAACCTGCCATGTCTCATCCAGAGTAATTATAAAATTCCTCAACATTGTGACTGAGCCGTGGCTCCTTCCATCCAGGGCAAGATGCTCCCAGATCACCAGCTCCTATTCTACATGGCAGGTGGGTGAGAGCGAGGACTGTCTCCTGGTCAATCAACCTGGCACCCTACTGAGCTGGGATTGTTAAGCAGCAGCCGTGGTGGAGACAACAGTCCCCCAGGTGCACGCAGAGTGTAGAGAAGATGGGACCAAGGCGTGTATAGCGATCTGAGAAGGGAGCGTCTCTCATAAGCGCCCACTGTGTTCATTTCTTCATTCGTTCAACAAATCTTTAATGAATGTCTACTATATACCAGGCACAGTTCTAGACACCAGGGGCAGACCAGAGAAGAAAACAAATTCCCACCTTTTATGAAGGGTGCTTTCTAGTGGGAAGAGAGAAAACAGGAACAGATGATATATGGCCTGTCCTAGGGCTGAGCGAGAAGGACCAGGGGAGGGAGAGGGATGGGGAGGTTTGCTATTTGGGGTAAGTGTCCAGGAAGATCTTTCCAAATAGGTGGCAATTGAACAGAGTGAAGAGAGGATGAGCGATAAGAGGATACCTGTGGGGAGAGACTCCGAGGGAGTAGGAGTGCCAGGGCCTGAGGTGGGAGCGCATTTGAATTTGGTATATTTGAGCTACAGCAAGGAGGAAGCAGTGTATCTGCAGTCCAGGGAGAGAGAGGTGGGAGGTGGGGCCAGTCCGAGGGCCGTTTAGGACTTTCACTGAGTGAGATGGAGCCATTGGAGGGGGGTGATCAGAAAAGTGGCCAGATCTGACTTAGGTTTTACAGGGGCAGGGTAGCTGTTCTGGGGAGAATGGAGTAAGGGGGGAAGCTGGGCGTAGTTGGTGGCTCATTGGCTCATGATTTCCAAGTAAAAGATGATGGTGGGCTTCCCTGGTGGCGCGATGGTTAAGAATTTGCCTGCCAGTGCTGGGGACACGGGTTCGAATCCTGGTCCGGGAAGATCCCACAGGCCGCGGAGCAACTAAGCCCGTGCGCCGCAACTACTGAGCCTGAGCTCTAGAGCCCACGAACCACGACTACTGAGCCCATGTGCCACAATTACTAAGCCTGCATGCCTAGAGCCTGTGCTCTGCAACAAGAGAAGCCACTGCAATGAGAAGCCCGCACACCGCAAAGAAGAGTAGCCCCCACTCACTGCAACTAGAGGAAGCCTGCGCACAGCAACAAAGACCCAACGCAGCCATAAATAAATTAAAAAAAAAAAAAAAAAAAGTCCCTTTAAAAAAAAAAAAAAAAAGAGATGATGGTGACTTGGACCAGGGTGGTTTTGGTGGGGGTGAGAAAAGTGGAAGATTCTGGATAAATTTTAAGGGAGAGCCCACAGGACCTGTTGACAGATTGCCTGTGAGATGTGAGAAAAGAGAAGGTTCCGAGGGTGACACTAAGACCGTTATCCTGAGCTACTGGAAGAATGGAGCTGAGGCTCTAGAAGGGACACAGCTAAACGAGGCTGATCCAAGGGCTGGGGGGCCAGAGGCACATGGAAGCAAGGCTGAAAAACTGGAGTGTACCTATTTATTTATTTATTTTTTACATATACATGCATCTCTTCTTTTTCAAATTCTTTTCCCGGTTAGGTTGTTACAGAATACTGAGCAGAGTTCCCTGTGCTATACAGTAAGTCCTTGTTGCTTATCCATTTTGGAGAGTACTTATTGATGTACAAGTGTACTTGTTCTAATGAGGAAGAAGTTGCAAACTGGTGGCCCATGGGCCAGATCTGGTGGGCAGACGTCCTTGGTTTGGTTCTCAAAGTATTTATTAAACAGCTGAATTAGCTGGTGAGGTTTAAAACTCACGGCATTTTATATAAAAATCTGGATTTCCTGATCTTTTAGAAAAGTGGTAGATCTGGCAACCAGGTAACAGCTGATTGGCCCTGAATGACAGCTGTTCCCTCTGGCAGGGCATGCCCTGTTTAGTGGGCAGTCACGCCACTACTCCTATTATCTTACAACTGAGGCTACCCTTTCAGTGCCCAATTTTCTCATTTGAAAATGGGAATAACAGTAGTACCTACCTCTTGGGGTTGTTAGGAAAATTAACGGAGATAATTCATGTAAAACAACTAGAACGGTGTCTATTAATTGTTCAAAAATGTTTGCTCTTATTACGGTCATTCCTATTGCTGTTATTATTAGCTGTCTGTTCTTACAGGGCTCTGAGTTTGTAATGCTAGCAATGAGGATTTCAGAAAGCTGGAAGAGGATTCTGACAGGGGTTAAGAGGTGAGTGAAGCTTCCCTTAATAAACGATGGCACCAAACCAGAAAGCAGGAGAGGAGGCAGCACAGCTCCCAGACGCTTTAGAAAACCATGACCGCCCGAGCGCCATTGGCCCCACAGATCAGGGTTCATTTCCTTCTTCTGCAGAGCTCGGCACAGTGGCCTCAATCACCCGGTGACTCATCTAATAGCCCCGTGAGTTTGCCCAGCTTGCGGCGTCACAAATTACATTTGCAGTCTGCTTATCAGGCAAGCTAGGAAATTAAACCTAAGCGGCTATGGTGTTGCTAAGTAATATGGCTGCATACACAGACACCCGAGGCTCAGACCATCACAGCCCCATTAAAGCGTCATTTCCCACTGTGGCTAATAAGGTTTGAAACCTTCAAAGGAAACCTGCTGTTCTTTTTTAAGGTCAGAAAATGGGGTAACTTGGTTATAAGCAAGAGATAGAATTTCCCTTCCTAGATGCTAGGGGTGTGTGTGTGTGTGTGTGTCTGTGTGTGTGTGTCTGTGTGTGTATGTATGTGTCTGTGTGTGTGTGTCTGTGTGTGTATGTATGTCTGCAGGTGTGTGTGTGTGTGTGTGTGTGTGTGTGTGCTGGCGATACTAGCTCATGGCTGATGGAGGCGGAGGGTGGGGGTGGGGGGAGATCAGAGACAGCCATCTTGCCCTCAGGACCCCTCTGCCCTGGGCCATGAGGGCCTGGTCAAATCTACCTCTGTGTCTGGCACCTGGCCCTCTGGAGGTGTTTACAGAGTGGCTGTTGGCCTCCTTCTTCCTGGGGATACTTCTCAGTGGGTGTGGCACTAGGTGATGGGAGCATTCCTGGTGATTTCTCCCTCAGGGCAGTCTTTTCTTTAGGGGGCTTTTCTCTTTCTACAGCAGAGCCCTTGGGCCCAGAGTGGGGATCCTGGCCCAGGGGATGCTTGGGCAGCTGAGCTGGTCCAGGGGTTTCCTTTCCTCATTTCTCTCCGGTCAAACCATCTGCGTCCATTTCAGGGTTCAGCTCCTCCTGGATCCACCAAGTTTAGATCTTGAGGGCACAGCTCCCGAGTGAGCCAGTAGCTCCATGGCCACCTTAGTTCAGGCAGGTAGGGACTTAGCATCTTAGTATCTTCACCCACCCCACGTAGCTCTTCTGCAACCCCATAGTTACACTGGGCGGGGAAGTTGTCCAACGATTTGGGGCCATGTGGTCAGAGGTTTGGGGCATCTGGAGCCCTCCCCAGCTCCCCTCTCTGGGAGGACTCCCTCCATCTTCTCTGATTTGGACTCCTGGGATGGGGCAGGAGGGTGAAATTCCTCCTCCTTAATTTGTATTTTAAATCACATCTTCTCCACAATGCTGAGGATTATTCTTCAAGACTCATTCAGATAGGCTGGGCCTCACAGGACTTCTGGTTGCTGAGACAGACTTCTGGTTGCTGAGAAGAGGGTGGGGCTCATAGGCCCCCTGGAGGGAGATTCCTGCAGCACAGAGAATGCGGCCAGATCTGAGCTGTTGATAACCTGGCCTAGCCAGTCCCCATCTTCGCCAAACAGAAGAAAGTGGAAGGGAATTCCTTCTGGCATTTGTTGTATGATATGAGACTTGGCTGTGCCCAGAGGGGACAAAGACTTTCAGACTGGGGATGGCTCCCGATCAAACTTTCCATGAGGACGCATTCTTTCCATTTTTTTGGCCAGCTGCAGGCTTGGAGCCATCTCCCTGGGGAAGAGCTGTTCTTGCTCAAACCAGACTGCCCTGGGGGGCTATCTGGGCTGGTCAGTGGTCTGAAGGTTTTTCTGACATCCCCCTGTTCCACCCTCGCATATCACACCAGGAAACACTTCACCAAGCAGGGGTCAGATTTCAGTTCAGCCTTTTGTTTTAACAAATAATCAAGTTTAGATATTGACATTCAATCCTTAACTGCTAACATCCCATTTTGTAGTGCTTTGCAAACCTTGTGTAGCTGTGGACTGTGATTTGTTTCATAGGAATGTGCCTGGGTGCTTGGGTCTCATTGGTTAGTTCTAATATAACTATTTTTGCCAACGGTTTTCACTACTAATTGGCTACTTAATAAGTTAAAGAGCCGCATGATTTCTATCTCCTCTTCCACTATTTCCATGGAAGAAAATGCTGGCTATATTTAAACAGCGCCCATTTTATTTCTCTGGAGAGCAGACACTTGCTGGGTTGAAAAGATGTGTTTCCTTGGATGGTTCCTTTATGACTTCTGTTTGTCCTGCTGCTGGAAAACCTTCCAAAGTGTGAGCTGGCCCCAAGCTGAGTGTCTCCACGGCTCTGCTGACCTTCTGGTGAGTTGCTAAGCACATACATCTGCCTGTCTATGTACTTGCCCATTTCCAAGATTGTCAACTGCAGCTGAATTCCCTGGGCTGGTAAAGGGACAGGGGGAAGGGACCAGAGGCCCTGCCCACACTGGCAGGGTCCCAGGCCAGGACAAGAACAGCTTCAGGGCATCCTGATCTTCTGAGGGCCTTCAAGGCATCACTCTCAACTGTGGATAGCAGCTCCTTGGTGGAGCAGCCTTTCATTCTTGAGAGAGTCCCACCTCATTTAGAATGGTTTCCATCACTACTGTTGTTGGAATATCCTGGCCAAGTCTAGGGTACCCACCCTTCCTTCCTTTCCTTCAAAGTGAAGACTGGTAAGAACCCTAGAGATGGTGATGCACCTTTAACAGTGATAACCACTGAAGAAATCAAAGAGGAAGTTAAAAAATACCTAGAAACAAATGACAACGGAGACACGACGACCCAAAACCTATGGGACGCAGCAAAAGCAGTTCTAAGGGGGAAGTTTATAGCAATACAATCCCACCTTAAGAAACAGGAAACATTTCGAGTAAACAACCTGACCCTGCACCTAAAGCAATTAGAGAAAGAAGAACAAAAAACCCCCAAAGTTAGCAGAAGGAAAGAAATCATAAAGATCAGATCAGAAATAAATGAAAAAGAAATGAAGGAAACGATAGCAAAGATCAACCAAACTAAAAGCTGGTTCTTTGAGAAGATAAACAAAATTGACAAACCATTAGCCAGACTCATCAAGAAAAGAAGGGAGAAGACTCAAATCAATAGAATTAGAAATGAAAAAGGAGAAGTAACAACTGACACTGCAGAAATACAAAAGATCATGAGAGAGTACTATAAGCAACTCTATGCCAATAAAATGGACAACCTGGAAGAAATGGACAAATTCTTAGAAATGCACAACCTGCCAAGACTGACTCAGGAAGAAATAGAAAATATGAATAGACCAATCACAAGCACTGAAATTGAAACTGTGATTAAAAATCTTCCATCAAACAAAAGCCCAGGACCAGATGGCTTCACAGGCGAATTCTATCAAACATTTAGAGAAGAGCTAACACCCATCCTTCTCAAACTCTTCCAAACAATATCAGAGGAAGGAACACTCCCAAACTCATTCTATGAGGCCACCATCACCTTGATACCAAAACCAGGCAAGGATGTCACAAAGAAAGAACACTACAGGCCAATATCACTGATGAACATAGATGCAAAAATCCTCAACAAAATACTAGCAAACAGAATCCAAGAGCACATTAAAAGGATCATACACCATGATCAAGTGGGGTTTATTCCAGGAATGCAAGGATTCTTCAATATACACAAATCAATCAATGTGATACACCATATTAACAAGTTGAAGGAGAAAAACCATATAATCATCTCAATAGATGCAGAGAAAGCTTTCGACAAAATTCAACACCCATTTATGATAAAAACCCTGCAGAAAGTAGGCATAGAGGGAACTTTCCTCAACATAATAAAGGCCATATATGACAAACCCACAGCCAACATTGTCCTCAATGGTGAAAAACTGAAACCATTTCCACTAAGATCAGGAACAAGACAAGGCTGCCCACTCTCACCACTCTTATTCAACCTAGTTTTGGAAGTTTTAGCCACAGCAATCAGAGAAGAAAAGGAAATAAAAGGAATCCAAATTGGAAAAGAAGAAGTAAAGCTGTCACTGTTTGCAGATGACATGATACTATACATAGAGAATCCTAAAGATGCTACCGAAAAGCTACTAGAGCTAATCAATGAATTTGGTAAAGTAGCAGGATACAAAATTAATGTACAGAAATCTCTGGCATTCCTGTACACTAATGATGAAAAATCTGAAAATGAAATCAAGAAAACACTCCCATTTACCATTGCAACAAAAAGAATAAAATATCTAGGAATAAACCTACCTAAGGAGACAAAAGACCTGTATGCAGAAAATTATAAGACACTGATGAAAGAAATTAAAGATGATACAAATAGATGGAGAGATATACCATGCTCCTGGATTGGAAGAATCAATATTGTGAAAATGACTCTACTACCCAAAGCAATCTACAGATTCAATGCAATCCCTATCAAACTACCACTGGCATTTTTCACAGAACTAGAACAAAAAATTTCAAAATTTGTTTGGAAACACAAAAGACCCCAAATAGCCAAAGCAATCTTGAGCATGAAAAACGGAGCTGGAGGAATCAGGCTCCCAGACTTCAGACTATACTACAAAGCTACAGTAATTAAGACAGTGTGGTACTGGCATAAAAACAGAAAGATAGATCAGTGGATCAGGATAGAAAGCCCAGAGATAAACCCACGCACATATGGCCAACTTATCTTTGAAAAAGGAGGCAGGAATATACAGTGGAGAAAGGACAGTCTCTTCAATAAGTGGTGCTGGGAAAACTGGACAGGGATATGTAAAAGTTTGAGATTAGATGATTCCCTAACACCAACACAAAAATAAGCTCAAAATGGATTAAAGACCTAAATGTAAGGCCAGACACTATCAAACTCTTAGAGGAAAACATAGGTAGAACACTCTATGACATAAATCACAGCAAGATCCTTTTGGACCCACCTCCTAGAGAAATGGAAATAAAAACAAAGATAAACAAATGGGACCTAATGAAACTTCAAAGCTTTTGCACAGCAAAGGAAACCATAAACAAGACCAAAAGACAACCCTCAGAATGGGAGAAAATATTTGCAAATGAGGCAACTGACAAAGGATTAATCTCCAAAATTTATAAACAGCTCATGCAGCTCAATAGCAAAAAAACAACCAACCCAATCCAAAAATGGGCAGAAGACTTAAATAGGCATTTCTCCAAAGAAGATATACAGACTGCCAACAAACACATGAAAGAATGCTCAACATCATTAATCATTAGAAAAATGCAAATCAAAACTACAATGAGATATCATCTCACACCAGTCAGAATGGCCATCATCAAAAAATCTAGAAACAATAAATGCTGGAGAGGGTGTGGAGAAAAGGGAACACTCTTGCACTGCTGGTGGGAATGTGAATTGGTACAGCCACTATGGAGAACAGTATGGAGGTTCCTTAAAAAACTAAAAATAGAACTACCATATGACCCAGCAATCCCACTACTAGGCATATACCTTGAGAAAACCATAATTCAAAAAGAGACATGTACCAAAATGTTCATTGCAGCTCTATTCACAATAGCCCGGAGCTGGAAACAACCTAAGTGTCCATCATCGGATGAATGGATAAAGAAGATGTGGCACATATATACAATGGAATATTACTCAGCCATAAAAAGAAACGAAACTGAGCTATTTGTAATGAGGTGGATAGACCTAGAGTCTGTCATACAGAGTGAAGTAAGTCAGAAAGAGAAAGACAAATACCGTATGCTAACACATATATATGGAATTAAAAAAAAAATGTCATGAAGAACCTAGGGGTAAAACGGGAATAAAGACACAGACCTACTTGAGAATGGACTTGAGGATATGGGGAGGGGGAAGGGTAAGCTGTGACAAAGCGAAAGAGAGGCATGGACATATATACACTACCAAACGTAAGGTAGATAGATAGTGGGAAGCAGCCGCAGAGCACAGGGAGATCAGCTCGGTGCTTTGTGACCGCCTGGAGGGGTGGGATGGGGAGGGTGGGAGGGAGGGAGATGCATGAAGGAAGGGATGTGGGAACAGATGTATATGTATAACTGATTCACTTTGTTATAAAGCAGAAACTAATAAATAAATAAATAAATAAATAAAAATAAAAATAAGAGTAAAAAAAAAACAGTGATAACCTTTTACAAAATTCAGATCATAAACTGTTGCATATTCATGGTGGAAAAATGCTGAAAAAATAGAAAAGCACTATAAAGATGTAAAAATCACCCATAACCCAATGTTAACCCATAGATAACCACTAATAACATTTTGAAACATTTATCTCAGAATATATATATCTATATATACTCATATTTACATAGGTATATATATAATTTAAAAAAATGGGATCATACTATTTTGCACCTGCTTTTCCCATTTAACATTTTACTATAAACATTCTCCCATGTCATCAGATTACACTACATCATCATTTTGATTGCCTAACGTTCATGATATGAAAACGTTCTGATTTATTTAACCAGGTCCCTGTTAGGTGAACTTTAGGTTGATTCCAATATATATATTTTTGCCCTTATAATCACTGCTGTAATGAACATCCTTGAGGTTTCCTCTTTATATCAAAGTTAAGCACATTTTAAAAGACTTTGATTGATATTCCTAAATTATTCTGAAAGTGCATATTCCTGACCAGCTGTGTATAGACGCAATTTAAAATATACTTGTCGGGACTTCCCTGGTGGCACAGTGGTTAGGAATCTACCTGCCTAATGCAGGAGACACAGTTTCAAGCCCTGGTCCAGGAAGATCCCACATGCCGTGGAGCAACTAAGCCCATATGCCACAACTACCACGCCTGCGCTCTGGAGCCCGCGAGCCACAACTACTGAGCCTGCGCGCCTAGAGCCCGTGCTCCGCAACAAGAGAAGCTACCTCAAAGAGAAGCCCACACACTGCAACGAAGAGTAGCCCCTGCTCGCCGCAACTAGAGAAAGCCTGTGCGCAGCAACGAAGACCCAACACAGCCAAAAATAAATAAATAAATTTATAAAGTTAAAAAAAATTTTTTTAATACGAAAGTAAAATATACTTGTCAAGTTTATAGGTGAACAATGAGCATCTCCTTGTTAATATCTTGGATTCTGCGAGGTTAAACATTCTCCTTGCGGTTAATTGGCTGGCAGAGATATCTTGTGCTCTCTTGCTTCCAGACGATGGAATTTAAGTGTCATTACTTATCACTTAGCAAGATGAAATTGGGGTGTGCTGCCAGGGAGCTGAGGGCAGTTAAAGTAGTTGCTAGTAGCCTTCAGAGCCTAAAACCAATCTTCCTAAGTGTCTGTTTTCAGTCATCCCTGAGTGGGCCTTCTAATCTGAGGGCAGGGCTGGATGGAGCATGATTTGGGATGCAAGAGGCTTGGGGTGGCTTTGGGATGCAGGCAGGGTGCCTAGCTAACTAATAGACTGATTTTCTACAGCTCCAGTCCTTGCCCCTTTTCTTCCCCTCATTCATGCAGAAAATCATATGTCAAAAGTTTTTCATTGTGTTTTGTGGTGTCTGTTTCCTTGATGATGGGGTAAATAGAGTGTTTGGGGCCAGGGTTGATATTTCGAGTCTGAGGCTGGTGGATAATCTGTTGAGTAGGTAGTTTAGGCCCAGCTGTGTATGGATGCCAGGCTTCTGGTGTTTCTATGTATGCAGGTCCTCAGGCCCAGGTGATGGGCATGGGATCCACTCTGAATCAGACCTATAACCTGTAATATGTAACCAGCAATGTGTGGGGAGAACTAGCAGTCCTGGGGTGGTGTGGCTGGGCTTTGAGGAAAAGTAGATACTCTGTGCTCTTTTCATGATACAAAAATGACTTTAGTGCAACTCATTCTAGTTAGAAGGTCCAGGGATGAATCTGGATGGCAAAATCACAAGGTGTTTTGCCCCCAGTTCCAATAACTGAGTTTATGAGGAGAAAAGCAATGGCTGTGGCCAAGGCCTGGGAGGCAGGGAAGTCGGAGGGGACACTGGTTTCCCTTCAGCCGAAGCAGGTGGTGTGAGCTACGCACATGAAGCCTGGGCTAGAACAGCCCCTCCATCATCCCAAACCGGTAAGTGCTCCCAGAAGAGCTGCCGAGGTGTGAGAGAAACTGCATCATTACCCGGAATGTGGGAAAGAGGATGGAGGTTTTATGTATAATTTCCTGTCATCAGAATCCAATATAGTCATAAATAAGCTCGGAGAGGCAACCTGTAGGAGAAGTAAACACGAATGCCTCTCGTTTCTGAGGCGCTGGAAACTGAGAGGAATTCAAATTGCATCTTTCACGTTGGGTTATGACACTCAAGTAACTTGGCCAAAGCTAACTACAGTCGGCTGACATAAAGGGCCCTGCAAGGGGACATAATGCCATGGGGATGAAGACTTTTCACAATGGAAAAAGCAGGTGTGGCACAGGTAAGCTCTAAACTCTTCTGAGGTGATAATCCTGGACTCCCCGTAGTTCTTTGAGGGTCAGGGGATGAGGAACCCAGCAGGAACCACCTCACACCAGAGGGCCCATATCACAAAGGGGATGGAAACCCAGCAGGAACCACCTCACACCAACGGACCTGCATCACAAAGGGGATGAGACTAAGAATATCAGAGCATCGTGCGGGGATGTAGTCAGCCCTCCTTGCTGGGAAGGGACTTGGGGTCTTTTGGTGTTGAGTGCACAGAGGAGAGGCTTTGGGAGGATGGGTGGCACACACAGTTGGCTGCCATGGAGAGGAAAACTGCCTCCTGGAAGGCATTTGGTCAAACTTAGCACTGTGCCAGTATTTATTATTAATCACCATGAAACGGCTTTGTGTTTTTCATCGGGCTTTCTTGTAGATCTGGTTTGATCTTCCTAATATAGAATATTTTCCACAGGGTTATTTAATTTCAGTTTTTCAGACGGTATTTGACCAAGTGCTCATCCTCATGGGATGGGCAGTTTTATAACAGGCGTGTTGAGGAAGCTACGTGTGTTTTCCAAGCCCTGGCAGTGCATGTTTGAGGAGTTGGGCATGGACCCCCAGTCCTGATGGGGGCTGCGTACGGCAGGGTGAGGATCACAGAGTCAGACCACAGTAGATGCCATTGGAGGCTTAGCTTCCCTCCGCCTTGTAGACATTGAGACCTTGTTTTCTGCCCCAGGATGTATATGTAACTAGAATAGAGATCCTTTCACCTGAGAGCTGTTGCCTTTGCTGTTTCTGGCGGGTTATTTAAGCTCTCCAGCCCTTAGTTCTCATTTGTAAAATGAGATAATAATAGTATCCATCTCAAGGAATTGTGTGAAGATTAACTGAGTTAATACCTTAAAAAAAAGAGCAGTTAGCACAGGGAGTTTGCACTCAATGCATATTAACTATTATAATAACAATGATGATGACCGTGAATATTGGATTTCACAGATGGAGGCAGCCTAGGATCCTTAGACAGTTTCCCTGTCTCCAAGCAGGGTTCCAACCAATACTTATTTTACACCTTCATGGCCTTGCCAGGGACACGGTCAAGAGCCTAAGGGGAAAGGGCTATGGTTCTATCTACTTCTGGAGGGGGCTGATGGAAAAATAATCAAGCCTGTGAATTCACGAAATAAAAGGTCAAATGGGAAACTTGACCTTGAGAATTTCATTAATCTCTCCAACTACACTGAAGGCAGTAGAGAAGTGACTTCTCACAAGGGACCCCAAGAATTGAAAAAGCAGATGCTGTCCTCAAACTCTTGGCTCTGCTACTTATCAGCTGTGTGACCTTGGGCCAGTTACTTAACCTCTTTGAGATTCAGTTTCCTCATTTGTAAAATAGGAATAATACATTACAGGATTGCTGGAATTACTAAATCAGACGATATCTGTAGAGTTCTTGGAACCTGCTGAGGGCTCAATAAAAGCCAGTTTTCATGTCTGTTGTTGTGTTTATTATAAATGCTTATTATTATAAGCTACTTTATAGCTTACAGTTGACAAGTTGGAAACTGGTTACTTTCACAACAGGGATTGTCCTGTGATGGTCCTCTCTCTCACCTTGAAAGATGTTAACACTCAGGGGAGTTCCCCCACCTTGGCTGGACCTGACTCTCTGAGCCTGGTGCTTGTGCATGTGAAGATGGGGAGAAGGTACTTCCCACTTGGTTGCACAAGGGACCAAGTCATCTTGCCTCTGCACGGGTCAGAAATGGGGAATGGCACATGGTTCCTATTGGATGATAGGGACTTCTGAGGATTTTTTGAGGTGTCCAGACTCAAATCTTCCTCATCATTGGCTCATTTTGCTGGACAAATACATAGGAGTAGAATGGAAGGATTATGGGGTAGATGTGTGCTTAACTTTGTAAGAAGCCGCCAACTGTTTTCCAGCCTGGTTGTCCCACTCGATGTCCCCACCTGTTCAGCTTTATAGTCACTTCGGCCACATTTTCTGGTCTTCCTCATATATCAAAGTCAGTTCTTTCAAACTTTAAAAAATAGATATATATTTTTAAGAAGCAGAACCTTAAAAAATAAAAAAGGTCATACCTACACCCTCAATAAATACAGCAGATAAGCAGGTAGAAGTCTGGCTGAAGGGTTGGGGAGGTGCATGGAGCCTGAAGGCCTCTGTTTGCTCCGGGGCCCAGGGGAGCCCAGAGTGATGACCCCACTCTAGGTACAAGTTTGAGTCAGCTTTCATCAGATTTAACTTTCAGTTCAGTTCTGAGTCGACCACAGGAGCAGTGATACTGGCCAGGCCTGGGCTGCCCGCATCTCTGCCTGCCGTGGCCAGAGTTCTCCTTGGGGCCCTCCAAGCTGGCGGCAGAGCCCAGGCTCCCGGAGGCTGACCAGGCACAGCAGCCCGGCTGCGGGGATGTTTCCTGCTGGTTGGCATTGGTCTTTCCACCACCACGCTGTGTCACTTAAACTAGCTCCATCTCCAAGACAAACATCAGAAGCTGTGCGACTCCAGATACCAGGAACAAAGAAACAAATTGGGAACATCGTGTGCAAAAAAGATTTTAATAAAGATTAAACTGGCTCCGTGCGTAGATGCTGCCACTCTTCTCATTGGGATCTTGACAGTGATGTGGGGCAAGCAGGCAAAGCCTGAGCCCGAGGCGGTTTGCATTCCTGGCACTGACGCCGAGTGTAGCCTGAGTGGCGGCTGACAGCAGACGGGCCTTTGCAGGGGTGCTCCAGGGCTCCAACCCTGAGCTTTCTCAGGGCGTCTGGGAGGGCAGATGCCTGCGCCCTCAGCTTCACTCAGCAACCCCGGGCAGGGGCCTGAGACGCTGCATTTCACCAAGCTCTCCGCACACTCCCTCCTCCTCCTTCTACTTTTTATTATGGAAACATTTAAACATGTACAAAAGTAGATAGAATCGTATCATGAACTCCATCTACCCACAGCCCAGCTTCAGCAGTTACCGATATGATAATCTTGTTTCATCTCTACCCCGACTCATGCCCCTCCAAGTTATTTTGAATCAAGTCGCAGACATCCGATTATTTCATCCATAGACAGCTCAGTACATATGGCTAAGAGATACCTTTTTTTTTTTTTAAGGCATAACCATAGTATCATTATTATGCCTAAAAAATGAGCAATGGTTTCTGGGTGTTTCTAATGCAGAGTCAAGGGTGAGGACCACAGGCCAACTGGGACATCACATCCTCTGGTGGTAGGAGGCATGCCTGACGTGTTAGAGGAAGCTTGGCATTTTTAGAGGAAGCTGGCAGGAGCCTGACTTCTAAAAATCCACACTCACAAGACAAAATAGAGCAAAGTCAGGCTGACAACTTGCACTGCACAAGGGTCCCTGAGTATTAGGCCCAGGAATCTTGTCATCTTGTAGTCGAAGACTTCTAGTTAATTTTCAGACAAATTTTGTATTTTAACCTAAAGGGCAACTGATGTTGGGTTCCATTGGGGACAGTCTCTTGAGGGCTACCGGTCTGATGTCACTCTGCGGGCTCCCTGACATGACCCTAGGTTTCAAATGTCCAGTCAGAAAACTGGGATTTGATTTGTGGCTCTGCCGTATGAAGGGCTGGGTAGTTTCCTTGTCTGTGTTATAAGGATGACAGCATTGCCCCAGTCAGCAGGCAGGGGTGTGTGCTTGAAGTAATGACAGTAGCTGCTGTGCCAGGTGAGCGTGCTGGGAGAGTGCTCCCCTGCCTGGCTGTGCTCACCGCCTGCCCCAGAGCCTGGAGCCCATCCAGGCAGCTTTCCAGGCCTCACCTCCACTCCCAGGTCTCCAGTCATGGCTTCTTCCAGGTGCTGAGCGGGAGCCAGCTGGGCTTCCCTGACAGCCAGAGCCCCCAAGGCTGGTGGGCTGCACAGGCCCTGCTGGGACTCTTGCTTCACGTCCCCACCTTCTGGAACCCTCCAAGTGTATGGTGTGGATCTCCTTGGCTGACTGTCTTCTGTGCTGGTGAAGGTGTCCTTGCCCACACCTCCCAGTCCCCTCAGCAGTAAGACTGCTTTGGCCTTGACTCACCAGGTGTCCCTGGATTCCAGTGGGGGACCGGGAGAGAGGAGAGGGAGCTTTGCTGGTGAAGGAGGCTGCACAAGGGGGCAGCGAGTCACCAGGGCCTTCTTTTGCCGTCTCTCACAGGTGCATGCTGCTTGGTGGTAGAGGCATCCAGCAAGACGGGCTCGTCCGTGTGGAACACAGTGCTGTGAGGCCAAAGTCTCAAAGGCTCCCTGGTAACAGAGCTTCTTCCTCTCAGCAGAGACCAGAGTGTGTGCAGATCCTTGGAGAGTGGCCGAGGGAGGGCCTGGTGACTCTGAAGTCCGGGGATAGAGGTCACTTCTCTGCCTCCTTTTAGATGCTTGGGGAGACCAAGGTGCATCCCCAAAGGGCCATGTCTGTCCAGGAGCTACGGCTGGAGGGACGTTCTTCTACCTTTAGAGCCGGTAAGGCTCCCCTCCCCCATGAATCCCGTGCTTCCAAGGTGGTTCACGAGAGCCTCCTGGCACAGCTCTGGCAAAGGTGTTTAGGGCCTGTCCAGCAGGTCCGAGTTGTGACTTTGAGGGTTTGTCGAGCATGGGCATGCTGTAGGAGAGACAGCCTTGGCTGTGGAGTCAGGAGGCCCTGGGTTCCATTCCCTGCCAGTGGTGGAGCCTGGGGTCACGTGGTACAGCCTTACTGGAGGGAAGAGGGTGACATCTCTCAAAATCACAAATGCACATATCCTTTGACGCAGCAATTCCACTTGGGTGAAAGGAGAATACGTGCAAGGAGGTTCATTGTGCTGTATTTTTTTTTTAAAGAATGGATGCACTTATAAATGTATTTTATTTTTGGCTGCGTTGGGTCTTCGTGCACGGGCTTTCTCTAGTTGCGCTGAGTGGGGGCTACTCTTCGCTGCAGTGTGCGGGCTTCTCATGGCGGTGGCTTCTCTTGTTGCAGAGCACGGGCTCTAGGTGCGCGGGCTTCAGTAGCTGTGGCATGCGTGCTCGGTAGTTGTGACTCGCGGGCTCTAGAGCGCAGGCTCAGTAGTTGTGGCGCACGGGCTTAGTTGCTCCGCGGCATGTGGGATCTTCCCGGACCAGGGCTCGAACCCGTGTCCCCGGCATTGGCAGGCGGATTCTCAACCACTGCGCCACCAGGGAAGTCCCCATTGTGGTGTATTTGTAATAGCAGGAGACTGGCAACATCAAAATGCCCATCCACGGGCCATTAAATGACCTGTGGTTATTACATACAATAGACTCTTGAAAAGAATGAGTCAGCTCTGTACATTTACTGCTACAGAATGACCTTCAGTGATATTGTTGAGTGAAAAAGGCAAGGTTGAAAAGAGCGTATAACATGCTACCTTTTGTGCTTTTTAAAAAGGACTCCTTTGATACGCATAGAATATTTGTGGACAAGTTGCAAGAAACTAAAAACGGAGGTTGTCTCTGGCGTGGTGACCCGGGGGGACAGTGGTGGGGGAGATGTGTTTTTACTGTGAACTCCTTTGTAAGATTTGAGTTTTGCACCATGTGTATGCATTTTAAATAAATACATGTAAATAAAGTCTCTGGCATTTCTCTGGTATTTATGGGCTGGCTGTGTGACTCTGGGCAAGGTGCTTACATGCTCTGAGCCTCATCTGTAAAATCAGATAAGATTAAAGTCACAGTGAGAACTGGTGGATGAGAAGAGCCTTGTGCAGGATGTGGACATAATGGGGGTTCAGTGAGAGGGGCTTCCATGATTGTTTACTGGTTATGTTTAAGCTGTTACCATCCGGATGCCAGGGCGGGGAGAACAAGTCAGGCTAGGAGAGACATGATGGGGGAGGCTGTGGGCCCCTCAGAAGCGAGCGTCGCCTCTTTCTCACCCTCGCCTTCTCTGCAGCACCCCCGTCAGGCACAGAAACGTGTGCTGACTTGTGTTGTGCTGTTGATTTGCGCTGTGCTGTTCCCGAGCACATGTACGGGCAGCTGAGCCAAGACTGTCCACCAGAGGGCATCAGCCGCTGCGCTGCCTCCCCTCCCGTTTCTGGAACCACTTTTTCAGCCGCCAGAATGTGACAGGAGGTTTGCCAGGGAAAAGATTTAAGGTGAGCTTTTCTTCCTTTTTACATCCACTGAATACGCTGATTGGTTTCACTTAGGCCTGGGGGATTCTAGTCACCAAGGTGCTGCAGGAACTGGAGTAACACCCCTGAGGATGTGTGTGTGTGTGCGTGTATGTGTGTGTGTGCATGCATGGGCTCGCAAGCTGTATGACGTGTGTGTGTGTGTGTGCATGTATGGGCTTGCAAGGTGTATGACGTGTGTGTGTGTGTGTGTGTATATGTGCATGCATGAGCTTTCAAGGTGTATGACGTGTGTGTGTATATGTGCATGCATGAGCTTTCAAGGTGTATGACGTGTGTGTGTGTGCACAGGACCCTGGGTTGTGAGTTCTGGGTCAGTTAGCATCTGCCTGGAGGTTGAGTCTGCCCAGAAACAACCAAGCCGCCCCACGCCTCTCTGCCCCCAGCAGTCAGAATGCCTTACGTTCCCAGATCCCACCATCCCACCCTGGACCGCGACCTCTCCCTGGCTCAGAGTCTCCCTCATTTCTTACCTCCCTGTGGCTTTGTCAACAACCTCTGCCCAGACAGGAGAAGGAAGGAATCCCCAAGGAAATGCCATGTCCCAGGTTCATTATACTCCAAATGTTCTTCCCTCTGCAGGATGACGTCCCCCAGCCCTTACTGGCTGGGGCACTTAATAGGCTGTGTCAGCGCCCTTTGCCTCTACCTGCCTGCTCACAGGAGATACAGGGGGCTAGAGGACGTTTTCTCTCAGCAGCCCCTGGGTGGCATCATCACGGGAGCTCACGGTTCCCACCTCTAAGCCTACAGCCACGGCTGTAGATTCCGAGGGGAATGAAGAGATGGTCAATCCATAGGATGCCTGGGTTTGTGGGTTTTTCTAGGCTGGGAAGAGTGCTGGGAACGGCCCTGAGTTCTGACTTTGTAGCTTATGACTCTTGCTGTTGGCTGGTGAGGCTTGGACTGGACTGCACTTGGGGTTTGTAATAATGAAAATAATGTTAGCCAGTAACAGTCAATAAGAGCACAACCTATGGGACGGGCACTGTTCTAGGTCCTCTGCACACATCAGCTCATTTGCTCCTCTGAACAGAGGACTAAATATTTACCTCACTATGTATTTAGAACCCCACTGGGTATTACCCCTATTTCACAGATAAAGAAACTGAAGCACAGAGAGGCAGAGTAATTTCCCCAAGGGCACAGAGCTGGGAAGAGGCATAGCTGGGACTTGAACTCAGGAAATTGGGCTCTGAAGCCCCAGGGATTTGAAGCCAGTCTATTCA
This sequence comes from Hyperoodon ampullatus, assembly GCF_949752795.1. Taxonomy (NCBI): domain Eukaryota; kingdom Metazoa; phylum Chordata; class Mammalia; order Artiodactyla; family Ziphiidae; genus Hyperoodon; species Hyperoodon ampullatus. The sequence goes on along the minus strand of NC_136916.1, from coordinate 134,039,090 downwards.
GTCTTGCAGCACTTTCTTCAAGGTACCCAGACGGGGAGTAATCCCATTTTCAAGGTGAGAGAAACTAGATTCCAAAATGGGCACAAAGCTTCTGCGTTCCTAAGATCTTCTCAGAGTCCTGGTCAAGGAATACCCACTTCAGAAAAAATATGAAGAGCAAAGTGTCTTGAAAATGTGCCCAAGTTGGGATTTGGGGCCCATCTGGGGGAGCTGAAGGCCCTTTCCAGCTCAAGGCCAGGGTCCTGTGGGCAGCTTCTCTGAAGGGACATCTGAAACCACAATAGGCACCAGGCACCTCCCACACCTCTGTCGGCTGGCAGAGCGGAAGTAGGAAGCAGCTTGTCCTCCTGGGGCTCCGCTGGCTGCAGGGAAGGGTTGAGCTGAAGCCTCTTCACTCCCGGCACATCCAGTGGAAGTGGGTAGGAGGCCGCTGCAGGCACTTCTGCTCTCTAGCACTTGTTCCTTTTTATTTTATTTTTTGGGTCAGATCCTCAGACGGTCAGGTTGCTGGCTTCCTGCTGGCTCTCCATTGAACCCAACCTTTGAATGGGAGATTGAGTCAGAGCTGCCTCAATTGTGCCTGGAAGGTGAGAACCGCTGCTCATAAAAGCACTTTTCCTAGCATTAAATTCCTCTGCGTTGGAGTCTTTGAACCTGGAGTGATCCACAGGTTGCAGCCCAGCTGGAGACGTGTGATAAAAGAAATTGGCCTGCTCAGAGCCCAGGGGGAGCTGACAGAGGAGGAGAATTTAATACAGTTGAGGCTGGGTCTGATTCTGAGGTCTGGCGATTCCACCGTGTGCCACGGGCGGGACAGGAGGTCAACCAGCCAGTCAGGATACCACCTGGTCCCATGAGGCCACATCAAGCTCCTCCAGATTTTGAGAGCTCGAAGAGAGACAGTGAACTTAGATAAAGTGACCAGAGTTTGTCTTGCTAATGTGCCCAGGGGGGTAAGGACACTGGCCAATCAGGGATCCTAGGACCTCACCCACCTGGGCAGAGGGGAGGATTACACTTTCCTGTGCCTGTGAGGAGACAGTGAGGAGAACTTGGGGCTGAGCCGCTGAGCAGTGGCTGAAGTGTTCGTGGCAGAGATGACAGGAGGCCCGACTACCTCCTGAGGGTAGTTCCAGGCACCCTGGGAATTGGGAGCTGCACTGACCATTGCCTCAATCTCTCTTTTTTTTTTTGGCTGCACTGTGCGGCATACAGAATCTTAGTTCCCGGACCAGGGATAGAACTGTGCCCCCTGCAGTGGAAGCACGGAGCCCTAACCACTAGACCGCAAGGGAAGTCCCCAGTGTTGCCTCAGTCTTAATGAAAGTGTCCCTGACAGCGTGGAGTCGAGGCCCCTTCTCAGCCCATCATGTCCCTGAGTTCTACTTGGTGTTTGTTCTCTTGCACCGACTGTATTTTAGTTCCCTAGGGAGCGCTCCATTTCACCAAAGCTGGATGCCCCAGAGCGCCCTACTTTCTCCACCTGTCTGGCTTCACCTACTCTTGCTGCTCTCATTCTGCAGAGGACTCTGCAATTCCTCTTGAGGAATTGGGAAGAATGAGTATTTTTTAGGCACTGACACAGTCTGCAGTTAAACATATATTTTTAAATGCCTGAGAACTTATTAACCACCTTTGTGCATGCTGTGGATTTGATATTTGATCTCAGCTACCTCATTAAATATTTTTGGAAAAATAAATCCTCAACAGGAGATCAGCCAAGATGGCAAAGTAGAAAGACCCTGAGCTCACCTCCTCTCATGGGCACACCAAAATCATAAAAATTTGCAGAACAACCATAGATGAGAAAGACCAGACCCTACCAGAAAAGATGTTCTACAACTAAAGACATAGAGAAGGAACCACAGTGAGACAGGTCGGAGGGGTGGACTCGCGATATAGTCGATTCCCATATCCCTATGGGTGATCCACAACCTGGAGAATAATTACATTGCAGAGGTTCTCCCACAGGAGCGAGAGGTCTGAGTCCTGCATCAGGTTCCCCAGCCTGGAGGTCCTACACTGAGAAGATGAGCCCCCAGAGCATTAGTCTTTGAAGGCCAGCAGGGCTTACTTTCAGGAGTCCCAGAGGGCTGGGCTAAATAGAGACTTCACTCTTAAAGGGTGCACACAAAATCTCACATGGTCTGGGACCCAGGGCAGAAGAAATTTGATAGGAGCCTGAGTCAGACCTACCTGCTAATCCTGGAGAGTTTCCTGGAGAGGCAGGAGGCAACTGCAGCTCACCCTGGGGACACAGACACTGGTGGCAGCCATTTTGGGAACTTGTTCTACCATATGGACACTGATGCTGGCAAGTGCCATTGTAGAATCCTCCCTCTAGCTTATTAACCCCAGGACCCAGCCTTGCCTTGGCCCTACAGCCTGTAGGTGCTTGTGCAGGGACACCTCAGGCAACTAACTGGTGGGGACACAGCCCCACTCATCAGCAGACAGGCTGCCTTAGGACCCCCAGGCCCACAGCCACCTCTGGACATGGCCCGGCCCACCAGAGGGCCCAGGACCCAGCTCCACCGACAGTGGGTAGGCACCAGCCCCAGAATCTCCTGGGCCCTGATCCAGCCCTCCAGAAAGCCTGCTCTAGCCCCTCTACCAGCTTCAACCATCAGGGGGCAGACACCAGACTCAAGAAAATCACTATCCCACAACCTGTGAACCCAGTCTACCCACCAGCAGGCCAGAACCTGCCCTGAGAGCAGCTAGGCCTTGACCCTGCCCATTAGCAGGTCAACACAAGCTTTGAGACACCCCAGACAGTGTACCCAACTGTGTCAAGAACCACCCCACCCCACCCCCAGAAATCTGACACCAGCTCAGGGACCCCTGGGCCCTGAAACCAGACACCAGGACTTGGCTCTGCCCACCTGTAGGCCAGCACTAACCCCAGGACCTGGCTCTGCCCACCAGCGGGCAGGCAACAACAATAGAGTCTTTTGGACCCTGACTCCATCCATCAGTGAGCCAGCACTAGCCCTGGAGCCACCTCCTGGAGTTCTGTAATCAGCCACCTCATGATGTGGTCCTGTCCACCAGCAGCTGGCAGCCTCCACAGGAGGCAGAGCCAGGCAACCAACCGGAATGGGGGCCAGCCAAGTCTACCAGACCACCCACATAGTCAGCATGCCACAATAGAAGGACACACACAGCCCTTGTAGGGGGAACCCTTAGGGCATACAACTCAGGTGATGAGGGGAGTGTGCTGCTGGGAAACATAGGACATCTCCTACAAAAGGCCACTTTTGCAAGGTCGGGAAACATAACCAACCTACAAGATACATAAAAATACAACAGCAAATTAGGCAAAATGAGGTGACAGAGGAACATGTTCCAGATGAAGGAAGAAGATAAAACCCCAGAAGAAGAACTAAGTGAAGTGGAGATAGGCAATCTACCCAAGAAGGAATTTAGGGTAGTGATTGTAAAGATGATTAAAGAACTCAGGAGAAGAATGGATGCACAGAGTGAAAAGTTAGAAGTTTTCAACAAAGAATTAGAAAATATAAAGAACAATCAAACAGAGATGAAGAATACAATAACTGAAATGAAAAAACACACTAGAAGGACTCAACAGTAGACTAAAATGATACAGAGGGATGGATCAGTGAGCTGGAAGACAGAGTAGTGGAAATCACTGATGCTGAACAGAAAAAAAAAAAGAATGAAAAGAAATGAGGACAGTTTAAGAGACCTCTGGGACAACATCAAGTGCACAAATATTTGCATTATAGGGGCTCCAGAAGGAGAAGGGAGAAAGAGAAAGGGGTTGAAAACATATTTGAAGACATAATAGCTGAAAACTTCCCTAACTTGGGAAAGGAAACAGACATCCAAGTCCAGGAAGCCCAGAGATTCCCACACAGTATTAATCAAAGAAGAACACACCAAGACACACAGTAATAAAAATGACAAATATTAAAGATAAAGAGAGAATATTAAAAGCAGCAAGAGAAAAGCAACAAATAACACACAGGGGCATTCGCATAAGGCTATCAGCTGACTTTTCAGCCAAAACTCTGCAGGCTAGAAGGGGGTGGCATGATATATTTAAAGTGATGAAAGGGAAGCACCTACAGTCAAGAATACTCTACCCGGGAAGGCTCTCATTCAGATTTGATGGAGAAATCAAAAGCTTTACAGATAAGCAAAAGCTAAAACTTCAGCACCACCAAATCAGCTTTACAAGAAATGTTTGAGGAACTTCCCTAAGTGAAAAAGAAAAGGCCACAACTAGAAACACAAAAATTATGAAAGGAAAAAGACCATTGGTAAAGGCAAACATACAGTAAAGTTAGGAAATCATCCACACAAAAAGCTAGTAGAAAGGTTAAAAAACAAAAGTAGTAAAATCATCTAGATCCATGATAAGCAGTTAAGCGATACCCAAAACAATTAGATGTAAAATATAATATCAAAAACAGTAATCATGAGGGAAGGACAGTACAATTGTGGGGTTGTTAAAATGCATTTGAGATTAAGAGATCAGCAACTCAAAACCTCATGGTAACCACACACCAAAAACCTATACTAGATACACACACACACGTGCACACACACACACACACACACACACACAGAAAAAGGAATCCAAACATAACACTAAAGATAGTCATAAAATCACAAGAGAAGAGAACAAAGGAAGAAGAAAGAAACAAAAATAGACCTACAAAAACAACCCCCAAACAATTACCAAAATGGTAATAAGAACATATATATCAATAATTACTTTAAATGTAAATGGACTAAATGCTCCAATCAAAAGACATGGAGTGGCTGAATGGATACAAAAACAAGACCCATATATATGCTGCCTACAAGAGACTCACTTCAGATCTAAAGACATACGCAGACTGAAAGTGAGGGGATGGAAAGAAAATCAAAAGAAAGCTGGGGTAACAATACCTTTATCAAATAAAATAGACTTTAAAATAAAGACTGTTACAGGAGACAAAGAAGGATACTACCTAATGATCAAGGGATAAATCCAAGAAGAAGATATAACAATTGTAAATATATATGCACCCAACATAGAAGTACCTAAATATATAAAGGAAATATTAACAGACATAAGGGGAGAAATCAGCAGTAACACAATAATAGTAGGGGACCCCACTTACATCAATGGAAAGATCATCTGGACAGAAAATCAATAAGGAAACACTGGCCTTGAAGTAAGTCAGAAAGAGAAAAACAAATACCGTATGCTAACACATATATATGGAATCTAAACAACAACAACAACAACAAAATGGTCACAAAGAACCTAGGGGCAAGACGGGAATAAAGACGCAGACCTACTAGAGAATGGACTTGAGGATATGGGGAGGGGGAAGTGTAAGCTGGGACAAAGTGAGAGAGAGGCATGGACATATATACACTACCAAATGTAAAATAGATAGCTAGTGGGAAGCAGCCACATAGCACAGGGAGATCAGCTCAGTGTTTTGTGACTACCCAGAGGGGTGGGATATGGAGGGTGGGGGGGAGGGAGATGCAAGAGGGAAGAGATATGGGGACATATGTATATGTATAACTGATTCGCTTTGTTATAAAGCAGAAACTAACACACCACTGTAAAGCAATTATACTCCAATAAAGATGTTAAAAAAAAACTGAACAAATTTTTAACAACAACAACAAAAAAAGGAAACACTGGCCTTAAATGATACATTAGACCAGATGGACTTAATAGATATGTAGAGAACATTCCATCTGAAAGCAGCAGAATACACATTCTTTTCAAGTGCACATGGAACATTCTCCAGGATAGATCACATGCTAGGCCACAAAACAAGCCTCAGTGAATTTAAGAAAATTGAAATCATATCAAGCATCTTTTCCGACCACAATGCTATAAGACTAGAAATCAACTAAAAGAAAAATACTGCAAAAGCACAAATACATGGAGGATTAACAATATGCTACTTAACAACAAATGGGTCACTGAAGAAATCAAAGGGAAATTAAAAAATACCTGGAGACAAATGAAAATGAAAACACAACGATCCAAAATCAATGGGACACAGCAAAAGCAGTTCTAAGGGGAAGTTTGTAGCACTACAATCCTACCTCACGAAACAAGAAAAATCTCAAATAAACAACCTAACATTACAACTAAAGCAACTAGAGAAAGAGGAACAAACGAAACCTAAAGTTAATTAAAGGAAAGAAATCATAAGGATCAGAGCAGAAATAAATGAAATAGAGACTGAAAAAACAATAGAAAAGATCGATGAAACTAAGAGCTGGTTCTTTGAAAATATAAACAGAATTGATAAACCTTTAGCTAGGCTCATTAAGAAAAAAAGAGGACCCACATCAATAAAATCAGAAATGAAAAAAGAGAAGTTACAACCCACTCCACAGAAATACAAAGGATCATAAGAGACTACTATGAACAACTATACACCAATAAAATGGACAACCTAGAAGAAATGGACAAATTCTTAGAAGGGTACAATCTCCCAAGACTGAACCAGGAAGAAATAGAAACTATGAACAGAACAATCACCAGTACTGAAATTGAATCAGTAATTTAAAAACCCCCAACAAACAAAAGTCCAGAACAAGATTGCTTCACAGGTTAATTTTACCAAACATTTAGAGAATAGTTAACACTTATCCTTTTGAAACTATTCCAAAAATTTGCAGAGGGAGGAACACTTCTGAATGTATTCTATGAGGCCACCATCACCCTGATACCAAACCCAGACAAAGATATCACAAAAAAAGAAAATTATAGGCCAATATCACTGATGAACATTCATGCAAAAGTCCTCAACAAAATACTAGCAAATCAAATCCAACAATACACTGAAAGGATCATACACATGATCAAGTGGGATTTATCCAAGGATGCAAGGATTCTTCAATATCCGCAAATCAATCAGTGTGATACACCACATTAACAAACTGAAGAAAAAAATCATATGATCATCTAAATAGATGCAGAAAAAGCTTTTCATAAAATTCAACATTTATTTATGATAAAAACTCTTCAGAAAGTGGGCACAGAGGGAACAAACCTCAACATAATTAAGGTCGTATATGTCAAAACCACAGCAAACATCGTAGTCAATGGTGAAAAACTGAAAGTATACTCTCTAAGATCAAGATCAAGACAAGGATGCCCACTCTCACCACTTTTATTCAACATAGTTTTGGAACTCCTAGCCACAACAATCTGAGAGTAAAAACAAATAAAAGGAAACCAAATGGAAAGGAAGAAGTAAAACTGTCACTGTTTGCAGATGACATGATACTATACACAGAAAATCCTAAAGACACCACTAGAAAACTACTAAAGCTCATCAATGAATTCAGTAAAGTTGCAGGATACCAAATTAATATATAGAAATCTGATGCATTTCTAGACACTAACAGGTACTATTAGAAAGAGAAATTAAGGAAACAATCCCATTTACCATCACCTAGGAATAAACCTACCTAAGGAGGTAAAAGACTTGTACCCAGAAAACTGTAAGACCCTGGTGAAAGAAACTGAAGACAACACCATCAGATGGAAAGATATTCTGTGTTCTTGGATTGGAAGAATTAATATTGTTAAAATGACCATATTACCCAAGGCAATCTATAGATATTGCCTTGGGTAATATGGTCATTTACCATAATATTTCTGTGAAAAATACCAAGGGCATTTTTCACAGAACTAGAATAAATAATTTAAAAATTTGTATGAAAACACAAAAGAACCCAAATAGCCAAAACAATCTTGGGAAAGAACAGAGGTGGAGGAATCATGGTCCCTGACTTCAGACTCTATTACAAAGATACAGTAAGCAAAACTGTGGTACTGGCACAAAAACAGACACATAGATCACTGGAACAGAATAGAGAGCCCAGAAATAAACCCACACACTTATGGTCAATTAATCTATGACAAAGGAGGCAAGAATATACAATGGAGAAAAGATAGTCTCTTCAATAAGCAGCCAGCTACATGTAAAAGAATGAAATTAGAACATTCTTAACACCATATACAAAAATAAACTCCAAATGGATTAAAGACCTAAATGTAAGACTGGAAACCATAAAACTCCTAGATGAAATCATAGGCAGAACACTCTTTGACATAAATCATAGCTATATTTTTTTGGATCTGTCTCCTAAAGTGAAGGATACAAAAGTGAAAATAAACAAATGGGACCTAACTAAACTTAAAAGCTTTTGCACAGCAAAGGAAACCATTGACAAAACGAAAGGACAATCTACTGAATGGTAGAAAATATTTGCAAATGATATGACCAGTAAAGGGTTAACATCCAAAATACATAAAAAGCTCATACAACTCAACAACAAAAAACAAACAACCTAATGAAAAATGGACAAAGGATCTAAGTAGACATGTTTCCAAAGACAAGCAGGTGGCCAACAGGCATATGAAAAGATGCTCAACATCATTAATCATCAGAGAAATGCAAATTAAAATCACAATGAGATATCACCTCACACCTGTCAGAATGGCTATCATCAAAAAGAACACAAATAACAAATGTTGGGAATTCCCTGGTGGCTCAGTGGTTAAGAATCCACCTGCCAATGCAGGGGACACAGGTTCAATCCCTGGTCTGGGAAGATCCCACATGCCACGGAGCAACTAAGTCCATGCACCACAACTACTGAGCCTGCGCTCTAGAGCCCACAAGCCACAACTACTGAGCCCTCGTTCCGTAACTACCGAAACCCACTGCCTAGAGCCCATCCTCCGCAACAAGAGAAACCACCACAGTTAGAAGCCCACACACCACAACGAAGGGTAGTCCCTGCTCGCCACAACTTGAGAAAGCCCGCATGCAGCAACGAAGACCCAACGCAGCCAAAAATAGATAAATTTATAAAAAAAAACAACAACAAACAAATGTTGGCAAGGATGTGGAGAAAAGGGAACCCTCGTACACTGTTGGTGGGAATGTAAATTGGTGCAGCCACTGTGGAAAACAGTATGGAGGTTCCTCATAAAACTAAAAATAGGGACTTCCCTGGTGGCACAGTGGTTAAGAATCCACCTGCCAATGCAGGGGACACGGGTTTGAGCCCTGGTTTGGGAAGATACCACATGCCACGGAGCAACTAAGCCCATGCACCACAACTACTGAGCCTGTGCTCTAGAGTCCACCAGCCACAACTACTGAGCCCACCTGACACAACTACTGAAGCCCATGTGCCTAGAGCCCATGCTCCGCAACAAGAGAAGCCACCGCAGTAAGAAGCCTGTGTGCCACAACGAAGAGTACCCCAGCTCGCCTCAACTAGAGAAAGCCCGCTTGCAGCAATGAAGACCCAATGCAGCCAAAAATAAATAAATAAATTTATTTTAAAAAAACTAAAAATAGAGTTGCCATATGATCTAGCAATTCCACTCCTAGGTATAGGTCCAAAAAACAAAGCAAAAACAAAAACAATAATTCAAAAAGATACACGCACCCTGATGTTCATAGCAGCATTATTTGTAATTGTCAAGACAGGGAAGCAACCTAAGTGTCCATCGACAGATTAATGGATAAAGAAGATGTGGCATATATATATATATATATATATATATATATATATATATATATACACACACACACAATGGAATAAAAAGAGTGAAATTTTGCCGTTTGCAACAACATCGATGAATTTGGAGGGTATTACACCAAGTGAAATAAGTCAGAGAAAGACACTGTGTGATATCACTTATATGTGGAATCTAAAAACTACAACCAACTAGTAAATATAACAAATAAGAAACAAAGTCACAGATATAAAAAACAAACTAGTGGTTACCAGTGGGGAGAGGAAAGGGTATTATTATACAACACAGGGAATTTAGCCAATATTTTATAATACCTATAAATGGAGTATAATCTTTAAAAATTGTGAATTACTATGTTGTACACCCGTAACTTACATAATATTGTACATCAACTATACTTCAATAAAAAAATAAAATTCCCCAACAGTTGGGAATTGGCCAGACAGGGACCCCAGGACCTTACCTACCTGGGTGCAGGGTAGGGCTGTGCATCTCAGCTCCCTTGAAGTCAGACGTGGCCATGTGACTAACTTTGGCGGATGAAGTATGAGCTGCCGCGATACTTCTGGTGGAAGCCTCATCCTTCTTTTCCTCTGCCGTGGTAAACATCAACACTCCAGGTGGTGGCAGTTGTGCCCGCCTCAGTTCCAGGGTGAGCTGTGTGGAGTAGAAGCCCCAGCTGAGCTGGGATGGACGTACTGCTCGGTGAGAAATAAGTCTTTGTGGTTTTAAGCCACTGACATTTTGGGGGTGTCTGTTACTGCAGCATAATCTAACTTACGCTGACAGATATATGGATAATCAGATGGATGAATTCTGGCAGATGGATCCTTCGGCTAATGTGTTATATATCCCAAGAAACAACATGGATTAACCTAATTAAAGTACAAGTCATTTCCAAAATTGAGTCTTTGTGGTAGGCATTGCAAGCACAGTTGCAAGTTAGTCGGGGGGAGAAATTTCGGAAGTGGCTCTGAGCCTGCTGAAACCCCACTGCTTACTCTGCCGGGCCTAGAGGATTCCCATAGGTAGGACGCCCAAGGACTGTGATGGGTCATGTGCTTAGTTCTCTAATGAGTGAATGGAGACAGCTGCCTTTACCCTCATCTACTAAAGAGGCAGAAACACGGTCGCAGACCACTTCGGTAAAAGAGGAGAAGCAGGTCCCTTTAATGGGTGGGTCTCACCCTTGGCTGAGCATTAGAATCACCTGGGAGCTTAAAATCCCCGCCCCTGGGTCACGCCCCAGGCGAAGTCAGAGTCTCTGGAGGTGGGATCAGCTTGAGCAGCTGGTGAAGCTCCCTACGTGATCTGTGTGTGTTCCAGGCTGAGCACCACAGCTGTGAAGGCTCCTCGTCCTCTAGCAGGGGCCATATTTTAACCAATGTTTGAGGCAGTCATTTTATAGAATTCTCCTGCCTATACCTGTGGCCTGTGTCTCAGGCTGCGACAGATGTTGGAAGGAAAAGGCCTGGAGATTCACCGCAGTCTCCTAAGTGCAAGTGCTCATATGGGGAGATCTCGGAGCCTGACAGCCAGCCATGGTCCCCTCCTAGCAGGATTTGAGAGTAGACAGACCTGGACTTGAACCCCTGCCCTGCTCTTCCCCATAACAGTTCTGTGACCTCGGACAAGTTGCTTGACATCTCTGAGCATCAGTTTCCTTGGCTGCAGTGTGGGGATAAGCTAATACCAACCTAACTGGCTTAGCATAATTGTCTCTGCGTAACTACCAGCTAGTAATTATTTCTCTCAGGTGACTTTTCTTGAATGATGAGGTAGGTCCAGTAATATAACAAATTCCACCTGCTGCCCTTACCTGTAGCTCACTCCTTCAGTGGTGAATGGAAGCTCAACTCCCCAGCTGCCTTAGTCAGAAACTGGGGAGGATTCTGGACTCTTCAATTTCTCTTTCAATCCCCACATCCAGTCCGTCATTAACCATGATGCTGTTGCCCACTAAGAATCTCATAGATCCATCCAGTTCTCCCTATCCCTCCCGCCACTCACTCAAGCTTGTGCGTCGTCTGAATGATGCCGTAGCCCCTGGTGGGTCTCCCGCGCGTCACTCTGCCTCTCCTCAAAGCCATTTCCCAGAATGCAGTCAGAGTGATCTTTCTAAAATATAAACCTGCCTATTAGATATTAAAGCAAATTTTTAAGTTGTAATAATTAAAACAGTGGGGATGCTGGTAGATGAACAGACAAACTTATCAATGGAAAGAAAAAATGTAAGTCTAGAAATAGACCTACATACACAGAGGAAGTTGGTATATTACAAAAGTGACATTTCAAATCAGAGGAGGAAAGATAGATTATTCAATAAACAGCATAGGCACAACTGGGTAGCCATTTTTGCATAGAAATAAAATTGGATCCATACCTCATACTTTACACAAGGAATGGTTCAAATGTATAAATGTAAAAAAGTGAATCCATAAAAGTACTAGAGGAAAACATAGTATATCTCAAAGCAAAAAGGGCCTTTTAAAATAAGATTCAAAATACAGAAGCCAAAAAAGAAAGGATCAAGAAATTCAACTACATTAAAAAAATTCTCAGTGGAAACAATCACTATAGGCAAAATCAAAAGACAAACTGGGAAAAGTATTTTAACTCATATCATAGACCAAAGGTAATTTCCACAATATAAAAAGAGCTTCTACCAATTATTAGAAAAAGACCAACAACCTGATAGAAAATGGGCAAATATATGGACAGACAGTTCAAAGGAAATTACGAATGACTATTAAGCATATAAAAATATGCTCACCCTCACTCAAATAAGTGAAATGCAAATGAAAAGGACATATATTATTTTTCACCTATTAGATTGGAAAATATTTTTTAAGTTGGTGACATAGGAATTGCTGAGAGGGTAAGAAATAAAGCACTGTCATCCATTGCTGCCAGATGTATAAATCTATGGAAGACAACTTGGGAAAAGTTAGCCAAATGACAAATGATAAATGTGATGGTTATCAGCTTGGCAAGGCTCTAGTACCAGTTATTTAATCAAACACTAATCTAGGTGCTGCCGTGAAGGTATTTTGTAGATGTGGTTAACAGCACCTAGAGTCAGGTGACATCAAGTAAAGGAGAGTGCCCTTGATGATGTAGGTGGGCCTCATGCAGTCAGTTAAATGTCTTAAGAGCAAGAACTGAAGTTTCTAGGAGGAGAAATTCTGCCTCAAGACTGAAGTATCGGTTCCTGCCTGAGTTTCCAGTCTTCTGGCCTTTCCTACAGATTTCAGACTCACCAGCCCCTACAAATGAGTAACTGCTTACAGTAAGTGCCCCATATCTATCATCTGTCTATCTATCTATCATCTGTCTATCTATCATCTATCTCTCTGTAATTTATCTATCTGACTGGTGTTTCTCTGGAGAACGCTGATATAATACCCTTTAATCTAGCAATTCCACTTTCCCACTTGTGGGAACACTTGTACATATGTGAAACGACCCATGTACAATGTATTTCATCATAGCAGTGCCTGTAACAGACAGAATGAAGGCAGCGTGAGTGCCCATCAGCACAGGACTGGTGAGATCCCACTAGCCCAGAGAGTTGAGCCCGGAGCAGTCCTCAGAAAGTATGAGGCAATGATAGAGAGTGGTTTCCAAAACTGATCTAAGCGGAAAAAAAGAAAAATAGCACGCAATGACAAACACTGTGCGCATTGTGCTCTTTTGTGTGTAAAAAGAGAGAAAATATATCAGTGTTTGTAAATGTATAAAATATCTCTTGGTGGCTACAAAAGAAACTAACCCTGAATGTCTGGGGGTGGGGTGTGCTGAGTGCCTGGGGCAGGAGGGAGGCTTTTCACTTAGGTTCTTTGTTCTATAAAACCAAAAACCTCATATGTGATCACACTGCTGGCAGGCAAGGGCAGCTACAGTAGTTAAGGTGGAGTCTGCACTTTTCACCACGGTTAACAAGGCCCTTTATGCCTCTGTCACTGGTGCCAGCTAGTCCCCAGGCCCTAAACCCACCACTCCCCATTCTCCGTTCCAGTCGTCTGTTTACTTATTTCTGTTCCTCAGATTCACAAGCTCTCTCTTGCCTCCAGATCTGGAATGCTCCCAGGCTCTCTCCAAGAACTACTTTTCATCAGGGTTGCTTCCTCTCTTCAGAGGAAGCTGGGAGGTTTGGTGGGTGTTTGACTTCCGTCTGCTGGGAAGAGAGCAGCAACCCTTATTCCCATGCTGCCCCCTCGTGGACACCCTGAGCCCTGGGCTCATATCATTCAGGCTAAGAGACTAAAAAGACCCCCCAGGGGGCCTGATGGGGCATCTCAGGTTTTCTCTGGGTGGCACAGGACAGATGGCTCACTGTCACTGGACTTTACCTACTGGGTCCAGAAGGACCTTGGTGCTTGTCCCCTGCAAAGTATCCTCTGTTTCCAGACATGTAGCTGGTCAGCACTTGGTCCCCAGGAAATCCTGTTGTAGGAGGAAGACAACAAAACTGGGGTCTGTTTCCTGAAGCCTTTTCTGGGAGATGGGTTGGATCTCAACACTTTGGAAGCACCTCTGGATAAATGCAGTGAGTGCAGGTGAATGAGGGCTTGGGTTCTGTGTCTTAGGAGAGCAAAGTGGAGTCAGTTAGGAGATGAAGCCATCTAGACCCCAAAGCACTGAACAGGAGAAAGCACATAGGGTGTGTTTTCTCCGCCTCAGGTTGGATATGCACCTTTGGTAATGGAGGGAGGGAAATTATGTCATGTATGCATTTTATTTCTCTCATCCACAATTTGCTGTCTTTGGACATATTCCATCTTGGATGAGTAACACAGGTATAGGTCAATGCCAAAAGGGACTCAGTCAGGTAGAGGTACTGGAAATCCATGTTTAGCTTTTTCCCAGTGAACAGATCTGGGATAAGCTTAACAGAAAGCAAAGTGGAGAGGTCCAATTGGACAGATTTGACCTTGGGGCTTTGTAGGTTCGTCTGACTTCACTCCAAGCCTGTTAGAATTTTATGGCATGGAAAACTGGAACTATCTCCCAAGGATGTTGGCACAAACAGGGACACCCAGTCCCGGCTGTGGTCCCCACAGGGAGGTTTAACTGGAACCTTTCAGCTGTCTTGAGTTCCAATAGCTCTGGTGGGACCGTTTCACTCACCAAAGCTCCGATTTTGTTTCTCCTGGATTGGACTTAAAAACATAAAACCTCAAAAAACTGTGGAACACACTATTTAAAAACATGCGCTCTGAGTCAAATGTCAACACAAAGCTGTCTTTTTATAAAGTCTGAGCTTTATAACGTTGCCAAAATATTTCTCTGTGGGTTTTAAAAGTTGAAGTAGAAACCACTGAAGAATGAAAAACATTCCTTGGAGGAAATTCTCAGTCATCAAATGGCCAGGTTCATATCACAGAGAAGTCACTGTCTGTGCACAAGGGCCCCTTGGGCAAGGCTGGTGGGCTGACAACCGGGAGGACAGGGAAAGATCACGCGCTCCAGCGGAGCCCCTTGGTCGTAACTGAGATGTCGTGCTGATGTTTGCCAAAGTTTGCAACTTCCCAGGCACCCGCATTTCCTACTTTATGTACCCGTGTCCCAAATGCGTGGGCAGACCCCCCCACACACGCACACAGAGGGGCCACCCTCCGGTCTCGAGACACTGGGCCAGAAACTGAGAGGAGGAGCATGAAGACCACTGCTCAAAGTTACCATGGAAACGGTGCTCTTTCACGTGACCCATTTCCAGCCCTTTAGGTTTGGGCTCTAACCTCCCACCACCGGTCCCATTACCTTCTGGACCCTCCTCTTCCTTCCCCGCTGACATGTCCCCTTTCTCAAGGATTGCGTTTTTAGCTCTTAGAAATGCCCAGTGAACAAAGCACTTGCCACTTGTTTAAAAGATTGGTTTTTTTGATGTGGGCCATTTTTAAAGTCTTTTCTTGAATTTGTTACAATATTGCTTCTGTTTTATGTTTTGGTTTTTTGGGCGTGAGCCATGTGGGATCCTAGTTCCCCAGCCAGAGATCGAACCCGCACCCCCTGCACTGGAAGGAGAAGTCTTAACCACTGGACTGCCAGGGAAGTCCCAGCACTTGCTGTTCTTGGGCCAATGTCTATGAATCTCTCAGATGTGATGTGATGGTTACTCCTCTGCTGTATTGCAGGCATTGTTAGCCCAGGGGAGGGAGATGTTGGCGTCAGGATTTCCACCGTCTCATCCTGAGGGCAATCTCCCAGTCTGATTTTGCAGGCTGATCCCAGAACTTAGGGAGCCAGAATAGGACTACTTTTTAGCAATTTGACAAAATAATTTTGTCTTTTGAATCTAGCATGAGATTGGGGGATTGTGATTTTTTTCTTTTATTTTTATTGTATTTTAAAAAAGAATTAGACTATGTGGGTTGGAAATAAACAGCCACCCCCTACAACTAAAATTCACATGTGGTTTGAGAAGCACCGAGTGAGCTAGGCCATCCTAGAGCTACAGTTAAGCATCCAGAGGCTGAAATGCCCAGGGAAGTGGTAGTTTTCAAGTTTTGTGATGTGTGGATGGAAGATAGAAAATGAGAGTGCTTGTAGAAGCCTGTGGAACGGTATCTGTGAGATCAGTGCCTGAGTCTGATGTGCTAGCACAGCTCACTGGGAAAAGGGGCCTGGACAAAGTGTGGGCTGACACACTGTGCTTTGGGGTGGGGGTGGGGGCCAGATCCACCCTGACTGTTCATCTTTCTAGAGGATTAGGTTCTGGTTATGGATGAGATTTTCGATACCCCCAGGCCCTCCCCTCAGCCTCTGGGGACAATAGGTCTTGGGCTGATCAGGAGTCAGGGCTACATATAGATGTAGTGACTGTTCAAGGGACAAAACCAAGGTACTTTCACAGGAGTTTGGTCCCTTTTTCTGTTCCCCTGGGCCGCCATTCTCATTAGCTTGGAGAGTATGAGTTGATTGTACCCATCTGTGCTCCTTCTGGATTCCTGGCTCAAACCCATCGCAGCCTCTTCCGAGCCAGTACGCTATATAGATATTCATCCCCTTTCAATAAATGCAATTAAATCTCTTTTTGGGAGGGGCTGCTAGGGGGAGTCCTGAAAACTTTACTACAGGAGTAACCTTTTTTCTAGGATTGAACATTCCATTACAAAGATGGCTGACAAAGAGCTATGGCTCTACTGATAAAAATTGCTAACTAACCCCATTTTGGGCACCGTGCTGAGCCCTTTATGGTCCCTCTAATCTCACAACTCTCTTATCTCCCCTCATTCCACACATTTCAAAAATGAGGCTCAACTTTTCTCTTATACACTATCCCCTCCTCACAGAATACCGAGATAGAGCTCATTTGGGTTATGGGAATTTAACTGTAGGAGGAATTTCATTTAATGTCTCAGCTTACAAGGCATTTCTTCACTTTTCCAGGGATCATTTTGGATTTTGCCAGTCTCTTGAGCAGCTTGAGTCTGGTGGAAAGGCAGTCACCGGATGGTCACTGTCACAATGTTAATTTGTGGTTGCCTCAGAGAAATCTCAGGTTGCTAGGTTTTGGTGGTAATAACCTCTGTATCCTATATTTTATTTTGTCTTTACCTTTCTTTCTTTTTTTTTTTTTTTTTGGACTAGAGTTTTAACTACACAAACCTTGAGTGTCACAGGCCAAAACCCAAACCAAACCCAAGGCTCAGAGAGGTTAAGTAACCTGCTCAAGATCACACAGCCAGAGAATGCTGGAGCCAAATTTAAACCCAGATTTGTCTCTCCAACCATATGCTTAACTGACATTATTTAGAATTTATATTAATGTATATTATATATCTTACTGGAATTACAAGTATTAAAATAAGATTCAAGCCATGTGTATTGAAAACCCCAAGGCTCCAAGGAGGCTACTGTTTATGCTGTGGTTAAGGGGTAAAATATGATTTCAAAGGCACTGAGGGTGGAGAGCAAGCTATAAACAGTACCACCTGCAAGGTTAGAGTTTTTATTTAGAAACATGCCCCTAAGTCAGGTGATACATTTATTGGTTACTCTGGGCACAGATCAAGCTGCATAAAATTTTACACCTCTCTCCCTACCTTTTTGTTAAAAAAAAGTAGCTCATGGTTGGAAGACACAGTTTTCATAGAATGGTCAGGGGGGACCAGTTTACAGGGATGTCAGGCTTATTCTTCCTGGCTGGCTTATTTCTAAGATTCAGTTCTTGTTTTCTAATTGACCATATTGAAGAAAATGAAAAAAGACACACACCAGTGTTACAAAACCTTGTATTAATCATTTCCCTTCACTTTCAATATAACGTTGATATGAAATATAGCCATGATTCTTAGTTACATGGGAGGAAATGAGTAATAAATACATTGTAGCAAGTTTAAACCACAAGGGTGTTTCACTGGTAACATTTGAAAACTGTACACTTGCAAAGAACAGCTTCTTCAAACATTAGTATATCTGTATATCAGTAAAGCTTTTACATGTAACAAACATGCTATTTCCATATATGACAAATTTAAAAAATATGCATTGCTTGGCAACATGAACTAGGCAAAAATAGTTCTTTGTTCACTAACTTTATACAGGAAAACAGGACGAAAGGCATGCATGTACAATAGGGATGCCTGCACGGGGCATGCAACAAAAGAAAGCTTTTTAAAAGTCAGCTTACATTAGGCATAAATACATGAGGGTTATATATTAATAAGGGAGGAAGTCTTCTGTTTGACATTATTAACATTCCTGTTTTCTTCCTATTCCTCCCAGAGGAATACACATTCACCTTTAAGTAAAGATAAAGGAATTACAAAAAAATAAAACTCACTTTGCAAACATCTCTGATGACTTGTAAAACAAAAAATCAACATTAGTGTTATCACAGCCCCATGTGCAAATTATCCTTCCCCAGGGCCTTCTTGTAACAGGCACACCTGAACGCCTTGGTTAGGCTGCTTCCCTGCACCCAAGCTGGGGCCGCCTGCCCAAGACCTCCCCAGAGGGCCACCGAGATGGGGGCTGCTTTCTCCTCCCCTCGCTGCCCTTCTGGTTGTGCGCCTATGCATTCAACCCAGCTCAGCCCCCAGCCCAGGCTCTCAGGGAGATCCCGGTTCCAGAGGGGGAACGTGCATCTACAAACCTTGCACTGGCAGTAGCTACAAGACGGGTAGAAGAACAGAAGACCCGGAGAAGGCTCCCATTCCGTAAAAGGCAGCCAACGACACCTCAAAAGAAAACCTTGTTTCCCTCAGTGTCTCTCCAAATGGCTGGGAGAGGGGCCCAGCTCCAATCCTGAGCACCAGGAAGGGGCCGTCAACACACAGCACTGGAGAGCCTGGCGCACACAGCCGCCCCCTGCAGGGCATCTAGCTTGCGTGCTGGCCCTTGGTTTAAACAGTGAAACTCAAAAAGCATGTGGAAAACAGAACAAAACATATCAGCAGCAATGTTTCATGTCTTGTACACAGTTCATGTGTGTCTTCCTACTGTTTCTGGTAAGAAACCACGATGAATAAAAAGCACCAATAAAACATCATACATGATAACAATATCGTAGAACACCACTGTCCCTGGGACAATGTAGAGATGTCAAATACACACTGCTTAAATCAGAACAAGGGGAGGAAAAAAACCCATGTAGTGAAATAGATTTTACTCTGAGATGTTTAATGTTTACTATTTACTTAATATAAAACAGTTGCATTTGGGGGTCAATGGGTAAATACAAAAAAAAGGCACTGCCGCTTTATTACTAAATATCCGACTTCACAGCCTTATATGCATGCAACTGTTTGATTTTTTTTTTTTTTTTATAAATAAAGTTCTTTTGCTTTAGGATTTTTAGATTGAGCTGTATACCTGCAGTCAACACAGGACTCAAAACAAGGTGGGGACAGGCTCCTAAAATTTATCAGAACACTCAACTTGAAAAAAAATTAAAACACTAAGAGCAAAACACAACTAAGTAGATAAATCTATACACAGTCAATGAAAAATAAGCTTTTCTTTTAAAAAAAGAATTATGTTGTTATTAATAACAGACTTTATCATGGTTACCAGCCATAGCAAGTTAATAAGTAACATATCCAAAATAATATCTCTAATAATCAGATAACCATTGTTTCTATATTCAGTGAAGGAATAAATAGAAATTCAGATTTGCAAATACTTTAAGGTCTTCTTCCTTTTAAAGGATTCATGCTAATGTGATTGTGTTCACAATCTGTTTTCTGAACAACCCGAGTGTTTATGGATATACGTGTTTTGCAGCAGATCTGAATGCTTTTTAATTTCTCCACAAGATGTGTTATACCATTGTTCTTTTTCTTCCATTAACGTTCTTAGCATCCAAAAAACACCTTCGCAAACCCTCTGGTCTTGCCTTTGGCCTTCAACATCTTTGACTTGTCCTTCCCGGCTCACACGATTGTCCATCCCAACACATTCCCCAAGTAACCCTAAGCTTGCTTAGAAAAGGGGAGCGGAGGGTGAATGTTAATGGCACTTGGTTAAAAAATATCAACTAAAAAATGCTGCCTCTTTCTGCAAATGAATTTGCATCTTTAGAACATAGTCACCCATGGAGAGCCCCCCACCTTTTTTAAAAATGCAGTGCAGGATGTTGTGGATTCAAATGTTCTTTGCTTGCTAAAGGCTCTCTGTGGTTAAGATGGTCCCACATTTTAGACCTTAAGAAGACTTTGCAAGCTTCACAACATCCAAGGCTGTGCTGGGTGTACATTTTCAATCTTGAAGGTAGAAGAAAGCTGTTTGGATTTCATTAAGGCCTTTTAAATTGTATTTACTTCATTATTTAAAAAAATAACCCCAAGCAAACGCAGTGATTTTCATGGTCTGATCTCTTTAATTTCGACTCTGACTTTGCTAAAAAACAAACCCCAAAAAATGGTACCAGACACCCATTCAATAAACAGGCCTCCTACCATCTCCCTGATCTCGCCTCTGGCTGAGCTGTCACACCATCACTTACACAACCCAATTTTCCAGCGCAGAGCACAGCTCCTCTTGGATTTCCTCTAATACCCTCCATTGCATTAAATTCCAAATGTAGCCTTTCTTGCCCTTAAGAAATAGAGCTATTACTTTTTGGTAGCGTAGTTTGTTAATCTCTCACCATGTAAGTAGTAGTTTTGTCTCCCTTCCATGTGGGTGGATAAATCAGCCGACAACACAGCAAATCCCTGACGTATGTGATAGAATCATCATTTCCATCATGAAGTCGACCTTTCTCACATCTTCTTCCACTGCCCACCTGGGACGTCTCCCCGCAGCTCTCTCTGCCACTTGCTGACTGACCGTTTATACACTGTTGCCGGACCTTGCTCTTCTCTTCCTCTTCCTCAGCGGTGAGCGAGCCAAGGGGCTGCAGCCCCCAGGCTGGGGTTCCTGCGAGCAACCCCCCAAAAGCGGCCTTTTGAGCTTATTACCTGGGTATTAAGGCCTCTTGCTAGGGAAAAATATCCATCCTTGCCTTTTCTCCTCCAGTGAAACTTGTACCCACCTGTGTGTGTGTGTGTGTGTGTGTGTGGACGAGAACAGGAGTGATAGGATGACACCCCACGGTAGGGTGGGGAGAAAGAGGTTCTCCGGGTGAGAAGCAAATCCAGCGTAGAAAGGGCAGCAGGATTCCTTTAGACTCTCTAGGTGACTGCGCGCAATCCCATAACCGATCACATGGTGGCGCCCTTCCCAGTGCTCCGCCCACTCCAGCCACATCCTCAACTCCACCGACACACCTCTCCCACCCCCACAGGTGGGAGACACAACTCAGGCCTACGTGACCGCTCCGTCTTCCCGAGAAGCAGAGCTTGGCAGCCATTTAAAAAGACAACCCTGCTGCTATTATAAAAATAGAGGGAAAAAATGAATCCATAGCGACAAATCCTTTACAAAAACCATAGTATGAAGAAAAGTTCTATCCCAACTCTTTACACATTATGTACCCTTTAAAGTTGTTATGTAAACAATACACAAATCAAAGTTTATCTGAAATTTTGTTGGAGGGAATTTCTCCCTTCCTGCCCCCGTTGCCATGTGGACTTCTTCTGCGGCTGGATTTCAAGCAGGGGCCTCAGGGAATCCAATCAGGGGAGACATAAAAGAGCGAGCCGCCGTTGTGCTTTGGTCGCAGGCATCCGTGCCTTCCTCCTGGGGCCTGACTCTGAAGGCAGGCTTCTGAGAAGGCTCCCAAGGGCTGGGGCTTCTGCCTCCCTCCCAAGTCTCTCATCTCTTTCCAAGCGGTACCCTCTTTTTTTTTCCCCCTCACTTCCATCCAAGAAGCCACTTGCATTCCCTCCACCCGTTCCCAGTCCTATGTTTCCCTTAGAGATCCCTCCCCATGCCCCACACCAAGCCATCCCACGACAGAAACAAATGACAAAATAACCAGTCCCAGGTCTACTGATATGTTTACAAGGACGACCTACGCTCTCACAAAATCAAAATGGGAGAGGGACCAGGGGAAAAAAAAAGGCTGCAAAGTATCTTGGAGGATTCTGTGCAACCTGAAGATGGCTAACACTGGACCCGCAGCAGTCGATTTCACGGCCAGCGCGGTCACTCTCATCTTCAGCTCTAGATTGTGGAGGTCCGGTCAACCCCGTCTGGGAGAGAAAGGAGGACACAATGGGCACAGGTGAGCAAAGCAATTCCATTCATGCCCACTGATTCCAGCGTCATGCACGTTGGACCTCCCAGTCTCTGAGGACAGATAAGGGTTAAATTCATCCATCCATCCATTCACTCATTCTTCACATACCCACCCACTCAACATAGCTATTTTTGCCAGGAGCCATACTGAGCCTGGAAACCAAGATGAAAAGACCTAATCCTCACACTTAGTCCAAGTATATATATATCCTAGACAGGACACAGACATGTAAACTGACAATGACATATGAGGGATGGTTGCTGTAATGGAGTAGGTACCAGGCACAGCAGGAACATGGGGCAAGGAGTGTTTAGGTTGCCCTTGGAAGTCAAGGATGGTTTCACAGAGAAAGAAAATGACTTTGTAGATGGTCTGGTAGGAGAAGAAAAGAGGAGGCAGGAGAGTATTAGGGTGGGGAGGGCATACAGCTCATGTACAGGCGTGATGCTGTTCATCAAATGGTGGGCCTGGGGGCGGGCTGGAGGTTTAGGATGAGGGACAGGAGGAGTGGCAGGAGATACGGGTAGAGAGCCAGCTAGGTTTTGCAATACACATGCAGGTGGACCTGTCCAGCTCATGTCCCTTTCTTTGGGAGCATCTCCCTTTCCCCCTGAGTCCCTGCTGAAAGGCCGGGGATGAGTGGTGGTGACTGCGATCCCTGATCACAGCTGAGCAGACCGGGGAGATGCAGCTGACCCAAACTGATCCAGATTCTCTGTCTCAAGAATCTGATCAGGGGCAGAGACACCAGGATGAAATTTTTTTTTGGCACCTGGAACTGAAAGATCCAGTGGACATGGAAGAGTGCCGAGGCCACCCAGCATATGCCATGTCGGTGTTATGGAGAATCGGTGAAACCAGGCTATAGAGAAAGTGGGGGACATGCCTGTCAGAGAGGAGAGTCCATGAGTGAGCCAGACCACAGAAGGAGTCGATGCCTGCCCAACCCCTTTTCACACGGGACTGTGGGAGAGTCCCCAGAATCAGACCATAAGGGTCTTGTGTACTATTAACAGGAGCTTGGACATAGGTAATTGGGGATTTATAAGTGGTAGAGTAACCAGATTTGACTTCAGAATGGTTTCTCTGGCATGGCTGGTGGCAGGTGAACCAGTTAAGAGGTCCCTACAATGGTCCATGCTAGAGTTTCTCCAGTGAGCAGAGAGAGGCATGGATTAGTCACAGGAGGTAGAAATGACGATGTTCAGTGACCACTAAATGAGGGCCAGGATGGGATGCAGGATGCCCCCCTGGTTTCGCTGATGTCCACATGTCAGTAGATGTGTCTTGGTCTAAACCTCCGCATCACAAGGCCCGTCTAGCAGAGGTGCGTCTAGATGCAGTGGGCAGAGCTCAGGTGTGAGAGGGGCGTGGCTGACTGTTCCAGGGAAAGCTGGAGAAGCTAAGTGATACAGGGGAGTACTGAGCCCACTGCAGGGGTCTCCTGGCCGCCTCATGGGTGGTGCCAGGCTGGCATCTTGCCAGCAGGGACTTGGAGGAAAAATGTTTCTTTCATTCAGATTTTTAATGAGATCACTGTCCGTCCACATAAGAAAGAGCACCCTGTTTCTGAGTTTGCCCCTAAGGTAACATTTTGCAAAAGTATAGTATAGTATTACCACCAAGATAGTGACATTGATGTAATCTACCCATCTTACAGATTTTCCCAGTTTTACTTGTACTCGTGTGTGTGTGTGTAAAGTTCTACATGATTTTTTGAGAGATTTTAAAGAAGGGAAGCAAATGGCCCCTGAGAGCATCTGTTGTTTCAGATTATCAATCCTAGAGGTCCCCAGATGTGAACGAATCACCTCTCCCTGCCTTCCACGCGTGTCAACCTTAGCCTCTTGAGTGGTGGCTCAGCAGTGGTAACTGGCTGTGGGAGAACAGTGAGTGTGTGTATATGTGCACACACGCATGTGTGGGTGGGGTGAGGGTGCAGACGCCACTCCCTCATCTGTAGAAGCGCAGTGCACACTCTTGCTGGGCCTCACTCGTCCATTCGTTAATGTCAACCTTTCATAGTTGTTGAAGTAGGAGCTGAAAACAAGAAAATCTCAACTAACCCAGCCCCAAGTTGCATTTTCACAGAATTCTCACCCTATACCTCATCCTCCAAGGGTGATGGTCGGTATTCACCTGCAGGGGAAATGACCAGTAGGTTAAGTCCAGACTCACCACTTACAGTTGTGCGGGTCGTGCACTGCACAACTCAAAGGGGCACCATTCACATGCAACCATCATAGGTTTTATCATTATTATGGCAAATTTCAAATGAAAGGCAGAAAAATGTCTTGAGAAAGTGGAGCCTCTTCCCGATTTGCACTTATATCGGCTATAAGTGGAGCTTTAAGTCCCAAGAAGAAGTGAGGAGAGAAGATGAGGAGGAATGACAACGGGATCAGGTGAAGCACAAACCCCAGAACATCCGAGGATGGACCGTGCATTCCTCTTTATGGTTTGATTCACTATGGACGCCATTCTGCCGGGCGGAGCCTCGCAGACTCATTCTGCTGGTACTGAGACTCCCTGAACACCTGGGGCCACCAGTCTCCTAGGAGCAAGCCCAGCAGAGCCAGATGAAAGCCTTAAATAAAGACTCACACACCAAGATGGCAGAGGCAACCCACCCCCTGGGCTTCCTCACCGGTTCTGTCGGAGGGGCCTGAGGATAGAAAAGGAGAGATGGATAGGGAAGGCTAGGGAAAAGTAGCTTAGACCAACACCGAGAGGGCAGCAGTTACTGGAGGAGACTGAAAGAGCAGAGATGCCAGCACAAAAGGATGGGCCCCAAGGCTTGGGGTCCCGGGAGCAGCCCCATTAGAATGGCCATCCTGGGATGTGGTGTCCTAGGAACTTGGACACCTCTCCCCCTCTTTTCTTGAGATGCAAGCAGAGGAACATCTTTTTATTTTTTTAATTTTTTTCTTAATTAATTAATTAATTTATTTAGGGCTGTGTTGGGTCTTCGTTTCTGTGTGAGGGCTTTCTCTAGTTGTGGCAAGCAGGGGCCACTATTCATCGCGGTGCGCGGGCCTCTCACTATCGCGGCCTCTCTTGTTGTGGAGTACAGGCTCCAGACGCGCAGGCTCAGTAGTTGTGGCTCACGGGCCTAGTTGCTCCGCGGCATGTGGGATCCTCCCAGACCAGGGCTCGAACCCATGTCCCCTGCATTAGCAGGCAGATTCTCAACCACTGCGCCACCAGGAAGCCCCGGAACATCTTTTACTGCCCTGCTTTCCTCTCCCTAATCATTTGTCCTCGTGTAAGATAACTTCACTCACTGGCAGAAATTCTGTTCCCAGCAAAGTCATCTCCGTTGGCACCTGGCAGGGGTCGGCCAGCAGAAAGGTGCTGTCACAGTGGGAGGGCACACCGCTGCCGCCGCACCCAACTGGGCCACCCTGAACCTAATTTGCATTCCCTGCTCAGGAAGCTGATTATGAGGCTTCCCACCAGAGAGGATTATTGAAAAAAAAAACACAGCAATAAAAAGGCTTAGGAGATTAACAAGATGAAAACATTAGCAAGCAAAAAAAAAAAAAAAAACAGTTCACAGATGTTTCCTGTAAAAATAGAAGACCAGGCTAAAAATGAAGTCTTTCAATGAAGACCTCCCTTTAATAAAGAGCATTTGGCATTACTGCTATTAATGATGCTATGTTAGTACTTAGTAGATTGATAACAGCTTCCAACACACCAGTTACCTGAGATCTGTCAAGCCCGGGGGGAGGTCAGTCCTCCTGGGTGACTCTCACAGGCAATGCAGGACTCAGTGGAGTCGCCCTGCAAGCCAGCGCCTGTCAGGTGTCAGGTGGGAGGGCACCTGGGCTGCCTACAGGGGGCTGAGCTTGGGCTGAAGGCTCAGGTCCGGAGGCCTTCCGTTTAGGACAAAATTGAGATGTAATTTGCACACCACAAATTTCACCCTTTTAAAGTGTACAGTTCGGTGGTTTTGAGCATATTCACAAGAGCTGCGCAGCCATCACCACCATCTAATTCCAGAATATTCTGTCACCCCCAAAAGAAATCTGGTGCCCATTAGCAGCCACTCTCCATTCCCACCTCCCTCCAAACCCTGGCAGCCACTCATCTGCCTTCTGTCTCTGTAGGTTTGCCTATTCTGGACATGTCACATTAAGGGAATCATACACGGTGTGGCGTTTTGTGTCTGGCTTTTTCACCCATTAGCGTAATGCTTTCACAGATCAGCCAAGTAACAGTACTTCATTCCTTTCCAAGGCTGAATGACATTCCACTGTGTGGCTATAGTGCATCTCGTCCATCCACATTCATCTGCTGATGGACCTTTGGGTTGTTTCCCATTACTCCTCAGGGGCCGTCAGGGTGCTGACCCAATCTCCTCGGTTACCTGGAGAAGAGGGGCTGGTGGCACCACACGCAGAGGTCCCAGGAGTGAACCAGTGGTGCTGCAAAGCTTCTAAGATCTGAACTGAATGGCCAAGGGAGAGAGAGTGGTGCTTGCAAACGGGGTTCCCCGGAACCCCAGCGGGGGGTCACGGAGGGAGCTGTGCACCCCACCGTCTGTCTGCTCAGAAGCCCTGGGAGGCCTTCAGCTAGCTCCCTTCTGGTATTGAGTGGAGGCTTTCTCCAGGCTATGGAGAACCTTGCATGGGTGAGGTCAGGTGGGTGCAGTCCCGGCCTGTAGTCTGCTTCACACAGAGCGTTTACCTTTGTCCTATTTGGTTTCAGGATAAGACTGTGTTTGTAGAGACTGAAAATCTAAACACCCCTGGTCAGGAGGACAAAGCTCTCTGGAGCAGTGGCTTATGACAGCCTTTCTTTTTGCTGCTGCTGGGCTAGCACAAATTGTGCCTCTCCATGTACCCGTCTCTGGCTCTGCGGTGGGTGAGCACGTCCAGACCGGACAGGGCTGTCGGGAAGGGTCACAGGAGGCCTGTCTCAATCTCCATGACTCACAGCCTCCCTGGAGGTTGGCAGGAAGGGGCGGATGTCTCTTCTCTAGTCTGCCAAACATCCCCAGGGCTGGCAGTGAGTCCAGGCCAGAGGAAGGCACCCGTTTAGTACCAGGAGGGCACTGAAGGCCTCCCAGGGCTGTTGTGACAATGCAGGGCTGCAGACCAAACACACAGTGGGATGACCCAGCTGCTTCTGGGAGCTCCTCCAGGGGCTGCAGCCCTGCACACCACTGGCGCATCCAACTAGACCGTCCCTGTCACACTGCGAAGGATGCCTCGGACTGCTTGGGGCTCTGGGCGTCGTGGAAGCCATTGGAACAGCGAGATATAAAAACAAGGAGGGATTTTGGTTTCAGAAATTCTATTTTTAGAGCAAGTTGGGATACGCTTGGACCGGACTGGGGGATCTAGTGCCGAGAAGGAAGGAATCCAGTGCTGTGGGGGAATGTTTCCACTAAAAGCCACGTCTTGTGTTCCTGGCTCCTCCAGTGCCCGCATTGGGCTAGGACAGCTGCGGGGCTGGGACTCCAGTGTGCCCTGGGAGGTGGAGCCCCTGGGGAAAGAGGGCAGCCTTGGTCTCCGGGGCCCCGAGACACCTCCCGGAGGAGGAGCAGCAGGGCGCTGGCGGCCACTGTGTATGGCGAGGCTTGACGAGGGTCCGACAGCACCCTGCAGCCGCTCTCCCTCTCCCTCGCTGTCCCCTGCCTCCTCGGCCTGTGCCCTTCCCTCTCTCCCGAGCTGTGGAGGATGGCACGTGGCTGGGGGTTCTCGCAGGTGTGCAATGCCATGCAGGGAGGGTGCACTCACCTCCCAGGGCGTGCTCGGTCATACTGAGGCACAAGGACTCCAGCCTGTTGTTGATGTCAGGTTCAGTCACGGGAAGCTGGAATTCTGCAAGGGACAAAGGGTTCCGTTGGTGACAGGGACTCTGAGAGCAAGGAGGAAGTAGGCATGGTGTCGCTGGCTCCACCTGCCAGGGTGAGGGTTTGGAGTGCCTCCCTGGGAGGACTCGGGGGGCGGGAGAGACCAACAGGGCCGGCGTGGAGGGTGAGCTGGACTCAGGTTCAACCAACCTCTGAGTCTGTTAGACACACTGAGTCCATTGTAGCTGGAAAAAAACTGGTGACTAAAAATAGCTGTCATGGTCACAGTCTGCCAGGCCTCTGCTCAGACCCCTCCAGCAGCTTCCCATCAGAGTAAAAGCCAACCCCTTGCCATGGCCTGCAAGGCCCCGAAGACCTGGCCTCTTGTTACCTCTCTGCCCTCATACAGCAACCCCTTCCTTCACTCCCTACCAGGCCCTTTTCTACCCCAGGGCCTTTGCACTGCTGTTCCCTCTGCCCAGAATGCTGGTCCCTGGACATTTCCATGGCTCACTCTCTGCCTGCTGTCACGTCTCTGGCTCTACTGTCTCCTTGGAAAGGACTTTCTGTTCATTGTATGTGAACAGAATTTTTCCACCCCATCCCTTTTCTCTGCTTTATTTTTCTTCATAGCCATCACCAACATCTGACATGTGTGTATTTGTCACCTCCTCCCAGTTGAACGTTTGCTTCATTGGAGCAGGACTTGGCTTTGCTCCCTGTGCCTAGAACTGGGGCCTGGTGCATTTCTGCTTCATTGCAAGGAGCAGGAAAGGGAAACCACAGCCTGTCAAGAGCCTCTTCTGAGTCCAAGACCCTGCTGGGTGTCCAGTTCTCAAGTGGGGCTCCCAGAGGCTAAGTGACTTGTCAAGGCTAGCCAGCTGACACGGAGCTGGGACAGGAACCCACATGGGTCTCACCCCAGAGCTGGTGCTCCACTGCACACTGCATGCCTGCCATGCCTGTCAACACTCTTAAACTCCAAGCACTGAGAAGCAAGGGCTGAGACGTCTGCTCTGCGGGTTCCCGCTACCCAGGACAATACTGTGCATTCTAACCACAAAGCCCCCTCTACCATGTGGACCCTCCCTATCTCTCCAGGCTCTGAGTCCTCCTCCTCCAAGGGGGAGGCACCCCTGAGCCTCCTCTGTCGTGCTAGGGCTCACCATCAGCACCTCCCCCATCCTCCCCATCCTGTGGAACTCTTGCACATCCTTAACTAGTTTGGAAGTGCCTTGCAGACAGCGACGATGCTCTCAGATATCTCTGACCCTCCCATGATACCCAGCCATGGCCTTCTGCACCCCTCATACCTGTCTATGGAGTGATGAAAAAGATGGAACTAGAAGGAAACTGACAGCTATTGTGAAACTCGGACAGAACTGTGAAATCCTATGGGGGAAGGCAGAAAAAAATCAGCAGTGGGATATGTTCTGAGTGCCTGGGGAGTCTCAGCGTTGCCACTGCCTTCCTGTGTGACCCTGGGAAGCTGTTCCCTTCGTTGGGCCTTAGCTCTTCTCTCTGTAAAGTAGGGAAAGGATCCTGCGGCCCAAACTGCAGGCCATTTCCTGGCTCCCTCACATCTCCACTAGGGGGCGCTTGGGGCCAGAGCGGGGAGGGAATGAAAAATGAGGTTGATGGTTTGGTGGGAGAGGAAGTTGAAACCAATGGCTAAACCAAAGTATTTGTTTTCCTCGAGGAGCTATACATTTCAGCCTTCCCTGCAATCTGTGTTCCCCATTACCAGCTAATTCAGAGGCAGATGTCGTTTCCGTTATTTAAAATTCTCAAAGAGAAGGTTGGCAAAATGGATCGATATGAACACTGGGGAGAAGATAAGGTTCTTTCTGACACCGGTTCCAGCATCGATGGGTCTGAAAGACAACTGTGCCAGTTCATGAGCAGACAGAGGACGACTGGGCTTCTAGGGAAGCTGGTTTCCCCACACCCCTATCCACCACTGCTCTGAGTAGGGTCGGGCAATTAGACAACCCAGAGGGAAGAGTATTTTAGTATTTTCATCCATTCATGTGAAAATCATATGCATGCAAAAATTAGCAGCCTTCAGGGTGTGAAATCTATAAAATAGAAACACAATTTTATATATAGCCAGTTAGCAAATAAAAAAAAAAAAAACCCAGCAGTTACAGCCATCCATATGCTCATTGTAAAATTTAGTTTACTCTCTAGCACTCCCCTTTAAACAAACACTGTGGAGAGATTTGGATAAATAAAGATGCTCGACATTTGGAGAGAAGTGTTTCAGCTGCAGGATTTCTTGCCAACACGCAGCAAAATGGCATTTTCCAAGCCTGGGATTGCGTGTTCCAAAAAAAGGGGGGCTGAGAAATGTGGGGCTCTCTGCTCCAGAATCTCCAAACCCTAGTGGCTGCTCTTTTAGGTTGAAAGTCGGCATGCTTGCTTTTTATCCTCCAGCTCTTCCCTCTGTTGCACGGGAGAGTCGTGACTCCCAGCCACTCTCAGAGCAGCTTTGAAAAATTCTAAGTCTTGGGAGAAGCCCGTATGTTCACACTCCAGAGTTTCCTAATAGTGTGACTTTTTAATTGTGTATTTGATAAAAACAGATCCGTGGCATCTCCCTGCACACATGAGACAGAGGGAGACCAGACGGGTGAAGAGCAGCTTTCCATCTCGGCTGGAAGCCCTCAGCCACGGGTGGCTTGGTGGGCAGAGCTCTCCATGCCCCGACTGAGCGTGTGGGCAGCTCCTGCCCACAGGTCCACTTGGACCACAGGCCTACTCTTGTCCTTGCTCCTGCTCAGCCTGGGGGCTCATCGCGTTTATCCTGGGCCCCCAGCTGTAATGGACCAGGCAGGTGTAGCTTCGAGTCTTCGGGAGGGCAAAAAGGATAGACTCTGAGCCTTCTGTCCTGTGGCCTGAGCAGGCCTGTTGCCTTAGCTCGGATGGCATCTCTGAGTACGAGGGATTCTTCCCCTCCCCATCAGACCCTTCCAGTATTTAGGATGTATTTGAGGATCCCCAGTTCTAGGATGCCCAAAGTCTAGGCTGACGTGGGACTTTCAAATCGTGCCTTTTCAGAAGTCCCACAAGAACAAGGACCGCCATTCAGGCCCAGGGTCAAGAGGATTCTGGAAGGAAGCAGCGCCCATCCCTAATGAGGTGTTGCTGCAGGGTCCATCTGGGGGACCCCCACGTGGCTTTTCCTTGGCCGAAGCAGCCATTGCAGCTGAGTCTCACGGCTGTGGCACCTGAAGTGTCCTGCCGCTCTCTCCAAGTCCCTGAGGCTGAGGTAGAGAGGCCAATGTTTTTAGGACTTTAGAATAAGAAACAAGTTGGGGCATTCTAGGAAAAACTTTGGGAATCCCACTTTGCCAACGACAGCTGAGGCCACTCTGCTGAGTAAACCAGGAGGGCTTTGAGTCTGGTTGAGTGAGAAGTGGGTGGCTGGAAGGCGAGAAATGAGGAAAGTCAGGCTCTTGAGGAAGGGGCAGGGAATGCAGGAGTGGGAGCTACACAACTGTGATGAGGGGAGGAAGGAAGATAAAGGGAAGGTGGGAACCAAGAGGAAAGGGGGAAAATGGTGTCAAAAAGAAAAGGGATCAGTGCGGGCAGGGAAATGGGCCGATGCGGCCGTGCAGAGCTGGTAGTGGTGGGCAGGCGGCAGGGAACACAGGTACGCAGTTGCTCCCTGAATCTGCTGTGGGGAATGGAGCTCTTCTCTGGGGACCTCACAACTAGACCTGCAGAACTAAGTGCTATGGAAATCCTATGGGACCCACATTTTCACAAAAAATGATGAGGAGGGCTTCCCTGGTGGCGCAGTGGCTGAGAGTCCGTCTGCCGATGCAGGGGACACGGGTTTGTGCCCCGGGCCGAGAAGATCCCACATGCCGTGGGCCATGGCCGCTGAGCCTGCGCGTCCGGAGCCTCTGCTCCACAACGGGAGAGGCCGCAACAGTGAGAGGCCCGCGTACCGCAAAAAAAAAAAATGATGAGGAGACTATGGTACACGACACTATTGTACCATCTTGCCCCAAGTCGGTCTCTCTGAATTTGGCTCTCAGAAGCAGTGGGGCACAGACCCAGCTGGGCTCTTGGCTGTGATAGAACTGATTCATTTGCCAACCTCCCTGGCCCATTCTCTGTCCGTCCTGAGCAGGGCTGTTTGCCTTGGATTACTAGAAGGAGGGAGCAAATGTTGATCAGGTACTCTAAGTGGGTCCCTGTTCTGGCCTCTGCTTCTGCGGGGCGGGGCAGCCCCTTGCACCCCCCCAGTAGAGCCAGTGCACTGACGGCACTCCCCCTCTCCCCTCTCTTCCTAAAGGCAGTTCTCTGGAAGGAGTCTGAAACTCACTCACACTAAGGAGAAGGGAATGATAACCGCTTTGTGCCCTACGCTCCCAGGTGTTCTAATGATGGAAGGATTCCAGTCATGAGCCGCTGCATAGGGGAGGTTTGCGATGCAGAACAGATGTGTCACATCATGAACTGCTGCCAGGTAAGGCACTGCCTTACCCATCTCACATCTGGGTGGTCCAGCACCAAAGGTAGTTTGCACATGGTTTTGTGCAAGGGAAGGACGGGGTCCCCTGTGAGGCTGCCCCGTCTACCTTTCTCCATGCTTTTCCTTTGAAGTCAGCTGCTGGTCCCCTCTGCCCTTTCCCGTCAGGCCCTCTAGGTGGCGGGGAGCCTCCGTGGCCTCCTAGTGTCACACCAGGGCTGCTCTGAGATCCTCTCTGATCCCACGGGTGGCGGAGCCCGGGGCAGCAGGGTCTGCTTCCAAGATAAGGTGTCATTCTGCGAGCAGTTTCCAAACTAATTTTCCAGTTGGGAAAACACCCTACCTCTCGGAGGAATATGATCCCTCTCACCAGGTGCCACCCTGATTTTGAGCTCGTCACCCCCCGGTGATGGTATCAGACCCTGTCCTCCTCTCTCTGGGAGGACCAGCTTCGTGTTTCTTACTCATCCCACAGGCCAGCAAGAGGCAACAATCACCGATGGCTCTCCTGGCTTGTCCTGGGAAACATCTCAAATCTGTCCACATGAGAATGAAGTGAAGAACCACCCCTCCTGCCCTGGCCTCCAAGGGGCCCATGGATTCTGTAGGTCCAGGAAAGAAAGAAGTGTCTCGCAAATTCAAGCAAGGTGACTGATGAATTGATATACAACTTGGAGGCTGGTTCTAGCCCCCAGGCTTTTCTTTATTCTTTGGAGACATTCCATCATCTTGATGGGATTATTTTAAGTTTATAGAACCCAAACTTCCTTAGTATTGTAGTCTTCAAGATTTGCTCAGATGAGTCAAAATGGGTGCTTTAAAGACATCTAATGGCCAGGAGGAAACCACTATGTTGGAATGTAGCACAGTTTTCTGAGTATTTAATTTTGGGTTGGTCGCACATCTCTATTCCACTTTGTGTTCACAATTACTATTGCTTGTGTAAAGATGAAAGCCACTTTCTGCCTTCCTGATTTCTGCCTACCTGATGTGATGCTTATGGTCTAGTCCCAGCCCCTGGCCCTCAGGCCCTAGATGCAAAGCCTGAGGAGGAACTTTCTGCGCCCATGGGGGGTACTTTCTGCAGCCTGCTTTCCCTTTAGCCAGGGATCCTGGGTCACAGCTGTGCCCTGCCTTGTCCTTCATGGCCATGTCTCAGGAATAGCCACGCCACATGGGCCAAGGGTGCTGGGCAGGACTTAGGAGTGGCTTCTGCTGAGCCCTAACCAGGGTATTTGCAATCAGGAAATATGGAGCAGTCCTGTCTCCGTGCCGTGGTTACTAGAAATGCCGTGCCTCATCAGGGCCTTGCTGGAAGTGGGTTTGTCATGCTCGGGTGAGAGGTTAATTAAAACAACAACAATAACCCAAGGGTTCTAGAGTTCTAAGTCCAGTATGTGAAGAATATTATTGAGAGACTTGCAGATAACTACCAGGAAAACTGAAAAGAGTTGGAAGTGCTGCTTCTGGAGATGGGACTATGGGCTGGGAGGGGAGGGCAGGGGGAGTCATTTTCTCTTACAAGCTGTTTGGTATTATTTGATTCTTTAACTATGGGAACAAGAGGCTTCATGGGAAGAGGGTGGAAACAATCTTAGGGCCATAGCTGACCTGAGCATAAGCCACTGTTCAGCACTGCTGTATAACAGCAGAGGGGAAACATAGTGCAGATGGGGGATTCATATCAACAGACCAAATGGTTCTTCTCCCAGGGATGGCCCAGCTCTTCCTGGTGGGCCTGGTCTGCCCAATTGAGATGGGGGACAAAGGGGATGACTGAGGACTTGGAAGAGAGCTGCAGGGAGGAAAAAAGAGGTAGGAAAGAATGGAGAAGTCTACAAGTATGTGAGGATTGGAAGAGAGTGGTCGGCTACGCGAGGGCTCCCGTGAGGTTGCCCGGTGGCTGGGCTGCAGTCCTGGGGCTGAGGTCAGGGTGAACTATTCATTTAAGGTGAAAGGTCTCGTGCCCAGGATGTCTTCAAATCTTGTCCAGATTCTCTTTTTACTGAGAATGGATTATACATAATTCTACATGAAAACAGAGGCTGGGACTAAATGACCCAGGGAGAAGGCCTTCACAACCCCCAAATTTTATCAAGTATTTCTTCCTGGGAAGAAAAATAGCAAGTATCAAAATGAAGAAAAGGCGCTTTAAAACAAAAATGAACAAATAGGTATAGAGTCCTAGAAGTCAAGAAGCAACTTATTATTTTTTTTTTTTGCGGTACGCGGGCCTCTCACTGCCGTGGCCTCTCCCGTTGTGGAGCACAGGCTCCGGACGCGCAGGCTCAGCGGCCATGGCTCACAGGCCCAGCCGCTCCACGGTATGTGGGATCTTCCCGGACCGGGGCACGAACCCGCGTCCCCTGCATCGGCAGGCGGACTCTCAACAACTGCACCACCAGGGAAGCCCGTCAAGAAGCAACTTTAAACCAGCCTCTGGACTATGTGGACGTCCCGTCCTTTCCTGACATACCTTATGCCCTGGTGGCTCCCTGCAATCAGCCCCCGCCCTTCTCCTCGGTGGCCTCTCCTCCTCCAGCCTGCCTTGCCTTCACTCCTCCATGTTTAGCCCTGTCTGACGCCCCCTGCTCAAAATCTTTTATCGATTCCCCACTGAGAGCAGCTGGAGTCTGAGCTCCTCGGCCTTGGATTCAGGGTCCCACCTTTGGCTGCAGTCTTTCCAGCTCCCTCCGTCTACTCGCCGCTACTTCAGCCTGACCCCTCTGCCGAGCCGCCGTGGGACTCGCTGTGGGACTTGATACCCTTGCAGTCTTGCTCTCTTAGCTCCTTCTGCTTGCAACTCCACCCTCCTCTTTCCATCCCTTCACCCTCTGCTCCCTGAAGCTCACCTATGGCTCTAAGAAGCTTCCTTGCCCACCCGGGCCACAGTGACATTTCCCCTCAAACTCCTATAAGACATGGTACAGAGCACGTCTACCCAGGGTGAGGACCTTCCTCTAGGTGCAATCCATGTAGTAATTGCTTGTGGGGCTTTGCATTACTCATGGAGTCTAAGAGGTCACCGTCTGCACAGAAAAACGTGCAGGCATCTGTTGGCTGTATGTAATTCTGGCTACTCTGTTTGAGGAGGCGTGGTCAAAGGTGAAATTGACACGAGGTGCACCAAGCTGCTCTTTAACCAAGTAAAGGGAAGATGGCTGGATCAGCGGTCACGTGTGCAAGGAACTCCCAAACCAGGGGGAGGTCTCTCAGCATCAGCACTGTCAAGTTTTCTTTCCCTGTCTCACTATCTACACATTCTCCCACGTATATACCAGCGACACACACACTACACATGAAACGCCTCCCAACTCCCCCCTGAAAACTCCCCAGTAATATGTCTGGGTGCATCAATCTAGAAATGTAACTAGGATCAAAAACACCCCCAACAGATCGCAACCAACTCGAGCTCCGTGTGCTGGCTCCCAGCCAACCAGCCGCTATTCACGCTGGCAAGGCACCGTTTAAAAAAGGAAAGGCTTCTATAAGCTCAAAAGAATGCATGGTGACAGTTGAGGCTAAGCACTTTCTGCCTGGGTTCACTGGGGCATCTGTTTTGGCGACCTGGCCTCCCCGAGAGGAGAGCGAGGGATGGAGGGCCGGGTCCTACCTGGCTGCTGGAACATCAGCATATTCTGTGGCGAAGTGTGCACAGGCAGCGAGCGGGTCCTTTGGACTGAGCTGTGGGTGCGGCTTGGCATGCTGTTGCTGCCCCCGGGGTTGGCGAACCAGAGGTTCTAGGGAGAAACACGAAAGCAGAACCCGTTAGTCTGGACACCTGGGGGGGCCCCCCAGCCAGAATCCAGGAGGCAAGTACCCTGGGAGGACTCTGCTAACTTCTGGGAAAGGGCTTATAGGCCAGCGCAATCCATCTGCTTACTTAGAGAGAGGGGCTTTCGATTCCGTTCAATCCCCCCCTTCCCCCCGGCGAAACGTCCTCAGCCCCAGCCTCCTCTCTAAGCCTCAGCTTAATCTGGACACCAACCTCCCTTGCTAGCTCCAAAACTCTTTTTATCCCTTCTGTTGCCTTTGCTTTTCCTATCACTTTTCTAGGAAATGGGGGGAGTTCTATAAATGTCTGCGACGAAGAGCACAAACTATTTCAGGGCTCTCATTTGATTTTCTCTGTGAGATTCTTACAATTTACTACAAAGCAAGGAGGAGAAAAAAGAACCTCTCAGCTGGCAAAGAGCTGGCACAACTCAGCTTGTGTGTTTATTATTACGCGGGTGTCCTAGCAGTGATTTCCTCTTGGACCCATCTGGGGGCTTCCCACAATGGTCAGAGAGTGGGGCTTTTTCCTACCCTGTGCTGCTTCCCTGGGGGGAGTGAATCCTGCCTGTCTTGCCAGGAACTGTTTCCTGTTTTTTAAATCAAGCTCTCATCCCTTAGTTTCTCGTGACAACCCAGAACCTCAGACTCACTTGGTGTCCCTCTAACCCCAGCCCCGACCTGCAGAGTCCCCACAAAGCAGGTGCTACATAGGTGGGAGGCGCTGGGTGGGAGGGCGGGAGTACTGGGACGAGGACCCAGGGCACAGGGGTTGTGGCTCTAAATCCCACGGCGAGAATCTCTGGGCAGCCTGGTCTTGACCGCCTGAGAATGTTTCAATTCTCCCTCTGACAGCCTTTCTCAGGCTCCTTCCTGTGGGTTCTCCACCACAGCTGGGACCATGACAAAGGAGCTATTTGCCTCAGATAAAAAGGCTAAGAAAGCCCTTAGATGCTCTGGAAGCCAAATTTGGAAGGCAGTGGGATCTGCTGGGGCAGGTCAAGGATCAAGGCAAAGAAAAAACAGGTCTTGCATTTCTTCCTAAAGGCCCTCCGTGTGCAGGGCCCACAAGGTTAAGGCGGTCGTGGGGCAGCCTAAATAAATCCCCACGAACCCAGTTGCTGCTGTGGCCTCGCTTTGTCTTCCCGAGAAACAGTGCAAACGACCTCTGAGCCACAGGGACAACTGTCCTCAGTCTAGCCTCCCTGGGCCTCTCCTCTCGCCTTGGGGTTGCCTGGGGGGACGTCTGGAGCCTCAGGCCCTGAGCTGGGCCTGCCCACCCTCCTCCCCGGGGCCGAGCAGACCTGTCTTCCTTGTTTCATGATGGTGGGGTTGGCTGCGGTGTTGCGCTGGGTGGAGCTGACGAATCCGCTGGTGCCCAGGAGGCCAAGGCGGGCGGAAGGGACGTTCCGGGAGGGGATCTGGTACTGGCGTGGGTTCCGTCTGCCCATGCCGCCGCCCACAGAGCCAGTCGTCGGGAGGGAGTTGGACTGCCCGAAGCCGCGGCTGTGAGAGCCAAGAGGAAAGAACAGGGGCCATCAGTCTCCCTCAGCCCTTCCCAACCCCCGGGCTGCCAGCAGGATGCCTCCTTGGGGTCTGCTCACATGTTGACCATTATGAGGTCTACAGGGGTCAGGATTCTATGACTAAATGACAGCTAACATCTGAGAGCTAACATCACGTGCACCGCCCTGGGACTTTGATGTTGATTCTTCAATCCTCACGACAATCCTATGAAGTAGGCACTCTATCTCCATTTACAGCTGGAGAAGTAAAACAGAGAGCTTAATCATTTCTCAAAGGTCACACAGCCATTGGGGGGCAGTGCAGGAATACGAGCCCAGAAGGTTAACCCGTGTGCTCTACAGCCTTCTTCCACCGTGTCACGGGCCCTGAGTACTCACGTTCCCGTCAAGAGGCCACACAGTAAGAAAGCGGCAGAGCCAGGATCTGTGCCCCTTCCTTCAGACCACAGTCTGGTTCTGATGTCTGTCTGTCCAGCAGACTTGGAAGGAGTGGCCTCTGAGCCCCACTACGCCGTAAGCTCCATGAGAAAAAGGATGGTGTCTGTCCTTATCAATCCTGCAGGTCCCTCCTGCCTGGATCAGCTCCTGGCAGTAAATGCAGGTGGAGTGAACGAATGAGTGAGTCTCTGGCATTATAATCACCTCTCCAAATGGGAGAGCTGACCCCATGTCTAGGGCTCTGACTCCAGGTGAAGAGGAGGGATATGAGAAGGAAGATGATGATGTTTGCAATCACTCTGGACCTAGGACACCGACTGTTCCCCACTCCTCAGGCCCTCCCCACAGAAAGACCCGGAGGTCACAGGCTTCGCCTGGGTCCACACAGGGAGGCGGCCGCGGACCCGTGGCATCGTGCTCAGACACCGTGCTCCCACTGGTCTGGTGAGCTCAGTGCTGAAGAACTCGTCCTCTCCAGCAGGCCTCAAGTTCTGGGAGGGTGCACAGCAGCCAGCAGGGTTTCAGGAACCAGCACATTCTTTCCAAGAAGAGTCAGCTTTAGTCATTCACCGATGTTTCAGTCAAAATGCTTTACCTCCGATGGCCACAAGATGGAATAGACTTGCTTTCCCAGCCACACAGGGGAGGTTTGTACCAAGCCTGTGTGGAGACTCCAGGAGACAGGGCTGACGTAGTTTAACCAGATGATGGGGAGGGGAGGTGCTGCAAAACAGTTATTTCCTGAGGGAGAAAGGGGTGTTTGTGTGTGTGCGCGCATGTGTGTGTGGTGGGGTGGAGCATCTAAGTCATCAGCACAGTTGATCTCAGAAAGTGTCTCTTCCTTCAAATTCCTAAATTTCCTGGGGGTGGGGTGGGGAGCAGGGAAGAGAATGCCACGGTGAGCTGGTGGCAACTGATTTCTGGGCTATGTTTTTCCACTTCTAGGCTTTTGTGACCCAAAAGAATGGTTCCCGATTCCAGTCAGAGGCTCATGTACACGTGGTGAGAAGGACACTCACGGATTCTAGGGCTCTTGGTTTATCTCATTCTTTCCCCCATTCTCCCCCTTTCTTCCTTCTTTTACTAAGGTTTAAAATGTTTGGTTTGAAAGAAGAAATTCGGGCCCAGAGGAGTCGAAGTAATCTCAAGGGATGGAATAGACCCCTCTGGAGTATGGACAACATGTGACAGGTGGACACAAGGATCAGGGGGCTGTTTTTTTTGGGGGGGGTTTGTTTTTTAAACTATGAAAACTAGTCCTTTGGTTTTTGGAGTCAGAATTTTGGCCACCTGGTATGATGATTTAGTATTCTCCGAAGATTTTTCCTTATTTAGTGCAGACAGCTTTTTTGCTCATCTTCCTTTTTGGTTGGATTTTTTAAAAGTTATTTCATATGCAAAACAGAGCAGTCAGCGAGTGATGCTAAAATGATTTGTGCTTCCAGGCAGGCAAGACTATATTCTTAAGCAATATAATGTAGGCAGAGGATTCTGTAATGGGACATTTAGTCACGGGAGAAACGTGGACTCCTAAAGTTAGCATTCACAGAGCTGGTAGAGCCCAGAACATTTTGGGGATAGGCCGGATGGAGGGGAGAATTTGGTTAGGCCGTCGAATGATGGTGGATCTCATCATGGTGTCCTAAACTTGGTTATTACAAAGTCAGGCTTATTGAGGGTTGCCACTGCTGGTAACTAGAGTGAAAGCTTAAGTCACTTAAGATCACGAGGCTTAATGAAATAATCATTCTTTCTAGGGAGAGAACAAAGTGACAAACGTGAGTTTTCGTTTCTCATTCTCTAGCTCTGCCCATCTGTGTCTTTCTGTGCTTTCCTGAATCTAACCAACTGAGTTCATTTCCTTGAAATGCATGAAAAGACTGATAAAATAACATTAATAAGAACCAATTAATTTGGGATTTGTGGTAATTCAAGGAGGGCCTGGGCTGCAGTTACTTTTGTATTATGGGAAAAACAGGTCTTCAAAGCAAATTAGTAGCATAAAAAGGTCCCAGAGGTAATATTTATGAGAATGAGTTATTTTCTGGAGCTTCAGCAACTTCCAGTTGAACATCCATAATTGATGACTGAATTCATTCTGATCTAATCAATAAAAGGAGGACCAACCTGGCAAACCTTGGGTTAGCCCAATTCAAGCATCAGTTAATAACACTGTAGAGGAGTCAAGGTTAAGGGGAACAGTGATGTGGACCAAGGACAGAGCAGGGCAGACAGAAGCAGCGGATGGCACTTTGTGGGGGGGAAGAGCAAAGAGCTTGAAAGCTCTGTTTTCATCTTCAACTTCTGAATTCCTTCCTCCTCTTGGAACTTGTCTCCCAAGCGCCTGGTGTTGCAAGAGGGGTCCGGATCTTCCTCCTCTTTCTTGGGGGTTTTGCTGACCTTACGAGAAGAGGGAGAGCCTGGGAAGGGGGCAGCCCCAGGGAAGAAGGCTAAGGAGCAGGGCTCGCCTTTCATCTGGGCCCCCAGGAATCCTCAGGGTGCACGGGTGGTCCAGCCCAACCCTCCAGGGAGGCTTGGGGCCAAGGAGCTGGCAATAGAGTATTGTTTTGTCTGACTGTCTTTTCTGCACATCATCCGGGGACCAGGAGAGCTGCCCGGCAACCGCAGTGGTTAAGAGCACTGACTCTGGAGCTGACGCTGGCCTGCCTGGTACAAATCCCGGATGCCACTGCCTCCCAACTCTTCTGTAAATTGGGGTTGATAATAGCACCTCTACCTCATATGGCTGTTGCAAGGATTAAATGTATTAATCTTCTTAAGTGCTTGGATACCCACTTGGCACAAAGTACATGCTAAATGTTTGTTTAATAAATAGCTGTGCTATGTATGCTGGAATATGATAACACTTCAATTTTTACATTAATCTTCAATGAAGACTTTTCACAAATTCCAACTGGCCTTATCTCCCTGAAGTAATTTATAAAACAGTGATGTTTCAAGGCACACTTATGCAAATAAATGCCCAACATTTTAACACAGACAGAGCTTCCACATATGCACTGAGAAATGAATTCAGAACTTGCTAGGTGCAAGCGAAAAAAATGAGTATTTAATCTGCTCATGTTGAAAAAAGTAAAATAGAATGTTGATTTTTCAGCATATCTGCATCATCAGCATTCCCTTGTCCCCCCCAAACTCCCTG
Organism: Hyperoodon ampullatus; assembly: GCF_949752795.1. Taxonomy (NCBI): domain Eukaryota; kingdom Metazoa; phylum Chordata; class Mammalia; order Artiodactyla; family Ziphiidae; genus Hyperoodon; species Hyperoodon ampullatus. Next base: position 133,997,719 of record NC_136916.1, on the reverse strand, counting down.
TCATTGTTCAAGGCTTCACTGTACCCCTCCCCGTGATTCCTCCCCCAGATTGTCACTGTAATTCACCTTTAATATGCAATTAGATTCCTCAATTTAAAACCAGATTAAGGTAATGGATTCTAAAGTACAACGAGGCTTATTTTTAACTGCATCCAAGAAGCTGAAGTACTATGAAAAATCAAGAATGGTACGGCTCCACTCTTAGATTGCAGCTCAGACCAAAATAGACTAGCACTGGGCTCCTCACCCTGCCACCAACTATAATTAGCTTGTCTGCAGCCAGAAGGGAGAAAAAATTACACTACCACTTAAGGTGCGGAGAGAACAACCCGTTTGTGTCCTTTCAGAGCCCCCTGTTGTGGATAAACCACCAGGTGTTTTGTGGGCATTCATTAAATCGTATCCACTCCCCACTCGATGCCCATCCAGACTAATACCGTCATTTTGACCATGTAAACTGAGTTGCCACAGATCACATTCAGCTCTTCCTCTGGGAATTCTTTCCCTCTACAGCTTTTTCCCAACCCCACCTGTTTAAGGAATGCGATCTGGACTTGTCATAGGGCGCCCTGATAAACAAGGAATGATGCCCTGTGTAGTCCTGCCCCTGGAACCTAAGCAGACAGTGAGGTACTGGAACCACCATGCAGTACAAAGACTGAAATCCCAACATACTTTCTTTGCTGTCGATATCCTGATATGTCTAGAAGGGTTTTCCGAGGGAAAGACCGAAAGAGCTTCTGCACCTGCTGTTTCCATGACAACAATCGTTTTTTCTGTGTCTCTGTAAATGCCTGCAAAACAAACAGGATTTTTTAATGGGTGACGCAGCCTGGCATTAGAGGGAGAAACACGCGATTAATCGGGGAAACATTGGAGTCCTGCAGCTGCCTTTTCTTCACCTTGTTTCCAACCTGCTCCAAACAGCAGTCAGTTTTATTTGGGCACTGCCTGTACTGAAAATTCAAGTTATTTGACATTGGAGGTGCCTGGTAAGGTACATGCATTAAGCTTTCTTTTTTTTTTTTGTGGTACGTGGGCCTCTGTGTCCCCTGCATCGGCAGGCGGACTCTCAACCACTGCGCCACCAGGGAAGCCCCGCATTAAGCTTTTGACAACCTCGTTTTTGGTTGCATTTCTGGCAGATCCATACCCACTTTCCACTTTCCCCTGACTCCACTCTGGACTCTGTTTATTAACCAAGAATGAATTGCAAAATTGATTGTTGACTACTCGGGCTTTTAAAGGCATTTTCATAATCCATGGAAATGCTAAACCACTCCAAAAAATCAATCTGCTTGACGGTGTGTGTTCACCCTGGAGTGGTCTGTGGGGCTTCAGAAAAGGGAATGTACTCTCGGCGTGTCTGGCCTCTGCTGAGAAATCTCCAGTTAAAGGGCCCCATGCTCTATACAACCCCAGTGCACCATTCCTCACCTAAATTTTGTCTAAGGTTTAGGAAAATGGGTAGATCTGATGCCTTCTCAAGTCTTTTCTAGTAAAATTGGTGTTTGGGGATGCTTTACCTACTACTGCTCCATACGTAATGCACTCTCACCTATATCATGTGTCTTTGTGTGTACAGTCTATGTACTCAAGCGAAGCCCAGGGAAGGACTTCACAGGGGCTATGAGACCCCAAGGCGGGGACTCTCAAATTCATGATATATTAGGATCCCCCCAGGATACTGTTAAAATGCAGATTGCTGAACCTCCTCTCCCCACCAGAGCCTGATTTCATAGATATGGAGAGGAGTCTAGGGGGTTTGTGTTTGCAGCAAGTGCCCTGGGAATTCTGCTGCAGATAGGCCATGGCCATGTAGTATTCTAGATGGTGAGGACCCCACATGCAATATAGGAAACCCCTGTCAAGTGCCTAGAACTGTGGTCCACGCACTGTCATAAATCCACCGGATCTGACTGATTAGCAATAACAGTGATGGAGATACCATACCCAAGTAGTTCTGTCAATAAAGCATGAAATACTTTAAGCAGAAATAAATGAATACTTAGAGTAACAGACTATATGTCTGTTTCCCATAAAGGAAACAGATTCCTTAAACAGACAGAAAAAAATGACAGCTTTATTTTCTTCCAATGACATTTCATCTTTAAGGACCTGAACCCAGGAGAGTTATGTGAACAAAAGCAAGAAGACGTTAGTCATATTGTGGAAAAGCTACTGACGACTTGCCAACCCCTTCCTCCTGGCTGACCTTAGCCAGACGCCACTGAGCACAGTCATCAAGAGGGACTTCCCCAGCAGGCACTCAGTGCCCCGTTAGAGAAAAATGTGCTGACACGCCTTAAGGTGCATGGTGGAGGGTCTCACGGCTAAAAGGTGAGGATGTGGTTCTCCTCTGTGGTCCCTCTCACTTGCTGGTGATGCTCAGTGAGTGTCCAGCTATATAGGAATAGCTCCAAAAACTGCAAAAGTCAAGCATTTCTGCTAGACTAATAAAGGGATGGGTAGATTCTGCTTCTGACCAGCTTATTCAGTGAGGACACAAGATGCAGGTGCGCTGGTCAAGATGACTTGGGGAGGAGAGGAGAGTCCAGCCTAGTGGGTCAGTGGAAGCCTCTGGATGCAAATGGGCAGGGCTTGAATCCCTGCACGTTTTTTTTTTTTTTTGCGGCACGCGGGCCTCTCACTGTTGTGGCCTCTCCCATTGCGGAGCACAGGCTCTGGACGCGCAGGCTCAGCGGCCATGGCTCACGGGCCCAGCCACTCCATGTGGGATCCTCCCGGACCGGGGCACGAACCCGCGTCCCCTGCATTGGCAGGAGGACTCTCAACCACGGCGCCACCAGGGAAGCCCCCCCTGCACATCTTTATGCAAGTTACTCTACCTGAGACTCAGCTCCTTCTAAAACCTCAGGTTAATAATACATCATCAAAGGGATCTTATAAGGATTAAATGAAATTCACACACGAAGGGCACTTAGAATACTCAGAACATGCCTGGCTCTTCGTCATGGTTCACTGTGTGCTGCCCACAGACACTTGACTAGGTTTTTCGGTTGCATGGACCAGCCCTTTGGTGGCGGCATATGAATGTCCATCACATTCATAAGGTTTGGTATTTAACCACGGCCTTAAACTCCAACCAATGACTTCGAGGTCTCAAAACTACAACATTGAGCTGGTCTGGAGCCCACCTGAGTTTCCAAGTGACAAAGGAGTATATGGCTCACTTTACAGATGTGCATTCAAAGTGCTTCCAGGGACACTGGTTCATATGTGACATCTCCCATGGTGGCAAAGAGTACCCAAGAAGATGGAAATGTTTATGCCCCCTCAGAGAGGTCAGCTCATCCACTCAGCCGCGGGGCAACAGGCTCACATAGTTGGGGCTGCAGAAGGGAACGGGCCCCTTAGGAGTGCTGAGTGTGTGGCTGTTCCTCTCAGTCCTGGGAGCTGCAGCTGGGAGGCTTGGAGAGGAGCTAGACCATGGCTGGTAATGAGTGATTTCTGAGAGCTGTGTGTGCCTGCAAATAGCACTCAGTTGTGGGAGCTCTGCTATCGGCTGGGATGCCAGCGCCTCACCTCAGCCCGCGCCAGACAGCTCTGGGTTGCGCTGGCAGCAGCTTCCTCGGGGGCTGGAGGGGAAGGAAGACTCCACACTCCAGAATGCCCAGACACAGCCGGTCAGCCACTTCTGAGTTCTCTGTCCCTGTCAGGCCCAGACCCATATGTCTGTCTGGATGAAGATGTGTCCTACAGCTCTTGTGGCTGGATTACAAGGGTCATAAAGGGGGCAAGAGCTCGTCTTCCCAGAACCTTCTCAAGACGGCAAGGAGGTGAGAAGCCTGGGCTTATAGTCCAGGAGACGAAGCGACTGGTCTCAGAAATAAGACTCAGAACTTTCCTGTCCTTTTACTCCTCTAGGGAGTTGGCTCCTTTGTCCCTGGGGAGGAAGGAAGGTGTCTCTGCAGTCAACACCCTCCCATCCACTGGCTAAAGAACAGCAAGATCGGGCTGTGAAAGGGAGCCCTGTGTCTCGGAGCCCCAGTGAGTCTTCAGTCCAGATGGAGGCTGTGCCTCGACAGGGCCTTGCAGGGAGGGTGGGTTCTGCATGCACAGAATAACCCGAGGCTGTGTAAAATTATTCAAACGTGTTTCCTCTACTCAAACTCAAATCATAAAAAGCCTCACACACCATTTTCCCTCCCGAAGCAGAGAGCAGGCCCCTCCATCCTGACACGAATGCAGGCAAGCAGACAGGGCACAAGCTCCTTTCTGCCCGTGACTCCCGTCAATGACGCACCCCCTCCACTGCAGTCAGGGGAGATGAGCCCACACGGGGCCACCCTGGCACCTGTCACTTGGAGCTCCAGGGAGGAAAAGGGGAAAGACACAGAAAGGAGAGCCAGGATGCCCAGGGAGGGCATGCACGACGGCAGGAAAGGGAGAAGCACCAGGCCACAGCGTCGGGGCTGGCGTGGACCAATTAGGAAGCTACTGCACCATCCAACGGAGGCAGCTGGAGGACTCGTTACTTTGTCTCCTGGGCTCAGTAGACTGGAGGCGAGGTGGGAGGGAACTTGTCCTCCAGTACCTTCAAGGCTCAGTGCTGAGCGTGGGTGTGGAAGAGGAAGCAGGGTTCCGGTTTGCTTTTCCAGAAATGTAAATGCTCCCCTGATCAGACCCCGCTGAAGCCTACTCCGAGCATCCTCCGCCCCTCCAAGCGCTGCTCCCTCTGCCTGACTGCTCTCTTCCGCTTCCTCACGGACCAAGACTTTCCCACTAAGATTCTGCTCGCCTTTCAGGTCTAGCTTGGACGGAGTGTCTCTGGGCTCTGGGTAGGTACCCGCCACACCTCCTGGGCTCCAGTTCCTCGGAGGTGGCCTTATTGTCATATGTGTGGTGACCTGTTTTCCTTTTGTCTCACCCACTCCCCTCCCACAGGAAGCTCCCTAGCCAGGGGCAGGACCTAGGTGCTTAATAAGTATCTACAGAATGAATGAGCTCTAAAATCCATCCCCTATTCTTGTCTTCTCTCCTTCCTATCGTTTTTTTGCTGGCCCAAATGAGAGCAGTGTCAGGATTGGACATTGAAAAGGGTGAGTGGGAGTTTGGGTGGAGGTTATCTAGACACTGTCACACTGAGTGAAGTAAGTCAGAGAGAGAAAGACAAATATCGTACGTTATCACTTATATGTGGAATCTAAAAAAAATTGTACAGATGAACTTATTTATAAAACAGAAACAGAGTCACAGATATAAAAAAAAACAAAACTTACGGTTACCAAGGGGGAAAGCGGGGTGGGGGGAGGGATAAATTGGGACTGACATAGACACACTACTCTATATAAAATAGATGACTAATAAGGACCTGCTGCATAGCACAGGGAACTCTACGCAATACTCTGTAATGACCTCTATGGGAAAATAATCTAAAACAGAGTGGATATATGTATATGTATAGCTGATTCACTTTGCTGTACAGCAGAAACTAACACAACATTGTAAATCAACTATACTCCAATAAAAATTAAAAAAAATAAAAACAATTCTTATAAGAATCACAAGTCAAAATACAGCAGAATAACCACCAAACCACATACAACATACACACGGACACACATTATTTCTTCTGAACGCTCTCCTTTTCTCCCCGCCCTCCTCCAATTTTCCTGAGCTCAAAGGGAAGGTGTTTCCACACCCCCGGGGCTAGGTGGCAGGACTGTGGTTGGCCACCCCAGGCTTGGTCCCTCGGGCAGGCTTCTGGAGCCGGATGTTTCTCTCAGGCATTTGCTCCCAAGTCAGAGCTCAGTCCAGGTGAATCTTTGGACCCCAGAGTAATACACAAGCTGCGTTTAGGTTTGAAGCCACCACAGCCAAGTTCTGCCAAGCTATTATTAATGACCGCCCCCCCCCACTCAAACACAAGGTGCTGGAGACCCAAATGATCACACCACAGAAATTCTGAGAACCACTTCTAAGCAATGAGAAAAAGCAATTTCGTGAAACCTGTCACTACTCACCTCATGGATTAGACACTTGTCTATGAGCTGTAAATAGGAACTTATATTCTCCTCGTCGGGTCTGGAGACCAAGAGCTGTGTGCACACTGGGAATTAAGAAAAAAAAAAAAGGGAAGGTGAATTAGAGAAATGTACACCCATCCTGACCTCTGAGATCTACCTCTGATTTCCTTTCAGGACCAATATTTTGAGAGGTATGTGTGACTGTGGGTTTATGTCACGTTCACAAAAAAGGCCAGGAGGCTCCTCATTCCACTGAAGTCAAAGGCTTGGTCACCACAGGAGCCCTTGCCTCCAGAAGCCCCTTTGGTTAATTCCACGCATACCATTCTATATTAAGCCTTCTGCAACCCTGCCCACTCTGGGAGAGGAAGAATGCAGCAGCGTTGGAGCCCTGTCTTTGAAAGAGGTTCCTTTTGAGAGGGAGTTCAAAGGCATTAAAGACCATCAGCCCTTATCAGAGAGCAAGAGCCATAATTTTATGAATGAGCCGCACATCTCATTTGGAGGAGTGAGGCTGGCACATCTTTTAGGATGTGAGGTGTGTGGGCACGCACATGAGCAGGGAGCCTGCTACTCAATCACAGGAGGGTGATTTTCTCAAAGCGACACCCACATTTATACATGCACACCTACACACTCAAGGAAGTTCTCGTAGAGACAGAGCAGAGCTAGTCTGCAGGTGGAGGATACAACCCCCCCTGGACAGGTCATGGCCACGCTAGTGTAGCCCATTCTATTCTCATCCTAGAGGTCCTGATGCTCTGATTTTGATGGGAACGTTTAGAAGGCCAGGTGGAGATGGTTGGACAAAGACGTCAGTGAGAAGTAAAAATGCCTCACCATGAAGCTTGAAACCGGGCATCAGGATTCCTTTCTCTCCCTAATCCTGCATAATGAATCTGTCATAGAATCCCATTTATAGAATTTATTTCACATAGATTTTCAGTATAGCATTGTTGGTAATAACAAAACATGGAAACCATCTCAATGCCCATTGTGGCCCTGTTAAATTATGGTTTATGCATACAGGGGAATAGTATGCAGCCTTTAAAGAAGAATGAGGTGGTGCTTTTGTATTGCTAGAAATACTGAAAGCATATAATGTAAAAAAAACAAGCTGCAGAGAAACATGTAAGCAAGGCCTGTGTGTGTGTAAAAAGGATGCTCATGTGCTTGTATATGATTATAATGTTTTTGAAGGAATATTCCGCACCTTTTAGAGTGGTTACCTCTGAGGATGAAGATGGCAGGGCCTGGGGTGGGGGTGGGCGTATTTTTCACCTTTCACTGTTTTGTTTAGCTTTGATTTTTTATGTAGAGTATGAATTAATTTTATAATTTATTTGAAAGTAGTTAAATTTAAAAAAGACACCATGTCAGAGGACTGTGAGTCCCCTGAGGGCAGAGCCCACATGGGTCTTGTCACAGGGAAGGGGGGTGACGTACCACACTCTCAGATAACCACGCCCACCTGTACCTCCACCCACAGGGCCATCTGCTCTAATCCACACAGCAAAGAGCCCACTTGGGGGTGGGGGAGAGGGAGAAGGTGGCGGGACCCACCCTGACCAGGAAGCTACTGGCATTTCAGCTCCAAGGGATGCTACAAACCATCACCTCTGAGCCAGATTTCTACAGATTTCAGTCTTTTTAAGGACGTGTACTACATGGAGTATCTCACTGCACCTGTAAGATTCAGCTGTCCTTTTCGTTAGAACCCAGTTTTAAATGGTCTGAAATATTGCACAGTGGAAGAGAAAAAACTTGTTTCCCCTTCCCAAAGGAAAAGTACTGGTATTCACTACATTTTAAAAATAATCGAGATTTTTTGAGAAATACCCCATCAAGCACAAATTATTCTAGTGTCAGACAGGGTCAAGGATATGTGCATAAGGGCCGAGCACAGGGCAGTCACAGGCAGAAGGGGCGCTCTTACCCAAAGGACCACGTGGGAATTCTATGCTGCCTTACAGACATACACAGCGTGGCTGTGGTACCTTCTGTGGCCCATGGGAAGGCTGCCTTCAGCCTGAGTGTCCAAAGGCCCAATGAGCGCTCCGCCAGCAGGGCCCAGCAGGCCCTGGTCTGAGGAAGCGGGAGAGAAGGGAGCCAGGGGGAAGGAAGACGCCTTTGGGGATCAGAGAGCTCGGAATTCAGATCCAAATACCTTAACCTCTCCGGGCCGCACTTTCCTCATCTGTAAAATGGGCTAATGACATGTACTCTGGTAGTTCGCCTAGCACCCTGGGGAAGGTCCTCGGGAAATGGGAGCTCTGGTCAGTGGTGTCGAGAAGAGGAAAGGGGAGGCGGGAGAATCGGGTCCTACCTTTCCCCATGACACGTGTGAACTGCCCAGGGAGATCCCCCTCTGGCAGGGGGGTGACAGCCAGCTCCCCATCACAGCTGCTTAGCTGGTGCGGTTGGAGCCCGCCACTGGCCCCAGCCGAGGCAGTGGCTGTGGCTCCCGCGGCCGCGGCGCTGTCTTTGCAGTCGGGGCTCTGGCTCTCCGGGCCCATCAGCGAAGGAGGGTGTGAGGCCTGGGACTCCCGGCGGCGAGCCTCGGGGGTGGCGCTCGGGGAGCTGTAGGCTTTGATGGGAGTCAGGATCATTTGGTGCAGCTCCTGGAGGGGGATGCGCAGGTTGCCCCCCTCGATGATGTCCTGGATGGTCAGGGGGAGAAGACCTCCATGAGGGTCAGGAACTGGGTGACCCTCCTCCATGCCGCCCCGCCTCTTCCCGGAGCTGTTCCCACACAGGGCTCAGGGCTGCCGACCCCTTCATTAGAATGTTCTTTGGAAGAGCAACCATTTAAAACTGAATCATTCTATTGTTAGCCCAGGTAGAAAACTTGGAAAATACATACAGGTATAGCGAGGAAAATATGATCAGTTTAAAATACCACTATCTAGTGATGATCACTAAAATGATTTTGGTACATTTCCTTCCCTGGCTTCCTCAATGTCTTTCTTTAAAATGCATTTATTTAGTTTACATTCACACACTTTAGAAGCTGTATAACAAAGTTATACAGGGTCACATGGTGGCTTCCTGACCTGCGTGTGATTTGTTTTAGATGAAGGAACATGCTTATTCACACCTTCATTCAGCGCATGATACAGGCAACACAGGCAGTGGTTAAAAGCACAGTCTCTAGGACAGATGCCTGCGTTTGAATTCTGACACTGCTGTGTGACCTTGGGTAAATGACTTAACCTCTTTGTACCTCAGTTTCCCTGTGGATAAAATGAAGGTTACAGTAGGACCTGCCTCATCAGGTGGTTGTGATGATGTTAATATTTGTAAAGCTGCAGGTTTCAGTGTTATGTGCTTCTTTGTTAAATCTATAAGTATGTTTTGGGTGCTCTGACCTGCTGTGCACTGGGCTAGGCATGGGGATATGGCGGGAAGGCCAGTAGGGTTCCCTCAGGGACTTTACATCCTGCCATGAGATGAACATTCGTCATGCTAGAGACTAAGGCACAGGGCAGGGCTGCTGGGAGGGGAGGCTCCGTGACGGGGTGACATTGGAGCAGGAACCTAGTTGAGCCTGAGCTGCAGGTTCCCAGGAAAGAGCGCTCCAGGCAGAGGGCACAGGCACTGAGGTGGGAGCCTGGAGTGTGTGAGGAACAGCAAGGAGGCTGGGGTAGAATGGGGTGGGGGAGGGGAGGGGGTGGAAAATGAGGTCCAAGGAGCCAAGGGGGCCTGAGTGTAGGAGTCAGCAGTCCGGGGCAGGGATGCAAGAATTTCTTCTACATGAGATGAGAGCTGTATATACTATACAGGCAGACCTTGGACATATTCCGGGTTTGGTTCCCAACCACCTCAATAAACCAGTTATCTCAATAAAGCAAGTCACACAATTTTTTTTTTGTTTTCTGGTGTATATAAACGTTATGTTTACACTACACTATAGTCTATTAAATACTCGATAGCATTATGTCTAAAAAAGACAATGTACATACCTTAATTAAAAAATACTTATTGGGGCTTCCCTGGTGGCACAGTGGTTAGGAATCTGCCTGCCAATGCAGGCGACACGGGTTCGAGCCCTGGTCCGGGAAGATCCCACATGCCGTGGAGCAACTAAGCCCGTGCGCCACAACTACGGAGCCTGCGCTCTAGAGCCCACAAGCCACAACTACTGAGCCCGCACACCTAGAGCCCGTGCTCCGCAGCAAGAGAAGCCACCGCAATAAGAAGCCCGCGCACCGCAACGAAGAGTAGCCCCCGCTCACCACAACTAGAGAAAGCCCGCGCGCAGCAATGAAGACCCAACACAGCCAAAAAATAAATAAATAAAATAGAAATCTTTTTTTTAAAAAAAGACTCATTGCTAAATAATGCTAGCCATGACCAGAGTCTTTAACGAGTCATATTTTTTTTTGCAATAGTAACATCAAAGATCACCGATCACAGATCACCATAACAAATATAATAATAATGAAAAAGTTTGAAATATTGTGAGAATTACCAAAATGTGACATAGAGACATGAAGTAATAAGCAAATGCTGTTGGAAAAATGTCCCCCAAAGCCTTGTTCAACTCAGAGCTGCCACAAACCTTCAATTTGTTAAAAAGAAAAAAGAAAAAGGCAGTATGTGTGAAGTGCAACAAAGTGAGGTATGCCTGTAATGTATATAGCTGTCTGTAATACATACATGACTTTATATAATAAAATTAGATCCTCCTATACATAGAGTTTTATATCCTGGGCATTATTTATTAGAAAAGGAATGAAAGTTGATTCTGATAGACATCTATCTGTTTGCCAGATGCTCACAGAGGCTCAGAACAGGCTCAGATGCTTGGGGCTGGAGGTCAGGGGTTGGAGGGTCTTCCCTGGTGTGGTGGGTGGACCTGCCTTGCCACAGTGCTGCCCAATGCTTATGCAGGAGACCTCTGCCCGGGACCCGGGAAGGACCGTGACTATCAGGGCCCTGATTACCAATGAAGTATTTAATCTTCTGAGAGCCCAGAATAGCAAGGATCCTCTCTTACCAAGAAAAATTGCTTGATGATATCAAGGAACACAAGCTCATGGAACGTGATCATTTCTACACCCAGACTGCCCATCAATCAGTTAGAAAGAGGAAATCTGAGGGCGCAGCCTTGGACAGGCATGTTTCAGTTCTGGGCAGCAAAACACCGACAGCCTGCCCTGTCGCTGGCGGGAACCTGCTTTGTTCGTGGGTTGGAAGCAGAGCCTGAACTGTGCCTCAGCCTAGTTGGCACCCAGGGATTCGGAGGGAAGTGAAATGTTAAGTAGCCACCAGAACTGTCTCAAACCTGGCCAGGGCCACTATCCGGCCTATTTCAGGGGAGAGAATCCCATTTTCCTTTTAAAGAGGCAGGCTTCTGAGAGTCTACCCTCTTCCTTCTAAACCTGGCGGAGAGGGCCGTGTGTGGTGAGACCAGCCTGCAGCCTGTGTCTGCCAGCCTGATGCATGAGCCAGGACGCTCCTGGTCATTCCCAGTTTTCCCACTGCCCGGGCTGGACCAGCCCTTTCCCAGAGTCTGATGCTGTCACGTGACTGGTTCCTTGACTTTGGACCTGGTGATCTATCAGGGCATGACACAGGGAGGCAAGCTAGCTGACCTATGCCAGGAGAGCCCCTGCCGCCTTTTCTGACCAAACTGTGTGCCAACTGGGCGACCCCTGCCTCGAGGTCCTCCAGTTTCTGCCAGCCGCCCAGCCAGCACCTGGGTGCGGAAGGTCAGCCCTGACTGAGAAGGGGAAGGGAGAGGAGAGAGAAAGGATGAGGCTTCCCCATGAAAGCGAGCTGGGCAGGAGGAGCTGGCAGGCCCCTCTGGGTGACCACATGTACCCCTGCTGTGCCATCCCACGTGGCAGCTACCACTGAGGGAAGCTAATGCACACTTGTGATACTCTGTCAACTGCCACTGAAACCTTGTCTGCTCTTGTCACGTGGCATGAAGGCTTCTGTAGTTACTCAGTGATGGGGAAGGAGACCTGGGTTATGCTAAGAGCTGAACTCCTTCAAACAGGGAGCATATACTTGTCCCAAGTTCAGATCTTATTCTACTGGGGACAACTACACCAAGAAGGAAACCATAAACATAATGAATAACATTGGACACTTTCTGAAAATATCACAACCAGGAATCATGCTTTGTTTGACTTCTGTTTTGACTTCAAAGCCACTGTCTCAAAGACAACACCTGGCTTGTGACCAGATGGCAATACTCCTGCTTATGCCAGCCTCCGTGGGGTGGCACTATGACCATCCGGTTACGTTCCTGACTCCTCAGAGTAAAGTCCAGAACTCAGCACTGAGGGCCTAAGTTGAGAAGGAAGCTAGCTCAATCCTGTACCCTCGACTGGCTGTGGGAATGAATTCTCCATGTTGACAAAAACAGGGAAGCAGCCCAAGTCTCTACTGATCCTTCATACCATAAATATAATCCTGTGTTATGAACACAAAAAGAAGCAAAGCTGCCCGTTAACTCCCGTGCGGAGCCAAGGAGCTCGCGTGCGAGCAGAAGTGGGAAGGCTGGTCCTTCCTGCACAGCAGTCCACTCAGGCAGGCACAGCTCAGGGCCGACAAGTGGGAAGGAGGCTACAATCTGACAATCCCAGCCTTCCTGGCCTGGTTTTCTTGGGTCTTGGAGGAAGACTGGTTCAGAGCCTCTCTAGGGGCATGTAACAGACACAAGGTGCACGTCATCTGGAAGCGAGAGCTTTGGCTGCCAGTGGCGGCCCCGGCACTTACGTAACTTCCCACGGCTCTGTCCTTCTCTCTGTGGGAGAAGAACTGGACTCCTCACCCAACAGATAGCACTCCTGCATCTACTTAACTGTATTCTCCCTACGGACCGGGCACTGTCAGACACTGGGGGTCTAAAAACAAATATGACAGAATCTTCGCCCTAAGATGCTTACGGTTACCGGGACCCATGCAGTGTGAGGATACTGCCAGGACAGGGAGCAGTGGGAACACAGAAGTGTATGTGTGTGAGTGTGTGTGTGTGAGTGTGTGAGAGAGTGTGTGTGAGTGTGTGTGACATTCTGAGTGTGTGTGGGAGAGAGTGTGTGTGAGTGTGTGTGTAGGAGAGAGTGTGTGTGTGAGATTCTGAGTATGTGTGAGTGTGTATGAGTGTGAGTGTGTGTGTGAGTGTGTGTGTGTGTCTCCTTTCTCCAGGCCAGGTTCCCAGGCTCAGAGAATGGTTCAGCTTCATCATTTGGGAGTCAGGTGAAAAAAGACAGTAAATAAAAGCACATGGAAACATTTTCATTATAAAAGATAAATGCTGGAAAATCTGCCCTAGTGACCATTCTAATCTTCCCTTTACCTCTTCTACCAAATACCTTGAGAAGTCTACACTGCCTGACCCCACAGCCTCGATATCCTTTCACGCTCCCCGGTTCTTGGGTTTCTGCTTCCCCTCCCATCTCTCTGAAACCCTACTCATCATGGCTACCAGTGAGCTGCTGGTGGCCACTTCCAGGGGGCAGTGACAGTCCTCATGGGATGTGACCCCTCCATGGTCCCTCCTTCACTCTCTGACCCTCGGGGGTCTGTTGCTGTTTGGCCCCTCCATGTCCTCTGCCGCTCCCCACCCAGGGTCTCTTCTCGGCTCTTACCACTCGCCACACACTTCTGGGGGTACCAACCACCATCCACACACAAACGACCCGCAGCTGAGCCTTTCAAAGCCTTGTGGACTCTAGACTTGTTCTCCTGGACACTGACTTGTCGTTTCTGCCTGGGTGTCCCCCAGGCACCTCAGACTGCATCCGCCAAACTCAACTCCATTTCTCCCACACTATAGCTCCTCCTCTATTTTCAGTTCCCAAATGGCATGACACCGAAGCCCACACCTCCTGCCAATGCCCAGACTCCTGCTACCTGACCCTCTCATCCTTCTCCAGCGTCACGGCCCCCGCCCTGGCTCAGGGGCCCACCACTGGCCACGGGCTCCCAGCGAGTCCTCCCGCCAGCACTGGCTCCCCTCTGCTTTCCATCCTCACCGCGGTGGAGTGGTCTGTTACATCCCAGGAAGACGTCCCCACCAGCCTCAGCGAGGACGCGGATCACGCTGGATTCTGAGAGCACCACTACACATCTATCTGTGGTACCTCATGTCCTGAGCTCCCCGAGGGTGGGAACCACTGGTTTCTCACGGTGAGCCTCCAGTGGACGGGGGAAATCTAGTCCAAGGCAGCTGCTTAGTAAGTGTTCAGTAACTGAGCGTAAGCGCTCTGGACCTAGAGCTTATCTGCAGCAGCTGCTGATTGTGAACTAGCCACGGGCGGGTCCCGGCCATCTCCTTAGAAACCTCTGGGTTCTATGTGAGGTAAGAATGCCATAGGAGGCAAAGGCATGATGACAGCATTTCCAACAGCATAATCAGCTGAGGATGTCTGGGAATGTCAGAGAAATGGCTGATTGGAGCCTGTCGCTGGTGGCCTATGTGGGAACCGGTTACCGACAACCCTCTCCTTGGCAGAGCGGGAGAGGCGTGGCTCCCAGAGAAGAGGGAACAGGGCCAGGGGCTGAGTCCTCAGTGGATGCTGAGGAGAGCTGCACTCCCACCCCCAGGCCATCAGTTCCTGAAGGGACAAGCTCGCAGGGGTCTGGACTCGGGTGTTCCCAAGCAAGCCCAACGTGGTGGTCCACAGCTTCCCTCCTCAAAGAAGTCACACCGAGTAAACTCACCATGCTTTCTGCTTGGCCAGTAGCTGCTTTCAGACTCTGTATTACAGCTGTCATCTTTTTTTTTTTTTTTTTTTTTTGCGGTACGCGGGCCTCTCACTGTTGTGGCCTCTCCCGTTGCGGAGCACAGGCTCTGGACGCGCAGGCCCAGAGGCCATGGCTCACGGGCCCAGCTGCCCCGTGGCATGTGGGATCTTCCCAGACCGGGGCACGAACCCGTGTCCCCTGCATCGGCAGGCGGACTCTCAACCACTGCGCCACCAGGGAAGCCCTGTCATCTTTTTAACATTCCCAGTCCAGTGACCCAGGGAGAAGGTCTTTGTGTGGAGTCAACATTATTCTAGGTGTGAAATATAGGACACAGAAAGTGTCACAGACTTATGACAGGCTAGATAGGAAGTCAGTGGCACGTGAGGGCCGCCCGAGCCACCTTGCTGCCCTTGTGTTTCCACGTGCTGATTTGGTCCAGCGTTGCATGGAGTGGAGTCGACAGCAGCTCCATCTCTCTGTCCCCCAGGTGGGTGCATATCCTCAGTGACAAGAGGATATGAATGAGCTCTTGAAGGATGCTCCAGAAATAAGTGCGGAAAACATCGCTCTTTTACCAGAATGCTTAGCAATCTAATCCTTATGTAAAATGTTTTCTGTGCTTTTTAACAGATAAGGAGAAAACTGGCCTGTTGAATGTTCTCCCAAAGAGAACAGTTATATAAAAACGGCAGTAATCACTCTGTTAGACAAACTGCCTGGTAAAGGAGTTGATATAAAATTAAGAACAACAACAACAACTTCAAGGTCGCTTGGATAGGTTACTTGTCATTTGTGATTCACTTTAATTAAGAACAGGCCTTTCATCAAGGAGGCGCCTATGAGTAGCCTCTATCTATCCATCCAGAGGTTTAAAAACCCACCTTCCTTATAAAGATGTATATTCTGTAACTACATATTACTTTATATTTTATAAGATATGCATTCAGCATAATTTTATGTTGTCACACATCTTTGTGAATAAGGTAAAAAAAATTCCCATGACATTAAAATGTTTATGTGCTTACAAAACTTGCTTTAGCCTCACCTACCTCCATACTTTGCTCCCTTCCAAAGGCACCCTGGGATTACTGGAAGAGATTACAACTCAAGCTCTGAAGGCAGCAAATATCAGTACCTTCCCACCCACCACTCCCAACTGCCTCCTGACAGCAATATACAAGGATCTCCACACTGGGGCCGAGGCAGCACTGGCTCACAAGGTCTGCTCTCTTTTGGACCTTAGATGAACTCATAAAGTCACCAAGCCCTAAAAATGACATCCTTACTATGGTGACATCCAGATACAATGATAGGAAGAGAACATGCTTAGGCAGCACACAAAAAGGGATGGTAGCAGCGAATAAACTGCTTTTAACAATGGAATAAACTCTTTTTCAGCACTGTGCATTTTTTTTTTTTTTTTTTTTTGCGGTACGCGGGCCTCTCACTGTTGTGGCCTCTCCCGTTGCGGAGCATAGGCTCTGGATGCACAGGCTCAGCGGCCATGGCTCACGGGCCCAGCCGCTCCGCGGCACGTGGGATCTTCCCGGACCGGGGCACGAACCTGTGTCTCCTGCATCGGCAGGCGGACTCTCAACCACTGCGCCACCAGGGAAGCCCCACTGTGCATTTTTGAGAGGGTTCCTATCAGAGTCATAGGGACCCATTCTGGTAAGTTAATGTCTGAAATTTTTCTCTGGAGAGCCTACCATGCCTGTCTGTCAAATGATTTTGATCCTCTCTGTTGAAGCCTGGGGTTTACTTGGTGTTTGCCACTCTGGGGGCAGCTTTTCTCAAAATAAGATCCTTCCCTGGGTGGGCAGCAGGAATGAAGCACATCTGTATGTTCGCTACACTGATGTGTCAAGATTGCAGCCTCTAATTGTGGGCTGAACACTCCTTCATCTCTACAAACATATAAAAGGCAGAAGGGAATATATATAAAACATTTCCTCAGAGCTCTGGGATGGCCAGTTGTGGGATGCCTGGATGTAGGGAATAAGTACATTTCAGTGGTTAGATTACACAGAAGCATGTATAACCAGGAAACGTCACTTGAAAATCATTTCATTTTTTTCTGACTTTGGTAAGGAAACAGCATGATACTCTCTACAAGACCTGCTGATGACACTTTCAACTGAGAATCTCCCTTGGCCCATTTTCCCACGATGAAGGTGGAAAGGGTCCATCACCCGGTAATAACTTACCCTTTCCAAAGACTTCAGGAGGTTTTGTCTCTCTTTGAGCTTCTGAATACTGATGACAATTTTGTGTCTTGCACCTTTGGTAACATTCTATAATGAAGTAAAAGTTATATTTAAAAACATATTTTTAAGCATCAGCTTAGAGATTCTTGGAAGCTATTTAGTACTTTACTGCCTTCTTGGTTCCCACATGTGTGCAGACTAGTAAATATCCATTTGTCTCTCTCTTCAACATCCATTGTCATCAACCTCTTCTTACTAAATATTATAACTCCTCAATATCCATTATCATCGACCTCTTCTTACTAAATACTTTAACTCCATCTGGCTACACATCTGCCTGTGGCCTTTAGGAGAATGAGAAATAGCCAATTATCCCATCCAGCATGAAATTTCTTCATAGTCTTAAAAGATCACTTTTAGGTCATACACTCACTCCTTGTGTCCAGGTTTTATCATTTTGGTCCCTTGCAGTTTTCCTGAAGGTTCCAACCCCACACAGAGATATGCATTGCTTTCTCAAAGCTTTCCTATGTTTACCCATCTCGAGGAGACATGAAATCCAGTGCAGTTCTCACCTGGTGTCAGACAACACAGGCTAGTTTTTGTCAGTTTGCAGCCCCTCTTGGTTCTCCATAAGGAAAACTAGAATAGAGAACTTAAACCTATATTTCAGTCATCACTTCAGATAGAAGATTAGGATTCACAGTTAGGATTATGGATTTTATCTCCTTAACTGTGCATCAGTGGTGAGCCCAAGGATTGATTCAGTTAGACATTTGTTGACTAGAGAGACTGCAAATTTCCAAATAGAAGATTCTTTCTCAAATCAGGTCTCTAATGTAAACTTCTGATGACTCTTGCAAATATTCATAAAATTTCTCTTAAAGATGGGAACACCAGAGGTATTGCCTTTACTGAGGAAAACTAAGACTCAAATGATGTCTAAACCCACTCTTTAAGATGAAGCACTGGGGGCATATTTCTGTTTAGCCTTGACTTTGGGTTCAAGTGAATTTTTACTCTGAAAAGTCTGTGCTGGCCTCTGGCTTTGCCCTCTGTGTCAATTATTTCTTGTTTTTTTCTCAAGTCGAACAACTGATGACTGAGATTTTTTTCTCAACTCTGACCCAAACACAAGAATGCTCTTAGAAGAGGTTCTCATCAGTCCTGGGGATCTCAAGGAGTGATCGAGATAAACAAGCAGTGGGAGAAGTGTTAGGAAGTTGAAATTAGGGCCTTTCATTCTCTGAGAATGTGCAGTGACTCTGGGCTTTGTCTTACAACTCAATACTGGTATTCAGCCAGGCTTGCAGAGGTTAACTGTGGATACTGAATATGCAGTGGGAAACCAGGATCTGCTGGGAGGTCTGCGTCCAGACCAGCCATGCCCCAAATGGTATAATCTCCTCTTCCTGCAGGGGAAATACTATTAGCCTATTCAGACCATTAATTCTCTCAAATCACCGCTCAAAGGAAACTGAGGTCAATTTGAAACAGGCAAATAGCATTTTAAACAAGGGAAACAAAGACATTGGTCAGATCTATTTGCCCGAGCACAGCATGGTAGGAAACATGCTTAGTTTCAGGGGCTCTGCTGACTGTCCTGGGCTTCGGTATCCACAGAGGGAAGGAGGAACTTTGTCCTTTTATGGCACACAGAGGGAACTGACATGTGAGACCTGGGGTAATCCCATGCTCGATGGCTGTCCTATGTTATTTAGGGTGGTTAGAAGAAAATATGTTGTACAACTTACTGCATTCCAACTAAGACCAGTCTGAATGTGTTTTTGGACAAGTGTTGGGGAAGGTCTGAGACAGGAGCTGGTGCTTCGACTTCCTAACTACTAGAAGTCAGGTGATTTGTAACCGGACTGGACAATACACAACCAATCTGTCATCCTCCAAACCAGTCCTGGCCGGGCAGACAGAGGGAGGGGCCCAGGAAAACAAAAGCAGGGACACGGACTCTTTGAGGCCTTGGTCAATGTACTTCTTCTGATTCCCCCCTAGCCCCCTAGAAGTGTGCACCTAGGTTATTTCTTTTTCATATCACTCCTCCTCACCCTTATTTGCCCTGTGGTTACCCATCTCCTACTGGACCCTGAAGGCAAGAACCCAGCCCTACTCACCATGGCATGCTGGCCAGCACCTGGCAGTTCCTAGAACAAGGCAAGCTACTAGGTGGGTACAGGTATGGATTCAAACAAGGTCTGCCTTGGACTTGAATGTCAGGTTCCACCCGGGGTACCTTCTCAGGGATAGCCAGCCAAGCACATACCTGAGCCTCCAGCTGGCACTCAGTGAGGGCCATCATCTCCTCGTAGGTCATCTGGGAGAAAAGCGCAGCATACTTGTGCAGGCGGAGGCTTTTTAACCAGGCTGGAACATCTGTGGTGCGAGATGCACAGGAGATGGGAAGAGAAATTCAGAGGGAAACAGAAGAGATGACAAGAGATGTGGGAAGAGAGAAAGGAAAAGAAGGTGGTGGTCAGAGGGAAAAAAACGAAAGAAAAAAAACCTTTGTGTTACTACTTGTTTAATTTTGTCAGCAAATTACAGACTTAGAAGTCTTGATCTAGTTCTGATATTCCCACTGTTGGGCTCCCTTACTCTTTACACCAGGGGGCGGCTGACTTGGGGTCCATGGGCTTCAGAGCATACGGCAATTCTCTAAAATTACATCCCAATTTGTGAATACATGGGTGCTTTTCTGGGCAGAGGGTCATCCACAGCTTCTATAAGATTCTCAAAGGGATTCATGACCCCCACAATGTCAGGGATTCACTGCTTTAGCCAGACTACTTCATTTTTGATTTCGAAAGAAATGACTTAGAACATAAACTACATATGATGAGTCTTCATCCTCAGGATAATTTCTTTCTAGGTTTAGTGCAGATCCCCATATGCTGTTTCTGCCACTTCCACGGTGATAGGAAAAAATCCAGGCAGCAGCACTTTCCCCATGGGTGGAGCTGCTGTCATTCTTAGCCTGATTTTTCTTCTGACGTCCTATACCCCAGTGGGAGTAAGGGCATCCTGCACTCTAAAACTACCACATAGTGTGTGTGTGTGTGTGTGTGTGTGTGTCTGCTGACCATTTCTTCTAGCTAAGTCATGTATCTGGATGTGTCTTTGACCTTCTCCTCGTATGTCAACCACATATCAGGACTTGAAAGGTCCAAAGATTGCCTAGACTATGGGATAATGGGAATTCCAAAGCACATCTGAAATAATTCCTACATTTGGGATTCTAGATTTAGGAAAATTAAACAGTAACTGTATTGAAAATCCACAGGAGAATTATTACCTTGCTAAGTGCAACCAAAACAAAGCACTTGCCCATGCTCTTTTAAAGTCAGGGTTTTTGAGCTGATAGGATCTTTGAGAAGTCTCTAGAATCATCTTCCCCCACCCCAGCTCATTCTACAGATGGCAAAATTAAGTCATTAAATCTAGATCACAGGGCAACTATGTGGTGAAATAGGGACTAGAGCCAGGTTGCCAGATTCCCAGATTTTTCCTACATTGTATCAACTTTTTGTAGAATGAGGACCAAATAGCCCATCAGTGGGAAGGCTGAATAAACAGTGACTGTAAAGTCTTTGAAATGCTGAAGCACTGGATAAACATTATTCATGCTTTCTATGAATTATTATCCATTACTAACCATGTTGATCGCAAGATACTATCTATCGCTAAGTGCTTTATTCTGAGGTGCTGACAGAGTCCACAAACACTACAAAATAAGTGGAAACTTCTAATTTTTTAATGTTTAGAGTAGGTAACAGGGATTGATTAAAGAGGCCTGGCCTACTCTGATTATCAGGCCCTGCCACCTGGGTGAACCCAACCTAGTTTTAGGGAATGGGGGTATGGGGCGATCACCTGAAACTCAAAGATATAGCAGGGGAGAGTGGGCCTGGTGAGGTTACTTCTTGATTTGCAGTAATGTGAAGACCGAAGAGGAGGAATTTCTGGAGAAACAGAATTGGATGGCCAATGGCATTTTAAGAACAGACTCAGTCATCTCAGGCAAGAAGTCACTTGACTCTGTGCTTGCAGGCCCTTCATTCTACTGCGACAAGTGGAGAGTCCTTCTGGGACCATTGTTAACCACAAGAGACAGGGCTTCCCCAGACACATAGTACCAATCCTCACATCCTCCTCAACTCAAGCTGTGGTTGGATCAAGAGTTCAGGAAATCTGCTTGCCTCTGGTGACATCCTGGAACTATTCGACCAGACTTGATTCTCCGTCATGCTTTTGTTGCTGTTAAAACAATGCTAATACTTCCACAGAGTGAGCAGCAAATAGATATATCTCTGGCTTTTAGGCCACTGACATGTTACTGCTTTATCACCAGGTTTCACGTTTGTTGTTTACATCTTTGAAAGGTCCCAAGGAGCTGCTCAGAAAACTCAGTGATCATGATTCAGAGAAGTCTGGGTAACCCAATGCCACGCTTGGGTACAATCTGTCATAAAAGAATATGGAGCAACTTCATGGGCTAAATTTTCACTGGGTGCCCTACAGCTTAATCATGCAAAATCCACTGATGATAAAACAAATAGAATCCCAAGCTACTAAATCACAATGCAAACTGGGTGCTTTATAAGCCAAGGTGACAATACGGTGTTTTAAGAGTCGGGGAGAGTGGGGTGCAAATCTTGGCTTGGCAAGTCTCAGTCCAGTCAGTACTCATTCCTTTTTATAAAGGTATTTTGACAACTAGAATTTCCCTGGTTAGAGGGATGAAGAGCCTGCCTCGCTCATTTAATCAAAATGTAGGTCACTGGGAGTCGTTTCCCCAGAAAAGGTTCCTACACAGCTTTAGAACATGGTGAGTTAGGCCTTCCTGAAGAGTTATTTCTGGCTATGTTCTGGAGAAATGCAAGCTCTTCTTGGCCATATGTGCCTTGGGTAGGCATGTTGAACCTGCTCCTAGAGGGTCAGTTCCTAGCTCAGTGCCATGTGCCATCTCCTCCTGCAACGTGAACTGATGGACAAAGAAGAGGAAATCCCAGTTCTTAAGAACGTAGTTTACTAACCTTTCACCCCCTGGTTGGTGGTGAGGCACCTTCCTTTGCCAGGGATTAAAACAAAACTCCATTAAGAGGGAAACACACCAGAGAACTGAGTGCCTTGACCATTTCACTCCTCTGAAGCCAGGAACTCCAATGACTTGGAGGCTAGATTCTGTAAGATGTTGGCCAGGGATGAATTCTAACTAAAAACTCAGTTCCTTTCCCATGGTCCAGATACTACATGGTTGGATGCAAAGCTGAGAACCAGCTAACATAACCTCAGGCCTATGGTTGGAAGACACAGACCAACAGGGGTGTTTCCTGGAGTGGCTGATATGTGATTGAAAGCATGCATGCCGCCTGGGCTCCTGCCTCTGGCTGGTACACAGCCATTTAACTTCATCTGGGCTGTTTCTGACGGACATGCCAATGGAGGTCCCAGACTAGAAAGTTATTCTCTTATGCAGTGTGAGAAAGATAAAGATGATTTTACTACACGCTGGAACTGACTTCCTTGCCAAGTGTGGGAATCCTGATATTTGCTCACTCAACATTTATTGAATGCCTATAATGGGGGCTAGGCGTGGCCCTGCCATCAAGGAATTTTTAATACAAAAAAACAGGTAACTCACAAAAAATTTATAAAAGTCGCAGGACAAGTGCTAAGTCTACTCAAAGTTCTGCGGGGGGAGGGGGCGGGGGGGGAGGATGGGCACAGAACAATGGGCATTTGGGTTTGCCTTGGGGAGTGGGATAGCTTCACAGTAGCATTGGTCCGGGAGTCACTGGGCAGATCATAATGAGGAAGCCATCTCAGGAAGCAGGAGCAGTGCATAAGCAAAGCAGAGATGCAAGAGAGCATTCTAGGCCAAGCAAAGGCTTGGGTGAATTCTAGAGAAGAGCTTAGACATAAGACGGGACAAATAGGCAAGGGTCAGATGATTGGGATTTCTAATGCCGAACCAAGGAGAGTCAACCTTGGCTTGGGTGATGAGAAACTGTTGAAATCTGAGCAGTAGAGGCACAATCAGATGAGTATGTAAGAATGATGATGGCTGTCGATGTAAAGGCTGGGCTGGATGAAGTGGGAGTGGAGGCCAGGAGATGAATCCAAGCTCAGGAGGGCAGTGGCAGAGGAGAAGGATAGTATGTAAATCCACAGCACTTGAAGGTTAAGGAAGTACAGGGAATAAGGGAGAGAAAGGAGCCTAAAATTGTTCCTCTGAGTAGGTGTGGTAGGAAAGTACAGGGGAGCATCAGATTTGGGGTAAGAGGAGAGAGATGGTGAACTCCACTTTTGGTCAGCTGAGTGTCATCACCTTTGAGCCATCCAGGTGGAGAAGTCAACTGGTCAAAACCTCTGAAGAGGGGGCTGAGCTGGAGAACCACTTTCCTTGTCAGTAGCACATGGTAGTTGTTTTAGCCACGGAAGTGGGTGAGATTACTCAGGGAAGAGGGGAGAGCCAAGGTGGAGCCCTGGGAGCACCAGGCTTTTAGGGGAAGGTGAGCGAAGAGAAGCCCATGAAGGAAACTGACAAGGGCAAAGGGTAGGAAGTTTCTGGGAGAAAGCAGCACCATCCATGTGTGGACAGTGGACTCCCATGCCACAGTGTCCATCCTTATGAAGCTCCTCTATGTCTTGCTGCAGTCCACGGTGGTTTATCTTCTCATGGGCGTTTTTGATAATAGTGCTTCACCCATCTTTTATACGCTGGTATGTCTACCTGTTGGTCTTTACCAATGGGTCAAGTTTCCAATTACGCTTTCTATTTACCTTTTAGAGTTTGGGTAAATCAGCCCCCGAGAGGCTTTGTGGTGCATATTACAGCTCACACAGAAGCTGGGCTCCAGTTAGAACTTGGGCTGCTTTGCTCAAGTGCCTGCTGCTGGAATGGCTGAAAATATCATTCAGGTCAACAAGCCATGCAGCACCTGCCCCACAAACAAGGAGGTCCCACACGAGAGAAACATGGAACCAATATTGCAGAAGAGCTCAATATGGGGAATGATGTAAAGGGTATAGGGAGTAAGGCATCCCTGGAAGACAGAACCATGAACAGCCGCCTTTTCCACAAGAGGCTTCACTGTGGTGGTCCTGGTACCTGCAAATGGAAGAGCAACTCCCATTCGCCATGGAGAGCCAGGCTAATCTCAAACAACTCCCTCTCTCTCTCCAAGACATGACTACATCCTTGGTCTTTGAGGGAGAAGAACCAATGTAGGAGCAAGAAGGGACTAACTCTTCAGGGTTGAAGCAAGAAGGAAAACATGTCTTTCGAAAATGAAGAAGTCTAGCAGCACCATTAAGATAACTGAAGCCTGTCTATTTTTGGCCAGAGCGGAATGAACAGCCCCATTCTGTACCAGCCCCTGAGCAAAAGAGAGAAGATGCCTTGGTCTCGGGTCCCTGTGGAGCTGGAGCAGGCTCCGCCATCCTGGGACGTGTCCATGGTGGCCTCCGGCTTCCACGCTTGTGGGGAGCATGTGTGGGTCTTGGAAGGCACAGAGATGGTCGAGTTTGGGTAAAATACCCTCTTTGAAGTGTTTGATACAAACAGAAGGACTAAATTTCTCCCAGTTTCCATCGGCTATGACACCCGTAAGTGGTGTTCTACTCTTAGCCTGCTTTGCGTCAACAGCAGCTGGGTTCCACATTGACAGCTGTCCTTAAAGCACTTTAGCTGAAGACACACACTTTGTAAGAAATAGCAGCTGTAAGTCTCACAACCTTTAGAATTTGGGGGAATCCTGGGGATTCACTTTTCAAAGATATCAGGGCCTCTCAGCCTATCTGAAAAGAGGGAGCACAAGTCTGAGCCCATTAGGACCTATCCACACAGGTCGTATGTTGGCATTTGGGAATAAAGAAAGGGAAGTAAGTTTACTAAATCCTGGCCTTTAAGTTAGATGGATTCGAGACAGCATCTAGAAAGTCAGCATTCAGAAAATAGTAACTTGTTCCCATGACAGCCATGCTGAAAAGTGTCCCAGCCACAAAAGGGGCTGTGTCACTCCCTTGTCATCACTCACATCCTTATGACCCTCAGAAATGCTGTATTCACAACCTTTCTTACAAAGGTTTCTGATGAGTTCCTTTGTCTTACAAAAATAACACTTCTCCATATTTTGTTTTCCTCATCTCATTCTAAGAGAGGCAGAAGTTCAAAGGTCTACAGCTCAAAACCCCAAACCAGCTATTTCAGAATAGGCAATATATTTCCTTTGCTATGGAGAAAAAAAGTTTACATAAGTTTCATCTAAGAAAGGTTCTTTAGAAAAGAAAACCTGAGCCTATTTTCATGGTTCCCTCCGCTCTTAATCGCTATGTTTCTATCAAGGTTACTGGACCCAAAGGTTTCTTTTTTACCTTTATCATGTCTATATGCAAACAATGTAAGTTTAAATTACCCCTATATTTTTATACTAACGTAGTGCCACACCTCATAAGTATACCAGCCAATGTTCATTCATAATGGTGAGGCTGAAGCTCATCTCAAGAGGAACAGACCCCACCCCCCATCTCTATCCTTCTCACAGCGACAACTGCAATGAGAAAATCATGGAGCTTCTCAGTCTTAGGAGACTAAATCTATGGGCCTTACTAGCCAGAAGTCTAGTGAATTCCCCACATGAACTTCACCACAGGGAGGCAGAATGCTTACTGTGCAGGTGAGGAGGGGAGCCAGGGCTCTTAGGGAGGCTGAGCCAGGGGAGAGCATGGTGCTCTGTGGGCCTGGCTGGCGCGCCTCCACTGGAATCTTCTACAGGTGCCCACACTCAGTCGGCCGCACGCTGTCCTCCCAGTCTGTTTCTTTTCCGATTTACTCTTTGCTGTCGATGACATCACGGGCTACCCAGATGTCCCAGGCAAAAAGCTGGGCATCGTCCTAAATTCCTCATGCTCCATCCCTGTCTACATTCAATCAGTGCAATTCAATTCAGAGCTCTCTCAGGTCTATCTTACGAAGACCCCACGAACACGCTACCTTGTCTCCTTTGTTCGGCTTGGTCCAAATTCATTTTCCTCCTCAGGTACTGAAACATCCCCCACTGCCCAGCTGGCCTCCAAATCCAGAATCCCCTGCCCCTCCCCCACTTTGGTATGTCTCCCACTCTTCTGTTCAGGTCCTATTTCTAATATGTAAATCTAAGCAGTTCATTCTGCTGCTAAATTCCTTCCATGTCAGGATAAAAGCTCCAGTCTTTTGCAGTGCCTAGCATCCGGCTCGTCACTCTCCAGACATTGTTCCCATGTGCCCCTAACACACAAGCCATCGGATGATGCACTTGGTCAAGCTGTCTCATAACCATGCTTTCACGAATAATATTCCCTCTGCATAGAATGCCCTTCCCTCACCTTATATATCTGGCTAATCTGTAATCCTGCTCCGAGCTGAAGCTCCAGGCCTCTCCCCCTCCAGGAACTTTCCTTGACTTCCCTCCACTTTGAATTAGGGCCTTCTTTGCTGCCTGCCTCGACCCAGGGCAAGTCTCTGAGACAAGATGTTTTCACAGATGTGTACATGCATCAGGTCTCTGTTTGTGGCTCGCATGATAGTGAGTCCCTTGAGACAGGGACCATCTCCTTCACCTCTGTCTCCCCAATAACCAGTCCAAAGCCTCTCTCAGCAAGGGCTCCAGAAAGGCAGCTGACTTGCTGAGGACAAAAATGAAACCTGTTAATCGGTCTTTCTTCCCTCGTCTCTGTTCCCATAGAACAGCCATATCACTCATGAACAGCCCTTGCCTTCGGATAAGTCTTTAGGTGTTGGGTTTATACAAAATTTCTGAAGACATGATGCTAATAGGAGGGGCAGATGTACTTCTCCCACCAATGAAATTCTGTTCTCTATTTTCTTCTCCTTTCAGGAATTTATGGGAATGTCATTTTTTTCCCTCTTGGCCACCTGGAGGCTTTGTATGAGCAAAGGGGTAAGAGAGCACATTCTACTCATGTGATATGGAGGGGAGAAGAATAGAATTGAGTGTCAACTTAGAATCAAGAATCTTTCCCCTGGGATAAGTCACAGTGAAGCTTTTGCAAGGAACAAGGACAACTGAATTTAGAAACCACAATCAGCCTATTCCGTCCAAACATGTATTACTAGTAGCCTCCACAGGGCATGTTGAAGGGGAAACTTCCATATTACCATTCAGTGTCCCACTTCTGTTCATTAACTTCTAGTTGAGTAGCTGATCCCATGCTTCCCTGAGCCTGAGATATTAGTTTGAGATCTCTACTGCCAGGGACATCCACTCTGTGCTTCAGAGCTGACTTAAACCTTCAGGATGTGTGTTTACTATAAAAGGAAAAACAAAGCAAAGCAGGCAGATGATGTTAATCCTCTGAGAGCAGGAGCTGGTCTACTTGGGAGAGAACTTAGTGACAATCCCTGGCAGGGAACGCTGACACCAAGACAAAAAGAGGGAGAGATGGATGTTTGTGAAAAATAAAAAGGGCAAGAATGCTGGGCTGTGAGCTTTATTTCCCACTCTGGACCCAAGAGGCACATTCCTAAGGGACGATGTGTAGCCAAACCTGGCTCATCTGTCTGGATGAAAAGGAAGCCTCGGATGAACACAGCGTTTCGGCAAAGTACGCACAGCTGCTGTCAAGAAAGATGAATTCACACTAAATTAAGCTCCATTACGGGAATTTTTATTCTTTCCCCAAGGTGTGGGGTGAGGGCTGACATGCATCCCCTGGAGACTTGGAACTCCTCCAAAGTCTACTACAGATTCCTTGTTGTTCTCATAAACTGGGTGTCTAAAAAGTAGGAAAATAGCAATTAGATGA
Source organism: Hyperoodon ampullatus (assembly GCF_949752795.1). Lineage (NCBI taxonomy): Eukaryota > Metazoa > Chordata > Mammalia > Artiodactyla > Ziphiidae > Hyperoodon > Hyperoodon ampullatus. Next base: position 133,969,995 of record NC_136916.1, on the reverse strand, counting down.
TGGCATCCTGAGGTGGACCAGAAAGTAGCTTTAAAAGGCCAACACTCCTGCCAAAGGGCCAGGTCACAGAAAGGAAGAGACATGGATCCAAGAGGAAGAGCTAGCTCTCTTTAAAAGCACTTCATTTGATTTCAGATTTCATTTCTCAGAAAAATACAAATGAATTTGGAAATTTAAACCGGTGTCTGCTCTTGGACAGGGGAATCGGATGACACACTCTTAGGACTGGCTTGTTAAGGGTTGCTTCTGCGCTCTCCTGGGAGGCCATCCTGAACAGCGCTTGATGGTGGGGGTCCTCAGGGGTGGCCTTCGAGGGAAGCTGTTGCCAGGTGCAGCGGGGGAGGGGCATTCGGGTGGCATAAACACTGGCCCCGACACTCTAGAATGATGCTGTTTTCAGGTGTGGATGTTTCTACGGCTTGACCTACCAGCTGAACTGCAAATATACTTTTCCCACACATAGAACCCTCATCGTCTATTATGTTCCTTCCTTCAAATAGGTTTTGCCAGTTAATTCACTAAGGACTGTATACTTTGGGAGAAGGACCATTCAATAGGTCAGCAGAAGGTGGATATACACAGAAGAGGGTCCTCTGTTTAGTCCTGTCACCAAAGAGCCTGTTTTCTGACCACATGCCTTGGGCCTATAAAGAAAATCTTGGCTATCATATCTTATCTGTATCATTTTCAGATCGAAGAAGCTCTGAGGGGACAATTCTCACCAATTCTAAAAGAAGGAATCAAAGAAGCGGATATATGGCATGTTCCTTGAACTTTGGAATATTTTGGCTTTTATTCTAAAACAGGGATAGGACATTTATTCCATTTTTCTCTCATTCGTTTCTCTTTAAAAGCCTGCTCTCATGACTCATTTCTCACCTCGAAAGGCCAGCATGCAATGAACACACATTTACCTGCTTTGGGAGAATGTCTAAGGTATACAGAGGGCTTCACAACCAAAAACAAAGAAAGAAAACCAAGAAAAGAAAGCAAAAGGAAAAAAGAAAGAAAAGATAACGAAGCTCCTATAAGCAGACAGCAGACCCAGCATTCCTCTGGGTGAGGCCTGTGTCCTGGAGAACAACAGGCTTCCCGCAAGACCCTCCAAGCCCTTCAACGTAAAGGCCAGGCCTCCTTCCCACAGTTACCAATTAGAACTGCATGTAGCTTTCTTGGAAACCATCTGTCCAGACACTCCACTTGTCCAGATGCTCCATTTCACTCGGCAAGAAGCTAGTCCTGAGTAACCATGGCTTCTACCCATCTTGGGCCAAGCGTGGCTGAGCCTCCCATGCTACTCGTCCCCCGGGGCTCAGCTGCTTGAACACAGAACCATGTAGCATAAACTCAAACATGGGTTTTGGTAGGTCTCCAAAATTATGACACATTTCCCCGAGAACTGTGAAAGAGAAAGAAAAGAGGACACACATCCCCACCGTGCCAAAAGGAGCCATTGTTTTTGCTGCCTGTTAAACACCTTTAATGACCGATTTGTATCACCAGAGAGGGGAAAACATCAAGATGTGTCCCACCCACTCTGGGCACTCAGCACAGTATCCACCACAGATTGTGGTGGGTTGGGAGGATGCTGGCCTGAGCAGCTGGGAGGGAGGAATGCTCCAGGGAAGTGTCTTTGTGTCAGATTCATGTCCCCTGGTGGGCAAGCTCCATTTTTCAGCCTGGTGCTCACTTACAACCAGCACCTGGGCAATGGCGGGCATCTCCCTGTGCCACGCTCCTGTGGTGGGGAGGAAACTCAGTACACAGCCTCCTATGTCAACACTAGTTCTTCTCAAGGGTACGATCAGAAACAGCACAACCTCAGGACTATGCATGCCAGCAACGAGGGCACCCTCAGAGCCTCCCCTCAGCATCATAGTCCCAGGAGCACAACTAGCTCTTGTTTCTCCATCTAAGATTGTTATTAATGTGTCTCTGATGAGCATCTTTCCCTAAGGGCTTCCCAGCCCTTGAACAACTTGCATCTGAAACTACAGAATGTGCGTATCTTCTCTGAACCTACCACGGGTAATTTGGAAATCTCTATCTCCCGATGAGTATCTTTAGAAGAGGAGAGATGTACAGGGCAATGTAGGAACATTTACTTATGCTGCACAAAAGGCCTTTATCACCTGTATGCAAATCTGCTATCAGGCTTACAACACTGTCAGAGTCTCAGTGGTATTTTTTTCATGTCCCTTAAACAGATGCAGAGAAAAAGGGTTTGCAAGCTTCTTTGGATATCAAAGGAAAAGGGAGAGAGGAAAGAAAGCAACACTACGATTGTACACTAAGAGAGATTTGAAAAAAGATCCTGTGGTTTGTTTTGCTAAATTATCGACGGTTCCCTGGCCAAAGCAGTGAGGTAGAAGGCTGGAGCAGCTCAGCGTCTTTACAAACAGGGCAGAGCGAACGTACGTGCAAACAGTAGATGCTATCACCGCCAGCTGTGACACATTTAATTGTCTGCAAGTCACTGCATTCGGAAAAAAAAAAAAAGAGGGTGTTGACCTCTCTTGCTCTTCCCAGGTTTTGGCAAGAAGCCCTGGAAGGGGAATCCGAGCCCTTTCCTCCGCGGTCAGCTCCGTCAGCCTGGGGTGGGGTGGGGGGGCTCCTTCCTCTTCACTGCCTATCTCTCTTCTCACCCTCCTGATTCCATATAAAGGGATGGACTCTGTTGCCAGTGGCAGTCACTCACCTTTCATACCACTACCTTCTTCTTGGAATGTGTTACGAGCAGTGGTCTGATCTTCTAAGTGTTCACTCCCACCACTTCCTGAAGAGGCTACACTGCTTTGTGGTGACAGGGGGGCATGATCGGAGGGGAGGCACTGGGGTCCTCTAGCTCGTAAGTCCTCATGAGACATCCATCCATGTCCTAGAGGCTGGCTTGGCACATTGATGGGTGGGGTAAGGGACACAGATCGTTTCAAAGGGCTGTGGTGTGCCTGGCCTGAGAGAACTGGAAAAAAAAAAAAAATGAAATAGGTTATTCCCCCCCCTTTAGCCTGGGCCGCAGAAGAACCCACAGTACCTCTTCACCCTGAGACATGGCGCTGTCTTATTACTGCATCCGTGGGCATGGGGTGGCCCTTCCCTTCGGGGGTGATTAAAAAGGATGCTGTCTGTACCTCTGGGTGGCTTGGCCTTCTCCAGGGAGGCTACATCTAGAGTGCCCAGACCTGTGCTTTTGTGGGTTGGGATCTGGGTTTAGTTCCAACTCTAGAAATCAGGATTTGGAGTAGTAGCCCCATACATCAGGTGAGGCTTGACAGCCTGGCTAAGTGGCCATCTGCCAAGACTGAAAAGAACATGTCCTGGATAATTTTTTTTTTTTGCAGGGGAGGAAACACACAAAACCCGACATTACCCATGTCGTTAAGGGTGGACTTCTGGAAGGGCAGGCAGGCCGGTCATCGTCATTGGGGATCTTTGCTGGGCTGAGCTAGACGAAGTGGACTAGTCCTTCCAACCAGGAATCGGGGGAACCATCACCTCTGAAGGGGGTGCAGGCTCAGCCCAACACTACCAGGGGTACGGGACACAGCAGCTGTCCGTGAAAGGGCCGATTCTTTCTCTTGGCTTCGCAGGTTAACGCCAAGCTTTATACTGAAAACACTTCCAGGTAACAAGGCGTTCATTCAGAAGCCAGTGGGCTGCTCTCAGTAAGCCAGGACTGGTTTCTACCAGCGTGCTCAGCCCTTCCGTGCAGGGGGCAACATCTGCGTAGCCCCCATTTTTAATTTCTTTTCCAGAAAACCAGGAAAAAGCAACAACTCACATATAACTAGCCAAATTAAATTGAGGTCATTCAAGGCAGGGATTTAACCAAAATCAACGCCGAGGGAGCCGACGTTACCCTTGGTTGGTTTTTCTGGGCGTGTAAAGTGACAACCTTACAAAATAAGTCTATTCATAACTTTCTCTCTGAGCTGGCTACTGACAGGTCCAGTTTATTTTGACTGCTGCAGTGTTCACATGGAATTGAGCCACATGCATTTTTAAACATTTTTCAGGGAAGCCATTAAGTTCCATCTCAGGCTCTATCCCCTCCAATGAGGTATGTACCCTCCCAAGTTCGGACTAGCAATGCTTTGCTGGCGTTCATCTTTGTGCGTTTTTTAGTCAGCGGACCTGACATCCCAATGTAAGAAGTTCTGCTTTCTGTTAAACCGCATTCTGGTGGGGCAGCACCGACACAGAGACCTGAACAGCAGGCTCCCTTGCCACCCAGTTAAAAAGATAAAGACCAGAGCTGAAAGCCTGAGTGTTTGCAAAAAGTGTGTTTGGGGCAGTAGAGGTGAGGGCAGGCTGCTCCTGGTCAGCTGGCATTAACCAGGCCCTGAGAGCCATGGGGCTCACACCTCTGCTGTCAGTGTTTCCGTTTGGCTTCATGTGGCCAGAAGGGCCATCTTGTGTGTGAAAGAGGGACAATCAGAAGGGCTAGAAACTTCCTTATTAAGAAAAAAGGGAGGGAAAAAGGGAGCTGCCGCGTTTAGTATCTGTAACCTGAGAAATTTCTAATTTGGGTCAATTCTATCAAAGGCAAGGAATTATCATCTAACTTCAAAATATGCAAAGGGAACACTGTTAAAAATTTTTTTTGGATCCTAACAGGCTGAAACAGCTTGCATTTCCACTAAATTAGACTATGGAAGAAACTATTTAAAAAGGCTCCCTGGAAAATGCATTGCTACCTGGTTGGATCCGAATTAGCAAGAGAAAAAGAAAAAGAAAAAAGAAAAAGCAGAAAAAGAAAAAAAGAAAAAGGAAGCAGCAGCAAAAATGAAGAGGGAAGCCAATAGGAAGAAAAGCCAGACATCCAGAAAATTCATTTCATGCCTGTCTAAGTATTTATACAAAATTGGGCAGACTTGTTCAGGGCTGCCCCAAGTGCTGGGACTTTCCAGCTTAGATGTCTTTGCTTCCTGGTACCTCTGCAACCATTTCAGAATATCTGGTGGATGCTCTGAATGGTGCCAGCCAGGTGTGCCCAGAGGGGAAGCGGGGGCTCCTCTTCACAGCCAGGATTAGAGTGAGCCCGAAACCATAAAAACAGGCCTTGCCAAAGAGAGACGCACAGCTCAGAGCTGCTGGAACCCTTAGCATTCCACCTGGTTAGAGGCTATAACTGAATCCATAACCATGAGTGGTAACACTGCTCAGAGAGTCCCTGTTTCTGGATGTGGAGAACAATACCAGACACAGGTAGCAGTTGAATTCTGTTATTAGATGAAGCCAATTTGTTTCTTTCCACTGAAAGTTTTCTTAAAATCCATGCTCCCTCCCCACTGATGGGTGTCCTTGGGGAGGCTGTCAGTGTCCAAGGAATCTACTAAATGTTTACCTAACTTCCCAGGACTTATAGGGATTTGTTCATAGAAACCTACACCCATTTCTTCATATAACCTTGAGCTTGACCGAAACTACAGGGATTATGGCACAAACTTGGTTGGTCTTTGTCTCCAATAAAAATCAATTATACCTGAGGTACCAGGACCTTTTCCCAGGGACTTTCTACCTAAGGCCCCACCCTGTCTGTATCATAAAGATTCCCACAGCTGGCACCAAACTCAGAAATGTCCCCGTAGGAGCGAACATGCCATAGCAACCAAGCACAATGCCTCTCGTTAAGCTTCTGGTTTGGTTTGCAGAGAAGGCCGTGGATTGAGAGCCAGCGGGGGCCCACATCTACATGAAAGCCAAGTTGTACGGGGCAGACACCTCATTTCTCCAAAGGGAACTGAGGCCTGGAGGCAATACAGGCTCACCTTCCTGCGGGAAGGAGACTGGAGCAGGTGACAGGTCACCTGCCAACAAGGCCACTTTGGCGTGAAGACAAATCTTCAGGTAGAGGTAATGGTGACCGCGGAGCCGAATTTGGTATTACTTCAGGTGCTGGAGTACTTTGTTTGGCATAAAATAGCAGATGAAAGAATAAACGCCATGGACAGAAAGAGTGTGAGAAAACAGGCCACACAGCGGTGGAATGAATGAGGTGGCCCGGGGCAAAGGGTGGATGGCTGTCCCATGGCTCCTTTTTCTTTTCAACCGAAAGAACTCATCTGAAGTGGTGGTAAATAGACGAAGAATGGATATTCAGGCAAAAATAAATAAATAAAATTCCTTTCTCTATGAGTAGGGAGGGGAGAGCAGTGAAGTCAGGCTTCTGAGAAGCTCTTCACACTGTGTTAGCTGCCCCAGAATAACTCTAGCTAGAGGCAGACCTTTGGAATGTTCTCGCTTGCTGACTGCTGCACGCCAGACAACAGCAGTGCTCCATTCAGACTTAAGCTGCCCCAGAGTAATATTCAAATGATGCAGAATTAAACACACCTTGCCAAAAAAATCTCACTATTGATTAGAAGTTGGCGAGTTCCAGCTGAACCGAGGTCCTGAATTTTGTGACTTTATAATAATGAGCACTGGAGGGACAACATATTTCAGGGGGGATTCATTCTAACAATTGCCCAGGGGGGCAAAATTGTGACTCTTGCTCTTGAAAAAACTGAAGCTAAAACTTAATACTGTGTAGAGTGTATAGAGCCCGTATCGCTTATATTTTTAGGAATAGGAAATCTCAGGTATGTACACATATATATGTATGTATGGGTACCTATGACAGTAGAGTACTATAATAGTTGGAACATTTATAACTTCAAGTGAACTAAAAATAAATAATAAATATTGAGCAAGTCTAGTTGAAATATGGGAAAAGCAACTAAAAATAATCTTGCTTCAGCAGTGGAGCAGTATGATGTGAGGACAGAGGGTCTTATAATCTGGCAATAAACTCTGTCATACCTTATGATTTCTTTTTCATCTCCAAGCATCTTTCATGAGACTACTTTCAACACATTTTTAGGGGAAAATACGATACCTGGCGCTGTTCTTTTAAGTATTTTCTTGAAAGCCTGGAAATCAGATTTCTTTCCCCTTTCCTTTGACCAAACTTGACTTTGCCTTGATTTTTAGCTATTGAAATTAGGTTCAGGAAAAGACTTTTCAAGATAGACTCTTTTAAGAAAATTAGGTATAACTACTTCTCCTGCCTTCTAATATGACAAATAATGGGGTGTGTGGAAAGAGGAAGGTTTGGGATACGGGCCCAGCTTTTCCTTGGTCCACTGTTAGGTTAAGGATTGTACCCCACTGTCAAGGAGTGAAGTGATCCTCATACACAAACAGTTCGGACGACTGAAGCTCAACTCTTACACTGAAACTTTCTCCTAACAAACAGTAACGGAGATCTTTCAAAGATACGTTGCATACTCCTCTGTTTTCCTTAAATTTATACAGTGAATGCAAGTAATGCTTTAAAATTAGTATTATGAGCATAGATTAATAACATTTCAGAGCTGCAAGGCCCTGAAAGGCAATGTAATCCAATAATCCCTATGTTGTGAGCTGGGGGCCCCTGGGTAGTGGAAGGACCTGGGAATCCCTACGTGCACCGGTTAGTAGATGAGACGCTGTGCTATACGTGGTTTTTATACGTATGTAGAGAGTATTAAAATTAATAAAATATAAATTCATTTATATTTGCTGAATTCATAGCTCTTTTTGTCATTTTTTTCATCATCAGATTTGAAGTACAATTATTGTTTTACGGGGATCCCAGTTTTTTGTTAAAAACTGAGGCCCAAACTCAATAAATGATAGAGATGACTGCTATTCTCTGCTGTGTTTGCTGAGCTCCACGGGGAACCTAGTGGCCTCGGGAACTCGTATGCTTAAAGTCCTCTGGTGCCTTTCACAGTTACACTACCTCCTCAAGTTCACTCCACCACCAGGTCTCATTGCTACCACTGTGAGTTTCCACCTATCTCCAGGCTCAGCATTTGCCCTGGAGTCTAGAAGCTAGACTGCTGAAGCTGATTTCCTTTTGAATAAGGGCATTAAGTACACCCATACTCCTAATGTCATTCTCTTTCATCAAACCCAATAACCTGTCTTCTCAACCCAAGGTTGGGCTCTGCAGCCTCATCAGGCCCTCATGAGTTCAGCCACATAGACATGATTTGCAATTTCACTCTTCTTTCTTCTTAAGCCAGTCTCTCCATTTCTAATTCAAGAAGTTCACCTTCACAGAAATACTTAATGCTTTGTTAATTTTTCAAATTCTAGACACTCATGTGACAGAATTCAATCTAATTGCTAGTATGACTAAACTTTACAAAAACAACTCATTCTAATTTAGGGATTTTAAAAAATAGAATGAGGAAATCAAATATTTACATATTATTTTAAAATATTAACTTAGAATTTCTTTCCTGAATGAAAAGGTCCAGGTCAATTCCCTACTCGGGTGATACATGTTACGTGTGTCAACAGGCTATGAAAAAGCACGGGGAATATTCTACTTACATGTTGCTAATGGTGTACTTTAACAATATTTTCTAGACCTACTCCCAAAAGAAATTCAGAAGCATCAGTAGAACCTTTGGTGAATACACCAATTTGAGAGTTTTGCTGCAGGAGGTGGTTTGATACTTGTCAAGTTTAAAGGAGAAAAAGCTCAAGCCATTGCCAGCTATAAAATAGCTATGGCTATTGTTTCAAAGTTACTGGGGAGAGTGTTTCTGTTCATTCCCTTAGTTTAGGCCTGCTTAACAGGCATCTTTCGGGTGCCATCCCAAGAGTTTCTTCTGAGAACACTGATTTCAGAGCATCTAAGGAACTGTTACTGAAGGCTTTCCATTTTCAAAGAGTAGAGTTCTGCTAACACCACTTATGCATAATTCTAGGCATCTGCTTTTTAAAAAAGCCAACATCTTTGAGTAAGGCTCAGTGGCGAAATGACATTAGACCCTCGATTCCTCTTCTTTAGTTGGTTTTGTGGTGCCACAACCAGTAATCTGAGGCCCTGTGGTGGGAATCTTTGGGGAAGAAAAGATTAATAGTACTGCAAGAATACATAAAAAAAAAAAAACTTGGGTATTTAATCAGTGACATCATGCAAAAAAAAGACAACACCAGTCACATTCATGGCCAAGAACAGATTTGTGTCGGGGGTTGGAGGGGGAAGGGAATATTAATTATTACGGTTAAAATTAACATGCTCCATCTCATTGCTTCAGGGAATAGATTAAAAGCAAATCTGAAAGGTTATATGCCTCAACTCTGCATGCTTGTGCTCTGCTTCTTGTCCAAAAGTTTGGAAAACCAGTGCTCACAACATCTGGACACCAGAAGATGATTCCCCCAAACAGCTTTAGACTCCACCTCATCCTGGGGGAAGAAGAAAGAGCATGCTACAAAGCAAAGATGTAGGGGGCGGACCGGGTGTTCCCAACAAGCCCAGGGAGGAAGCCACACGCTCTCTGAAGAGAAAGTATACACTCGCCTATGCAACAAAACAAAACAAATGGAGGCTCTAGAAGAAGACAGAGCTGCAAAGAACATGCCAACAAGGCTGACAAATACACACTGCCAAATCTCTTTTTCCCTGTTCAGTCTCATTTTCATACCATATTTAAGTGAACGCATTCTGACGCAGGGAAAAGCACCTGGAGAGGTTTTTCCATGATGTGAGTCCTTGTCACTGGTGTCAGCCCTTATTACTCCACAGAAGGCTTGGCCTTTGGGCAGAGCAAAGATGTATGTTTCTGCCTTCACATTATCACTTAAACATTTAGGCTTTTAAGAAGTAAATTAGAATGTTTCTGGCAGACTTTTATTGCTGCATTAATCTTTTGTACATTTCATTTGTCCTCTTTTGTCAGTTTCTATAATGGCAAAACTGGGTGTCATCCAGTAGAAAATCCATTTTAGAAAACTGCTGTTTGACTTTACATTGTCATTATTTATAAGTTAGACAAGAAGCCAATATATACATTTTATAGAAATCAGTAGAATCTTACAAGTTGAACTTCAAATCAAGCAGTCCTAAAAGGAAACTGCCCAAATCCTCTCATTCCATTCTATCAAAACCAATGACACCAACTATGGAAGTAACTTGACACCACTGAAGCAGATGTTTCAGCCAATTTGAGGGACTGTGGAATCAACCCAGCCATTTGTAAGGTTCCTGTATATTGGGTTCACTTCTACTTTCTTGAAATATTTTCCTTTTCATATCTATAGTTATATCTATATGTGCTTAACCCTTAGGCTTCTTAGACCTTATGTTTGTCCGTGGAATTTCTACTCATGTGGTGAGTGAAGAGTTTAGACAGAGTTGCAGAATTTGAATCATTTTGATTATGACACCAAGTAAAGAAAATATTTGAGCCAAGCAAGTGGCTAGGAGTGGACTGAAGCAGCTATTTCCTTTTTTGTTTACCAGTGTGTCCATAAAAATGCTCCAGTCACTGTGTTTAAGGAAGAGACTAGAGAAACTCAGAAAGTTAGATGTTTGATGACAAAACTACCCTCCTACCCCTTTCTTAAAAGATAACTCTCAAATTGTAATCACTGTTACCTCAGCTCACATGTCTATCCAAGAAGTGCTTCTTAGGTTTACAAAATGCACTGTCCATCCTGTGTTTAACACTCCCCAGCTGCTGACTGATGCGGGTACCAGCAAAGCAATCCAAGTTTGGAACTGCAATAGCCAGGGTTTCATGACTGAGCAACCAAACCCCCCCTCAGAGCATCAATCCCAAGGCCACTACCAGAGTCACTGAACAAATCATCAGGGTATCCTTTTGCATCTTGACACCACCAGCAGCACTTGTCCAGAGGAGAAGGGGGTCACACTTAAAAGGGGCTTACAAAGGATACTTTGGAGTCTTGTCTACTAACTCCTGTCTTGAGCTGAACTACTGGCAAAGTCTTCACTGCCACTGGAGCTTAAAAGGCTCCCAGATAAGAGGGCAAGGTGGCTCTTAAATGCAACAGCACTGATTAGGCAAGGACTGGCATCATTAGAAGATGCCGAAATCCTACTGCCATCAGGGTCTCTACTCAGCACCAGCCAAACGCAGGACCGGTGCCAGGATTTCAGAGTGTGAAACTCTGAACTTGGCCTTGATTAAGCAGCAATCTTTTTTCTTTTCTTTCTAGTGTTAGGAGACGGGTTATAAATAATTAGAAATGTATTATGCAGTCCTGACTAATTCTTAACTTAGTTCCTTGATAGAAGAATGAGAACTGGAGATTCTCAGCATTTCGGCCGGCAATTTACTGATGAGGGAATTGGTTCTTGTTTTCATTAAAGCATTCAATCAAATGTCAAGTGTAACAATACACATAAATGACCATTCAAGAAAAAAAACCCCACAATTTGAGCTTACACTGCTAATTAGATTATTTGGGGGGGGGTGTTAATTAAGAGAAATTGGATGGTTTGGGTTCTCCTGGTTTCTTAATTATATTTGATTGCATCACCATGTGATTCAAGACAAGCTATTGAGGCTTCACGCATCCCAATTCCCACCTTCTCTTCACCTTCAGCCTCTTCTCAAATTCTAAACGGTCACAACCTGACCCTGTGGGTGCTGGGACACAGTGAGATTGGTACTGTGTTTGTAAAATTGATTTACTGCGGTCTGTAATTACACATAACGATTTGAATTTTTGACTTGGCACCGCATTTTTCATTTAAACCGGACCGTTCTTCTCTATCCCAGAGAAACAGCGTTTACGTAATTGCTCTCAACTCATCGACTTGGGTATTATAAATCAGTCCTGCAATAAAAGACTTCCAGAGACACTGCAAGCATGAGGTTCCTGGCATAATTCAGGCCCCAGGACTGTTCTAGTTTAAGGACAGGAATTGAACAGCATTCATTTCTTATTGGGTACGAGATGGGGAGGGCTGTCTGGAGCCTTAAGATCCGGGCAGCAAAGAGAACAGGCTGTAGGGCGATCAGGGGGGCTGGGCTGACCCCAGACAGCCAGCTCAGATCCATAGGTCTCTTTGCTTGTCTACTTCTATGTCCACCTTGACCTGCATACAAACTATACAGTGTGTGTTCCTCTATTATGTCTTATATATCACTGATCCTCCGTATTCACAGATTCTGTATTTGCGAATTCACCTATTTGCTAAAAATTTCTTGTAACCAAAAATGAACATTCGCAGCATTCTCATCGTCATTCACGGACCTGTGCAGACTGGCAAAAAATGAGTCCTTGGAGCACGTGTTCCTGGCTGGAGTTGAACAGGCCTTGTTGCTCAGCCTTCCCATGTCAGTTCTCATACTGTAAACCAGTGTCCTTTACAAGGTTGTTCAGTGCCATGTTTTTCTAACTTCGCTGTTTTTCGTTTGTGATTTACTGTTTAAAATTGCCCCCAAGTGTAGGGCTGGTGTGCTGGCTAGTGTTGCTCAGTGCAAGAGGCTGTGATGTGCTTTAGGGAGAAAACACATGTATTGGACAAGTTTTGTTTAGCATGAGTAAGAGTGCTGTTGGCCTTGAATGCAGATATTAATGAATCAACAATATGTATTAAATAAGATGTCTTTAAACATATATAAAATAATGTTATGTATTGATAGGTCAATGAAAATGTCATGAGGTTTGCAGGAACCTAGCCTAGTATTTCCCCTAGCAGCAGGGGGGTTCAGTGTTCGCTAATTCAGTGTCCACAGGGACTTCATAGAACATCAGCACTGCAACTAATGAGAACTGACTAATATAGATATGGAAAAAATTCTTCATTCCATCCTCCATCCTGGAGCATTTTTGTCTTAGGCTAGCAGTTCTCAACCTTGGCTGCACATTCAACCCCTCTGGAGCCTTAAAAAAAATCCCAATGCCCAGATCCCAGCCCAGACCAAGTAACTGAAAATCCCTGTAATGGAGTCAGAGCATTCATACTTTCTCATGCACATGAGTGGTTTTAATGGCTAGCCAGGCTGAGAACCACCATCCTGGGCTGTCTTCTTACCTCAGTGTTCCCCTCAAACTCTGCCCACATCCTGGACATTGAAAACCTCCCCAGGTTGGCCGCCTGGTCTTAATAAAATGCCCCCAAAGAATGGGCATTTTTTTACTCTTTAAGTCACTTCAAAAGAAAACATACACATCATCGCTTTCGCTTCACATGCAGAATTCTGCTCAGCCTCTTCAGTCCAGGATTTTATCACTCTTGTCCTGCCCTCCAGGTAAAATAGATATTTTGGAACCAGAATTCCAACGTGAATGATATCTGGGCAGAAATTTCTGAAGACTCCCTATACAATGTTTTGACTCCTGGGCAATAGTGCCTGCCTCTTGCTGTGGCCATTTCATCCTTGCTAGGCAGGAAGAGAGGGTCAGGGGTCAGCCTCAGGCTCTCTCTGGACATGAATCAGCTGCAGAAAGCTCTGAGTACATTTTCTCTTGGTCTGGAAATTCGGGAGGTGAGAGCATAACTGATTCACAAACAGCAAAAAATGTGTTCTAGACCCATGGACCAGTTGCATCAGCAACATCTGGGAACTTGTTAGAAAGGCTGGACTCTTAGGCCTCACCCCAGACCCAGAATTAGGACCTGCATTTTAAGATCCCAAGAGATTCGTGTGCACATTCAAGGTTAAGATGTACTGGCTACACACCCAGCTCTGACTTACTGGCTTGACACCTGTTCTGTTGACACTGGGGGAGGCATCATCTACATCAAATGCAGCCTACTGAAGTAAGAATTTGGGATTTGGGTTGGAAGACATATGGCCATTCTGTGCCTCAGTTTTCTCCAGCAGTAGCTATCAAAGGCTCCATCATAAGATTGCTGAAAAATTAAATCATTTACTGTACATGAAAGTGTTTTTTAAACTGTAAAGTCCTACAGAAATATTAGTTGTTAGTCGTCAGAGTAAGAATAAACCAATATAAACCAACACTGCTAACTGAAAGATCAACTCAAAGTACTAGTCAGTCTAATGATATTCATAGAGCATTTTCAGTGTATTATGTGCAGTATGAAAAATATCTCTGATTGCTTGATAGTGTTTCACAGATTTACAAGAGATGAATTTTCTACCATGGCCTGTTATACCAAAAGAAGTGTCTTCCTTGTTTTTTCAGAATTCTTATCTACAGACAATCTTTTCTCTGCCCCAATCAGAATAACGTTCCTTTGATTCAGACTCAACTTGGTCTTTCCTTTCCTCCCACTTATTTTAAGTGCTCGCATTTCATTTCCATTTTGGAGGGTCAGGGCACGTGAATCACCTTATTTTCCATTAAAGAAAAGAACCCCTCGGGCTTCCCTGGTGGCGCAGTGGTTGAGAGTCCACCTGCCGATGCAGGGGACGCGGGTTCGTGCCCTGGTCCGGGAAGATCCCACATGCTGCGGAGCGGCTGGGCCCGTGAGCCATGGCCGCTGAGGCTGCGCGTCCAGAGCCTGTGCTCCGCAACGGGAGGCCACAACAGTGACAGGCCCGCATACCGCCAAAAAAAAAAAAGAAAGAACCCCTCACGAGACCTTCTCTTTGTCCTGATAGTGGTAAGCAACACCGATTGCCAGAAGTCCTTATTGAAGATTCTAAGTACTTCCATTATATTTAGAAATTCAAGCTAAGAACGTATAACACAGCTAGGTGACACTGGGTTCCTCATATACAAAACAAGGAGGTTGGACTAGATGAACTCCTTCCTTCCTTCATTCATCAGACATTTGTTGGGTGCCCATGTGTCAAGCTCTACAAGCTGAGGGCACAACATTGAAAAAGCCATTACAGCCCAGAGGATGATCTCTCAGCCCCTCCCTAAGCCAATCTGCTATGATGCTATTAGCATATATATGCAGTGCCATTCTCATTTGGACAAGATATTTTCCTCACATTGTTTATTTCCCCCTATTTTTTAAAAAAGTCTGCCTTGTAATACTGATAGGACAGCCAGCGAGGGTGTCAGGGTAAAGGAGCTGCCAGCTGCTCACCGCAGACTACATTCTGCACCAGGGAAGGCACTAGCTGATCTCATCCCTCCCCTTCCTGGCTCACCCCAATGCTCTCCTTTCTCCCGCACATTTTAGGCTTTCACGGAAGGGTGACTGAACGAATGAATGCTCTGTGTCTTTAGTCTCTTTCTTTCTTCCCGGCCCTAGGCTGGGGATACTGTACTGTCCTTTCCCCAAACACAAGCCAAAAGCACATCCTTAGGACCACCTTTCCTGAACCTTCTCCCTGAAGAGGAGGCCACACGAGGGCGAGCACCACCGCAGCACCGGCTACCATCACTGAGGCCGGCCGAGTGTGGAGCGCTGCCAAATGCGTCCTCACACTGTTCCAGCCACTCCTCATTTAATGCCCTACGCGGTGGGTCTATCGTTACTCCTCCCCCACGTACAAACACACAAACACACGCTTCCCCGAGAGGAAGCTGAGGTGCAGAGGGTAAGGGGCTTGGCAAAG